>NC_136424.1:194477552-195747552 GCF_052625555.1 Lactuca saligna | reverse complement strand
TTTCCATATTTCTACAACGAATGGATATGATTCTTAGTTATGTTATTTATGGAAATGTCGAGAATTTACCAAATAAGGAGAGTTTCTCATCAATTGGATTGAAATTTGGAATCACGCAACTTGGTTGCATGATGAATGGGAAATTTTATATTTGGAAATTAGACTAATTCGTTGACAAAGTGTCAAGTGAAAGGACTAGGAGATCGAGTACACAAAGTTGCGTGTTGATCAAGTCCACCATAAAAATAACAAGATATTCGTCACGGTTTGCTAAAAGTTTGGTAAATATGATTATACTCATAAGATTAAGTGTAATTCTTAATTGATTAAAAAAAGTTTAAATCAATAGCAAAACGAATAAGAAGAATCAAGTAGGCAGAAAGATAAAAGTTTTTCCATTCTAAGAAGAAGCGAGAGTACCTTTTATGCTTTATGATAGGTCTTTATGATTAAGAACCATATCTCAATTGATCCTCTAAGTAAGTCTTAGTACAATTGTATGTTTAAGAAGAGGAATCAAGAATTGAATAAATGGTTAAATCAAAAGTCAATCATAATTCGTTCCAATAACAAGTCTTAAAGTTAAGATTGTGACAATGAGTGAAAAGTGTTAAAGGTTTATAACATTCATCAAATGTGGAAAGTTGTGATGTCTTGGATAAGACAAAGGCCAACTAGGACCAATTTATGAAGTGTTTTGATAAAAGCTACACTAACTCTTGAATAATTGTTTGTCATGAAATGGTTATTAACAAGAGAATCTTATATGTCAAGGAGTCAGTGGGAGTCTTAATGATTTTGAAAGGTTTCAAGAACAAATTAAATAAACCTTAACGATCATCACTAGCACACGAGTTAAGTTTTGCAACCTATCGTGTTGACATTATTTTGTTTCTGTGCTATTCCAATTAAGTTAATTATGCATGTGAGTTCTTTGAGTTCTCATTTTGAATGCATAAAAGGCAAGGCACCTTGATCAATGAAAGGTACATTGATAGGAAAAAGGTGATATGCTTAACTACTTGGAAGACGTGGTGGGCAGTTGTGCTACCATGAGGCAAGAAATCAAGATTTAGAAAGTTCGGTCCATATGAGTTTGAATTTGTCGTAAACCTTGGTTTTAAGAAATTCACATGGATAGGAACACATACACCGTTTAAATCTAAGTGTCATAAGATTTCCTCCTTCATAAAAAAATGATTGTGAAAAAAATGCTTTCACTAAGAAAGATTTTAAAAAGATAGTGATTGTAAAATTGCATTCTCGAATTCGATTATGGTTACGGTATCCCTTTCCATAATTTGAATTGTGAGGTTTGGCAATTAGTCTTAAGTGTTTAGACACACATATGAACTATCTAAGGAAAAGGTGTATAAAATTAAGAGGCCTTGATAAAAGATTATCAAAGCATTAAGTATTAGAAACATGGACTTAAGAAATTCAATAACTATTGATTTTCTGAAAGTTAAGGTGTTTATGAATACATGTCGAAGCTAGTGGGAGCATAAGTGTTATGTTTTATAATAATCATCATGATAGTGGGAGCATAAATGTTATGATTGTATGATTATTAAGGAAAGTATTGCAAGTTGGCAATATTAATTATAGAAAACAAGAGTCATTCTTTGCAAAGTTGTAAGGATGGAATAGTTGTTTTGCTATAATTAAGGGAGAGAATATTATGCTTTGTTTCAAATCTAAAGGATTAGGTTGAGAAATGTTGATAAATTTAGTCAGAAGTACATAGTGTGTTCTTAAAATTTTGATTATGATTACGGCATTCCTTTTCACAATTCGAATTTTGAGAACATAGCGAATAAAACATTATGCGTCGTGTCCCATACGATTCGGGTATAGGATCGATTGCAAATGCTTTAATGTTTGAACATTATAAAATTTTCCAAATGTCTAGCGCATTTAGAGGGAAAAAGGACTAGAATAGGTTTTGACTAAAATAATTAAACAACTATCAAAAGACAATCCAAGGTTCGACGGGGATTGGTTGCTTGTGAGTAGTTGGAAGCATGGTATTGAATGGACCATATCGACATTATTATGAATAGATAAGATTCTATTAAGAATAAGTTGTCATATGGAAAATATGGAAGCGTGTCCATATTGGGAATTGAATATTGAAAATCTATGTCTAGATTAGAAACTTTTATGCAAAAGGATGTTCAAAGGAATGTACTTTGAGTGAGAGACATCATATCTAAGGAATTGTCTTGTAACAATCTCCGATACAATATTTTGTAACATCATTAGCAATAGTCTTTGTGACCTTGGTGCAGTGACATTACGAAAGAATCATTGCATAGAATGTTAGAATCTAGCATATTCTATAAGTAGCAAGAATTTTGATATTCTTTCACTTATGAAAAAGGATTCGGAGTTGTGAAATGAGAATGATTGGAAATGTGTTCAATGTGATCTATTTCACAAAGTAACAACCATAGGTGAACATTGTGTGTATGCTAAGAGCATGGGATAAGTGTTGTAATTCAAGTAAGAAGTTGATTACCCGAAATGACAAATAATGAGTAATCGATATGGTGATAAATAAAAGGAGTTTTATTTATACTCAAAGGGTTGAGGCCATATGAGATTAGTATTATTCTTGTGTTTCACTTTGCATGTTTTGACTTCCAGAATAATTGAGTTTATTAAGAATAATCGAATTTTTCAAACGGGCCACAGTCGTTCATATGTTGGAAGTAGATATGAATGAAGACTATCTAAATTGGTGTGTGGATTGTCTAAAAGAGTATTAGACATAAGCAAATGTTTGCTGCAACATTCATGAGTGCTTATGAATATGAATTTGAGCATTGTATTAAACCCACGTTCACTTGGATCACTCCATGAATTGTATCACGAGTGATTGGTGAGACGATAACATCTTATATTCTTGAAACCGAGATGTGTGAGTTGTATCTTGCTAATCGGTTGCACATTGATAATATGTAAACGCACTAGTAACTTGGTGTTATAAAACATATTGTTGTGTGTGATTTGGTTAGGGAGTGCAAGCAAGCATTGTATCAAAATTTATCCGTTCCTTTTATCCAAGGTAGGATAAAGCGATATCTTTTGGGCCCCTCGATGATTTAGTGATGAAAAACGTAAATGCTCGGCCGGGCTAGGGCTAATTTGATTTGTTCAATTAGTCAGTCGTCATAAATCGGAAATCGAGAAATAGTACAAAGAGAATGATTAGAAATCATATCTCATACGATATCTAAAATGGAGGAATATATGATCCCTTATCTTAAGGACACGCGTATCTGATAGGATCAGAGTTGACAACGGCTTTGGAAAGCTACGATTGCAGATAAGGATCTGAAGTCATATGCATAATAGTTATTAGATTTATCCAAGTGGGAGACTGTTGGATTAGTGTCTAAGTCCATAACTATTTTGGTATGTACTTGACCCGATGGCACATGATCCTTTTGGGTTGCCTTCACCAAAGCAACTTGATTGGAGAAATAAATAAAGAGAGAGAGGTTATTATTATTTATTAATATGTTATAAGAATAATATATTAAAGGAGAAACCATATTTGTTTAATTAATATTGGTCAATAATTAATTAGGAATTAATTTGGTGATCAAGTGAAATTAATTAAACTAGAGGGGATGATTTGTAATTATATGATAGTTACAAAATAAGGTAAGGATTATCTTAAATATATGGTGAACGAATTTTAGGAGATAATACCTTAGAATTTGACTAGGATAAGGGTTTCTAAGACTTATCTTATGGTTACATGGTGGGTAAGCAACTAGATAAGGATAAGGACTAAAACCCTAATCTTTACACCTATATAAACCCCCTAAGACTCATGAACTCGTCTAAGCCTTCCCAAGAAGTCCTAAGGATAAATTCCTACCTCTCTCCTCTCTCTTTATACCTTCTCCATTTGCTCTTGGTGTTTGTAAGCCATTAGAGGGGTGACACTTGTGACTCTAAGCTTTCCAAAGTCAATTCAAGGAGGAATTGGGATTGTTATTGCTACATAACAATCAAGGTAACATCTTAAACCTAATTATATGTTAATATCAAATTCCATATGCTAGAAATAGGGTTTATAGTCTTGGATTTAAAGGATGTATAATAGAGAAACCTAGATCCAAGCATTATGGTTTGTATGATCACATATGATGTCTTATGACCCAAACCCATCACTAATAACATATAAGGATATATGTATATACTCAATTAGTCTTTAAACAACTAATAAACAAAGTTAAAACACTCTATGACATGTTAAACACTTTATACAAGTGTTAAAAGTCTCAAGGGTTGCATCTAAGTGTTGTAGGGAAAGGCTAGTGTGTTTGGGGTTCAAGGGTAACTCTTAAAATGAGTTTACTCCCTAAGGATCAACACCCCTTGAGTTTACGGTCGTAAAATCCAAATATTTTGACCATTTGGTGATTTGAAGTCTTCTAGGCTATTCCAAGGATTCCTACTTCACGAATTAGCCTTAGGAAGTGTTGTGTGGCATCAAAACACTCCTAAATGGAGTTTACAGTCTAAGGACCATTTCTCATGAGTTTACTACCTTAAACTCATGAGTTTACTACCTTAAACTCCTAAGTTTATGGTATTTGGGGTTATCAAGTCCTTAGTTCAATGATGGCACTAGTCTAGGTTAGATTTAGCCATAAGAACCAAGTATGGGACTTTAAATGGACATTTACCCACTTTTTGGGCTGTTTACGGTTTTGAGACATCCCTAAACCGTAAACACATAAAATTGGGGGTTTTGGTGCTTTTTCAAGGCTTAAACACAAGAAGGATGGGTTTAAACATGTCAAGGATGTTCTATACATTAACTAGGGCTTAGATTTGGACTTATGCACACTTTGGTGCATTTTAGGGTGTTTACGGCCCAAGAACATTCTTGGACCGTGAACACTCATACACTTGTGTTCTTGACAAATTTCCTTGGTATAAACATGCATAGCTAGCTTTAAATGACTCTAGGATAGAAGTACTTACATAAGGAAGCTTGAATTGAGCTAAAAGGCCAAGAACACTTAGTATGTGTTCTTGGTGTTCTTGGTGTTTTGGAAAATCTAAACAAAAACCGGAAATGAATGGATGAATAGATGCACAAACACTAGATTAAGTGTTTTACTAACTTGAAAGGGTTAAAACACTTACAAGATTGAAGATTTGGAATTAAATCTTGGATGATACTTGAGAGAAAACTTGGAGTTTACTCTTTTGGCTTTTTAGGGAGTAAACACAAATGACTAACTTTTTGGGGAGTAAACTGATACATAGGCATGAGTTTACGGTTTTGGTGATTTCTAAACCCAAAACATAAAAGTTTGGTCGGGTGTTTCTAATACGCGAAGTGTTTGCGGTTTTCAAAAATCAAAACCCGAGACGACACTTTCTTACACCCGTTCGCTTAAAAATAATATTAAAATAATCAAACAAACTTTATTTTTCTTAAAAATAAGAAATAATGACATTGATTTATGACACGAAGTGGTTGAGTTTTAGGGTTTGACCAAATGGAAATTTCGGGTTGTCACATAATGCTTGTTTTCGCTCTATTACTGCCAAAGTGACATAAAAGGACCACTTTCCTTAGAAATGACCTTTTTGGCTAAATAATCAAGATTTTTAAATAAAAGCCCATTTTTGACAAATTTTAATTATCTGGCCCACTAAAACCAAAACCTACAACAAAGGTCCATTTTCGTTTCAAAAAATATTTTTAGCCCATTAAAAAACCGAAAGTTTGTAAATAATGCCCATTTTGATAAAGATGACATTTTAAACCTATTAAAACCGAAAGTTTGTAAATAAGGCCCATTTTGATAAAGATGACATTTTAAGCCCTTTAAGACCATCAATTTACATTTCAAACCCATAGAACCGTGAATTTCCACATAAAGCCCCTTTATATGAAAAATGACCATTTTAGCCCATTAAGACCGTGAAGGCCCAAAATAAGCCCAATTTGTCAAAAATAACATTTTTGGCCCATATAAAACCGTGAATGTCTTTAAAACCCATTTTTATCCAAAAATGACTCTTTTGGTCCTCTCACAACCGTAAGATGTCACAAAAAAAGCTCATTTTTTGTTTATTTTTCGAAAAAGGCCCCTCATTAGGTTTTCTTTTGTTTTTTGTATCCTTTAACATGTTTGATCTTTTCATCAACAGAATGAGTTACATAAAGTAACTTAGTTTCCTAAGATCTCCAAGACATGGAAATATATCAAGTTTATGAGGGTTTAACATAGATTCATAACATATTTACACAACACATCATGAAAATACACACAAGCATGCATAAATACTTAGATCGAACACAAAACCAACTTATATTCCCCCAAAACATAGTAAAACTAAAAACAAGGGGGTATTAAGCTCACCCTGGTGATGGATTCGATTTTGATGAAGAAATGAAAAAGGATGAAGGTGTTTTCGGCCTTGGATGTTTCTTTGAGATGATTTTTTGAATTCTATGAGGTTATAAGAGTATGATCACAAAAACAAGGTGTTTATGAGAAATGATCTAGCATAAAATGGAATAATTCAACTTGAGTTTAGTTTAATACTTACCAAGTGGATCGAAGGCTTCAAGGGGATTCTTTGAACAGACACTCCAACTTACAATTTTTTGGAGATAAAACTGAGAGAGTTCTTGAGAGTTTAGAGAGGATTTGGAAGTGGAATGAAGCTTGAAGTGATTTGTAGTGAGGGAAGGAATGGCCTTTTTGTTGAGAATAAAGAGGGAAGAGAGAAAAGAGAGATTAATGTGTATTTACATGGTGGTTAATCTTCTAATGTCTAGATGTTGTTAGGCAAGATGCATGGATTAACACCATGTAAAACTTTGGTGTCATCAACTTTAAATCCAATCAAATTTTCTTTTCTTATTTTCTAAAACCGAGAATAGAAAGGGGATGAAAGAAAAGAGTTTGGGCTTGGGCTTAAGATGCAACTGAAAACACATTAGCTCCATTGAGGTTTTTCGGCCCATTGGGCTCACATATGTGTTCGCGTCCCAAAATGATAGAAGGAATGGGTTTTCGGCCCACATATTTTAAAGAAGATGATTTTCGGCCCAATAAGGCCCATGATGAGTCTTATGGCCCAAAATACTAATGTAGGTCCAACTAGGGCCAAAAGGAGGTTTCTTAACCCAAAAGAATCAAGTTGAGGGTTTATTGGTCCATTAGGCCCAATAAGAATCAACTTGAGGGTTTATTGGTCCATTAGACCCAATAAGAGGATCCTGGTCCAATAAGAGTTCAAACCAGGAAGTTAGGGTTAGAAGCCCAAAGTTAAGTGAGTGTAGCGTATTAAATTAGGTTTAGAGCTTGCACAAGTGAGTTTTGATTTGAATAGTCGTCTTTGAATGAATAATATGTATAACCTCATACCTAGGGTTACAAGATAAAGGTTAATTACACATGGACATAATTTCCTAACCTTAAAATACTAGTTGTGACATAAACACCTTTGAAACCTTTATATAAGTTTTGTTATAGAAAATTGTTAATATTTCTTAAAACATATAGTTTTAGTGAATTTTTAAAGTAATTCTCAGTAATATATTTTGTAATATTTTAAATTTATTGTTTTCTAATGTTATTTTTTTAATAGTTTATTTAATTAATGTTAATGCTATATAATTTAATATTTATTATTACATTAAAAAATGTAAAACTAAAACTTATTATTTGTATTAAAAAGTAAATAAACTGATAAAAAGTGAAAAATGAATATTAAAATGCTTGAAAGAAGAGGTTAAAAACTAAATGAGAAATAAATTGATACTACACCACACATAATGAAAATAATAGTGAATGAAGATTATACGATATAGTTGTATTAATGGTGCGTTCTAAAGTCTTTTGTTAACCGCAATCCTGTGTATTAATCTACTTTTAAATTACTTCAGACTCCACTTTTGTTCTAGATTAGACTTGAACTCTCAATCTCAATGAGTGAGAGGAGCACCTGATATGGTTAGGCTAAAAGCCTTTTGATTTACAAAGTCTAAGATAAGTAATATTCAAACTTAAAATTTAATTGTCACAACGTTCAAGACATAAATGGTGTAAATGGAATATTACAACGCTTGAAAGATGGAGTAAAAATCTACTATAATAAATGAATATTCAATTTGCCATATGTTAATCTCTCGTGAGTTTTAACACTTGTCATTTTATGATATTTTTAAAATAAATAATATCCACATGTCAATTTTCAATTTTTTCAATTATTAAAATTAAAAAGCAACATAATACTTAGACTTATATATTTAAAGTATTGAATGTAATAAATGTGATAGTAAATTGTAATTAATAACTTCTTTTATTTCTTATTTCTAATTTCTTATTTTATTTAAAAAAATACTTATTATTTACACTTATTTAATAGTTTTTTTAATCAACCGTGTAATACACGGGTCTTATACCTAGTTAAGCATAAAATGATACTCCAAGAAAAAAAAAGGAAAACAATGCAAAAATAAAGATTATATGATATAGCTTTATTAATGTTTGATTCCAAAATATAATGTTAGTAAAATATTTAAACTTAGAATTTAATTGTGAATAACATAATCAAACTCAAAGTTTAACTGTCACAACATTCAAGACATAATATACATGTTGTTGCATCATCAATTGCTTTTACATTCCACACACGTTTCTCACTACAATCATTTTTCGTGAACTCTTTTGATGATAAATATGAATATAATTCTATACCAACGGCGTCTGGATCTTTTTAGAAGATTCTTTTGCAAAAGTCTTATGTTTTATCTAGTTTATGAAACCTACTTCTTTTAAGTTAAGTCTAGAACCAACTGTATTTCAAATTAAATTTGTATATCTGATGAACCATAGTGGCAATCACCAACATAAGCAAGTAAAATTGAGTAAACTAATCCATATAAACGAATAATTTGATAATAATAACCAATTTTTTATAAATTTTGTAAAATGACTAATTTCTCCCGAATATCGTATTTCAAAGTAGTTAGTTTCATTTTGGAGATGGAGTGGTTGGTACGTATCATGTCCGGAATCTGACAATCGTATGTTCCGAACTATGTATTTTGGAATATTTATGTTAATTCCAGAGTTGGTGGTGGTTAGTAGGATTCTGGGCCAAAATCTGAAACTCGTACATTCCAGACTTATAAAGTTTATTTTAGACTATACTCTAAAATCTACGACCATTCTGGACTTCTGTTCCGGAGAGATAAAATAAGGATATTTGTGTGTTCTTTGTTCATCCACAAGCCACATGCAATATATATTTTTTATTTGTTCCTAAATTCATCCAGAAGTAGTATTCTTTGATAGTTTTCATATTCTAAAAGAATGAGTATGTATACATGTTTTTTCGAGTGCTAGTTTCTAGTGGATGGCAATGGCTGCGTATCGAGGGATCTATGTAGTATATCGTTCCAAACCACATATGTTTTAGTGTTGATATACCCAATGATATCAACTTTGTTGGTTTAATCACATTGGTTGCTTCTAGGTCCAGATTCCACACTAATCAAATACGTCTATCTTTTCAATGTCCTGGATCAAATATAGTTATGTAGATTCTTGAGGATAGTGATTTCAAATATTTTCATAGTTTCATTAGTAGTATGTCTCCTAAAACAATACAACTGTTTGTTGTTAATAACATTATAGAAATTGGTATTCAATGATTTCCAAAGATTAATTGTTCAGGTGGAAATAGGTCTTACGGTGCTGGAAGTAATCAAAATTTTAATTTATTACATATAACAATCAATCATTGTCCTTCTTATAATGACCCTATATATGTGGATGATTTTAGGTATAAAGGTAAGGTTGTTTATGATGGTTCTCCATCATCTATTGATAATGAATTGTTTTGAAAAATAAGTATGATGAGATCGGGCTCGTGTTCTAGAGCGGGGCAGCTAGATGATCAGATGAGGGAGTTCATCTCATCTGAAATCATGTGTAGTATTCTGGATCAGAATACTGTGATCTTCGGCACGATCATGGAGGGTATTATGGAGCTTTTGGATGAGAGACTAAGTGCATTCCGCAGTGAGGTGGCAGCCATGATGGGGTCGCGCACACTGACGTTCAGGGAGTTCTGAGCTTGTCGAGCTCCCGACTATCATGGGGATCGGGACCCCATTGCTATCAACAGGTGGTTAGCTGATATCCCCAACTCCTTCCGTATAAGCCGATGTCCCGAGGAGGACAAGGTCCAACTTGCCTCTTGTCTTCTGAAGGATAGGGCACGTACCTGGTGGGAGGAAGTCGGACATGAAAATTGGTGATGATACAACTCTTGATGCTATGACTTGGAGTGACTTTCGGCCAGGTTCAGGGCCGAGTCTGCACCAGTGATTGAGGTGCAACAGCTTGCCAGGGAGTTCCAGGATCTCCAACAGACGACTGAGACGGTAACCGAGATCACCGCTATGTTCAGGAAGAGGGCCCTTCTTATTCCAAAGTACGTGGCGGACGAGGAGATGAAAAAGGCCCAATATCATGAGATGTTGCAGAGTGATATTCGACATTTTGTTAGCCGTGCTAGCTGCAAGGTGCTGGAAGATATGATTGCTATGGATCGAGAAAGAGAGGTGGATCTAGAGATGGGGCGGAAGAGGAAAACAAATGCTTCGTCTGGTATGGAGGGTTCGGGCAAGAAGCCCAAGGTAGATTCCTAAGGGAAGGGCCAGCAGGGCCGAGGCCGCTGTGGCAAGAGTGAAAGGACACATGATAGGGCATGCAGGGCAGGTAGTTTGAGCTACTTTAAGTGCATCCGGACTAGACATGTTAGCAGGGATTGTACTGCTACTACCACCACCAATGCAGTATCTGATCTAATTTGCTTCCAGTCTAATCAGAGGGGTCACAAGAATCCCAGTGTCTGGGTTTAGCAGCATCTACAGGAAGAGTGGTGGCACCCGCTCCTGCTACATTGATGATTGCCGACAGTCCCCAGGATTGAGCGGATACGCCAGTGGCGAAGAGAAGAGACTTCTAGTTGACAGCACAGGAGGCACGCGCAGTTGTTGGGTTTTGAGCATTCTAACACTCTTAAGTGTACATGCAATCCTAAATACCTTGGATCTATGTTTTCTCTATTATACATGCAAATATGAATATTCCAGGGTATTACCCTGACTAGCATACAATCTTTGATACTTGGGTAATAAAACAAGTTAGAATACATACCTCTTGATGTAGCTTGACTCCATGATGCTCAAGAGCCTAGCGCCCCAAGTGTGATACCTCAAATGGTTCACACAACATCATCAACACTTGGAATAACCATGAAAAGAAGACACACACATGCTCAAATTGGCTAGCCCTCATATATGTATCACTAGTGCCAATTTCTTGAGCTAAAGGGGTCCTTATATGGTGTTCATATTAGGGTTACACCATGTAACCCATGACTTTACCCATTCCTTATACTCCATGGATTTTAAGCTCCATGGAGTATCCATGGGTCACCACATGGGTTAACCCTAACATAAGGAATCATGGATCATAAGCCCGCATATATAAGAATGAATGGTTTACACAATCAATCCCCATATATTTAATTAGTCTCTTTTTGATCACTAAATTAAGTCCAAATTAATTCTTGATCAATACTAAGTAAATAACATAATCTCATATTAATATATTAGAACTTATAATATATTAATATGTCACAAATGTCTTCTTCTCATAAACGGTCTATCCAAATGTTCTGATGCCATGCAACCCAAATGGACCATGTCGAGTCGGGTCAAGTACATACCAATTATAGTTATGGACTTAGACACTAATCCAAAAATCTCCCACTTGGATAAGTCTAAAACTATTATTGAGTATGACTTCAAGAACCAACTGGAAATCGTAGCTCTCAAAAGCCGTTGTCGAACTCTGACCTTGTCGATGAACTCTGACCTTTGTCAATGATTTATCCATTAGATAAGGGATCATATATTCCTCCATTCTAGATATCATATAGAGTGAGACATGGATTATAAATCATTCTCTCTCTCTCTCTCTCTCTCTCTCTCTCTCTCCATTTGTTGTTTCCCGATTTCTGATTTATGATGACTGACTGATTAAACAGATCAAATCAGTCCTGGCTTGGCCAAGCACTCACATGTCTCATCATTAAATCATCGAGGGGCCCATAGATATCACTTTTATCCCGAAGGTAAAAGGAATGGATAAACTTCGACTCATATGGCATGGTCTACTACTTGTTGAATCATACACAAAGGCACGTTTTATAACATCGAGTTACCAATGCGGTTTCATGCAATCAATGTATAACCAACTCATAGTAACAACTCATATCTCTAGGTTTGAAGAATATAAGATATTATCGTCTCATGATCACTCGTGATAAAATCCATGAAGTGATTCAAATGAGCATGGGTTGAATCCACTACTCAGAACTTATGAGCACTCATGAGTGTTGTAGCACCAGTTTCCTCTACAAGCAAACCCATGACAGTCTTGATTCATATCTACTTCCAACATATGACCGACTGTGGACTATTTGAATAACATAGTCATTCGGGAAGAATGACCTAGTTTATTCTGGAATTTAAAACATGCAAAATGAAACACAAGAATAGTGGAATCTAGTATGGTATCAAAACCTATGAATATAAATAGAACACTTTTTATTTATCACCATACTGATTACTTATTATTCATTGTTTCGGTTTTATCAACTTTATACTTGAATTAAAAACACTAGTTATCCTATGCTCCAAGCATGTACAGTATGTTTTTCTAAACAATAGCTTTGCCATACACCAAGTAAGCACTCTATGTTTTTCTATGATCCTTACTTTGTGAAATAAACCAATTGAACATAATTTCAATGATTCTAGTTTCACACTCCCAAATCGTTATCGTGAATGTATGAATTCCAAATTCCTATCATTTATCAAAATTTGTTAGATTCTAAACTTATATGCACAGCTCCTCTTGTAATGATTATGCACAAAGTCACAAAGACTTGACAAAAAACATTACAGAGCATTCCAAAGGAGATCAACTCTTTGGAAACATCCTTCTTGCATTAAGTTTCCTAATCTTACACAGATTTATTGAACAACTTCCACCTTCCTGTCTTCCCATTTTGACAATCACTTCTGAACAAGAGTTGCCTCTTTTCAAAATATGTCAATATGGTCCTTACAAAATTTAACACTATACTTCCAACACTCCTTAAGGAACCAATCTTTGGTAAACCTTAGGTTGTCCTCGACAATTGCTTAATCATTTTAGTCATATCTAATTCTAGACCTTTTCCCTCTTAATGCCCCATGCATTTGGAAAATTTAGAAAGGACAAATACTATAGCACATGTAATCGATCTTGTACCCAAAACAAATGGGACACGATTCATGATGTTTCACATAAAGACATGATTCTAGACCAGTCTTTTGCTAGAATATTTCTATTTGCCAAGTTCTCATAATTTAAATTATGAAAAGGGATGTCGTAATCATAATCGAATTTTAGAACGCAAATAATAGACCCATATATAGAATTTCCTTATGTTGAGCCATTCCAACACAAAATTCATATATATCCTTGACTAAAGATGATTAAAACATCAATCTAAGCTTTTAGAATTAAAATGAAGTATAATTTCCTCTCCCTTAATTATAGCAAAACAACTTTTTCCCAATTGAAACCTTTTGTTTTCTATAATTAACATTGCTAACATGCAACACTAACAATAGTTATCATGCTCCCACTAATATGATGATTACTAGCATAACACATATGTTCCCACTAGCTTTGACATGTAGTCAGAAATCAGTTGGACTTCTAGAATTCAATACTTTACTGACTTTCTTACCAAAGTTCAGATTTCTCAGACGAGATTGCCTTGATAATACTTTATCAAAATCATATACCTTATCTTAGATAACTCACAGGTGTGTCTAAACAATTTTAGAACTATAAAAATGGATGTCGTAATCATAGTCTCAATGGTTTAGATCTTTGTTATCTGCTTCAAATCTACTTGGTGGAAGTGTTTCCTCATCATCATTTTCATGAATTGGAGAGAAACCTTATGGCCCTTAGATTTTATGTTGTGTGTGTTCTTATCCACGAGAATTTATCAAAACCATAATCACAAGACAAGGATAATGACAAATTCAAACTCATATGGACTGAACTCAATCTTAATTTCTTACCACCTGGCAGCTCAAGGGCCTTCCATTTCATCCAAGTTGTTATGAAACCAATTGAGAACTCTAAGAACTCATATGCAAAGCAAACTTTAACTGGAATGGGCACAAAAATAGAAATATGTCAACACAATAGGTTATAAACCTCATGTCGTGTGCTAGTGTTAAACTACATGTTTTTATTCTTGATTAGATCTTGAAATTCGTTTCAGGATCTCTAAGACTCCCACTATCCTCATGACATATAAGACTATCTTGCCAAATACTCAAGAGATAGTGCAGATTATTTATCAAGACAAACACTTCACACAATTGGTCTTAGTTCGTCTTTGTTTTATCGAAAACATCACAACTTACCAATTACAAATGTACTAGAGTAGGATACTTTTACTCTTACATTTGACTAGTGTTAATAAACTTTTCTTTAAGACATGTCACTCAAGTTACAATCTTGGAGTATGACTCTAAGAATTGTTTTTGGAACGAAGCATGACTCATCTTCTTGATTTAATCATTTCAACAATTCAAGATTCCTCTTCTTAGTCATAAGAATACACTAAGATGATTTTAGAGGAGTAATTGTGACATGATTTCTAAATCATTAAGATAATCACAAAACATGATGCTAAAGTACTCCCCCATCTTTTCAGATTTGAGAAACTTTTATCTTTCTGCCTAAGTTGATTCTTCTCATTTATTCTGTCATACATCGAAACTTTTCCAATGTTTCAGAATTATACTTTAAACTTGTAAGTATAACCATATTTACTAAACTTTAGTAAATCATGATGAATAGTCTTATCGATCTTTTGTGGTGGACTTTGAATAGTGCACATGAATGTGTACTTGATCCCTTAGTCCTTCACTTGACTCACATATACATGTGAACAAGGAACTAGTCTTAAATTTTCCAAAAAAAATAAAACTTTTAATGAATGGAGAATTATAGTCCTTGTCCTACCCGTTCGGCTAACATCCCTCCACCGGTCAAGGAAGTGGTGGGTGAGAGTGGACACCCTTTAAACTGTCATTTTATAGGTAGTAACCTTATACCCCCCCTCCCCCCTTATAGATCGGCTTCGTGAATGAGGCCTATTAATGGTAAGATGACTTGCTCTTATACATACATACATACATACATACATACATACATACATACATACATACATACATACATATATACATATATATATATATATATATATTATTAAATTATAATATTATAAAGTATAAGGGCTGAATATTAACTTTTAAAATTCTAAGGGCTTAACTTGGAATTAAAGTATTCATGGGAAAACTTTACAAATTCCAAAACTTGAGGGCAAGTTTTGAAGCTATTCAAAACTTTTTATTTCATAACCTATGAGTTTAATAGTTCATTAAAATGAAGACTCTTCATTTTTTATGTAACCACTTATACTTTAATAACACTTTTAAAGAAGTGACACTTAAACATCCATAACTTTAGGACAAGTTATGGAGTCATACTACTATTTAATGAAAAAGACTCTTCATTTTAATGTAACCTATGACACTTTTATGAGTTTTAAGATTCATAAATGTGACATTTTATGTAACTTGAGGACAAGTTACAAAAATACATTTTATGAACTACCCCTAGATTAATTAGGATTGAAAACAACTAAAACACAATTTTTTCCATTAATCTAAACTAACTCATAAATCAAGGAAACATAAAACTTTTGGTAATCCATAACTTATGGAGTTAAATGCTTGTTTTATGATGAAACTTTTAATGTTCCATAACTTAAGAATAAGTTATGGAATTCTTTTAAAACATAACACCAAATTTTGTAACCCCCTAAAAACTTTGAATCCATTTTTTTTAAAAACTTTTCATATCCTTAACTTATGGAGGTGTAAACATAAAGCTATTTAGATCAAACTTTTAAAACTAATAAGATAATCATATCATTTTATCTTTTACTAAATTTGACCTAATTCAACTCATATAGCAAATGATTCAAATTTTACAAATAATTAGTTTTTCACAAAAACAAGTAGTTATCTTAAAACTTGACAACCATCATATTTTTTTTCCTTTTTTTTTTCAACTTTGAACATAAAACATTTGCATCAATATAACAGAAAACAACCCATGGCTCTGATACCACTATTGGGTTTTGAGCATTCTAACACTCCTAAGTGTATATGCAACCCTAAATACCTAGGATCTATGTTTTCTCTGTTATACATGCAAATATGAATATTCCAAGGTATTGCCCTGACTAGCATACAATCTTTGATACTTGGGTAATAAAACAAGTTAGAATACATACCTCTTGATGTAGCTTGACTCCATGATGCTCAAGAGCCTAGCGCCCCAAGTGTGATACCTCAAATGGTTCACACAACATCATCAACACTTGGAATAACCATGAAAAGAAGACACACACATGCTCAAATTGGCTAGCCCTCATATATGTATCACTAGTGCCAATTTCTTGAGCTAAAGGGGTCCTTATATGGTGTTCATATTAGGGTTACACCATGTAACCCATGACTTTACCCATTCCTTATACTCCATGGATTTTAACCTCCATGGAGTATCCATGGGTCACCCACATGGGTTAACCCAAACATAAGGAATCATGGTTCATAAGCCCACATATATAAGAATGAATGGTTTACACAATCATCCCCATATATTTAATTAGTCTCTTTTTATCACTAAATTAAGTCCAAATTAATTCTTGATCAATACTAAGTAAATAACATAATCTCATATTGATATATTAGAAATTATAATATATTAATATGTCACAAATGTCTTCTTCTCATAAACGGTCTATCCAAATGTTCTAATGCCATGCAACCCAAATGGACCATGCCGAGTCGGATCAAGTACATACCAATTATAGTTATGGACTTAGACACTAATCCGACAGCAGTACCCGACACGGCGATAGGTATCTCTTTATTTATGCTAATTATTGCTTATGTTTATGTGTTTTGTTATAGATCATTATTAATGAATGGTATATCAGCTTTGGTACTGTTTGATTCAGGGGCTGCCCAGTCATTTGTGTCACTTGCGCTCAGTCAGCGATTTGTAGGGGCTCGTAGGGAGCTGGATTGCCCACTTGATGTGGAGATAGGAGATGATAGGACCATCAGGGTTACGAGGGTCCACCTAGGATGTAGACTGTAGTTATTTGATGAGTAGTTTTTTGTGGATCTAGTCTCTATTCCCCTACAAGGGAATAAGGTTATAGTTGGTATGGACTGGCTCATCCCAAATAGGGTAGTGATCGACTGCGAGCAGCAGCTAGTGAGAGTGCAGACTCCTAGTAGAGGAGGGTTAGTGATTCAAGGTGAGAGGCCACAGGGTGGACTGACCCTATGTTCAGGAGCGAGAGCAAGGCGCTACTTTCAGCAGGGTTGGGCAAGTTACATCGTCTATGTTATGGATATCCGGGATAAGGGTAAGGTGATAGTGGATGATGTACCGACCGCACTAGAGTACTTGGATGTATTAAAAGAGGATTTTCCTGGGATACCTCTGGTGAGACAGGTTAAGTTTAGGATTGACCTAGTACCTGGTGCGGCTCCGAAGCCAAGGCACCGTATCAGTTGGCTCCTCCAGCGATGCAAGAGTTGTCTACACAATTGCAGGAGATGTTAGACAAGCGATTTATCAGGTCGAGTAGTTCACCATGGGGATCCCTGATCCTATTTGTGAGGAAGAAGGATGGGTCACATCGGATGTGCATAGACTACCAGTAGCTGAATAAGGTAACGGTGAAGAACCGTTATCCTCTCCTGAGGATTGATGATTTGTTTGACCAGCTATAGGGTGCATCTTGGTTCTCCATGATTAATCTATGATCGAGTTATCACCAGATGCGATTCAGAGACGACGATGTACATAAGATAGGTTTTAGGACTCTCTATGGTGACTAAGAGTTTGTGGTGATGCAGTTTGGGCTCACCAATGCTCTTTCCGCGTTCATGAATCTCATAAACTGCATGTGCAGACAGATGTTGGATCAGTCTGGGATAGTCTTTATCGATGATATCTTGGTTTACTCCAAGACTCAGGAGCAGCATGATGGGCACCTAAGGGAGGTGCTAGAGACTCTGAGGAGGGAGAGACATTTTGTAAAGTTCTGTAAGTATGATTTCTGGTTGTGCGACATGCAGTTTCTTGGGCACCTTGTCAATCAGAAGGCTATTTTGGTCGATCCGGCGAAGATAGAGGTCATGATGTAGTGGGAGGTTTCGAGGTCTCAGACTGAGATTTGGAGTTTTCTTGGTATAGTGGGTTACTACCAGTGGTTTATCCAGGATTTCTCCAAGATCGCTATTCCTTTGGCCTGATTGACTAAGAAGTCAGTAACATTCCGCTGGGGGCTTGAGCAGCAGACAGCCTTCGAGACTCTTAGACAGCAGTTATGCGAGGTAGCGATTCTGACCTTGCCATAGGGAGTCGACAACTTCGTAGTTTACTATGATGCTTCGATCACGGGAATGGGTGAGGTATTGATGCATCGAGGTCACATGATAGCTTACGCATCAAAGCATATGAAGCCTCACGAGGTGAACTATCCAACGCATGATTTAGAGCCAGGGGCTGTGGTTTTCGCCCTCAAGATTTGGAAGAATTACCTCTATGGGGTTTGTTGTACCATTTACACGGAACACAAGAGCTTGAGGTGCCTCATGGATCATCCGAATCTAAACATGAGACATCATCAATGCTTAGATGTGGTGAAGGACTACGACTATGAGATCCTTTACCTTTCAGATAAGGCCAATGTGGTGGCTGACACCCGAAGCCGCAAGGCAATGGAGGCCCCGATTTGTAACATATATCTGAGGATGACAGTGATTAGCGTATTGCTAGAGCAGATTTGGGAGGCGCAGGTCGAGGGCTTAAAGGAGGAGCGCCAGAAGTGCGAGCAGATTATAGGCCAGGTGGCCTCTTTTCATTATGACAGTCGTGGGTTGTTGACCCTGCATGGGAGGGTCTAGGTTCCATATTGGGGTGGAGTACGACGGGTTTTGATGGATGAGGCCAACAAGTTGAGGTTCTTCATCCATCCCAGGGTGACAAAGATGTATCAGAATCTTCACCCTGATTAATGGTCCCCCCGCATGAAGCGGGACGTAGCATGGTATGTGGAGCGATACCTGACCTGAAGGAAGGTCAAGTCCGAGCACCAGTGCCCCCACAAAAAGATGCAGCCATTGGATATTCCGATGTGGAAAAGAGACGATATCATCATGGATTTCATCACCAAGCGTCCTAGGACTGCCCATGGAGTAGATTCGATATAGGTCATCATGGATCCATTGACCAAGAACGCCCATATTGTCCCGATCCAGGAGAGTATATCAGCTGAGAAGCTAGTTGAGATATACGTTTTCAAGGTGGTGGCATGTAATGGGGTGCCCATTTCGATAGTGTCAGACCGGGATGTTCGTTTCACTTCCAAATTTTGGAAGCGGTTTCACGATGACATGGGTACTCGTCTCCACTTGAGCACCGCTTTCCACCCTCAAACGGACAGACATAGCAAGAGGATGATACATGCTCTTGTGGGCATGCTACGTGCATGTGTCTTGGACTTCAGAGGCAGTTGGGATACGTATCTTCCGTTACCATAATTTTCGTATAACAACGGTTACCACGCCAGCATAGACTGACCTCCCTTCGAGATGCTCTACGGGAGGAAGTGTAGGACACCAATCTGTTGGGGCGAGATTGGCAGAGAGTCATGGGGAGTACTGAGGTAGTACTAAAGACCATTGAGAAGATCCAGCAGGTTTGGAGCAGGCTCCAGACTGCTCTGAGTCGGTAGAAAAGCTATGCCATTAAGCACCGTTCAGATTTGGAGTTTCAGGTGGGCAACATGGTTCTCCTGAAGGTGTCACCCTAGAAAGGTGGCATTCGGTTTAGGAATCAGGGAAAGCTGGGTCACATACACATCGTTCCATTCAGGGTGTTGGCTTGGGTAGGCCAGGTTGCTTACCATTTGGATCTTCGAGCAAAGCTCAGCTAGATCGACACCACTTTCCATATTTCTCAGTTGCTGAAGTGCTTAGTGGATGACTAAGTGGTTGTGCTTCTAGAGGATATTCAGGTTGATGATAGCCTGAATTACATCAAGAGACCCTTAGATATTCTTTACAATAAGACGAAGGAGCTAAGGAACAAGAGGTTTGAGCTTGTGAAGGTGCAATTGCAGCAGTGCAAGGGTTCATAGTAGACTTGGGAGCCCGAAGAGGAGATGAGGGAGCACTACCCGGAGTTGTTTCCCGACGCAGCAGACTTCATGATGAAGTCTAAGGGAACTGCGTGAGTATTGTAACGTCTGGTTCCTAGTATGCATTTAATAATAATTTATTAACTTTTGAAGAGCTACTCAAGGATTTGGGAGCCCCTAAACTCGTTGAGTAGAAACCAGAATGCATGCGCGATTTTAAGTCACCTACTCGAAGAGTTCAGAGCTTTGACTCGACAAGTAGGGCTGTCAGGATGAAACCCTAATTTCAGGGTTTTACACCCTATTTAAGCATCCTAATCCCCACTTGATGGCCTCATTTCCAGCCTCCAAGTCCCAAACCCTAATCCACGAAACTCTAGTGCCTTGTATGAGCTTATGGGTTGTTTTTGAGTGAATATTGTGTGTTTTGAAGCTGGTTGAAAAAGGAGGAGCATGGGGATTCAAAAGAAAACTAGTAGATCCAAAAACAACATCGCATCCTCTTCATTTTTTGGTTAGAAAGTCTCAAAATTGCTTAATTTCTTGTTAGATCTCCTTGTTATCATTTTATGGGGTTTTTGGTTTTGGAAACATGATCTTTGGGACATGGACGACCCAAGTGGATAAACTTTCAGATCTATGACCTTGAGGGGCTCACATGGCATAAAGGTGCAAACTTTGTGGCCATGGAAGCCCCATGCAAGCTATTAGTAGTCACATAAGCCTTTTAAATCTCCAAAGGCCATGCATGGGAGTAAAGTTAGGAACTTTATGTGTTCATGGAGTGCTTAGAGTTTAGATCTCAGTGAATATGCCTTAGTTTGGAGTATGAATGACCTATTACATATTAACGGGTAAAATTCAAAACTATACCCTTAAAAGGACATTTTGTTGGGTTTGAGCAATCTAACACTTCCTAAGTGTGCATGCAACCCTAATAAACCTTGGATCTATGTTTGTCTAAATACATGCAAAATAATAATTTTCCAAGGTTTATAACCTATCTAACATGGCATGGGGAACATTTCAACATAAAAGAGTTAGAAGAGATTACATACCTTTTGGTGAGTTGGGTTCTTAGGAGTTTGAGGGCCAAGCACCAATAGTGTGAATGCCTCAAATGGAATCACAAACACCACAAACTCTTGGAAAACTTTGAGAGAGTATACACACTCTTGTATTTTCGGCCACACACATGCACACACACACTAGATCACTAGTTTTCTCTTAGGCTTCATTTCATGCTCCATAAGCATGCTTATATAGTGTGCATGGTTAGGGTGAAACCCTAATAACCCATGTCTTTTCCTTTTCCAAGGATCCATGGGTTAAAACCTCCATGGATCATCCATGGACTTCCACATAAGCCTAGCCCATTAACAAATGAGTATTAGCCCACACTATATAAAACAAATAACCCATAATTTAATTAGTATTCCTTTTAATCTCTAAATTAATCCATAATTAATTTAAGACTAAAACTAATTAAATAACGTAACTTCATATTAATATATTATAACTCATAATATATTAATAAACATATGTGTATAACTCTCATAAAATTATCCATAATAGTTTGGATGAGATGCAACCCAAATGGACCATGTCGGTCGGGTCAAGTATATACCAAATAAGTTATGGACTTAGACACCTTATCCAACAGACTCCCACTTGGATAAGTCTAATAACTATATTTGCCTATAACTTCAGGAACCAACCAACAATCGTAGCTCTCGAAAACTCCCTCGAACAATGAAGACTCTGTCGAACTATGAAGCGCCATTTTAGATAAGTGATCACATAATCCTCTGTTCTCATGATATCAGCCGGACAAACACATGGAACTATGTCTTGCTTATTGTATAGCAGTTGTTTCTCGATTTTCCGATTTGTTTGATGAAGAACTTCACTAAACACATCGGTTTAGTTCTGACCAGGCCTGGACAAAATCATCGAGGGGCCCAGATATCGCTTCTATTTCTAGAAGGAACAGATAAACTTCGACTGATATGCTTGTTCTACTACTTATTGAATTGTACACAAAGGCACGTTTTATAACATCAAGTTACTGATGCGTTTACATGCAATCAATGCACAACCAACTCATAGGTAACAACTCATATCTCTAGGTTTAAAGATTTATATGATGTTATCGTCTCACGATCACTCGAGATAAATTCCATGAAGTGATACAAGTGAGCGTGGGTTTATACCAATACTCATAACTTATGAGTACTCATGAATGTTGCAGCAACCATTGCCATGTCTAAACACCTTTAAGGCATCTACAAACCCAATTCATGACAATCTTGATTCATACCTACTTCCGACGTATGATCGATTGTGGAGGTTTGAATAAATTAATTATTCTGGAAGTCAAAACATGCAAAACTGAAACAATAGTAAATAATTGACAATGATAGTAACACTTTACTCATAAATAAATCACAAATTTTATTCATCATCAAACGTCGATTACATTTTACAAGTTTCAGGAAAACTATCTAATCTGTAAAACTAATATCGTCCCTCAGCCCGATGCATCTCGCATGCTGAAAATGCTTAACCCTCGTCAGTCCCTTCGTAAGGGGATCTGCAGGATTCTCATCTGACGATATCCTCCTTGTCACAAGGAGTCCTTCTTCAATCTTGTGTCTTATGAAGTGATATTTTCTGTCAATGTGTCGGGATCTGCCATGATCTCTTGGTTCCTTGGCTAAGATAACCGCAGCATTGTTGTCACAGAAAATCTCTATAGGTTCCTTAATAGCTGGTACAACTCCAAGGTCTCCGATGAAGTTCTTTAGCCATATCGCCTCCTTCGCTGCTTCACTCGCTGCTATATACTCTGATTCACAAGTCGAATCAGCCACCGTCTCCTGCTTGGAACTCTTCCAAGAAATTGCCCCTCCATTTAAGGTAAAGATCCAGCCCGACTGAGAGCGGAAATTATCCCTATCAGTCTGAAAACCAGCATCACTATACCCTAATATTCTCAAATCATCACTGCCACCAAGGGTAAGAATCCAATCCTTAGTCCTCCGCAGGTACTTGAGAATGTTCTTTACCGCGGTCCAATGAGCCTTGCCAGGGTTCCCCTGAAACCTGCTGACCATGCTCAAAGAAAATGCCACATCAGGACGGGTACAAGTCATAGCATACATGATCGAGCCAACTACGGAAGCATATGGTAATTGGCTCATCTCAGCTATCTCTGCCTCTGTACTCGGACTCTGAGTCTTACTCAGTTTGGTATTGCTTTGGATCGGTAAATCTCCTTTCTTGGAATTCTCCATGTTGAACCTTTTCAACACCTTATCCAAGTATATACTCTGACTAAGTCCAATTAGTCTTCTACTCCTTTCTCTTAATATCCTTATCCCTAGGATATATGTAGCCTCCCCTAGGTCCTTCATAGCAAAGCACTTCCCAAGCCAGGAATTAACCTCCTGCAAGGTTGGGATGTCATTTCCTATGAGTAGTATGTCATCCACATACAGTACCAAGAAGCTAACTATACTCCCACTAGCTCTGACATACACGCAAGACTCATCTTCGCTTCTCAAGAAGCCAAACTCTTTTACCTTCTCATCAAAACAAAGATTCCAGCTACGAGATGCTTGTTTTAATCCATAAATGGATTTCTCAAGCTTGCATACTCTATTAGGGTACTCTGCATTGACAAAACCCTCTGGCTGATTCATGTACACATCCTCAGCCAACTTTACATTAAGGAAAGCGGTTTTGACATCCATTTGCCATATTTCATAATCATGAAATGCTGCAATGGCTAACATAACCCTAATAGACTTAATCTTGGCCACCGGCGAGAAGGTTTCATCATAATCAACACCTTGAGTTTGAGTAAAACCCTTCGCAACCAGTCGAGCCTTATAAGTATGCACTTTTCCTTCCATGTTTGTCTTCTTTTTGAAGATCCATTTGCACCCGACTGTTTTACGGCCCGATACATTGTCAACCAAGTTCCAAACTTGATTGTCATACATGGACTGTATCTCGCTGTCCATAGCCTCCTTCCATTTAGCAGACTCCGGGCCTGCCATGGCTTCCTTAACACTGCTAGGTTCATCCAAATTTACTAGTGTACTATCACTAATAAACGTATCACCTTCCGTAGTAATATGAAAACCATAATAAAACGAAGGTGTGTTCCTAACCCGTGTGGAACGTCTCGGAGGTACAGACTCGTCAGCTGGATCAACAGGAGTTTCTTCCTCAGGTTGATTGCTAGTGTCTGAGGTTCCTTCGTCAATTGATTCTTGAATTTCTTCAAGATCAATCTGCCTCCCACTGTCTCCTTGGCTTATAAATTCTTTCTCGCGAAAGATCCCTCTTCGTGCTACAAAGACCACATTCTCACTGGGTCTGTAGAAAAGGTAACCGAAGGATTTCTGTGGGTAGCCGATGAAAATACACCTTTCACTTCGGGGTTCAAGCTTATCATGAGTTTCACGCCTCACGAAGGCTTCGCAACCCCAAATTTTGATGTGGTCCAAATTGGGAACCTTCCCAGTCCACATCTCATGAGGTGTTTTGGTAACCTTCTTTGTAGGGACTAGATTAAGGATATGGGCGGCAGTCTCTAAGGCATACCCCCAAAAAGAGATTGGTAACAAAACTCGACTCATCATAGAGCGAACCATGTCCAACAAGGTACGATTACGCCTCTCAGCTACACCATTCAGCTGTGGTGTCCTGGGAGGAGTCAATTGTGATACAATCCCACACTCCTTAAGATAGTCAAGGAACTCGGTACTAAGATACTCACCACCTCGATCGGATCGAAGTATCTTAATGTTCCTGCCCAATTGATTTTCTACTTCCTGCTTGAATTCCTTAAACCTTTCAAAGGTTTCGGACTTATGTTTGATTAAGTAGACATACCCATATCTACTAAAATCATCAATAAAAGTCACATAATACCGATTAGCATCCCTTGTGGCGGTTTTGAATGGCCCACATACATCAGTATGTATTAGGTCCAACAAACCCTCACCCCTCTCACAAGTTCCAGTGAAGGGTGATTTTGTCATTTTTCCAAGTAGACAAGATTCACAACTATCATCTGATTTAAGGTCAAATGATTCCAAGACTCCACTCTTTTGGAGTTGTCCTATGCGTTTCTTTTTTACATGTCCAAGACGACAATGCCACAATGATGCTTTATCTAGGCTAGTAGAAGAATCAATATACAACACATTATTTCCTAAGTTGTCTACAATCGACACGGTTTCATACACACCATCACAAGGTAATGCTTTAAAATAAAACACATTATTAAAGAAAGCATTAATACCACCACATTCATTATCAAACGAAAAGGTAAAACCTTGCTTGTACAAAGCATGAAAAGAAATAATATTCCTCGCCATTTCAGACGAGTACACACATTTATTCAAATCTAATTTTAAACCATTATTAAGCAACAAAGTATAAACTCCAATCTTGGAAACAGGTGAAGCCTTCCTATTCCCCATGATTAAGTTTATCTTCCCGTGCTCCACATCCTCACTTCTTCTTAGGCCCTGCAAATCAGAACATATGTGAATACCACATCCTGTATCAAGCACCCAAGAGTTAGAATATGTTGAGTAATTAGACAATATAGTGTAAATACCTGCATAGGTGGGTTTCACTTTCCCATCCTTTAGATCCTGCAAGTACTTAGGGCAGTTTCGCTTCCAGAACCGTTCTTAGTCTTTGATGAGGAGCCTTCAAGAGACTTTGATGAGAACCCTATTTGGGATGGCAGAAGGAGTGACAGAACCGTTCTTAGTCTTTGATGAGGAGCCTTCAAGAGACTTTCCCTTGGTACCCTTCGAAGGGTGCTTCCTCTTTTTCCCTTTGCCTTGCCCAATAGCTAAAACAGGGGTAGAAGTTGGAGTAGGAGTAGTAGAGGTAACAACCGCTTTACCCTTAAGACCGGTTTCAGCGGTCTTCAAGAGTCCTTGAAGCTTGCTGAGGGTAACTTCCTCCTTGTTCATATGATATGTCATTCGAAAATGATCATAACAAGAAGGCAAGGAGTGCAAAATGATGTCAATTGCCAACTCCTCGGGGATGTTAACATTCAGCTTCAGCAAACGGTCCACATACCTTTGCATCTTTTGCATGTAGCCCGTGACGGATTCACCGTCCTTCATGCGGGTAGTTGTTATGGAGGAGATTATTTCATACCGCTCCTGACGAGCACTCTGATGGTACCTTTCCATCAGGTCTTGGTGCATCTCAAAAGGGTAGAAATCTTCATACGACTTTTGGAGCTCGGCTGTCATCGTGGCCATCATGATACATGCCACCTTAGTAGCATCTCTCTCATGAGTCCTGAATTCAGCGATCTCCTCAGGAGTAGCAGTAGACTCATCAAGTTCTTTTAACTCCTTATCGAGGACATATTCCTTGTCCTCGTAACGAGTAACCATCCTGATGTTCCTAATCCAATCCATGAAGTTGGAACCATCAAAGATGACCCTCCCACAAAGATTCATGAGAGAGAAAGAACCAGTTGGGTTAGAGCCTGAAGCATTAGTGTTGGAAGACATCTGAAAGAAGAAAGCAAGTTTAGATTAGATATTTAGGATCCTTAATAAGACACCCAAATGTAATATTAAGGCTAGGATCCAATCACAATATATTACACTTAGAAGAGGGATGCCGTAATCTAAGTAATAATATATTTGAAAGGTAGGTGAATGACGATTCACCAATTTCCACCATGAAAACGAAATGATTTATTAGGTTTAATTGGATTTGAAATTCCTAGATTCTTTTGAGATTCATTGAACTTTTCAATGGCATGTTTCAATCTCGATTGTGCCCTTCAAGTTTTGTGACTGGGATGCCGAGGATCACAAAACAAGGTGTGAATAACCATGCTAATTCACTTGGTACTCTTAATATTATCACCTAATCAATGTGCCGGTTAACCACACACGCTCCATTGATCTATGACAAACATTAAGTCACCCTTCGTGATCCTTACTAGTCCTAGTTAGTGTGCCGGTTAACCACACACGCTCCACCAACGACTTGGTAAGGTACAAAGTGTGAATTCCATGGATTAGCACCATGTTCACATTTTCCTAAAATAACTAAGATTGGGAATTAAAAGAGTTTAGTTATTTTATAATATTCATTATACTTTTAATGAGGATTTAAAGTCATTGTTCTACCCGTTCGGCTAACGACCCTCCACCGATCAAGCAAGCGGTGGGTGAGAGTATACACCCATTAAGTCGCCATTTTATAGGCAACAACCTTATACCCACCTTATAGACCGGTTTCGTGAATGAGGCCTACTAACGGTAAAACGACTTATTCTTATACATATATATAATAATTAACCATTAATGTTATAAATAGTATAAGGGTTGAATTTTAACTATTAAAACTCTAAGGTTTGGAATTAAAGTTTATTAAAGTGTGTGAAACTTTACAAATTCCAAAACTTGAGGGCAAGTTTTGTAACTTTGCAAAACTCTTCATTTCATAACTTATGAATTAAAGGTTCATAAAAATGAAGACTCTTCATTTTCATGTAACTTATGTGTTTTAAGTGTGTGTTAAATGAAAGTGACCTTTGGTAATCCATAACTTGAGGACAAATTATGGACTCCATTAAAACACATAAATGATAAAGAATTAATCCTAAACAATTCAGCAAATAATTCCTATCATTTTCTAAATTCATAAGAACATGAACATGATCATCAAAAATTCAAGAATTATATGAACACATAAAATCATGGAATTTTGATATATGCTATTGTAAATGGATTAGAACAACCATTACACCAACTAAAATAAGTTTTATTACACCAAAACAATTTAGGGTAATGTTTCTAGTCCATTTCCAGCAGCAAAAGTCGAGATTCTGCATTCTTTCGATCCTACTCGTCGAGTGCACGAACTTACTCGCCGAGTAGGTTGAAGTTTGCCTTGGACTCGGCGAGTCCCCCCAATGGACTCGGCGAGTCCACCATGCAGACAGCAACGATTTCGACTTTTTTCACTATTTTGCATCAAGTATCAAACAAGCAAGCCTAGGCTCTGATACCACTGTTGGGTTTTGAGCAATCTAACACTTCCTAAGTGTGCATGCAACCCTAATAAACCTTGGATCTATGTTTGTCTAAATACATGCAAAATAATAATTTTCCAAGGTTTATAACCTATCTAACATGGCATGGGGAACATTTCAACATAATAGAGTTAGAAGAGATTACATACCTTTTGGTGAGTTGGGTTCTTAGGAGTTTGAGGGCCAAGCACCAATAGTGTGAATGCCTCAAATGGAATCACAAACACCACAAACTCTTGGAAAAATTTGAGAGAGTATACACACTCTTGTATTTTCGGCCACACACATGAACACACACACTAGATCACTAGTTTTCTCTTAGGCTTCATTTCATGCTCCATAAGCATGCTTATATAGTGTGCATGGTTAGGGTGAAACCCTAATAACCCATGTCTTTTCCTTTTCCAAGGATCCATGGGTTAAAACCTCCATGGATCATCCATGGACTTCCACATAAGCCTAGCCCATTAACAAATGAGTTTTAGCCCACACTATATAAAACAAATAACCCATAATTTAATTAGTATTCCTTTTAATCTCTAAATTAATCCATAATTAATTTAAGACTAAAACTAATTAAATAACGTAACTTCATATTAATATATTATAACTCATAATATATTAATAAACATATGTGTATAACTCTCATAAAATTATCCATAATAGTTTGGATGAGATGCAACCCAAATGGACCATGCCGGTCGGGTCAAGTATATACCAAATAAGTTATGGACTTAGACACCTTATCCAACACGATTTCAGTGTGTATGAGAAACAAGAAGCTTAGATCTAACGTGTAGGGGCTTAATCCGTTAAGATGACCCCAACAGACAAAGGAACTCATCGAGTTCATAAAGGAACTCGACGAGTTGAGGCAAGTTGTCCAGATGCTAAATATGGTGTAACGCCTAGTTCTTGGTATACACTTAATTCATTTATTTATTCATTTTGGAAAGGCTACTCGACGAGTAGATGAACCTAACTCGTCGAGTAGAAGGCAGTATACGATCGGATTTTAAGTGAGCTACTCGACGAGTCGCAACCATGGCTCGACGAGTAGGACGGGATGGAGAAAACCCTAATCTTTAGGATTTGAACCCTAATTAAGCATCATATCTAGCCTCCATCACCTCCAAACCCTAATCTCAAAACCCTAATCCACTTTTAAGTGATCTTGAGCTATTAATGTTATTCGTGCCTTTTGAAGCTTATGGAAGAAGAAGAAGATAGAAGGCTCAAGGAGAAAGAAGTAGATCCAGGAACTACACTCCATTTGCTAAATTTTCTGGTAATCAAGTCTCTAACTTGATCATTCTTCTCTTAGATCTATTTGTTTCCTTTTTATGAAGGTTTTGGTTCATGAACCTTGTTCCTTGGGATTGGGAAATCCCAAGTGACTTATATCTTAGATCTTGGGTCTAGGAAGGGTTCCATGGCATAAAGGTGCAAACTTTATGACCATGGAAGCCCCATGCAAGCTTGTATGCAAGAACATGGCCATTTTAGCCCTAAAAGACCATGCATGAAAGGAAAGCTCAGGACTTTACGTGTCCAATAGATGATAAAAGCCCATATCTAGTATATTGTGCCTTGGTTTAGGGTGATATGGCTTGTGGACCAAGATTTATGTCTTAAAGGAGTTAGGATTTGGGTTAAACCCATTAAGAAGGACTAAGGACGGGTAAAGTTGAAAAGTTTACCCTTACGAGTGTATTCCTAGTATGTAGATGAAGTTTGGAGCACAGATTTGAAATTTCGGAGATTAACACTTTGGGATGGCTCAAACAGACAGGGGAATACGGCGAGTCTAGGGAAGGACTCGACGAGTTGAAGCAGGCTGTCCTGATTACTATGATAGGAAGAACTCGACGAGTCTGGGAAGGGACTCAACGATTTGACTTAGTTGACCAAGTGTCTGATTTGTTCATGAACTCGACAAGTTGAGAGATGACTCGACGAGTTGGGGTTGACTGGGAGTTGACCTTGACTTTGACTTTGACCAGGATGTTGAATTTAACCAGGGATGAAATAGTCATTTTACCCTAAGGAGGATTATCTGATTTTGACTAAGTATTATTGTGATTTTGATAGCCAGGGAGACGTAGGAGTAGCTATCAGATATTTCTCACAGCAAGATTTCACAGACAGCTTTGCAAGTTGAGTTTTCTCTTGTAGGAACGGGTCTAAGGCACCAATGTCGGCCCGTTTAAATTAGTAGTAGTTTCGGATTAAGACCCGATATCGGGCGTGGCCCGATGTAGAGTTATACGTTTTTCTTGATCTCAATATGATGTCGGGGCGGTCCCAAGGAATGCTTGTATGCTTGACCTATTTGTGATTCTTGCATATATTTGTTATGTGTTACGAGTTCTGGACTTCGGTCTGATGTCGGGGAAAGCCTAAGTAATGTCTAGTTAGTATAAATGATAGCTTGTTTCTGGACTTCGGTCTGATGCCAGGGCAGTTCCCGAGGAATGTTAGTATGCTTCCGGATATCGGTACGATGTCGGGGTAAGCCCGAGGAATGTCTTGTTAGTAGGGTATGATAGTATGTTTCTGGATCTTGGTCCGATGTCGGGTGGCACCCTTATGTTCTTGTTATATGTATCTCAGCTTTATGAACTATGTGCTAGTACATATTAGTCAGGGATAGCCTGAGAAGTATATGCGTGGTTATATTTACTCGATGCTCGAATGTTTCTTACTTTGTGCTTTTAGGAGTTCGAGCTATCTTTTACTAACTACTAAATGAATATGTTACATTACATATTGCGAGGACTGAATAATTTCAGAAGGTTAGGTCTAGCTCTATTGCGCAGCTTTTGTTTAAGTCCAACCGTTGTAGGGTAGGATGTCACACCCCGAAACTAGACGGCGGAACATCCGAGGGCTCTTGTGAGTTAAATTGAATACCATCACAATGAATATACATGAATCTTAACATAAATCATCACCATGCATTAAAATAATACAACTGATATTGTTTACATCCAGTACATTGTTTTGAACATTTCAAATTCATAACATAGATTATCTGATAGATATCATAAGAAAAACACCCAGACATTACTTGGTACTTATTCTTTGGTTTACGTGTTACCTGAGAATACAAGTTAATTTGAAAAACGTCAACATATGAAATGTTGGTGAGTTTATAAGCAATGTTGTGATAAATTGATTTGGTGTAGTTTGTAAAACCCAGAAAATCCAATATTTTCTTAAAATATCATTGTTTATAAAATAAAAGTGTGAAGATCCATAAATATATGCTTGTTGATTTTCAAAACATGTATAAATATTGAACTTTAGTATAAATCGCGCAAGTGAAGATGTTGAACTTCCTAGGAAAACCCGATGTTTTCCTGATACATAAAATACAATGATTTCTCAATTGTTATACCGTCACGACGAATGATTTTGATTACTCGGGTGGCGTTGGATTAATTTGGGTTTGTGAGTTGTTATAACCACGCATTAGAAAATGGCTAGTTTATAACAACAGATTTCGAACAATCCTTAAAGGTGTCGCCCGTTCCTACTCACTTAATCCACAACCATGATTACTCTTGAATAACGTCCTGAATGTGTTTATCTTGATTGATCGTAAGCCTAACAAACGAGGAAAAAGGGGGAGTACGAAGTCCCGTTATTTCCGTAAGTTATTTTAGGATGTCGGGGATGCGAAAGGCACGTTGGCCCAACTCGCATTTGATTTATTGACCTCACTAGCAACACTAAGGGGCCACTAGGGCCCAATAGCACATTAGAGCCATTGAACTCCTTTTACATGAAATCGGGTCATAGGAGGCCCAATAGCACATAAGCATATTCCCTTTGTGCCCAAAGATCATGTTAATGGGCTATCAAGGCCCAACAAGCATGATTTGAAACTTCCAAGCCCAAAGTTTGTAAATTGGTTCATTGTAGTTATCGCGTATCTATTTAGGTGGTTTAGTTTAGCGCTTGTCGTTTTGTATTGATTCGAGACCGAATCACTTCATTGCTAACGGTAGTTGTCGTTGAAAGTGTATTTGTTTTCCGTTTAGTTGGTAGTTGTGGATCTTGTATTTTGTATTAATGAATTAATTTGTTTAAAAGTGGAATTTGACATTTTCACTACCCTTCTTTTATAAAAATAACACTTTTGGTCCTTTTATATAAAAGAATTTCATTTTTTTAGTTCCTTCAAACATTTTCTTGACACTTTTGTATCATAAACTTGTTAATAAGATAGTTCTAACCCAAAATATATTTTTTTGGCAGCTTCAGCCCTTCCAGAATGGTGTTTCTCGGTTAGAACCCTTTTTTTCTCAACTTTTACAGTTTTGGCCCAAAATCTAAAAACTTTGCATTTTTGGTCCTTTTTGACAGTGAAAAACATTCTTGCCCCTTCAAATATTTTGTTATGCTAATTACCCCCTGTTTTACCGAAAATTTCATTTCAGCCCCTTAAGTTTGTCATTTTTGCATTTTGAGGCTTATTGGGCCGAAAAGCCCAAAATTAGCCCATTAAGCTAAAAATTTACATTTTAAGTCCCTTTAAAATTCCATTATTTAGAAAAATGATTATAGAAATTGTTTTGACCCTTTAGACCCTCAAGAAACCGTGACTTATCGATTTGTAACCCAAGTTTTGTATTTTTGACAATTTAAGCCCTAAAATGGGTTTTATGTTAGAATATGTTCATCATAACCTTGTAAGCTATCATTCTTGACTTCTTTGGTGTAAAATAGATTAGATTATGTTTGTTTCCTCTCTCATGTCATAGATCTTGGGTTTACACCCCTTTTGTCAACATATTCATCACAAAAACACATGAAATCACACACATACATGCATAAAATCACACATAGCATACACATACACATAGATCTACACATTTTCTTGTATTCTCCCCCATAAAACTCATGGAAACCGAAAATAAATGGGTATGAAGCTCATCTTGATTTGTATTTTCGGTTTTGAAGAAGACTAGAAGAAGAAATTTCGATCCTAGCAAGTCTTCTTGGTAAATCTCGAACTTAGATGCTTCTAAGGTGCAAGATCACAAGATTGAATGGATTTAGAAGAGATTTTTGGATGAAATGAAGTAGCTAGCTCATGGATCCAAACATAAACTTACCTTGGGTGATGATTTTTGTGCAAGAATCTCTTTGAAAGTCTCTTAGATCTCGAAAATTTGGAGAGGAGTGGAGAGAGTTTCCTTGAGAGAATTTTGAGTGAAGTGCATGTGTGTTTGTTTGGGTTCGGCCGAGAGGGAGAAAGAGAGGAGAGAAGAGAGCGTGAGTGATGAGATAGGTGCGTGGAAGCATGAGACTTTGCATGGAAAATCTCCATATAAAAATGAGGTGGCACCCACACAAGTCAACTCTTCCTCTAGGTGGGCTTGGGCCGAGAATGGAGAGGGAAGAAAAGAAAAGTTGGGCCTTGAATGCTTAAGTCTCTTTTATGGTTAAGTTAGGTGATTTTTGGCCTAACAAAATTCAAAGAATGATATTTATCACCTATTAGGGCTAATATAAATTTATTTTGGTCCAATAAGACCCATTAAAGTTAGCTAGTTTATTTTGGGTTCATAAGGCCCAAAAATATTAAGTTTCATGTATATGGGTCCAATTAGGGCCCATTTGAGAGTTTTAGGTTCAAGATAGTTAAATTGGAAGCTCATTGGTCCATTAGGTCCAATAAGGAAGTCCTACTTCAAAGTGAACTCAAATCGGAATTTCAAAGGTTTCCAATTCTTTGTTAACCATTTGTAGGGCTAGAATGAAGTATTTGATGAAGTTTTGTTGTTGTAAAATAAGCATCATACATGTTTTCAGATTGTTGGTTCACATTTGTTATCATTGTTCCATGTTTACAAGGCATCGAATTTCCTAGTTGTGACATCATACCCCCGTTAGAAGGAATTTCGTCCCGAAATTCTTTTGAAAGCTAGATTTAAGAATGCGAGAATAGGTGAGGGTACTTCTGCTTCATCTGGTCTTTGCGTTCCCATGTGAATTCTGCCCCACGCTTCGCGTTCCACCGTACCTTCACAGTCGGAATGTGACTTTGCTTTGTACGCTTCACCTCCCTGTCCATGATTTCGACTGGTTCCTCCACGAACAGGAGATTCTCGTTGATTTCAATTTCATCAAGGGGAATGACGAGAGTTTCATTGGATAAGCACTTCTTTAGATTGGAAACATGGAACACGGGGTGTACGCTGCTGAGCTCATCGGGTAGCTGCAGTCTATACGCTACTAGACTAATTCGGGCAAGAATCTCTAAAGGTCCAATGTATCGTGGATTCAATTTTTCCCACTTTCCAAAACGAATAACTTCTTTCTAGGGAGAAAATTTTAACAGCACTCGATCCCCGACCTGAAACTCCAAGGGCTTTCGCCGTTTATCAGCGTAGCTCTTCTGTCGACCGCATGATGCTTGTAGTCGTGCTCTGATTTGAACTATCTTTTCGGTGGTTTCATGTATGATCTCTGGTCCCGTTAACGTCTTATCTGATGTCAGTTATCTCGCTAGTTGGGTGTCGCCTACCTCAGCCCAACACAACAGTGATCTACACTTACGTCCATAAAGTGCCTCAAATGGAGCAACTTTGATGCTTGAATGGTAACTCTTGTTGTATGAGAATTAAACTAAGGGTAAGTGGGTATCCCAGATCTTCCCAAAGTCTATCACACATGTGCGAAGCATGTATTCAAGCGTCTGAATGGTTCGTTCGCTTTGACCATCCGTTTGTGGGTGATAAGTTGTGCTCATGTCGAGATACGTTCCCAGTGCTTTCTGAAGTGATTGCCAAAAACGTGAAGTGAATCTACTATCTCTATCGGAGATGATAGACACTGTCACTCCGTGAAGTCTCACAATCTCTCCATCTTGTAGGAAATGAGCGGATTTCGTCAGTCTGTCGACTATTACCCATATAGTGTCCAATCCATCTGATGACTTGGGTAACTTGGTCCCAAAATCCATGGTAATCCTTTCCCATTTCCACTCGGGAATTACTGGTTGCTGTAATAACCCTGAGGGCTTCTGGTATTCTACCTTTACTTTGGCGCAAGTAAGGCATTTTCTAACGTAGGTGGAAATCTCTGCTTTCATGTTAGGCCACCAAAAATGTTGCTTAATATCCAAGTACATTTTGTCCGAACCCGGATGGATGGAGTATCGCGTCTTGTGAGCTTCATTCATGACTACCTCCCTAAATCCTCCAAGTTTAGGGACCCAAATACAGTTCATGAAATAATATACTCCGCCCTCTTTCACCTCGATATTCTTCTCCATTTCATGTAACGCTTCACTTGTTTTGTTTTCGGCCTTCATGGCATCTGACTGTGATGCCCTGATCTGAGTGGTTAGATGAGATTGGATGGTTATTGTGAGAGTTTTCACACAACAATTAGAGTAATCTTTTTGACTCAAGGCATCAGCTACTACGTTAGCCTTTCCTGGGTGATACTTGATTTCACACTCATAATCGTTTAATAGTTCAACCCATCTTCGTTGCCTCATATTTAGCTCTTTTTTATTCAAGATGTGCTGCAGACTCTTGTGGTCCATGAAGATGGTGAACTTCGTACCATAAAACTAGTGCCTCCAAATTTTCAGGGCGAAGACCACTGCTCCCAATTCTAGATCATGGGTTCTATAGTTCACTTCGTGTGTCTTTAGTTGCCGGGACGCGTAAGCTATCACCTTTCCACACTACATGAGAACGCAACCTAAACCACGATTTGACGCGTCACAGTAGACTATGAAATCTTCCGTTCCCTCTGGTAGTGATAGTACAGGGGCACTACAGAGTGCTTGCTTAAGAGTTCCGAATGCAGCTTCTTGCTTGTCTGTCCATTCGAATGATATGCCCTTTTGTGTAAGTGAGGTAAGTGGCTTGGCGGTCTTAGAAAAGTTTTGAATGAACCTCCTATAGTAACCTGCTAGACCTAAGAATTGGCGAATTTATGTGGCGTTGTTGGGACTGCCCATCCTTCGATGGCTTTGACATTAAAAGGATCCACATGTATTCCTTCCTGACTAACAATATGACCCAAAAAGTTCACGCTACGGAGCCAGATTTCACACTTGGAGAGTTTTGTGTATAGCTTCTCAGTTTGTAGGGTTTCCACGATTTTTCGGAGATGTTGGCCATGCTATTCTTTGCTTTGAGAATAAACTAGAATGTCGTCAATGAAAACAATAACAAAGTTTTCAAGGAATGGTCGGCAGATTCGATTCATTAGGTCCATGAATGCGGCAGGGGCATTCATTAGACCGAAGGGCATTACGACAAATTCATAATGTCCGTAACGAGTTCGGAAAGTGGTTTTGGGAATATCCTATTCCCGGACCTTGAGTTGATGGTACCCAGACCGCAGATCTATCTTAGAGAAGTAACTAGCTCCTTGGAACTGGTCAAATAGATCGTCGATTCGTGGGAGTGGATAGCGATTTTTGACAGTGAGCTTATTTAGTTCTCTGTAATGGATGCACATCCTAAAAGATCCTTCCTTCTTCTTGACAAAGAGAACTGGTACTCCCCATGGCGAGAAGTTGGGTCGAATAAATCCCTTGTCCAGCAGTTCATTGAGTTGGCTGGACAACTCCTGCATCTCATCCGGAGCCAATCGGTAAGGCGATTTAGCGATGGGGGTAGCTCCTGGCACAAGATCAATTCGAAATTCAATTTTTCTTTCCAGGGGTATCCCAGGAAGATCTTCAGGAAAGATGTATGGGAATTCACATGCTAAAGGAATGTCTTGAACGTTAACCTCTTCCTTGGATTTATCCACTATGTGCGCCAGGAATGTCAATTCTTTCTTTCGCAGATACTTCTGTGCCTGGACGCACGATATGAGACAAAGATGCATGCTGGGTTTGTCTCCGTAAATAATTAGGGTTTCATGATTTGGAAGGTGAAGGTGAACGGCCTTCTCGTGACACATAATTACAACATGGTGGGGGCTTAACCAATCCATGCAAATAATCACATCAAAACTCCTAATGGAAACATGCATTAAGTTTATTCGAAAGACGTGTTGATTTAGGGCTAGGGTACATCCGATATAGATTTCCCCAGTGGATTCTGTTTTCCCATTGGCCATTTCCACCGTAAAGGTTTCATTGAGCTTCTAGGGTTGTTGTTTTAACAAATGCTTAAACTTGTTGCTCACAAAACTTCGTTCTACTTCGGTATCAAATAAGATGTGTGCATAAGTGTGGTTTAGGAGGAACGTACCGGTGATGACAGCGGGATCCTGAACCGTTTCTCCCTGACCCATGGTCAACACCCTTCCTGTCCCTCTATTCCTGGAATTGTTGTTGTTGGGGAAGTTTCGATGGAAATGCCCAGTCCTTCCACATCCATAGCAGGTGTGGCTTGGTCCTGCATTGTTGCCGCCATTGTCGGTGTTGTTGTTGTTGCGGTTATTGTTGTTGTTGTTTCCCTGTTGTTGGTTCTGAGGAGGGTAGGTCGTGCAATACTTCGCCATGTGACCCTTCCGATTGCAAATGGTGCACTGCATCTCTCTGCATTCTCCATTGTGATGGAGACCGCACTTGTTGCACTTAGGAAGATTACCAGAATAAGGCCTAGGAGCACTTGGAGCAACTGAGGCTGGAGCATGTGGTGTGGGTGGAACTTGAGTGGTTGCAACATTAACTGCCACTATTTTCTGCTTCTTGGATGATTTGGAGCCTTGACGTACCTTCCTCTTGTTGTTCTTTCCCTTTTTGCTATCATTTTCCTTCTTACCTTCAGCCTCCACTGGCTTCTCACCCTTCTTGCTATTGTGGTGATACAGCTTCTTGGCCAATCTATTGGCACTGTCAAAATTTTCGGGATTTGCAGCTATCACGTTTTCTTGGATCGGAGAGGTTAGTCCCCAGATGAATCTGTCGATCTTCTTTCCTTCTAAGGTGATCATGCCAGGGCATAGCAGAGATAGTTCGCTAAACCTTGATATGTATGCATCTATATCAGTGTTTCGGATGGTGAGATTCCACAGCTCTTGTTCCATTCTCTGAATTTCGCCACGAGGGCAGTACTCGGCCATCAGCATTTCTTTCATCTCTACCCATAGCATGGAATTGGCTATGGGGAGTGTCCTGGCTTCCACGTGTCCGTTCCACCAAGTGAGTGCTTAGTCAACGAAAGTGCATGCGGAAAACTTCACCTTCATCTCCTCAGGGCATTCACATATCTTTAACACCGATTCCACCTTCTCGATCCATCGTTTCAGGGTAATCATTCCTATAGTGTCGTTAAAGGTTCGTGGTTTGGCGTTGGTGAAGTCTTTGTAGGAGCATGTTTTGGTAGGTCCTTGATTTATCCTGTTGTTTGAACTTCCAACCCCTTGTCCGTTGACTCCTCCATTGTTCCCTTGGTGAATTTGTGCCATAGTCGCGGTGACTGCAGTAGATACCGCTGCCTGAAAGGCAACAGAGTTGAACTCATGCGGATTTCGCTCAGGGTTTCTGCGGGTTGGTCGTCGAAGCATCTTTCTACCATGGAACGGAAAGATGTTGAGTGTCTATGCTTTTTGTGAGATTGTGATCCTATAAACTAGGTGTGTGGCACAAACTTAAGTAATTTCACAAATTAGCACACAATCATGGATATGTAACACATAGCAGATTAAAACATCACAGTAAACATATAAAATTTTTCATTACTATTATCAGCACATTGATACATAAAAACTTTGCTCAAAAGAGCATACATAAGCAGTACAAGTTCGGCAACATAACGGCTCTATGAGTAGTGTAATCACTTAAACATAGAATTGATGGTACATAGCATAGATCATAGTACTAGTAAGATAAGTCTATTCCTAACACTCTATGGAGCGCCCTATGATAGTAGTGAGATCATATGTCGAAGTGTTGAGCCAACAACTGAGCCATCTCAGTCATTTCTCCAATGACCTCACCCCTCTCATGCTTAGCTCGCACGACACGTGCTTCCATGGCGAATAGTTGTTGCCGCAGGGTGGCAATCTCAGCTTCGGTGGAGCGATTCTCCCTTACGGGATTCACTGGTGAGGCGGGGTGATCCTGCTGTGCCTCGCTGACATGTGGTGTGGCAAAGTCCTCTCCTGAGTCTTTTCCTTTCTCCATGTCATCATCAGCCTCAACAAACTCGTAGTCAGTGTCCGTGTACTCGTCAGGCCCAACGTCAGGCTCATCTTCAGTCATCTCGTGAGCCACTAAGACCTGATGAAATTGAAGGCCCTGCTGCTCCCCTTCCATAGCGACTGAGAGAGGAGGTATACGAATAAACTATCATTACTCCTAGGACGCTACAATTATTGTATAGATCGAGTTGATGTTCTCTTCTTGGTGATAAAGGGGTATGTTTTTAGGTTCCCTTGCCATCATGATTTCCTCGGGACATGTGATAGTTGTGCCTTGGAAGAAATGTAGTTGATCAGGCTACATCCACTCCTTGATACGACTATAAACAGTCCTGGCTTAACCGAGATGCTAGTATTATCTGGTTTCGTTCAGTATTATGTTCTTTTTCCTAATTCACACAAGCAAAGATGTGTTATCGTTGTGTTTTACTTGTTTTGTTCAGATTTGTGTTAGTCCCACTTTTTGGTTTGTAGTTGCATATGAATGTGTGGTTAGATATGCTAGTTCACTATAAACAGAGCTCTGATACCAACCTGTCACACCCCTGAACCAGACGGCGAAACATCTGAGGGCTCTTATGACTTAAATTGAATACCATCACAATGAATATACATGAATCTTAACATAAATCATCACCATGCATTAAAATAATACAAGTGATATTGTTTACATCCAGTACATTGTTTTGAACATTTCAAATTCATAACATAGATTATCTGATAGATATCATAAGAAAAACACCTAGACATTACTTAGTACTTATTCTTCGGTTTACCTGTTACCTGAGAATACAAGTTAATTTGAAAAACGTCAACATATGAAATGTTGGTGAGTTCATAAATCATAAGCAATGTTGTGATAAAATGATTTGTTGTAGTTTGTAAACCCAAAAAATCTGATATTTTCTGAAAAGATCATTATTTATAAAATAAAAGTGTGAAGATCTATAAATATATGCTTCTTGATTTTCAAAACATGTATAAATATTGAACTTTAGTATAAATCGCGCAAGTGAAGATGTTGGACTTCCTAGGAAAATCCGATGTTTTCCCAATACATAAAATACAGCGATTTCTCAATTGTTATACTGTCACGACGAATGATTTTGATTACTCAGGTGACGTTGGATTAATTTGGGTTTGTGAGTTGTTATAACCACGCATAAGAAAATGACCAGTTTATAACTACAGATTCTGAACGATCCTTAAAGGCATCGCCCGTTACTACTCACTTAATCCACAACCATGATTACTCTTGAATAACGTCCTGAATCTGTTTATCTTGATTGCTCGTAAGCCTAACAAATGAGGAAAAGGGGGAGTATGAAGTCCCGTTATTTTTGTGAGTTATTTTAGGCTGTCAGGGATGCGAAAGGCATGTTGGCCCAACTCGCATTTGATTTCTTGACCTCACTCGCAACACTAATGGGCCACTAGGGCCCAATAGCACATTAGAGGCATTGAACTCCTTTTACATGAAATCGGGTCATAAGAGGCCCAATAGCACATAAGCATATTCCTGTTGTGCCCAAAGATCATGTTAATGGGCTAGCAAGGCCTAACAAGCATGATTTGAAACTTCCAAGCCCAAAGTTTGTAAATTGGCTCATTGTAGTTATCACGTATCTATTTAGGTGGTTTAGTTTACCGCTTGTCGTTTTGTATTGATTCGAGACCGAATCACTTCATTGGTAACGGTATTTGTCGTTGAAAGTGTATTTGTTTTCCGTTTCGTTGGTAGTTGTGGATCTTGTATTTTGTATTAATGAATTAATTTGTTTAAAACTGGAATTTGACCTTTTCACTACCCTTCTTTTATAAAAATAACACTTTTGGTCCTTTTATATAAAAGAATTTCATTTTTTTAGTTCCTTAAAACATTTTCTTGACACTTTTGTATCATAAACTTGTTAATAAGACAGTTCTAACCCAAAATTTATTTTTTTGGTAGCTTCAGCCCTTCCAGAATGGTGTTTCTCGGTTAGAACCCCATTTTTCTCAACTTTTACAGTTTTGGCGCAAAATCTAAAAACTTTGCATTTTTCGTCCTTTTTGACAGTGAAAAGCATTTTTGACCCTTCAAATATTTTGTTATCCTAATTACCCCCTGTTTTACCGAAAATTTCATTTCAGCCCCTTAAATTTGTCATTTTTGCATTTTGAGGCTTATTGGGCCGAAAAGCCCAAAATTAGCCCATTAAGCTAAAAATTTACATTTTAAGTCCCTTTAAAATTCCATTATTCAGAAAACTGATTATAGAAACTATTTTGACCCTTTAGACCCTCAAGAAACCATGACTTATCGATTTGTAACCCAAGTTTTGTATTTTTGACAATTTAAGCCCTAAAATGGGTTTTATGTTAGAATATCTTCATCATAACCTTGTAAGCTATCATTCTTGACTTGTTTGGTGTAAAATAGATTAGATTATGTATGTTGCCTCTCTCATGTCATAGATCTCGGGTTTACACCCCTTTTGTTAACATATTCATCACAAAAACACATGAAATCACACATGGCATACACATACACATAGATCTACACATTTTATTGTATTCTCCCCCATAAAACTCATGAAAACCAAAAATAAATGGGTATGAAGCTCACCTTGAGTTGTAGTTTCGGTTTTAAAGAAGACTAGAAGAAGAAATTTCGATCCTAGCAAGTCTTCTTGGTAAATCTCGAACTTAGATGCTTGTAAGGTGCAAGATCACAAGATTGAATGGATTTAGAAGAGATTTTTGGATGAAATGAAGTAGCTAGATCATGGATCCAAACATAAACTTACCTTGGATGATGATTTTTGTGGAAGAATCTCTTTGAAAGTCTCTTAGATCTCGAAAATTTGGAGAGGAGTGGAGAGAGTTTCCTTGAGAGAATTTTGAGTGAATTGCATGTGTGTTTGTATGGGTTTGGCCGAGAGGGAGAAAGAGAGGAGAGAAGAGAGCGTGAGTGATGAGATAGGTGCGTGGAAGCATGAGACTTTGCATGGAAAACATCCATGTAAAAATGATGTGGCACCCACACAAGTCAACTCTTCCTCTAGGTGGGCTTGGGCCGAGAATGGAGAGGGAAGAAAAGAAAATTTGGGCCTTGAATGCTTAAGTCCATTTTATGGTTAAGTTTGGTGATTTTTGGCCTAAAAAGATTCAAAGAATGATATTTATGACCTATTAGGGCTAATATAAATTTGTTTTGGTCCAATAAGACCCATTAAAGTTAGTCTAGTTTATTTTGGGTTCATAAGGCCCAAAAATGTTAAGTTTCATGTATATGGGTCCAATTAGGTCCCATTTGAGATTTTTAGGTTCAAGATAGTTAAATTGGAAGCTCATTGGTCCATTAGGTCCAATAAGGAAGTCCTACTTCAAAGTGAACTCAAATCAGAATTTCAAAGGTTTCCAATTCTTTGTTGACCATTTGTAGGGCTAGAATGAAGTATTTGATGAAGTTTTGTTGTTGTAAAATAAGCATCATACATGCTTTCACATTCTTGGTTCACATTTGTTATCATTCTTCCATGTTTACAAGGCATCAAATTTCGTAGTTCTGACATAGGATCTCTCATTCGAAGAATTATCTAGTCTTAGTGATATGTAATAGTATTCACGAGCTAGTTAGGGGAAGATAATAAAATTTTCTTATGCAGCTGATAATGGAAAGTGGGTTGGTGATTATCCTAGGGTAAGCCTGGGATGAGAGTGGCGCGTGAAGCAGTAGTAGTAGAAGGGACATGGAGGAGTCAGTGCAGTTCTTGTGGAAACTACAGATAGATGTGAAAGGTAGTATGGGCCTGTACTACTAAAAGTAGTGGATCCATACTCGAATCAAGGAAGTTTGAGATGAATCTAGAGATCTAGTAGTATATGTGATCCCTCGAGATATGATGAGTATTCTGATGAATGTTATGATGTGTTTTTCAGTATGGTGGTACTACGCACTAGACCAATCGGCAGTTGGATTGAATAATCTAAGAGTGGTTGATTGGACCCTATTGCATAGCTCTCGTATGAGTCTAACTATTGCAGGGAGGAATCTTCTCCTCAAAGGATTATTTGAGCCTCTTGTAAAGTGTAGTATTCTACAGCTATATATGATCATTGGTTTTGTTCAATTGGGAGAATCAAGATAATCAGGGATGGAAGTATTTTGTTTAGTCTGGTATTCATGAGGAATGGTATGATAATGGTTCAGTGTAGGCGGTTGTTGGGAAGACAGATCAATATGAGGTTTCGGGTTTTGGGAAGGATGGAGGTGGTTCTTACAAGGGGTTTAAGGTTGATGCCTTTTTCGGGTTTGGTAAGTTCTGCTAAGGTTAGGTTCGGTTTCCTTGAGAAGGCTGTAGTATTCTCGGGTTGTGGTGGTGATGAACAGATTATTGGATGTGCTGGGAAAAGTAAGGATGGATTTCAAAGACGAAATCTAATTTAAGCAGCGGAGAGTTGTAACATCTTGTTTCGCATTATTTCCATTTTGAGTTGGTGATCAAAGGACTAGGTATTAACAGGCTTCAGACCCTCTACAAGTTGGGTTCTGGACTCAATTGGAGCGGTTAAGGTATTTTGGAGAGTTCGGGTATTCGATTTGTGTTTTGGAATCAAAGGGATATTTTGGTAATTTTTCAGCTCGGGTTTCTATGGAAAGCAAATGTTCGTTAGGGATATCTACGGTGAGCATGAATGGATATCAGTAGTAAGCAAAGAGGGATATCTACGGAGTATTTAGGGTTAAGGGTTGAGAAGTATGTGGGGTGTACAAAGACGTACGCTTAGCGTACAAGCAGTGAATCGAGTACGCTTAGAGTACTCATGCGAGGGTGTTTTAATGGGGATCTGGAGAAGCACGTTGGGAGTATATAAGTGTACATGGGGTGTACGGTCAAAGCTTGAAAACCCTAATATTCGGGGATGGCCACTTTGTAAGCATTCTTATGGACTTGAAACCCCCATTTTATCAACATCCTTATCCTCTTTACCCTATACTCGAACCCTAATTCCATGCTTGTGTGTTTTGAGCTTAGAATATCATTGTAAGATGGATTTTGGTGCTTTGAAGGAAGGTGTTCATCCTTGAAGTTTCACTAGAGGAGCAAAGGCTTATAGATCCAGAATCCCATCAACATATGGCACTCATTTAAGGTATAAAGTCTTAAACTTGATGCTTCTTAACTTAGATCTCTTTTGGTTTGGTTTTATGAACCTTTTTGGTTCCATTGATGAGATCTTATGAGTTCATATCATTTTTGAAGCTTAGAGTTGCCACTCCCAGTGTTATTTTGGTCCTTAAGTCATAAAGTTTCCATCTTTGGTGTTTAAATCCATCCATGCATGAGTTAGGACCATTTTCGTGATAGTAGAGTGTTATATTTTGAGGATGGGTCCATTCGGGGCATGAAAAGTCACCAAGTCAGTGACTTTATGGGTCTAGACGTTATTTAGGACTCAGATCTTTGGTTCGGACCAATGGGCTAAGAGTTAAGTACTTAATGGAAAAAGTAGGATTAAGAGGGGAGTACACTAGGCATACAAGCCTATACGTGGAATGTACAAGCCATTATGCAAGTACGTGCAACATACAACTGAGTATGTCGTGCGTACTTAGTCCGATTGGACTTTGTAATTGTGGGCCTTGGGTTAGGCCATTTCTTGGACTGAGTTGCTATGGGCCTTCGTGGATGTCACACCCCCAAACCAAGGATGGCGGAAACGTCCGGGGGTGGAGGACTTCATATAGAGTATCACAACAATGAGTATAATAGTGCTCAAAGTAAATACAACCAACACAAATATAATTGAAAACGTTACATCAAAGCACATGTTTACATGATTCACATCAATTACATTATGATACCAAATGAACTGTTTGACGATTTATCGTCCCATCCTCAAAACGTTGTTGATTTCCTGTTTTCACTGAATTCCTGAGAATACAAGTAGTTTTGAAAAGTGTCAACACAAAGGTTGGTGAGTTCATAAGAGATTTCGTTAGAAAAGTAAATCATTTTCCTTGTAAAAGCGTTAGAATATGTATCGAGAAAATCCGATAATTTCTTTAAAATCTGTGTAATGTAGTCTTATGACTGAAGACCAAAATGTATAAGTAACCTTTCTTATTAATAGAAAATGTTATGTACTTAAATGGACATGGACGCGTTTGAATTAAATGAAATTTCTGTATGTTCTCATTTTTATTAATACTTTATATATATGTAGTCCTAAATTAGAGGACCGAGTAATAACAAGTATTGACCATACTTAAATGTATAAATGTGGTTTCAAATGATGTGTAGTCGTAACTACCAAAACCAAAAGTGTACAGTAATATCTGTACTCATGGAGATAAAAAGTGATTTTAAATCGACATAAAACTCATTTAGGTTTTAAAAATAAAATCCCGTAAACTTATGGATTGTTATATCCCTATGTGAGTCGCTATAATCATACTATGACTATGTGAACCTGCCACGACGTTCTCAAGCATCACGAAATCTGAAATGACATTTGTCACCCCTAGGCCTGCAGGTCCCACTGTAGCTAGCAGGAAGGTGTGGGGTGTCAAACCCAATATAGATCTATATACAAGTATCACGTTCTCCCTCAAGGAGATTCTGATTATAACTACCAGGAATTATATCCCGCACTCGGACGTACGGAGAGAGAGAGAGAGAGAGAGAGAGAGAGAGAGAGAGTCTCACAATATAGGTTAACAAGTTTACGTGAAATGTGTGTGAATATAAATCTTTTCTGTATGAATGTACCCTTTCTGTACGAGTGTGTTGAGTGATGTATCATAAACTATACATATTATAGTTTATCTAAAATGTATGTAATATGTATGAACTCTTTTTATAGTTTATTATACTTGTTCTAAAATGAATGCATAATATTGATTATGATTGACTTAGTTTCATTTCATGATGATAAACTAACAAAGAACACATTCAATAATTAGAACTTATGATTATACACTTTGCTCAACATAATACAAAGTGTTATGATATAATATGCTGTTGGCTAACTTTATCTTTTCTGCTCATAGAAAAATCATACAAAGTCGAAAACTAGATCCATAAATTCTGAGAGTTCAAAAAATGTGTCTAGTTTACTCATAATTTTTATCACGATTTTTAATGACTTCCAACTTGGGTGAATAAGTCCAAAATCACAGACTGGTCCGGATTGTTGTTTGAAATGATAGGCAGTTTTGTAAAAATCACCATAAATTGTAGAAAAATCGTATGGAGATATTCAAGTAGCCATTTTAAAGCTAAAAACTTGAACTATTTTCACCTTGTACAGTTTTGAAAACAAAAATATTTAAGATGCCCAAAACAGACCGTTAATGGAGTTGAACTTTTCTGATGAAGGCTGTTAGAAAATTTTAGTTATGTTCTTAGTGTTTTGACTTGTATTCCCCCCCTGAAAACTTAAGAAAACATGAAAATGTAGGGGTATGAACTCACCTTGAGTGATTTCAGTAGATAAGTGTTGAAGAAGAGAAGTGTTCAACCCAAGAACACTTGAAGAATCACTTGAAGATTCGAAGCTCTAACACAAATATAATGGAGTTTGTGTAAGATATCCATGATTTGAGTGGAAATAAGTGAGATAATCATAAAGAGAATGGATTATGCTTACCAAATGTGGAGGAAAAACTCAAGAACGGCCCTTGAATCTCGAATTTCTAGAGACAGAAAGTAAGAGAGGAAAGAATTTGATCTTCTTGTGAAATGAGAGCAAATGAGACAAGTGAGGAGAGAGGATGAATATTCAGCTCTGAAAAACGTGGGAAAGAGTGATAATTGAGTGGAAAGGACATTTATGTGACCTAGGTAAGGTGGGGAGGTGTGGCTGGTCATAGAGTGGGTGTGGGAGTGGTTGCTTGTGTCATAAGGTAAAACAAAGTCAACACTCCACCTCTTTGTACTTTACCCACTTGCTTTTATTATTTAAATAAAGATTTTTATGAAAATATGATTAAATTGTGAATATTTAGGGTTTATTATGTTAAAATATGATTTTGGGTGAAAATACCGCGTTAAAATAATTAAAAACGGGCCTTAAACGCAAAACTACGCGAAAACCAGGAGAAATTGAGTTCCCAGCGAGACCTCTCGGTCCTAGGCCGAGGTTCGGTCCCTAGGTCGAGACTCGGTCCATGCTGAATATTGTAGCCGGAAAGGAACAGAGGAAAACAAAGGGGCGAGGAGGCGAGAGGAGGCGAGGAAGCGAGAGGCGAAGGCGAGAGTCAGACCCGAAATGAACCGAATGAACAGTAGTGTACAGTACCTTCGGGTTCGGGTGCTTCTGCGAGGTTCGGGCCTGCAAGAGTCTTTCGGGTTTCGTTCCTCCTGGGCGAGGTTCGGCCCTGAGAGGACCCTTCAGCTCAGGAGGGTTCGGTTGCTTGCTCTCAGGTTCAGCTCTCTTGCTCTCGGTCCCTAAGAGGACCTTCGGGTCCTAAGAAGCTTCTCTCTCTTCTCGAGAGGTTTCGGTTCCTAATGTCCATTTTTCTCGTTTTTACCCCGTTTTAAGCCGTTTTTGACCCGGTTAAGGGTCAGAATGACCCGAATGATTCCAAAAAGTTACAGGAAACTTTGGAGAGAGATTTGGGAGAGATTTGACATTCTTGGAGAGATTTCTCATACAGAGAGATATTTGAGAGAGATTTCACATACTTGGAAAGATTTGGGAGAGATTTCACATACTTAGAGAGATTTGGGTGAGATTTCACATACTTAGAGATATTTCTCATACAAAGAGAGTTTTGGGAGAGATTTCAGATACTTAGAGAGATTTGGGAGAGATTTCACATACTTAGAGAGATTTCTCATACAAAGAGAGTTTTGGGAGAGATTTCACATACTTAGAGAGATTTCAAATAGAGATAGATAGATTGAAAACGATTGAGAGAGGTTTCGAGTGTGGCATTTGTGAGTGTCCGGCTTCGCAATGCAAGGTCCGTAAACACTGTTAAGCCTTGTTTAAGGATCTTACACACTCCCGATGAGTATGTAGCATTGTTTTATCGGTTTGGCTAGCCATGTACCATAGTTTTTTTGCTTAAGGAGATCTAGATGTTCGCACTTTTTGATTTATGATCTCTCATTAGAATAGGGAGTTGTGTAGAAATTTCATAATGTAAATTCTAGTACTCAAGGGCAAATTGAGTCAAACGGTTTGACTTGTTGACTTTAGTTAACTTTGACTTGACCAAAATTTGACATTTGTCACATCATCCCCCCGTTAGAGGGAATTTCGTCCCGAAATTTTGAATTTAGGCAAAGAGTAGGCATGAACAATCGAGCCAAGAAGTGAGGATACTTCCTAATCGACTGACTATCGCACTCCCATGTGACTCTAGGTCCTTGGTTGGTATTCCAGCGAACTTTTACTAATGGGAAGTGGCGTTGTTTCGTCCGCTTGACCTCTCGGTCCATGGTCACTATGGTTCTTCCACGAAGGTGAGGCTCTTGTGGAACTTGATCTCCTCGAGGGGAATTGCAAGAGTCTCGTCGGATAGATACTTCCGTAAGTTCGGGAACGTGTCGTGTAGAATGTACTTTACCAAGTTCGTGGGCGTAGATTGAAGTAGCGAGTTACAGGGCAGATTCTAACAGAATCTCGAAAGGCATAATTATCTGGGGTATTGGCTTTCCATGTTTTCCGAAGCATACTAAGCTTTCCCAGAGTGAGCGTTTCTAGAGGAATTTGGTCGGTTATACTGGCGTTCTAAAGGTTTCTTCCTCTTGCTTCTCTTCCCGTCACGGGTTGCTCCCTTTAGGGTCAAAGTTGGGAGGGGTTCCGTATTTTACGAGAAGTTCCAAAGGAACTAAGACGGTAGGTCAGCGAGACCCAGTATTTTAGCGTATTCTTGCTAACGCCTTCAGTGCTAACTGTTTCTCAACGGTTTTGATCAATTGACAGGGTCCTTATGAGTTTCCACCTTGATGATGATGTGTCCTGAGAATTGGACTCCTTAATTCCAAAACTCGTATCTAGAGAACTTCGGGTAATACTTCTCTGATCATATTGCTTCTGTGGTTTGTTGTAGCTGCTCTCCTTGGTTTCCTTCTTACTACGAGGGTAGATAAGTAAGTCATTTGTAATGACGATGATGAATTGATCCTAGCAAAAATGGCATATCCTATTTATTACGTTCATGAATCCTACGAGTGGGTTTGATCCTAACCGAGGGTATCACTACGAACTTTCAGCGTCCGCATCAAAATTGGAGGATTGTTCTCGGACATCCTTCTTCAATACTCATGATTGGTGATATTCAAATCTCAGGTTCAATTCCTGAGGGGTACCTCATTCCTTGCGATTTGTCGGCCTATTCATCTATGCGAGGCAGATAGTAAAGGTTTCTATTGGAGATGTTGTCGGGGCCTCTGAAATTGATGGAATTATGAGCAATTTGTCTTTCTAATTTGAAGAATAATACCAGAGCTTTTAAGGGTGAGAAGCGTGGTTCTTCAATTTCATTGTTGAGTAGTTCGACAGGTTTGCCCTGACAGCTCTTGTAGCTCGGTAGGAAGTATGTGGGTTTGGTTTACGCGACTAGGACTTTTTGAATGGTAGGACATTTACTCGTCCTTCTGGGCAACCTTAGCCCAAAGCTCATGGCAGGACTCGTACCATATCTGTCCCAAGCTTCTATGCTTGAATCTTGTCTGATACTTGCGTGACATTCCCGAAGGTCTCCTGTAAATACATGTGATAAGGCTTCGGGAAGTATAACACTCCTATGGTGCTTGTTTTGGAGTTCCATAGCGAGAGATGACCCAAAGGTCCGTGCTGGATCTTTATGAGAGACGATAGTTTCGATATTCAGGGGTTTGGCGAAAGGCCCTTTTGTAGTCGTTTAATCGGGAAGACGAGGGCAATATCAATCAAAATTGGATAACGACAACACTATCTTTTTAGATAACATGAGATAAATTGCATTCGAAGGAAGAGATCACTAGAGTGATAGAGTGTCCTGTATTTCTTTTTTGTGTGTTCCATTTTGTTTGATGTTATGATTATTGTAGATGATTCATACCGCAGTGTCTAGCACTGGTAGTGGGTGTGTTTTTGATAGCCAGTAATGATACTTGATATCATGATTCCTGACAGGTCTCTTTACGATCGAGCGGTATATGATTGTCGTATGCAAATTGACATCGTGAAATTGTCGAGTGGGTGACCCCACTCAAACCCTAATACTAGACATGGAATCGGAGTCAGGATGGAATTATCTGTTTCAAGACTTTAGTCTTTTGATTTTAAATTAACCCCGATGCATGGACAAGGTCATCACAACTTACAGGTAATGCTCCTAAGGTCACATATGAATGTCTTTGGTTTGATTTGTAGGAGAGAGAACGTTTTAGCTACTTTTTAGAAGGAAGGTTACTTTAGTAAGCGTACCAAATTCATTACAAACATATAGTACTTAAACTTTTTGTCGTTGGGAACATTACAAAAGTCCTAACATGGTTCCCTTGCTGCTCCTGTTGGTGTGTTCATCACATTCCTCCTGTTCCTTCGTCATTCTTCTCAGTTGGACATTCTCTCTTGAAGTGTCCCATTTCACCGCATAGGTAGCATACTGGGCCTACCTTGGTGCAGTTGATTGAAGGGAAGTGCTGGGTCAGGATCTTACAGAAACGGACGGTATGCCCTTTTCGGTTGCAGTTTTTACAGTGCATCTCTCGGCAAGCCCCATGGTGATGAAAGCCACATTTGTTGCACTTTGGGAGTGATCCCTCATATGGTCTGGTAGGCATTTTGGCGGCATACCCCGAGGCTAGTGTCGAGGCATTTGTCATGACTGCTATTGTAATGGTAGGGGCGAACCTAGGTTGTTGTCTTTTAGTATATCCTTGAGATTGGTGGCGCTCTTTCATGTTCCAAAACTTTCTCTTCTTGTTCGTAGGTTCGTGGCCTGAGGTATTTTTGTTGGTAGGTACCCATTGGTGTCTCTGATTGTTACCACAATTTGTATTGTTAGTACCGTTTCCACCCCTGCTGACATTGTTATTATTGAAATGCACCATGACGGCTGCCACGGTTGTCGTGACTGCAGCTTGAAAAGTAGCAGCGTCTATCTGTAGTGTTGGCACCTTGCTAGTTGGTTTGTTGCCTCTTGGTGAAGACATAGCTGTGTTTCATGACGAAAAACGACTTCGTTAGTGGAAATGATTGTCTTAAGTGCATCCTTACAATTTATATTTACGCATATAAATTTTTGCACATTACTATACTATTCTTAGTGTTTCTGCTAACGCTCCTGAGATGGAGTTATGGCAGTAGGTAGGAGTAGGTTTCATACGGACGTTAAGCTTTACTCCTCTTAGAATCATGTTTGTCCGAACACACTTGGCTGAGGAATTTTGATGGGATCCGGTGCATTAGTGCTGGAACGTTCACACTCCATAGGTCTATGAAGAAGAAACTTCTCAACAAATGTTTAAAGGTGAGACGATAATGAGTTTTTAGAATGGCTGTATGTCGCAAGTTTTCTAACTAAGTTTATCTCATATCAATTTGTATCAAAGTTCGGTTGTTTAGGGTGTTCTGAAAACAATTTATAACGAAGTTCTTTGTATAATAAACTCATGTATTTTAGTAGCTCTGTATCCAAGTGAAACCTTATACTTGACCCAAGCTAGGTCCTTATCACGACCTATTGATGTATGCTTAGTTATATAATTAAGCTTAGATAGTCCTTCGAGTCTGTTAGGTACATCCTAAGCCCATCTTGTTAATATGACTTTAGTAATCCTGATTTTAGTGAAAATTTTGACCTCGATGCAGGTCTACTTCACATTTGTGCATGGGCGGGTTTTGATAGTAGATAGATTTCTCGATTAGTATGACCATTTAGTTTGTAGTGTCGTGATTTTACTTACAATAGAGTAGCACCAGCGCATACTTATGAAGCTGATTTACCAGGTCTGGTGAGCGGTATGAACTCTACTTACGATGATCCATCCCTTGTGATGCCTGAGGCAAGGTCGATGCAATTTTGTAGCTTGGCCAATCAAGGCTTGGCTACAATCATCCTCTCTTTGAATGTTGTGTGTCCTACCCTGTTACTCTCTTTCCTCTTCACGAGTGGTGATAAGGTCCTAAAAAGAGAGTTGGTCTCGGGAATAGTAGTATAATTCTAAGTCACCGGTGCATGAGATGGTGGGGTTTATAGTAGCGCGCAGTTTTCTGAACTCAGATTTTAATCTTCCCGTTTTAATCCCCGATGATCGCGATCCGCCGGGTCCTTGCCGGGAGGGCTCTGTCCGTCAGTCCCCCGTGGTTGAGGTCATAGCACCCTTGTTGGTCTCCACATGGTGGTTGTTGTCATTGTTGTCGACATTCAACCCTCGATCACGATTGCCCAACGGGTCACAGGTTCGTTATAGTCTAAACGGTTCGCGGAACCCTTGCTATGCATGGAGGATCGATTACCTCCGGTCCCGCTTATGATTCCTCTCATAATCATTCACCATTCCTCGAGTTCGGATTAGGAAAGTAAGGGTCGTTCGGTAAGTAGGATTTTGCTATGCCGTATTTGTGAAAATAGAAGTGGAGGGGATAAGCACTATGCGTCTCACTCTATTATCAATTACTTATAGGGGGTGATCCTTATTAGTCACTTCTATAATGACATAGTGCATACTAATTACATACAACAAGATACGATAGACCTTTGAATAAGTGATCCCACTCTAGGTCCACATCCAAACAAGGAAAAGGAAGTAAAGTAATGACCACAAATTCTAAGTCTATAATTTCTAAGTTATATATAACCTTAAAGTATCCACTTAGGGACTATAGAACTATTATTAAGGATCTATTTAGTTTTCATATAAGTTATGATATTACAAAATACTCCTATAGTATTTTAAACTCATGTTCTGTTCTAATGTTCTCACGTGGTAGTCTTGGTAAGTTTTTAGACTTGTTGCCATATCACAACTATTCTTGGGCATGTGCTAATCACTCCTCGGACCAGCATAGTTGATCAGGCTATGCCATTCCCAAGACTGACCATACATCCCCGAGCTTACATGTGATATTCAACACTCATTACTTTTGTTTTGTTCTAGAGTGGTGTTGACCTTAATATGTATGTATGCATGTATATCTTTACTAAGAAACTATTTATTTTCAAAAGTATAGTTGTTTTGAAACTTTAAATCAGAGACTTAGTCCTAATGCATTTATAGTTTGTATATCTTATGTGGTTTGATATACTGAGTTCACTGTAAACAATGCTCTGATACCAATCTGTCACACCCCCAAACCAAGGATGGCGGAAACATCCGGGGGTGGAGGACTTCATGTAGAGTATCACAACAATGAGTATAATAGTGCTCAAAGTAAATACAACCAACACAAATATAATTGAAAACGTTACATCAAAGCACATGTTTACATGATTCACATCAATTACATTATGATACAAAATGAACTGTTTGACGATTTATCGTCCCATCCTCAAAACGTTGTTGATTTCCTGTTTTCACTGAATTCCTGAGAATACAAGTAGTTTTGAAAAGTGTCAACACAAAGGTTGGTGAGTTCATAAGAGATTTCGTTAGAAAAGTAAATCGTTTTCCTTGTAAAAGCGTTAGAATATGTATCCAGAAAATCCGATAATTTCTTTAAAATCTGTGTAATGTAGTCTTATGACTGAAGACCAAAATGTATAAGTAACCTTTCTTATCAATAGAAAATGTTATGTACTTAAATGGACATGGACGCGTTTGAATTAAATGAAATTTCTGTATGTTCTCATTTTTATTAATACTTTATATATATGTAGTCCTATATTAGAGAACCGAGTAATAACAAGTATTGACCATACTTAAATGTATAAATGTGGTTTCAAATGATGTGTAGTCGTAACTACCAAAACCAAAAGTGTACAGTAATATCTGTACTCATGGAGATAAAAAGTGATTTTAAATCGACATAAAACTCATTTAGGTTTTAAAAATAAAATCCCGTAAACTTATGGATTGTTATATCCCTATGTGAGTCGCTATAATCATACTATGACTATGTGAACCTGCCACGACGTTCTCAAGCATCACGAAAACTGAAATGACATTTGTCACCCGTACGCCTGCAGGTCCCACTGTAGCTAGCAGGAAGGTGTGGGGTGTCAAACCCAATATAGATCTATATACAAGTATCACGTTCTCCCTCAAGGAGATTCTGATTATAACTACCAGGAATTATATCCCGCACTCGGACGTACGGAGAGAGAGAGAGAGAGAGAGAGAGAGAGAGAGAGAGAGTCTCACAATATAGGTTAACAAGTTTACGTGAAATGTGTGTGAATATAAATCTTTTCTGTATGAATGTACCCTTTCTGTACGAGTGTGTTGAGTGATGTATCATAAACTATACCTATTATAGTTTATCTAAAATGTATGTAATATGTATGAACTCTTTTATGGAAATGTATTAATGTTATGAATTTATCAAACTATACTTTTTATAGTTTATTATACTTGTTCTAAAATGAATGCATAATATTGATTACGATTGACTTAGTTTCATTTCATGATGATAAACTAACAAAGAACACATTCAATAATTAGAACTTATGATTATACACTTTGCTCAACATAATACAAAGTGTTATGATATTTATATGTTGTTGGCTAACTTTAGCTTTTCTGCATTGTTTTGGAAAAATCATAGAAAAATCATACAAAGTCGAAAACTAGATCAGTAAATTCTGAGAGTTCAAAAAATGTGTCTAGTTTACTCATAATTTTTATCACGATTTTTAATGACTTCCAACTTGGGTGAATAAGTCCAAAATCACAGACTGGTCCGGATTGTTGTTTGAAATGATAGGCAGTTTTGTAAAAATCACCATAAATTGTAGAAAAATCGTATGGAGATGTTCAAGTAGTCATTTTAAAGCTAAAAACTTGAAATATTTGCGCCTTGTACAGTTTTGAAAACAAAAATATTTAAGATGCCCAAAACAGACCGTGAATGGAGTTGAACTTTTCTGATGAAGGCTGTTAGAAAATTTTAGTTATGTTCTTAGTGTTTTGACTTGTATTCCCCCCCTGAAAACTTGAGAAAACATGAAAATGTAGGGGTATGAACTCACTTTGAGTGATTTCAGTAGATAAGTGTTGAAGAAGAGAAGTGTTCAACCCAAGAACACTTGAAGAATCACTTGAAGATTCGAAGCTCTAACACAAATATAATGGAGTTTGTGTAAGATATCCATGATTTGAGTGGAAATAAGTGAGATAATCATAAAGAGAATGGATTATGATTACCAAATGTGGAGGAAAAACTCAAGATCAGCCCTTGAATCTCGAATTTCTAGAGACAGAAAGTGAGAGAGGAAAGAATTTGATCTTCTTGTGAAATGAGAGCAAATGAGACAAGTGAGGAGAGAGGATGAATATTCAGCTCTGAAAAATGTGGGAAAGAGTGATAATTGAGTGGAAAGGACATTGATGTGACCTAGGTAAGGTGGGGAGGTGTGGCTGGTCATAGAGTGGGTGTGGGAGTGGTTGCTTGTGTCATAAGGTAAAACATAGTCAACACTCCACCTCTTTGTACTTTACCCACTTGCTTTTATTATTTAAATAAAGATTTTTATGAAAATATGATTAAATTGTGAATATTTAGGGTTTATTATGTTAAAATATGATTTTGGGTGAAAATCCCGCGTTAAAATAATTAAAAACGGACCTTAAACGCAAAACTACGCGAAAACCGGGAGAAATTGAGTTCCCAGCGAGACCTCTCGGTCCTAGGCCGAGGTTCGGCCCCTAGGTCGAGACTCGGTCCATGCTGAATATTGTAGCCGGAAACGAACAGAGGGAAACAAAGGGGCGAGGAGGCGAGAGGAGGCGAGGAAGCGAGAGGCGAAGGCGAGAGTCAGACCCGAAAGGAATCGAATGAACAGTAGTGTACAGTACCTTCGGGTTCGGGTGCTTCTGCGAGGTTCGGGCCTGCAAGAGTCTTTCGGGTTCCGTTCCTCCTGGGCGAGGTTCGGCCCTGAGAGGACCCTTCGGCTCAGGAGGGTTCAGTTCCTTGCTCTCAGGTTCGGCTCTCTTGCTCTCGGTCCTTAAGAGGACCTTCGGGTCCTAAGAAGCTTCTCTCTCTTCTCGAGAGGTTTCGGTTCCTAATGTCCATTTTTCTCGTTTTTACCCCGTTTTAAGCCGTTTTTGACCCGGTTAAGGGTCGGAATGACCCGAATGATTCCAAAAAGTTACAGAAAACTTTGGAGAGAGATTTGGGAGAGATTTCATGTACTTGGAGAGATTTGGGAGAGATTTGGCATTCTTGGAGAGATTTCTCATACAAAGAGATATTTGAGAGAGATTTCACATACTTAGAGAGATTTGGGAGAGATTTGACATTCTTGGAGAGATTTCTCATACAGAGAGATATTTGATAGAGATTTCACATACTTGGAGAGATTTGGGAGAGATTTCACATACTTAGAGAGATTTGGGAGAGATTTCACATACTTAGAGAGCTTTCTCATACAAAGAGAGTTTTGGGAGAGATTTCACATACTTAGAGTGATTTGGGAGAGATTTCACATACTTAGAGAGATTTGGGAGAGATTTCACTTACTTAGAGAGATTTGGGAGTGATTTTACATACTTAGAGAGATTTCTCATGCAAAGAGAGTTTTGGGAGAGATTTCACATACTTAGAGAGATTTGGGAGAGATTTCACATACTTAGAGAGATTTCTCATACAAAGAGAGTTTTGGGAGAGATTTCACATACTTAGAGAGATTTCAAATAGAGATAGATAGATTGAAAACGATTGAGAGAGGTTTCGAGTGTGGCATTTGTGAGTGTCCGGCTTCGCAATGCAAGGTCTATAAACACTGTTAAGCCTTGTTTAAGGATCTTACATACTCCCGATGAGTATGTAACATTGTTTTATCGGTTTGGCTAGCCATGTACCACAGTTTTTTTGCTTAAGGAGATCTAGATGTTCGCACTTTTTGATTTATGATCTCTCATTAGAATAGAGAGTTGTGTAGAAATTTCATAATGTAAATTCTAGTACTCAAGGGCAAATTGAGTCAAACGGTTTGACTTGTTGACTTTAGTTGACTTTGACTTGACCAAAATTTGACAGTTGTCACAGTGGACCATCTAGAAACAGGTGTTTGGACCAAGGTAATTATTAGGCTTTAAGATAAGGCCATTGGAGTGGTTTGAGCCCAATTTGGAAAACTGGGCCATTATTGGGCTTTGGATGATTATGGGTTAATGGGCCATCAGAATGCTAAATGTTTTGGACTAGAAAGATGGTTGGTCTTGAAGGTAAGGCTGATGTTGAGGCTTAGGCTAAATTTGGAGAATTGGGCCATTGGTCGATTAATCGGCCTTTGGGCCTTGCAGATTATAGTTTTGGCCATGGTTTTAGACAAGGATAGGTTAGGGGTAAAATTGTTTTTTACCCCATGTATGGATTTATTGTTGGATTAATGTCTAAGTCAATAACTATAGTTGGTAAGACTTGACCCGACCCAGCATGGTCCATTCGGTTGCATGGCATCATGCATTTGGATAGACTATAATGAGAGAAATAATAATTAAGGTTGTTTAATATATTATACGTTCTAATATATTAATAAGATTATTTAATTAGTATTGATCAAGAATTAATCTAGGATTAATTAAGTGATCACAAGAAGACTAATTAAATATATGGGTTGATTGTGTAAATATTTCATACTTGTTTAGTGGGCTAAGACTCCATGGATTATCAAGTTGGGCTAAAACTCATAGCATGGTCCATGGATGCTCCATGGTGTATTTGAACCTATGGATCCAAGGAAATGGAAAGCCATGACAATTAGGGTTTACCCTAATTGTGACACTATATAAAGATCATATTCTAGGGAAAATCAGCCACTATGGATAATAGAAAGGGCTAGCCGATTTTCATGAAGTGTGAATTCCTCTCAAGTCATTCCATGTGTATTTGGTGTTGTGTGAACCAGTTGAGGTGTCACATTTGGAGCACTAGGCACTCAAGCTTCATGAAGACAATCTACATCAAAGAGGTATGTAATTCTAACTTGATATATTCATTTGAATCAATGTTATTATGCTAGTCAGGAAGAATACCTTGGAAAGTTCATATTTGCATGTATAATAGAGAAAACATAGATCCAAGGTATTTAGGGTTGCATGTACACTTAGGAGTGTTAGAATACTCAAAACCCAACAGTTATGGTTATGGATTAGAAACCAGCTGTTAATATGGTATTGTTTTGTTATTGGTAGTTCGAGGATCTGGTAGCTAGCAACAAGGGGTATTCTATATGTTTCAGCAGTGTGAGGTGACTCTTCTCACTATATCCATGGGTTAAAGGCACCAATGCCGTCCCATAGTGTGTTATGTGGTATTCTAGTTCTCTCTGTGATACTTTCATGGATGACCCCAAGTGGAGCTCATGGCAATTGGATGTCAGACCATGGAATCTATATGTATGTGCACGATAATCTGTGATTGTATGTGGTATGGTATTTTGGGGAACTCACTGAGCTTTGTGCTTACATTTTGTGAATTACTCTGGTTAAAGGATCTTTTGTGAAATGTTGATTACTATGGTAGTATAGAAACATTGTGTATTGAAAATTCATTAATTTAAAAACAAAAAAAAATAATGTCATGATTTCCGGGTCGTTACAACATCATTACCTCTATGGGGTCCCTTGTACTATCTATATGGATCAAAAGAGCCTGATGTGTTTGATGGATAAGCCAAACCTAAAGATGTTGAAACATAGGTGGTTGGATGTGGTGAAGGATTATGATTTTGAGATCATTTACCATCCATGGAAGGCCAACGTGATGGCCGATTCTCTCGACCACAAGGTGGTCACGGCTTCGATCAGGGATATGTGTTTTTGGATGATGGTGATTACTCCACTCTTGTAGCAGATCCGAGAGGCTCAGGTTGAGGCTATGAAGAAAGAGAACCGCAAGAGTGAGTGAATTGTGGGTCAAGTGGCTTCCTATGATTATGATAACCAAGGGTTATTGAATCTCCATTGGTGGGTGTAGGTTCCTTACTAGTATGGTGTGCAGCAGGTTTTGATGGAAGGCGCGCACAAGTCGATATTCTCTATTCATCCTAGAGCAACAAAGATGTATAGAGATCTCCGTCCCGGTTACTAGTTACTATGTACGAAGCAAGATATAGCTTGGTATGTGGAGAGGTTCCCGAATTCCAGGAAAGTCAAAGCCAAGCATTAGAGTCCTCACGGCAATTTGGAGCTGTTGGATATTCACGTCTAGAAATGGGAAGAGATTATGATAGATTTTATCACCAAATTGCCTCGAACAGCGTCCGGAGTGGATATGATATGGGTCATCGAGGATCAATTGACCAAGAGTGTGCATTTCATTCTGATTCAGGAGAGTATCTCTGTGGAGAAGTTGGCCGGCATCTACTTCAGGGAGGCTGTGGCACAGCATGGGGTATCGGTTTTGGTGGTTTCAAACAAGGGTGTCCAGTTTACTTCTAGATTTTGGAAAACATTCCAAAAAGAGTTGGATACTCATTTGCACTTCAGCATGACTTTTCACCAGCATACGGATGGCCAGAGTGAGTGGACCATCTAGAGACCGGAGGATATGTTGCGGGATGTGTTTTGGATTTCGGCGGCAATTGGGATACATATCTTTCGTTAGCATAATTTTCATATAACAACAGTTATCATGCCAGCTACGATCAACCACATTTTGAGATGCTCTGTGGGAGTAAGTGTAGGACCCCGATATATAGGGGTGAGTTCGGTCAATAGGTCATGGGGAGTACCAAGGTGGTACTCAAGATGACCAAGATGATTCAGCAGGTTCGTGGTAGACTTTTGACAGCTCAGAGTCGGCAAAAGATTTATGCCAACAAGCACCGATCAGACATGGAGTTCCAGGTTGGGGATATGGTTCTCCTGAAGGTGTCACCTTAGAAAGATGTCATCCGATTTAGGAAGAGGGGCAATATGGCCCCAGGTATATTGGTCCTTTCATGGTTGTATCCCGAGTGGGAAGGGTAGCGTATCGTTTGAATCTCCCAGAGGAACTCAGTTAGATTCACAGTATGTTTCATGTCTCTCAGCTGTGGAAGTGTTTTGTTGATGATTCCTTAGTGGTTCCAATGGAGGATATACATGTGGATGACCACCTGAACTACATTGAGAGAGTGGTACGAAGTCTGATTCAAGTGGGGGAGAATTTTAACGCCTGACTTTCTAGGTATAAGCTTTAAATATTATTTCAATTAATCAAGTACTAGACCATGAGTATACTGGGCGTACACTAGGTACGCACGGTGTACTCCTTTGCATGCGCGCATCAGGGATAACCCCTACATAAGTTAGGCATAGCCATGTGTACATAGGGCGTACTCAAGTCATATGGAAACCCTAATTTTTAGGGTTTTCAGCCTATTTAAGCTCATTAAGTCCTTCAAAACCATCACCTTATTAGCCTCCTTTGCATGTTGGCTCATATCTCGAAACCCTAATCCATTTTCCCTTAAGTTTGAGCTTGTGTGTGTGTTTTGGATGTGTGTGTGTTGCTTAGAGAAGAAGACGCATAGTTATGAGGAAGCATTGGATCATAAAGATCTTGTAGATCAAGAGGTTTCTCATAATTTCTAGCTTATTGAAGGTAAAAAGCTTCTACCATGATGACTCCATGTGCTAGTTATTACTTTAGGGATTATTTAAGGTATTCTTGAGAGTATGAGCTACTCCAGAAGGTTATAATGTTAGATCCTAGTGTTTCTAACGTCCCTTGAGTGTAAAAATGGATTCTTGTTAGATTAAGTTCAATTATGCAAGGATTAAAGGTGGTTTCATGAAGATAATGTTGTTAAACCCAAGATTTTCCCCATTAAGACTTGTAAAAGCATAAATTTGACAACTTTATGGCTTAATGCACTTTAATAAGCCAAGATATAAAATTTGACATTGGGTCTTAACTGATTAAGACCTTGGAATGAGGTTTTGTCCAGCTACAACATACACCAGGATACCTTGGGGTATGCTATGCGTACGAGCCTGAAGTCCAATGATGCAAAGGTTGAGAGTATGCCAACATATTGGTTGGTATGCTAAGCGTACACATCAGAGTGGGTCTTTGGCTTGTTTCGGGCCACGTGTACGATTTAGGAACTTTGGGACCATCTTGGGCTGTAAGCTTTTTTGTGATGGGCCTTTGGGGCTTGGGCCCATTTTGGATATAAAATATCTTTTGGGATTCATGGCAAGTATTATTTGGGCCTTGATGAACTAGGCCCAATAAGGAAGATAATATGTCACCTTTCCCTTAACGACGAGATTTACGGTTTGGACTCACAGGTTGGATTATTGACCAAATTTCTAACTAGGGTTTCTTTACTTGTGATTTAATAGGGATTTCTGGTTCAGTAGCCTGATCATTTGTTTGACTGTCGGCAAACTGAGGTGAGTTTGCTCACTGTAGTGTAGGACACTAGGATATGTTATGTTCTTGTAGTCTTTTTGACTCCTTTGTATGTGTTATATGCATGTGTGATTGTTTGATATATGTATATAGGGTGAAATAGACATGGGGATGAAATAGACCTGGTACAGTCGTGTGCTGACATATGAGTTGAAATAGATTTAGGGGTGAAATAGACCTGAGGTTGAAACAGACCTGGTATGGCTTGGGCCGACGCATGAGTTGCAATAAACTCGGGGGTGAAATAGACCCAACACAACCTTAAACAGTCAGATATGTATGGTATGTTGTATTTTAGGGAAATCACTAAGCTTCATGCTTACAATTTTCGTTTTATGTTTCAGTTACTTCCAGATCGAAAGGGAAGAACTCGGGATGATCGCATCGCACGCACCATATTGTTCCGCATTTTATTTGTCTCTGATGTGTTTGGATGACTTTGACATACTCTGATTTCCTAATGGTGTTATGAAAAAGTTTTTTTGATGGTTTTATTATTATAAAAATTGAAATTTTTAGTCTTCAATTTTGGGATGTTAGAGAAAATGAGACGTTACAACAGGAGTACGCAAAGGAGCTATGGAGCTCACAGCAAAATCCTACATGTGTGAATTTATTGACCGGACATGTATAAAGATGCAAGATAAGTAACAGAGAAATATATGGAATACCAAACTTTGTTACCAATATAGTGTGTTTCGAAAGTACCTCTAACCAACATAAACGGTGCTCAGCCATTCCACCAATAGGGAATCGATATTGTCAACCGTTTCCCTAAAGCCCAAGTCTGATTAAAATTCTTTCTCATGCTAGGCGACTACATTGTAGGGCGACTACTTCACCAATGGATGGAGGTTGAACTGCCGACAATGATCATTGATCATAAATTTATCAAATTGATGTGGAAGATTATTCACATAAGATTTGGAACACCCCGACTATTGATCAGCGATAATGACTTGTAGTTTTCCGAAAATCCATTCGAAGGTTGGTGTGAAGACCAACAGAGACATTAGTAATTCAACTCTATAGTGCATCCACATGCCAACAGATAAATGAAAGTGTCTAATAGGACACTCAGGCATCAAGAAACGCCTTGGCAACACAAAAGAAAATTGGGATGCAAAGCAACCCAACATTCTCTATTCGTATACAACCACGCCACGATTAAGTACCCAAGTTATGCCTTTCACTTTTGACGTGTGGCGCAAAATCAGTACTCCCTCCTTGGTTAATACTTACGTAATTGTGTGTCACCAACTTTCAAGAAAGCAAGTCTAAACAAGACCTTCAGCATAACCTCAACCAAGACGCTTATAAGGCAAGTACTAAAAGCTACTACAACAAGCGAGTATGGGCAAAAGCTTTTAAAGTATGCAGGCTAATATAGTGCAAGAATGTGGTGAGTCGTTTGCAACCCCAACGAAAGCTAGGGCCAACATGGGAAGGACCTTAAAATATCATCAAGGCACATCGCAGTAGATGATTTATACTCAAAACACTTTAAGGAAGGTCGATTCCTCTTACTTGGAATGTCTAGAATCTCATACAAGTTTTCTATTAACCATCATCCCGAGTCATACCGAGAGGATCCCAACTCGACAACTTAGTCTTCTTTAGAAAACAACATATTTTTCATTTTTACTTCCCACGTCGCTATCCCAAAACAATTTAGATGTTTTCAGGATAAGTTTTTTTTCGATCGGGTTGATCACTGACGTCGATGTTAATCCAGTTATGCATATATTTACTCTATTATAACAAAGAACATGCATCTTTTCACCATTTTATTAAAAATACTCAAAAGGCTCATAAACTTGGTCTTGAAGTTGCATGACTTCCAAACCAAACTCTATTTCGATTACATGTCATTAGACCCAATCCACTTAAGGCTTCGAGATAATAATCTCATCCTTGAATTTGCATAGCTACTAAGCCCAACTCCATTTCGACTACATTTTATCAGAACTAACCCTTTTAAGGCTTTGAGATAATAATATCAGCCATGAAGTTGCATGGCTGCTAATCCCAAATCCATTTTGACTGCATGCCAACAGAATTAATCCTCTTAAGGCTTCTAGATGACAAAATCATCCTTTAAGTTGCATAGCTACTAAGCCCAACTTCATTTCGACTACAGGTCATCAGGCTCAATCCTCTTATGCTTCGAGATACAATCTCAACTTTGAAGTTGCATGGCTTCTAAGCCCAACACCATTCTGATTGCAGAACATTAGGCCCAATCCTTGCAAAGCATTGAAATAGCAATATTATCGGTGGAATCACATGGTCACTAAGCCTAACTCCATTTTGATTGCAGGTCATAAGAACAAATACTCTTAAGGCTTTAAGATAGAAATCTCAATCCGAAGCCACTAAAAGTGTTAAGACAACTATCTCAATCTTAAATGCTAAGACCTAAAACAGGTATATATAGTCAAAACTCAAAGGATTGCAATCTCGGTCTAAAACAACATGAAAAATCCAAAGATTGAGGCCTCATGCAAAAATGATACCAGAAATAGTCAAAGACCAACACAAACCATTCCCTATGTTTCAATCAATAAAGCACAAGTCTATGAGCATAACAAGTTAGCAACATGTCAAAAAAAATTCATATAAATATTATCAAAAGAAATGTCAACTAGAAAAACACCAGATCCCAAGAACCACATATGGACACTAAACAAAAGTTGTCCAGAGAATCCTAAAACAAGATACAAAGAAATAGATTATTCCCACCAAATAAGGGAATCAAAGTGGGACTTAAAGAAGATCACTTACCACCATATTTCTCACCACTAGGCCCTACACCATAACCACCATCAACGCCTCCTCCAATATGCTTCTCCCCACCCTCATCCTCCTCCTCCTCCTCCTCAAGCTTACAAAGTTATCGGATCCCCAACATATCCATTGGCCGAGATAAAGTAGTGAATTATAGTCCAGAGTAGAAAAATCTACAATATCAGCATACAAACCTTCAGAATGACTGGTTATTGAGCTCATGTTATCAGCATCATAAGTTCTGACAACAATCTTCTTTTGATGTTGGCTCGCATGGAATCTTCCCCTGCTACAAAGCAAGTGTACTTGATATGGATGATCACGTTAGTGAACTATGTGTATTCGATCAACTTGTCAGTGATCCGAACAACACCCTCACTTGTCAGCCATTACAAATCACCACTTACTTTCCCCAGTGCATGACCCCTCTTATCCAACAACTTATACATCTTAGTAAATTCTTGCTCCAAGGTTTCGTTACAGATCATCAAGCCTTCATTAGTTTGAGTCAACACATCTAGCTTCGCTTCTAGTGCATCTCCCTGCTCTTCAACAACCATCATCTTAGCAACCAAAACCTCAGACTTCTGATCAAAAGACCTCACCTCCCTCTCCATCACATCCAGATTTTGCTTCAACTCCCTCTCATTGGCCCGCATATCTTCCATACTAATCCTCGAGACCACTCAACTATTGAATATAACTGGTGTCGCAGACCAAGTAGAAAGCACTTTAAAGAGCAACATGCTCTAGCGTGCCAACCACGGGCCTATTTATGAAAACCTCTATGTCAACCTTCATACATAAAGGAAAATCATGATAAGTAAACCATTCACCATTTTCTATGCGAGGAGAAAAAGGAGCAGCAACAATACCAATATTAGCACGAACACCGATGGGATCACTAGTTACACGCTCAGAAAATCTACCACCAGACAGACTCAAACTAACCAGGTGTTGGTTAACATCAAAAGAAACTGATTTATGAACTACCTTCGTATGAACAAAAACTGACATAATAGGTTATTTATTCACCCTGTGAACTCCCTTCGAAAGTCTAACATCATTATCAAAAATGATCATCATTCCATTGTAGCTTCATGTTTCAATAAATTTCTTATTTTGGGAATAATGGCAATAAATGGATCAACAAAGGTGTTGGGATTCAAAGGAATAGGGTTTATACCCTATTTGTGACAACTGCCAATTCAGGTCATTCTTGGACTCATGCATCTTTATAATAGCCATTCATGCACAACATGCCATGACCTAGTAGTATAAATTAGGTCAAAAATCTTGCATAAACTAGGATCCAACTAAGGTCTAGGACTAATATACTTGATACTTACAATTCTAGTAAGTTGCTTAGCTACAATAGGAAATGCCAATACTATAATTAGAATAAAGCTTCAAGCTTTGTTATAATTGAAATAGGGTATAAAACTCTAAAAATAAATTAAAACATTCTAATTATACTTCAACATGTTGTTGAATATCAAACAATATTCCAAAAACCCTAAAGAGCCAAAAATCCAAAGTTATAAATTATAAAGCTTAAAAACTTTATAAAATTTGGCTATAAACTTCCTAATATCAAATTTTATTAATCAAATTATGGATTATACCAATGAACTAGAAATATAAATTACAAGTATTAATCATAAATTATTTGTTGAAAACAAGATTTTTAAATAAATCAAATTGCTTAATAAACATTTTATAAAAATGAATGTTTTTATATAAAATATAGGAGGGAAGTTTATAAAGTTTAAAATTTAGGAGAGAGGAGGCCAAAATGCATGCAAAAACCGGCCATCACCTCTCCCCATGCCCTCTCTCTTCCCCAAAACACAATCATTAAGCTTAAACCCTTACTCCACCTCTTCCCTCTTCACTCTCTCACTTCACTCTCTTCACACACTTCACTCTCTTCTTCCCTATCTCTAAACTCACGAAAATCCTCTCATTTCTCTGCAAAATTTCGAGATTGTGAAGCCCTTGAAGTGTTCTTACTTCTCTCAAGGTCAAAACAAAGGTAAACAACAACATCTTCTTCCATAGTTTCATGGTTAAACCTCTTTTTCTTCTTAGTCTTCTCTACTTTTCGGATTCTATGCCTTTCCATGGCTAGAAATCTTTATTCTCCCCTTGTGGTTTGTAAATTCTCACCATAACAAAATGCATGTGTTAGAGATGGTGAAAATCCGGGATCAAACCCATGCAAGGAGTGGAAAAGATGCACATATGATCATGTGACATCAAAACCTAATACTTCATGTTCTTCTCCATTTCTTTTGTGTTCATGCATGAAGAAAAGAATTTAAACCATTTCTAGTACATCTTGGATGCTCATTCATTCCACGCATGTGTTAGAAATCGGGCCTTACCAAAGACATGCATGATGTTCTTGTTGAAATACCCTAATAATGCACACCAGCAAACATGCAATCTGCCAGATTACTTTGTTCGACTTTGAACAGTCATAACTCAGTCATTTCTTAACCAAATCATGATATTCTTTTTGTATTGGTTAGTTCCACGAGATAACTTTCAAACCCAACTGGTCTCACTGTAAAATATTAAATATCCGATTTTTAGCAGATTTTACAAAAAGGTTGCGCATACACCTCTTTTTCTGTGATCACTATTTTTATCTTGCTTAAACAATGGCCTTAAACCCAACCATAAATCTGAGGAAAAATACCTCAGAAACTTAACATATCTAGTGAATTATGGTTGAAATTTCGTGGCTTAAAACCTCACTGAATGGGCTACACAAATTCATGAACTTCAGCCACATTTACACTACATGCATTATTGCATGCAACTTTTCTTAAATTGTTTGAAATCATTACCCTCATTTCTCTTCTGAATACATTTTTTTACATTTTTCCTTTTGAAAGCCCTTGCATGCATGAGATAATCTGGAAAATTTCAAGAGCTTTTGTTATTTCTTTGATTTATTAGAATTATTGCTAAAACCAAGGGCATAAATCATATAAAATACTTCCAGAGGTCAATAAATCCTAAATAAATTCATGGATGATCCTTATGGGGAATAATGACCCCTCACCAAATTTCAGCAATTTTTGTTACTGTTTCATATGATTTCTAATTTTCTTTTATTTAGGATATGATAAATTACAAAACCACTTTATAGGATGTGAAAATTGTATCTAACAATTTTCTCATACCTTACCTGTGATGGGTGACTCCAGAAAATAATTTCAAGATTTTCCATCTTGTTTTACTATTTTCCCCAATTTTTGGTAATTATAATGGTCTAAAAATGGGAGAAATAGTTCTGATTATCCAAAATTCATGAAAATTTACCAGGATATAATATTATAGAGTAGGAGGTTACATAAAAATTTTGAATATTTTTCTCTACTGTAAACTATTTTTCTCTTATTTTCTAAAGTTAATTGCACTTAAATACACTTAAATATACATAAATACCCAAAACCAGTTTATACCATATGAAAACCACTTTTGATATTTTTCCCAGGATATTTATACTGTAAATGATGTTACAAAAATTTATGGTGATTTATTTTAACTGTTTAATATTATTTCTTTAATTAATGACTATTTAAAGGAATAAAGCAAGGAAAAATAGAAATACCCACTGAAAAATATCTTTTATATTTTTCCCAGCCTATTTATGTATAATAACAATTAAATAAAAAGTTTGGGTAATTTTGGAAACTGTTTTCTATTTATTTCAATTTTTATTGAAATAAATGCTCGAAAATCATAAAATATAATTAAACAGCTTGGAAATCCATTTTTATAATTTTCCCAGCTTAGTATTGTGTAATAACAGTTAAATAAAAAGTTTGAGAATTTTTATCCCTCGAATGCTATTTTCGTGAATTTATGTTGTAATAAGGACTTAAAAATTTGGAAAGTTTATATTCCAAGGTTGTAATTAATCGCCCGATATATAGAATTTCATTACTTCAGAAAAAGTGTAACTAATTGATATAAAATCCAATACTAAAACATAAATTGGCATTTCCCTATATGTAGAGTTTAGTATATTAGCATTAGATATCGACATGGAAACTCACTAGTGCGTGTGTTTGATGTCGTAGGATCCCGGTAGTAAGACGTTGGTGCATCCCGAAGTACCGCTTGTGTCTACACAAAACATCGTGAGTATTCACGCACTCCCCTATTTTCGGTTTTTATGTTTTGGGGTGGAAAAGCATGTCCATAAAAACTACTGTTTGCATGTTGTATTTAAATTGAATTGTATCAAACATGATTGCTATTGTATTGCTATGTTTCTTTATGTATGTCTATGCAACACGAAACATGAGAACTTATCGTACTAAGGCCCTTCGCTTATCTCTAACCATTAACTCTTTGAGCCAATGGTCGTTATGGATAGCGCTATTAGGAATTGACAACTCCTCACTCGCCCGAATCGTTGGAGTGCATGATACCATATTCATCTATGGAACGATAAGCATAGATCTCGATAGGGCTTCAGTCATAGGTTTGGTTGAGACTCATTGTTTGCTCATACACATACAAACGCGTTTCCCGTTCTAGCAATAAACTTGTATACCTTAATAGCAATCAACTTTGTTTTATCATTAAAGCAATGTACTTGTACTTACGAAAAGCATTATTGTACCCTCGATTTATAAACTTGTGATACTCACCAACTATTTTCATAGTTGACGCTCGTTTTACATGCTTTTTCAGGAAGTAATTAGTAAGTGGATGTAAAGATTCATCATCATAGAGCATGCTGCATCGTGTTGAAGCTATTATGAAGCTATATTTTGAACAATGTTATTTTGAAAAACTTGTATTTTGTTTCTTTTGAAGCTATGGGTTGTAAACTTTTAAATACTGCTATGGTGATGTATATTTATCTTTTGCATTGAAACCGTTATCGCTGTCATACCTTGCGTTTCCGCTTTAGCGAGGTGTGACAGAAGTGGTATCAGAGCTAAAGTTATAGAGAACATCGGTTTTTCTTTAAGAAAACACAACCTATAACTAAAACTTACAAAGAAATTCTTTTTACATCAAACATATTACTAGTATAATTAGGTCAGGAGTTGTATTATTGGACCTTGATTAAACATAGCCTGATCACCTATGTTTAATTAAGAAAAGATTTATACAAAGCTTGAGCTAATTATAATGGGAATATGTTCAACAAAAATATTTGAGAAAACTTTATTTCAAAATTTCAAAAGGTTAATTTTGGTGTGTGTAAGCATTGCATATTATAGGCATGCATTGTCATTTATTTCGTATCTCATTGAAACTATGTCACAGTCCACTATGTCAACATCGTCATCTTCCCGCGCTACCGCCTCAGCCGATGAATCCGGCTACATCACTGTTATCCCTCGACGTAATCCCCCCGCCTCGGTAGAAGAAGACCCATCAGAGGATACGGAATATACTGGGAACTCGGTGGAGATCAGTAATGACAACACCCCGAGTCAACGACGCGAGGCATCACCGACATCGGTGTTGCCACAGCCACCGCTCTATGGACTTCGCATTCGGAGGACAGCGAGGAAGAGTGTTCCCATTCCAGGAAGGATACCCGCCAGCACAGCAGGACATGGCACGGCAGGACCTAGCGGAGCAGAACCCAGCGATGCCGGACCGAGAGCACCCTCACTTCAGCAAGTCATAGGGATACCTGTCAGACAGCCAGGTATGACCCCGGAGGAGTGCCGGAGATTGCAGTCGATAGCAGCGGGCCTACGTCACAGTCTCGCTGTGATAGCTGGGCATCGAGAAGTTTTGGATGAAGTCTTGGCAGGAATGGAAATCCTGTATCAGCATTCGATGGAGACTGCTGACACTGCTAGTGCTGCTAGACGAGAGGCATGTCATGCGATGACAGCATATTATGTGTTTGGTGGGCTGTTCCTGATTGTGGTGTTGATTCTTCTTGTTGGGATAGCGATTGGCTTTTGGTTCTGATTTCAGTATTTTGTTTTATTTTGTTTTGAAATGAAAACCCATGTTGGGTGTCTTTTGGGAAAAAATATTTAAAACTTTATTTTGGGATTGACGTATTGGTTTGGTTTTAAGATTATTTCAAATGGTAATGAAAAATTTTATTTTATGTTTGAAAACTTTTACTATGAGGTCAAACCCTAAAATTTATTTGGTAAATGGTTGAATAAAAGAGATTTTTCTTTTCTTTCCTTTCTCAAATCTATATGCATAGTATTAATGCAACCCATTAATTTGACAACACTTACGGTTTTCAAAATGGTAGTGAAATACATATTATACATTATTTTATGTATTTATACGTATTTCTTCTCCTGTGTCATAGAACCATGTCAGGAAGGCCTAATCGCGGGCGCCCACAGAACGAAACGCCCGATGTTGCTCAAATGGTAGCACAACAACTCATGCAAGCAATCCCAAACATTGTTACTCAAGTAACTGCAGGACTTAATGCTAACCAAGGAAGTAGTGGAGGAAACCGGGGAAACAATGAAAGAGAATGCAACTACAAGTCCTTTATGGCCTGTAAACCTAAGGAGTTCCATGGAAAGGAAGGTGCGGTCGGGTTACTGAAATGGATTGACAGCATGGAGTCGGTCCTTCATATTAGCAAATGCCTCGAGCACAACAAAGTTGAGTATGCATCTTGCCTATTCCAAGATAGGGCATTAACCTGGTGGAAAACTCTAGTGCAAACCCGAGGCCGTACTGCAGCATATCAGCTAACTTGGGAAGACCTAAAGAAGCTGCTGATAGAGGAGTATTGTCCCAAGGATGAACTTCAGAAACTTGAATATGAATTCTGGAACCATTCTATGGTTAGAACACAAATAGAGAAGTACACAGTCCGATTTCATGAACTAGAAAAACTAGTACCTCACATGGTTACTCCTGAGGAGAAACGGATAGATCGTTACATCTGGGGTCTGGCACCAGAGATTCGGGGAATGGTTACCTCAGCAAACCCAACTACCATTCAAAGTGCAGTAAGCCTAGAAAATCGACTAACCAATGATGTGATAACGATGGGAGCATCAGCAAAGGAAAGCTCTAGTAGCAAGAGGAAGCCAACAAATCAGGGAGAGAAGAAGTATGGAGGCAAGTCAGGGAGGAAGCAGAAAGTCTCAAGAAACTTTATGGTAAGAGCCCAGGAGCAAGAACCAGTGAAAACTCAAGGACAAGAAGTGCAGGAGCGAAAGCAGTACTCAGGGCCGCTTCCGAAGTGCAATAAGTGTAACTTCCATCACAAGGGAGCTTGCCCGGTGTGCCAAAACTGTAAGCAAACAGGCCATTACTCGAAGTATTGTAAGGTGAATAAGGAGGGAAAAAGGACATGTTACGAGTGTGGGAGTACTGATCATCTCCGTAGAGCATGTCCTAAACTGAACAATGGACCTGGTAACAATGGACAAGGCCAAGCCAGGCAAAACTTTCAAGGAAATCAAGTTGGACAGCCAAGAGGTGTAGCCTTTGTGATTGGTGCAAAAGAAGCTCGTCAGAACCCTGAAGTGATAACAGGTACGTTCCTCCTGAACAACCATTTTGCATCAGTAATATTCGATGCGGGAGCAGATAGGAGTTTTGTTTCTTTAGCATTTAGACCGTTAATTAGCTTGAAAATCGGTAAAGATGAGGAATGCTTATGCTATTGAACTTGCTGATGGGTATGAAATTAGGGCTAGTGATATAATTCCTGGTTGTACTTTGAATTTAGCGGATAAACTCTTTAGCATTGACCTAATTCCTATAGAGCTAGGTAGTTTTGATGTGATAGTAGGGATGGATTGGTTATCCAAAAATAGAGCGGACATTGGTTGTTATGAGAAAGTCATTAGAGTGCCTCTCCCTAATGGAGAAACCCTTATCATACACGGTGAGAAGCCAGGAAGAAGTTTAAACATAGTATCAAGCATGAAGGTTCACAAGTACCTGAAGAAGAATTGTATTGCATTCATGGCCCACGTGCTAGAAAGAGAACCTGAAGCTAAGCAACTCAAGGAGATTCCAGTGGTTCAAAACTATCCCAAAGTATTTCCGGAAGAATTGCCCGGTCTACCCCCTTATAGACAGGTCGAATTTCGGATAGACTTAATTCCCGGAGCGGCACCGGTAGCAAAAGCACCATATCGCCTTGCACCATCCGAGATGCAAGAACTATCCGGATAACTTCAAGAACTTCTAGACAAAGGGTTTATTCGACCAAGTTCTTCACCTTGGGGAGCCCCAGTGTTATTCGTCAAAAAGAAAGATGGTTCGTTCCGAATGTGCATTGATTACAGAGAATTGAACAAGTTGACAATCAAGAATCGATATCCCCTCCCTAGAATAGATGACTTGTTCGATCAGTTGCAGGGCGCTTCCTACTTCTCAAAAATCGACCTTCGGTCAGGGTATCATCAGCTAAGAATTCACGAAGAGGACATTCACAAAACAGCATTTAGAACCCGTTATGGGCATTATGAGTTCTTAGTCATGCCTTTTGGACTAACGAACGCACCCGCTGTATTCATGGATTTGATGAATAGGGTCTGTAGACCATACCTAGACAGGTTTGTAATTGTATTTATCAATGACATACTTGTTTACTCGCGGACCAAAGAAGATCACAATAGACATCTAAAGCTAGTGTTGGAGCTGTTGAAGGAACAAAAATTGTATGCCAAGTTCACTAAGTGTGAATTTTGGATTCGGGAAGTACATTTTCTTGGTCATGTGATCGGTGAAAGAGGAATCCATGTAGATCCAGCTAAGATAGAGGCAATCAAGAAATGGGAGGCTCCCAAAACCCCGACAGAAATACGACAATTCCTAGGATTAGCTGGGTACTACAGACGCTTCATTGAGAATTTCTCTAGGATTGCTCAACCATTAACATCTTTGACCCAAAAGGATAGAAAATTTCTCTGGGAAGAGAAACACGAAGAGGCGTTTCAAATCCTGAAAAACAAGCTGTGCAATGCACCAATTCTGGCTTTACCAGAAGGATTAGAGAACTTTGTGGTGTATTGTGATGCGTCTCATCAAGGATTAGGATGTGTGCTAATGCAAAAAGATAAGGTCATTGCATATGCTTCCAGACAACTCAAACCGCACGAGAAGAATTATACCACCCATGATCTAGAACTAGGAGCAATAGTTTTCGCCCTTAAGATATGGAGGCATTATTTGTACGGAACCAAGTGCACCATTTATACCGATCACAAAAGCCTTCAGCATATCCTGAATCAGAAAATGTTAAACATGCGGCAGAGAAGATGGGTAGAGTTGTTTAGTGATTATGATTGTGAAATACGATATCACCCAGGGAAGGCTAACGTAGTAGCCGACGCTCTTAGTAGGAAAGAAAGAGTGAAACCTTCCCATGTGAGAGCTTTGGGAATGGTAATTCAGACAAGCTTGAAATCTCAAATCATTAATGCCCAGGAGAAAGCCTTATGCAAGGAAAATCTTCCAGGCGAAACTTTACATGGTTTGGAAGAAAGATTTGAAACCAAACCTGATGGAGTTCATTATTTTAAAGACAGGGTCTGGATTCCAAGGGTCAACAACCTGAAATTCCCCAATGGAAATGGGAGCAAATATCTATGGACTTTGTTACCAAACTTCCTAGAACTGCTAAAGGTCATGACTCAATTTGGGTCATAGTGGATCGACTGACGAAATCTGCACACTTTCTCCCCATTCGAGAAGATTTCAAGATGGAAAAATTGGCCCAAATCTACATCGACAAAATTGTTTCTCTGCATGGTGTACCCTTATCTATCATTTCTGATAGAGATAGTCGTTTTACATCTCGATTTTGGTGGATGTTACAGAGGGCACTAGGAACCAAGATAGATTTGAGCACAGCTTACCACCCTCAGACAGATGGGCAAACAGAGAGAACAATACAAACATTGGAAGACATGCTACGAGCGTGTGTCATTAAGTTCAAAGGAAATTGGGATACTCATTTACCCCTAATTGAGTTTTCCTACAATAACAGTTACCACACGAGTATCCAATGTGCTCCATATGAAGCATTGTATGGACGCAAGTGTCGTTCGCCCTTATGTTGGACAGAAATCGGAGACAGACAGTTGACTAGAGTCGAACTTATCCAGGAAACATCCGACAAGATTGCTATCGTCAAGGATAAGCTTAAAGTTGCTAGAGATCGTCAGAAAAGTTATGCGGATAATCGTCGAAAACCATTAGAATTCCAAGTAGGAGACAAGGTACTTTTAAAAGTGTCACCTTGGAAAGGACTTGTGTGTTTTGGTAAGAAAGGAAAACTAAGCCCGAGATATGTTGGACCCTTTGAAATCCTTGAAAGGATTGGTCCAGTAGCGTATAAACTCCAATAGCCCCAAGAGTTAAGCACCATTCACGACACATTCCACGTCTCCAACCTTAAGAAATGTCTAGCCGACGAAACATTGATAGTACCCCTGGAGGAAATTAAGATCAATGATAAGCTAAGCTTCGTTGAGGAACCGATAGAAATCCTTGACAGGGAGGTAAAACAACTTAAGCGGAGTAAGATCCCGATTGTGAAAGTTCGATGGAACTCAAAACGCGGGCCGGAGTACACCTGGGAGCGCGAGGACTTCATAAAGGAAAAGTATCCGCAACTTTTCCCTTGCGATGACAAGCGATGACATAGAATGAATTTCGGGATGAAATTCTTTTTAAGTGGGGGATACTGTAACAACTGCCAATTCAGGTCATTCTTGGACTCATGCATCTTTATAATAGCCATTCATGCACAACATGCCATGACCTAGTAGTATAAATTAGGTCAAAAATCTTGCATAAACTAGGATCCAACTAAGGTCTAGGACTAATATACTTGATACTTACAATTCTAGTAAGTTGCTTAGCTACAATAGGAAATGCCAATACTATAATTAGAATAAAGCTTCAAGCTTTGTTATAATTGAAATAGGGTATAAAACTCTAAAAATAAATTAAAACATTCTAATTATACTTCAACATGTTGTTGAATATCAAACAATATTCCAAAAACCCTAAAGAGCCAAAAATCCAAAGTTATAAATTATAAAGCTTAAAAACTTTATAAAATTTGGCTATAAACTTCCTAATATCAAATTTTATTAATCAAATTATGGATTATACCAATGAACTAGAAATATAAATTACAAGTATTAATCATAAATTATTTGTTGAAAACAAGATTTTTAAATAAATCAAATTGCTTAATAAACATTTTATAAAAATGAATGTTTTTATATAAAATATAGGAGGGAAGTTTATAAAGTTTAAAATTTAGGAGAGAGGAGGCCAAAATGCATGCAAAAACCGGCCATCACCTCTCCCCATGCCCTCTCTCTTCCCCAAAACACAATCATTAAGCTTAAACCCTTACTCCACCTCTTCCCTCTTCACTCTCTCACTTCACTCTCTTCACACACTTCACTCTCTTCTTCCCTATCTCTAAACTCACGAAAATCCTCTCATTTCTCTGCAAAATTTCGAGATTGTGAAGCCCTTGAAGTGTTCTTACTTCTCTCAAGGTCAAAACAAAGGTAAACAACAACATCTTCTTCCATAGTTTCATGGTTAAACCTCTTTTTCTTCTTAGTCTTCTCTACTTTTCGGATTCTATGCCTTTCCATGGCTAGAAATCTTTATTCTCCCCTTGTGGTTTGTAAATTCTCACCATAACACAATGCATGTGTTAGAGATGGTGAAAATCCGGGATCAAACCCATGCAAGGAGTGGAAAAGATGCACATATGATCATGTGACATCAAAACCTAATACTTCATGTTCTTCTCCATTTCTTTTGTGTTCATGCATGAAGAAAAGAATTTAAACCATTTCTAGTACATCTTGGATGCTCATTCATTCCACGCATGTGTTAGAAATCGGGCCTTACCAAAGACATGCATGATGTTCTTGTTGAAATACCCTAATAATGCACACCAGCAAACATGCAATCTGCCAGATTACTTTGTTCGACTTTGAACAGTCATAACTCAGTCATTTCTTAACCAAATCATGATATTCTTTTTGTATTGGTTAGTTCCACGAGATAACTTTCAAACCCAACTGGTCTCACTGTAAAATATTAAATATCCGATTTTTAGCAGATTTTACAAAAAGGTTGCGCATACACCTCTTTTTCTGTGATCACTATTTTTATCTTGCTTAAACAATGGCCTTACACCCAACCATAAATCTGAGGAAAAATACCTTAGAAACTTAACACATCTAGTGAATTATGGTTGAAATTTCGTGGCTTAAAACCTCACTGAATGGGCTACACAAATTCATGAACTTCAGCCACATTTACACTACATGCATTATTGCATGCAACTTTTCTTAAATTGTTTGAAATCATTACCCTCATTTCTCTTCTGAATACATTTTTTTACATTTTTCCTTTTGACAGCCCTTGTATGCTTTAGATAATCTGGAAAATTTCAAGAGCTTTTGTTATTTCTTTGATTTATTAGAATTATTGCTAAAACCAAGGGCATAAATCATATAAAATACTTCCAGAGGTCAATAAATCCTAAATAAATTCATGGATGATCCTTATGGGGAATAATGACCCCTCACCAAATTTCAGCAATTTTTGTTACTGTTTCATATGATTTCTAATTTTCTTTTATTTAGGACATGATAAATTACAAAACCACTTTATAGAATGTGAAAATTGTATCTAACAATTTTCGCATACCTTACCTGTGATGGGTGACTCCAGAAAATAATTTCAAGATTTACCATCATGTTTTACTATTTTCCCCAATTTTTGGTAATTATAATGGTCTAAAAATGGGAGAAATAGTTCTGATTATCCAAAATTCATGAAAATTTACCAGGATATAATATTATAGAGTAGGAGGTTACATAAAAATTTTGAATATTTTTCTCTACTGTAAACTATTTTTCTCTTATTTTCTAAAGTTAATTAAACTAAAATACACTTAAATATACATAAATACCCAAAACCAGTTTATACATTATGAAAACCACTTTTGATATTTTTCCCAGGATATTTATACTGTAAATGATGTTACAAAAATTTATGGTGATTTATTTTAACTGTTTAATATTATTTCTTTAATTAATGACTATTTAAAGGAATAAAGCAAGGAAAAATAGAAATACCCACTGAAAAATATCTTTTATATTTTTCCCAGCCTATTTATGTATAATAACAATTAAATAAAAAGTTTGGGTAATTTTGGAAACTGTTTTCTATTTATTTCAATTTTTATTGAAATAAATGCTCAAAAATCATAAAATATAATTAAACAGCTTGGAAATCCATTTTTATAATTTTCCCAGCTTAGTATTGTGTAATAACAGTTAAATAAAAAGTTTGAGAATTTTTATCCCTCGAATGCTATTTTCGTGAATTTATGTTGTAATAAGGACTTAAAAATTTGGAAAGTTTATATTCCAAGGTTGTAATTAATCGCCCGATATATAGAATTTCATTACTTCAGAAAAAGTGTAACTAATTGATATAAAATCCAATACTAAAACATAAATTGGCATTTCCCTATATGTAGAGTTTAGTATATTAGCATTAGATATCGACATGGAAACTCACTAGTGCGTGTGTTTGATGTCGTAGGATCCCGGTAGTAAGACGTTGGTGCATCCCGAAGTACCGCTTGTGTCTACACAAAACATCGTGAGTATTCACGCACTCCCCTATTTTCGGTTTTTATGTTTTGGGGTGGAAAAGCATGTCCATAAAAACTACTGTTTGCATGTTGTATTTAAATTGAATTGTATCAAACATGATTGCTATTGTATTGCTATGTTTCTTTATGTATGTCTATGCAACACGAAACATGAGAACTTATCGTACTAAGGCCCTTCCCTTATCTCTAACCATTAACTCTTTGAGCCAATGGTCGTTATGGATAGCGCTATTAGGAATTGACAACTCCTCACTCGCCCGAATCGTTGGAGTGCATGATACCATATTCATCTATGGAACGATAAGCATAGATCTCGATAGGGCTTCAGTCATAGGTTTGGTTGAGACTCATTGTTTGCTCATACACATACAAACGCGTTTCCCGTTCTAGCAATAAACTTGTATACCTTAATAGCAATCAACTTTGTTTTATCATTAAAGCAATGTACTTGTACTTACGAAAAGCATTATTGTACCCTCGATTTATAAACTTGTGATACTCACCAACTATTTTCATAGTTGACGCTCGTTTTACATGCTTTTTCAGGAAGTAATTAGTAAGTGGATGTAAAGATTCATCATCATAGAGCATGCTGCATCGTGTTGAAGCTATTATGAAGCTATATTTTGAACAATGTTATTTTGAAAAACTTGTATTTTGTTTCTTTTGAAGCTATGGGTTGTAAACTTTTAAATACTGCTATGGTGATGTATCTTTATCTTTTGCATTGAAACCGTTATCGCTGTCATACCTTGCGTTTCCGCTTTAGCGGGGTGTGACACTATTGGATGTTGATAATATTGATTATAAGATCCAATCTTTGGTTTGTGTTTTGGAGCCAAAGGGTAACATAGGAAAAGTGATGTTTCATGCTTCTTTCATAAAATAAGAATTTTAGCTCGGTATGTTTTATGTCAAAAGTAATTTGATAGGATTTTGTGGCTCTTCAATACTTTTTTATTACACATGATGTAATTTAAAGTTATGTATGGTGTCATGAGGGTTTAAGGAATTACGTAGGGTGTCATTTATGTTATGCATGGTGTAATTTGGGCATATCAAAACACAAAATCTTCGGTTTTGAGCCCTATTTAAGGGCTCTAACTTATAGGAAACCCTCTCATTACCATCCTCCATAACCAGAACAATCTTTGGGAAACTCTAGCCTCCTGTCACTTGTTTTTGTGCCTTGGCACCATTTATGAGCTTATTTCTCCATTGGAAGGTTGAACCTTGAAGAGCATGGTGGACCATTGTCACCTGTAGAGTCGATACTCAGAGATGCATTCTTTTCACCTATCATCTTGGTTTTGAAGTGAGTTTTCTCATTATTCGTATGGTTCGAATGAACCATGGCCGACCCATTCATTGTTTTATGTAATTAATTTGGTAGCATTATATGATTAATTGTTATTTGCATATGTCGACATATTCGGATGGTTGGTTTGAGGTGGGAAGCCAACACACCCAAATGGGTGGGTTCAAGTACTGCTTTGTGTGGTGGACCAATAAACCCGAATGGTTGGGTTGAGACTCTATATCAATAAACTTGGATGGTTAGGTTGAGACTCTATGTCAACAAACCCGGATGGTTGGGTTCAGACTCTATATCAACAAATCTAAGATGGTTAGGTTTAGGCCATGTGCCAATAAACCCTATATGCATGCACTGTAATTGTATTTCCGATGCATTAGGTATTTTAGGAAACTCACTAAACTTGATCTTACAATTTGATTTCATGGTTTCGTGTACATCAGATGATCAGGGTAAGGAAAAGGTGTGATTATGTATATCATCCTTGGATATTTTATTGATAAATGATTTTGGGATGCTCTGATTAACGATTATGGCTTTTGGAGCAATGTTTTGAATGATTTACGGATTATTAAAGTGATTTTAAAAATGAAAACTTTTACTATGATTTTTGGGATTTTAGTTGGTATCAGAGCCCTGGTTTGAGAGAATTGGATGAACACTTGTGTGAGTCCAGACTCAAACTAACGGTCTACAAAATGGTTTTCAAAAATAACTCTTAAAGGACCGGCAGAAAGGATGTGATGTGTGCAATCAGCTGGATCCAAGAAAAGTGATTCCCCAAGATACCCACACTTGTTTTGTGGATTGATGATATGATAGTATTACATTCTAGTCTGTAGGCTATGGATATTCAAGAATATCATGATAGAATTACCTGAATTATGATGTCTGATAACCTAGGAGAATTTCTTGTTATGTTATATGGAACTGACATTATTGTTGTGGTTGCTTAGTGTGCATCATAGTTATGCATAACTAAGATTTTATAGCCTGAGAATGTTTGATTTAGCCTTATTTGTTGTTCCTCGTCTGGTTGTAGGCTTAGGGTAGGATCAAGTATTCGACTGTGTATCGAATCTAGTGTTATGTATGATTAGCATGCACAAGTGGATGTAGGATTAGTGGAAGTTTCAAGAGTAAGTACGGATTATAGTAGGCCAGAAAGTAAGGAATTATTAGTTACTCTTGAGAGAGTGGATATAGGATGTATGTGTATCCTATATGCTTGGACCTAATGGTTAGGAATTACATCTAAGGATCTGCCTGATTTTCATGATGTATTATTTTCAATCGGTTCATTGCTTGAATGCTACTTGTTTTGTGCTTTGTAGGACTCATATTGATGTGAGTTAAGTATTAGATGAATATGTTAAGTTACATGCTAGAAAGGTAAAATAATTTTAGAGTGATTGATTCGACCCTATAGCGCAGCTCTCGTCTGATTTTAACCGTTGTAAATTTCGGTCTTTTAGTTGAAAGATTATTTAAGTTTTGTTGCATATAATTGTATTCATGAAGTAGTTAGCTAACATTAATAGGGATCTTTCAGCAGCTGATAGCAGGGTTAGGTGGGAATCCTGGGAGAGCCTAGGAAGTTCCTTAGAGGAATTGGTATGTTGTTCAGTAGTGTGTATTTGTTGAATAGAGGGTATATATGATTGTATCGAACACAAGTATACATGAGTAGTCACTTAAAGGATCCAGAATGATTCTTAAGGAAAAGTACCAGATAAGTGTGGAAGGTAGTATTGGGCCCGTACTACTAAAAGCACGGGATTTGTACTTGAATCGAGGAGGATTTCGGGGATTCTAAAGAGTTGATGGATGTTATATTTTATAGTTGGCACCATGAGTTATTGAAGTGTGATCGTGTTCTTATTGGTTTATCGGTTATGGTTGTTTAGACTGAGGATGGGTTTAGTGAATTATTGGGAGCCTTAGTTATCATGTCAGTTTGAGTTTGAATGGTTCAGGCCTAGATGAGTTAATTGATTTTGAGGTCTTCAGGGCCTTGCTCGAGATAGTTCCAGTCAAATCGTGGGACTCAAGAAGGAAGTGATTTCGATAATCAACTCAAGGATTGAAGCCATAGGCTGAATAAGTAGCAGATTAGATTGGGATGTCACTATATTCGTTGGAGGTTATGCACTTCCAGCATTCCGTGTTTGGAGGAAAGAGAAAGCATATATGTGATTTTCAAAGTTGGGAGGTAGACCAAGCATGGGGCTAGATAGTAGTGGTTCCTGGCGGCAAGTATGATAGTTTGGGAATGGACACGAGGATTCTTGAGGTATGGTTGCACTGAGACGAGAGTAAGGGTCTGCTTTCTTTGAATATAGTCATTTTAGGTGCTAGTTAATAGTTTCAGGTGAGTAGGGAAGTCAATCACGAAAAAAAACAATTGTTGTCCCTAATGTATTCCGTCTTTGAGAATGATGCCTCTTTGAATGTATAAATGATTCTCACGATGAATTGACGGTTGGGGATTTATAGGTAAGGCGTGTGGTAGTCCTTTTGATCTAGATAAAGAATCGGTTTTATGAATGGACTGCCAGGTGTATTGTGTGTGCATCTGCATGGGATTCTTGATGTTAGGGGTAGTAAGGATTGGGGACTTCCCTAGGTCTCCATCTGAGATTCGGAATCTCTTTGAGTTTGCTTATCATTATCCAGAAGGTCATTTTGCATTGTGTTATACATTCCAAGGGTCAGGAACTGGTTTGACTTTTGGTATGTTTGCAATGCCAGCTGGTGGTAGTTCGAACCCTAAGTGGGGGAGAACCGGGTATTCTTCTTGGATGGTCATCGATCTATTAAAGTTTATGGTTTCAAAAGAATGGGTCACATGTATCTGTGAATCAGGCATACAAGATTTTGGTTCAAGATTTGATGAAGTCGTGGTGCAGAGAAATTTTCCATCAGATGTATGTGCTCAGGAATGCGTGAGTTTTCTTCATAGTAGGAAGCTATTGGAAAAGGAGCTCATTGAATCCAATGGTTTCTTTCGGGATCATCGATGATTAGGTCATGAGGCATTTTGGTCGCTCAAGCTGAGTATCGGTTATTGAGGGATTTTTAGCTCGTCTTATAGTTTGTTATCTATAGTCTAGGGTGAGCACTTGATGATTGATTAATCACCTTCATATTTTGGTAGTGAAGTTCCGCATGGGCTTTGTTTAGTAGTGTACTTGATCGGTGGATTAGTCATCAATGCATTCTTAGTCGTTGCTCCTTTTGTTCATCATCAATAACTGAGGTTCTTCGAAAGTTTCGAGTTGTATTAGTGGAAGTTCAATGTATGTGTCAAACTATCGTCAATTTTTTTTACATTGTATATTTTGGACTCTGGGTACGTTTGCCCCTAATTGTTGGTTGTGGAATTATTGTCCATAGCAGGTTCGAGTTTGGAAAACATCCTTGGTTATTGAAAGTTCTGATGTTCGGGCAGTATTGTTTAGTTTTTCAGGTATGGCTTTGGATCTACGTATAATCCAACTTCAGCATGTCATATTGACAGGGTTTATATTTGGATTAACCTGACTAGGGTTTCAGTCAATTATGTATTGGTGGAATTTGTTCAATTTCAGTCAATGGGTTGGACCTTGTTTCTATCAATTATGAGGATGTTTCTGTAAACGATTGAGGTTCATCATTTTGTTAGATCTATTGGTACTTCACCCTTTGGGTAAGACCATGAGGAAAAAGGAATGCAATAGATCTAGGGTTGTTTTGGGCTATAGCCTTTGAATTGGAACAAGAGTGCAACAACTTATCTGATTCTCTATTTTATGTGACCATGTTTTCGTTTGGTTTTGTGTTGATCGCAGCCAGTTTTATGAAAGCAATGGTGTGTTATAGAAGGTTATGGCTCTTGTGGTTCTTGGTTAGTATTAAGAAGGATGTGGATTGTGTTCCTACAAGTCGAAGGGTTGATGGTTGTGTATCTTTAGGCCCGTGTAATGCTGTTCGTGAGTCTTTAGATCGGTAATGGAACGGCAGCAAGATCATCGTAGTCCCGTGAGCTTATTGTTTTAGTAGTTAGAAGGTGTCACAATGTATCATGAATCAATGGATGTATGATTCATATGGGTGGGACATGATAGTTATTTGATTGAGACTCTTATGTCTCAGATCGTTAGGCTTATTGGCATGTCTGGGTGTTAGTGCATTAATTTGGAGTCGAGTAACTCGTTAACCAGCCGGTTTGGATCATGTAGACAGTAAAAGTTTGTTGGGAGTGTTAATTGTGCATCAGAAGTCTCTTGCTGAATGTTTTAATTATGAATCCTGTTTGCTTGAGGTTCGCCTGTTAGGATCTTGGTTACGAATGTCGGGTATCGGTTATGAAATCTCGATTCATGGAGTTCCTTGTAAATATCATGAATGTTTTATCACGTGGACGTACACCTAAGCCGATAAGGGATTTGGATCTAAATATGAGAATTCTTGGATTGACCATCCTTATGCTTGTGGGGGGGCAGGCGATTGGTGATGACTTATCAGGAAGTCAAGAGTATATTTAAGGTTTTTTTGGCATAATTTTCGGATTTGGGGTTGAGTGAAATTCACGATCTGGGATTTTTGGGTATTCTTTCTACATGGTTTGGTGGTGCCCTAGTCAGGTAACTAGGGGTAGGTTCGACGATTGGATGATCTTCATTCTTGGGGTTAAGGTTTCTGAAGTTTAGATTGATGGGTACCCGGTTACGGGGAGTATAGTGACAAAGTTGGTTTGTGGTTGCAGTTCTAAGAGTTCTTGGTTGAGTGATTTTCTCAGAAAGCTGGTTATACAGTTAGGGAGAGAAAGATAGTTTTTTCAGTTAACTATTTTCAAGTTATTGGGTTGTTTTGTGGTAGTTGTGGATTTTTGAGTTGTCTCTCAAGGTTTCTTTATAAGATGCCTTGATTTCGAAGTTGTTAGATGGAGCTTATGTGAAAGACCCCAACTTTCGTATTTATGAAAGACCCAAACTTTCATACTATTTCAAAATATTTCTTAAGTTACTTCCTGAAAACATGCTACATGCATATTTATAAAACAATATTTTATACTGATAAAGTGATTACAAAGGATTGGATACAAACCGACTAAGTTTTATTACATTTCATGTCTACCCACGAATCTACTATTCATATACATACATGAACATTAAAATACAGAGAAATACTATTAACTATTCTAAATCTTTCAGCAGTATAAAGCTATATTGGAATACTCATCACCTGCAATTGTTAAATATTGAGAGGAATAAGCGATAACGCTTAGTGAATTCAATAAATAGATACAATATAATCTTATGCCTTACATATACCAATATGACAGAAGCAGAAGGGAACAAGAAGACATATGTGAAATCATGTGACAAGCGTTCATATCAATCAAAGACTTTATTCAAAGATATACTTTTCAATGAGACATAACGATTTCAATATTTGATATGCATCAATAAAGCTTCGGCCCAATTGGCACAGAAGACATATAATTTCTGATTAACATTTTGGTAGATTTCAGGCTTATAGCCCTGTCTAACCATTTTCCAATACCATAGAATAAAGTTCATTCTCTTACGGAGTCATGCTCTACATGGTCAGAGGCTACATACCATTCTTATCTAACCTTCTACCAATGCCATAGAATAGAAGTCATTCTCTTACGGAGACATGCTCTACATGGCCAGAGGCTACGTACCAGTACCAATGTGAATCTACGTCGTTTCACTGATCACATGGTCAAAGGTATTACAATTGCTATAAACATAGCGAATAAAATAACACGGGAGAATAACTCATAATAATAACACTAAGAAGCATATAGCACATATAACACATAACATACAATTGTTCCTATATATTGAACTCAACTTAAGTTAACCGAGGGTTAAAATAGTAATTTGGACAGCATTTCGGCTTTAAACATGACTTTCTCTGTTGAAAACTGGGAGCTTAATTGAAAACCGGGCTCTGCGAAGGTAAGGCTTCAAAACTGAAAAGATAAAATTTTCGGGCTTCTCAGGGGTCTCGGAACGTGTTTCGGGTGTTAAAATTGATATCGGGGCTTTGGGAAAAGTCAAAATAGTGAAAATATGGAAAAAGGGGCTAAAATTGGAAATTTTCAAATTCTAGTCGGGTAGGTTCGCACCCTCCTATTTATAAGGGCGAGGTTCGGATCTGGAGGGGCAGGTGGCAGCAGTAGCGAAGACCACGTAGCAGCCGGAGCGAGGTTCGGTGGCCAGGTGCGAGGCTCGAAGTGGTGACACGAAGCTGCTCGGTGGTGAAGGCAGTGCGAAGCGTGCGTCGGAATGCTACTGGTCGCGACATCGGTCGAATCCAGAAGTGGCACGCATCGGACATGCAAGGGACCGACGCTCTGGGCGAACCGAAATGTGACGCGTGTCGGACACGAGGCGAGATCTCGCGAGGCTGGCACTATTCATGCGAATTTCTCGGAAAATGTGCCTCAAACTTCTAAAATCCATAAATTTCGCATACGAGCTCCGTTTTTGACGTTCTTTATATGCACGCGTAGCTAAAATTACACTCTACAACTTTCGTTTATACTTCATCGGCTAATTTTGAATTTAATTTTAATATTATTATTTTTAACTGACCGGGACAGGAAAATCCGTTAAAAATTTATAACTTCTTCATCCGACATCCGTTTTCATCAGAGTTTTTACCTTTGTACTACAAATGACGAGATCGTCGATTCTCATTTAGGATGTATCGGTCAAATATCGCTCGATCTAAAATTCGAGTTTTTAGCTGTCTACTGCTAAGTTGAAACTTCGAAAAATCATAACTTCCTCATACGAAGTAAGATTTTGGCGTTCTTTTTATCGAATTTGTCGGTTTAACGAATAACACGACCTTCATTTAGATTTCTAAGGCTAAAAAGTAGTTTATCAAAAACTCACCTTTTACGTCATTCGGCATCGTGCTGGTTTTGTCGCGGATCTTCGGTTGGTCATAACTTCTTCGTTATAACTCAGATTTCAATGAGGTTTTCGCCTATAAGTTTCTAACGAGATGATTTACATCATCAAATAATAAAATTTTACTTATTTCAAATTTTATATTTTTGTTAAATTTCACCATTTGGCTATTAATTGGAATCTCATAAGACTTCCAATATTTTATGAGTGATTCTAAACATAGTTTTACTTCATTTCTAGTAAAAACTAGCTGTTAGAACTCAACACTCAATTTTATTCACTTTTAATAATTACAATACACAATTTCAGAACGTGTATGTTACAAATACCTCCTCCTTTTGAGGAGTTCGTCCCCGAAATCATATCGATTAAAACAATTAGGGATACTTCACTCTTATTTCATTCTTATTTTTCCCAAGTATAATTTGGGCCTCGATGGTGTTTCCATTTGAGAAGCACCAACTTCAGTTCTTTATTACGTAGATTAGTCATTCTTTCATTTACGATCTCTTCTACTTAACTTATTATCTAGTTTCACCTCGGATAATAGGATCATTTCATCAAATATGCTTAAACCTTTACATAGATTGCTCATATGAAACACTTCATGAATATTTGTCAAATATTTAGGCAATTCCAAGCAGTATGCTTGCTTACCAACCGTTCTTTCTTCCAAAGTAGTATAACGCCTATTTATGAAATACCTTCAGTATTACTATATCATCCACCCGAAATTCTATGGGTCGTCTCCTCTTTTCTGCATAGGACATTTGTCGATCCTAGGCCGCTTTCATTCTTTCTCGGAAAATTTGTATCTTGTTAGTGATGTCTTGAATCATTTTAGATCCTATAAAGATCTTCCATCTTACGTCACGCCAACATATTTGAGTATGACATTTAAGCTCATACAATACTTTATATACCTTAAGTATATTTTCTACTGTTTGGATTGCTCTCTTCTTTTGACCATTTGTCTAAGGATGATAAGTTGTACTAAGAGCAACTCAAGATCCTAATTCATGCTTCATTCTCACCCAAAAGTGAGGAGTGAAACGAGTATCACAGTCGGAAATAATCTATAGTGGCGCGTCATGACTTGCCACAATTTCGTCTAGGTAACATACGCGTATTTCTCCAATGGAGTCGTTTCACGTGTGGCGAGAATATATGCACTCTTCATCAGCCGATCGATAATTATTCAAAGGTTATCATTCACAGTTTTCTTCTCCTCTTTCAAGGTATTAACTGTATAAGCCGGATAAGTAGAATATCCCTTCGATATAATTTACGAGTTTTTAAGAAAGAATTTATTACTTTCATCGTAGACATAAATAGGATCTTCCCTTTCGATAGGGATGCATATCATCTCTTTCTAGATCAAGAGCTTTGTGTGGTTCTTTAACAACCAATCCATGTCGAGAATAATATCAAAGATAGGAATTAGGTTAGCAGGAAGATTATAACTTTCAATTCCTATAACACTAACTCTATAGGCTTTATCAGCAAGTAATGATATATTTTTTATGTTATCTATATGAAATGATTGGACAATTGCGTAACAAGCAAATTGAAAAGAATATGTGAATTTATAAGGCACGAAAGAATCTGAGGCATTGAAATCAAATAAGATGTGAGTAGATCTAGAGTTTACGAGAAAATTACTAGTCACAACATTCGAGTTTTAACTTACTTCCTTTGTGGTAATCTAAACATATGATATTTAGCTTTTAGTTTGCCAAACGATTGTCAAATTCTTCAAACTTCCTAATTACTGGCGGTGTTCAAATTTGCACCCACTCTTCATTCTTTATTGAACATTCGATTCTAATCTTTGAGTTAAAACTCAATTCTCATAGCAGACTCCTGCTCCTTGGTTTATAGACTAAACCCAAGATAAGATCTTTACTTTTGCTATAACGACAACTCGAACGGTCATATTCTAATTACCTTTGATTTATCTCTCACAAGACACATAATGATCCAAACTCTTGTATTAGAATCAAATCGAATAAATCAAGCTGATAGAATAAAGAAAATGAAAAGAGTTTGATCAACACGTAGATGCTTTGGAACAGAAAGAATAGCACCACGTATCTCTAATTCGTGCTTTCGGACCTACATATCTTTTAGCTTTTGGCACCTCCTCCTTTTTAGTTGGAGTACTCTTTGATTGTTGAGCGGTAACTTGACTCCCCGCCATTTGATTAGTAAGTGTAAGGCGGATACATTTCTTGTGGCCAGTAACACCACATAGCAAGTCACATCTCTGGCTAATGATTGCGCAATTCTTTAATGAAGATTGTTATATTTCTATCGACTATCTCGACCATTTACTTGTTCAGTATTCCTACTGATGTTTTGTCACTATATAAGACATGGTTCTCTGAACCAATTAACTCCTTTCGCGGATTTATACTAATCGGACTCGATTCTTTATGATATTAAGATTTGAACGATAATTATCTTCTTAGTCATTACCGAAACGAAGGTAACGACACAATTGTGAGTCCTGTGCTTCCAGTAGTAGAGGCCTATATTACTAGCTTCTTGGTAACCTTGTGACTTTTTCCTGATCCAAGTGTGAGTCCTGTGCTTCCAGTAGTATAGGCCTCTACTACTATTCACACCTACTCATACTCGTCCCAAGTATTGTCTCGCAGTTCCCAAATCACCATTCAAAATTTTTCACAAAGCTACTTATCACACATGAACGTGTTCAAACAAATACATACAACAGTTTCTCCTAGACTCAGCTAGGCTTTTCAGGTTTTTATCAAACATATATTGGATTACCTATACTCGCCTTCTAGGATTCTTCTCATGCATATGTTCGATTTAATATATCCTAATACTTTTCCATAGGTCGATAGAAATTTTACTTCCATTTCTTCATACTAATTCTTTCTTGAGTAGTGTCTACTCTACAAGACACACTATTCCAAAATTTACTTTAGCAGCATGGAGATAAACGGTCTTCTACTACCTGCATCATCTTCTAACTCATGCAATCCATCATGCACTTTTGTTCATTTCATTATTCTTCCTTGACATCGTTATTCATGTATCTGAGTAAGTCTAAGTCTATTTCATAGGAGTCTATCCTAAGAAGTCTGCATCTCAGCAAGCTTTACTAGCTTTAACTTGGTTCTCTGTCATTGCTGACTACAAGATCTCTTCATACGATACCATGGGTGTATTTCTTCTTCAATTAAGCATTCTACCTTACTTAAACAAGTAAGTTGCTTAACCATTTACCACTAAATGACTCAATTCACCATCCCAATCTTGTATGTTAAAGTCGGCTTAACACACAATGGAACTTTATATCACAAAGCCTCCGCCTATTGAGTCTGAAAACTTCATTATCCTTTCTTTTGATCTTCATTTAATTCTTCTAATCTTGTACCACATCAATTGAGATACTATCGAAGTATTGATCGCCATCTTCGGTTCTTTCGATTTTCTAAACAATCACTGCTTCAATCTGAACAGCGGTAGAACAACTTTGTGGATTTGTACCAACACATTTATCTTGCCCAAACGTGTTTCAAACACACATCTTTCTTCCAAAGATGTTATTATATATCAAACATACTTTAAATGTATATTACCGCTCTATTGGTAATTATACACTTATTACGATAACAATTCATATTTATTATTTTACGATATCTCGCGATCATTTATTTATAAACTTATTGATGTCAACTATCATAAGTCTCTTTATCACTCCGAAAAATTCTATTCTGAAAATTCTTAAAATTTTCTAAACCATGGTCGGCAACAGACCTTAAGCTTTCTCACATAATAGAATATAAGGCATATCTCTTCTCTATATTCATTTATCATTTAGCACATAATAGAATATAAGGCATATCTCCTCTCTATATTCATTTATCATTTAGCACATAATAGAATATAAGGCATATCTCTTCTTAATATTCTAGTGCTTGCCTCCATTAGGTATTCAACCTAAAATATATCGTATCATCTTTACTTAATAATTCTTGTTTAAGTTTAGAAATTCTTAAAATTTCTGGTTCACTTAAACTAATTTTCTTAAAATTCTGAAGTAACTTAATATCTTAGAATACTAGGGTTTATCATTACCCAATTCCCCACTTAAATATTTCCTATGGTTTGTATCCATATACTTATTACGAATCAGCTCATATATTGAGCTTCCAACAGTTTAAGTCTAAATACCAATCCGTGATATTTAGTTCACTTAAACCATTGCTCTGATACCATGATTGAAAGACCCCAACTTTCGTATTTATGAAAGACCCAAACTTTCATACTATTTCAAAAGTTTCTTAAGTTACTTCCTCAAAACATGCTACATGCATATTTATAAAACAATATTTTATATTGATAAAGTGATTACAAAGGATTGGATACAAACTGACTAAGTTTTATTACATTTCATGTCTACCCACGAATCTACTATTCATATACATACATGAACATTAAAATACAGAGAAATACTATTAACTATTCTAAATCTTTCAGCAGTATAAAGCTATATTGGAATACTCATCACCTGCAATTGTTAAATATTGAGAGGAATAAGCGATAATGCTTAGTGAATTCAATAAATAGATACAATATAATCGTATGCCTTACATATACCAATATGACAGAAGCAGAAGGGAACAAGAAGACATATGTGAAATCATGTGACAAGCGTTCATATCAATCAAAGACTTTATTCAAAGATATACTTTTCAATGAGACATAACGATTTCAATATTTGATATGCATCAATAAAGCTTTGGCCCAATTGGCACAGAAGACATATAATTTCTGATTAACATTTTGGTAGATTTCAGGCTTATAGCCCTGTCTAACCAATTTCCAATACCATAGAATAGAGTTCATTCTCTTATGGAGTCATGCTCTACATGGTCAGAGGCTACATACCATTCTTATCTAACCTTCCGCCAATGCCATAGAATAGAAGTCACTCTCTTACGGAGACATGCTCTACATGGCCAGAGGCTACGTACCAGTACCAATGTGAATCTAAGCCCTTTCACTGATCACATGGTCAAAGGTATTATAATTGCTATAAACATAGAGAATAAAATAACACGGGAGAATAACTCAGAATAAGAACACTGAGAAGCATATAGCACATATAACACATAACATACAATTGTTCCGATATATTGAACTCACCTTAAGTTAACCGAGGGTTAAAATAGTAATTTGGACAGCATTTCGGCTTTAAATATGACTTTCTATGTTGACAACCGGGCTCTGCGAAGGTAAGGCTTCAAAAGTGAAAAGATAAAAATTTTGGGCTTCTCAGGGGTCTCGGGACGTGTTTCGGGTGTTAAAATTGATACCGGGGCTTCAGGAAAAGTCAAAATAGTGAAAATATGGAAAACGGGGCTAAAATTGGAAATTTTCAAATTCAAGCCAGGAGGGTTCGCACCCTCCTATTTATAGGGGCGAGGTTCGGATCTGGAGGGGCAGGTGGCAGCAGCAGCGAAGACCACGCAGCAGCCGGAGCGAGGTTCGGTGGCCAGGTGCAAGGCTCGAAGTGGTGACACGAAGCTGCTCGGTGGTGAAGGCAGTGCGAAGCGCGCATCGGAATGCTACTGGTCCCGACATCGGCCGAATCCGGAAGCGGCACGCGTCGGACATGCGAGGGACCAACGCTCTGGGCAAACAGAAATGTGACGCATGTCGGACACGAGGTGAGATCTCGCGAGGCTGGCACTATTCATGCGAATTTCTCGGAAAATGTGCCCCAAACTTTTAAAATCCATAACTTTCGCATACGAGGTTTGTTTTTGACGTTCTTTATATGCACGTGTAGCTAAAATTACGCTCTACAACTTTTGTATAGACTTCGTCGGCTATATTTGAATTTAATTTTAATATTATTATTTTTAACTGACCGGGACACAAAAATCCGTTAAAATTTCATAACTTCTTCATCCGACATCCGTTTTCGTCAGACTTTTTAACGTTGTACTACAAATGACGAGACCTTCGATTCTCGTTTAGGATGTATCAGTGAAATATCGCTCGATCTAAAATTCGAGTTTTTAGCTGTCTACTCCTAAGTTGAAACTTCGAATAATCATAACTTCCTTATACGAAGTCATATTTTGGCGTTCTTTTTATCGAATTTCTCGGTTTAACGAATACTACGACTTTCATTTAGATTTCTAAGGCTAAAAGGTAGTTTATCAAAAACTCACCTTTTTACATCATTCGGCGTCGTGCTGGTTTTGTCGCCGATCTTCGGTTGGTCATAACTTCTTCGTTATAACTCGGATTTCAACGAGGTTTTCGCCTACAAGATGATTTACAACATCAAATAATAAAATTTTACTTATTTCAAATTTTATATTTTCGTTCAATTTCACTATTTGGCTATTAATTGGAATCTCATAAGACTTCCAATATTTTATGAGTGATTCTAAACATAGTTTTACTTCCTTTCTAGTAAAAACTAGCTGTTAGAACTCAACACTCAATTTTATTCACTTTTAATAATTACAATACACAATTTCAGAACGTGTATGTTACATTATGGAATATGGTGGCATTGTTTCGGAGATCCTAAACTTGACGGATTTCGAGGATGAAATCCAGTTTAAGTTTATTTAGTTAATTGTTTAATTAAGATAAAATATTAAATTATTATTTAGTTTATAATTAATTATTATTTAATTGTTTAGTTCGATATATTAATTTTAAACCCTAGTATTTTAAAAGGTTTAAAATACACCTTATGTGGTATTTATGCTTAAAAGTTGAATATATTATATGTATAAGATAAGTCAGTCAAATCTATAGTACGTCTCATTCACAAAGCCATACTTTAAGGGGGGTATAAGGAAGCGGCCTATAAAATGATCATTGAATGGGTGTCAACTCTCACCCACCGCTCCCTTGTGTGGTGAAGGGTCGTTACCCGAACAGATTTGATATGATATAACCTCTTAAAAGTTTGATGATATAAAGTATGTAGATCTTTTATATATATCACTCTAGTTAGTTTAGAAAAAATGTCAAATTGTATGTTAATTCATGAAAATGCACATTATTTCCTTATAAGTCGTTAATGGACCGTGTGTTGTTAACCGACACACTAATTTGGGACAATAAAGGTGAAATAGTGAAATACAGAATGAAAGAGAAAAACATGAAAATAAGAAAGTTAATTTTTTTTAAAATGAAATGCATGAAAATGAAAATGCATGGAGATGAACCTAATGTACAACTCTACCCCTCCCCAAGCTTGAATATAAGCATCGTCCCCGATGCTTGTAGAGGATGGAACAACCTATTGAGGAGGAGGAAGAGGATGGTAATCGGCTTGGGAAGGGTCCAAAATAGTCACAAATACACACACCAATTGGATTTTCAAGCAAAATATGAACGATTAAAGATATTGAAAGAATTGACCAAATCGTTCTTGGAGCCTAGAAATTGTGGTGAGAACCTTCTCTTCATCTTCCCCAAGCTATTTGTGAAATATTTTGGAGCATAAGATTCATTTTATAGGCATAAAAAACAAGTTTAAAACCATTGGGGACATTAAAATTTTGAAATTTATCAAAGACTAAAAGGTTTTAAAGGAAAGGACAAAAATACTCCCGGGTTGCCTGCCGGTTAACCGCCCTTTTTTAAATTCGTTGGCTCGACATGACCCTTGAATATGCATCAATCTAAGTATGTGGGGCTCTCCGACTTAGTGAACTTTCCGCCGCCTCCTTCAATGGAACACTTATCTTGTACTTGACTTTCTTTTTGTGTGGGAACCATGTTGAACTTAGACCCTTAATGACAACAATCGTCCAGCGGACCCCTTTCTTGTACTTGTCCAGTAAGGTGGTCAAAATTTCCTTCTTTGATAAGGTAGTCGATTTGATGACTGATTGGGTGTCTTCCTTCTCGGGGTACATATCCTTTGAAGGGTCCAGCAAGTTTATCATTTTCAGATCTCGTGGTTAGTCTACCGGTGATAGGAGTTTCGAATTGGTAGTGGGTGGCTCAGTCTCTTTTTTGTCAACCTCCAACACCTCCTATACAACTTCCACGTCAGCATTCTTAATTTCTACTTCTTCGTCGACAAACTTCTCCACTTTTACTTCTTCCTCCTCCTCCCCACCTTCCAATTTTAGGCTTGGGTCATCAAAGTTTTGCCCATCGTTCAAGGTGATGGCAGAAACGGCCTGCCTTGGGTCCACTTCATTCTATGATGGTTGTTTGCCTTGAGTTTCCAATATACTCACAAATCGAGTAAGTTGTGCAATTTTTTGCTCTAAGCCTTTGAGGCTAGCTTTGTGTAACGACCCAAAATTTAAGACCAAAAATTTCTTTTAATAAATCATTACTTAAAGTAAAGTCATCATTACAAAACATAATATGAGTATAACTTTTCAAAACACATGTTCATTATCAGAGTAAACATTCCCAAGCTGTCTAATCTATAGTGTGTGCCATGCGATCACCCCGAGCTCTTCCCTCCGCTGCCGGAAGTACCTGAAACCAAAACTGAAAACCGTAAGCATGAAGCTTAGTGAGTTCCCCACCCTACCGCATACCATGCATAACCACATACTGCACATACTGGGCCACGCCCACTATCTTGGGCCTCGCCCCTACCTCAGGCCTCGCCCGCTACAACGGCCCCGCCGCTCCAGACCCCGCCTGGCATCGAGCCCCGCTCGGATACAGATCTGTTTTACTTAGGCCTCGCCTGTCACAGGGCCTCGCCCGGAAACAAATAATAACACATATACATTTCACAACACATAACTAACACATACAACTGGTTCTGTCCTAAGGCCTCGCCTATCCTGGGCCTCGCCCATGTCCTGCTACTGATGAGTCATGGGACCCCGTCCACGATCCTAATGGTAGTGAGGTACGGGCCTAGCCCACTCTCACTCCTGTTCTAGTTCGGGCCTCGCCCCTATTCTGCTACTAATAAGATATGGAACCCCATCCACACTCTACTATTGGTGAGATACGGGACCTCTCCCACACTCACCTCCCTACCAGGCACATACATGTATCACACAGACAACAAGTATAAACTATCATATAAATAATTCCTTGGGCACCCGCCCGCTATTACTGGACCTCGTCCTGAAAATAATACTAGCATACTGTACCTAGGGCTAACCCCCGGGTCTTCTACTCATAACTACATGGGTCGGCATTGTGGCCTTAGACCCATTCACACAAAGGGAAACGCACCTGCACTGGCTGAACTTGCTGATGATCTCACTAGTTGCTGCCCGACAACTCACGAAACTCCTGCTCCCCTTGCTCCCCGAACTACCAATATCAATGCAACACTGAGTCTAACTGACCCCCGAAAGAAAACCAAGTCAACCCTGGTCCAAGGTCAAAGTCCTGGTCAAAGTCAACCTTCCAGGTCAACCCTACTCGCCGAGTCACCCTACTGACTCACCGAGTTCAAAACGATAAGATTCGTTCCATTCGCGACTCGACTCGCCGATTCAGTCCATGACTCGCCGAGTCTACCGATTTCTGAGTCTAGACCTGTCCAACTCATTCAGTCTCCACCTGAATCACTGATTCGAGTCTCAACTCGAAGGGTTTGGGGTTTCGCAACCTGACTCGCCGAGTCCAAGAACACACTCATCGAGTACAAAGCAATCTTCATATGACTCGACGAGTTGTTCATCCCACTCGTCGAGTTTCTCCACAACTTCATGCTACTCGCCGAGTCCACTCAAAGGACTCGCCGAGTCCCTTCATTTCTCCTTACATGCAGAGGACTTTAGAGTCATGCATGGACTCCAAACTATAGATCTACCCTTCCCAAGCCTATTCCACACGTAAAGTTGCAAACTTTACGTGTAGAGAAGGAGATATAGGCAAAATATGCCATAAACTAGGGTTTAAGGCCAAGGGGCTTCAAGATCGACTTAATGGCTGATACTTTATGCTTCTCCAGACCATAACACACTTGGATCTAAAGTAGCAACTCCATATCCGGCTTCTAACCCATAAGGGTGGCTAATCATGGCTTAAAAATCCCAACACTCACAACCAAAATAGATCTAAGGGAAGGAAACGACTTAATACCTTCAATACTTCAGAAAGGTTCCAAAAACTCCAGATCTGAAGCAAATCCTTGAAGCTTCACTACTTCCACTCCTTCTTCTTCCTTCAAATCACCCAAAAATGGCTTGGAAGCTTGAATGCACAACAATGGAGGCTTAGGCTTCGTTTTCTGAACAAGGGAGGCTCTAAGGAACCCTAATGGAGAGAATAAGAAGCTTAAATAGCACTCAAAGTCCTGGATTTAGGGTTTTCCTTGCACAGACCAGACTCGCCGAGTCCACTTGGCCGACTCGCCGAGTTGGCCACTTACACCTTGACCCGGATCCCGCTCGGACTCGCCGAGTCACTCCTTGGACTCGCCGAGTCGACCCTTAAAATTTGGGATTTCGTTCCTTTCTTGTCTTTTAAAACCTTGGGTGTTATCACTCTCCCCCACTTAAACTAAACTTCATCCTCGAAGTTTGCTATGATCCACCGCCTGCGACCTGCCTCCAACACTCCAACACTCGTTCTAACACCAAGTGCCTAACTTCGCTGGCCTTCCGCTCAGTCATTCAAACCAACGCCAATCCTTACAGATAATAATTTCGGATGCATCCTGACCCTGAACATCCTGGAAACATGACTTACTCAACCGATATTCTTTCTGGTACTCTCCGGGTACTGCAACATAGGGGTTCACCCCTTCTTTCCTTACGCGATTTCCTTGCCTTCCCAAGGAAACGCTCCATAACCATCTATCTCCTCTGCCACCATGAAGACCCTGTCTTCACCCACTCTATTACTCCCGCTACTCAGTACGGGTCATCATTGCCAATATCCACTTGGCGTTCTTTCTACTACCATTTGGTGCCGAGCAACCCTCGACCGACTAACTAAATTCCACCATACTCTGCATCCCCGCACCACTACTGACTAGAGATTCTGCTATTCCTTATCTGGATTACCGACTTTCACTGATTGCAGACCCAGCACAATCCACTAGTCGCTCCCAGCGACATTCGAAGAAACTCCCGCCACCTATACTTCTCAATCTATTCTACCAGGCTGGCACTACGATTTTCTGGGATCCCCGACCCCCTATCTAGACACTAAGATCCTTACCAGGTCCCACCTGCGCTGCTAAAACTCACGGGCCTCGCCCACGGGTCCCACCCAACCATACTACTGAGCAACCCTGCTCTCAGGTCTCACCTATACTGCTATTCTCGTACGAGCCTCGCCCACGGGTCTCACCCGACTATATCCTAAAGCGGCCTCTTTCAAGGTCTCATCTCTCAATGGCTATACAGGCAACTCCATACCATTCTCATCCATTCCCTATTCCCGATCCCTATCTAAATGCTAGGAGATAAGGGCCTCGCCCTGACTCCGCCAACGAAGCTACTACAAAATGCTACGGCTGCCCCGTAGTCTGACAACACTTCCACCACTGACTGCTAGTGAATGCTACGACTGCCCCGTAGTCTTACATCACTTTCCACCACTGACTGCTAACACGAAAACATCCCCTGCTATTTGACCTCAAGATCTCCATTCCAACTCACACGAGTCCTACATGCGGCCCTTTAACCTGAATCCGAACCACATACCCACAGTTACCCTTTACACGCACGCACTGATGGGAAGTTATCAAACTCCCAACCCTGAACTACTCGATTTGTCAAACGCTGAACTACCTTCTTCCCTTCTCAAAATCATATACCCGATCTGGATTTGCGTGCCCTTACCCTTATACACTCGGAGGATTCTCCCCCACTTTGATCCTGCTTACACCTTGATGCTCGATGAAAAGAAATCCCAATCCTTGCTACCATAATTAATCCGCTGAGGAATCCCAAGCTTACCATAGCTAAGGGTCTATTCTAAAACTTATACGGCTCCGAACTAGCGAGACATACCGAGTCTCTCCAACGCATGCTACAGATACTGCACTCTAAGTAACCTTCTTAGATACAACCCATCCCTTAATTACTAACCAATATCCAAGGTATGCAGATGGCATATAAGTCGATCATAATCAATCCGCTCGAAAATAAAATACTCATACAGATAATGATGCAGAACCATAACAATATAATCATGCACAAAATAAAAGAACTGAAAATGGAAGTCGCATACCTGCAACGTCCGGTGTTGCTCGCGTCTCCAAAGTAGCCATCTGAAAATCCCTGCCTCCAACTGCAAGCGCCTCCGCATGGCCCTGACGGTCGTCTGTGATCCTCAATGTTGCAGGGGAAGGTGCCATCACCCGTCCTGCTGGAAGCAAACTGGGGCAGTGGGCCTTCTTGTGGCCCCGCTGATTGCAGTGAAAACATATCAAGTCTGATCCCTGAGTGATGGTAGCAGTACAATCTCTTCTAAAATGACCAGTTCGACCGTACCTGAAACAGCTAGACTCACCACCACTACCACTCCTGCACGCGCCCCCGTGCATCCTGCCACACCTTCCGCATCGACTGCGGTCCTGATAATCCCTCGATCTCGACTCCGATCCCTTGGGCCTTTTTCCTGAACTAGCGGCTACCTGAACCTCATCCGGCTTCCTCTTCCAGATCTGCTCCAAACCAATTCCCTCTCCCTGGCCCGAGAAATCATATCTTCCAGCGTCTTACAACCGGACCTGCTCACGAACTCCCTGATGTCAACCCTCAGCATCTCGTGATATCGGGCCTTCTTCATCTCCTCATCCGCGACATACTGCGGAACAAGAAGGGCTCTCTCTCTGAACTTGGCGGTGATCTCCGCCACAGTCTTAGTAGTCTGCGTCAAATCCTGAAACTCCCGGGCCAACTGCTGCACCTCAATAATCGGTGAAAACTCCGCTCGAACCTAGCTGAGAAATCACTCCAAGTCGTCGCGTCCAACACGGCGTCATCCCCCAAAGCATGACCAATCTCTTCCCACCAATCCCTCACTCTATCCTTAAGAAGACAGGAAGCGAGTCTGACCTTGTCCTCCTCAAGACACCGGCTCGTACGGAATGCGTTGGCAACATCAGCCAACCATCTGCTGCTAGCGATGGGGTCCCTAGCCCCATGATAATCTGGTGCCCCGCAAGCCCTGAACTCCCGAAATGTCAAGGTACGCGCTCCCAGCAAGGGCATCATCTCAGTACGGAAGGCTCCCAGCCTCTCATCCAAAATCTCCAATATACCCTCCTTAACCGTGCCAAAGATCACAGGAGGTTGAGCTAGAATACTGCGCGTCACCTCGGCCGATATCAACTCTCTCATCCGCTCCTCGAGCTGCTCGGCCCCTAAACCCGAGCCCAATCCCTCTCTGGCGCCTGATCCGCCCGCTGGTCCCTCTTGCAATGTCACCATACTGAAACATATAACATAACCATTATCAGAATACTCCTCACTGCCGCGAGACCAAACATACTCACTACTAGGTTCCCAGTCTTGTCTCGGCCTTTCCCGAATCGAGTATGGATCCTCTTCTTTCAGTAGTACGGGCCCATACTACCTTCCACATCTATCCGTACTTTCCTCAGGAACTGCTTTGACTCCACCAGGTCCCTTTTCTACTACTACTACTCCCAGTACTACCTCATCCTAGGCTTACCCTAGGGAAACCTTTGACTCAACTCAAACCAGTCCTCAGCTGCTGAAGGCCTCCTCGCAATGCCAATTAGCCATCACCTGGATACCATCACATGTGACGAGGCTCAGATAATCCTTCAATTAATAGACTCGTTCCTACAACGGTTGGACTCAAACAAGAGCTGCGCAATAGGACCAAATCCAACACTCTGAGATTATTCAATGCTGATCACATGTGACGTGACGTATCCACCTAATGGCTAACTCCCATCACTTAGAATCCCACAATGCACAAAGCAAGCAGCATTCAGACAAGGGAAAATCTAACCATCACATACTCAAGCAATCATATCCACATAGCAAGAATCTGAACTAGCATGCAACACAACTCATAAACTCAGGCATAACCTAATCAGGCTATCCTACTACTGACTATTCAGCACTATCATGCAGATCAAAAGCACATATAATAGGCACATAAGGCATCCTCCCTAGATCCTCAGTCCTAAACTAGCATGCTGTTCTATTAACTGATAACCAAACCATAAACTTGTATGGGTATTTTGGGGTACTTACTTGAGCTCGGTTGATTGCATGCACAACACCTCTTTTCACTTTTCAAAGTTCTTTTCTTTCTGAATTCTTTTTACTTTTCTGAAACTATTTTCTTTCTCAAAACTCTTTTTACAAAACTGTCTTTCCATTTTGAAAACTTCCTTACCAAATCCTTAGTTTGAGTTCAGACACACCCGAGAGCATGCCCGAATCCCTCAAACCAAGGCTCTGATACTAACTTGTAACGACCCAAAATTTAAGACCAAAAATTTCCTTTAATAAATCATTACTTAAAGTAAATTCATCATTCCAAAACATAATATGAGTATAAGTTTTCAAATCACATGTTCATTATCAGAGTAAACATTCCCAGGTTGTCTAATCTATAGTTTGTGCCATACGATCACCCCGAACTCTTCCCTCCGCTGCCGGAAGTACCTGAAACCAAAACTGAAAACCGTAAGCACGAAGCTTAGTGAGTTCCCCACCCTACCGCATACCATGCATAACCACATACTGCACATACTGGGCCACGTCCACTATCTTGGGCCTCGCCCCTACCTCAAGCCTCGCCCGCTACAACGGCCTTGCCGCTCCAGGCCCCACCTGGCTTCGAGCCCCGCTCGGATACATATCTGTTTTACTTAGGCCTTGCCTGTCACAGGGCCTCGCCCGCCAACAAATAATAACACATAAACATTTCACAACACATAACTAACACAGACAACTGGTTCTGTCCTAAGGCATCGCCTATCCTGAGCCTCGCCCATGTCCTGATACTGATGAGTCATGGGACCCTGTCCACGCTCCTAATGGTAGTGAGGTACGGGCCTAGCCCAGTCTCACTCCTGTTCTAGTTCGGGCCTCGCCCCTATTCTGCTACTAATGAGATATGGAACCTCATCCACACTCTGCTATTGGTGAGATACGGGACCTCGCCCACACTCACCTCCCTACCAGGCACATACATGTATCACACAGACTATATGTGTATCACACAGACAACAAGTATAAACTATCATATAAATAATTCCTTGGGCACCCGCCCGCTATTATTGGACCTCGTCCTGAAAATAATATTAGCATATTGTGCCTAGGGCTAACCCCCGGGTCTTCTACTCATAACTACATGGGCCGACATTGTGGCCTTAGACCCATTCGCACAAAGGGAAACTCGCTTGCACTGGCTGAACTTGCTGATGATCTCACTAGTTGCTGCCCGACAACTCAAAAAACTCCTGCTCCCCGAACTACCAATATCAATGCCACACTGAGTCTAACTGACCCCCGAAAGACAACCAAGTCAACCCTGGTCCAAGGTCAAATTCCTGGTAAAATTCAACCTTCCAAGTCAACCCTACTCGTCGAGTCACCCTACTGACTCGCCGAGTTCAAAATGATAAGATTCCTTCCATTCGCGACTCGACTCGCCGAGTCTACCGATTTCTGAGTCCAGACCTGTCCAACTGACTAAGTCTCCACCTGACTCACTGATTCGAGTCTCAACTTGAAGGGTTTGGGGTTTCACGACCTCACTCGCCGAGTCCAAGAACAGACTCGCCGAGTACAAAGCAATCTTCATATGACTCGACGAGTTGTTCATCCCACTCGTCGAGTTTCTCTACAACTTTATGCTACTCGCGAGTCCACTCAAAGGACTCGACGAATCCCTTCATTTCTCCTTACATGCAGAGGACTTTAGAGTCATGCATGGACTCCAAACAGTAGACCTACCCTTCCCAAGCCTATTCCACACGTATAGTTGCAAACTTTACGTGTAGAGAAGGAGATCTAGGCAAAATATGCCATAAACTAGGGTTTAAGGCCAAGGGGCTTCAAGATCGACTTAATGGCTGATACTTTATGCTTCTCCAGACCATAACACACTTGGATCTAAAGTAGCAACTCCAGATCCGGCTTCTAACCCATAAGGGTGGCTAATCATGGCTTAAAAATCCCAACACTCACAACCAAAATAGATCTAAGGGAAGGAAATGACTTAATACCTTCAATACTTCAGAAAGGTTCCACAAACTCCAGATCTGAAGCAAATCCTTGAAGCTTCACTGCTTCCCCTCCTTCTTCTTCCTTCAAATCACCCAAAAATGGCTTGGAAGCTTGAATGCACAACAATGGAGGCTTAGGCTTCGTTTTCTGAACAAGGGAGGCTCTAAGGAACCCTAATGGAGAGAATAAGAAGCTTAAATAGCACTCAAAGTCCTGGATTTAGGGTTTTCCTCGCACAGACCAGACTCGCCGAGTTGGCCACTTACACCTTGACCTGGATCCCGCTCGGACTCGCCGAGTCACTCCTTGGACTCGCCGAGTCGACCCTTAAAATTTGGGATATCATTCCTTTCTTGTCTTTTAAAACCTTGGGTTTTACAACTCTCCCCCACTTAAACTAAACTTCATCCTCGAAGTTTGCTATGATCCACCGCCTACGACCTGCCTCCAACACTACAACACTCGTTCTAACACCAGCTGCCTAACTTCGCCGGCCTTCCGCTCAGTCATTCAAACCAACGCCAATCCTTACAGATAATAATTTCGGATGCATCTTGACCCTGAACATCCTGGAAACATGACTTACTCAACCGATAATCTTTCTGGTACTCTCCGGGTACTGCAACATAGGGGTTCACCCCTTCTTTCCTTACGCGATTTCCTTGCCTTCCCAAGGAAACGCTCCATAACCATCTATCTCCTCTGCCACCGTGAAGACCCTGTCTTCACCCACTCTATTACTCCCGCTACTCAGTACGGGTCATCATTGCCAATATCCACTTGGCGTTCTTTCTACTACCATTTGGTGCCGAGCAACCCTCGACCGACTAACTAAATTCCACCATACTCTGCATCCCCGCACCACTACTGACTAGAGATTCTGCTATTCCTTATCTGGATTACCGACTTTCACTGATTGCTGACCCAGCACAATCCACTAGTCGCTCCCAGCAACATTCGAAGAAACTCCCGCCACCTATACTTCTCAATCTATTCTACCAGGCTGGCACTACGATTTTCTGGGATCCCCGACCCCCTATCTAGACACTAAGATCCTTACCAGGTCCCACCTGCGCTGCTAAAACTCACGGGCCTCACCCACGGGTCCCACCCAACCATACTACTGAGCAACCCTGCTCTCAGGTCTCACCTATACTGCTATTCTCGTACGAGCCTCGCCCACGGGTCTCACCCGACTATATCCTAAAGCGGCCTCTTTCAAGGTCTCATCTCTCAATGGCTATACAGGCAACTCCATACCATTCTCATCCATTCCCCATTCCCGATCCCTATCTAAATGCTAGGAGATAAGGGCCTCGCCCTGACTCCGCCAACGAACCTACTACAAAATGCTACGGCTGCCCCGTAGTCTGACAACACTTCCACCACTGACTGCTAGTGAATGCTACGGCTGCCCCGTAGTCTTACATCACTTTCCACCACTGACTGCTAACACGAAAACATCCCCTGCTATTTGACCTCAAGATCTCCATTCCAACTCACACGAGTCCTACATGTGGCCCTTTAACCTGAATCCGAACCACATACCCACACTTACCCTTTACACGCACGCACTGATGGGAAGTTATCAAACTCCCAACCCTGAACTACTCGATTTGTCAAACGCTGAACTACCTTCTTCCCTTCTCAAAATCATATACCCGATCTGGATTTGCGTGCCCTTACCCTTACACACTCGGAGGATTCTCCCCCACTTTGATCCTGCTTACACCTTGATGCTCGATGAAAAGAAATCCCAATCCTTGCTACCATAATTAATCCGCTGAGGAATCCCAAGCTTACCATAGCTAAGGGTCTATTCTAAAACTTATACGGCTCCGAACTAGCGAGACATACCGAGTCTCTCCAATGCATGCTACAGATACTGCACTCTAAGTAACCTTCTTAGATACAACCCATCCCTTAATTACTAACCAATATCCAAGGTATGCAGATGGCATATAAGTCGATCATAATCAATCTGCTCAAAAATAAAATACTCATACAGATAATGATGCAGAACCATAACAATATAATCATGCACAAAATAAAAGAACTGAAAATGGAAGTCGCATACCTGTAACGTCCGGTGTTGCTCGCATCTCCAAAGTAGCCATCTGAAAAGCCCTGCCTCCAACTGCAAGCGCCTCCGCACGGCCCTGACGGTCGTCTGTGATCCTCAATGTTGCAGGGGCAAGTGCCATCACCCGTCCTGCTGGAAGCAAACTGGGGCAGTGGGCCTTCTTGTGGCCCCGCTGATTGCAGTGAAAACATATCAAGTCTGATCCCTGAGTGATGGTAGCAGTACAATCTCTTCTAAAATGACCAGTTCGACCGTACCTGAAACAGCTAGACTCACCACCACTACCACTCCTGCACGCGCCCCCGTGCATCCTGCCACACCTTCCGCATCGACTGCGGTCCTGATAATCCCTCGATCTCGACTCCGATCCCTTGGGCCTTTTTCCCGAACTAGCGGCTACCTGAACCTCATCCAGCTTCCTCTTCCGGATCTGCTCCAAATCAATTCCCTCTCCCTGGCCCGAGAAATCATATCTTCCAGCGTCTTACAACCGGACCTGCTCACGAACTCCCTGATGTCAACCCTCAGCATCTCGTGATATCGGGCCTTCTTCATCTCCTCATCCGCGACATACTGCGGAACAAGAAGGGCTCTCTCTCTGAACTTGGCGGTGATCTCCGCCATAGTCTCAGTAGTCTGCGTCAAATCCTGAAACTCCCGGGCCAACTGTTGCACCTCAATAATCACCGAAAACTCCGCTCTGAACCTAGCTGAGAAATCACTCCAAGTCATCGCGTCCAACGCGGCGTCATCACCAAAGCATGACCAATCTCTTCCCACCAATCCCTCGCTCTGTCCTTCAGCAGACAGGAACCGATTCTGACCTTGTCCTCCTCAAGACAGCGGCTCGTACGGAATACGTTGGCAACATCAGCCAACCATCTGCTGCTAGCGATGGGGTCCCTAGCCCCATGATAATCTGCTGCCCCGCAAGCCCTGAACTCCCGAAATGTCAAGGTACGCGCTCCCAGCAAGGCCATCATCTCAGTATGGAAGGCTCCCAACCTCTCATCCAAAATTTCCAATATACCCTCCTTGACCGTGCCATAGATCACAGGAGTCTGAGCTAGAATACTGCGCGTCACCTCGGCTGATATCAACTCTCTCATCCGCTCCTCGAGCTGCTCGGCCCCTAAACCCGAGCCCAATCCCTCTCTGGCGCCTGATCCGCCCGCTGGTCCCTCTTGCAATGTCACCATACTGAAACATATAACATAACCATTATCAGAATACTCCTCACTGCCGCGAGACCAAACATACTCACTACTAGGTTCCCAGTCTTGTCTCGGCCTTTCCCGAGTCGAGTATGGATCCTCTTCTTTCAGTAGTACGGGCCCATACTACCTTCCACATCTATCCGTACTTTCCACAGGAACTGCTTTGACTCCACCAGGTCCCTTTTCTACTACTACTGCTCCCAGCACTAGCTCATCCTAGGCTTACCCTAGGGAAACCTTTGACTCAACTCAAACCAGTCCTCAGCTGTTGAAGGCCTCCTCGCAATGCCAATTAGCCATCACCTGGATACCATCACATGTGACGAGGCTCAGATAATCCTTCAAGTAAAAGACTCGTTCCTACAACGGTTGGACTCAAACAAGAGCTGCGCAATATGACCAAATCCAACACTCTGAGATTATTCAACCCTGATCACATGTGACGTGACGTATCCACCTAATGGCTAACTCCCATCACTTAGAATCCCACAATGCACAAAGCAAGCAGCATTCGGACAAGGGAAAATCTAACCATAACATACTCAAGCAATCATATCCACATAGCAAGAATCTGAACTAGCATGCAACACAACTCATAAACTCAGGCATAACCTAATCAGGCTATCCTACTACTGACTATTCAGCACTATCATGCAGATCAAAAGCACATATAACAGGCACATAAGGCATCTTCCCTAGATCCTTAGTCCTAAACTAGCATGCTGTTCTATTAACTGATAACCAAACCATAAACTTGTATGGGTATTTTGGGGCACTTACTTGAGCTCGGTTGATTGCATGCACCACACCTCTTTTCTCTTTTCAAAGTTCTTTTCTTTCTGAATTCTTTTTTCTTTTCTGAAACCATTTTCTTTCTCAAAACTCTTTTTACAAAACTGTCTTTCCATTTTGAAAACTTCCTTACCAATTCCTCAGTTTGAGTTCAGACACACCCGAGAGCATGCCCGAATCCCTCAAACCAAGGCTCTGATACCAACTCGTAACGACCCAAAATTTAAGACCAAAAATTTCTTTTAATAAATCATTACTTAAAGTAAAGTCATCATTCCAAAACATAATATGAGTATAAGTTTTCAAAACACATGTTCATTATCAGAGTAAACATTCCCAGGCTGTCTAATCTATAGTGTGTGACATGTGATCACCCCGAGCTCTTCCCTCCGCTGCCGGAAGTACCTGAAACCAAAACTGAAAACCGTAAGCACGAAGCTTAGTGAGTTCCCCACCCTACCGCATACCATGCATAACCACATACCACATACTGGGCCACGCCCACTATCTTGGGCCTCGTCCCCTACCTCGGGCCTCGCCCGCTACAATGGCCGTGCCTGGCTTCGAGCCCCGCTCGGATACAGATCTGTTTTACTTAGGCCTCGCCTGTCACAGGGCCTCGCCCACCAATAAATAATAACACATAAACATTTCACAACACATAACTAACACATACAACTGGTTCTGTCCTAAGGCCTCGCCTATCCTGGGCCTCGCCCATGTCCTGCTACTGATGAATCATGGAACCTTGTCCACGCTCCTAATGGTAGTGAGGTACGGGCCTAGCCCACTCTCACTCCTGTTCTAGTTTGGGTCTCGCCCCTATTCAGCTACTAATGAGATATGGAACCCCATCCACACTCTGCTATTGGTGAGATACGGTACCTCGCCCACTTTCACCTCCCTACCAGGCACATACATGTATCACACAGACAACAAGTATAAACTATCATATAAACAATTCCTTGGGCACCCGCCCGCTATTACTGGACCTCATCCTGAAAATAATACTAGCATACTGTGCCTAGGGCTAACCCCCGGGTCTTCTACTCATAACTACATGGGCCGGAATTTTGGCCTTAGACCCATTCACACAAAGGGAAACTCACCTGCACTGGCTGAACTTGCTGATGATCTCACTAGTTACTGGCCGACAACTCACGAAACTCCTACTCCCCGAACTACCAATATCAATGCAACACTGAGTCTAACTGACCCCCGAAAGATAACCAAGTCAACCCTGGTCCAAGATCAAAGTCCTGGTCAAAGTCAACCTTGCAGGTCAACCCTACTCGCCGAGTCACCCTACTGACTCGCCGAGTTCAAAGTGATAAGATTCCTTCCATTCGCGACTCGACTCGCCGATTCAGTCCATGACTCACCGAGTCTACCGATTTCTGAGTCTAGACCTGTCCAACTTACTGAGTCTCCACCCGACTCACTGATTCGAGTCTCAACTTAAAGAGTTTGAGGTTTCGCGACCTGACTCGCCGAGTCCAAGAACAGACTCGCCGAGTACAAAGCAATCTTCATATGACTCGACGAGTTGTTCATCCTACTCGTCGAGTTTCTCCACAACTTCATGCTACTCGCCGAGTCCACTCAAAGGACTCACCGAGTCCCTTCATTTCTCCTTACATGCAGATGACTTTAGAGTCATGCATGGACTCCAAACTGTAGATCTACCCTTCCCAAGCCTATTCCACACGTAAAGTTGCAAACTTTACGTGTAGAGAAGGAGATCTAGGGAAAATATGCCATAAACTAGGGTTTAAGGCCAAGGGGCTTCAAGATCGACTTAATGGCTGATACTTTATGCTTCTCCAGACCATAACACACTTGGATCTGAAGTAGCAACTCCAGATCCGACTTCTAACCCATAAGGATGGCTAATCATGGCTTAAAAAGCCCAACACTCACAACCAAAATAGATCTAAGGGAAGGAAATGACTTAATACCTTCAATACTTCAGAAAGGTTCCACAAACTCTAGATCTGAAGCAAATCCTTGAAGCTTCACTGCTTCCCCTCCTTCTTCTTCCTTCAAATCACCCAAAAATGGCTTGGAAGCTTGAATGCACAACAATGGAGGCTTAGGCTTCGTTTTCTGAACAAGGGAGGCTCTAAGGAACCCTAATGGAGAGAATAAGAAGCTTAAATAGCGCTCAAAGTCCTGGATTTAGGGTTTTCCTCGCATAGACTAGACTCGCCGAGTCCACTTGGCCGACTCGCCGAGTTGACCATTTGCACCTTGACCAGGATCCCGCTCGGACTCGCCGAGTCACTCCTTGGACTCGCCGAGTCGACCCTTAAAATTTGGGATTTCATTCCTTTCTTGTCTTTTAAAACCTTGGGTGTTACAGTTTGGTTGTTTCATGAAATATTTGGGTAGTAGTGGCGATGCTTTTCACAATGTCTTCCAATGACATGCTCAACATTTCAGCTTATTAAGGAGGTGGAGGATATGGTCGGTGGAACTGTGGATTTGGTTGGTGTTGGTCATATCCCCAAGCTTGGTATTAGTTGTTTACCCAAACTTGGATGTTGTCCTATAACTGATCATGTTGAGGTTGATCATAACTCCAATTGTTTGGCCATTAGTAGCTTCCCGTTTCTTGTACTTCTTCCTATCTCCTTGTAAATATGGACACATATCAGTATGATGTCGATTTTGAATGCCAAAATCGCAAGGAATAAGTGTAGGTTGCGCACTTTGGTCATTTCCGATCATCATAACTACCTGAGCTAGCTCAAAAAGTTGGTCTTCAATGTAAGGAGTATTCATTTCTAATTGATACTTTTTGTTTTATTTCTTTATTATTTTTTTTTCTTTTATAGACATGTACCAGTTCACAAAAATCTTCGCATAAACAATTAGTAACACCGTGTCCCCGACAACGGAGCCAATTTATTAAGCTTGTCAAACGCAACAAATATGGGGTACAATATACTCCAAAATAACACTACTATACTGTACTAAAAATTAGTACAAGGCAAGTCGGGTCGATCCAAAGAGACATAGGACAATCGGTCTATACCTCTTTGCGCAAGGTACTTTGATCACCAACAGTAAAGAGGGGGTTTTGAATGCAATGATTAGAACAAATAATTAAAGACACAAGTAATCGACTAAACGAGTGAATTAAATTCAAAAAATGTAAGGACTCCAACTCTATGTATGACAACTTAGCAATGCGATTGAAAGATGACTAGATACTTGCTCAATTCTATCTAAGTTGGTACTTGAAAGTGTTAACGGGCTCTAACGCTTCCCATTCACTACATTAATTATCCAAAACAAGCTCTTTGATTAACCCTAACCTTACTAACCTAATCTAAACAAGCTCTTATAATTAGATTAAAACATTCCATTAAACTTTATGTGAATCTTCCCAAATGGAAAATCAGCCACACCAGCAGAGGACTAGATTTCAAGCGGAAATTACAAATGGAAAATCAGACACACCAGTAGAGGATAAAAAAGGAAAAAAAAAAAAGGGTTACAATAGTCTGTTTTCTTGTTAATCGAATCATATTAACATCTTGGATTGTCATCGTTCTATTAAAGTTTATGGTTTCAGAAGAATGGGTCACATGTATCTGTGGTTCGGGCATACAAGATTTTGGTTCAAGATTTGATGAAGTCGTGGTGCAGAGAAATTTTCCATCAGATGTATGGGCTCAGGAATGTGTGAGTTTTCTTCACAGCAGGAAGCTATTGGACAAGGAGTTCATTGAATCCAATGGTTTCTTTCGGGATCGTCGATGATTAGGTCATGAGGCATTTGGGTCGCTCAAGCTGAGTATCGGTTATTGAGGGATTTTTAGCTCATCTTATAGTTTGTTATCTATAGTCTAGGGTGAGCACTTGATGATTGATTAATTAACTTCATATTTTGGTATGTTAAGTTCCATATGTGCTTTGTTTAGTAGTGTACTAGATCGTTGGATTAGTCATCAATGCATTCTTAGTCGTTGCTCTTTTTGTTCATCATCAATAACAGAGGTTCTTCGAATGTTTCGAGTTGTATTAGTGGAAGTTCAATGTATGTGTCAACCTATCGTCAATTGTTTTTACGTTGTATATTTTGGACTCTAGGTACGTTTGCCCCTAATTGTTGGTTGTGGAATTATTGTCCATAGCAGGTTCGAGTTTGGAAAATGTCCTTGGTTATTGAAAGTTCTGATGTTCGGGCAGTATTGTTTAGTTTTTTAGGTGTGGCTTTGGATCTACGTATAATCTAATTTCAACATGTCATATTGACAGGGTTTATATTTGGATTAACCCGACTAGGGTTTCAGTCAATTATGTATTGGTGGAATTTGTTCAATTTCAGTCAATGGGTTGGACCTTGTTCGGTCAATTATGAGGATGTTTCTGTAAACGATTGAGGTTCATCATTTTGTTAGATCTATTAGTACTTCACCCTTTGGGTAAGACCATGAGGAAAAAGGAATGTAATAAATCTAGGGTTGTTTTGGGCTATAGCCTTTGAATTGGAACAAGAGTGCAACAACTTATCTGATTCTCTATTTTATATGACCATGTTTTCGTTTGGTTTTGTGTTGATCGCAACCAGTTTTATGAAAGGAATGGTGTGTTATAGAAGGTTATGGCTCTTGTGGTTCTTGGTTAGTAAGAAGGATGTGGATTGGGTTCCTGCAAGTCGAAGGGTTGATGGTTGTGTATTTTTAGGCCCATGTAATGTTGTTCGTGAGTCTTCAGATCGGTAATGGAATGGCAGCAAGATCAGCGTAGTACCGTGAGCTTATTGTTTTAGTAGTTAGAAGGTGTCACAATGTATCATGAATCAATGGATGTATGATTCATATGGGTGGGATTACGATTAAATTTGAATTACTTAAATTAATTGTTTTATTAGTAAATAATTATTTAATCCAAGAAATTAAATTATTTAATTAATTGTTTAATTGGTAAATAATATGATTTAAATTTATTTAGTTAATTGTTTAATTAAGATAAAATATTAAATTATTATTTAGTTTATAATTAATTATTTAATTGTTTAGTTCGAAATATTAATTTTAAACCCTAGTATTTTAAAAGGTTTAAAATACACCTTATATGGTATATATGCTTAGAAGTTTAATATATTATATGTATAAGATAAGTCAATCAAATCTATAGTACGTCTCATTCACAAAACCATACTTTAAGGGGGGTATAAGGAAGCGGCCTATAAAATGATCATTGAATGGGTGTCAACTCTCACCCACCGCTCCCTTGTGTGGTGAAGGGTTGTTACCCGAACGGATTTGATAGGGTATAACCTCTTAAAAGTTTGATAGTATAAAGTAACTAGATCTTTTATAAATCTCACTCTAGTTACTTTATAAAAATGTCAAATTGTATGCTAAATGCACATTGTTTCCTTATAATTCGTTAATGGAAGAGAAAAACATGAAAATAAAGGTGAAATAGTGAAATACAGAATGAAAGAGAAAAACATGAAAATAAGAAAGTTAATTTTTTTTAAAATGAAATGCATGAAAATGAAAATGTATGGAGATGAACCTAATGTACAACTCTACCCCTCCCCAAGCTTGAATATAAGCATCGTCCCCGATGCTTGTAGAGGACGGAACAACCTATTGAGGAGGAGGAAGAGGACGGTAATCGACTTGGGAAGGGTCCAAAATAGTCACAAATACACACACCAATTGGATTTTTAAGCAAAATATGAATGATTAAAGATATCGAAAGAATTTACCAAATCGTTCTTGGATCCAAGAAATTGTGGTGAGAACCTTCTCTTCATCTTCCCCAGGCTATCTGTGAAATATTTTGGAGCATAAGATTCATTTTATAGGCATAAAAAACAAGTTTAAAACCATTGGGGACATTAAAATTTTGAAATTTATCAAAGACTAAAAGGTTTTAAAGGAAAGGACAAAAATACTCCCGGGTTGCCTGCCAGTTAGCCGCTCTTTTTTAAATTCGTTGACTCGACATGAACCCTGAATATGCATCAATCTAAGTATGTGGGGCTCTCCAACTTAGTGAACTTTTCGCCGCCTCCTTCAATGGAACACTTATCTTGTACTTGACTTTCTTTTTGTGTGGGAACCATGTTGGACTTAGACCCTTAATGACAACAATCGTCCAGCCGGCCCCTTTCTTGTACTTGTCCAGTAAGTTGGTCAAAATTTCTTTCTTTTATAAGGTGGTCCTTTTGATGATTGATTGGGTGTCTTCCTTCTCGTGGTACATATCCTTTGAAGGGTCCAACAAGTTTATCGTTTTCAGATCTCGTGGTTGGTCTACCGGTGAAAGGAGTTTCTATTTGGTAGTGGGTGGCTCAGTCTCTTTTTTCTCAAACTCCAACACCTCCTCTACAACGTCCATGTCAGCATTCTTAATTTCTACTTCTTCCTCGACAACCTTCTCCACTTCTACTTCTTCCTCCTCCTCCCCGCCTTCCAATTGTAGGCTTGGGTCATCAAAGTTTTACCCATCGTTCAAGGTGATGGCAGAAACGGCCTGCCTTGGGTCCACTTCATTCTGTGATGCTTGTTTGCCTTAAGTTTCCAATATACTCACAGATCGAGTAAGTTGTGCAATTTTTTGCTCTAAGCCTTTGAAGCTAGCTTTGGTTGTTTCAAGAAATATTTGGGTAGTAGTGGCGATGCTTTTCACAACGTCTTCCAATGACATGCTCAACATTTTAGTTTGTTGAGGAAGTGGAGGATATGGTTGGTGGAATTGTGGATTTGGTTGGTGTTGGTCATATCCCCAAGCTTGGTATTGGTTGTTTCCCCAAACTTGGATGTTGTCCCATAACTGATCATGTTGAGGTTGATCATAACTCCAATTGTTGGCCATTAGTAGCTTCCCGTTTCTTGCACTTCTTCCCATCTCCTTGTAAATATGGACACATATCAGTATGATGTCCATTTTGAATGCCAATATCGCAAGAAATAGGTGTAGTTTGCGCACTTTGGTCATTTCCAATCATCATAACTAAGGGGTTTTGGTCATAAGACATCCTATGTGCTCATACAAACCCTAATGCTTGATCTAGGTTTCTCTATTGTACATGCTTTGAATCCAAGACTATAAACCCTAATTCTAGCATACAAGTAATCATATTAATATGTAATTAGGTTTAAGATCATACCTTGATTGTTATGTAGCAATAACAATCCCAATTCCTCCTTGAATTGGCTTTGGAAGGCTTAGAGTCACAAGTGTCACTCCTCTAATGGTTCACAAACACCATAAGCAAGAGGATGAAGAGGAGAGAGGTTGAAGGCTGCCAAAAATGTGTTTAAACCCTTACAAGAAGCTTAGCCACGTTTTTGAGCCTTAAGGGGTCTTTATATAGTTGGGCTATTAGGGTTATCTAGCAAGGAAACCCTAATTTGGATGCTTAAGCCCTAAGCAACCCATAAACTCCTTTAATTAAGCCCATGGACGATTTCCTTATGGGTTTCCCATTAGAATTCGTCCATCCCTTAATATAAGGCAATCCATGGCCCAAATTGCAATTATCTTATAATTACAATTCCAGTCCCTTAAGTTTAATTAATCTCTTTTAGTCACAAAACTAATTACCAATTAATTATTGACTAATATTAATTAAACAATATGATTTCTCCTTTAATATATTATTCTCATAATACATTAATAAATCATATTTAATCCTTATACTCTATAATTCATCCTATCAAGTTGCTTCGGTGAAGGCAACCCAAAAGGACCATGCACCATCGGGTCAAGTACATACCAAAATAGTTATGGACTTATACACTAATCCAACAGTCTCCCACTTGGATAAGTCTAACAACTATTCTGCATATGACTTCAGATCCCGATCTGCAATCGTAGCTTTCCAAAGCCGTTGTCAACTTTGATCCTATCAGATACGCGTGTCCTTAGATAAGGGATCATATATTCCTCCATTCTAGATATCGTATGAGATATGATTTCAAATCATTCTCTTTGTACTATATCTCGATTTCCGATTTATGACGACAGACTAATTGAACAAATCAAATTAGCCCTAGCCCGGCCGAGCATTTACGTTTGTCATCACTAAACCATCAAGGGCCCAAAGATATCGCTTTTATTCTTAGAATAAAAGGAACGGATAAACTTTGATACAATGCTTGCTTGCACTCACTAACCAAATCACACACAACAATATGTTTTATAACACCAAGTTACTAGTGCGTTTACATATTATCAATGTGCAACCGATTAGCAAGATACAACTCACACATCTCGGTTTCAAGAATATAAGATGTTATCGTCTCACTAATCACTCGAGATAGTGATCCAAGTGAGCATGGGTTTAATCCAATGCTCAAATCATATTCATAAGCACTCATGAACGTTGCAGCAAACATTTTCTTATGTCTAATACTCTTTTAGACAATCCACACACCAATTCACGACAATCTTCATTCATATCTACTTCCAACATATGAACAACTGTGGCCCGTTCGAATAATTCGATTATTCTTAATAAACTCAATTATCCTGGAAGTCAAAACATGCAAGGTGAAACACAAGAATAATACTAATCCCATATGGCCTCAAACCTTTGAGTATAAACAAAACACGTTTTATTTATCACCATATCGATTACTCATTATTTGTCGTTTCGGGTAATCAACTTTATACTTGAATTATTACACTTGTCCCATGCTCCTAGCATGCACACAATGTTTACCTATGGTTTTTACTTTGTGAAATAGACAAATTGAACACATTTCCAATCATTCTCATTTTACAACTCCAAATCCATTTTCTTAAGTGTAAGAATATCAAATTCTTGTTACTTATAGAATATACTAGATTCTAACACTTTATGCAACGATCCTTTTGTAACGCCACTGCACCAAAGTCTCAAAGACTATTGCCAATGATATTACAAAGTCCTCTAACGTAGATTGTTACAAGACAATTCCTTAGATATGATGTCTCTCACTCAAAGTACATTCCTTTGAACATCCTTTTGCATAAAAGTTTCTAATCTAGTCATAGATTTTCAATATTTACTTCCCAATATAGATACATTTCCATACTTTCCATATGACAACTCATTTCTTAATAGAATCTTTTCTATTCATCATAATGTCAATATGGTCCATTAATACCATGCTTCCAACTACTCAAAAGCAACCAATCCTCATCGAACTTTGGATTGTCCTTTGATAGTTGTTTAATTATTTTAGTCAAAACCGATTCTAGTCCCTTTTCCCTCTAATTGCGCTGGACATTTGGAAAATTTAGAATGGTTAAACATTAAAGCATTTGCAATCGATCCTATACCCGAAGCGTATGGGACACGATGCACAATGTTTTATTTTCTATGTTCTCAAAATTCGAATTGTGAAGAGGAATGCCATAATCATAATCGAAATTTTAAGAACACACTATGTACCTTTGACTAAATTTATTAACATTCCACAACCTAATCCTTTAGATTTGAAATGAAGCATAATATTCTCTCCCTTAATTATAGCAAAACAACTTTACAACCCTTACGACTTTGCAAGGTATAACTCTTGTTTTTCTATAATTAATATTGCCAACTTGTAATACTTTCCATAATAATCATACAATCATAACTTTTATGCTCCCACTATCATGATGATTACTATAAAACATAACATTTATGCTCCCACTAGCTTCGACATGTATTCATAAACATCTTAACTTTCAGAAAGACAATACCTATTGAATTTCTTAAGTCCATGTTTCTAATACTTAGTGTTTTGATAATCTTTTATCAAGGCTTCTTGAACTTATACACTTTTGCCTTAGATAGTTCATATGTGTATCTTAACAATTAAGACTAATTGCCAAACCTCACAATTCAAATTATGGAAAGGGATGCCGTAACCATGATCGAATTCGAGAATGCAATTTTACAATCACTATCTTTTAAAATCTTTCTTAGTGAAAGCATTTCCTCACAATCATTTTCATGAAGGAGGAAATCTTATGACACTTAGATTTAAACGGTGTATGTGTTCCTATCCATGTGAATTTGTTAAAAACCAAAGTTTACGACAAATTCAAACTCATATGGATCGAACTTTCTTAATTTTGATTTCTTGCCTTATGGTAGCACAGCTGCCCACCACGTCTTCCAAGTAGTTAAGCAGCTCACCTTTTCCTATCAATGTACTTTCCATTGATCAAGGTCCTTGCCTTTTATGCATTCAAATGAGAACTCATAGTACTCATATGCATAATTAACTCGATTGGATTGGCACAGAAACAAAATAATGTCTTCACGATAGGTTGTAAACCTCAACTCGTGTGCTAGTGATGATCGATAAGTTTATTTGATTTGTTCTTGAAACTTTTCAAGACTATTAAGACTCCCACTGACTCCTTGACATATACGATTCTCTTATCAAAACATTTCTTGACAAACAAATATTCAAGAGTCAGTGTAGCTTTTATCAAAACAAAACACTTCATAATTTTGGTCTTAGTTGGTCTTTGTCTTATCCAAGACATCACAACTTTCCACAATTTATGAATGTTATAAACCTTCTTAATACTATTCACTCAATGTCACAATCTTGACTTTGAGACTTGTTTTGGAACGAAGTATGATTGACTTCTTGATTTGACCATTTCTTCAATCTTTGATTCCTCTTCTTGGACATACAATTGTACCAAGACTCACTTAGAGGATCAATTGAGATATGGTTCTTAATCATTAAGACCTATCATAAAGCATAAAAGCTACTCTCCCTTCTTCTTAGAATGGAGAAACTCTTATCTTTCTACCTACTTGATTCTTCTTATTTGTTTTGCTATTGATCTAAACCCTTTAATCAATTCAAAATTACACTTAATCTTATAAGCATAATCATATTTACTAAACCTTTAGTAAATCATGAAAAATGTCTTTGTTACTCTTATGGTGGACTTTGATCAACACGCAACTTTGTGTACTCGATCTCCTAGTCCTTCACTTGACACTTTGTCAATGAATTAGTCTAATTTCCAAAATATGAAATTTCTCATTCATCGTGCAACCAAGTTGCATGATTCCAAGTTTCGGTCCAATTGAAACTTGGGCGATGAGAAACTCTCCCTATTTAGTAAATTCTTGACATTTCCATAAATAACATAACTAAGAATCATATCCATTCGTTGTAGAAATATGCAAACATCAATTTTCTTAACGATTTCATTGCAAGGAAGTAAACAAATAAATAAGTCAAACCAAAATTTATTTTATTTATTAAAAGCAGTGGAAAAACATTTGTCCTTACAATGCAAAATCTATTGAAAACTATGTAAAAGAAAATTTCTAACAACTCTATCTAAGCTCAAAATCCAATCTTCAAGTCCATGAGATCGAGATCCTTCTCTTGTGATTAGATTCATCTTGCTCTCTTATCAAGCTTCCTTTCTTTTCACCGATCCTTCAAAACATTCAAATGCAATCTTATCACATCATGTATTAAGAATCAATGAATAGGAACTTAATGGAGTTAGATAGTGGATTCTTACTTAAAGCGTAATCATACTTTTGACTCTCCCATCTCTTAGATCTCTTAGGTAAATAGGGCAACTTCGTCTCCAATGCCCCTTCTCTTGGCAATAAAAGCAAACTGACTCCTTTGGAACAACACATGGAACTACCTCAGACATCGCCTTTCTATTATGATCAAACTTTTCGATCATTGCATGTCTTTCATTTCCATTGTCTATATACATAGAGGTCTTGAAGGCAGATTCACCAATCAACTTTGCTTTTCTATTGCGCCAAACCATTGTTGATTCAGTAGCAATAAGCATATAGGTGAGATCTATAAGGGTCACGTCGTAGCTCATCATATAGTACTCTCTCACGAACTTACTATATGAGTTGGGAAGTGACTGAAGAAACCAATCAACAGCCATCGCTTTACCGACAACGGATCTCGTCATTCTTAATCTATCAATGTGTGACTTCATCCCTAAGATGTGTGCACACACCGACTTTCTTTCTTTATGTTTACTTGCCAAAAGGGCTTGAGCGATATTGAACCTTTCAATTTTTCAATCTTGTGGGTTAGGGAGAATAATTGGAGGAGGAGGAGGAAGTGAAGCATGATTTCTTGTTCCTCGATCGAATCATGCAATATCATCTTCATGTGGAATACTTGTTCCACGGGATTTGGGAAGACCATAGTTGTCGAACTTTGACATCGGGGAGAAAAACGAATTCAAGTTAGTTGATTGATTGAGTCCTTGGTAAATCACCCAAATGAAATTCCAAGGCTAGGACCCAACACAATATTCTACAACTCGGGAGAGGGATGCCGTAACCCAAATTGAAGAACATTTGAAGGTAAGTGAATGACGATTCACTAATTTCCACCATGAAAAAAGAAAAATAATTTTAAGTTTTAAATCTATGAAAACTCCTAGATCCTTTGAGATTCATTGAATATTTCAATGGCATGTTTGAATCTCGATATGCCCCTCTTGTTTGTGACTGGGATGCCGAGGATCACAAAGCGGGTGTGAATAACCATGCAAACTACATGGTGCCCTCACATGTTACAATCACCTATTCGAAGTGCCGGTAAACCACACACGCTCCACCGAACTATGACAAACATTGAGTCACCCTTTGCAACCTTTGCTTAGAACCATTTAGTGTGCCGGTAAACCACACACGCTCCATTAACGTCTTCGCAAGGGCACAAAGTGTAATTTCATGGAATTGCATCAATTCACTTTTGCCTAAGTAACTAAGATTGGGAATTTGAAAAACATTTAGTTACTTTGTATTTCATTATACTTATAATGGAAGGTTTCGTCCTATCCTACCCGTTCGGCTAACGACCCTCCACTAGTCAAGAGTGCGGTGGGTAAGAGTGGATACCCATTCAATCTGTAACAACGTAAATTTCAAGAAAACATTTTCGTTTAAAATAATCATTTTAATATTAAAACACTTGTGTAAAATCTCATACATAATTGAATTACAAAACATAGTTTCATTTTCACTTGAATAGAAAACCAGGATCCCCCAACAGATAACTCTTTCTCTGGTGTGTACAATCGAGCTGGTGCCATCCCGTGTTACTGAAAGAACCTGAAAACAACATAACACAAACCACTGTAAGCACGAAGCTTAGTGAGTTCCCAAATATACAACTTACGCATATACGCCTTTCCAGGCCCTGACCTTCCGGTCCACAACACAGCGCCTTCCGGCCCGTAATATAATCGCCTTTTGGCCCATAACATATTGCCTTCCAGCCCGTAACATATTGCCTTCCGGCCCATAAACATACACAACACATAATACATTTATCCTAACATGTATAGCACATATATCATACATCATATCCGACCTTTCAGTCACATAACATATTGCCTTCCGGCCCACATAAACATACATAACACGCATAGCAATTACCTTTCCATTTATAGCACTTATAACACATATCATATTCGACCTTCCGGTCACACAGTCAAACCCTTCCGGGTATAGTATAGTGAGAAGACTCACCTCGCGGATACTGAAAGTTAGCAACTCCTGAAATCCCTCGTACTTGATCCGCCGAGCTACAAGCTCCCTATAACATCATATATCTCTTATTAATACTTTTATCTTCCACGTTAACTGACCCTAAGAAATCACACATGGGTCAACTCTGGTCAACGGTCCACGGTCAACTCGACCGGACTCGGCGAGTACTCTGGCGACTCGGCGAGTCTAGTCGTCCTCCAATCCTCTAAGGTTTCCCTTCTACTCGTCGAGTATCCTCCTTGACCCGACGAGTTACTCCTGGAAGAATCGCGGGGCCACCCCGACTCCACTCGCCGAGTCTGAGGAACAACTCGACGAGTCCCAGTTATTCTTCAAGCTACTCGCCGAGTCTGCTCATCTGACTCGGCGAATCCATGCCATGCAGCCGCTCAAACTGCTCCCTAAGGTCGGAACTGCTCCGACCATTCATAGGTCTGGCCTTCCTAGACTGATCCATTATGTATGGTCCTCATTTCGGTGCTCATGCTACACCCCAAGACTTATAATTCACATGTTGACCTAAGGCATAAGGATTTCAATCCAAAACCTTCACCAATTCCCGAAATGCACAGACATGGGATATTCTGGACCTCCAAGGGTCCTAATACAGGGTTACAATTGTTTAGGGAACAAGGGTAACATTCAATCTATCCACAAAAGGGTTCCATAAACCCTAATCCTCTAAATACATCACCATAGCAGAGTATACACGAATTCTTACCTGGATAATGTGCTCTCTGTGTCCCCACTCCTCAGAATGTGACCCCCTTGTTGTTCCTTTAGCCAAGCCCTTCTCTTCTTTGCACAACAACTCCTTCAAAATCACCCATGGCCCTTAGCTTTGCTCCAGATGCACACAATCGTTTTAGGGTTCCTCCCAGAAGGCTAAAACGAACAATGACGGCCAATAAGTCCCCTTTATACGTCCCAAACCTAAACGGCTAGGGTTTCCGCTAAACAGCGCAGACTCGCCGAGTCCCTATCTGACTCGTCGAGTCCAGTCGCGAACCCGCGACCAGGTCTGCGATCCTACTCGGCGAGTCTGGCTCCAACTCGCCGAGTCCCCCCTTAAAACACCCCCTAAAATATAATTTTAACAATACTTGAAATTCCGGGCTGTTACAATTCTCCCCCACTTGAATCAGACTTCGCCCTCGAAGTCTTACTCTGAAAATAGTTCCGGATGCTGCTCCCGCATCTCACGTTCCGACTCCCAAGTCATTTCCGATCCCTTCCGGGTTGCCACTGAACCAACACCAGAGGTACCTCCTTGTTCCTCAGAACCTTGATCTTCCGATCCCTGATGGCCACTGGTCTCTCAGCATAACTCAGGCTCGCATCCACTTAAATGTTCTCTAGTGGAACCACTGCTGACTCATCGACTATACACTTCTTCAACTGCGACACATGAAAAGTGTCGTGGATCTATCTCAATTCCGCTGGCAACTCCAAACGGTAGGCCACCCGTCCTACCCTTACAATTTCACGAAAAGGCCCAACATACCGGGGCCCAAACTTGCCCCTCTTCCTGGATCGAATCACCCCTTTTCCAGGAGAGACCTTCAGGAGTACGAAGTCGCCGACCTTAAACTCAAGCTCGTACCGGTGTCTGTCTGCATAACTTTTCTGTCAGCTCTAGGCGATCAATAACCTCTGTTTAACCTGCTGAATCTGCTCTGTCGACTGAAGCACGATCTCTGTACTGCCCACTACTCCCTGTAACCGAGAATTACCCACGATGCAATTCTGCTCCAAATCTCAACGATCACTCGACCCATAAGGGTTAGGAAACCATGAATCACTGGATCCCCGATCCAAAACCCACTTTATCCATTTCGGAACGACTGAGAGACCCATTAGCACTCTCAGAGCAACTCTCACGAGTTCCCTTCTTGTATTCGCATACACATGCTGCACTAGTCCCAACATACCTTCCTCTTCCCTTACCTAGGGAAATCCGCTTGACGACCTTGCCACTACCCCATGTATCGCACATGCTCTGGATCTGCTCGCAAGGACTCTCAGGTCCATGCGTTACCTCTCCTCAGCAATGAGGGTCCGACATCACCTCCTATGCAACAGCTCAAAGGGCGGCATACCAATGCACTAATGATGGCTGTTGATATGGGACAACTCAACCAAGGATAAATACGTACCGCAGCTTCCTTCGAAATCTAATGCACATGCCCGAAGCATGTCTTCGAGCGTCTGGATCGTTTTCCTCTCTCTAAAGTGTCCTCAGACAACATCATGATAAACTCTAGCTCACTTCTCCTATCCCTCTTCGAGACTGAGTACCAGGTTAGCTTTTGGCTCCACAGCTGAGCCCCCAACGTCACCCATATCATGATCCAAGTGTCCCACTAACTTCCTCCCCGTGACCACTATCCCGGCCCAGTGACACGCAAGTCACGAAATCCTCTTTCCCTCATGCGAGAAAAATACAATCCAACCGAGGGTCGTCTCAACTCAAATCTCTGGTTTCTGCTCCGCATATTCCCTGCGTATCTCCCCGCATCTCCTGACAGAGACAGAGACCCCCGTCTCGCCCCCGACTCAACATCCAAGCTCCAAGGACTCAATACCAGGGCTACTCAAACCCAACTCTTCCACATCATGCACTGCTCGAAAAACATTCCAACATCGAAATTCTCTTGCCATCTAGTGAGTACTGCAACTCCACGCAGCATCACAACACCCTCTGAGTAGGGAGTACTACGGCTCGAATATCCATCACAGACTCTGGAGGCAATCAACATAACAAATGCCCATCTTTGCGAAAATCCACTCTCTCAAATAATTTCCCTGGATGCCCATACTCGAAGGGCTCCCACTAGATTCACAGATACTTGATATGCCACACGTCGATTCAATTCAGGATTCACAAGTAACTTCGAAATAAAGATATCATACCCGGATATCTCAGAATACCCCAACAGCACATCACAAGATCTTGCCACAACCACTGATCTCCTGCCCCAAGCATCATATAGACACAATAATACATTTCTTCTGAACCCCATAATTATATCTATATTTTTCCCACCTTACAACTTCGGTGCATCTAATTTCTCGATTGGAATACGAGAAAACGCTGACGTTATGAGATATGCTGATAATTCTCCGAAACCCTTTTTCCCGACACTCGAAATCCAAACAAGGATACGCATACCGACCCAATCCTTCTCTATCTACTTGCAACAACACCAAACACCTGTCATGGATACATTCGTTCTCCTCCTCAAGTACTTCCCGCATTAACTCCCTTTGACCCTCTTCCTCGACCACCGACACCTCTGGTCTCATGATTTCTTACAGCATATCTCTATACTTCACTTATAACCACTCCTGACAAATCTTTGCTTCCTTACATACTGCACCCGGTTCTCCCCCACTTAGGGTTCGAACCATTACCAATTAGCACACAACCAACCCATGGCTATTTTTCCACCAGAGAAATCGCACCTGCCCCAGGAAAGTGCTACGCAATGCCCGATAATTCCCCCTTAAGGAAATCAATCAACCCCCTATACTCTGAACCTCTGATGAACTCTCCAAGAACTTCTCATCACGACTGCCTCTAATCGTTCCAAATCCCATACCAATCTAACACCAAGCATCACAACTGCTCAATAACATCCCTGGCTCATAGACTGCACCGCAAAATCATCGTTCCTCTCACCTCAACTCATCAACCAATGTTCTGACACCGGAATTGTCCCAAGGACAGGGACCCACTCCCAACATAGACGAAAACTCTCTGCACTGCAAAACTCAACTGAACTCCCCACTGCTACCACTATAACACAACCTACTATTCCCAATTAGGTGTGGTGTGGTCCTCGACTACCTCAGTCCCAACTGACTGTCTGCTCCCGATAAGTCACTGCCTCGCGGCACACATGCTACCTGATACTCTGGGGGAAATCATCACCGATAACGACCTGTAGGGTCTACCCCCAAACCCAAAACTGAACATCATGCCTCTCGTGTCTTGCACACGAACAAAAATAGCACCACCCACCTAGAAGATGACCTCTCCTCTATCGACTGATTGCTCAACTCAGACCAAAATTTTCCTCTTCCTTTAACTCCTTACCAAAATACTCTAATAGGCACTCGCCTTTCCTCTCGAGGGACGCCTCTTCATACTCAATCATGGTCTACAGGCCTAAAACCCATAGCGTCCGATCTCTACCTCATCGATCATGACCGGATAATAAGATAATCACAAGCATCATTCACTACGAACCATGGTATTCATCTCATGACATCCCTTCTCAATCTGCTCCGGTGTATGGTACCCGAACCATAGCATCACTCCTCAATCTGCTCCGAAGTATGGTACTCGAACCATACCATCACTTCTCAATCTGCTCCGATGTATGGTACTCGAACCATAACATCACTCCTCAATCTGTTCCGATGTATGGTACTCGAACCATAACATCACTCCTCAATCTGCTCCAATGTATGGTACTCGAACCATAGCATCACTTCTCAATCTGCTCCGATGTATGGTACTCGAACCATAACACCACTCCTCAATCTGCTCCGATGTATGGTACTCGAACCATAGCATCACTTCTCAATCTGCTCCGATCTATGGTACTCGAACCATAACATCACTCCTCAATCCGTCCCTTAGGACCTTCAGAATGCTCCCTGTATCAAGTATGGGTCCTCTGCTTTCAGTAGTACGGGCCCATACTACCTGCCACATCTACCCATACCTTCCACACGGACCATCCTAGAGCTCCTAAGTAGCTGCTCGACCTGCTCTTTCACTAATCCCATCACACGTGCTCGCTCCCCAGCGAAATCCTCTACTCTACCAGCGCACTCATCTGGATAGGGTTATTCCCTAGGCTCTTCCGTCGTCCTCCCACTTCTTTGCTATCAGCTGCTGAAGAGCTCCTAATGATGCCAGCCATCTACCTCCTGAATATCGTCATATTCACTTGGTAGCTGACTCCCATCATCGAGAGTTCCACAAAGCACAAAGCAAGCAGCATTCGAGCATCGAAGAATACATAGGACTCCCCATCTGTGATAACTCTACCTCCTCAACTCATCCTCGAAAGTACCACCGAACTCTGTAACTCTACCCCTCATGGGTTCTAACTGGATACCCTCACTCATCACATACTCAAAACATAACACATATAACAACGAGTCCTAGGCTAAGGCATCACAAATCACGCCACTCTAGTCCTAACATATGAAATACCTAGCCTGTCTCTAGCATGCAATAATATCTAATAAAGTGCATCATACATATCTCATAACACAAAAATAAGGGTATTTTGGGGAATCACCGTTCGGGCTCTGGCTGATTGTACACACTGCTCTTTCTTGCTTTCTCTTTGAACTCTTATTCACTTTTAGAAAACTATTTATTTGAAAACTTTTTCTTACTTCCTCAGTTTGAGTCCAGATTTACCCGAAGGCGCATCCGGATCCCTCAAACCAAGGCTCTGATACCAATTTGTAACACCGTAAATTTCAAGACAAAATTTTCGTTTAAAATAATCATTTTAATATTAAAACACTTGTGTAAAATCTCATACATAATTGAATTACAAAACATAGTTTCATTTTCACTTGAATAGAAAACCAGGATCCCCCAACAGATAACTCTTTCTCTGGTGTGTACAATCGAGCCGATGCCGTCCCGTGTTACTGAAAGAACCTAAAAACAACATAACACAAACCACTGTAAGCACGAAGCTTAGTGACTTCCCCAATATACAACTTACGCATATACGCCTTTCCAGGCCCTGACCTTCCGGTCCACAACACAGCGCCTTCCGGCCCGTAATATAATCGCCTTCCGGCCCATAACATATTGCCTTCCGGCCCATAAACATACACAGCACATAATACATTTATCCTAACACGTATAGCACATATATCATACATCATATCCGACCTTTCAGTCACATAACATATTGCCTTCCGGCCCACATAAACATACATAACACGCATAGCAATTACCTTTCCATTTATAGCACTTATAACACATATCATATTCGACCTTCCGGTCACACAGTCAAACCCTTCCGGGTACAGTATAGTGAGAAGACTCACCTCGCGGATACTGAAAGTTAGCAACTCCTGAAATCCCTCGTACTTGATCCACCGAGCTACAAGCTCCCTATAACATCATATATCTCTTATTAATACTTTTATCTTCCACGTTAACTGACCCTAAGAAATCACACATGGGTCAACTCTGGTCAACGGTCCACGGTCAACTCAACCGGACTTGGCGAGTACTCTGGCGACTCGGCGAGTCTAGTCGTCCTCCAATCCTCTAAGGTTTCCCTTCTACTCGTCGAGTATCCTCCTTGACCCGACGGGTTACTCCTGGAAGAATCGTGGGGCCACCCCGACTCCACTCGCCGAGTCTGAGGAACAACTCGACGAGTCCCAGTTATTCTTCAAGCTACTCGCCGAGTCTGCTCATCTGACTCGGCGAGTCCATGCCATGCAGCCGCTCAAACTGCTCCCTAAGGTCAGAACTGCTCCGACCATTCATAGGTCTGGCCTTCCTAGACTGATCCATTATGTATGGTCCTCATTTCGGTGCTCATGCTACACCCCAAGACTTATAATTCACATGTTGACCTAAGGCATAAGGATTTCAATCCAAAACCTTCACCAATTCCCGAAATGCACAGACATGGGATATTCTGGACCTCCAAGGGTCCTAATACAGGGTTACAATCGTTTGGGGAACAAGGGTAACATTCAATCTATCCACAAAAGGGTTCCATAAACCCTAATCCTCTAAATACATCACCATAGCAGAGTATACACGAATTCTTACCTGGATAATGTGCTCTCTGTGTCCCCACTCCTCAGAATGTGACCCCCTTGCTGTTCCTTTAGCCAAGCCCTTCTCTTCTTTGCACAACAACTCCTTCAAAATCACCCATGGCCCTTAGCTTTGCTCCAGATGCACACAATCGTTTTAGGGTTCCTCCCAGAAGGCTAAAACGAACAATGACGGCCAATAAGTCCCCTTTATACGTCCCAAACCTAAACGGCTAGGGTTTCCGCTAAACAGCGCAGACTCGCCGAGTCCATATCTGACTCGTCGAGTCCAGTCGCGAACCCGCGACCAGGTCTGCGATCCTACTCGGCGAGTCTGGCTCCAACTCGCCGAGTCCCCCCTTAAAACACCCCCTAAAATATAATTTTAACAATACTTGAAATTCCGAGCTGTTACACAATCGCCATTTTATAGGCAATTTCCTTAAACACCCCTTATAGACCAGCTTCGTGAATGAGGCCTACTAACGGTAAGACTGACTTTTACTCATACATATATATAATGTTAGACTTTTAATGTTATATATAGTATAGGGTGTATTTTATACTTTTAAAATACTATATGGTTAACTTTAACAATTACACTTTTAATTCAATTAAAAGGTTAACCTAAACCTTTATGGATTTATTAAATCTCTTTTAATTATACTCCTTAATTAATTAATAAAACCATAAGGGTGTGATTTGAACTTTTCAAAACATTACTAGGGTTTCAGAATTTAACATTCCTAATTAAACCTTTAATCAACTTTTAAATTCCAAAACTTGAGGGTAAGTTTTGAAACCTTTTTCAAAACATTAGGGTTTTAACTATTTAAATTTCAAAACTCCAAAACTTTTGGGTTCAAATTTAAACTATAAAACCTAAAGGGGAAAATATGAAACCTTTCATAACAACAAGGATCAAATAACAAATAATTTTAAATTAACATTTAATCACATAATTATCCATATTTGATTTATTTAATGATTTCTTGCAAAACAATTTATCAATTTACTCAAAATAATTAATAAATTATCTTATAAGGAAACAATTATCTTATAAATTGATAATTATCTTTAATTAGATCAAGAATATAGTCATATATATATATATATATATATATATATATATATATATATCATAAAATCGGATTTATATTGATCTAACTTGATAAGGTAACTATCCATATACAAAAATAGCAAGAAATCCCGAGATAAGCATTATCTGACGAGTTGACTCGTCGAGTCAGGCATGGACTCGTCGAGTCTGCATGGACTCGGCGAGTTCAGCCATGGACTCGGCGAGTCCAGCCTCCACAATCCAAAAAATCGAATTTTTCAGTTATACAATGCATCAATACAATTGAAACCAAGCTAGGCTCTGATACCACTGAGGGGTTTTGGTCATAAGACATCCTATGTGCTCATACAAACCCTAATGCTTGGATCTAGGTTTCTCTATTGTACATGCTTTGAATCCAAGACTATAAACCCTAATTCTAGCATACAAGTAATCATATTAATATGTAATTAGGTTTAAGATCATACCTTGATTGTTATGTAGCAATAACAATCCCAATTCCTCCTTGAATTGGCTTTGGAAGGCTTAGAGTCACAATTGTCACTCCTCTAATGGTTCACAAACACCATAAGCAAGAGGATGAAGAGGAGAGAGGTTGGAGGCTGCCAAAAACGTGTGTAAACCCTTACAAGAAGCTTAGCCACGTTTTTGAGCCTTAAGGGGTCTTTATATAGTTGGGTTATTAGGGTTATCTAACAAGGAAACCCTAATTTGGATGCTTAAGCCCTAAGCAACCCATAGACTCCTTTAATTAAGCCCATGGACGATTTCCTTATGGGTTTCCCATTAGAATTCGTCCATCCCTTAATATAAGGCAATCCATGGCCCAAATTGCAATTATCTTATAATTACAATTCCAGTCCCTTAAGTTTAATTAATCTCTTTTAGTCACAAAACTAATTACCAATTAATTATTGACTAATATTAATTAAACAATATGATTTCTCCTTTAATATATTATTCTCATAATACATTAATAAATCATATTTAATCCTTACTCTCTATAATTCATCCTATCAAGTTGCTTCGGTGAAGGCAACCCAAAAGGACCATGCACCATCGGGTCAAGTACATACCAAAATAGTTATGGACTTAGACACTAATCCAACAATAACTACCTGAGCTAGCTCAGAAAGTTGGTCTTCAATGTAAGGAGTATTCATTTCTGAGTGACACATTTTGTTTTATTTCTTTATTGTTTTTTTTCTTTTATAGACATGTACCTGTTCACAAAAATCTTGGCATAAACAATTAGTAACACCGTGTCCCCAACAACGGCTCCAATTTATTAGGCTTGTCAAACGCAACAATTATGGGGTACAATATACTCCAAAAGAACACTACTATATTGTACTAAAAAGTAGTACAAGGCAAGTCGGGTCGATCCAAAGAGACACAGGACAATCGGTCTATACCTCTTTGTGCAAGGTACTTTGTTCACCAACAGTAAAGAGGGGGTTTTGAATGCAATGATTAGAACAAATAATTAAAGACACAAGTAATCGACTAAACGAGTGAATTAAATTCAAAAAATGTAAGGAATCCAACTCTATGTATGACAACTTAGCAATGCGATTGAAAGATGACTGGATACTTGCTCAATTTTATCTAAGTTGGTACTTGAAAGTGTTAACAGGCTCTAACGCTTCCCATTCACTACATTAATTATCCAAAACAAGCTCTTTGATTAACCCTAACCTTACTAACCTAATCTAAACAAGCTCTTAGAATTAGATTAAAACATTTCATTAAACTTTATGTGAATGTTCCCAAATGGAAAATCATCCACACCAGCAGAGGACTAGATTTTAAGCGGAAATTACAAATGGAAAATCAGCCACACCAGCAGAGGACAAAAAAAAAGGCAAAAAAAAAGGGTTACAATAGTCTGTTGTCCCGTTAATCGAATCATCTTAACATTTTGTAGATTGAACCAATACCAAGTGAAAACTTTAAATCACCAAGAAACTCTTCATTCCCTATATGAAAGTGGAAAAGTAAAAAAGCTATAAATAATGATAATGACAATAGTTGTAACATATGATTTCTAGTTGATGAGAAGAATTCAAGCCAAAATGGAAATATACGACATTTTCACTACATACCTTATGTCCTCTGCATTGTAACCTAAATTCTAGTCACTTCCATTCGTGTGTCTTTCCTGCAATCATTCTTTAAGCTGAAATTACGAATGGAAAATCAGCCACACCAGCAGAGGACAAAAAAAAAGCAAAAAAAGGGTTACAATAGTCTATTGTCCCATTAATCGAATCATCTTAACATTTTGTAGATTGAACCAATACCAAGTGAAAACTTTAAATCACCAAGAAACTCTTCATTCCCTATATGAAAGTGGAAAAGTAAAAAAGCTATAAATAATGATAATGACAATAGTTATAACATATGATTTCTAGTTGATGAGAAGAATTCAATCCAAAATGAAAATATACGACGTGTTCACTACATACCTTATGTCCTCTACATATGTCCTGGAATCTGAACCTTCAAAATAATCTCCATGCACCTATCACACCAAATGTAAATGATAACATTACTTTATTTGATTGATTTTATTTAATGCAAAAAGAATTCTGGAACATGTCCAACCAATTCATTTAAACTTTATTGGAAGATGTAAGAATTGCAATATTTATATCTTTTTATTTAATGCAAAAAGAATTCTGGAATATGTCCAAGCAATTCCATATAAACCACTAATTGGAATCGACTTTTATCAAGAAAATCTAACAAACTATTTTTAGGCAGATAAGAATTATGCAAGAGAACACATAAATGTTGTTTAATAAAAAAAGAGTTTTAAAGTTTTATAGATAAATTACAAGTATAATTAGCTTTCAAAAGAAATAAATGGAAATCGAGTATTTTATGGGGAAAAATGCCTAAATTAAATTCTAACCGGAAGGATTTTGTTAATTTCAATCGAATTTGCAACCAATAAAAGGAATTTAATAATAAGAGTCAAGAAATAATAAATTGGATTTGAAAAAAAAAAACCTTACTTTCATCAATCTGTCGAGGTCAAACTTTGGTGCCTTCAAGATGTTAACCTTGCGAATGAAAACAGTCGGCAGAGGATTGATGTTGGATGTTGCCTTCTCAATCGCTCTTCCAATAGATTCTGGAATGAACTTCTGAACTAGCTCTTTCGAATCACAAGACTATGCATGCTTTACCATTATCTCCCTCATCTTCCTTCGGATTTATCAAATCACAAAAATTAATTTTTCTATAAATATAATGTTATATGTTGTTGACATCAAACCTATATAAAACGTTCTTATAATTCATGGAAAGAAAGTTATTAGCTAACTACTTGAAATTAAATTGATTCGAAATATATGAACAAAAGTGAAAATTTATGACAATACCTGCATGTACTAAAATGTTGTTTAACAACTAATCAAAATTTTCCCAATTGCAGTCCCAATCTTGGGGATTTGTTTTCTAGATGTCTTGAGTACAATTGTCTACTTTGTTCTTTTTAATAGTCTTAAGACCTGAAAGGAACACATCTCACAATTATAGTCACTACATCACACACAAAACAATAAGATTACAAAAACTAATAACAAGAGTAGAGAAACATATAAGGAAATAAAACACTTTCATCCAAAATAGTAAAACTTGGAAACAAAATCATTCAGAAGGGCATATTTGTCCATTTGAAATACACTTTCATTGGGGATTCTTATCAAACACATGGTATGCGTCCCCTGCCTCATGTGATCTTCACCAAAGTAGCTGAAGAAGACTTCCACATAAAAAAGCTAATGTTCCATCAGTTTTGAAAATATCAGAAAAAGGCAATAATTGCTTGAAGTACCAGAAGTTGTTACATACGTGTGGAAAATTTTCAGCATTTCATTCCAGTTGTTGGTTTACCCACCTGATATCATCAAGATTACAACAATTAAAATAATAAAATAGCTTCAAATATGGAAAATAAAAAAGATAGACGTATGGGAAGTGGGAAGTCATTACTTTATTAGGCTTCCTTTGAGGTCTATACGAAAGGAATTCATCAAAACTCAAATCTGTCAAACGATCACCGTGAATCCCTACGAAAATCAAAGACGAAAGAAATTGAATCGGTGCCTGATTGATTAAACGTGTGATGAACCCAGAATCAGACCCTAAGATTTGGTTGTTTATTGATAGCTTCTGGATGGAATTGTGAGCGGATGTGGAGACAAAGGGTTTGTGAAAAAAATGAAAGTCGGTGGGGTGGTATGAAAAGGTTGTAGAAGCATTTGGGTCGGTCATTGAATATGATTGGGAAAGAAGGGCAATGCAGTCGGTGGAAAAGGATGATACAACAACACATCATAAGGAGAAAATAAACACGTAGATGGCGGTGCCATACTTGATGACACCTGTAATCCATTAAGAAATACATAGTTATGCATAGAACTTAATTGTGAGGTAATAACAAAAAATAGATAAAAAAAAAATTTTAAAAGGAGCCAATCAGATGAAAGTACTATTCACCAAGGAGTTGTATATATATATATATATATATATATATATATATATATATATATATATATATATATATATATATATATATAAATTTGAAAAAAATAATAATCATATTATTAATCTTTATCACATAATTTGACCTAATCTACTTTCTTGACAAGATAATTCAATTGAAAATACAAATAATTAATCTTTATCATGTAAAACAAGTAATTATCTTATTTATGATAATTATCTTTGAAGTGTATTAGGATAATCAATATCATATTGGAAAAATCGGATTTTATCAGTCAAAAACGTTTTTGGTAATTATCCTAATTCAATTTCAGTCAAAATCCCGAAAAATCAGCCAACTGACGACCCGACTCGCCGGGTCACTGAATGGACTCGTTAAGTTTCCCTAACTCGTTGAGTTCATCAAGTGGCTCGACGAGTTCATCAGTCAGAAGCACAAATTTTTTTGATTTTCATCTTTGAACAAATTAGCAATGCATCAAATACAAAAGAAAAACGACCTAGGCTCTGATACCATTGTTGAGTTATAAGCAAAACATCAATCCTATGGTGCACATGCAAACCCTAAAGCTTTGGATCTACGTTTTTCTGATTGTACATGCAATAATCATCCAAAGCTCTCAAACACTAAAACTAACATACCAAAATCGAAATTAACATCTAATAAACAAGTTAGAAAGTTACCTTTGATTGTAGCTTGATGATCTTTGAGCTTTTGAGAACCTAACACCTCAAATATGATGCCTATAATGAATCGCAAACACCAAAGAAATTGGAGAATGTTAGAGAGAGGGGAGGAGGAATACTAAAATCGGCTCTAAGATCCTTAGGGTTCAAGTGGTCGAAATTTAGATTCCCAAGGGGTCTTTATATAGGTGAGGAATTAGGGTTTAAGTTAAAGACCTAATCTGGTTGCTTAGGCTTTAAGTAGCCCATAAGAATCTTCCAAAACCCTAGCCCTTGGACGAAATCCTTATGGGCTCCCATAGGATTTCGTCCAACCCTTTCCAAAGTGTTCCTCAGTCCATTATGCAATTATCTTATAATTATAACTTCAGTCCCCTTAATTCAATTAACCTCTTTTGACCAGAGAATTAATTCTAAATTAATTATTGACCAATGTTAATTAATTAATATGATTTCTCATTTAATATATTATTCACATAATATATTAATACACCATAATAACCTTTTTTACACTGCCTATGGTTTCTCTTTACTATGATTTTTAGAATGTTACACCCATCACCTGGTGCACCAGCCAAAAGATTACCTAACATCCTCTATCTCTATACCTGCTTTCCAATATTGTCCTCGCTAATATCAACCATATTACCAGTAGAACTCAAGATCGCTTTTACGTTGAGTGTGGGCCCTGCTAAACATGGTGATCGTGCTCTCCTTAATGTCCTCTAGAAGCTCAGATGAACTGACCTATATGCTCTTTAACAAACTCAGCATGGAGGAGTTCACCAAGGGATCCTCAAGAAAATGAGTGTCCTCCATAACCAAAGTCTTCTTCACTTGCATCTCTTAAGGTTGGTTAGGGAGAGTAATGTATTTGACTCTACTCCACACCTATTTCAAAAAAGACAAACATAAACGAAAGGATTTATCATATCTATTTTTTTCTTTTAAAATGGGGGAGAAGAGAACATAAATGAACTTTTCAAATGAAACGAACCAACTACTCGCAAGATGATTGTTATTTGCTAAATAGGATCCTATCAAAGGATGTTGGGAAATCTACAGCGTTGTTTTCTCTTCAACGTGAATCACAATATTAAAGAATTTTTAAGATGTATGTTAGTTTTTTTTCTACGATAACCTTCATCTTAGACGTATAGAGTAAATGACGATAAGGCTAGGCGAAATTAGGTTCATCGCTACGATTTAGTAATAAAATTTATAACTGCAACTATTTATTGTTGAACGGCACGCCAAAAACAATTAAATCATTAATACTCGCAAGGAAATAGTGGTGATAGTGAATCATTAATACTATCTAAAATAGTATATGCGAAGAGTAAAATAATCTTGCTAAACATTATCAGTTTGCTTTTTGTCAAATAAAGATTTCTTGCGAGTTTGTGTTCAAATTTACATGGAACTTATGATCATTTGGTTCAACACAAAGAATAACCTATCTTTGATCGAACGAATGTCACTCACTATGTTCACCCCCACACCGTGTCAACTAAGGAACTTGTTTTTTATTTTTTTAAACACAAAATATGCTATTTCAATATATGATCATTATAATATAACCAATAATTCAAAGGCTTAATGAAAACAAGTTTACCATTGTTAAAAGCTCTAATATACATGATAATTTTTTGTGCAAAAACATGTTGAAAAACAAATGTGAATAAGATATATTTTTCATTTTAATACTGGAAAGATAACTATGTAAAGTTGCAAAAAGAACCGTGATCACAAACCCCGATAAAGAAAAACCGGTTTAGAATCATCCAACAAATCTTTAACGATTAACGATACATAAATAACAATATAATATAAAAAAGAAAATTAGCAACCCGACCCGACCCGAACTTACCGACACCCAGCAGTGAATAGTCCGGATTTGACGCCTTAACTGCCGGTAGGACCCATACAAAAGGGAAAATGGTACGACCGTAAATAACTGAAGTCAGCAAGCGTATAACTGTAAATTCATCCTTACAATCTCCAGTGTATGTTACCCGTGTTTCCTTTGTCGCCTTTTTGAGCCTCGTTATATACCGATGTGAAAAGCTCAGTCCTAACACCGTGGAAATCCAACTCTGTAAACCCAGTGTCGGCATTCTCTCTCTCTCTCTCTCTCTCTCTCTCTCTCTCTCTCTCTCTCTCTCTCTCTCTCTCTCTCTCTCTCTCTCTAACTTGTTTGTTATTCGTACCTCGTGTACTCCGCCGCCGGCCGACACGGTGGTTGTGCTTTTTCTTCCACGATGGCGCTTATATCATACACCAACAGCTACATTGGCAAAATTTGCTTTGCTATGATATGGTGGTTTGCGGCTGTGGTGTTTCAGAGTTTGGAGATCTCCGGTGGGCCGATTATGAACTCCGTCAACTCACATTGGCGTCCGGCCACCGCGACGTGGTACGGCAGTCCAGAAGGCGACGGAAGCGATGGTAATTTCACTAATTTCAGTAATTTGAGTGATTTGATTTCTGTTTAAAGCAACAAATCTAGTTTTTTATGCAGAAGTGACTTGTCCTCTATGCTTCTTTGATTTGTACATTTCTGTTCAATTTGTTGACTGAAATCAGTGAATGAAACCTGAGTGTGTGTAAATTGTAATAATGTAATTCCACTCTCGTAGGTGGCGCGTGTGGATACGGATCTCTGGTTGATGTGAAGCCATTTAGAGCGCGTGTAGGAGCAGTGAGTCCAATTCTGTTTAAGGCGGGTGAAGGATGTGGGGCATGTTATAAAGTCAAGTGTTTGGATAAATCAATCTGTTCTCGCCGGGCGGTGACCGTTATTATCACCGACGAATGTCCCGGCGGTTACTGCTCCGGTGGAAACACCCATTTTGACCTCAGCGGCGCCGCCTTCGGTCGCATGGCGGTTGCCGGCGATCACAACCAGCTCCGTAACCGCGGCGTACTGAACATCGTTTATCGCCGGTATTCACGCAGTCCTTTAACGGCTTTTAGTTGATTAACAGTCGTTTGTTTTCCTTTTTGGTCAGTTTGGTTTCAGATTTTTATTAAAAAAAATGCATATTTTTAATTAACGTGGATCAATCTTTCTATAAATGCTAGATGGCCCCCACTATTATTCAAAAATGACAACATCCACCCCTTAGTTTTTATTATTTTTCACTAATTAGTTCTTCCAACATATTAAGAGACACTTTCACCATCAAAATCTTTCTAAAAGTTAAAAAAAATCTGAATAATTTTTTATAATCCCTGAAATTCGTCACATTGTTACAACATTTTAAGTTTGTGAACAAACTTAAAACTTAAAACTGTTAAAAACTAAATTTATTATTTCTAAAATTATATTATATTGTTATAACAGTTTTAAGTTTATTTACATAGTTAATAGTTAATAAACTTAAAACTGTTTAAAACTAAATTTAATATTTTTAAAGTTATGTTATATTGTTATAACAATTTTAGGTTTGTTCACAAACTTAAAACTGTTTAAAACTAAATTTAATATCTCTTTGTTTTTCCAAAGAGAAAATTTAACATCTTTAAAATTATGTTATTGAATTACACCGAACTACATAACATAATTATTATTCCAAATACATATTAATTATTTTTATCTAATTTTTATATAAAATATAGGACACCATGCAAATATCCAGGAAGAAACATCGCATTTCACGTAAACGAAGGATCTACAAATTACTGGCTTTCACTTCTGGTCGAATTCGAGGGTGGAGATGGAGATGTTGGATCGATGCATATCAGAGAGGTATAATTTTATATATAAATTTGATAAACAAAATCAATATTTAATGAAAAGAAGTATATAAAAAGATAAAAACAAAATCAATATTTAATAGTAAATCTTAGGTTAATGAAAAGAAGTGGGAATTAAAAAACATGTAATGGGAGAAAAATGCATCTAGAAAAGACGAATAAAGAAATGAAAAATGTGGTGGCGGGCAGATGGGCAAAATAGTCAAAAGAAAGTACTTTTGATCAGCTTTATAAAAACACATACACACACACTTGCATAAAAGAAGCATGGAGAAATCCGAATGTGTCGGATACAGAATATAACACCCTTTTTAACTCAGTGTCCAACATTTTATAGCATACACGATTTCATATAAATAGATGTGGAATTAAAATAATTAGAAAAAGGTTATGTGATTGATTGGTGAAGTTAATATCGTTGGAGGTAGTTAATTCTGATAATGGTTTCGCTTTTGGAGAATTTTTGATTTAATTAATTAAAATAAAACAAAAGCACTAATTTCAACCAACATTTTCCCCAAATTTCATCTTCAATTAGTTTCTACTCCCATTATTGTCCAATCAATCAAAGATATTTCTTATATATATAAAAAGAAAATATAAATCTGATTTTACATATATAGAGACAAATAAAAATTAAATTATTTTTATTATGTTTCATTTTATTTTTTAATCACTAAAATACTATTTTTTTATAACCTAAATAGACTAGTAAAAAAATAAAGTATTTTTATTAAAATATTATCGTTTTATATTGTCGGTAGACAATATGTATTAAAATAATTTTTTTATCATATATAACAAATTATTTTAAATGGTTGTATAATATAAAGATTGTATAATTCTTTAAAACATATATATATTATTGTGTATGACAAAAAAAAATTATATGCATAACTTTTCTTACAAAAAGATTTAATTACACAGAAACGGAGTTATTTCAGTATTTTATCCATTTAGCTGTTATTTTCTAATAATAATTCACTATCAAAAGCTATAAAATAATAAATATATATATTGTGTTTGCCATTTTTTTTTCTCGACATCAAATTATCGAAACCATATAACTTTATCTGTAATAAATGGTCTTTATAAACGTTACAAAATCTATAACGGTTTAATTACGAACAAAATACATGTTCCAAAATACAAATCTAACGTTTTATCTGTGTTAAACACAGGCAAGGTCAACAGAGTGGCTAGAAATGAGCCATGTTTGGGGAGCGAACTGGGTGATAGTTCGAGGACCTCTCAGAGGACCATTTTCCGTCAAACTCACCACCCTGTCCACCAAAAGGACTCTGTCAGCAAGGGATGTGATTCCCGGAAATTGGGCAGTCAAAGCCACTTATACGTCCCGTCTTAACTTTTCCCCTTAACCGTTAACAGTATTAACACTCGTCGAAAGGTTCAAAAGTTTGGTTCCGAAAAAAATATATATGTTTTTACTTTTTACCCCTTTTAATTTTGACATTCCTAAATAAGAAGAAAGCAAAAATACCCAAATCACCTATTCCATCGCAAGGTCAAAAGGGTAATTTTAAGCTAAGACCTATCACATCAAATGTAGCCGTTATATCAGTTGGTGTTTTTTTTTTGGTGATGGAGAAGGGAAAGAAGTAACCGTTGGGAGTGGGTATCCGTTTGGCTTTCTGTGGTTTTTAATATTTAATATTTAATATATAATATATAATATATAATATAGTGTGGTTAAGTCAAGTGGTTGTTTTGTAATTTAGTGTTGTGTTTGAGGGTATTTTGCAGCCCCTCTCCAAAGGGAGAGTGAGCGCGCCTTTTTTTTTTTTTTTTTTTTTGGGATTAATATATGTAAACGCTTTTAGGGTGTGAGGACCTTTTGGTCTTTTTATGTAGGCGTGGTGGGTTGGGTTTGGCCTTTTGTATGGTTTGTTGATTATAGTTTGTTGTGCCATGTTGGATTAAATGGAACCTTTTGTATCCTCTCTTCTTCTTTTAATATATATAACATGTGAGTTTTATTTATAATATGTGGATTTGAAGTTTTATAATTCGATTTATGTGAACTTTATATGTCAATATAAGAAAAAAGGTTAATTAAGTGAGGTCACGATCTTATTCATGCATTATAAATTGCAACAGTTGAATTTAGACATACAGTTATTGTTCTGGTTACATATGTTTATGATTATGATTTTTTGATAGTTTGATTTGAAACTTTTATTTTTAATATAAATCACTTACTGAGTTGACAAAAGTTTAATTCGTAGTAGTATCAAGTGTTGTCATTTTTTTGAGATCGAAGGTTCAAGTCTTGTCTGAAATATAAATAGAATTATGAGTAAATTAGATTTGCTCATTTTTTTTAAAAAAAATGGCATAACCTTTAATATCGATTTATTTGATTAAGTCTTTAAAGGCTTTAGTGAATGTTAAGAGATTTACCAAGACTCGAAGAGCGCCTCGTTGAGCTGAGAATGCAGGACGCAATGGTTTGCAAAATGGCGTGATTTATACGCACTATGCACTTCACCGGTCAGTGGGAGCTGAAGAGTTTTTATTTTTAGCAAGGTCTGGTTGGATCGACCCGATCAACGTTGGCTTCGTGATAAGCGTGTGGAAGCATTTAGAAGCCTCCATAAAACATGTTGCTTGGAGAGTGAGGGGCTCCAACCAGGGTTTGACCTAGTCAAACTATGTGACACGTGGCAAGTCGTGCTAGGGTTGTCCTCGTCATTAGTCCATGTTTTTTTGGAGTCTCTGGGGGATTTTACAACTATAAATATAACTCTCTCTGAGACATATTTATCACCCTAAAAGTGAAAATCTCATGTTCTATCTATCTCTCTTTGCGATTTGCAAGCATGAAACTCTAGTTCTTCAAAGTTTATGAGTATTCACTTTGTCTTTATCGATTCTTTCATAGTTGTTGGAAAGAGCGATAATTTTCATTAAATCATGGGTTTCACGTTGAAGCTTACACATGTGATTCGAAATCCACAAGTGGTTGGATTTATACTCTAGCTGGAGGGGTTATTTCTTGGGGAAGAGATATAAATATACATGTATAGCTCACGCAATGATGGCGGTCGAGCTTATTTTCTTAGCATCAGTAAGGAAAAGAGGCGTAGTGGATTAAAGATCTACTTTTCGATATTCATCTATAGGATATTCCAATGTCTTATATTCTCATATATTGAGAGTGAGATTACACAGTCTATATAATGTTGTGTATACTAGGAATTCAAGACACATTGGTCTTCAACACAATTATGTTAAACAATAAGTGGTATAATCAAAGTGATATATATATATATATATATATATATATATATATATATATATATATATATATATATATATGCAGATAAGTAGGAACTTGGCATATTTACAAAACATATGACGGAGATTTGGTTGGAACTACCATGATAGATATAGGCCTAAAAGCACAATAGAGTCATTTAGTGATGGAAACCTAACTTGCCATTTGTGCTCATAAATCTCAAGTATACAAGATAATAACGAATTCGTTAACGATAAAAGATATTGTCAATAAAGATAGATCCATGTAAGGTATGATAGTACATCACTACTGATAACGAGGTTGAGTTAAAATTCATAATAACGTTTTAGAGACATCTAAACAATAAAGGTATTGTAAAACTTTTGACTTTATGAACTAGAGATGGTGTTGCCTCAAATAAAGATTAGTGTTTTATCTTCTAGAGGGTCATGAAAAGGTTTTACAACAAATGACGGTTTCACACTCGGTAAGAACCCAAAACTGGATGGTGATATGTGGGGTAAACTAGACAGGTCATAAAGTTCTTGGTTTAAATCTATAAGCATACCACTGAATCGGCCTCTTCTTGTTTGTCTATATTAAATGAGGGTTTAATCTTCATGACACTAATGGAAATCATCTCTTTTAGTTACAGGAAATTTTCTTGTTTTTTATGGGTTGTTGGAAATGTAATGGGTTAAATGCAAGCTCTCAAGTTTCCTATTATCCTATCTAGGCGGGAGGACAAACTATTAGTGAGTATATATTGATTTCCTTTCCTTAAGCCTTTAAAGCTTTAACGAAGGTAAGGGGATGGGTCAAGTCCATACACGTGTCTAGTCGAAACGAGGACACGAGACACGAGGTTCGTGAAAATTATATGATTTAGGCACATTTTTCACTTTACACGCTACATTGGTCGTAGATTTTCTACAACTATAAATACAACTATCCTGGAGATGTATTCCTCACAAAAAAATCAAGATCTCATCTTCAACTTCTCTTTCTAAGATTTGCAACAAGGCGATTCCAATTATTCCAAGTTTTCGAGTATGCACTTTGTGTTTATTAGAGTTTCCATGGTTGTTGGAAAGAACGGTAATTTTCATTAAATCATGGATTCCATCTCATATTTTAATTCGCCCGACAATGGAACAATCCTTTTCTATATTTCTTATGATTATAATTGATCGCAAAAGATCAATCTAATTTCTAAATGAAACTTAGTAATTAAGTAATAATGATATGATTTATTATATCTAACGATTTGTTATATAATTTTTAATATTATTTGTGGTTGGATTGCTTTGAGATTTACTTACAATTCAATATTAGCTTACACCATTAATTGTTAGATTATTTGTTTGTGAAATATGAAATACATGGCAATACCGATTTAATAGTGACTTTAATTTATAAATAAATAATTAAAAAAAAAATCACCTTTAAACTCAGTTCGCTCCAAACCCATTTATAGAACCTGGCTTTTTGTCCTTCATTTTATGGGATGCAATCAACACTTTGACAAACTTTCACACTTTTGTAAAGATATACAAAAATAACTGCTAACAGCAAATTAAAGTTAAAAATAAAAATAACTGGTAACAGCAAATTAAAGTTATAATTTTTATTTATGTAGAAATATCTGACCAAAATAACAGTAAGCTTTTAAATTTTATAAAATTAGGTGAAATATAAAAAGTTAAAAGCTTACAAAACTATTTGAAATATGTTTTCGATAATAAGATATTAGTAAAAAAAAAAATCGTGCTTATAACGAAACTTTTTGTTTTTTGTTTTAAGTTTTTTCTTTTTCAAAAACTAAAAGTTGAAAATTTTAAAAAATTCGCTGTCAAACTCTTATTGGTGTTAAACCACATTCCCATTAACAACTTCAAATTTAGGCTTTTGTTTAGTGGTGTTAAAATCACATTCCCATTAACAATCTCAAATTTAGGCTTTTATTTTTAGTAATCAACCCATATTTGCGACTCTTAACAAAGTAAATTCTCAATTTCTAATCTTCATCTTTCTAAACCCTTCTATCGCCAAATCCTTATATAGTTCCTATAGGGTGTTGATTGGTCAAGAGACAAAATGAACAGCTGTATAAAATTTAATTTTTTTAATTATATATTTTTATTTAAAAATAAAAAATTATAATAACGATAAGGGATTAATGGCCCTTTATTTATGGTTCGTCCCAAACCTTTGAGTATATATTTACTTTCTTAGGACCGATCCTGATAGTGACACTTATAAAATCTAAACTTTGTATACCATATGTATATACTACTATATGATATATTCATGTAATTTATAACTTCAATTACATTTATTAGAATTTTATGAAGTTTTACACACAATGTAATATGATTCACAAAATATAACATACAATATGGGATGAAAAACACACAGTGTAATATGATTCACAAAATATAACATGCAATATGTTGTTAAGGAATAGAAAACACCACCCCAGGTTAACACCTCGTAGCTATATATGGAGTTCTCAATATTGCTCGATGCTAGTTAAGAGAGAAAATGGCATATAACCGTTGTTTCAACGGTCGAATTATATATATATATATATATATATATATATATATATATATATATATATATATATATATATATACACACATGCACAGAGGATCATGTGAAGACATATTTTTCGATGAGGACACCTTAAAATTTAAAAAAAAAAATTGGATCATTAAAATTGGATCATGGATCATTTTTATGATCCATGATTCAATTTTAATGATCCAAAAAAATTTTCACTTCAATATAGTATTATGCTTGATTATATATATATATATATATATATATATATATATATATATATATATATATATATATATATATATATATATGTTCAGGTTCATTTGAGACTATTCTAATTTTGTGAAACCGTAAGACCAAATCTAAAAACAATTTTAAAATGCAAAATAAATGGAAAAATCCAAAAACTCTTTTTTTAAATATTATTTTCAGAACTTGAATTAAATAAAAAAAAATTTAAAAATAAAAAAAACTTCCGTTTTTTTTTTAAAAATAAGTGAAATATTCTAATTGGAATATTACACTGACATATTCTAAAAAATAATTTTAAAATGCAGAATAAATGGAAAAATCTAAAAATTCTTTTTTTAAATATTATTTTCGAAACTTAAATTAACTAAAATAAATACAAATAAATAAAAATAAATTCCATTTTTTTTGAAAAATACGATAAATATTCTAATAGAATATTACACTAATATATTCTAAAAAATAATTTTAAAATGCAAAATAAATGGAAAAATCCAAACATTCTTTTTTTAAATATTATTTTCGGAACTTGAATTAAATATAAAAAAATTTAAAAAAAAATAAAAAAAAATAAAAAAATGTGTCTCACGGTCTCACAAAATTAGGCCGCCTCACATTAATCTAACCCTATATATATATATATATATATATATATATATATATATATATATATATATATATATATATATATATATATATATATATAGTATTATGCTTGATTTTATTTTTTTTTTTTAGTTTTTTAAGATGTCCGTACGAATTCTCACCGAAAAAAGAGTCATCACAGGAACCAGACTCTGTGTGTGTGTCTATATATATATATATATATATATATATATATATATATATATATATATATATATATATATATAAAAGAATTTAAGAAATTTTTTATATACATATTTTTTTAGCAAATAAACAAATTGAATAATTTAATGATTCAAAAGTAAGATGATTCACTAGAAAAAAAAATCATTTTTATGACAATTTTAGTGAATATCAACAAAAATCATCGTAAAAATGCATCATCGAAATGTTTTTTCGGGATTTTTTTTTTGTATGAATCATGTTATTTTTTATTCATCTAGTGATTTATTCGTTTTGCTTGCCAAAAAAATATCGAAAAAACTTCTTACATTTCTATCAAATTTTATTTTATTGATATATATATATATATATATATATATATATATATATATATATATATAGAGAGAGAGAGAGAGAGAGAGAGAGAGAGAAAGATGTAAGTTCAATTCAAAAAAAAGTTAAGAAGAAAAAAATCATTCTCAATCAATAATTTATTTTTACCGTAAAACGCTCCGCTATACCAAGGGATACAAAATATTCACATGTGAATATAAGTGTAATACAAAATATTCACATGTGAATATAAGTGTAAGTATATTTATATATGAATGCACTCTTGCCAACACCACCTCTTATACCTCTACCACTTTCTTGTATATTTGTCAAAATAATTGGTAGCTGCAAATTGAATGCTATAATTTTTATTTATATAGAAATATTCTGTCAAAATATTTTGAAATTTATAAAATTATGTGAAGCATAATAGTTAAAAAGCTTACAAAACTATTATTTGAAGTATCTTTTGGATAATTAGATAATAAGATGGGTGGTAAAAAAAAGTACGTATTTAAAAACAAACTTCGCTGTCAAACTCATTGGTGTTAAAACGACATTCCCATTAACAACCTCAAATTTAGGCTTTTGTTTTTAGACATCAACCCACATTTGCGACTCTTAAAAAAGTAAATTCTCAATTTCTAATCTTCAACTTTCTAAACCCCTCTATCTCCACATCCTTATATAGTGACATTTATAAAATCTAAGTTTTGTAAACCGTATGTATATTCTATTATATTATATATTCATGGAATTAATAACTTCGATTACAATTATTAGAAAATTATAAAGCTTTACACACAATGTAGTATGATTCATGAAAAATAGCATATGAAAGTAGGACCAACATGTTATCCATATGCAAAAGATTGAATGGTGGTATGCCATGAGCACACCATGGAACCTTACTTTGGCATGTGCAAACTTGATATAATTAAGTGGTTTGTATGAAATCTTCGGATATCATCATCTTACACGTTCAGAAAATCTCACATGCAAATCACAAATATCTCTTTAGTCGTTTCTTTTGATTTAATTATTTTACCTATAATAATAGAGCTGACATCAATTCTGCAATACGTACAAACAATTCCTATAGCAATTATTGACTTATTTATAGATATAAATCATACATTGTTTGAATTTATGATTTTAAATTGCCATGATTATGTTTCAGCTATTTAAACTGTTCAATTAAGCGGCTCTTTTGTTTTAATTAAATAGCACATACAAACAAGAATATAATAATAATAATAATAATAATAATAATAATAATAATAATAATTTTAAATTGCCATGATTACGCTTCAACTATTTAAACAGTTCAATTAAGTAGCTCTTTTGTTGTAATTGAACAGCACATAATAATAATAATAATAATAATAATAATAATAATAATAATAATGATAATAATTATAATGATATTAATTAAACTAATCTTTATAAATAAGTTTATTAATTTTGTTTAGAGATAAAATACGATTTACTTTAATTATCATTGTACAATGATTGAGATGTCCTAAATGTCCAATTCCGGACTTGTTATTGAAATTTCGGATTTTTTTCTCATTTGCTCTAATTTTTTTCCAAAGTCTCTCTACTTATGTTCGGAAGTAATCAACCATTTTTCAATCAAATGTTTGATTTGAAGTCATTGTATTGTTTATATACTTTTCTATTTATTATTTTTGTTTAAGTTTTTATTAGATTTTACTGAAAAACGAAGTATTTTTTTAAAATTCCGGAATTATTCATTGGATTTTGAACATATGCTTAAAATTTCAGAGTTTTATTTTCCAATGAAATTTTGTAATCTGGAATCCGAAACGTCAACAAGACATGTCCTTTTTTCACTTTTTTTTATGGTTCGGGAATGACCTATTCCAAAAGTGAATGTTGGTTATTTTTCAAATATATATATATATATATATATATATATATATATATATATATATATATATATATATATATATATATATATATATATATATATATATATATATACACACTTTTAGGTTATTTTCTTTAATATTAAGGGAAATCTCCGTTAATTCCATTATTTAATCATAATTTACAAATAAGTCCAAATTTAAAATTTGTTTATGAAAAAACATAAATTACCGGTAAAAGTGATGATTTAGCCTTTTATTTTCCGGTTTACCAAATTTATTGCTGACCTGGACGCCTAGTCATTAAATAATTGGGAGATCTCTCATTAAACTCTTATTATTTTATCATAATTTACGAATACGTCTTAAACTAATTTTTTTTATTAAAAAATATGAATTACCGATAAAAATGATGATTTACTAATTTTCTCCTTGTAACACATATTATCGGTTTCTTTACTAAGTCATTAAATGATTTAATAAGACAGATATGATGAGTTATATAATGATATGTTTATCGTAAAATTTGATACCCTGTTACATTGTATATTTTTTGGAATGTTAAATACAATCAGAAAAGACTATAATAATTATATAAAGTAGCAACAACTTCATTATTTTTGAAGTTTATAAGAAATTTAAAATTATCTATTTGATATTTTTATGTAATTCATCATATTCATCTCACCAGTTCATTTTTCGTTTGTTTTTCCCGCTAATACACATTTTATCAGTTTTATTGTAGATATAGACACCTGATCGTTAAATGAGCTGATGAGATTGATATAAATTTTTACTATAAATATTGCATTATATAACTTATCATATTCATCTCATGAGTTTATTTAATGACTAGGCGTTCAGGTAGGTAATATAACCGATAAAATGTATGTTACATGAAGAAAATGGTTAAATCATAATTCATGTTTTTTCATAAATAAATTTTAGTTTATGACTTATTTTTAAATTAGGATAAAATAATTAGACTTTAATTGAGATTTTTCCAGCTCATTCAATGAGTAGGCGGTCTATGTCAGCAGTGAAACCGATAAATTGAAAAAATAATAACAATAATAACTTATTATTATTATTATTATTATTATTATTATTATTATTATTATTATTATTTATTCGTTTGGTATTAGAATTATCAATATCAATATTACTATTACCCTACATTTGAAAAAAAAAAGATTATTTCTAAAATATCTTGACATTTTGATCTTTGGGATTAGGCATTTTATTTTATTTTACAGCTTAAACAAAAAATCTCACCGAATTTTTATCTTTGTCTTTTAACAAGTTAAAAAACATGGTAAAAGTAAACCTAACAATGAAATGAGTTTTGACACTGATTTGATCCAAAACTGTAAGAATATATGAGTTTGGAGCATAGTTTTTGATTCGTTTATCCATTAATAGTATGTACCCGCTAACCATTTATTAAAAGATTGGGGTATGGATCATCACTAATTCACTCCGTATATAACTCGCCCCATATAAAATTTTAAATTATGCATTTATATTTTATATTGTTTATTGTTTATTTTAATTTGAATTAAAAGTCTAAAGGGCAAAGGCTAAGGGTCAAACTGTGTTTACATATGGATCAATGGTTTTATACCAAGAATTATGATGTCATTTTATTTATATTTTATCAAGCAATTGTCAACACCATAATGTTTTTTCTTTTTTGGAAAATAACCTCTATATAAAAAGACAAAAACAAAGTGTTAAGTAATATTTAAGGTTTTAGGTTTTCAGTAAGGAGTTTGTCATGAAGGGATAATTGAATGCAAGATAAGCCGTCTTTGTATCTTCTCAAAATGGTGAACCACTTCCGTAGAAATCTGTACTAAATACAGGTTCAATTAATTAAAATTATACATATGGTTGTAAAAATCGATTGGTGGTAGCTTGGCGGTCGACTGGTGATAAGCGATTAATCAGACACGGCGGAGATTAATCGGGGATCCTAAATTATGAATAAAATTATTTAAAATATTAATATTTCCTAAAAAATTAAGTATTTGGAAATTTTAAATTTTAAATTTTAAATTTTTGAAATTTTAAAAATTTTAGTATAATATTTTAAAATTAGAAAGCTTAAATTTTTAAAATTTTGATATAATATTTGAACATTATTATTATTATTATTATTATTATTTGAATTTTTTAAATATTTCCCGTCTATGGCCGCCGAGAACCGTCAAGGCCGCCAAGGACCGCCATGCTCGAGTTTAACCGATTTTGATCAATTTCCGCCAAGTACCCTAATCGTAATCGGTTCGAGACCGTCAAGCGACTAATCACCGATTAATCAGCCGCCAATGTCGATTTCTGCAACACTGATTATACAATGTCGTATCCTGATGGCGGACATGATATTTTTTTAAGAATAATTTATTGAATAATGCAATAATCATTTAGATAATCCAAATTGAATGATAGAGGTTATTTGGACTGACATCAGAATATCAAGTTATAATTTATAGAGCATGAACAAATAAGAGTAGAAATACTATAAAATAAGAGTAGAGACTAGAGAGATTGTGATAGAGATCTCATGAGAATGATCCCATGTGGATACCCTTGAACTCAATCTTCATATCCACATGTTTTTCTTATGCATTGTCACATCATATTTACCATCCAACCTACACTTACTTTGATAAAATCAGTCCACATATTATGTAAAATGTAAATATTATTTTACATGCATACTTTTTTTTTTTTTTTTTTTTTTTTTTTTTTTTTTTTTTTTTATAGAAGAAGAAAACAAAACAACTTGTATTATTAAGTTAAGTAGTAAATCGAAGCTAACTATAGATTTGCCTTTGCCACACTATTAACCTACTTTTTCGATCAATAATAACCTAATTACAAGATTATGAATGTCATAAACCATAGATCTATGCGTATAATGCAGCAAAACTTTTGTAGATGATTAAATGAAAAAACTTGTAATAGACTTTTCGATCAACATTATGGATTTTGATTAAAACATCAAAGAAATTATACGTATACGGATATTTTATTTGTTTATGTCAAGCCGTTAATTATTTTATTTGGATGAATAAAAAATCAGTTGAATTATTTATGTTGGTGATATTTAGTATTGAGAGATATCAAACAGATCTTGTCGTTGATTTGGTGATTTATAAAGATTACAATGCATAACTAAGGGTAATGGCACAAAAAATATTTTTTTTACATAGAAATTTGATTTTGACACCGTGTTTTTCTTTTTTGTATCAATTTTAACAATGTGTTTTTCAATTTGTTACAATTCTGACCATTTGACCTGTTAACCAAGTTATAGGCTGATGTGGCATGATGACGTGTCATGCTAACAAGATATGTTGACGTGTCAAAATTGAATTTTTTTTCTCACAAATTACACTAAATTTTCATTTTTTTTCGATTTTGACATCAAGTTTAATTTTTTCTTTCAACTTTAACACTATGTTTTTTTGTTCCAAATCGAACATCATTTTTTCCAATTTTGTTCAATGTTGACAATTTTCTATTTGAAACCGTATAAATATTTTTTTAATACATTTAAACCGTATAAATATGTTTTTTTTTTCATTTAAAAACCATAGTTTTGTATAAATACATATTTTTATTATTTTTTTACACCCAAGCCATATTTTTATATATAAATATGTATTAGTTATATAAAAATTGTATTTTATATTAAATACGCAACTTTTAAAATGTGTTTGGAGGTTTGAAGGCGTGTAGTTGATCAAAACTCGGATATCAAATTTGCAACCCATCAAAATTGTACATCTTATTAGAAGCTTATAGTGATTTGATTTCTATGATATAACTAATGCTTTGAATGTAAAGAAAAAAAACACCTTGTATTTAAATAAAAATATGGTTTTTAAACGAAAAAAATATGTTTATACGTTTTAAAATGTAATAAAAAAAAAAAAATATATATATATATATATATATATATATATATATATATATATATATATATATTTATACGGTTTCAAATGGAAAATAGACAAAATTGATCAAAATTTGATAAATGATGTTCGATTGGAACAAAAACAACATAATGTCAAAATTGAAATAAAAAATTAAACTTAGTGTCAAAATCGAAAAAAAGTGAAAACTTAGTGTTTCTTGTGGGAAAAAATCAATTTTGACACGTCAACATGCCACGTCATCAAAACTGACACATCAGCATGTAACATGGTTAACCGGTCAAATGGTCAGAATTATAACAAATTTGAAAACACAATGTCAAATTTGACACAAAAAAACACAGTATCAAAATCGAATTTCTGTGTAAAAAAGTGTTTTTTTATACCATTTACCATATATTTCAAAATCAAAAAATATTAATAATATAAAGTTGAATAGAAAAGAAAACATTTTATTAAATTAGTGTAGATTCGAATGTTTATAAAATTCAAATTTCAGCACTATGATATACAAAAAAAAAAATTACCCTATAATGATAAAGTGAAAAAAAAAAAAAAACATATGCTATAATGATGTATCAAAATGCTAATTTTGAAATTATATATATATATATATATATATATATATATATATATATATATATATATATATATATATATATGTGTGTGTGTGTGTGTGTAAGTGTATGTGTGTGTGTGTGTGTGTTAACGTTGCCACAAAGGGTCACGATAAATGTAATGGAAAACATAACAGAGATGTTACTGCGCCAGAACCTTGGCCAAGACCCGGTCTCGGCCTAAGAAATCCAAGACCAGGGCGACAGTTCACTTTCCTTCACAAGGAAAGAATATTCCCGGTGATCCTCTCATTCAATCATGAGCAATTAGGATGTGACAAGAGGCTTAGGTGATGCCCAGAACTAACGTCACTAGGTGGTTAGTTAACGTGGGTGTGATTCTCCCAGTTAGAGGAGGCCACGTCTCACACTCATTGGACGAGGTCCCTATGATCCGTTAGAAACATGAATAAAAGGATCTTTTTTGTCTCAAGGAAAGGATCCATATGACATCTCCATTTTCACAGCCAGAAAATACTGATTTTTTTTTATGCTTTATAAAAATCAGAGTACCTCTTTTAATAAAAATGTTGCGGAATTTGTTCCCAGTAAAACATGGTAAATACGTTATCAAAACATTTCCGAAGAAAAGTATTTTTATTCATTTTAAAACATTTGGGATGTCATAGTCAATACAGAAACATAAGCATAAACACAACTTACAATCATTATCACTAGTGATTTATATCTCATTAATCTCTCAGTGTAATGTGACTACATATCAACACCTGTGATATAAATAAGCTGAGTGGGTCAGGTTGGGAAACCTGGTGAGTACATAGGGTTTTCAACCCACAATAATATAATTATTATGTTTAAACAATCAAACAATCAACCCAGTTACTCATCCCCATTATCTTCTTTACTCTTAAGGATCTATCCTAAGAGCCATCTACCCTGCATTCGTTTATTCCGAGGTCCTTTGCTTCCAGGGTTATAGGACTGGCACTAAGTCCATAGCTGTCAATGCTCGTTCGTAAAGCACTAATTCCATAGCTGCTAAAGTTCATTCATCGGGTACTAAATCCATAGCTACCAGTGTTTAGGTACTAAGTCCATAGCTGCCAACGTTTATCTATCAGGTACTAAGTCCATATCAACCAACGTTTATTCAATAGGCACTAAGTCTATAGCTGCTAATGATCACTCATCTCATCTTTTATCTCTCATCATTCATCTACCCGTGTTATACCCAACATATTTGTAGATATAAAATATGTATACAGATTAAATCATTTAAAACTTGTATAAAATCGTTCATCCAGCATAGATTGCAAGTATACAGATATTATACACACATAGCACGTAGTTTATATAAAATATTTCATATCTATGTGTAAGATGAAAGGGACCATGCACTCACCTGAATAGGTGACTCGGTGCTTGGACAACACTTCGTTACTCTTAACACAATCTTCCTTCGGCAAAACCTAGTATTATTACCACTAGGGTTTAGTCTAATATCACCGAGACTAATTATCAGTCTAGCTATTATTACTATTATATAAGCGTTAAACGATACTTATATAACCCATAATAATATCCCAAGTACTTATTATAAGGTCATAATAACATTACTATATTAAAACATAAGCTAAACTAAAGATAGGTTAGGCGTAGCTCACTTACAGCGGGTTTTCTCAAAACCGGGCTTTGCTGGAGTAGCGTTTCCGAGCCAAAAGGCTATTTTCTCACGACTGCGGGAGCCTCGGGCCTTCCTTCGGATTCTAGGGGGTTTACCTAGACTTTAGGGGGGCTTAGGGAGCTTAGAAAGAGTGTGTAGAGAGAGAAAGAAGGTTTGAGAGGTGTGAAGAAATGGCAAGACCCGACACCTCTATTTATAGTGAAATTTCTGATGGACTCTCCGAGTTTTGACCAAAAACTCACCGAGTTGGTGCATGTGGCAGCCTTCTGGTGGCGCCACGTGTCCAATTCTGGTGGTGCTACGTCACCCAATATCGCGTATCAGCCTCCCGACTTAGAAAAATCATAACTCTCGCATACAAGCTCCGTTTTCGACTTTCTTTATATCCACATATAGGTAAAATCAAGATCTACAACTTTTATTTAGACTCCGTTGGCTAATTCTCGACCGATCTTAAGTTTAACATTAGGAGGAGATTAGACTGTTAAATGACCACGAAGAATTCGTAACTCCTTCATACGGACTCCGTTTTCGTCCGTATTTTTATGGTTGAGTTCCTATTAATGAGATATTGAAATCTCATTAAGGTTGCGTAACCAAAAATTGCTCGAACTAAAATTCGAGTTTCAGGTCGTGCACTGCGAAGACGAATCTTAGAAATATCATAACTTCTTCATACGAAGTCAGATTTGGGTGTTCTTTTTATAGATGTTCTCGGTTTGACGTATAATAAAACTTTGGCTTAGATCACTAAGGCTAAAAATTCTTCCATCGTAAATTCACTATTTACGTCTCCCGGTGTCGTGCCGGTTTTGCCGTAAAACTTCGACGGGCCATAACTTCTTCGTTATAACTCAGATTTCGGCGTTCTTTATATGTACAGAACCCTTGAGACATATTCTAAAACTTGTTTAAGATTATTTATTCTAAATAATATTTTGTCAAAAATTCATTTTCAACACCTATTATCTCTAAATTGACTAGCCCGGATCTACGGGCGTTACAATTATCTCCCCCTTAGGATGATTAGGTCCCGGAATCATCAACGAAACAGGGCTCACATGATGACTCCATACGTTACCTATTCATCCGATGTAATAACCGTAACTTTGATGTTTCTTCAAACAAGTATCTAACTCTAAGACTTCCTGACTGCAGGCGGTGCTCGATCTTGCACTTGCTCCCTATCTCACGTTAGACTCCAAATTATGACCTTCAAGTGACAATCTCGATCCTCACTAGATACGAACTTAAGATAAGTTCTTTTATTACTATCATGGACCGATGTGTCATATTCTAATAACCTCTCATCGTATGTTGGAACGCTTAGACTCTGGTCTCTTAGAGTCAAATTCCATAACAGACTATACCTTCTTTCATGTTCTAATGTGATACAGTCACATTTCAATATGTAGCATTTCTAGCTACCAACTTCTTTAACAATCATCACGATACTTCTACTGATCACCTTGGTTATATTTCATTTCAATATTCTAGTTTAAGTCAGATGCTACATCGAACTTGGTTCTCTGAACCACGTATCATACTCATCGTAGTCGGACTCAATTTGATATGACCACTAGGGTTGGAATAACAACAATCTTCTTAGTCATTACCAAAATTATGGTAACGACATATTTGAATAAAACGATATCAATTACTAGCGTCTTGGTAACCTTGTGACTTTCCCTGATCCAAGTGCGAGTCCTGTGCTTCTGGTAGTATAGGCCTCTAATACCTTTCACTCCTACTCATACTCGTCCCAAGTATTGTCTCGCAGTTTTATCCAAGTCACCATGTAGGAAAATCACACAATCATTCAACACATCAGATAACATAACAAAGGTTTTATATTATTCCTTGAAACGATTACATAGGTGTTCAAGTTTACCCTAGACTATGCCTCTAAGAGGCTACACCACACGCTACTACTCTCTAGGCTACTTCGTAACTCATCCTCGATTCTTCACGTTGTTTTCTGCTTCTTCGAGGATCATGTGGAATGCCCTTGCCCTTGGTGGTGTATCTGGCCTTGCTGCTTTATCTTTCCTCGGGCAGTCTCTCGACATGTGCCTATTGCCTCCACATCTGTAACATACCTTGTCATTATGTGTATAGTCCTTGGAATAGTGACCGGACCTCTCACACTTGTAACAAGTTACTTCTTCGTTGCATCTCCCACTATGCTTCTTCTTGCACTTATCACACCATCTCGCATCACCTTTTTCTCCTTCTCCGAGCTTCGAGAATTTGATCTCTTTGCTGGACCTTGAAGATCCTTCAAACTTCCTATTTTCTCCTGCATTATCTTTTTCCATACCCTTTTCTCTTATCTGGGTCTCTACGCTCTTAGCGGCTTTAACGACTGTTTTCAAAGTAGTTGCCATTTTGATCGTTGGGCCAAAGTCTGTCGGCAGTCCGTTAGCAAACCTATCAATCTTGGAGAGTTCAGTAGGAACCAAGTAGGGAAATAGATTCATCTTCTCGGTGAATGCGGTGGCATAGTCATCAACACTCATCTTCCCTTTCTTAAGATTCTGAAACTCGTTGTTTAGGTCTATCAGATCTATCTCTGAGCAGTACTGCATTTTCAACTGTTCCAAGAACTCTTCCCATGACATCCTTAGGGCTTCTCCTCGTGGCATCGTATCTGCCAATAGTTTCCACCAATTCAAGACTCCAGTTTTCAGCTGTCTTATTGCGAAGACAGTCTTCTGTTTCACACTATTAACCTACTTTTTCGATCAATAATAACCTAATTACAAGATTATGAATGTCATAAACCATAGATCTATGCGTATAATGCAACAAAACTTTTGTAGATGATTAAATGAAAAAACTTGTAATAGACTTTTCGATCAACATTAGGGACTTTGATTAAAACATCAATGAAATTATACGTATACGGATATTTTATTCGTTTATGTAAAGCCGTTAATTATTTTATTTGGATGAATAAAAAATCGGTTAAATTATGTATGTTGGTGATATTTAGTATTGAGAGATATTAAACAGATCTTGTTGTTGATTTGGTGATTTATAAAGATTACAATGCATAATAAAGGGTAAATGGCACAAAAAACACTCTTTTTACATAGAAATTCGATTTTGACACCGTGTTTTTTTTGTGTCAATTTTGACAATGTGTTTTTCAATTTGTTACAATTCTGACCACTTGACCGTTTAACCAGGTTATATGCTGATGTGGCATGATGACATGTCAGTTTTAATGACGTGACATGCTAACATGATATGCTGACGTGTCAAAATTGAATTTTTTTTCTCACAAAAAACACTAAGTTTTCATTTTTTTTTTTCGATTTTGACACTAAGTTTAATTTTTTCTTTCAACTTTAACACTATGTTTTTTTTGTACCAAATCGAAAATCATTTTTTCCAATTTTGTTCAATGTTGACAATTTTCTATTTGAAACCGTATAAATATTTGTTTAATACATTTAAACCGTATAAATATGTTTTTTTTTTCATTTAACAACCATAGTTTTGTATAAATACATATTTTTATTATTTTTTTTACACCCAAGCCATATTTTTATATGTAAATATGTATTGGTTATATAAAAATTATATTTTATATTAAATATGGAACTTTTAAAATGTGTTTGGAGTTTGGAGGCGTGTAGTCGATCAAAACTAGGATATTAAGTTTGCAACTTATCAAAATTGTACATCTTAGTAGAAACTTATAATTAATTTGATTCTCACGATATAACTAATGCTTTAAATGTAAAAAAAAAAAAAAAAAAAAAAAAAAAAAAAAAAAAAAAACCATGTATTTAAATAAAAAGGTGGTTTTTAAAAGAAAAAAAAATATGTTTATACGGTTAATGTAATAAAAAATATATTTATACGGTTTCAAATGGAAAATAGACAAAATTGAACAAAATTTGATAAATGATGTTCGATTGGAACAAAAACAACATAGTGTCAAAATTGAAATAAAAAATTAAACTTAGTGTCAAAATCGAAAAAAAGTGAAAACTTAGTGTTTGTTGTGGAAAAAAATCAATTTTGACATGTCAGCATGCAACGTCATCAAAACTAACACGTCAGCATGTAACCTGGTTATCCGGTCAAATGGTCAGAATTATAACAAACTGGAAAACACAGTGTCAAATTTGACACAAAAAAATAAAAACACGGTGTCAAGATCGAATTTCTGTGTAAAAAAAATATTTTTTATGCCATTTACCCTATATTTCAAAATCGAACAATATTAATAATATAAAGTTGAATAGAAAAGAAAACATTTTATTAAACTAGTGTAGATTCAAACGTTTATAAAATTCAAATTTCAGCACTATCATATACAAAAAAAAAAAAAAAAAAAAAAAAAAAAAAAAAAAAAAAAAAAGAATCTACCCTATAATGATAATTAAAGTGCAAAAAAAACATATGCTATAATGATGTATCAAAATGCTAATTTTGAAATTATATATATATATATATATATATATATATATATATATATATATATATATATATATATATATATGTGTGTGTGTGTGTGTACGCGCGTGTGTGTATGTATGTGTGTGTGTTAACGTTGCCACAAAGGGTCACGGTAAATGTAATGGAAAACATAACAGAGATGTTACTGTGCCAGAACCTTGGTCAAGACCCGGTCTCAGCCTAAGAGAGCCAAAATCAGGGCGACAGTTCACTTTCCTTCACAAGGAAAGAATATTCCCCGTGATCCTCTCATTCAATCACGACCAATTAGGACGTGACAAGAGGCTTAGGTGATGCCCATAACTAACGTCACCAGGTGGTTAGTTAACGTGGGCGTGATTCTCCCAGTCAGAGGAGGCCACGTCTCACACTCATTGGACGAGATCCCCATGATCCGTTATAAAAATGAATAAAAGGATTTTTTTTTGTCTCAAGGAAGCGATCCACGTGACATCTCCATTTTCACGGCTAGAAAAGACCGATTTTTTTTTTATGCTTTACAAAAATCAGAGTACCTCTTTTAATAAAAATGTTGCGGAATTTGTTCCTAGTAAAACATAATAAATACGTTATCAAAACATTTCCGAAGAAAAGTATTTTTATTCATTTTAAAACATTTGGGATGTCATCGTCAATACAGAAATATAAGCATAAACAGAACTTACATTCATTATCATTAGCGATTTATATCTCCTTAATCTCTCAGTGTAATGTGACTACATATCAACACCTGTGATATAAATAAGCTGAGTGGGTCAGGTTGGGAAACCTGGTGAGTACATAGAGTTTTCAACCCACAATAATATAATTATTATGTTTAAACAATCAAACAATCAACCCAGTTACTCATCCCCATTATCTTCTTTACTCTTAAGGATCTATCGTAAGAGTCATCTACCCTGCATTCGTTTATTCCGAGGTCCTTTGCTTCTAGGGTTATAGGACTGGCACTAAGTCCATAGCTGTCAATGCTCATTCGTAAAGCACTAATTCCATAGCTGCTAAAGTTCATTCATCGGGTACTAAATCCATAGCTACCAGTGTTTAGGTACTAAGTCCATAGCTACCAACGTTTATCTATCAGGTACTAAGTCCATAGCAACCAGCGTTTATTCAATAGGCACTAAGTCTATAGCTACCAATGATCACTCATATCATCTTTTATCTCTCATCATTCATCTACCCATGTTATACCCAACATATTTGTAAATATAAAATATATATACAGATTAAATCATTTAAAACTTGTATAAAATCGTTCATCCAACATAGATAGCAAGTATACATATATTATACACACATAGCACGTAGTTATATAAAATACTTCATATCTATGTGTAAGATGAAAGGGACCATGCACTCACCTGAATATGTGACTCGGTGCTTGGACAACACTTCGTTACTCTTAACACAATCTTCCTTCGGCAAAACCTAGTATCATTACCACTAGGGTTTAGTCTAATATCACCGAGACTAATTATCAGTATAGCCATTATTACTATTATATAAGCATTAAACGATACTTATATAACCCATAATAATAGCCCAAGTACTTATTATAAGGTCATAATAACATTACTATATTAAAACATAAGCTAAACTAAAGATAGGTTAGGCGTAGCTCACTTACATCGGGTTTTCTCAAAACCGGGCTTTGCTGGAGTAGCATTTCCGAGCCGAAAGGCTATTTTCTCGCGACTCCGGGAGCCTCAGGCCTTCCTTCGGATGCTAGGGGGTTTACCTAGACTTTAGGGGGGTTTAGGGAGCTTAGAGAGAGTGTGTAGAGAGAGAAAGAAGGTTAGAGAGGTGTGAAGAAATGGAAAGACCCGACACCTCTATTTATATTGAAATTTCTGATGGACTCTCCGAGTTTGACCAAAAACTCACCGAGTTGGTGCATGTGGCCGCCTTCTGGTGGTGCCACGTGTCCAATTCTGGTGGTGCCACGTCACCCAATATCGCGTATCAGCCTCCCGACTTAGAAAAATCATAACTCTCGCATACGAGCTCCGTTATCGACGTTCTTTATATCCACATATAGGTAAAATCAAGATCTACAACTTTCATTTAGACTCCGTTGGCTAATTCTCGACCGATCTTAAATTTAACAGTAGGAGGAGATTAGACTGTTAAATGACCACGAAGAATTCGTAACTCCTTCATACGGACTACGTTTTCATCTGTATTTTTATGGTTGAGTTCCTATTAATGAGATATTCAAATCTCATTAAGGTTGCATAAGCTAAAAATCGCTCAAACTAAAATTCGAGTTTTGGGTCGTGCACTGCTAAGCCGAATCTTAGAAAAATCATAACTTCCTCATACGAAGTCAGATTTGGGCGTTCTTTTTACAGATGTTATCAGTTTGACGTATAATACAACTTTGGCTTAGATCACTAAGGAAAAAAATTCTTCCATCGTAAATTCACTATTTACGTCTCCCGGTGTCGTACCGGTTTTGCCGTAAAACTTCGATGGGCCATAACTTCTTCGTTATAACTCGGATTTCGGTGTTCTTTATATGTACAGAACCCTTGAGATATATTCTACAACTTGTTTAAGATTATTTATTCTAAATAATCTTTTTTCAAAATTTATTTTCGACCCCTATTATCTCTAAATTGACTAGCCCAGATCTACGGGCGTTACAATTATCTCCCCCTGAGGATGATTACGTCCCGGAATCATCAACGAAACAGGGCTCACATGATGACTCCATACGTTACCTATTCATCCTATGTAATAACCGTAACTTTGATGTTTCTTCAAACGAGTATCTAACTCTAAGACTTCCTGACTGCAGGCGGTGCTCGATCTTGCACTTGCTCCCTATCTCACGTTAGACTCCAAATTATGACCTTCAAGTGACAATCTCGATCCTCACTAGATACGAACTTAAGATAAGTTCTTTTATTACTATCATGGACCGATGTGTCATATTCTAATAACCTCTCATCGTATGTTGGAACGCTTAGACTCTGGTCTCTTAGAGTCAAATTCCATAACATACTATACCTTCTTTCATGTTCTAATGTGATACAATCACATTTCAATATGTAGCATTTCTAGCTACCAACTTCTTTAACAATCATCACGATACTTATACTGATCACCTTGGTTATATTTCATTTCAATATTCTGGTTTAAGTCAGATGCTACATCGAACTTGGTTCTCTGAACCACGTATCATACTCATCGTAGTCGGACTCAATTTGATATGACCACTAGGGTTGGAATAACAACAATCTTCTTAGTCATTACCAAAATTATGGTAACGACATATTTGAATAAAACGGTATCAATTACTAGCTTCTTGGTAACCTTGTGACTTTCCCTGATCTAAGTGCGAGTCCTGTGCTTCCGGTAGTATAGGCCTCTACTACCTTTCACACCTACTCATACTCGTCCCAAGTATTGTCTCGCAGTTTTATCCAAGTCACCATGTAGGAAAATCACACAATCATTCAACACATCAGATAACATAACAAAGATTTTATATTATTCCTTGAAACGATTACATAGGTGTTCAAGTTTACCCTAGACTATGCCTCTAAGAGGCTACACCACACGATATTACTCTCTTGGCTACTTCGTAACTCATCCTCGATTCTTCGTGTTGTTTTCTGCTTCGTCGAGGATCATGTGGAATGCCCTTGGCCTTGGTGGTGTATCTGGCCTTGCTGCTTTATCTTTCCTCGGGCAGTCTCTCGACATGTGCCCCTTGCCTCCACATCCGTAACATACCTTATCATTATGTGTATAGTCCTTGGAATAGTGACCGGACCTCCCACACTTGTAACAAGTTACTTCTTCGTTGCATCTCCCACTAAGCTTATTCTTTCACTTATCACACCATCTCGCATCACCTTTTTCTCCTTCTCCGAGCTTCGAGAATTTGATCTCTTTGCTGGACCTTGAAGATCCTTCAAACTTCCTCTTTTCTCCTGCATTATCTTTTTCCATACCCTTTTCTCTTATCTGGGTCTCTACGCTCTTAGCGGCTTTAACGACTGTTTTCAAAGTAGTTGCCATTTTGATCGTTGGGCCAAAGTCTGTCGGCAGTTCGTTAGCAAACCTATCAATCTTGGAGAGTTCAGTAGGAACCAAGTAGGGAAATAGATTCATCTTCTCGGTGAATGCGGTGGCATAGTCATCAACACTCATCTTCCCTTTCTTAAGATTCTGAAACTCGTTGTTTAGGTCTATCAGATCTATCTCTGAGCAGTACTGCATTTTCAACTGTTCCAAGAACTCTTCCCATGACTTCCTTAGGGCTTCTCCTTGTGGCATCGTATCTTCCAATAGCTACCACCAGCTCAAGACTCCATTTTTCAGCTGTCTTACTGCGAAGACAGTCTTCTGTTTCTCGCTACAGTTGCAGCTTTCAAACACCATCTCCATTTCAGAGATCCAATCCATAATCTCAACCGGCTTCAGGCTTCGGAAAAGGCTTGGTGGTTTGGCAGCCAAGAAATTCTTATACATTCATCCATCCTTGTTTTTTCCCTTTCCCGGGCCATTCCTTCGTTCTCCTTGAGTACCTACTTAACTCACTTGGCGACTGTAGTTCCCTTCCTCTGATTGCTCGGGAATCTGCTCGGGTTGTTCTATGGGCATGGTAGGTTCGTCCCTATTTTCGTGCAACATCTGCCTCATTTCTTCCCTTTGTTCAGCTATCATAGCCCGAATCATGGCTTGTACTCCGGCCATGGTGATTGGCTCGAGTGCAACTTCGACTACGACTGGTATTTGTTGTATCACTGGGGGCTTATCTCGGTTCCCATTTGCATTCACATTTCCGCTACAGGTCCTTGCCATCTTGATCTATACACCGAATAAGGTGAATCTAGATCTTTGTTTAGGATTGACGTTTAAATCATCCTTATCGCTCCGAAACATTTATATGCTAGTTCTAATATCATATTCGTACGTTTAGAATCCTAAGCACATAAGGTTTCTAGATCCGGTCAGCAACAGACCATAAATCCGATCAAACTATAGCATAAAGCATAACAAATCACTTAGCACGTAAAAGCAATTTCGGCATCATTCCTAAAATAAGCTAGTGCTTGTGTCTATTCAGGTGTATTACCTAAATCTACTAGACACACTCCTCACAATCATTGCTTAGCATTCTAAGTTTAAGTCTAGAAATAAATCTATATTCCTAGTTCGCTTAAACTAATGCTCTGATACCAACTCTGACATCCCCATTTTCACGGCCAGAAAAGATCGATTTTTTTTTTATGCTTTATAAAAATCAGAGTACCACTTTTAATAAAAATGTTGCGGAATTTGTTCCCAGTAAAACATGATAAATAAGTTATCAAAGCATTTCCGAAGAAAAGTATGTTTATTCATTTTAAAACATTTGGGATGTCATCGTCAATACAGAAACATAAGCATAAATAGAACTTACATTCATTATAACTAGTGATTTATATCTCCTTAATCTCTCAGTGTAATGTGACTTCATATCAACACCTGTGATATAAATAAGCTGAGTGTGGTAGGTTAGGAAACCTAGAGACTACATAGGGTTTTCAACCCACAATAATATAATTATTATGTTTAAACAATCAAACAATCAACCCAGTTACCCATCCCCATTATCTTCTTTACTCTTAAGGATCTATCCTAAGAGTCATCTAACCTGCATTCGTTTATTCCGAGGTCCTTTGCTTCCAGGGTTATAGGACTGGCACTAAGTCCATAGCTGCCAATGATCGTTCGTAAAACACTAATTCCATAGCTGCTAAAGTTTATTCATCGGATACTAAATCCATAGCTACCAGTGTTTAGGTACTAAATCCATAGCTACCAACGTTTATCTATCAGGTACTAAGTCCATAACTACCAGCGTTTATTCAATAGGCACTAAGTCCATAGCTGCCAATAATCACTCATATAATCTTTTATCTCTCACAATTCATCTATCCATGTTATACCCAACATATTTGTAAATATAAAATACATATACGGATTAAACCATTTAAAACTTGTATAACATCGTTCATCCAACATAGATAGCAAGTATACATATATTATGCACACATTGCACGTTGTTTATATAAAATACTTCATATCTATGTGTGAGACGAAAGGGACCATGCACTCATCGGAATAGGTGACTCGGCGCTTGGACAACACTTCGTTACTCTTAACACAATTTTCCTTTGGCAAAACCTAATATCATTACCACTAGGGTTTAGTCTAATATCACCGAGACTAATTATCAGTATAGCCATTATTACTATTATATAAGCGTTAAACGATACTTATATAACCCATAATAATAGCCCAAGTACTTATTATAAGGTCATAATAACATTACTATATTAAAACATAAGCTAAACTAAAGATAGGTTAGGCGTAGCTCACTTACATCGGGTTTTCTCAAAACCGGGCTTTGCTGGAGTAGCGTTTCCGAGCCGAAAGGCTCTTTTCTTGGGACTCCAGGAGCCTCGGGCCTTCCTTCGGATGCTAGGGGGTTTACCTAGACTTTAGGGGGGCTTAGGGAGCTTAGAGAGAGAGAGAGAGTGTGTAAAGAGAGAAAGAAGGTTTGAGAGGTGTTAAGAAATGGCAAGACCCGACACCTCTATTTATCGTGAAATTCTGATGGACTTGCCGAGTTTTGACCAAAAACTCACCTAGTTGGTGCATGTGGTAGCCTTCTGGTGGTGCCACGAGTCCAATTCTGGTGGTGCCACGTCACCTAATATCTCCTATGAGCCTCCCGACTTAGAAAAATCATAACTCTCGCATACGAGCTCCGTTATCGACGTTCTTTATATCCACACGTAGGTAAAATCAAGATCTACAACTTTCATCTAGACTCCGTCGGCTAATTCTCGATCGATCTTAAATTTAACAGTATGAGGAGATTAGACTGATAAATGACCACGAAGAATTCGTAACTCCTTCATACGGACTCCGTTTTCGTTTGTATTTTTATGGTTGAGTTCCTATTAATGAGATATTCAAATCTCATTAAGGTTAAGTTAGCCAAAAACCGCTCGAACTAAAATTCGAGTTTCGGGTCGTGCACTACTAAGCCGAATCTTAGAAAAATCATAACTTTCTCATACAAAGTCAGATTTTGGCGTTCTTTTTATAGACGTTCTCGGTTTGACGTATAATACAACTTTGATTTAGATCACTAAGGCTAAAAAGTCCTCCATTGTAAATTCACTATTTACGTCTCCCGGTGTCGTGCCGATCTTGCCGTAAAACTTCGACGGACCATAACTTCTTCGTTATAACTCGGATTTCGGCGTTCTTTATATGTACGGAACCCTTGATACATATTCTTAAACTAGTTTAAGATTATTTATTCTGAATAATCTTTTGTCGAAAAGTCATTTTCAAACCCTATTATCTCTAAATTGACTAGCCTGGATCTACGGACGTTACAATCCATCTTCTCTCTCATGAATATTACCCTAAAATTACCTCTCCTAGAAAACTTACTTGATCGTCGGAGCGACGTCTCGGGAGAACACTCGGACTTCCTTTAATGTCTCGGGAGAACACTCGGCTACAGCCCCCAACCGGTGGACCATTGGTAGGATTCACCAGACATAACTTATGTTCATTGCATACTATTCATTGCCCTTAACGTTGGTAAGTCACGACGAAAGGGACCGAATCACAAGAACAATCGAATTCTCTATCCGGTACCCAACAGAACACAATATTCTGCTCGGACGATCAGCAATATCCTTACTGCACCTTACGCCATTGATGATCCATGCCATCGTTAAATTTAGCACGCACCAGGGATCGACGACGGTCCTCGCCACAAACACCAGGGCACACCATTACCATCAGATCATAGCCTCCGTGGAACTCGTACGCACGCCAAAGAAGTCTAAGGAGGGATGTTTCACTGAGCAACACCAGATGAACATGGAATATCCAAAACATCTCGTGCGAATCTGCGCTCATTTATCAGACGAAACTAGGGCATGGCTGGTAGCGCTCCTAAAGCAATACTCCTCCGTCTTCTCCTGGAAGCCAACAGATCTGACAGGTGTTGATCGACAGGTTATAGAACACAACCTTAATATCACGTCTGGAAGCAATTTGGTTAAGCAAAAAAAGATGGGTCGGGCGGCAGAATAGAACAAAGCCATAAACACAGAGGTGGACGATCTGGTGAACGCCATCATCCTCAGGGAAGTCATGTTCCCAACATGGATCACAAATCTCGTCATTGTAAAGAAAGCCAATGAGACATGGCGAATGTGCATTGATTATTCAGACCTCAATAATGCCTGCACCAAGGATTGTTATCCTCTCCCGGAGATTGATCAAAAGGTCCAATCGCTTGAAGGCTTTTAACTCAAATGTTTCCTTGACCCGTACAATGGCTACCATCAAGTACAAATGAAATGAGAGGACGAAGCGAAAAGTGCCTTCCACACCGAAAAGGGTACCTTCTGCTACCAGAAAATGACGTTTGGACTCAAGAATGCGGGCACTGCTTATCAAAGACTCATGGACAAAGTATTTGCCGATCAAATTGGTAGGAATATCAAAGACGAATGGTCTCTATGGTTTGAGGTAATTTGTGTGCTTGATCCTTAATTTATTTTTTAACTCGGAAAGTCTCAATTGTTTGTTTTTGTTACAGGCTTGGTCTCTACTGTTTGTTTTTGTTACGCGTTTGGTCTCTATCTTACCTAAAAAAAAACTATTATTTAATTAGGAAAAAATGATGGAGTATATAAGGTAAGGTGAGAGGGTGGGGTTGAGTGTGTGTTTACTTAAATAAATTAAAAAATCAATGACAAAATAGTTTTTTTTTAAATAAGACAAGGATCATGCACGTTACAAAAACAAACTACAAGAGCCTCCCAAATTAAAAAAATAAGTTAGGGACCAAACACGTAAACCACCATAAACCATAGGAACCATTCATGTAATTTAGTCATCATTGAGCAATGTTGTCATACTTTGACAAATCATTCATGTCATATTAACACAGCCACATGATCTCCATGTTATAAACAATCTCTCAAATAATCATGCACGACGCCAAGAGGACAAATGTGAATGTGCTTGATGCAATAAGACCTTGCTTTTGGGCATTAAAGCAGTGGTGCTTAAGTGCTTTTTTTTTTGGTGCTTTTTATTCTTCATTAAATGATATTGTTCATTGTGACGATTTAGCAGATTATAATTAAGGTCAATGTCCTACAAATGAATTTTGTAAAATTCGTAAAGTATTCAAACAAAAAATTTGATGATATTGTGTTAAACACTTGATTCGAATAAAAAATTAAAATATTTGATTCAAGTATTTATACCAATATACATGAAGAGTTAAAAATTTATAAACATAAAAACACCTATTAAAAACATTTGAAAAATAAACGACATATTTTGAGAATTGAAGAAAAAAAAAAAATATCAAATTGTACAAAGTTGATGAAGTCCCCCTCCTCATTTTCTTGATTTTTTTATAATTCTCTTCAAATAAAATAAAACACATTTATATATAACTTACTTTCTTACCAGATTAAATTATATTTAAAAAACTTCTACCGTACATTAGATAATGTCAAAAGGGTCAGGCCAAGAACCGGACAGCCCAACAATTATGAATAAAATGTTAAAAAGGCCGGGCCAAGAACCAAACAGCCTAACAATTATGATTAAGGTCAAAGTTTAAGGGATCCTTATATAACTAGAGAAAAATGATATTTTAAAAGAATTTACAAATGCCAAGTCGTTTACTTATTTTTTTTTTTAGATTTATTCACCAAGTATTTTGGTGACATATATACCATATGACCACTTTTATCAGAAAATTATCATCTAAATCACTAAGAAAAATTCGTGAATTCCTGATGTTGTTTTTCCATACAGTAAAAAATATTTTATTATAAACCTGTCCTTTTAATACAAATTAGTGAATAAAATCCAAAAATACGTCATGAGGATAATATATTTTTCACAAATAAGCTTAAATGCGAATTTTTGTGCATATGGAACGTTTTCTAAGAATTCTCTTGTGTCTTCGTGGTTATTTTTTTAATTTGGAATTGTTGATCTAAATTTTGAATTATGACTTTCTACCCGATCTATCTTTAAAATGAAAAATAGATTGATCAAGTCAGATATAGAAAAAAGAAAATCTTTCGGCTTTCCAAAAAACTGGGGAATGAAAACTTCCTAGATATGGCTCCTAGATAACCACCTTACACCTTTGTGTGTGCATAGATTCTTTGACTACTAATCAAAGGAAAATCTAGTTCTTCCAAATAACTTATAATTTCCAAATCTCTCTTAAAATTTCTATGGAGATTATAATTCTTGAAATTGAACTTCTTAAAAGTTCCTAAAGTTCCAAAAATAACTATATGTATGCTTAGTGGAAACGGAATAAAAAAGTATATCGTCTTTGGAGTATTTTCTTGGTATACAGAAAAAAACGATGTCGGTGGTATCTCCTTGTGACGTGACAATTGGACTCTTCAGAGAGTAGGTAAAAACTTTTACAATCATTTTTATGCCTAACACATTCCATCCACAATCTATTTCTCCTATTGACAAACAATCCTAGTTTGGATCAAATCCATCCTCCTAAACTACAATATAACCCCCTACATCCATCTCATTTTCCTAAAACTATGTCACCCCACTAAATCATACTTATCTTCCTCATGCTCCTCTCCATGCATGATGACACGCCTTCTCCTTCAATCTTTTCTACCACAACCTTCACTACCCACCAAAGTCATGCTCTCAGAATAAACCCAACCTTTTTCCCGAACCAACACTCTTATACCTTTCGAACTTAACCCCCCCCCCCCCCCCCCCCCCCCCCCAAAAAAAAAAAAAAAAAACAAAGTTGTATGTAACACCCCGTTTATTTAATAAATAAATTAACAAATTAATGAATGTATAATAGCCCTAAAAACCATAATCATATAACAATGTGTTGATTTTGAAGAGTTATCTAGCATAATTTAGAAGTTAGGGGTTTAAAGTGTAAGTTCTGAATTGGTTTTGTAAGTATTTATGAAGGCAGGGGCTAAATGGTAGCTTTTGGGACTTCATTGGAAGAGATTTTGGGGCTAAGGGGCTGTTTGGTAAATTAGGGATCGAATTTGGGAGTAGTTATGGAAGAAAGGGTGAAATTAGTAAATATTGGACCTAAATTGTGATGGATTCTAATGCTAAGGGTTTATTTGGTAAATATCGGATTAATGTTGTAAGAAAATAATATGGGAGGGGCCATTTCTGCCATTATGGCATTAAGTTTCCTAGGGCTCGGGTATAAAGCCCATACAAACCCTAACCTTAATAGAAAACCCTCCAACCGTCACCCCTTATGGCTCCCACCAGTCGCCGCCTTCCTTCCATTTTCAGGCATTGCCACCACCGTGTCAAGAACGCTAGCCGCCAAGCCAAGTGCCACTATCACCCTTTTTCCATTGTGACTGGAGATGAAGACCGATGGAGGGCTTTGTGCAGTCGGACGTGGAGAGGGCCAAGTCGCAGCCACCATGCTGTTGTGGTTGCTGCTGCTGGAATACGCCCCCACTGCCGGACGATGTGACCTTCCTTGCCGGAGAAACGAGCCATGGAGGAGCCACTGCCCTCGATAGAAGTCTGTTGCCACAACTTCTTCATCTTCTCTTCTTTCTGCTAGCTTCACCTGCCGTTACGCCATCGCTGCCACTATCTCCGGAAAATACCGTCGCTGTGTATTTCCGTGAAAATAAAGGGTTGCCGGTTCCGTTAGATAGTTTAGTTGAAGGTGTTATAGTGTCCGTGGGTTGTTGTTCCACTGTGAGCCGCTGCCACATGCCAAGATCGTCGGTGGCACCGCCGCTGTTGTCGCCGTTTTGTGCTTCTACCGTCGCCAACCGCCACCAGGAGGGTGGCTGGTTCCGCTTGCAAGCAAGAAAGCGTATGGATGTTCATTTTGCTGTAGTTTGTATTATGTGTGTAACTTGTTTAACTGGAAAACCTAGAACAACCACCACCACCACTAGCCACCATCGGCCACCATAAGGTGGTTGTGTGTGTGTGTGTTTAGCTTAGTTGTGTTAGTTATTTTGGAGATTAGCATTGTAAAATGTAATTAGAAATGTGAATAATGAAAAGAAACCCTAACCACCACCGTGAGGTGGTGGCTACCGCCTCCTGCTGCCATTGGCCGCCGTATCGGGTGATGGTGTGTTTTGCCTTGTTGTGTTTGATTCAATTGGGGTGCTTGAAACCTTAATGGGCCCAATGAAGCCCTAATGGGCCTAGGAAACCCTAATGGGCTTAAGGACTTGGTTTTGGGCCTATTGGGCTATGAATGGGTTGGAAACCCTAATTAGGGTTTAGAAAACCCTAATTTTGGATATATGGGCTTTGGATCAATCGGGACCCACACTAAAATCATTTATTAAATTAAAATCATTTATTGGGCTATGAATGGGTTGGAAACCCTAATTAGGGTTTAGAAAACCCTAATTTTGGATATATGGGCTTTGGATCAATCGGGACCCGCACTAAAATCATTTATTAAATTAAAATATTAATTAATAACCATTTGCAATTAACCTAAGGCCATGTGGGACTTAATGGGGTAAGTGAGAAAAACTTAACCCTAATCGTCATTTTATGTGAAACCCTAATTTCACTTGGATTTATTGTTGGGCCTTTCTTTTGGGCCTTGATGATTGGGTTATTACGGGCCATCCCGGATCAAGCAAATGGACTAGAATAATTATTGGGCTTTTTAGGTAAGGCGCATATGAGGAGTTGGGCCCAATTTGGTAAATTGGGCCATTGATGGGCCATACTTTGGGCCTTTATGATTATGTGGTATTAGGCCATTAGAATACCAAATGTTGGACTGGACTTTTGGTTGGGCCTTAGAATAAGACCATATAGAGGTATGGGCCCAATTTTCCAAATTGGGCCATATGTTGGGCTTTGAGCCATGGTTAAACTTTTATGCCTATGGATTGGGCCTTGGGCTTGAATAAAGCCAAGCATGGGGTAATGTAGTAATGACCCTAAGTATGTACTTATGGTTATGTAGTGGAACCCAATTATTAATTGGGTGATGTTTTGATATTGACAATTCCGGAAGTTGTCATCCAATAGCTGGGATTGTGTCTACGAGACTTCAACAGTGTGAGGTGAGTTACCTTCCAGTAGAAGTGGGTCTAAGGCACCAAGGCCAACCCACTAGTAGTTGATCACAGTTGAGATGATTGTCTTTGTGATAGTTGTCTGGTTTGCTATTACTTGATGTGTTTTGTGTGCCACTATGTTATGTTCTATGTGATAGTGGTAGTAGGAAGGGAATAGTCCCCCGATCGGTTGTTAGGACCGAAGGGTAGGTCGGACACCCCAAATATGTCTAACAACATGTTTATGATATGTTATTATGTGATAGTAGTACGGGGTGAAATAGTCCCGGTGACCGGGTGAGATAGACCGGACGGTAGGCAGACACCCCAGAATGGCCTGACACGGGTAGTCGGCACCCCATAATGGCTTGACACGGGTAGTCAGCACCCCATAATGGCTTGACATGGGCAGGTCGGGCACCCCAGAATTGCCCGACAATATGTATGCTATGTGATTGTATGGTATGTGGTATGATGGGGGAACTCACTAAGCTTTGTGCTTACAGTTTTCAGTTTTGGTTTCAGGTACTTCATTTTCAAAGGAAAGGAGCCAGCTCGATCGCAGCGCATCACACTATGGTTTTTCCGCACATGAGATCTTTAGGATCACACTCTGATATTGTTTATGATAACATGTTTTGATTATTTAGACTTTGGTTTTGACATGACATGATATAATGGATGTTTTTTATACTGTCAGTTTTATAATAAATTATTTAAAACATGAACTTTTTGGCCTTGAATTTTGGGATGTTACAAGTTGGTATCAGAGACTTGGTTTGAGGGATTTGGGCACACTCTCGGGTGTGTTTGAACTCAAACTAAGGACTTGGTATGAAAATTTTCAAAAGAAAATCATTTTATAAAAGGGTTTGAAAAGATTTTGGAGGGAGAAAAGAAATTTGAAAAGAGCAAGGTGTGTGATGCGTGCAATCAGCCGAGCTCAAGTAAGTTTTCCCAAAGATACCCATACATGTTATCTTATGTTATTCTATGATATGATATGATTATGAGAACTGCATGTTAGATTAGGGCTGAGGATCTAGGAAGGATGCCTTATATGCCTATTGTATGTGCTGGTAGACTTGCATGCTAGTATTGATCAATCAGTAATAGGATAACCTCTTTAGGTTATGCCTGATTGTATGAGCCTTTGAATTGCATGTACAAATCCCTGAGTAGAGGATAGAAAGGCTTGATTGGAATATGATGGTTAGATTTTCCTTTGTTTGAATGCGGATTGCTTTGTGCTTTGTGGGACTCTTAGTAATGTGAGTTAGCTATATTCATGAGGTAGCTAGTTAACATTACTGGGAATCTTTCAGCAGACGAGGACTGGGTGAGTTCGGGAACCTAGGAAAGCCTAGGATACGTTTCAATGGGTTAGTAGTGAGGTTCAGTGAGACTTGGGTGTACCATTTTGAGGAAGTGTCTTGGAGGATTTGGGAGGATTGCTGAGGAAAGTATGGATAGGTGTGGAAGGTAGTATTGGGCCCATATTACTGAAAGCACAGTATCCATACTCGAATTGATGAGAGTCTTGCAGAATTTGAGAAGCTTTGGGGAAGAGTTTGTGACCCGGTTTCAGGATAGAGGATGTTCCCATTGTTGCAGCTTACCCATTGGCAAGTGAGTTAGTGAGCGTGGCACGGTGTTAGACCCTGAAGGGTATGAGTTCCACGAGGTTGCAGATGCGAGATCGATTTGGAGCACTTTGAGAAGAGGAGTTCGTGCTAGGTGCATATAGTAAAGGGTCCCAGGAAGAGACCCATGATTTCTGATCATCAGGTGAAAGGCCAACAGGGCCGGAGTCAGTGCAGCACGTACGGGAAAGTGAACAAGGGAGTTTGTTACTCCAAGGGTTTAGGCTGCTACAGATGTGGCAGGGTTGGTCATCTCAGCAAAAGGTGATAAGGATTCTCGGGTATATTCGGATCTCTAGAATTTCAGTTCGGTATGGTGTTAAGTACCCAAGAACGAAACTCAGATTCGGGTTCCGGCTCAGGAGCAGAGTCTGAACCAGTCGATGCGTGATCGTAGAAGTTCATCTCATCGGAGATTACTTGCAGAGTTATGGGAATGAACATTAGTGGTCTTTTGTTCAGTCAGGGAAAAGACTTTGGGATCCCTCCGTAGTTGTCTCGGGGCCTTTCGAGCCCGATTTGTTGCGGGATGGGGGGGGGGGGGAGTTATGGGTTCATTTGGAACCCAAGGCCTATGGAACCTTAGAATCCTTTGGGAAAGGAGATCCTATAGTTGGTCCCTGTCATCAAGATCAGGATTTCATTAGATGTTCGCAGGTATGTCATCTTTTGCCACTTCAAATGGATATTGGGAATCTGTACCACTTTAGAATTTTGAGTGAGTTTGGACAAGTCAGATATTAGGTCGGTTTCTGCTACTGTCTGGGTTATCAAGGATTGTCATATGCCAATATGCATGCCGTAAGTCCTTGATGAACATACAGAGGGATGTATCTCATAGAGTGGATTCCGCGTGTACCATTCTCATCCCTGATCTTTGTCGGGATCTGTGCTGGAGTATTATTCATTGAATATTGGGTCAGGAGTAGAGCGATAATTCTCTAGTGAAGTCAGGGTTCAGTGGTTCTATCATTGTCTGGGTATGGTCGTTAGTTGTCTATGGAAGAACTTTGGAGTTCAAGGCACTACCGTTGCTAGGGAAGGATTGGTAGCATGAAGATAGTGGAGTCAGTTGCAAGTGTTATACGTATGGGTGTTTGGTCAATGGATGTTCAAGAGAATTGCATTTCTCGCATGGGTAGTGTTCAGTTAGAGTTCAGTGGTGCTACAAGATTGGAAGTGAGAACGAGGATTCCTCAGCCAGGGTGAGAATTAAGGCCTCCAATGGTCGGCGTGAGAGGTAGACTGAGGTGTCCGACTTGACCAGGTTTCAAGAGTACTCTTCAAGATTTCAGAGGATGAGAGATCTTAGGGTGTAACCGGTGATTGATCGTTAAGCTCAGATTGTCGGCAATGGACTATTAGGAAGTAAGAAGGATTGGGAATCCTTCAATTCTCACGTACCGTGAAGACTTACTCGAATCTAAGTAGGGGAGAGACTTTTTGTAAAGTTCTCCAAATGTGAGTTCTGGTTGCACAGGGTGCAATCTCTTAAGCACCTTGTCAACCAGAAGGTTATTCTGGTCGATCCGGCCAAGATAAGGGTCGTGATGTAGTAGGAGATTCCAAGGTCTCCAACTGAGATTCGGAGTTTCCTGGGTCTAGCGGGATATTACCGAAGGTGTATACGAGACTTTGATGAGATTACGGTTCCTTTGACCCAACTGAACAAGAAGTCGGTGGCCTTTCGTTGGGGGCCTAAGCAGAAGACAACCTTCGAGACTCTCAGACAACAAGTTTCGTGAACCAGGGTAGAGCTCTAGTCCGAATTCAAGTTTAGTTATGTGTTAGGTCGAGTGCGTGTTCAAACTAGTATGGAAAGTGTTGTAAGTCTGCGGGTGTAGCCGTAGCATTCACTAGCAGCCAAATAGTGTTAGAGTATTGTAAGTCTATGGGTGTAGCCGTAGCATTCAGTAGCAGCCAGATAGTGCTAGAGTGTTGTAAGTCTGTGGGTGTAGCCATATCATTCACTAACAATCAGATAGTATTAGAGTGTTGTAATTCTGCGGGTTTAGCTGTAGAATTCACTAGCAGCCAGATAACGATAGAGTGTTGTAAGTTTGCGGATGTAGCCGTAGCATTCACTAGGTTGGTATATACATGAGTGCGTTGTTACGACGCAAAAGGAATAGTAGTACCCACCAGTTCGGGTGTAGCAGTAAGGATATGGAAATCCACGAATTGGATTTCGGAATTATCTGGATGGATTAGATCTAGTTGAGCCAGTGATAAGACTGTAGGAACGCCACTGCAGTTTTGAGATCGAGGAAGCAATGGATTGCTTAAGGTAGCTTGTTACATAAGGCTACAATTGGTCATGTAGTAATTACGTTTAACCGTGGTATAGTAACATCAGGATTCGATGCATAGACCCGATTGGTTGGATCAGGAAGTTGTTAGAGCCTCAGTGACATGATAACTAGTGGCAACTAGTTCCAGAGAAGGATTTTGTTTAGAAGTTGTGTGAAACGACTAGGTGGGAGCCCTTTTAGCTCAGTGCCCAGGCTGGAACCCAGTATTTCAGATGACTGATGGATGAATTGAGACCAGGGAGGTCTCGATAGATTTTGGGAAGCATCTATGTAGCAGCATACTGCCTCAGGCAGACCAGTGTTCAAGCAGTTTCATCATTTGGGTGGTCTTAATATGTGTGTTTTAGGTTACATATACAAACAGAATAGTTGGTTGATTAAGAAGTGACAAGTCACTCACAGCGGAATTAGCTGAGCCTTGGCCAAGTATAAGTGATATGCAGGGATAATTAGGTATGTGACCCTGTTTTATAGTGGGAACCTCGAGGTATCATAAGTTGAGTAGCCTGTTGAAGGACAAACAGGCTAGACTGAACAATGATGATTCAATATGAGTGGTCTGTTAGAGAATCAGACCATCTCAAGATAGAAGATTTTAGGCGGAGTAGATGTGAACTTGTTGCGAGGAATTCATTCACCTGTGGATTTTAGGGCCTTGCGAAGATTGGACACAGCTACACTGGGAAGGCTAGGGTGTACCCGGGATGGTGACCATATTACTCGAGTGGTATGAGGCATAAGAAATGGTAAGGAATGATTTTGAAGATGAAATCTAATTTAAGTGGGGGAGAGTTGTAACACTCCGTTTATTTAATAAATAAATTAATTAATTAATGAATGTATAATAGCCCTAAAAACCATAATTATATAGCAAGGTGTTGATTTTGAAGAGTTATCTGGCATAATTTAGAAGTTAGGGGTTTAAAGTGTAAGTTCTGAATTGGTTTTGTAAGTATTTATGAAGGCAGGGGCTAAATGGTAACTTCTGGGACTTCATTGGAAGAGATTTTGGGGCTAAGGATCTGTTTGGTAAATCAGGGATCGAATTTCGGAGTAATTATGGAAGCAGGGGTGAAATTGGTAAAATTTGGACCTAAATTGTGATGGATTCTAATGCTGAGGGTTTATTTGGTAAATATAGAATTAATGTTGTAAGAAAATGATATGGGAGAGGCCATTTATGCCATTATGGCATTAAGTTTCCTAGGGCTCGAGTATAAAGCCCATACAAACCCTAACCCTAATAGAAAACCCTCCAGCCGTCACCCCTTATGCCTCCCACTAGTCACCGCCTTCCCTTCCATTTCCCGGCATCGCCACCACCGTGTCGAGGTTGCTAGCCGCCAATCCATGTTCCATTGTCGCCCTCTTTCTGTTGTAACTGGAGATAAAGACCGGTGGAGGGCTTTGTGCAGTCGGACGTGGAGAGGGCCAAGTCACAGCCACCATGTTGCTGTTGTTGCTGCTGCTGGAATACGCGTCCACCGTCGGACGTCATGACCTTCCTTGCCGGAGAAATGAGCCCGGGAGGAGCCACTACCCTCAGTTGAAGTCCACTGCCACCACTTTTTCTTCTTCTCTTAATTTCGTTTGCCTCGCCTGCAGTTACGCCATCACTACAACTATCTCTGGCCAATAACGTCAATGTGCGTTTTCGTGAAAATAAAGGCTTGTCGGTTCTTGTGGATAGTTTAGTTGAAGATGTTGTGGTGTCCATGGGTTGTTGTCCCACCGTGAGCCGCTGCCACATGCTAAGATCGTCGGTGGCACCGCCGCTGCTGCCGCTGTTTTGTGCTTCTGTCGTTGCCAACCGCCACTAGGAGGGTGGATGGATCCACTTGCAAGAAAGAAAGCATATGGGTGTTCGTTTTCCTGTAGTGTGTGTTATATGTGTAACTTTCTTGGCTGGAAAACCTAGAATAGCCACCACCATCACCGTGAGGTGGTGGCTGTCGACACTAGCCACAGCCAGCCACTACAAGGTGGCTATGTGTGTTTTTAGCTTAGTTGTGTGAGTTATTTTATAGATTAGCATTGTAAAATGTAATTATAAATGTGAATAATGAAACAAAACCCTAACCAACACTGTGAGGTAGTGGCTGCCACCTCTTGCCGCCACCAACTGCTGTGTCGGGTGGCGGTGTGCTTTGCCTTGCTGTGTTTGATTCGGTTGGGGTGTTTAAAACCCTAAGGGTCCCAAAGAATCCTTAATGGGCCTGGTGAAGTCCTAATGGGACTAAGAAAACCTAATGTGCATAATGACTTGGTTTTGGGCTTATTGGGCTATGAAGGGGTTGGAAACCCTAATTTTGGATATATGGGCTTTGGATCAATCGGGACCCATAATAAAATCGTTTATTAAATTAAAATATTAATTAATAACTATTTTCAATTAACCTAAGGCCATGTGAGACTTAATGGATTAAGTCTTTAATGGGGTAACTGAGAAAAACTTAACCCTAATCGTCATTTTATGTGAAACCCTAATTTCACTTGGATTTATTGTTGGGCATTTCTTTTGGGCCTTGATGATTGGGTTATTAACGGGTCATCCCAGATCAAGCAAATGGACTATAATTATTAATGGGCTTTTAGGTAAGGCCCATATGAGGATTTGGGCCCAATTTGGAAAATTGTGCCATTGATGGGCCATAGTTTGGGCCTTTATGATTATGTGGTATTGGGCCATTAGAATACCCAGAATGGCCTGACACGGGTAGTCAACACCCCAGAATGGCTTGACATGGGTAGTCAGCACCCAAGAATGGCTTGACGTGGGTAGGTCGGGCACCGCAGAATTGCCCGACAGTATGCATGATATGTGATTGTATGGTATGTGGTATGATGGGGGAACTCACTAAGCTTCGTGCTTACAGTTTTCAGTTTTGGTTTTTGGTACTTCATTTTCAAAGGAAAGGAGTCGACTTGATCGCAGCGCATCACAATATGGTTTTTATGTACATGAGATCTTTAGTATTACACTCTGATATTGTTTATGATAACATGTTTTGATTATTTCGACTTTGGATTTGACATGACATGATATGATGGATGTTTCTTATACTGTCGGTTTTATAATAACTTATTAAAAAATTGAAATTTTTGGCATTGAATTTTGGGATGTTACATTGTAACATCCTGTTTAAAATAGGATAATTAAATAATAAACCCACAACCCCGAGAAATAATTTTTATATATTATTATAGTCCAAAATCAAATAATATTTAGCAGGGAGTTAGTTTCTGGGAACCAAATGGCATAATTTTGAAGTTGGGGGGGGGGGGGGGGGTTAAAAGTGTAAGTTCTGGATTGGTTTTGTAAGTATTTATGAAGGCAGGGACTAAATGTTAACTTCTGGGACTTCATTTGAAAAGATTTTTGAGGCTAAGGGGCTGATTGGTAAGATTTCAGACTTGTTTTGTAAGGGTTTTCAGAATGAGGGGTTGAAATGGTAAATTTTGGATCGATATTGAAAGAAAAGCGTTAAGGAAGGACCAAATGTGTTGTTATGAAAAGAAGTTTGAATGGATCGGGTATATGAACCCGTCACCTTCACAAACCCTAACCCTAACCATTTTAAACTTCAGCCTCCACCCTCCATATTCTCGAACCTCCCTCTAGCCGTCACCACCCCCTTCTTCCTCCGGTCTCCGGTGCGGCTACACCCCTCACCGCTGTCGAGTCACAAACCACCATGAAACTCTTGTTGTGACAACCATCAATTTCTAGTCAAGTCAAAGTCAACTAAAGTCAACAAGTCAAACCGGGCAACTCAACTAACCCTTGTATACTAGGGTTTACGTTATGTAATTACTGTATAACTTGCTATTTTAATAAGAATTCATCACTTGGAAAATTCGTATTCTTAAAATTTCTTTAACCCTAATCAGGGTAAGTGAGCTAGCAAAGCGATAAAACACTATTACATACCCTTCGGGGGTGTGTAGGACTCTTAAACATAGCTTAACGAGGTTTACGAACCTTGCGTTACAAAGCCAAACACTCAAAAAGGTCACAAAAGAAGTCCCTCTCAATCTATTTCACTCAATATCTCTATATTAAAAATCTCCCCCAAATCTCTATCAAAAGTTCCTTTAACTTTTTGTAATCATTTGGGTCATCCCAACCCTTAACCGGGTCAAAAACCACTTATAATGGGGTAATATTGGGTAAAATAGCCTTAAGGAACCAAAACCCCTCTTTAAGGGGGCGAACCCTCTTAGAGCCGAAGGTCCCTTAAGGGACCGAACCTTGCTGAAACGAAGTGACCAGGACCGAACCCGGAGATAAGAAGGATCGAACCCGAACCTCGCACCAGGGACCGAACCAAGCTTTGGCTCTAGCCTTCGGACCGAATCTCCCTCTTTCGCCTTCACTCTATTTCGGTCCATCTCGACCCAATTCGCCTTCATTCCATGGCCACAAGGGACCGAACCTTCGGCTCAATGCGAGAAGCTTCGCAGAAAGGCCCTTTTTGCCCGGTTTTCGACTAGTTTTGCGTTTTAAGCCTGTTTTTTATTATTTTAACACGATATTTTTATCCAAAATCATATTTCAACATATAAAACCCCATATTTCATGAATTAATCACGTTTTGAGTGCAATCCTTATCCAAGATTAGTGGGTGAGATACTTGTGGTGGAGTGTTGACTTTGCCTTTGTGTATGACACAAGCAACTACCCCATGCCCATTCCATGGCCAGCCCTTGCCCTTCCACCATACCAGGTCATTTCATTGTCCTTTTCCCACCATTTTCCAGCCACACTCTTAGTCAAAGGCTGGAAAAACTCTTATCTCTCATCTCATTTCTCTCATTTCTCTCATTTCTCTCATTCTCCACCAAAGAACAAACTCCATTCTCTCTCACTTCTCTCTCTAAATTTCGAGATTCCAAGGCTGATTTTCAAAGTCTTCATCTACTTTTGGTAAGTAACATCATACTTCATATGATTATTCCACCTCTTTCTACTCAAATCATAGGTTTCTTACACAAACTTCATCATATTTTTGTTAGAACTTAAAATCTTCAAGCAATCTTCTAAGTGTTCTTGAGTTGAACACTTCCATTCTTCAACATCCATCCATTGAAATCACAAAAGGTGAGTTCATACCCCTATCTTTTCATGTTTTTCTTAAGTTTTATGGGGGTAATACAAGTTAAAACACCAAGAACACAACTAGACTCAACAGATTTCATCAGGAAAATTCCACTCCATTCACGCACTGTTTTGGACAAGTTAAACATTTTAGTTTTCAAAACTGTATTAGGTGCAAATAGTTCAGGTTCATACCTTTAAAATGGATACTTGAACATCTCCATACGATTTTTCTACAATTTATGGTATTTTTACAAAACAACATATCATTTCAAGAATAAATCCGGACCAGTCTGTGAATATGGACTTTTTCACACAAGTTGGAGGTCACTAAAAATCATAATAAATTTTATGAATAAACCAGACTCATTTTTCAAACTCTCAGAATTTACGCTTCTGATTTGGACCTTTGATGATTTTTCTATAAATTTTCTAATACAAGAATAGAAATTTTATAATTAGAAAAATGCTATCAATTTCATTTACACCTTGTAATATGTTTAGCAAGGTGTGTATCGTTATATGAAAACTTGTTGTTATATTATATGTTATTTTATCTTGGTAAATTAGGCATACATAGAAAACAAAGGGATTTTTACCTTCACAAGTGTGGTAATAAATTAATATAAATAAAGTTTATACCCCTTTGCATTACAAACAAATTTGATAAACTATTGAAAGTATAGTTTATGTTCACTACCACTACCATTATTTTGATAAACTATAATAGGTATAGTTTATGATTCATTTACATAGCAAACTCATTACTTAAAGGTTTCACTTATACAAAAAGGGTTTTCATTACACTACATGTAAATCTGTTAATGACTAAATGTGAGACATTCTCTTCATGTTACTTTTCAAGTAATACACTTAAGTCCTGTATTGTAACCTGAGTCTCTTGTAGGGAGAGCATGATAGTTGTATATAGATCTATATTGTGATTGACATAGGATTTACGGGAACTTCACTAAATCAAACGATTTTATGTCAATTTAAACTTGCATTGTTTTTACTATAAGTATGGGAAATTACTTGTACATTTCGGTCTTTGGATTTTAAGACTACATTTCACACTTTAAGAAAAATATTGGATTTTTCTGGAACAAATACCACATTTACAAGGAAAAAGACTTTTAATACTGCATTCAAAAGCTTATGAATTCACCAACTTAATTGTTGACACTCTTTCAAAACTACTTGTATTCTCAGGAAATCAATAAACAGGTAACCAAGTGCTTTTGAGGATGGGACGTTAAGGCATCAAACATTTCATCTTTGTCAACACAATTTAATTGATTTGGAAACATGTAAACTCATACTATGGTGTAACTTTTTCAATTATATTTATGTTGGCTATGTTTAGTTTGATCACTATTGCAATTGTTGTTATGATACTATACATGAAGTCCTCCACCCCCAGACTTTTCCGCCATCCTTGGTTTGGGGGTGTGACACTTGTTGTTGGCGTTGAGGACCATTGGGAACCTAAGTGAGGCTGCCGTTATGCCTGGCCGTTGAAGAACGAAGTCACCGCCAATGCCGACGGCCAGTTGATGTTGTTTGTTGTGGACTCCGATGTCTGCCCTCACGTCCTTTCTGACTTGTAGCATATGCCGTCGTCCCATTCCTTGCGACTGTTTCCCTTCTGGCAAGATTGGTGGCCACCATGAGCATATACTGCCACCATATCCCTTCTCCTCTTTGGTTTCTACCGTCGCTGCTACCCGCCTCCTTGTGTCACTTTGGCCACTCCGAGCGGCTGAAAAAGTTGATGTAGCCGGACGTCGTGAGTAGTCAAGAAGAACCACCATGGCAGCTGGCCATTGTGGCCGTCGCTGTCAGCACTATTACTGCCGCTAGTGCGTTGCTACCGTCGCCACCCACCATAGGTGGGTGTTGGGTTTATTTTCCGAGCAAAAAGGATGTGTATATAGAGTAGTGTGTGCGATGTAGGGTGTGTAAGAAACCATTGGCCGGAATCTGGAAAGAAGTCACCACCACCGTGAGGTGGTGGCTGCCACGATATACCACCACCGACCATCACAAGGTGGTTGTGTGTGTGTTATTTGAGATTGCATTGTAATATTGTAATGGAGTAGGAATAATGAAAAAGAAACTCCTATCCACCACCATAAGGTGGTGGTTGCCGCCTCCTACCGCCACCAGCCGTTGTGTTGGGGGCGGTGTGAGTAGTTTGCGTTTTGACTCGTTTGGGATACTTGGACATAATGGGCCTGACAAAACACTAATGGGCCTAATGAAACCCTAATGGGCCCAACAAATCCCTAATTGACCTAAAAGCCCAACCATATGATTAATGGGTTAGTATTGGGTAGGAAACCTATAACAACCCAAACTATTTGGACCATGCAAGGACTAAATTGTAACCCTATTACAATAATAACCTTGAAAACCATGAGAGCATAAGTGCATGTATAAGGAAGTATACACTTTGAAAGTTGCACGTAAAGTAATCTCGTAGAAAAGTAAACAAGTTAAGCAAGACAAAGTGGGAGAAATAAATCGAGAATTCAATCTACAATGCAATCAAACAATCAAACAAGGATCACATGGTGTAGACACAATAACTTGTAATTGTGTCACAGGTTGGACACTTGAATTATAAGGACAATATATTTGGGTTTCCTATTAGCTAAGGCCATAAACACTTCCATAGGACCCACCTAAGACCACGAACTCAGTCCTAGGAAGCACTTAGGCCGTGAACACCATCAAATGGAGGAATCATGGATGTGAACTACTTTCAATAAGCCACTTTGGCTGTAAACCACCTTAAGCCTTCAAGCATGGACCATGAACACCTTCCTAGGCCACCTTTAGGCCGTAAACCACCTTGAGTGAATCCCTTTTGTCCGTAAACTCCTTAGGGGGATTCCTTTGAGCATAAACCATAGTTTATGGTCCATTTAAATCATGAACCTCTTCCAATTAAATGGTGTTCACGGTGGATGCAAGTTGTAATGCGTAGATTTCCAATGCAAAATTCGGTTATTCATGTATTAGCCAACAATAATCAAAGTAAGCATCTTATCAACCCCTTGTCCTATATTAGGGACCGTGAACCCCATTTCCTCATTCCACGACTCACATATGCATTCTGTAAACCAACGAAAACTTTCCCAAGGCTTCAACTAAGTTCCAGGAACCATTCTCTTCATCACTCCTCCTAATTTCTTGTAAGTGTTTTATGACTACTAAAGGTTTCATATAATTAGCTATTTTAAAATCCAACTCACACATAAATTTATGTGTCTATAATCTTATACTAGTTAAAATTCTCAAGAGGTTCATTCAAACTCTTTAAGTGTTAGGACTTGAACTTCTCATCACCTCTCCAAAACACCCACCAAATCAATCCAAGGTGAGCTTTATACCCCTCTTTTTGATGTTTTAATGGTTTTGGGGGAGGATACAAGTCAAGGGTCTTGTGAAATTTTAGTATAATTGCTTGTTTATGCATGTATGATATGATTTATGTGCTTAAAGTAATGAACCCTATATATATATATATATATATATATATATATATATATATATATATATATATATATATATAGGTTCAAGAACTTGAGATTTTTAGCAAGTCTCAAGGTTTTGAACTATATATCAAAAATTAGAAGTTAGAAACAAAAACTAATATGTTTATGAAATATAAATCATAAATTGTTATATCAAGAATCATAAGGTTTTGCTCCAAAAATTGTTTAAACATAATATTTTGGAAATGGTTAAATTGGAATTTTAATGATATTTTGGGGATCATTTTCGGCCATATAAAATTACAAGGATTATATTTGATTATGGGATAAAATTTGGGGAAATCATTGGACACCTAAATTTTAAAGGACCAAAAAATGAAATTTTTGGATAAACAATGGCCTCTTGCATATTTTCTCAAATGTAAGTCTAAAATCAACATTTTAGAAGAAATGGGCCATTTTCACACATCTCACCAAGTTTTGGCTACTTATGACACCTTTTGGCAAATATGGGTCTTACTTGATAATTTATAAAAAGAAGGGCTATTTTGTCAATGCCGATAATTTTGGGTCATATTTGATAATTATGATTCCAAGTAGTTATCCTCAATAAACGAAAATAATAGACCTAGTCAACTAGCATAATTAATGTTATTTATTAAATAACATATGTCCTCAATTTGCTCAAAAACCACTTGGTATTCTAGTTAGACGAATCTCCATCGTCTGGTCCGGGGGTGTGACAAAACCCTAATTAGGGTTTGGAAAACCCTAACGGCATAAAACCCTAATTTTTGGGAATTTATCGGGACACATATGAGAATTATTTAATAAACTTAAAATATTAAATAATAATCATTGGCCAATTAACCTAAGGCAATATTGGACTTAATGGATTAAGTCATTAATGGGTTAAGTAAGAAACGCTTAACCCTAATCGTTATTTCATGTGAAAACCCTAATTTCACTTGGGCCCTGATTTGGGCCTTCTTATTGGACCTTGGTGGTTGGACTATTGATGGGCTATCCAAATTAAATAGACCAAAATAATTGGATGAGTTTTAGGGTATGGCCCATGTGAAGGACTTGGGCCCAATTTGGAAAATTGGGCCATTGGTGGGCCATAACTGGGCCTTTATGACTATGTGATATTAGGTCATGGGAATTTTAGAGGTTGGACTAGAATAATTGGATGGGCCTTAAGGAAAGACCATCTAGAGGTCTGGGCCCAATTTGAAAAATTGGGCCATATGTTAGGCTTTGGACCATTACTTGACTATTGGGCCTTTGGAGTGTAAGTTGGACCTTGGGCTTGGAACCTAATTATTAATTGGGTATTGTTTGATGTTGGCAGTTCGGGAATCTATCAACCAGCAGCTGGAGTTTCATCTGCGGGACTTTAGCAGTGACAGGTGAATTATCCTCACTATACTAAGGGGTCTAAGGCACCAAGGCCGACCCATTGGATATGATATCCTAGCTGTTGATAGTATGTTGATTATGACTTAGTGTTGCATGCTAGTTGTTATGCCAGTTAGGTAGATATGTATGTGCTGTTATTTGATTATTTGTATGCGCATTAGTTGTGTTATATATTGACATATTATGTGGGATGGGTTGAGGTGATACTACTCCGTGCGGTAACCAATAAACCCAAGAGCATTCCAAATATGATTTGAGGGCCAGCTGGGGCATGCCAGACTCGTATTGTGGGCTCGGGAGCATTCCGAATATGAGCTGAGGGAGACTCGTACTATGGGCTCAGTGGCAATCCAGATAGGAGCATTCCAGATACGAGTTGAGGGAGACTTGTACTGTGGGCTCGGTGGCAATCCAGATGTGAGCATTCCAGATACAAGCTGAGGGTGACTCGTACTGTGGGCTTGGTGGCAATCCAGATGTGAGCTGTGGGCTCAGAAGGCAATCTAGACTCACATTGTGGGCCAAGGGGTATTCCAGTTTGTAAAGCTGTGGACCCAATACATGCTCTTATTGGTATATATGTTATGTGCAGTGTATCGGTATTTTGGGGGAACTTACTAAGCCTCGAGCTTATAGTTTTAGTTTATTGTTTCAGGTACATCAAATGATCGTAGGAACACAAGGGTGTGATCGTACAGCTCCTCACGTTTTATGACTATGTTTGTGGGATCCTTTGACATAGAACTGTTTTGAACTTAAATTGGTAATAACTGCTAGTTTATAAATGTTTTAAAAAGTTTAAATTTGGCTTGATTTTTATGGATGTTACAAAAGTCCACCCCCTCAACCATCCATCCTTGTTTCTCTTCCATGCCTATCCAACATCTCCTTTGGCCCTAACCTGATTTAGCTAAAACATTTTGCACATTTCACTTTTTAATACCGATTTTTAATTTAAACCCATTTAAACATTTTTTTTTAGTTTAAAAACCTTTTTAACACATAGTACAATTTTAAAAACCCATATATCCACTACAAGCTTTATATCACAAATTCAAATTCCCTTTTTCTTGATGATCCTAACGAAATTATTTTTTTTATTCTTTTCATAAATCAACCCCTTTATTCAACGTCTTTAGACCAGCACTCCTTGGACCTATTTGTTGCGTTTTCTAGGCAACTATACACTAGACGGAAATGAAAACATTCAATAATTATCCTAAGTGTATATGCACCTTAGGATTCTATGTTTTACTATTATAGCAACGTACTTTTAGAATTGACTTATCAACCTATGGGAGAGGGATTAGAATACATACCTTAGACAAAATAAATTTGTATTTATTGATGCTTGATTCCTTGATCTCTTGTTGCTCCTCAGAAGACTAGTACCCAATGAGAGTACCTCTAATGTTTCACACCCAAAATCCAAGAACCCTAAAACCTATAAGAGAGAGGTTAAAGAGAGAGGGGGATCGGAATTTGTAGCCTTCCAGGAGGAGTATATGCATCAAGTTATGAGCTCCCCTATGCCTTTTTATATAGCTGAGCAGATGACAGGATAACTTTGATTTGAATCAATTAAATATTCAGAATTAATAAATATTGAAATCACTGCCTTATCTATTGAATGTAACAATTCTGGAACCCTCCAAGGAGGCTCCCAAAATCGTCCACGTAGAAGGGGCTTTAGAATGTCCCTTTGTTCAACTATTGAACAATTAACATTCAATCTTTGTACCTCAAGTTAATCCTAAATTAATTCCAAATTAATTTTAGCTAGTTATTAATTAAATTAGACAAAACTTCAAAAATGGTCCTTGTGGTTTCCACAAATATCAAGTTTAGTCCTTAAGTTCAAAAAACCTCAGAAATGGTCCCTGTGGTTTCAAAACTTTTAACAAATGGTTCTTCTACCTAACTCCGTCAACTTTCTACCGTTAAGTGAGGGGCATTTTCATCATTTCAATACAAGGGACCATTTATGAGGTTTTCTCCATTTAAAAAAAAAAGAAAAAAATATAATTATTTAATTAAAGGGCCCCACCCTCTCTCTCTCTCTCTCTCCATCTCTCTCTCTCTCTCTCTCTCTCTCTCTCTACACCGTATACCCCCACCTCCGTCTCCTTTTACTTTTTACCCAAGATGAACGTTTCATCTTCTTCGTTTCTTCCTTCTTAATCAAAATTCCACATCTACCCACCAATCAGTTATATTCGATGCTAGAAATACCAACAAACCCGGATTTCACGAACTCAATCTGGGTTCCCCTATTTCCCCCTTACGACCTGGACCAGTGGTAATCGACCCACCATCTTCTCCATACGAAGGTGGTATGTGGTTGCTATGTATGGCGGTTGTGGCGGCATTATGCAGCAGCGCTGCTCTGGGGCTTCTGCTAGTTCTTTTCTGCCTAATCTCGATGGGAAAGATGAGCGGGGGGAGGGGAGAAGCCTGCTGGTGGTCGGTTGACACTTACGGTAGCGGGGATTGGTGTTGCTCGTCGAAACAGAGAGAAAGACTAGGTGGCAACTGGTGTTTCTTGGCGGAGGTGATGGCAAGTGGATGCTGGAGTGGAGGCAATAGGTGGAAGGAAGCAGTGGTGTCGGGGTGTTTGATGATGGTGGGTCATGACAGGAGGAGGTGGAGAGGCTGCCACAGACAGCTTTGGTGGCCCTCTTCGTTGGTGGAGTGAGAACCAGTTTGAGGGAGTGAGTTTGGAGATGAAAAGGAGGTCGAGGGAAGAGATTCAGACGACATCAGTTGTGGCGGTGGTTGGGAATGGGAAAGTGGAGTCAATTTCTCCAATGTTGGGCTTGTTGAAAGTCAGAGGAGTACAAACTAACCATCACATTGTGCTTTGATGCATCTCTTAGACCCACGAGAGAGGGAGAGAGAGAGAGAGAGAGAGAGAGAGAGAGAGAGAGAGAGAAAGAGAGAGAGAGAGAGAGAGAGGGTGGGGCCCTTTAATTAAATAATTATATATTTTTTTCTTTTTTTTTAAATAGAGAAAACCTCATAAATGGTCCCTGTGTATTGAAATGATGAAAATACCCCTCACTTAACGGTAGAAAGCTGACGGAGTTAGGCGGAAGGACCATTTATTAAAATTTTTGAAACCATAGGGACCATCTGTGAGGTTTTTTGAACTTAGGGACTAAACTTGATAGTTTTGGAAACCACAGGGACCATTTTTGAAGTTTTGTCATTAATTTATTAAACATATAATAAATTAATAATCCTTTTCCTCAATCTCCTAAAAGCATTTTTAGCTATTTTTGCTCTTAAGGGCAGCCCTAAAAGGACTTTGTTATTATTCCCAAAGTTACACCAATTAGTTATAATATTGGACACCTATTTCGAACACTACTATCTTTAGATAAAAGGTCCCTGCTCAATAGGAAAAAACCATCAGACCTTTCTCAACAGGGTTGAATTCAGATTTAGTTGTGATAGTTGGAAACTTATATGAAGACTCCAAAGTATTGATGTGAATACCATATTAATGTGAAGGTTTATACTTTTTAGACCGACGTAGTTGGTACAACTTATTATGCTTATTTGATATAAGGTTATAATGTGGGCTCAAGATAGTGCTCCTCACTGAAGTTGTATGTTAGTGTGAGTTCTTTCTTAGTTCTTATCACATGTGTATGCCTACATATTAATAATGATTGGTCATTATGCTACACTTTTTTGTATGTGTAAGTATAGGTGTAGTTTATACTATCGAGTACGAGATGTAATTATTTGTGCTCATAATCTATCAAATAATTATTTATGTAATTCACCAATCAACTTTGCTTTTCTATTGCGCCAAATCATTGCAGATTCAGCAACAATAAGCATATAGGTGAGATCTATAAGGGTCACGTCATAGTTCATCATATAGTACTCTCTTACGAACTCACTATATGAGTTAGGAAGTGACTGAAGAACCCAATCAACAGCCATCGCTTCACCGACAACGGATCCCATCATTCTTAATCTATCAATGTGTGACTTCATCCCTAAGACGTGTGCACACACCGACTTGCCCTCTTTATGTTTACTTGCCAAAAGGGCTTGAGTGATATTGAACCTTTCAATTTTACAATCTTGTGGGTTAGGGAGAATAATTGGAGGAGGAGGAGGAAGTAAAGCATGATTTCTTGTTCCTCGATCGAATCGTGGAATATCATCTTCATGTGGAATGCTTGTTCCACGGGATTTGAGAAGACCATAGTTGTCGAACTTTGACATCGGGAGAAAAACGAATTCAAGTTAGTTGATTGATTGAGTCCTTGGTAAATCACCCAAATGAAATTCCAAGGCTAGGACCCAACACAATATTCTACAACTCGGGAGAGGGATGCCGTAACCCAAATTGCAGAACATTTGAAGGTAAGTGAATGACGATTCACTAATTTCCACCATGAAAAACGAAAAAGAAATTTAAGTTTTAAATCTATGAAAACTCCTAGATCCTTTGAGATTCATTGAACATTTCAATGGCATGTTTAAATCTCGATATGCCCCTCTTGTTTGTGACTGGGATGCCGAGGATCACAAAGCGGGTGTGAATAACCATGCAAACTACATGGTGCCCTCCACCGAACTATGGCAAACATTGAGTCACCCTTTGCTACCTTTGCTCAGAACCATTTAGTGTGCCGGTAAACCACACACGCTCCACTAACGTCTTCGCAAGGGCACAAAGTGTAATTTCATGGAATTGCATCAATTCACTTTTGCCTAAGTAACTAAGATTGGGAATTTGAAAAACATTTAGTTACTTTGTATTTCATTATACTTATAATGGAAGGTTTCGTCCTATCCTACCCATTCGGCTAACGACCCTCCACTAGTCAAGAGTGCGGTGGGTAAGAGTGGATACCCATTCAATCGCCATTTTATAGGCAATTTCCTTAAACACCCCTTATAGACCAGCTTCGTGAATGAGGCCTACTAATGGTAAGACTAACTTTTACTCATACATATATATAATGTTATACTTTTAATGTTATATATAGTATAGGGTGTATTTTATACTTTTAAAATACTATATGGTTAACTTTAACAATTACACTTTTAATTCAATTAAATGGTTAACCTAAACCTTTATGGATTTATTAAATCTCTTTTAATTATACTCCTTAATTAATTAATAAAACCATAAGGGTGTGATTTGAACTTTTCAAAACATTACTAGGGTTTTAGAATTTAACATTCTTAATTAAACTTTTAATCAACTTTTAAATTCCAAAACTTGATGGCAAGTTTTGAAACATTTCAAAACATTAGGGTTTTAACTATTTAAATTTCAAAACTTCAAAACTTTTGGGTTCAAATTTAAACTATAAAACCTAAAGGGGAAAATATGAAACTTTTCATAACAATAAGGATCAAACAACAAATAATCTAAACTAACATTTAGTTACATAATTATCCATATTTGATTTGTTTAATGATTTCTTGCAAAACAATTTATCAATTTACTCAAAATAATTAATCAATTATCTTATAAGGAAACAATTATCTTATTAATTGATAATTATCTTTAATTAGATCAAGAATATAGTCATATATATCATAAAATCGGATTTATATTGATCTAACATGATAAGGTAACTATCCATATGCAAAAACAGCAAGAAATCCCGAGATAAGCATTATCTGACGAGTTGACTCGTCGAGTTAGGCATGGACTCGTCGAGTCTGCATGGACTCGGCGAGTTCAGCCTCCACAATCCAAAAAATCGAATTTTTCAGTTATGCAATGCATCAATACAATTGAAACCAAGCTAGGCTCTGATACCACTGATGGGTTTTGGTCATAAGACATCCTATGTGCTCATACACACCCTAATGCTTGGATCTAGGTTTCTCTATTGTACATGCTTTGAATCCAAGACTATAAACCCTAATTCTAGCATACAAGTAATCATATTAATATGTAATTAGGTTTAAGATCATACCTTGATTGTTATGTAGCAATAACAATCCTAGTTCCTCCTTGAATTGACTTTGGAATGCTTAGAGTCACAAGTGTCACTCCTCTAATGGTTCACAAACACCATAAGCAAGAGGATGAAGAGGAGAGAGGTTGGAGGCTGCCAAAAACGTGTGTAAACCCTTACAAGAAGCTTTTTCACGTTTTTGAGCCTTAAGGGGTCTTTATATAGTTGGGCTATTAGGTTTATCTAACAAGGAAACCCTAATTTGGATGCTTAAGCCCTAAGCAACCCATAGACTCCTTTAATTAAGCCCATGGACGATTTCCTTCCCATTAGAATTCGTCCATCCCTTAATACAAGGCAATCCATGGCCCAAATTGCAATTATCTTATAATTACAATTCCAGTCCCTTAAGTTTAATTAATCTCTTTTAGTCACAAAACTAATTACCAATTAATTATTGACTAATATTAATTAAACAATATGATTTCTCCTTTAATATATTATTCTCATAATACATTAATAAATCATATTTAATCCTTACTCTCCATAAATCATCCTATCAAGTTGCTTTGGTGAAGGCAACCCAAAAGGACCATGCACCATCGGGTCAAGTACATACCAAAATAGTTATGGACTTAGACACTAATCCAACAAACCCGACAACACCCACAGAAATTCGCTAATTCTTAGGACTAGCAGGTTACTATAGGAGGTTCATTCAAAACTTCTCTAAGATCGGCAAGCCACTTACCTCGCTTACACAAAAGGTCTTACCATTTAAATGGATGGACAAACAAGAAGTTGCATTCCGAACTCTGAAGCGAGCACTCTGCAGTGCCCCGGTACTATCACTACCAGAGGGAACAGAAGATTTTGTAGTCTACTGTGACGCCTCAAATCAGGGTTTAGGTTGCGTTCGCATGCAGTGTGGAAAGGTGATAGCTTACGCGTCCCGGCAACTCAAGACACACGAAGTGAATTACACAACACACGATCCAGAGTTGGGAGCAGTGGTCTTCGCCCTGAAGATTTAGAGGCATTACCTTTATGGTACGAAGTGCATCATCTTCACGGACCACAAGAGTCTCCAGCACATCTTGAATCAAAAAAGAGCTGAATATGAGGCAACGAAGATGGGTTGAACTATTAAACGGTTATGAGTGTGAAATCAAGTACCACCCAGACAAGGCCAATGTGGTAGATGATGCCTTGAGCCGGAAAGAGTACTCTAATCATTGTGTGAAAACTCTCTCAATAACCATCCAATCCCACCTAACCACTCAGATCAGGGCAACCCAGTCATATGCTATGAAGGCGAAATACAGAACGAGCGAAGCATTACGCGTAATGGAGAAGAATCTCGAGGTGAAAGAGGGTGGAGTATACTACTTCATGAACCGTATTTGGGTCCTTAAACTTGGAGGATTTAGGTAGGTAGTCATGAGTAAATCTCACAAGATGCGATACTCCATCCATCCGGGTTTGGACAAAATGTACTTGGATATTAAACAACATTATTGGTGGCCTAACATGAAGGCAGAAACTTCCACCTATGTCAGAAAATGCCTTACTTGCGCCAAGGTAAAGGTGGAATACCAGAAGCCCTCGGGGTTATTACAGCAACCAGTAATTCCCGAGTGGAAATGGGAAGGGATTTCTATGGACTTTGTGACCAAGCTACCCAAGACGTCAGATGGATTAGACACTATATGGGTAATTGCTGACCGACTGACGAAATCCGCTCATTTCCTGCCAATAAAAGAATCCTACAAGATGGAGAGACTGACAAGAATATACATTCAAGAAATCGTGAGGCTTCACGGAGTACCAGTGTCTATCATCTCAGATAGAGATAGTAGGTTCACTTAACGTTTTTGGCAATCACTTCAGAAAGCACTGGGAACCCATCTCAACATGAGCAATGCTTATCACCCACAAATGGATGGTCAAAGCGAACGAACCATTCAGACGCTTGAAGACATGCTTCGCACATGCGTGATAGACTTTGGGAAGTCCTGGGATACCCACTTACCCTTAGTTGAATTCTTGTATAACAACAGTTACCATTCGAGCATCAAAGTCGCTCCTTTCGAAGCGCTATATGGACGTAAGTGTAGATCACCATTGTGTTGGGCTGAGGTGGGTGACACCCAGCTAGCAAGGGAACTAGCATCAGACAAGACGTTAACGGGTCCAATCAGAGCTCGACTACAAGCATCACGCGACCGACAAAAGAGCTACACTGATAGACGGTGAAATCCCTTAGAGTTTCAGGTCGGGGATCGAGTGCTGTTAAAAGTTTCTCCCTGGAAAGGGGTCATTCGTTTTGCAAAATGGGGAAAACTGAACCCACGATACATTGGACCTTTCGAGATTCTTTCCTGAATTGGTCCAGTGGCGTATAGACTGCAGCTACCCGCTGCTCAGCAGTGTACACCTCGTGTTCTATGTTTCCAATCTAAAGAAGTGCCTATCCGATGAAACTCTCATCATTCCCCTTGATGAAATTGAAATCAACGAGAATCTCTTGTTCGTTGAAGAACCAGTCGAAATCATGGATAGGGAGGTGAAGCGTACTAAGCAAAGTCCCATCCCGATCGTGAAAGTACAGTGGAACGCAAAGCATGGGCTAGAATTCACGTGGGAACGCGAAGATCAAATGAAGCAAAAGTAACCTCATCTATTCTAACATTCTCAAATCGGGCTTTCAAAAGAATTTCGGGACGAAATTCCCTCTAACGGGGGGATGATGCCACATCTAGGAATTTGAAGCCTTGTAAACATTGAACAAAGATAACAAATGTAAACCAACAATGGGAAAGCATGTAAGACACTTATTCATTAACAACAAAATCTCAATCAAACACATCAAACATGCACTGCAAATAGCCAACAAACAATTAGAAACCCTAGAACATCCTTGTTTGAGTCCATTTTGGACTAGGATTTTCTTATTGGACCCAATGGACCAATAAGCTTCCAATTGGACTATCTTGGGCTTAGAACTCTTGAATGGGCTCTAATTGGACCCACTTTCATTTATTTTAATATTTTGGGCCATATTGGGCCTAGAATGAAATAAAACACCTTAATGGACCTCATTGGGCCATAACTAACCTAATTAGCCCTAATGGGCCATAAAAATCATTTCTTGATTTATTTTGGGCCAATAGTTATCTAAATTATCTATGATTTGGACTTAGGCATTTAAGGGCCCAATTCTTTCCTTTTCCCTCTCCAAATCTCGGCCCAAGCCCAAATGAAAGGAGGAGTTGACTTCTCATGGCTACCTCATTTTGACATAATGGTCTTCCATGCAACTTATCCCATGTCTCCATGCACACATCACCTCAAGACCTCTCTCTTCTCCTCTCTCTTTCTCTTAGCCGAAACAACACCAACACACACACTTCACTCAAAAATCTCTCAAAGAAACTCTCTCCATTCCTCTCCAAAATTTTCGAGATCTAGGGAGCTTTCAAGGAAATTATCCCACAAATTCTTCATCTAAGGTAAGATCATGCTTGGATCTATGATCTAGATTCTTTATTTTATCAAAAATATCTTCCTAACCCATGCAAAATCATGATCACTCTCTTAGAAACCCTCTAAGTTCGAAATCAACAAAGGAGGGTTTGCTAGGGCCGAAAGTAACATCAAACTTCTCCCAACATCCTTCAAAACCGAAATCACAACTCAAGGTGAGTTTCATACCCCTTCCTTTTTGGTTTTTATGAGTTTTATGGGGGAGAATATAAGAAAATGTGTAGATCTATGTGTAAATGTATGCTATGTGTGATTTGATGCATGTATATGTGTGTTATCATGTGTTTTGGGATGAATATGTTATCAAAATGTGTGTAAAAACCAAGATCTAAGACATGAGAAAGGAAATAAACATACTTAATATATTATACACTAAACAAGTCAAGAAAAATAGTTTATAAGGTTAGGATGAACATACTTGAACATGAGACCCATTTTTGGGCCTAAATTGTCAAAAATGCAAACTTGGGGTAACCATCAACAAGTCACGGTTTCTGGAAGGTTAAAAGGGGCCAAAACAGTTTCCATAAATATTTTCCTAATTTTAGAAATTTCTAAGGACTTAAAATGTAAAATTTTAACCTAATGGGCTAATTTTGGGCTTTTCGGCCCAATAAGCCTCAAAATGCGAAACGTTTACAAGTTGAAGGGCTGGAAATGAGATTTTCTGTAAAACAGGGAGTAATTAGCATAATAAAATGTTTATAAGGTTCAAAAATGCTTTTCATTATCAAAAAGGACTAAAAATGCAAACTTTTTAGATTTTGTGCCAAAACTGTAAAAGTTGTGAAATGGGTCCTTAACCGAGAACGCTATTCTAGAGGGGCTGAAGCTATCAACTAAATAAACTTTGGGTTAAAATCGTGTTTTCATGAAATAAATTATACAAAAGTGTCAAGAAAAGTGTTTTAAGGACTAAAAATGAATTTCTTTTATATAAAAGGACCAAAAGTGTTATTTTTATAAAAGGAAGAGTAATGAAAAGGGTCAAACTTTACTTACAAACAAATCAAATCAAGATACAAGATCCGCGACTACCGACAAAATGGAAAACAAATACACTCTCAATAACACATATCGTTACAAAACGAATTGATTCGGTCTCGAATCAATAAGAACACAAAATCATTAAACCAAAGTAATTCGTTAATCACGCGATAATTACAATGAGTCAATATACAAACTTTGGGCTTGAAAGTTTCAAATCATGCTTGTTGGGCAATTCTAACCCATCAATATGATCTTTGGGCCCAAAGGGATTATGCTTATGTGATATTGGGCCTTCTATGACCCAATTCCACGTAAAATGACTTTCAATAGCTCTAATGTGTTATTGGGCCCTAATGGCCCATTAGTACAGCTAGTGAGGTCAAGAAGTCAAATGCGAGTTGGGCCAAGTGTCTTTCGCATTCCCGATAGCCTTGAATAACTCCTAGAAATAAAGGGGGCTTCGTACCCTCCTTTTTCCTCAGTTGTTGGGCTTATGAGAAATCAAGTAAACATATTCATGGCGTTAATCAGCAGAAATCAGGGTGGTTGGATTAAGTGAGTAGTACGGACGATGCCTTAAGGATCGTTCGTAATTTGTAGTTATAAACTAGTCATTTCTTTAAATGCGTGATTATAACGACTCACAAACCCTAATTAATCCAATGTCACCTGGGTAATCAAAACATTCGTCGTATCGGTATAACAATAAACAAGTCATGTAATTTACGTATTGGGGAAAACATCGGGTTTTCCCGGGAAGTTTAACATTTTCACTTGTGTGACGTATACAAAGTTCAACCATTAAACATGCTTTGAAAATCAACAAGCATACTTACGGATCTTCACACTTTTTTAAACAAACATTTTTTTTTTCCAGAAAATATCGGATTTTCTGGGTTTTTCAAACTTCACCAAATCATTTTACCATAACATTACTTATGAACTCACCAACATTTCATATGTTGATGTTTTCCAAAATAACTTGTATTCTCAGGTAACAGGTAAGCCGAAGAATAAGTATCAAGAAATGTCATGGTGTTTTGCTTAAATTATCTGTCAGACAGTTTATGTTATGGATTTGTAATGTCTAAAGCAATGTACTGAATGTAAACAATATCAGTTGCAATATTCCAATGCATGGTGATGAATTATGTTATGATTCATGTATATTCATTGTGATGGTATTCAACTTGAGTCACAAGAGCCCTCGGATTTTTCCGCCGTCCGGTTCGGGGGTGTGACATACATAGACTGAATCTCACTGTCCATTGCCTCTTTCCATTTAGCAGACTCCGTGCCTGCCATGGATTCCTTGTAGCTGCTAGGTTCGTCCAAATTTACTAGTGTACTATCACTAATAAATGTATCCCCTTCAGTAGTAATATGGAATCCATACAACTAGGGTGGAACACTAGCCCTACTGTAACGTCTAAGAGAGGAGGACTCATTAACAGGTTCAACATGAGTTTCCTCCTCAGGTTGATCGCCAGTGTTAGAGGTTCCTTCATTGCTCGACTCTTGAAGCTCTTCAAGATCGATTTGCCTCCCACTGTCCCCTTGGCTTATGAGTTCTCTCTCTCTCTCTCTCTCTCTCTCTCAGAAAACCCCTCTCATTGCAACGAATACAACATTGTTACTCGATCGAAGAGATAGCCAAAAGACATTTGCAGGTAACCGATGAAAATACATCGCTCACTACGAGGTTCGAGCTTATCTTGAGTCTCTTGTCTTACGAAAGCCTCGCAACCCCAAACCTTGATATGTGCCAACGAGGAAGCTTTCCCTGTCCACATATCGTGAGGTGTTTTGGCAACCTTCTTTGTGGGAACTAGGTTAAGGATGTGGGCAGCAGTCTCTAAGGCATACCCCCAAAAAGATATTGGTAATGAAGCCCGAATCATCATAGAATGAACCATGTCCAACAAAGTTCGAGTACGTCTCTCAGCCACACCATTCAATTGTGGCGTCCTCGGAGGCGTCAATTGCGAAACAATTCTGCATTCCTTCAAATAGTCATGAAACTCAAGACTTAGGTACTCTCCTCCTCGATCAGATCGAAGCATCTTGATTTTCCTGCCCATTTGATTCTCCACTTCATTCTTAAACTCTTTGAACTTTTCAAAGGTTTTTGACTTGTGCTGGATTAAGTAGATATAACCATATCTGCTATAATCATCCGTAAAAGTCACGTAGAAGCGACACTCATCCCTTGGGGTGGATCTAAAGGGCCCACATACATCTGTGTGCATGAGATCCATTAGACCTTCACCCGTTGCACAAGTGCCAGTAAAGGGTTACTTGTTCATCTTCCAAAGTAAACAAGACTCAGACGTGCCATCATCCCTAAGGTCGAATGAGTCCAACACTCCATCCTTTTGGAGTTGGGCTATGGGTTTCTTGTTGACATGGCCAAGGCGACAATTCCACAAGCATGATTTGTCCAAACTATTGAACGCATCAATACTAAACATATCATTTCCTAAGTTGTCTAAAACCAACACAAATTCATATATTCCATTACAAGGTAGTCCATTAAAATAGAAAACACCATCAAGATAAACATTAATAGAATCATTACTATTGTCAAATGAATATCGAAACCCTTATCTATATAATCCATGAAAAGAAATGATGTTCCTTGGCATATCTGGCGAATAGCAACAATTATTTAAATCAAACCCTAACCCATTACTCAACACTAAGGAATAAACTCTGATCTTGGTAACTGGCGACGATCTTATGTTTCCCATGACCAAGTTTATCCTTCCATGCTCCACTTCCCTACTTTCTCTTAGGCCTTGAAAATTAGAACAAATGTGGAAGCCACATCCAGTATCAAGAACCCATGAAGTAGCAAGTGATGAGTTATTAGATTTAAATGAATACATACCTGCAAAGGTGGGCTTTATCTTCCCATCCTTAATATCTTGCATATATTTAGGGCATCTTCGTTTCCAGTGGCCCTTCTCATGGTAGTAAAAGAACTTTGCATCCTTTGGGACAAAAGATGGCTTAGCGGAACCAACTTTGGTCCCACTAGAAGAGGAACCATCTTGGGACTTTCCCTTTTGGTGGCTCTTAGAAGGGGCCTTCCTCTTCTTACCCTTTCCTTGCCCAATTGCCAATACAGGGGTCGATTCAGTAGGAGTAGATGTAACAGATTTATCCTTTATGTTGCACTCAACAGTCCTTAACAACCCTTGAAGCTTGCTCAAAGTGACCTCTTCTTTGTTCATGTGGTAGGTCATTCTGAACTGGTTGTAGCACGGAGGAAAGGAGTGGAGGATGATGTTGATAGCCAAATCCTCATCAAAGTTAACATTTAAGTTAAGAAGACGATCAACATACCTTTGCATCTTCTGTAGATGCGAGGTTAGGGATTCTCCACTCCCCATCCTAGCGGTGATCATGTTAGTGATGATCTCATAGCGCTCTTGCCTCGCGCTTTGGTGATACTTATCCATTAAATCTTGATGCATCTCGAATGGATACATGTCCTCGTAGGACTTTTGGAGTTCTGCATTCATAGTCACGAGCATGATGCAATGAACCTTCATAGCATCACAGTCATGTGCCTCAAAGGTAGTGATTTCTTCAGCAGTGGCAGTTTCTGAATTGATCTTTTCAAGCTTCTCGTCGAGGACATATTCTTTGTCCTCATAGCGAGTGATCATTCGAATGTTTCGGATCCACTCGTTGAAGTTGTTTCCATTAAAGATCACTTTCCCACATAAACCCATGAGTGAGAATCCACTAGTAGCTGCAGGAGTGTTGTTGTTGTTTGCGTTAGATATCTGAAAATAGAAAAGGACAAGTTTGATTAGAATGAATCCCCAATTAATCACCCACATGAGAAATTAGGGCTAGGATCCAACAACATTATATACAACTTAGAAAAGGGATGCCGTAATCTAAAAGAAAATAACTTGAAGGTAAGTGAATGACGATTCACTAATTTTCCACCATAAAAAACTAATGAAGATTATGTTTTAAATGTTTTGAAAACTCCTAGATCTTTGAGATTCATTGAACTTTTCAATGACATGTTTAAATCTTGATATGCCCTTCAAGTTTGTGATTGGGATACAGAGGATCACAAACAAGGTGTGAATAACCATGCGAACCAACATGGTGCACTCAATGTCACTATCACCTAATCAATGTGCCAGTTAGTCGCACACGCCCCATTGATCTATGATAAACATCGAGCCACCCTTCGCCACCAATGTCAACCCTAAATTAGTGTGCCGATTAACCACACACACTCCACTAACGTTTGACAAGGGTAGGAAGTGTAATTCCATGGAATAGCATGATTTTGACATTTTACCCTAAAGTAACTAAGACTGGGAATTTGAAAAACATTTAGTTACTTGTAATATTCATTATACTTATACTGAGGAATTAAATGCCCTATCCAATCCGTTCGACTAACGACCCTCCACCAATCAAGGAAGCGATGGGTGAGAGTGGACACCCATTAAGCATCATTTTATAGGCAGTAACCTTATAGCCCCCTTATAGACCGACTTCGTGAATGAGACGTACTAGCGATAAGAGTAGCTTATTCTTATACATATATATATATATATATATATATATATATATATATATATATATATATATATATATATTAATCTTATAATAAATAAAGTATATGTTGAATTTTAAACTTGTAAAATTCTAAGGGTTTGAAATTTAAATAATTCAAAATTAAACTTTTAATAAAAAAAATTTAATTCCAAAACTTGAGGGGTAAGTTTTTGAACTTTTCAAAACATAAAGGATCAAATAACAAATAATATAAATTAAACAATTAATTTGGTGATTATCTATATTTGATCTAATCCAATTTCATGCAAGATAATAGATCAATTAATTCAAATAATCAAATTTTATCATATAAATAATTTCTTATTTAACTAATTGGTAATTATCTTTTGTTTTGGTAAGGATAATCTCATAATAATAATAAAATTCAGATTTTATCATACAAAAACAGTTTTGGCAGTTATCCTTCAGAAAAATAGCATAAAATCCCGAAAATCTTTCTGTCTGACAGCTAAACTCGTCGAGTCCACATTGGAACTCGTCGAGTTCAACCTACTTGTCGAGCTCAACAGGCAGTTAGCAAAAAAAAAAAAACGATTTCAAAGCTTGAACAAATAAACAAGGCATCAATACAATAGAAACAAAACATAACTCTGATACCACTGATGGGTTTTACACACAAGAACTTTCCTATGTGCTCATGCAAACCCTAATGCTTGGATCTTGGTTTCTCTATTGACATGCATTGTATCCAAGACTTACAAACCCTAATGTAGCATACATATTTCGAAAATATCAAGATATACCAGATCTAGATGTTTACCTCTTGAACAATCTTGGATCTTCTTTTTCTTGGAGCTTAGAGCCACAACTGTAACTCCTCTAATGGCTTACAAACACCACACAAGCAAGAAGGCAATTATGAGAGAGGGATGAGATGCAAAAATCGGCCCTAAGGTTTTATTGGAATCAAGTGGCCGAAAATTGCATGTAAGGGTCTTTATTTATACTGTAGGATGCTAGGGTTTTAGTCAAAACCCTAACAGACAACTTAATCACCAAGCAACCCATGGAACCTTCTCGAATAAGGCCTATGGATGAAATTATGATGGACTTTCATCATAATTTTGTTCACCCTTTAATCCATTAGGCCTTATTCGAGAAAAATTTTGATGGCCCAAGAGTGTTATATGAAGAAGAGGAAGAAGAAGTAGAAGTGGAAGAGGTTGTCAAAGAAGAAGAAGAAATTGAAAAAGCTGACAATGAAACTATAGAGGAAGTGATAGGGGTTAATGAAAGAGAGGTTGAGCCGCCCACTACCATTAAGAAACTAACTCCATTGGTAGACCAACCACAAGAGATGGAAGCGATAAATTTGTCGGACTCTTCAAAGGATACGTATCACAAGAAAGAAGACGCCCAACCGGTCACCTACTCAAAAACCATGTCAAAGAAGGAAGAGTTGGTCACCTTAATGAACAAGTACAAGAAAGAATATGGTTGGATGATTGCTATTATCAAAGGTTTGAGTCCGGTATGGTTCTCCCGTAAAAAGAAAGTCAAATACAAGAAAAGAGTCTCAATGGAGGTGTGGAAATTAAAAAATGTCGACACGGGGAAAATTTACAAGGTTAATGGACATCGATTGAAGCCATTCAATGAAGTTTTTGATTCAAATGTCCAAGATGTCGTCCATTTGGACGCCCCAAAGTGTTAAAGTGAAGTTTGGAGGCGTCTCGCCAAAGACGTTAAAGAATGGCATTTTTGGAAAGCATTGTGTTTTTGTGTTTTTAATTTGAATAAATGACTTTTGAAGATGCTTTTGGGATTCAAAAGAATTGTTTTTGAAGAAATCAAGAGTTTCTAGGTTTTTGGGGCCTTCCAAAGCGAGAACGGGTGAAAAACGAAGAAAAATGAAGCAAAAATGAAGATCAGGATCAGGGGGTTGCACGACCCGCGTGCTGTTGCGCGGGTGGGTTGCGCGGCCAGGTGTGATGAAGCGACATTGGCCCAAGACTTAACTGCAAGGTCTGCGCGACCCGCGTGCTACACTGCGCGACCCGCGCACTGTGCTGGGCAATTTGGGCTATTTTTGGCTATTATTTGACCAGGTGTTGACCAAAGGTTTTAATGAGTTGACCTTTTGACTTTTCTTGACCAACATTGACCGAAATTGACCCTTTTTGACCCATAGATTAAAATGTTCAGCTTCTCTTCTTCTTCATTTAATCATCTTGACCTCCCACTCCATTCCTCTCATATAACCTTCCAGCACCCACCTCGCTTGAAAATTCAAGATTGGCGGAGTTCTACCGGTCGTAATTTCACGAAACCACCGCCACAGACATTTCCCGCCGCCCGACCCTCCGATTTAGGTCCTTTCCGCCCTTTCCTTAAGCATTGAGGACAATGCTTGTTCTTAAGCTTGGGGTGGGGCATTTCCCTTTTTTTTCTTACTCTTTTTCATGCATTTTTAGTTAGGTTGCATAACATATTAGTTTAAGTTAATTTGCATTCATTTTTTTTTATTTTATAAAATTTCAAAAAGATTTTATTTTCTTCTTTTCTACTTTTTATTTTTGCATAACATTTAGCTTAAGACATTAGCATTCATGCATTTTTGTTGTCTGTTTATTCTCACCTCTCTTGGATGCCATGGAACAGGTTCACAGTTATTGTATCATTATTGGTCCAGGATCTTGTTGCTATCTCACCCATCGAATCGGGACCACTAGCTGCAGTTTGGGATTTCATACTTGGGATCAGATGCTGGTAGCTTAAAGGGGTAAGTGATCATGGCCAGGTAGTTTCATGAAGAATTATGCATACAATACTAACAACTGTAGGATATACTATAGCAATGGGTGTTCTTAGCCTTGCGGTCACTACCGCGGAGAGGATCACACTTGATCATGTTTGAACTGTTAGGATGAAATTACACTTTATACCCTTGCAAAGACGTTAGTGGAGCGTGTGTGGTTTACCGGCACACTAAATGGTTCTAAGCAAAGCTGGCAAAGGGTGACTCGATGTTTGTCATAGTTCGGTGGAGCGTGTGTGGTTTACCGGCACATCAAGTAGGTGATTGTAACATGTGGGGGCACCATGTAAGTTTGCATGGTTATTCACACCCGCTTTGTGATCCTCGGCATCCCAGTCACAAACTAGAGGGGCATATCGAGATTTAAACATGCCATTGAAATGTTCAATGAATCTCAAAGGATCTAGGAGTTTTCATAGATTTAAAACTTAAATTTCTTTTTTGTTTTTCATGGTGGAAATTAGTGAATCATCATTCACTTACCTACAAATATTCTGCAACTAGATTACAACATCCCTTTTCTAGGTTATAGCGTATTGTGTTGGGTCCTAGCCTTAATATCTCATTTGGGTGATTTATTAAGGACTCAATCAATCAATTAACTTGAATTTAGTTTCTCCCGTTTTGTAGATGTCAAAGTACGATAACTACGGTATTCCCAAATCCCGTGGAACAAGCTTTCCACATGAAGATGATATTCCACGATTCGATCGAGGAACAAGAGATCATGCTTCACTTCCTCCACCTCCTCCAATTATTCTCCCTAACCCACAAGTTCGAAGGCTTGAAAACTTCAAGCTCACTCAAGCCCTTTTGGCAAGTAAACATGGGAAACCTATGTGAGTACACGTATAAGAGATGAAGTCACACATTGAAAGATTAAGGATGTTGGGTGTCGAGATTTCAGGTAAGATGGCTGTTGAATGGGTTCTTCAGTTGCTTCCTGAATCATATAGTGAGTTCACAAGAGAGTACTATATGATGGATCATGACGTGACCCTCATTGATCTGATCTAATTGCTTATAGCTACTGAATCATAAATGATTTGGCGATCTGGTCGAGCAAATTTGTCTGGTAAATCAAACTCCCAAACTTCAATGGATATTGAAAATGGTGACATTGGAGATTCAGAAAAGGTAGATTCTGAGATAGTTCCATGTGCCATTCCAAAGGAATCCATTTGCTTTTATTGCCAAGAGAAGGGGCATTGGAGACGAAGCTGCCCTATTTACCTAAGAGATCTAAGAGATGGGAGAGTCAAAACATATGACTCTAATTTAGGTAAAAAAAAATCCATTAACTAACTCTTATAAGTTCCTATTCTAGATTATTAATACATGATGTGATAAGATTACATTTGATGTTTTGTAGAATCGAAGAAAAGAGAGGAAGCCTAAGGGAAGAAGTGAGCGGAATCTAATCGTGAAGAAATGGATTTCGATCGCATTACTTGAAGATTAGAATCTTCAACTACTACATAGAGTTAGAATAAGAGTGCTAAGAAATATGTATTAGCATAGTTTTTCAATGAATTGCGTTGTAAGGACAAATTTTTCCGCAATAAAATAAAGTTTGATTTTATATTATTTATTTATATCCTCGTAATGAAATCGTATGAAAAATTGATGTTTGCATATTTCTACAATGAATGAATGTGATTCTTAATTATGTTATTTGTGGAAACGTCATGAATTTACCAAATAGAGAAAGTTTCTCATCGCCCGAGTTTCAATTGCATAGAGATTTAGAATCGTACAACAAGTATTGCATGATGAATGATAAATTTCATATTTGGAAACTATACTAATTCGTTGACAAAGTGTCAAGTGAAGGACAAGGAGATCGAGTAAACAAAGTTGTGTGTTGATCAAGTCCACCACAAGAGTAACAAGGATATTCGTCATGATTTACTAAAGGTTTAGTATATATGGTTATACTTATAAGATTAAGTGTAATTCTGAATTGATTGAAAGAGTTTAAATCAATAGCAGAACGAATAAGAAGAATCAAGTAGGCAGAAAGATAAAAGTTTCTCTATTCTAAGAAGAAGGGAGAGTACCTTTTTATCATAGTTTTATGATAGGTCTTAATGATTAAGAACCATATCTCAATTGATCCCCTAAGTGAGTCTTAGTACAATTGTATGTCTGATAAGAGAATCAAGAATTGGAGAAATGGTTAAATCAAGAAGTCAATCATACTTCGTTCCAAAACAAGTCTTAGAGCTAAGATTGTGACATTGAGTGACAAGTCTTAAGAAGGTTTATAACATTCACCAAATGTGGAAAGTTGTGATGTCTTGGAGAAGACAAAGACTAACTAGGACCAATTTTGTGAAGTGTTTTGTCTTGATAAAAGCTATACTAACTCTTGAATATTTTTTTGACGAGAAATGTTTATTGACAAGAGAATCTTATATGTCAAGGAGTCAGTGGGAGTCTTAATGGTCTTGAAAGGTCTCAAGAACAAATCAAGAATAAACCTTATCGATCATAACTAGCACACGACTTGAGGTTTATAACCTATCGTGTTGACATTATTTTGTTTCTGTGCCATTCCAATTGAGTTAATTATGCATGTGAGTTCCATGAGTTCTCATTTGAATGCATAAAAGGCAAGCACCTTGATCAATGAAAAATACATTGATAAGAAAGGGTGAGCTGCTTAACTACTTGGAAGACATGGTGGGCAGCCGTGTTACCATAATGCAAGAGATCAAGATTGAAAAGTTCCGTCCATAAGAGTTTGGATTTGTCGCAAACCTTGACAAATTCACATGGATAGGAACAAATACACCATTAAAATCTAAGTGTCATAATATTCCCTCCTTCATGAAAATGATTGTGAGGAAATGCTTTCACTAAGAAAGATTTTAAGAAGACAGTGATTGTGAAATTGTATTCTCGAATTCGATTATGGTTACGGTATCCCTTTCCATGATTCGAATTGTGAGATTTGGCAATTAGTCTTAATTATTTAGACACACATATGAGCTATCTAATGGAAAAGTGTATAATTTCGAGAAGCCTTGATAAAAGATTATCAAAGAATTGGGTATTAGAAATATGAACTTAAAGAAATTCAATAGGCATTGTTTTTCTGAAAGTTAAGTTGTTTCTAAATACATGCCAAAGCTAGTGGGAGCATAAACATTATGCTTAAAATAATCATCATGATAGTGGGAGCATAAATGTTATGATTGTATGATTATTATGGCAAGTGTTGCAAGTTAGAAATATTAATTATAGAAAACAAGAGTCATATTTTGCAAAGTTGTAAGGGTTGAATAGTTGTTTTACTATAATTAAGGGAGAGAATATTATGCTTCATTTCAAATCTAAAGGCTTAGGTTGTGGAATGTTAATATTTTTTAGTCAAAGATACATAGTGTGTTCTTCAATTTTGATTATGATTACGACATTCCTCTTCATAGTTCGAAATGTGAGAACATAGCACATAAAATATTATGGCAGAAGATTGATAAAATATTAAATCTTCATGTAAGACATTATGCATCGTGTCCCATACGCTTCAGGTATATGATCGATTGCAAATGTTATAATATTTGACCATTCTAAATTTTTTCCAAATGTCTAGCGCATTTAGAGAGAAAAAGAACAAGAATCGGTTTTGACTAAGATAATTAAACAACTATCAAAGGACGATCCAAAGCTTGCTGAGGATTGGTCGCTTGTGAGTAGTTGGAAGTATGATATTAGATGGAGTATATCGACATTATTATGAATAGATAAGATTCTATCAAGAATGAGTTGTTATATGGTAAGTATGGAAAGGTTTCCATATTAGGAGTTAAATATTGAGAATCTATGTCTAGATTAGAAACTTTATGTAAAAGGATGTTCAAAGGAATGTACTTTGAGTGAGAGACATCATATCTATGGAATTGTCTTGTAACAATTTCCGATAAAGATCTTTGTAATTTCATTGGCAATAGTCATTGTGACCTTAGTGCAGTGACATTACAAAAGGATCATTGCATAAAATGTTAGAATCTAGCATATTCTATAAGTGGCAAGAATTTGATATTCTTACACTTGTGATAAGGAGTGGGAGTTGTGGAATGAGTATGATTGGAAATGTATTCATTTGATCTATTTCACAAAGTAAGAACCATAGGTAAACATTGTGTGCATGCTGAGAGCATGGGAAAAGTGTTGTAATTCAAGTAAGAAGTTGATTACCTGAAACAACAAATAATGAGTAATCGATATGGTGATAAATAAAAGGTGTTTTATTTATACTCAAATATTTGAGGCCATATGGGATCAGTATTATTCTTGTGTTTCACTTTGCATGTTTTGACTTCCTGAATAATTTAATTGGTTAAGAACAGTCAAATTATTCGAACGGGCCACATTCGTCCATATGTTGGAAGTAGGTATGAATGAAGACTTTCGTGAATTGGTGTGTGGATTGTCTAAAGAGAATTAGACATAAGCAAATGTTTGCTGCAACGTTCATGAGTGCTTATGAATTTGATTTGAGCATTGGATTAAACCCACGCTCACTTGGATTACTTCATGGATTTTATCACGAGTGATTGGTGAGACAATAACATCTTATATTTTTGAAACCGAGATGTGTGAGTTGTATCTTGCGAGTCGGTTGCACATTGATAATATGTAAACACACCAGTAACTTGGTGTTATAAAACATATTGTTGTGTGTGATTCGGTGAGTGAGTGAAAGAAAGCATTGAGTCAAAGTTTATTCGTTCCTTTTATCCAAAGTAGGATAAAAGCGATATCTGTTGGCCCCTCGATGATTTAGTGATGACACCTAAGCGCTTGGCCAAGCCGGGACTAAGTTGATGTGTTCAATTGTAGTCTGTTATCAGTCGTCATAAATCTGAATTCGGGAAACAACACATAGACAGAGAGAATGATTTAGATCCATGTCTCAATCTATACGATAATATCTAGAATGGAGGAATATATGATCCCTTATCTTAAGGACACGCGTATCTGATAAGATCAGAGTTGACAGCGGCTTTGGAAAGCTACGATTGCAGATCAGGATCTGAGGTCATATGCATAATAGTTATTAGACTTATCCAAGTGGGAGACTGTTGGATTAGTGTCTAAGTCCATAACTATTTTGGTAGGTACTTGACCCGATGGTGCATGGTCCTTTTGGGTTGCCTTCACCAAAGCAACTTGATAGGATGAATTATGGAGAGAAAGGATTATATATGATTTATTAATAAAGGAAAAATCAGATTGTTTAATTAATATTAGTCAAGAATTAATAAGAATTAAGTTTGTGGCTAAAAGAGATTAATTAAACTTAAGGGACTTGAACTGTCAATTGTATGATAGTTGAATATTGAGCTAATGGACTCCATATTAAAGGGGTGGACGAATTCTATGGGGAAACCCATTAGAAATCGTCCTAGGGCCTTTCAGGAAGGAGTCCATGGGTTGCTTAGGGCTTAAGCATCCAAATTAGGGTTTTCTTGTTAGATAACCCTAATAGCCTCACTATTTAAAGAACCCTTATGCCCCAAAAACGTGGTGAACTAATTGGTTAGGGTTTCCACACGTTTTTGGTAGCCTCCTTCTCTTCTCCTCTTCATCCTCTTGCTCTTGGTGTTTGTGAACCATTAGAGAAGTGACATTTGTGACTCTAAGCTTTCTAAAGTCAATACAAGAAGGATTTGAGATTGTTATTGCTACATAACAATCAAGGTTTGATCTAAACCCAAATTTATATGTTATATTGATTATCGTATACTAGATCTAGGGTTTATAGTCTTGGATGAATTGCATGTATAATAGAGAAACCTAGATCCAAGCATTAGGGTTTTATATAAGCATATAGGATGTTCTTATGGCCTAAACCCAACACTTAGACACTAATCTAACACTTTGTTGTGGACTTTCGTCAAATGTGGACTCTCATGTTCAAGGATACAATACAACAAAAGAAATATGGGAGAATATAGTGGGATGGGACGTAGACTTAGACTATCCCATATACCCTTCACAAGGGACGTCCATGGCAACAATGACAACCCACCACAACCGTGCACACCTTTCTGTGTATGTCGTGGTGGTTTTGATATTGTGAATTGTGGTTACCACCACAATGTAGGACGACCAATCATCTTTCTTATATTCTCTCTTCTATACTCTCTTTTCCTGCAAGTGTTTGTGGTTTGTGATATGTACACTAAAGTTGGTTTAGAAAAAATGATGATGAGGTGGAAGGAGATAAAGGCCGAGGTGAAAGGAAACCACGGCCATGGCCATGGTACCCATACTAGATATTTTTTTGAATGGCTAACAATTCTTAGCAAAAAAAAAAGGCCTAAGCAAAGAGCTCAAACAATTACTAGAAAATAAAATAGGAAACATACACGAATTAAACCGGTCATTTTTGCTAAGATTTGATCTATCATTAATCTAACTGAACATGAAAATATCAATGTTATCCACTATTTTCATGATTGCTTACCGTTTAATCTCGAAAGACAGTGTCATCCCAAGCCTTCTATATAAACCATAAAGTTGTGTACACAAGAGAGAGTCTCAATTTCTTCATTTTAACTCCACCTGTGCACGAATTTACTATAACAATCAACTCCGAACAAGTGAAAGGCTCCCGAAGGAGAATAGAAGACCACTCTAACAACCAATTCCACAAAGAAAGTACGATCCATATCTTCCTCCATGTAGTGATAAAAAGGACATAAAAGCAAATTCATCACAATCCCTCTCTTTAGTAAGTTTGCATAAGTTGGTATTCTATTATTAAACCACCGCCACACAAAACAATTGATATTTAAGGGAGTAAATTACTGAAATCGTCCCTATGGTTTGGTCAAAATTATACGTTTGGTCCTTAACTTTTTTTTTGTTTTTTTTTTGCAAACAGATTGTCCCTATGGTTTAATTTTATTGTTTTTTTCGTATCTATGGTTTGGTCAAACTTTACACGTTTGGTCCCTAACTTTATGTATGTAAGGGACGAAAAATGCAAAAAAAATCAAACCATAGGGACGATCTGAGTGCAAAAAAAGTAAGAGATCAAACGTGCAATTTTGATCAAACCGTAGGAACGATTTCAGTAATTTACTGATCCATTTGATCAAACTAAACACAATTACATTGACTCTTGAATTGCTATAATATTTCTAACATCATCGAGAAAGAGCCACCACTTCCGCCTACTTGCAAATCCAATAGATTCTATAAAACAGAAAATTAATGAGCCCCTCTCTCTCTCTCTCTCTCTCTCTCTCTATATATATATATATATATATATATATATATATATATATATATATATATATATATATATATATATATATATATAAAATTGTATTGCCTAATTCTAACACCACCGCGAGTCCAAAACAACTCCATAAACAAAAATTTTCATTACCAAATAGTCATTGTTTGTCTCAATTCCATATAAGTTTGGACAACGATCTTTTGAAGTCACGTCTCCAACATCAAATGTCTTTCCAAAAAAATGTTCTATCGCAAATACCCACCACTCTTTAAATAGATCAACGAAAAGTTACACCTTCAACATCCAACTCCATATCTATCTAAGAGATATTTGACCACTTGTTTTATAGATTTCTTGGCAAAGTTTTACCCATTAATATCATTAATAAGTTTGAGATTATGAATAAAATGCATACAAGAGCACCAAAAGTAGTCATACCCGCTTGCCACCACCACTTGGCAAGAACCAAGTTGGCCGAGCTAGATGACCTTACCGGATTAACCTTACTACATTCTACAGGGGCTGAAATAGATATAAGCTAGAAGTTTAGGGCCTAGGAGTAAAATACAAGAAAGATGCTTCTTGGGAAAATCCGTTCAAACTTCAAAGAGACACCATGGCAAAGAGGATGCTTCTGTCATGTTTACCGCAATCTCAGCTAAAGCTTCAATGGTCTACGCGTGTCTCGTCATTGATGATTTCAGTCAAACGGTCCATTCGTGGCTGCTATGGTATCTCCTTCAAAACTCGCATCGTCTCAGACTCTCTGAACCATCAGAATCCCAGCAAAAAAAATGACAGACAGATACTTTAAGAATTTCATGTCAGATTTTGTTCAGGAGAAAGCAACAGTACCAGGAATCGACGAAGATAAGCAAGAAGATTCTTTGTTGAAGCTTCTTGCTTTGCCTTACCCCACTCTCTCCGAGAAACTCAAACGCGCCGCCTTGGATCTCAAAGAAACTGTAATTCCTCTCCCTCTCTCTCTGATTATGTTTGTATGTACGTTTAATTTTGAATCATTTGATGAACAATGCGAGTAAAACCGGTAAGCTCACCAGGTGTTTGTGAAAATGCCCCACAGATAGTGGTGAAGACATGGGGCTTTACAGGGCAAGATGTCAAAGACTTTTCCCTATATACAGGCTCTCTTGGAACTGCTTTCTTGCTTTTGAAATCCTATCAAGTTACCAACAACAAAAGCGATCTCAATCTCGCTTCTGAGATTATCAAAGCTTGCGATTCCTCTTCTTCCAGTTCCAGGTTCGCTATCGTATCATGATTACGATCCATTTACGTCCACTTCTCTTACATCTAGCATCAAAAATCTCACTCAAAATTCAACTTCTTGACCCTTAATCAAACAATATTTCGCCAAATTTGAATATGACGACACCAAATTTGTAGGGTTGTCTCTTTTTTACTTGGACGCGCTGGAGTTTGTGCACTCGGTGCTGTTGTCGCAAAGCACCAAAGCAATGAGCAAATGGTTGATTACTATTTAACCCAATTTAAAGAGGTAAAATTATTTGATTTCAATTTCTTCCCAAACGATATACACTTATATAATAATATGACAGATGAAGTTAAGTGAAGATATACTAGATGAAGTAATATTTGGTAGAGCTGGATACTTATCAGCATGTCTCTTTCTTAACAAAAACTTAGGCCATGAAACAATTCCATCTTCCCATACTGTAAGTTTGCCATTCTCAGTTGCTTTAACTTTTTCATTTTCGAATACTGACAATTTATTAAATCAAAAGGGTGTAGTTATCGATAAGATGATTGAGAATGGAAGAAAACTGGGTGCAAAGGGAAAATGCCCTTTGATGTTTGAGTATAAAGGTGAGAGGCAGTGGGGAGTTGCACATGGGTTAGCTGGGATCTTGAATGTCTTAATGCGTTTTGAACTTAAATCGGATGTGGTTTTGGATGTGAAGGAGACTCTTAAGTATATGATTAAGAATCGTTTTCCAAGTGGAAATTACCCAAAACAAGAAGATATGAAAAGTGATCTTCTTGTGTATTGGTGTCATGGTGCATCTGGAGTTGCTCTCACATTAGTTAAAGCAGCTGAGGTAATCCCTAAAATGTTAAATAATTACGAGTTTTGTGACATTTTGTATCGTTTTCCTTTAATGAAAATTTGTTGTTTTTAACGTAATAGACTTGTTGAAATGACTTTATTAAATGTAAACCGTGTTTCAGCTTTATTACATTGAAAAATGAAACATGGTTACTAATTAATAAAATTGTTTTCCAGCAACATGTACTAAAATTTCAAAATTAATTAAAATGGAACAAAAAGATAAAGTATTTTATGAGGAACAAAATTGAAAGTTGAATTGTTAATTTTTGAAAATGATACGGAGGTGGAAAAAAACTTAGTTACTATTAAGGTTGTGTTAGGCGTGTCACAACTAGCTGAAAGGCTTAGATTATTTTTCGAGCTTTTTTAAGTTTTCATGTTTGGCAAGCTAAAAAGTAATTTATAAGTTAGCTTTTTAAAAAGCTATTTAGATTAGCTTTTTAGGGGTTTTTTTAAAATTTTTCCAAATATACACCTTAATTAATTATAAAAAACACATTCTTTTAAATGTCTTTCTTTGTCATTTCATACTTTTCAGCTAACTTTTCAGTTAGTTTTACCAAACGTTATTTTTTTATCAGCTATCAGTTAGTTTTTTATTTAACAGCTAATTTTTCATCTAACAGTTAGCTTTTCAGTTAGTACGCCAAACATAGCATAAGTGACATTGCCCTCCTAAAAAACTTGGGACTAAATGCAATAAATAGCAAACACACGAATAGTCCCTATGGTTTGGGGTAATTTGTAGGTTTGGTCCCTAACTAATTTTTTTTAACTTTGAAGGTTCCTACTGTTTGTTTTTTGTTGCGTGTTTGGTCCCTATGTTGCCTAAAAAGACTGTTTTACCTTTAATTTTTTAATTTGTTTAAATGAACACCTCCAACCTCACCCCACCCGCACCTCACCTTATCTTACCTAAAAAGACTACTTTATTTTATTTAAATAAGAGCATAATAGTCCTTTTAGATAAGATAGAGACCAAACGTGTAACAAAAACAAACAATAGAGACCAAACGTGTAAATTACTTCAACATATAGGGACCATTCGTGTAATTTACTCTTTTTTTTTCTTATGACAACATTAAAGTTTCAATAAATCTACTCTCGCCGTAGTGAAAATTGCTTTCTACTTGGTCGACATTGCAATAATTGAATAATAGAATTCCAAACTACAATGTTGTAACAAGGAGAAATTAAAAGTAGATGCGATTTCTTGCATTTAACCCTAAAACTTAATAATTAGGTTTTTGATGATAAAGAGTTTCTCGAAGCGGCAATCGATGCATCCAAAGTCGTGTGGGAGCGTGGATTACTGAAAAAAGTCGCAATTTGTCATGGGATAAGTGGGAATGCATACGTGTTCCTCTCTCTTTATAAAATGACAGGAAACGTGGAGTTTTTACACAAGGCGAAGGCGTTTGCGTGTTTTTTACTTGATAAATCTCACAAACTCATATCGGAAGGCGAAATGCATGGAGGTGATAATCCATACTCGTTGTTTGAAGGAATTGGAGGCATGGCCTATCTCTTCCTTGATATGACCGATCCGACGAATGCTAAATTCCCTACACATGAAGTTTGAAAAATGTTGTATTTGGTAGAGATGGTGTAGTTTGTGTGGGTTTAATAAAATAGTTTTGCATTTATGTAGTGTGAAATACAAGAAATAACAATGTGTTTTTATTTTTATTTATCTGTGTATTATAGTATCTTATTTTTATTTGTGTGCGAATGGTTATTTTTCTAGCGTTTTGTCAAATGTGAGTGCGATGTAAATCAGATATACAACATAATATCTTCTAGGTTGTTGGCATAGATCACAAAGAGATAAATACCAATAGTGGTATTTTCATAAATATTTATAAATTTCGATGATATAATTTAAAATAAGAAGAAATTATTAATTTAATCGTGAATTTCTTTATTCCTTGGAACATCTTTCAATTGAATGTTACAATAAAGGAGTTTCATGTAATTATAAATAAGTATTATGTTCTTATATACTAGTGTGTATTTTATACGAGAATAAATTACACGGTTCCTATGGTTTAGAGTAATTTGTGCGTTCGGTCCTTAACTTATTTTTTTAATTTGTAAAGTCCCTACTGTTTATTTTTGTTATGGGTTTAATCTTTACTGTTTGTTTTTATTACGCGCTTGGTCTCTGTTTTATTTAAAAAAACTTATTTAAATAGGAAAAAATGATAGGGTAGGTAACGTAAGGTGAGGGGGTGGAGTTGGGGTGTGTTTATTTAAATAAATTAAAAAATCAATGGTAAAATAGTTTTTTTTTAGGTAAGACAGGGACCAAATACATAACAAAAACAAACAGCAACAACCTTCCGAGTTAAAAAAATAAATTAAGGACCAAACGTGTAAATTACCCTAAACCATAGGACCATTCATCTAATTTATTCTTTATACAATTATATTATGCAAAATGCACTTACACTTCACGTTCTTTCCTCTAACCAAATAAATAGGGGCCTTGATCTACAAACCTACGTATGGCCATACACATGCACAAAGGGCCTAAAACAATGGAGCCAATACTCCACTGCCAACCAAAATCAAAATTTCCGGCCACCCATCACTAAAAGCACAAAACTCCATCTAACTTTTCACATTTTGATTCATAATCACCGCAACCACCACCACCACCACCATGGGCGTAGTTAGCGAGGGAAAAGGTTACAGTGGTTTTGTCCGATGCATGTGCTGGTGTTGTTGTCTCCTCTTACTTGTAATCATCATCTCCGGTGGCTTCGCGTATTACATCTACTCCACCGAGGACCCTATGCCACCACTATACGACATCCAATCATTCACTGTCAACACCCTCGACCTTGAAGATGATTCAACTCTCAAAACGGAGTTTGTGGTCATCTTTAAGATCGAAAATCCAAATAAAAAAATCGGATTCGTATACGGGGAAAAGAACAATGTATCTTTACTTTTTGATGATGACATCATATCATCTGGACAGCTACCTGCTTACAAGCAAGGTCCTGCCAACACGACAGTACTAGAAGTTGCGTTGGCAGGATCATGCCCAGATGAGTCAAGCACCTATCAAGATATTGTGCAAAATAGTAAAGAAAAAGGAGTAGGGATGGAATTTGTAGTGAAAATGATGGTGCCGATGAAATTTTATATGGGTAATGTGGGTGATGTTGCTCGCAAGGAAGTTATTGCATCGATTTCGTGTGGTTTGGTTATGAAAAATTTGGTGAGTGGTAAGACCGCAACTATTTTGGAAAAGGAGTGTGAAGAGCTAGTTAAATTTTAGATGATGCAAAATGTTTTCATGTTGGGGGAGCAAAAAAAAGATCCAATGGTTTAATTGCTTGCATATCACATCGGTAAGATGTGATTTGGTATGTGAAACGCTAATAAACGAGATGCAATAAGGTACCCACGATTGGGTACAAGTTGGATGGATGTGTAGTCAAATATCATCAAGTTTAAATGATTTTTGACGATATCTATTTGGAAAAAAAAGTTTTGAACAAGGTCATCATCGGATAAACGTAGAAATAAAAACAATTGTCATGCATCATTGTTCTTTGACTTTGTAGGACAAGAAATATAAACCAATTTAAATCATGATTTTGTGCATGTATATTTCTTTTTTATTGATTAGATACTTTGCATCGAGTAATAGTTTTACTATGTCATATTTCATCTGGTTTAGTCCAATGGAATAAATATCATATTTCATCCGGTCTAGTCCAATAGCATCTTATCGTGTTCGGTATTATCTCATTTATCAATTATCCATGATCTAACAATTATCTTAGGTTTAGTTCTATCTCATGTAACAAAACACATCCAAATGTGTTGGTATATAGCCGATATTGTGCATTTAGCCCACATTGTATAGTGGGCCCATGACCTTTAAGGCTTGTCTATTGTATTTATATTTGTAATTTGCAGATTAGTAAATCAATGTAATAATCATGATATGAGAACAATCCTAAAATCTCTCCTCTCTCCTCTCACTTCTCTCTTTTATCTTTCCTTTATGGCGTTGCCACAACCAAACCCTGCCTCCTCTCATAGTTTCTTCATCATCGTGGTTTCTTTCTATCTCTCCTCGTGCATACATATCAACCTCATCACCGCACAATGCTTTAAATAAACATCAAGTCCTACATTTCTTTCGTTCTTGATTCCGACTTAATAGTTCTTGGCGATAATTATTCTCTACTCATTGTAACAGATACGATGTCATCAATCACTTTGATGACTCTTCGATGTGCAAAATGTTGGAAATATGGTTTAGTGGCACTTGGAAATTTGAGAATCATGATAATCACTTTCTAATCGAAGTATTTCGTTGGTACTCCCAAATCTTCAATTGGATAAGACCCAGATTATATCAGAGAGAAAGAAAGAGAATGAGAGGATATGATTTCGTGAGCACCAGAAATGAGACCAAAAGTGAATTTAGATATTTGTCTGAAAACTGTCATATGACAGTTTAAAACTGTCACAAAACCACCAAAACGGTCATAAAACGAGTCAACTGAATAAAAGTTAAAATGGGGTCAATTATTTAAAAAACCGGATTTCTAATGCATTTTTTATATATTAACATAACCAGCCACGGGCTCCGCCCCTTGGACCCCGCCAAGGGCTGCCGCCCCTTGGATCCCGCTCCCAGGGGCACTGCCCCCGGACCCCCGTTCGTTCAGGGGCTTCGCTCCTAAATGACAGTGTACTTTGATACTTGATCAAATTTAAACAAGTGTGTACTCCACACCTTCCTTACTTGTTTAATATTTATCAATATCACTTTTTGTTAACAAAGTAATCCCATTACACTTAAATAACATTGATGATAACAAAATCACTAACACAAAACCTAAAAACCCTGAATTCGTAGTTAAAGAAAGTGGACTTCATTTTTAGGTATGGCGAAACCTAGAAACCTTTCCCTTATAATAAAGATGCGAGAACTCTTTAACTTGAGATCAGATTTGCAACATCTCCATGTGTGACCGCTTTGTCAGTGCCTGCTATACAAAATGTCAAAGATATTGTCGATGTTGAATATACTCCAAATATAAATATGCTAGTTGTCAAATTCGTTGTTCCCCATGGCTACATTTTTTTGTCTGGGATTCCTATTCTTAGGTTTTAGAGTTGTACTAGGATTCTTATCTTGTCTCTTATATACAGGTTGTTAGATGATATTTTTAGATCATCTATTTTTCCGATTTTATACAAATTATTAGTCTTTGTAACCTTCAATTAAAGAGATCAATTTATAGTGTTCTTCAAGTGGGTTTTTCCGTTTTTGGGTTGGTTTACCACTGTAAATTATGTGTTCAATTTCTTTCATGTTTATGTTTTGATTATAACAAGCGGTTGACTATAAATTCGATTATCAATTTCTTTCATGTTTATGTTTTGATTGTAACAGGTGGTATCACAGCTCGTTTATTTTATAACAAGTGGTATCAATGCATTTGAAGATCAATATATACCTATGTTACACAGTTCGAGTTCTTCATCCAATCTTTCTGCAGATCATTCTTCATCCTTGTTGTGGCAATCATGATCTGCATTTGGATTTTTTGGATAGTTATCTTGTTGGGTTTTGTGATCGTGTTTTCTTTTTATCGTCACTTTGATGATTCTTTCTTGTCAACTCTTATTGATGTCGTTTCTTTTTCTGTTACAATCCATACACCATCAAAATTTAATCGATCGTACTTGGTTATGTGATTCTTGCCTAGACCGTTCACATGAAAGGGATTCTAGAGGTAAAAATATTCTTTCCCAATCTCGAGGCAAAGGCAAAGACAAAAACTACAGGTATTGTCACAAAAATGGTCACGAGATCTTTGAGTTTTATAAGATGCAAAATAAAGAAAAGAGGAATGCTTCAAATAAATCAAAGGCTAACGATGATTCTACAAACTATGCTCAGGACAATAATTATGACGGAGAAGTTCTTACTCTTGTTTCTGGAGGTGTCGATGATAATTGGGTTCTTGATTCAACTTGCACATATCATATGTGTTCACATAAAGATTGGTTTACTACTTTTGAACCAATTCACAATGTCGAGTCAGTTTGAGGTTTTGATGATTCCCAATGTAAAATTGAAGGTGTTGGCACTATCCGTTTCAAGATTTTCGATGGCATGATTCGAATTTTAACCGATGTTCAATATATTCCTATGACGAAGAGAAATCTCATCTCCTTGAGTGTCTTCGACGACAAGGGTTATAGTTTTTCAAGTGGAGGCAGTATTTTGAAGATCACAAAAGGTTCTCGAGTTGTGATTAAAGCCGATGTGAGGAAGATTAATGGTATTTACTATGTTCGCGGTACTATTGTTATAGGTTTTTCTAAACCTATGTTTTCTACAACTCCTCCACTGGTTCAACTTTGCAAACCCAAATGGGTGACATTCGACAATTCGGTTTTCAAAAAGCCAACTGGAACCGCCAAATCTGAACTTTGTTCGAATTTGGTTGGTATTTCAAATTAAGTTCTTAGGGACTTTTGAACACTATGGTTTTCATTTTTCTTGATGATTGAAGGTTAGATTGTTGAAGATTGTTTTCGTGCCAAGATGGAGTTTGTTGAATATGCTCCAAAAACAAATATGCTAGTTGTCAAATTCCTTGTTCCCCAAGGTTGCGTTTTTTGTTTGGGATTCATATTCTTAGGTTTTAGAGTTGTACTAGGATTCTTATCTAGTCTCTTATATATAGGATGTTAGATGATATTTTTAGATCATCTATATTTCCCATTTTATGCAAATTATTAGCCTTTGTAACCTTCAATTAAAGAGATCAGTTTATAGTGTTCTTCAAGTGGGTTTTCATGTTTTTGGGTTTCCCACTATAAATCTGGTGTTCAATTCCGTTCATGTTTATGTTTTGATTACAACAATTTACCTTTTTAAAAAAATCTACCCGTACTTTAGGGTCCCAAACAAACATCCCATCATCTACACTACAAATGGATCTCTCTTCAGAGAGTCATGTGGCTAGCTTTATTAACCATCAACCACCATTACCTACCTTCATGAAAATCGGTCAATGTGTTCCTACGACCCATGCATTCTCGCCCAATATCATCACCAAACCACAAAGTTCACTCTTCTTAGCCAGCAATGTAATGTCCCATTTTCAAATCAAAATTTTCTTCTACAAACAATAAGTAACTTATCCAAAGCATTTTCATAAAAGATCAAAGTAATATCTTAATTGAGAACATTGTAAAACCGTAGTGTAAAAATATATCAAAAATCAAGTTTAGGAAAAACATATTATCAAATCATGATTGACGAAAGTTGTAATCGTTTCTGATGTGTGTATAGTACAGACAAGTTGGATCATTCACACGAACTGAAGATCTACTTGAAAAACATTTAATCCACAACTGTAAGCATAAAGCTTAGTGCGTTCTCCAAAATACCACATATAATAATATACATACATTGCATGCATGTAATGGCCTTCAACACAAAGTTGGTTCGCTTGTTGGCCTTCAACATAAAGTTGGTATGCCACTTGGCCTTCAACATAAAATTGATCCACCCTAAGTATCTTGGCATTGAACACAAAGTTGGTCCATCCCTTGGCCTTCAACATAAAGTTGTTCTGCCCTAAGTATCATAGCCTTCAACACATAACTAGACCACCCTTAATTCTCACATTTAATATGTCAACATATAACAAACAGACAAATAAATAATCCGAAAACAACATGCAAATGACTCAACTAGTCTATTTGCCTAACAACATACTACAACATATTTATATCTTAACATACAGTGGATACATACCATAACATATAGTCTAGCGAGAAACTCACATGGCGTAACAATTACAATCTCTAAAGTCTCAAAAAGCTAAACAGCTACCACGAATCACCTAGAAACCAAATAGAGGTTCTAACTCAGTTTAAAGCTCAAACTCAACAAGTTTAACAAAAAGTCAAAACCGATCAAAAAGTCAATGGTCAACAAATGGGACGTTATGACCAAAGGATGTATCGTGCCAAGCATTACAAGCCAACAATATAGTCAGGAAATCTTGAATGGTGGTGACTTGATCTCTGGCCAGACGCGTCGTGAAAACTGGCTCAACAACGTTTCCAATTAAGCACTTAATCGTTAAAGACAGGAGCTCCAAATCTCAGAACTAAAACTCCCAAATGAAATAATGGATAAAGTTTCCAACTTTATCCATTCCAATGCCTTAATTAAATGAGATATCAAACCGTAGTTCATAAATGTCCAAAATGCACTCTTTACTCCATCAAAAACACAAATCTGGTTTCAAACACTACTCATGAGCTCTAAAGTTCTTCAAACTCCAAGCTTCCTTTCCCAAGCTTGCATCCTCCCAACACTCAAGATCACTAAAAGAGCATAAAATAAGTTTAGGAGAGATAATAAGTTCCAACCAGTTCAAGAGAGGCTAGGGTTTCATTAGAAGCATTCTAAGGGTGAAGGAGGTTGAAATTGATGAAACCAGTGGGTTAAAGATCTTAAATTGTGACATCCCAAAATTTAGGTCTAAATCTATAACAGTTAGTGTTGGATTAGGTGTCTAAACCCATAACAATAATTAGTATAAACTTGAATTGATAGTAGCACGACCCTTTTGGGTTTCCCTCAAACCTAGCAATATAGGATGGAGTGTTGACTCATTTGACCTAAGGTTGGATGATGCATGTGAATCTTGTCTTTTGGGTAAGATGAAAAAAATCACCTTTCACTAGATCATGTGAAAAAGGTGAAGGTTTGTTGGATCTCATACATACAGATATGTGTGGGCCCTTCAGATCCACCATAAGGGATGCAACTCAATTTTATGTAACATTTTACAGATGATTATAGTAGATATGGCTATATTTACTTAATCAAACATAAATCAGAAACATTTGAAAAGTTCAAAGAGTTTAAAGATGAAGTCGAGAATCAATTGGGCAGGAAGATAAAGATGCTCCGATTAGATAGAGGCATAGTGTATCTTAGTATCGAGTTCCACAATTACCTCTAGGAATATAGAATAGTTTCACAATTGAACCCTCTTAGGACACCACAACTTAATGGTGTGGCTGAGAGGCACAATTAAACCTTGTTGGACATGGTCTGTTCCATGATGAGTCAAACTTCTCTTCCAATTTCATTTTGGGGGTATGCCTTAGAGACTGTTGCCTATATTCTTAATCTTGTCCCAACAAGGTCTAATTCATTACCTCTTAGGCGTTCCAGTAGAGTTAGTATGCCACCTGAGTTGTATGGTTTCCATATTACTACAGATGGTGATAAGTTTATTAGTGATAGTATACTAGTAAATTTGGATGAACCGACTAACTACAATGAAGCAATGGAATGCCCTGAGGAAACCAAATGGAAAGAGGCAATGGACAATGAGATCAAGTCAATGTATGACAACCAAGTTTGGAATTTGGTTGATCAACAACCTGGTCAGAAGACAGTTGGTTGCAAATGGATCTTCAAGAAGAAGACCGACATGGATGGTATTGTGCATACATTTAAAGCACAACTGGTTGTGAAGGGATTTACTCAAACCCTAGGGGTTGACTATGATGAGGCATTCTCACCAGTGGCTAATATAAAAGCTATCAGAATCATGCTAGCCAAAGTTGTCTTTCATGACTATGAAATTTGGTAGATGGATGTCAAAACCACGTTCCTTAATGGGAAGTTGGTTGAGAATATTTACATGAGTCAGTCAAAGGGTTTTGTTGATGCAAATTTTCCCAATAAAGGGTACAAGCTTGAGAAATCCATCTATGGGTTGAAGCAAGCTTCTCACAAATGGAATCTTTGTTTCGATGATAACGTTAAAGAGTTTGGCTTCTCTAAAAGTGAAGATGAATCCAATGTATATGTTAAAGCTAGTGGGAGTATACTAACCTTCCTAGTGTTGTATGTTGATGACATACTTCTTATATGAAGCGACATTCCAACTTTGCAAAAGGTTAGGTATTGGCTTGGAAAGTGTTTCACTATGAAGGATCTAGGAGAGGCTGCTTATATTTTTGGGATAAGAATGCAAGAGACAGGAGTAATAGACTAATTAGACTTAGTCAAAATACATACTTGGAAAAGGTGCTAAAATTTTTTAGTATGGAAAATTCCAAGAAAAGAGAACTGCCCATCCAAAGTTATACCAAACTGAGTAAGACTTAGAGTCTGAGTACCGATACAAAGATAGCAGAAATGAGTAGAGTTCCATAAGCTTTCACCATTGGATCTATCATGTATTCTATGACATGTACTCACCCTGGTGTGTCCTTTGCTTTGATCATATTCAATCGTTATCGGGAAAATATAGGTAAAGCTCATTGGATAACAGTTAAGAATATTCTCAAGTATCTACGAAGGACTAAGGACTGGGTCCTAGTACTTGGTGGCAATGATACATTGAGAGTAATTGGTATAGTGACACCAACTTTAAAACAAATAGAGACAACTTTTGTTCTCAATATGATTCGGTGTTTACCTTAAATGGAGGAGCAATTACGTGGAGAAGTTCCAAGCAAGAGACAATAGCTGATTCTACATGCAAATCAAAGTACATAACGGCAAGCGAAGCATCAAATGAGACAACTTGGTTGAAGAACTTCATCAGAGATATTGAAGTTGTGTCAACCATCAAGGATCTAATGGAAATTTTATGTGATAATGAAAGAGCGGTTTCCTTGACAAAGGAACCAAGAGATCATGGCAGATCAAGACATATCGGCATAAAATACTATTTCATTAGACATAGAGTAGAAGAAGGACACCTCATTGTGAAGAGGGTATCATCTGAAGAGAGTCTTGCTAATCCACTCACAAAGGGTCTGAGTAGGGCTAAACACATTCAACATGTCAGGAGCATTGGTTTGAAAGATGATATTAGTTTTAGTAGTTAGATAGCTAGTTCGAAACTTGTAACAAAGTACATGTAATTGAATTTTGATGATTAAATAATACAGAATTATTTATGAGTTTGTTTACTACCTTTTGTCAATTGTTTATTCCTGTTTTTCTGTTTTACTTCCAGAATAATTCAATTATTCAAACTCCACAGTCGATCATACTTTTGGAAGTAAGTGGTGAATTAAGATTGTCATGAGATGAATTGTAGATTGTCTAAAGAGTTTTAGACATATCAATAGTATTGCTACAATGTTCATGAGTACTTAGAAATGGAGATTTAAGTATTGGATTAACCCACACTTAGAGAACTACTTCATGGAATTTATCATGAGTAATTCTAAGACGATAATATCTTATAATCTTAAAATGGAGATATATGAGTTGTAGTTTACAAGTTAGTTGTGCATTAATAATACCTAAACGCATTAGTAACTTGATGTTATAAAACGTATTGGCGTGTATGATTTGATGAGTAAATAGTGCAAGCATATATGTCAAAGTTTATTCACTCCTTCCCCCCTAACGGGAAAAGCGATATATTTAGGCCCCTCGGTGATTTGATGTTGACTTATAGTTCCAAGCCCGGCCAGAACTAAATTGATGTGTTTGATTAGAAGTTCTATGTCATTAGTAATCAGAAATCGGGAAACAAAGTATTGGAAAATGAGATTGATTATATTCCATGTCTCATGTCCAAATGATATCTTGCAAAACAAAGGCTTATATGATCACTTATCTTAGGACACGTAACTGACTGGGTCAGAGTTCGACAATGGCTTTTGGAAGCTATAATTTGATGATTGGTTCGGAAGTTATACTACAAATCATGGTTATAGACTTATCCAAGTGGGAGACTATGAATTAGGTGTCTAAACCCATAACTATAATTGGTATAAACTTGAATTGATAGTAGCAGAGTCCTTTTGGTTACCTTCAAACCTAGCAATTGGACAAGATGATTTTTTGAGAGAGAGAGATTGATTTATTATTTGATTAATAAATTGAAATAAACAATTTATTAATATATTATGAGAATAATATATTAATTAGAAATAGTAATATTTAATTAATAATCAATCAAAAATTAATTGGAATTGATTTTAGGATTAATGAAATTAATTAAAAGTACATGGTCCAAAATGCAATTGTTCAATAGTTAAACAAAAGGCTCCAAAACCTTCCACTAGGAGGGTGAACGGTTTCAAAGAGATAATCTAGGGTATTTAGATTATCCCATGTGGATAATTAGGAAGCTAGATAATTATCAAATTTGAATTAATATTATTCAATTCAAATCAGGGTTATCTAAGGTTTCCTGATTGCACTATATAAGGATCCCTAGACCTTTGTTTTTCGGCTATCACTTCCTTAACAAGGCTTGGCCGAAATTTCGCTCTCTTCTCTCCATAATCTCCTTCTTGCTAGCTTGGGTGTGAAACACTAGAGGCACGACATTGATGGTGCTTACGTCCAAAGGTTTTACAAGTTAAGGATAATTGTTATTTACTATAATAATAATAAGGTATGTAATATTAAACCCTTTCTTGTGTTTTTCGAAAATTACCTAGGGTTTCTAGGGTTCTTATTTTGATGTTCTTAGCAATAGGTTCAATAAAGAAAACATAGATCTTGTTTTAGGTTGCATGCACACTTAAGAGTTTTAAGTTTGTTTTGTTATGCCTAAACCCATCAGTTAGTTCACCGTAGACCTTTTTGTAACTTGACCTGTTAAGCTTTAATGCATATTTTTGATAAATAAATAGTGTCATTACAATTACAATAAGATCTGAAATGGTATCTTACTCTCAGTTGTTGAAAATCTCAAATTGTAAAGCATAAATTGTAACCCTAGTTAATATGCCTAAAAAACTGAAAATTCGTATTAAACGTTTGTAAGGGAAACACATACTTTAATCTCGTATTACATGTTCACATGAGTTTGGAAATATAAAGAACATCCAAAACGGAGTTCGTATGCAAAAAATCCGACTGTTTTAAGAAACCTAACCGATATAACACTAATTTTACCTGATTGTGTAAACCGCTTCGATCCATAGAAGCACTTGTACACCTCGGATGGAAATTCCGAGATCATATTTGGACTTAGCCCACTGTCTAATATTTGATTTCACACTCGAAATAGTTTTAGTAAAAATATTTGTAGAAGTCAGAAAATTAGACGTATCGGGTCAATTAGATGCGACACTTTAAACATAATTTTCAGGAGTTCTGCAACTCTAAAAATTAATCCGTTTTAGTTTTTGGAATCCTAGAACTTAAATCTATCATTCACTGCCTCTGGAAGGTGTTATTCAGCACGTTGATAGAGGAAGTCATTTTGTGACATTTTTAATGTCATACTTAATACTTTAAATATTAGACTCCGGGGCCTTAAATTGACAGCCATACACTCTTCCCTTTGAACTCTTACGTCCCCATCTCCCTCTCTCACTTGTACTTTACTTTGAACTTTATCAAGTCAACCTCTATATAACTACTAGGGTAGTTATTGAAGGAGAGAAAACCTTGACCAAAACACTTGCACAATAGGTGAAAGAGATCAGAATTTTGTTTGTTTTTCTTGGACCATAACCCACATCCACCACCACCTTTATCCTTCACCTTCTTTGCATGGGTATCTTAGGATATAAATGGAGAGCCTTAACCCTTCATTCTCATCACAAAAACACAGCCAAAACATCTCACCCTCCCTCTCTCTCCATTGCTCACTTTTCTTAGCTAGGACATCCCCCCACCAGAGTTGGGTCTTGGCCGCCAAAACCACAGCCACGAGTCGTTCACTGCTGATAGAAGAAGAAAACGGAGGCAGCAAAGCCGCCGGAAGCAACTCCGCCACCTCCCACTGCTGCTGAACCGCCATCACCGCCTCCTGTTATGACTGTGAGTTTCGATCACCACCACCATCATTTCCTTATTTTTTTTTTTGTTGTGTTCATGTCTTGATCAGTCGACACAAGAGACCATTCCTTTTTTTTTTTTTTTTTAGTTTCGTTTCCTCTTCTCGAAAGTGATAAAAGGAAGAAAGCGACATCCCAAATTGCATTTAAATTATAAACATACAGTCCCTCTTTTATTTTAATTATTTCATTTCACCCCCCTTATTTCTTTTGATGCTTTTCCTTTGTTCGGAAATCGGAATCAGTAGAGAGACCCATATTCCTTTTTCACTTTAATTGTTTTGAGTTACCTTGCATACACTCGATTTTGATTAGTGAGTATTCCAAATAAATTCCAAACTTTGATTTCCAATAAACACTTTCAACCCTCCAAGGATATTTGTTTACAATTAGCCCTATCCTCAAATTTTGATTAAAAATAATCAAAAACAACCCTCGCATGGAAAGAAGTCTGAAAAATCAGTCCGTTGTTGAAATATTTTAACAAATCATCCCTTATGGTTTACTTAAATTACAAAACAACCCCATACTTATTAAATAATATCAAAACTTCCCTTTTGGTTAATCAGGTAACAAAAATAATCTTGGTGGTTTGTTTTAAATGCAAAGAGCGTCACGTTGCGGTTTCTCACGACAAGTTTTATACCAACAAACCTAGTTCACGTTACAAAAGTGAGTGCTTACGACCCCTTTTTAATGTTTTTATTATTTTTGAGGAGAATACTTGTGAAACACGTATATGGATTATGAAAAAATGCATACAAAAATTGATATCTAGCATAAACGATATTTTATCTAAGTATTATATCATATATTTGTTTATCATGACATACTTATGTTATAGTGGGTTAAGCATGTTGTGAACTAGAAAATATAACATATCATAATGCTATGATTTTCATGTGATAATGCATGTCATAAAACATGGGTCACAAATGTTTATCCACATTGTATTTCAAACCTATATCAAGCATGTATTTATGCACATATTAAATATATGTGTATAAGTTATAACAGTTATATCTTGGAATTTATACATGCACTTGAGAAACTTATTACCTATTTAAGTAAGTAAAATATACTTTTAAGGATATAACGAACTTACTTGACTTTTATAGTGAAAGTTTATTGTATATCTTAGTTAACGGCCTTTATAGTGAAACACTATTCATTACCTAAGTTTAACCACTTAGTATACCTACTTATCTGTAACCGTTAATCCTCGGAGCGAGATATGAATGTATAGATCTATACGGACTGACACCCCCACCTGCGACTGCTAGCTACAACCTCGACAGATCAATCAAAATGGGTGATAATTATCTTTGGTCTTTACCCACGACGTCCAATGAAGCGTCGTACGTGGTTATATCTAGTCACATAACTCGGTCATAGGACTCACTATAAGCATTAAGCACATTTTTTTATCTAGAAACCACAAATTTGGTTTCTCTTTTTATCAAACATTTGCGGTTAGCAGAAAACTTGTAACTCTCACCAATCTTTATGTTAACTCTCAAACTACATGTATTCTCAAGAGATCACAGAACAGGATTTAGTAGAAGGAAGTTGTCATGGATTTCGGGCAACCTAGTTTTATCTAGTTTTGTTGTTTTGACCTATTTGTTAAGGCAATTTACGTACTTATTATTATTATTATTATTATTATTATTATTATTATTATTATTATTATTATTATTATTATTATTATTATTATCGTGTATTCAAACTTTAAAGTGGAATACAACTATTGTGTTGTTATTGTTGTACATGTGATTTATATTCAAGTTGCTTTTGATCCATGAACTAAGTTGCACAACCCGACATGTTCCACTGCCTCGGTCAGGGGTGTGACAGATTGGTATCAGAGATAAATTTGCTATAGAGAACTTGTATCCTCGAAAGAGTAATACAACTATAGTTGCATGCTCCTAATAAAAATACTATTAATAATTACACTACTACTCGACAATTACAGGAGAGGTAACGGGTTTGAAGTGTCGCTTAGGTTGCTGGATTTCAGAAAGTTTATATGCCAAAATGGTCCCGCCCTCTAGTGCTTCTTGTCTGATTGTGGTCCTTAATTGATAGTCTTAGAGTACAAAACAAAAACTAATAATACTGCAAACCTCACCAACAATATAGGTAAGAGTTATATGTATACTATAACCCGCAATGAGAACACTTAATAAAATTCTAACATACCTTCAACAAAAACTACCAACTCAACCCTTTAGGTGAAGCGCCTTAACTATGGTTAGTACCATACATGAGACATACCACAAATAAACCTGGAACGCACGCCTATGCTATTTATGGTCAGGCCAGTGAACAACCAACCTAGAGTGAGGAGTTTGATACACTACAAAGGTTGTGAGTTTTAGAGATTGAAGGATGTCCTCAAGACTCACTACAGATACCTAATACCTTCGTTAAAATCCTCATATCAACTCCAAAACCATGCATACATTTTAAAACTCATAAAAATACTTAAAAATCAGAGATAACATTCAGAATTTCCTAGTTCACCTAAATTTGAAGAAGAACAAAGCACCAATAGCTCTGCTATCATCGTATCAGAGAAACCCATAATTCCCAATCGATCATTCATTTGTCTCCAAACTTCCTTCTCTATTATTTGAAATCAGTAGGATTTCAATTGTCTATCATTTAGAAATCTATAGAATTTCAGAAATCAATCTCTCTCTCTCTTTATAATTTCGAAATTTGTAAGATTTAAGAAACAAATTATACTAATATACAACTCATACATACTTTTTTATAACTACAAAATAACTTAACATGTCCGTACTGAACATATTAGGACGATGGCCCCACGATTCCGCGAGTTTGTCAACCACCAACTTCCCAAGTCACTCCAAGAGTTACACCAAGAGTAAACCCAACTCCATAAGGAACTCCAGACGAAACCCCACTATGTGTTAATACATTAACCCCACGATTTCTAATAGACCTCGCTTTAATGTAGACCTTGCTTTCACAAGGGATTTCCACAACCTTAACTGCATATGAGGATGCCCGGAATGAAAACTCCAGAAATAGTAGAAATGGTGGCAGCACTCCAGTTATGAATCAAAAAATTGTAGACCTTGTCATACAAGGATTTCATAGGCTGTAAACCCCAATCCCTCTTTGACACAGAAGGAGTTGTTGGTCTATCTCGCTAGATAAAAAAGATGGAGGTAATATTTCACATCAGTGCTTGTACTGAGGACTGCCGAGACAAGTATGCTACTTTCACATTAATGGATTCCACCCTAACTTTGTGGAACAATCATGCCAAGTCCATGGGAATCGATGAAGCTTATGCCATAGGTTGGGAACCCCTGAAAAAAATGATGACAAGGAGCACTACCCTCGACAGGAAGTCCAGGCAATGGATCATGAGCTTTGCAATCTCACCATGAAAGTATCGGAGGTGGCTACATACAACTTTCGATTTAATGACCTTACAAATCTCTGTCTAGGAACGGTGACTGTAACACCTGCAGATTCAGGTTAGTCAATTTAGAGACAATAAGCATCAAAAATAACTTTTTTTTATATATAATATTATTTAGAATAAATAATCTAGATCAAGTTAGAGTATATGTCACAAGGGTTCCGTACATATACAGAACGCTGAAATCCGAGTTATAACAAAGAGTTATGACTCGTCGAAGTTTTACGACAAAACCGCCATGATACAAGGAATCGTAAAAAGTGAATCTATGATAAAATACTTTCTAGCCTTAGTGATCTAACCGAAAGTCGTAGTATATGATAAACCGAGAGCGTGCATAAAAAGAGCGTCCAAATCTGACTTCTTATGAGGAATTTACGATTTTTATAACATTTAACATAACAGTGCACAACCCGAAAATTCAAATTTTAGATTGGTCGATTTTTAGCCAAAACAATCAAAACGAGAAATGAAGATATTGTTAATAGGAGTTAAAAGATCAAAAGAAAGTCGAAAACAGAGCTCGTATGCGAAAGATATGGACGAAGCTTAGTCTCTACTCTTCAAACACAGCGAACTCATATAGTTTTATTAAATCTGAGATAGAATGAGAATCAGCTGACGAGATCTGAATGAAAGTTGTAGTACTCGTAAATGCCAACGCATCGATATAAATAACGTCGAAAATAGAGCTCGTATGTTAAAGATATGGACGAAGCTTAGTCTCTACTCTTCAAGCGCGACGAATTCGATATAGTTTTGTAAATATGAGATAGAATGAGAATTAGCCGACCGGGTCTAAATGAAAGTTGTAGTACTCGTAAATACCAATGCGTGGATATAAATAACGTAGAAAACGATGCTCACACGCGGAAGATACAAACGAAACTTAGGGCCTACTCTACGATAAAACCCCTATAAATAAGAGATGAACTCTTCATATTTTCTTTACACCATAAGCCTTTCTTTCTCTCTAGACTCCCTAAACCCCCCTAAAGCCTAGGAAACTTCCCTAGCACTAGAAGAAAGCCCCAGAGCACACGAAGGCTCCGAGAAAAAGAGATTTTCAGCTCAGAAGCTCTACTCTAGCGGAGCCCGGTTTTTATTAAAACCCGTTGTAAGTGAAATAAGCCTACCGTACTTTAAATATAACTTATATTTAAATATAATATCGTTAAACCTAGAAATAATATTTATCAGTGAGTCATAGTCGTTATACTGATTGATCTACTTATGCGAATGATGTCTAGGCTGTGAGTTAGTGAGGTGTTTAAAGTGGGATTTCCAAGCAGTATATTTCGTATACAAAACAGACCTTACCTCCGATATGATCCTACCTGGTTGTTCCTTACTTGATAGATCTTGAAAGTAGAATTTTATTTAATGATGAATCTAGACTAATAATTAGTCGCAATAAAGATTAGACTAAAACTTAGCGATAATAATGCTAGGTTTCGTTGAAGGAAAATAGAATCGTTAGAAGCGAAGCGCTGCCCGAGTTTGGAATCATCATTTTAACAAGTGAGTGCATAGTTACTTTAATCTTACACATAGATATTAAGTATTTAATATAAATTATGTGTAGTGAGTGCATAGTTACTTTCATCTTACACATAGATATGAAGTATTTAATATAAATTAGGTGTTGTGAGTGCATAGTTACTTTCATCTTACACATAGATATGAAGTATTTTATATAAATTACATACTATGTGTGTATATAACCTGTATACTTGCTATCTATGCTGGATGACAGATTTTCTACATGTTTTAAATAATTTAAACTATATATGTATTTTATATTTACGAATATGTTGGGTAAAACATGGGTAGATGAATGATGAGAGATGAAAGATGATATGAGTGAGCATTGAAAGCTATAGACTTAGTGCCTAATAAATAACATTGGCAGCTATGGACTTTGTACATATCGGATAAACGCTGGTAGCCATGGACTTAGTATGTAACGCCTGTGTTTCTAGGCCTGTCATTAATGATGATATAATAGTCTAGGATAACCTTTGTAACCCGTTTTGAAATAATAGAAGTGTATTATTTGAGTATTATGTGTTTTGTGCTTAATTGCTTAATTATGTGCTTTGATTAATTAAGAATAAAAATAAGCGTCAAAATTTAAGTATAAAATAAACTTGATATCTTTATATAATGTTGTAGTAGTTGAAACAAGGTTTCCGAGGATATAAAGAATGCCGAAATCCGAGTTATAACAAAGAAGTTATGACCTGTCGAAGTTTCGCGACAGAACCGGCAATGCTGAATGACGTAAAAAGTGCAATTTACATTAGAGCGATATTTAGCCTTAGCGATCTAAATGAGATTTGAAGATCTCGTTGTTAGTATCAAAGCAATAAAAAGTTAGGCGAGAACGGACGTCAAACGAAGAAGTTATGAATTTATAACCAAATTTTCTGTCCCAACCTATTAAAAATAAATAATAAAAATAAATTCAAAATTAGCCGACGGAGTCTAAATAAAAGTTGTACAGCGTAGTCTCACCTTCACGTGGATATAAAGAACGTCGAAAACGGAGTTCGTATGAGCAAGATATGAATTTTCGAAGTTTATTAAATAATTAATAATTAAATTTAATTATTAAATCTTGGTATTATCCGGAGGCGAGTCACCGGACTCATCCGGAGTACGCCCTGCGTACAGCAAAGAATGTCGATACTCGCACTCGAGGACTTCGAATGACGCATGCGCTTACGTTTCGGAGGCAGTACGCCCCCCTTAAGGTTGTACGCCCCGCGTACTCCGAGGCTCCAACCTCCTATAAATAGGATGTGAGGCTGCCGAGTTTCTTTGCTATTTTTCTCTCTTCTCTCTCCCGTTTTACCTTGATTTGCGTTCCAGAAGTACCCCGAAGCCCCGGTAATATTCTCGAGCCCCGAAGCAAGTTTCGAAGCCCCGAAGATCCCGAGAAGTGCGATTTTCGAGCCGAAGCTCTGTCCGCAAGAAGTTCGATTTTTGTAGAGATCTTCCAGATCTGCTGAGGATTACTACTTCTACAAGCTGTAGTGTTGTCCGATCATCTTCTGATCAAGTGAGTGTGTAGTTAATTTCTTTTAACGCATAATTATGAAGTATTTTATACGAAATACGTGTTATGTGTATGATTTTGTTGTTATGTGCGTGAATGCATATTCACTCTCTTCAATCTCATAGATCTGATTTGTTTTCTATGAAATACGTGTTATGTGGATATGCCTCATCTGTTATGTGAAATATGTATTGGATGAAAATGCTATACAGGTTTTAAAGTATGTATAAAAATATATATTTTTATCTACTAATATGTTGGGTAGAACATGGGTAGATAGTTGGTGTGTAATAAACAGACGAGAAGCCTCGATGTTGTTGTTGTTGACCTAGTTATTCAGCGGAGTATGGATAACGACCACAGACTCCTTCTAGACAGTCTCGTGGAACGCTAGCAGGTTCATAAGCTGTAGGTGTTGTGAGCGATGTGTTCACCGGTGTACTCTATCCCCCTCAAGGTTGCCTTTAGGATATCTATTGTTGAGGAAACCCCTTAGCAGTAATGTCCGTCCCGATGAAAATCCTAGATTAGGTTCCTTGAGATAGATGTTGTTTTAAGGACGTAAAGTGAGGATAACGGGAATGGGTAATCGAGATAGTGATTGGTTGGTGAAATTAAATATAATTTATTTATTGTGGGTTGAAAACCCTATATGCTCACCAGGCTCCCAAGCCTGACCCACTCAGTTTTATTTGTATTACAGGAAGTGGCACAAGGGCGTAAGATAGATGAACCATCAAGTTGTTTTGTTTACAAGTCTGCATATGTATATATTTGTTGAATGACTTGTAATGTTATCGTTTATGCTTATTGGTCTGTATCGGAACATGACACCCTGAGTTTTGATTATATAATGAAAATACATTTCTTTTATGAAATGCTTTGGTAAACATTGTTTTATCATGTTTTGTTTTTGGGAACAAATTCCGCAACCCTTTCAAATCAAAAGGATTTACTCTGAAATTATTTTAAAAAGCATAAATGAAAATCGGTCTTTTCTGGCCGTGATTTTGGGGATGTCACATAGTACCTGTTAGATAAATGTTGGTAGCTATGGACTTAGTGCCTGTTAGATAAACGTTGGTAGCTATGGACTTAGTACCTATTAGATAAACAATGGTAGCTATGGATTTAGTACCCGATGAATGAACTTTAGCAGCTATGGAATCAGTGCTTTACGAACGAGCATTTACAAATGTGGACTTAGTGCCTGTCGTATAAACACTGGAAGCAAGGGACTTCGGATTGAAGGGATGTAGGATAAATGATTCTTAAGATTGACCCTTAAGAATAAAGAAGATATTGGGGATGGATAATTTGGTTAATAGTCTGATGATTAAAAATAATAATTATATTATTGTGGGTTGAAAACCCTATGTACTCACCAGGTTTTCGAACCTGACCCACTAAGTTTATTTATATCACAGGTGTTGAATGACTTGTAATGTTATCGTTTATGCTTATTGGTCTGTATCGGAACATGACACCCCGAGTTTTGATTATATAATGAAAATACATTTTTTTATGAAATGATTTGGTAAACATTGTTTTATCATGTTTTGTTTTTGGGAACAAATTCCGCAACTCTTTCAAATCAAAAGGATTTACTCTGAAATTATTTTAAAAAGCATAAATGAAAATTGGTCTTTTCTTGCCGTGATTTTGGGGATGTCACAGTTGGTATCAGAGCATTAGTTTAAGCGAACTAGGAATTTGTAGGATTTTTAAACTTAAACTTAAAATGCTAAGTGGAGATTGCGAGGTGTGTGTCTGTTAAATTTTAGACACAAGCACTAGTTTATTTTAGGAAAGTTGCCTAAAATGCTTTTATGTGCTAAATGTTATATGTTGCCATATATGATATTATTTGTTCGGATCTACGGTTTGTTTCCAACCGGATCTGAAGGTTTATGTGTTTAGGATTCTAGGCGTATGTATACGATATTAGAACTAGCATGTAATCGTTTCGGAGTGATAAGGTTGATTTGAAATCTATCATGAACGAAGATCTAAATTTAACCTTATTCGGTGTGTAGATAAAAAATGGTGAGAACAAGGAGTGGCGTTGGAAACGCGGATGAAAACAGGAATCAACCGCCAGTGACTGAGCAAGCACCTGTTGTAGCAGCAGCACCAGAACAGATCACCATGGTTGGAGTGCAAGCCCTGTTCGGGCTATGTTAGCCGAACAAAGGGAGGAGATGCGACAAATGTTGCATAATAATAGGGACGAACCTATCATACCTATTGAGGAACCTGAATTGATTCCCGAGCAATCAGAGGAAGGGAACAATAGTCGCATTATGAGTCAAGTTGGGACTCAAGAAGAACGAAGGAACAATCCGGAAAGGAGAAACAACAACGATGGGCGAATGTACAAGAATTTCTTGGGCGCCAAACCGCTAAGTCTTTCTGGGAGCCCAAAGCCTGTTGAAATAATGGATTGGATCTCCGAAATGGAGATGGTATTTGAAAGTTGCGACTGTAGCAACAAACAGAAGACTGTCTTTGCAGTCAGACAACTGAAGACTGGACTATTAAGTTGGTGGAAGTTGTTGGCAGATACTATGCCACGAGGAGAAGCTTTGAAAATGTCATGGGAGGAGTTCTTGGAACAGTTAAGGGTGCAATATTGTTCAGAGATAGATCTGATTGATCTGAACAATAAGTTCCAAAACTTGAAGAAAGGGAGGATGAGCGTAGACGACTATGCTACGGCATTCACTGAGAAAATGAAATTATTTCTGTACCTAGTGCCAACGGAACTCTCCAAGATTGATAGGTTTGCTAATGGACTGCCTGCCGACTTTGGTCTGACAGTCAAAATGGCAACTACTCTGAAAACGGCTGTTCGTGCAGCTACGAATGTGGAGGCCCAGCAGAAGGAAAAGGGTCTGGAAAGGATAGAAGTTGGTGAAAAGAGGAAGTTCGATGGAACTTCAGGGTCCAATAAGAAAAACAAGTTCTCGAAGTCTGGTTCGAGGGGAGTGGAGGCGAAGCGAAATGGTGCGACAAATGTAAGAAGAAGCATCATGGAAAATGTGAGGTAGTGGCCACATGCTACAAGTGTGGAAAGCCAGGTCACTATGCTAATGAATGTACCCTCACTAAGAAAGTTTGTTATGGTTGTGGTGATGAGGGACACATGTCGAGGGACTACCCGAAGAAGAAGGAGGCAGCTAGACCCAACATTCCGCCAAAGCCAAAGGCAAGAGCATTCCAGATGACACTGGAAGCTGCTAAAGATGAAGCTGATGTCGCTTCAGGTACCTTTCTCGTTAACAATTTGTCTGCCCAAATTTAATTTGATTCTGGAGCCAACTACTCCTTTATATCGCATGAATTTTGTAGAAAACTAGCATTGCCTGTTGATAGACTAGATAATGCTTTATTAGTCGAAGTTTCTAGTGGCAAGTTTGTACCTGTTAGCCATCATATGAAAAACATCTTAATCGACCTTAATGGGAATAAGTTTCACGAAGAATTATTACCTATTGAACTTAATGGTTTCGACATTGTGTTGGGAATGGATTGGCTTAGTGCCAATGATGCCGAGATATTGTGCAAGAAGAAGATAGTTAAAGTGAACCCGCCTGGGAAGGAATCGTTTATGGTGTATGGGGACAAACGCCGAGTGAATTCTGGAATCATTTCCCTATGAAAGCCAGAAAGTGTTTGACTAAGGGATGTACATCATATTTAGCATTCGTGATTGATGCTAAGAAGGAAAAGAAGGTGATGCAGAGTATTCCTGTGGTGTGTGATTATCCGGAAGTATTTCCCGAAGATCTTCCTGGATTACCACCTGAGAGACAAGTGGAGTTCAGAATTGACTTGTTACCAGTAACAATGCCAATAACAAAAACACCTTATCGATTAGCACCAACGGAGATGAAGGAGTTGATGATGCAACTTCAGGAGTTATTGGACAAAGGTTTCACTGGACCTAGTTCATCACCCTGGGGAGCTCCGGTGTTATTCGTGAAGAAGAAAGATGGAAGCATGAGGATGTGCATTGATTACCGAGAGCTGAATAAGGCAACAATAAAGAATAGATATCCGTTGCCGAGGATTGATGACCTATTCGATTAACTACATGGTTCGAGCTATTTCTCGAAGATCGACCTAAGGTCAGGATATCATCAGCTGAAAGTAAGAGAGCAGGATATAGAGAAGACTGCGTTCAGAACTAGATATGGACACTACGAGTTCTTGGTTATGTCGTTTGGACTAACCAATGCTCCGGCAGCATTCATGAATTTAATGAATAGGGTTTGTAATCCGTTCCTTGATAAATCTGTGATAGTGTTCATAGATTACATTTTGATTTACTCGAAAAGCCAGGAGGAGCATGGCAGACACTTGCGAGAAGTGTTAGAAGTCTTGAAGAAGGAGAAGTTGTATGCTAAGTTCTCCAAATGTGGTTTTTGGATTCGTGAAGTCCAATTCTTGGGTCACATGGTCAACCAAGAAGGGATAATGGTTGATCCAGCGAAGATCGAAGCTGTGATGAAGTAGGAACAACCGAAAAGTCCCACAAAGATCCGAAGCTTTTTGGGATTAGCCGGATATTACCGAAGGTTTATCCAAGGTTTTTCTTCGATCGCTACTCTGTTGACAGCTTTGACCCACAAAGGAGCTACTTATGCTTGGAGTGAGAAGCATAAAGAAGCATTCGAGAAGCTAAAGAAGAAACTATGCGAGGCACCGATACTTTTCTCTACCCGGTGGAGTTGAAGACTTCGCTGTTTATAGCGATGCGTCTGGGGTTGGATTGGGTTGTGTTTTGACACAAAGAGAAAAGGTGATAGCATATGCGTCTCGACAGCTGAAAGAGCATGAAAAGAACTACCCGACTCATGATTTGGAGTTGGTAGCGGTAGTTTTCGCTCTGAAGATATGGAGGCATTACCTCTATGGCACGAAGTGCAAACTTTTCACTGATCATAAGAGTCTCCAATATCTCTTCAATCAGAAAGAGTTAAATATGAGGCAACGACGCTGGCTGGAATTACTCAAGGACTACGACTGTGAGATACTTTACCATCCCGGTAAAGCTAATGTTGTTGCTGATGCTCTCAGTCGGAAAGTCAATGTTGAGAGAAAAAGGCCAAGAGCGTTGAGAATTGAAGTTGTCTCGACTATTTTTGAAAGTATAAAGAAAGCTCAAAGTGAAGCTTCTGAGAAGAATGACCAAAAAGAGGAACGTTTGGGCAACACGTTGGTGTTCGGTGTAAACAGACATGGACTGAAGGTGCTCCAAGATCGGATTTGGATACCTAAGATAGGAGGAGTCAAAGATCTTCTTATGGAAGAAGCTCACAAAACCATGTACTCGATTCATCCCGGTAGCACTAAAATGTATAGGGACCTAAAACCCTACTACTGGTGGCCGACGATGAAACTTGATGTTGCAAAGTATGTGGCTGAGTGTGTGACTTGTGCAAGAGTCAAGACACAACATCAGAAACCATACAGGAGTTTAGAACCATTTCCTGTGCCTATGGGTAAGTGGGAAGACATTGCTATGGATTTTGTCACTAAACTGCCCAGAACAAGGAATGGTCACGACATGATTTGGGTGGTCGTTGATCGATTCACTAAGAGTGCGCATTTCATAGCAGCCAAGGAGAAATGGTCTATGGAAAAGCTTGCAAATTCTTACGTGAAAGAAATTGTGAGGCTTCACGGTGTTTCGTTAACGATTGTATCGGATCGTGATAGCCGTTTCACTTTGAGGTTTTGGAAAAGACTACAAGAGGAAATGGGTACCAAGTTGTGTTTAAGTACAACTTACCATTCACAGACTTATGGCCAAAGCAAACGAACGATACAAACACTTGAAGATATGCTAAGAGCATGTACCTTGGAATTCCTAGGTAACTGGGATGAACATTTACCGTTGGTAGAATTTTCCTACAATAATAGTTTTCACTCGAGCATTAAGATGACACCTTACCAAGCTTTGTATGGACAAAAGTGTCGTACGCCGTCTTGTTGGCTTGAGGCTGGGGAAAAGCAGTTTATGGGACCGGAGTTGGTTCATCAAACTGCTGAAAAGTTGAAAATAATTAGGGAAAGAATGTTAGCAGCCCAGGATCGTCAAAAGACCTATGCTGACAAAAAGAGAAGACCGATGACTTTTGAAGTTGGGGATTCGGTTTTGCTTAAAGTCTCTTCGTGGAAGGGACTTATAAGATTTGGTAAAAGGGGAAAATTAAGTCCAAGGTTTATTGGACCGTTTAAAGTTCTTCAGAGAATTGGGAACCAAGCTTACAAGCTCGAACTACCAGAAGAACTGAATGGAATTCATAACACTTTTCATGTGTGTTATTTACGGAAGTTCATGAGGGAAGTTCCCGACATAATTCCACTTTCGGAGTTGAGAATCGATGAGAACAAAAGGTTGATTGAAGAACCAGAGGCAATTGTTGACCGAAAGACTAAGAAGTTGCGACGCAAGATGGTCGAGTTAGTGCTTGTTCGATGGAAACACACGAATGGGCCGAATCTCACCTGGGAGACGGAGAGTGACATGATGGGTCACTATCCGCATTTGTTTGTTGATGTGTGATTCTGGGGACGGAATCATTCTAAGGTGGAGAGAATTGTAACGCCTGTATTTCTGGGCCTGTCATTAATGATGATATAATAATCTAGGTTAAACTTTGTAACCCGTTTTGAAATAATAGAAGTGTATTATTTGAGTATTATGTGTTTTGTGCTTAATTGCTTAATTATGTGGTTTGATTAATTAAGAATAAAAATAAGCGTCAAAATTTAAGTATAAAATAAACTTGATATCTTTAGATAATGTTGTAGTAGTTGAAACAAGGTTTCCGAGGATATAAAGAATGCCGAAATCCGAGTTATAACAAAGAAGTTATGATCTGTCGAAGTTTCGCGACAGAACCGACAACGCTGAATGACGTAAAAAGTGCAATTTATGTTAGAGCGATACTAAGCCTTCGTGATCTAAATGAGATTCGAAGATCTCATTGTTAGTATCAAAGCGATAAAAAGTTAGACGAGAATGGACGTGAAACGAAGAAGTTATGAATTTATAACGAAATTTTCTGTCCCGGCCTATTAAAAATAAATAATAAAAATAAAATCAAAATTAGCCAACAGAGTCTAAACGAAAGTTGTAGAACGTAATCTCACCTTCGCGTGGATATAAAGAACGTTGAAAACGGAGTTCGTATGAGGAAGATATGAATTTTCGAAGTTTATTAAATAATTAATAATTAAATTTAATTATTAAATCTCGGTATTACCCGGAGGCGAGTCACCGGACTCATCCGGAGTACGCCCCGCGTACAGCGAAAAATGTCGACACTCGCACTCGAGGACTTCGAATGACGCATGCGCTTACGTTTCGGAGGCAGTACTCCCCGCGTAAGGCTGTACGCCCCGCGTACTCCGAGGCTCCAGCCTCCTATAAATAGGATGCGAGGCTGTCGAGTTTCTTTGCTATTTTCTCTCTTCTCTCTCCCGTTTTACCTCAATTTGCGTGCTAGAAGTACCCCGAAGCCCCAGTAATATTCTCGAGCCCCGAAGCAAGTTTCAAAGCCCCGAAGATCCCGAGAAGTGCGATTTCCGAGCCGAAGCTCTGTCCGCAAGAAGTTTGATTTTTGTAGAGATCTTCCAGATCTGTTGAGGATTACTACTTCTACAAGCTGTAGTGCTGTCCGATCATCTTCTGATCAAGTGAGTGTGTAGTTAATTTCTTCTAACGCATAATTATGAAGTATTTTATACGAAATACATGCCATGTGTATGATTTTGTTGTTATGTGCATGAATGTATATTCACTCTCTTCAATCTCATAGCTCTGATTTGTTTTCTATGAAATACGTGTTCTGTGGGTATGCCTCATTTGTTATGTGAAATATGTATTGGATGAAAATGCTATACAGGTTTTAAAGTATGTATAAAAATATATATTTTTATCTACTAATATGTTGGGTAGAACATAGGTAGATAGTTGGTGTGTAATAAACAGATGAGAGGCCTCGATGTTGTTGTTGTTGACCTAGTTATTCAGCGGAGTATGGATAATGACCACAGACTCCTTCTAGACAGTCTCGTGGAACGCTAGCAGGTTCATAACCTGTAGGTGTTGTGAGCGATGTGTTCACCGGTGTACTCTATCCCCCTCATGGTTTCATTTAGGATATCTATTGTTGAGGAAACCCCTTAGCAGTAATGTCCGTCCCGATGAAAATCCTAGATTAGGTTCCTTGAGATAGATGTTGTTTTAGGGACGTAAAGTGAGGATAACGGGAATGGGTAATCGGGATAGTGATTGGTTGGTGAAATTAAATATAATTTATTTATTGTGGGTTGAAAACCCTATATGCTCACCAGGCTCCCAAGCGTGACCCACTCAGTTTTATTTGTATTACAGCAAGTGGCGCAAGGGCGTAAGATGGATGAACCATCAAGTTGTTTTGTTTACAAGTCTGCATATGTATATATTTGTTGAATGACTTGTAATGTTATCGTTTATGCTTATTGGTCTGTATCGGAACATGACACCCCGAGTTTTGATTATATAATGAAAATACATTTCTTTTATGAAATGCTTTGGTAAACATTGTTTTATCATGTTTTGTTTTTGGGAACAAATTCCGCAACCCTTTCAAATCAAAAGGATTTACTCTGAAATTATTTTAAAAAGCATAAATGAAAATCGGTCTTTTCTGGCCGTGATTTTGGGGATGTCACATAGTACCTGTTAGATAAATGTTGGAAGCTATGGACTTAGTGCCTGTTAGATAAACGTTGGTAGCTATGGACTTAGTACCTATTAGATAAACAATGGTAGCTATGGATTTAGTACCGGATGAATGAACTTTAGCAGCTATGCAATCAGTGCTTTACGAACGAGCATTTACAGCTGTGGACTTAGTGCCTGTCGTATAAACACTGGAAGCAAGGGACTTCGGATTGAAGGGATGTAGGATAAATGATTCTTAAGATTGACCCTTAAGAATAAAGAAGATATTGGGGATGGATAATTTGGTTAATTGTCTGATGATTAAAAATAATAATTATATTATTGTGGGTTGAAAACCCTATGTACTCACCAGGTTTTCGAACCTGGCCCACTAAGTTTATTTATATCACAGGTGTTGATATGAAGTCACATTACACTGAGAGATTAAGGAGATATAAGTCACTAGTGATAATGAATGTAAGTTCTGTTTAATCTTATGTTTATGTATTGACGATGACATCCCAAATGTTTTAAAATGAATAAAAATACTTTTCTTTGGAAATGCTTAGGTAAGATATTTATCATGTTTTACTGGCAACAAATTCCGCAACATTTATATTAAAAGAGGTACTCTGATTTTTATAAAGCATAAACAAAATCGGTCTTTTCTGGCCGTGAAAATTGGGATGTAACAGTTGGTATCAGAGCATTAGCTTAAGCGAACTAGGAATAAGGATTTGTTTCTAGACATAAACTTAGAATGCTAAGTGATGATCATGAGGAGTGCGTCTAATATATTTTAGGAAGTATACCTGAATAGACACGAGCACTAGCTTAATTAGGGAAGATGCCGAAGATGCTTTTATGTGCTTAATAATTTGTGATGCTTTATGCCATCTTTTGATTGGATGTATGGTCTGGTACCGACCGCATCTAGAAATTTTATGTGTTCAAATTTCTAAACGTTTAATTAGGATATTAGAACTAGCATATAATTTTTCGAGGTAATAAGGAGGAATACGCGTCTAAACCTTCCTCTATCTTTATTCTCGTCTCGATACACCAAACGACTGCTTTGGTGTGCAGAACGTCATAGTGAAGACTCATAGTGAATTGAGTAAATGGAGGAAATGAGAAGGCTTACGATACTGAATAGTACCTATCAGAAGATATCGTAAGAGTGATATCTTGCCTTTAGAACGCGTCTAATAAATAATACGTCTAGTACAGGAGAAGTACACTTTCAATTAGCAGAAAGAAATATTTTTGGTATAATCCATGAAGTTATCCCTTCATCTGACATTTCCATCACCAACCGAGTTGAAGCAGAATTGATGATCGAAGATACGCATGGAAGAAGTCCTAGTAGAGTCTAGAGAAAATTATATGATTGTTTGGACACATTTGTATATGTTAAAATTGTTTTGTGATAATAACTTGGAGAACTACGAGAAAATACTTGGGACGAGTATGAGTAGGTGTGAATGGTAGTAGAGGCCTATACTACCGAAAGCACATGACTCGCACTTGGATCAAGGAAATTCACAAGGCTACCAAGGAACTAGTAATTGCTTCTGTTTTGTTCATGTTTATCGTTACCATCGTTTCAGTAATGATGAAGAATATGATTGTTAATCCGAACCTAGTGGTCATATCAAATCGAGTCCGACTAAGATGAGTATGTTACGTGGTCCAAAGAACCAAGATCGATGTAGCATCTGACTAAAGTCAGAATATTGAAGTGAAAGATACTCGAAGCGATCAATTAAAGTATCGCAACCATTGTTAAGGTTAGAAGCTTGTACCTAGAAGTTTTATATGCTAGAATGTGATTATATCACATTAGAACATGAAGGAAGGTATAATCTATTTTGGAATTTGACTCTAAAAAACATGAGTCTAAGCATTGCATCATACGACGAGATGTCATTAGAACATGTCCCATCGATCTGTTACGCTAATCGAAGTAAAGACTGTTTCTGAAGGATTAGGAGTCTCCAATAAGAATTTAGATTGAGACTTGAAGGTCATGATTAAAAGTCCAACGTGAGATAGAGAGCAAGTACAAGATCGAGCACCACCTACAGTCCAGAAGTCCAAGAGTTAGATACTCATTTGAAGGAACATAGGAGTTACGGTTATTACCTAGGATGAAAAGATAACGTATGGAGTCATTTTACAAGCCCTATTTCGTTGATGATTCCAGGACGTAATCATCCTAAGGGGGAGATAATTGAAACACCCTCAGATTCAGGTTAGTCAATTTAGAGACAATAAGCGTCAAAAACAACTTTTTTTGATATAAGATTATTTAAAATAAATAATCTAGACCAAGTTATAGTATATTTCACAAGGGTTCCATACATATAAAGAACGTTGAAATCCGAGTTATAACAAACAGTTATGACTCGTTGAAGTTTTACGACAAAACCGACACGACACTGAGAATCGTAAAAAGTGAATTTATGATAAAATACTTTCTAGACTTAGCGAGCTAAACGAAAGTCGTAGTATATGCTAAACCGAGCGGGTGCATAAAAAGAGCGTCCAAATCTGACTTCGTATAAGGAAGTTATGATTTTTCTAAAATTTAACATAATAGTGCACAGCCCGAAAATTCGAATTTTAGATCGGTCGATTTTTAGCCAAAATAATCTAAATGAGAAATGAAGAAATTGTTAATAGGATTTAAACGATAAAAAGGCAGTCGAAAACGGAGCTCATATGCGAAAGATATGGACGAAGCTTTGCTCTACTCTTCAAACGCGGCAAATTCGATATACTTTTATTAAATCTGAGATAGAATGAGAATTAGCCAACGGGATCTAAATGAAAGTTGTAATACTCATAAATACCAATGCGTGGATAGAAATAACGTCGAGAATAGAGCTCGTATGTTAAAGATATGGATGAAACTTAGTCTCTACTCTTCAAGCGCGGCGAATTCGATATAGTTTTGTAAATCTGAGATAGAATGAGAATTAGCCGACGGGGTCTAAATGAAAGTTGTAGTACTCGTAAATACCAATGCGTGGATATAAATAACGTAGAAAACGATGCTCACACGCGGAAGATACAAACGAAACTTAGGGCCTACTCTACGATAAAACCCCTATAAATAAGAGATGAACTCTTCATATTTTCTTTACACCATAAGCCTTTCTTTCTCTCTAGACTCCCTAAACCCCCCTAAAGCCTAGGAAACTTCCCTAGCACTAGAAGAAAGCCCCAGAGCACACGAAGGCTCCGAGAAAAAGAGATTTTTAGCTCAGAAGCTCTACTCTAGCGGAGCCCGGTTTTTATTAAAACCCATTGTAAGTGAAATAAGCCTACCGTACTTTAAATATAACTTATATTTAAATATAATATCGTTAAACCTAGAAATAATATTTATCAGTGAGTCATAGTCGTTATACTGATTGATCTACTTATGCGAATGATGTCTAGGCTGTGAGTTAGTGAGGTGTTTAAAGTGGGATTTCCAAGCAGTATATTTCGTATACAAAACAGACCTTACCTCCGATATGATCCTACCTGGTTGTTCCTTACTTGATAGATCTTGAAAGTAGAATTTTATTTAATGATGAATCTAGACTAATAATTAGTCGCAATAAAGATTAGACTAAAACTTAACGATAAGAATGCTAGGTTTCATCGAAGGAAAATAGAATCGTTAGAAGCGAAGCGCTGCCCAAGTTTGGAATCATCACTTTAACAAGTGAGTGCATAGTTACTTTAATCTTACACATAGATATTAAGTATTTAATATAAATTACATGTAGTGAGTGCATAGTTACTTTCATCTTACACATAGATATGAAGTATTTAATATAAATTAGGTGTTGTGAGTGCATAGTTACTTTCATCTTACACATAGATATGAAGTATTTTATATAAATTACATACTATGTGTGTATATAACCTGTATACTTGCTATCTATGCTGGATGACAGATTTTCTACATGTTTTAAATAATTTAAACTATATATGTATTTTATATTTACGAATATGTTGGGTAAAACATGGGTAGATGAATGATGAGAGATGAAAGATGATATGAGTGAGCATTGAAAGCTATAGACTTAGTGCCTAATAAATAACATCGGTAGCTATAGACTTAGTACCTATCGGATAAACGCTGGTAGCTATGGACTTAGTACCTGTTAGATAAACGTTGGTAGCTATGGAGTTAGTACTTGTTAGATAAACGTTGGTAGCTATGGACTTAGTACCTATTAGATAAACAATGGTAGCTATGGATTCAGTACTTAATGAATGAACCTTAGCAGCTATGGAATTAGTGCTTTACGAACGAGCATTGACAGCTATGGGCTTAGTGCCTGTCGTATAAACACTGGAAGAAATGGACTTCGGATTGAAGGGATGTAGGATAAATGATTCTTAGGGTTGACCTTTAAGAATAAAGAAGATATTGGGGATGGGTAATTAGGTTAATTGTTTGATGATTAAACATATTAGATTATTGTGGGTTGAAAACCCTATGTACTCAACATGTTTCCCAACCTGACCCACTCAATTTATTTATATCACAGGTGTTGATATGAAGTCACATTACACTGAGAGATTAAGGAGATATAAATCACTAGTGATAATGAATGTAAGTTCTATTTATGCTTATGTTTCTGTATTGACGGTGACATCTCAAATGTTTTAAAATGAATAAAAATACTTTTCTTCGGAAATGCTTTGATAACGTATTTATCATGTTTTATTTTGAATGAATTCCGCAACTTTTTTATTAAAAGAGGTACTCTGATTTTTATAAAGCAAAAACAAAATCGGTCTTTTTTGGTCGTGAAAATGCGGATGTCACAGTGACCCCAGAAGATAAGAAGACTGGAAGGTATATCTAGGCATATGCTTCGCCAGTTCAAGGTCTGGTTACTGCATCCAGAACCTCCGCATTTGATAGTGCTAAGAAGTTGGCCTATCAATTGACTAAGCAATGTTTCCGTTAGAGTACCATGACCCCACCAACAAAAAGGAATTAAGTCGGGAGTACAAAAAGGAAGTTCCATGGGAAGTCAAAGGGGAACTTCAAACATCGCAAACCTAACCCAGAACCTGTGGTTGTGTATGTCTCAATCACAAACACTCCCACCCCATCCAAACCTTATTTTAGAACTCTACCCCACTATACCAAATGTAACTTCCATCGTTTTGGAAATTGATTGATCTGCTACATCTGTAATTTGAGGGGCCACACCTCTAAGTTTTGTAGAAAGGACTCGAACAACAAAAACTCAACCACTACTATAGAGGAGAGCCGAAACTACTTCGAATGCAACCGACTAGGGAATTTCAAGAAGGATTGCCCTAAACTGAAGAATTAGGGTGGCCAAGGAATAGAATTTGTGATCGCTATTGGAGATGCTTGCTAGGAACCAACTGTGGTTACTGGTATGTTTCCTATCAATAATATTTATGCTTCTGTGTTATTTTATACTTGTGCCGATAGAAGATTTATTGACCATAAGTTTAGAAGCATACTAAACCAAAAATCCTGCAAACTTAATGAAGCTTACTTGGTAGAAATGGAAAACGGACATGTAGAAAGCACCTTAGAAATACTTACCAACTATCTTCTCATCCTGAATAGCCACGACGTTCACATCGACCTATGCCCATGACCATTGGAAGTTTCGACGTAATCATCGAAATGGATTGGTTATTACCTCACCAAGACGAAGTTCTATGCTATAAAAAAGCCGTCCGAATGCCCCTACCCAAAAATGAATCAGGGAAGAATCTAAGAGTCGTTTTTCACATGAAGGCAAGAAAGTGATTACAGAAGAGATGCTTTGCTTTCTTAGCCTACATGGTGGACATGCAGGGTATGGGTAAGGAAATAAAAAACATTCCATAAGTGTTCGACTACCTGGACGTATTACCAGAGGATCTACCTGGATTACCTCCAGTCAAACTGTTTGAATTCCGAATCGACCTAATCCCGAGAGCAACACCAATGGCAAGATCTCCTTATCTTCTAGCACCATCACAAATACAAGAACTATCCAGTCAACTCTATGAACTAATTGACCAAGTATTTATCTAGCCAAGTGTCTCACCCTGGGGAGTTCCAGTATTATTTGTCAACAAAAAAAGGATGGATAGTTCAGGATGTGCATCAACTATTGAGAGTTGAACAAACCCAACATAAAAAACTGATACCCACTCCTGAGGAACGATGACTTGTTCAAACAGCTGCAAGGATCCTGCTACTACTCCATGATCGATCTGAGATCTAGTTATCACCAACTTAAAGTTCAAGAAGAAGACATTCCAAACACATCATTTAGGACTTGGTATGGTCACTACAAGTTCCTCGTTATGCCCTTCGGACTAACCAATACACTAGCGTTATTCATGAACCATATGAATTGGGTGTGCAAACTCTATTTGTATAAATTCGTGATTGTCTTTATCGATGACATTTTAATATATTCATGAACCAAGGAAGAACATGGCCAACACTTGTGAATGATTCTAGAAGTACTAAGAAATGAGAAACTTTATGCAAAGTTCTCAAAATGCAATTTTTGGATCAACGAAGTGTATTTATTTGGCTTCTCAAAATGCAATTTTTGGATCAACGAAGTGTATTTATTTGGCCATGTGTGGTCACTAGCAAAAGGATTCATGTCGATCCTTCGAATATTGAAGCAATTAGGGATTGGAAAGCACCAACAACGACAACCAAGGTATGTCAATTCCTAGGGCTTTGGGCGAATATTACCGGAGATTCATCAATAACTTCTCTAAAATAGCCAAGCCACTCACTGATCTAACCCAAAAAGACAAGAAATTTGATTGGGGAGATAATCAAGAGTCTGCTTTCCAAAAATTGAAACAATCATTGTGCACTGCACCAATTTTGTCTCTCCTAAATGGAACAAAAGGCTTTGGAGTATTCTACGATGCCTCTCGCCAAGGATTAGGATGTGTACTGATGCAAAGGGATATAGTTATTTCATATGCATCCAGACAACTTAAGACAAACGAGACAAACTACACTACCCATGAATTAGAATTAGGAGTTGTAATGTCTACCTTAAAGATTTGGAGGCACTACCTATACGGAACAAAGTGTGTCATGTTCACTGACCACAAATGCCTTCAACACATCTTTGATCAGAAAGAGCTCAACATGAGACAACGAAGGTGGGTAGAATTACTAAATGATTACGAATGTGAAATTCGTTATCATATGGGTAAAGCGAATGCCATACCAGACACTTTAAGCAGGAAGGAACAATCAAAAACATTTCGTGTAAAGGCTCTAACCTTAACAATCCACTCCAATCTCACCACCCAAATTCGAGACGCTTAGCTAGAAGCTCTCAAACCTAAAAATATCATGGAAGAAAACCTACGAGGAATGGAAAAGAAGTTCGACGTCAAGGAAGACGGAACACGATATTTCATCAACCGAATTCAGAACCCGAAGTTTATTGAAGTTAAGAACCTAGTTTTAAATGAAGCTCATAATAACATGAAGTCGTTGATTGCCACATATGTCGGTAAATGCTTGACTTGTGCCAAAGTCAAAACAGAGTAACAGAAGCCATTCGGACTACTACAACAATCATCGATTCTAGAATGGAATGGGAACATATAGCCATGGACTTCATAACGAAATTACCAAAAACTTTGAGTGGTTATGACGCTATTTGGGTAGTGGTTGACCGTTTAACCAAGTCTGTCAATTTCATAGCCATCATAGAAACCAACAAAAGGGAGAAACTCACCAGGACCTACATCAAGGAAATAGTCAAACTGCATAGAGTGCCAATATCTATTATCTCAGACCGATATAGCAGATTTACTTCTAGATTTTGGAAAACGTTGCAGAGATCTCTAGGAACTAAACTAGACATGAGTACTGCATATCATCTTCAAACAGATGGACAGAGTGAAAGGACGATATAAACTCTAGAGGACATGCTCCACGCTTGTATGATAGACTTTGGTAATGCATGGGATATCCACTTACCGCTATTTGAGTTTTCATATAATAATAGTTATCACACTATCATACAGGATCCTCCATTCACGGCCTTGTACGGTCGTAAATGTCGTTCGCCGCTATGTTGGGCAGAAGTTGGAGATACTCAACTAGATAGAAATCATGTTGGATATACTTTATGTAATGTCCTTGAAATCATTCAGGAAACCATGGAAAAGATTGTTCAGATCAAGGAATGGTTGAAGGTCGCACGTAGTCGTCAGAAAAGTTATGCTGACGTGATGCATAAACCCATAGAATTCGAAGTAGGAGATCATGTCCTACTAAAAGTTGCACCATGGAAAGGTGTCATTAGATTTGGAAAATGAGGTAAGCTAAATACCCGACACATTTGACCTTTTAAAATCCTCGAAAAGGTTGGTCCGATGGCTTACGAACTCAAGCTACCTCAAGAACTCAACAAACTTTATGAAATCTTTCACGTGTGTAATATCAAGAAGTTTCTCACTGATGAGAACCTCATCATTTCTCTCAATGAGATCCAGGTCAACACTAAGCTTCACTTCATAGAAGAACTTGTGGAGATCATGGATCGAGAAATCAAAAGCCTCAAACAAACCGCATACCTATAATATAAGTCTAATGATACTATCACAGAGGGCTGGAGATTACTTGGGAATGCGACGATCATATGAAGCTGAAGTATCTGCAAATGTTCAACGGTGCTCCCTCCAGAAGTATCTGCAAATTTTCAACAATGAGGTAATGTGAGATCTCAAAATTTAGGTCTAAATCTGTAATAATATGTTCACTGTGAACCTCTTTGTAACATTACCTATTGAGCATTATTTCATATTTTTGATAAATAAATAGTGTCATTACAATTACAATAAGGTATAAAATAGTATCTTACTCCCAGTTGTGGAACATCTCAAACGAATCATACAACACAAATTGTAACCCTAGTTAATATGCCTGAAAAACTAAAAATTTGTATTAAATGTTTGTAACAAAACAAATACTTTAGCTCGTAGTACATGTTCACCTGAGTCCGAAAATATAAAGAACGTCCAAAACGGAGTTCGTATGCAAAAGATTCGACTATTTTAAGAAACCTAATCGGTTTAACACTGATTTTACCTAATTATGTAAACCGTTTCAATCCGTAGAACCACTTGTACACCTCCGATGGAAATTTCAAGAGCGTATTTGGACTCAGACCGCGGTCTAATATTTGATTCCAAACTCAAAATATTTTTAGTATATTTGTAAAAGTCAGAAAATTAGATGTTTTGGGTCAATTAGATGTGAAACTTTAAACATAATTTACCGGATTTCTACAAATTGAAAAACTAATATGTTTGAGTTTTTGGAATCATTGAACTTAAATCTATCATTCGTCGCCTTCAGAATGTTATTAGATGTCGAGAATTGGGCACATGGATCAAGAAAGCCATTTTGTGACAATTTTAATGTCACAAGCGTGACCAACCATTTAATACTATAAAAATTAAAATGTGGGACCTTAAATTAGCAGCCATGCACTCTTCCCTTTACAATCTCATGTCCATCTCCCTCTCTGACTCCTACTCTACTTTGGACTTTATCAAGTCAACCTCTATATAACTACTATGGTAGTTATGGAAGGAGAGACAATGTGGGATTTCTACCTTGACCAAAACACTTGCATAATAGGCCAGGACGGTTGCAATATTTCGTAGTAGGGTTGCACGGGAATGTCAGGGGTTGCACATTAGTAGGAAAAAAAGTTTCAAAAAATTTCAAAATTTTTTGCACTGCGGCCGGAAAATTCAGGGGTTGTACGGGCCACTATATGCTTTATACTAGAACCTCCCTTGATAATATGTGAAAGAGATCGGAATTTGGTTTGTTGATCTTGGACCATAACCCATATTAACCACCACCTTTCTCCTTCATCTTATTTTCTTGGGTATCATTAGGCTATAAATGGAGAGCTTGACTCTTCATTGTCATAAAAAAAACATAGCCAAAACATTTCACCCTCCTTCCTTCTCTATTTCTCACTTTTCTCGGCTAGGACATCCCCCCACCGGATTTGGGTCTTGGCAACCAAAAACCACCATCACTCCACCCTTATTCCTCCTTAATTCATTAACAACAACCACCTCAAACTCTCCCTCTTGTTCATTTCTAGAAAAGAGAGAAAACAAAGGCAAAAAATCTACCGGAAGCAGCTCAACCACCTCCCACTGCCGCCTACTGCTGCTGAACCGCCATTACCACCTCCTGCTGCCACTTTGAGTTTCGATCACCACCACCATCATTTCCTTATTTTTTTTATTTTTTATTTTTTATTTTTTTGTGTTTGTGACATGATCAGTCAATGTAAGAGACCATTCTTTTTTTTTTTTGGATAATAACTTAAAAAGGTAACAAAGTTTCAAAAATATACAAAAAAAGACCATTACCTTTTATTTAGTACAAAAAATACCATTTTACCGGCTATTATAGGTTACCCGGTTACCAAATGTTCAAAAAACTACCATTGCTGTTTTTTAGTACAAAAAATATCATTCATATTACTGTTTGTACACAGAATACCAACGAAGTACACATGTGTTCAAATAAAACATTGTGGTAACCAGGTACTTCAGGTACATGGAAAAATGACTTAAAAGTGTAATGAAGTTTCAAAAATATTCCAAAAATACCACACTTTTTGTTAATTGTGTTGTTGTCGGATTATGTAGAACACAATTACCGGAGATCATGAACCGTCATATCAGTTCACAACAATTGTGCAAATGTCTTTCATTCCTTCACTTGGTCGTTTTTGTGGTAACAAAAGAAGTAAGTGGGTAATAATCTTAGGTAAACATTCTTGCTTCCCGATCACATTTATGCCTCAAACCTAATATATATATATATATATATATATATATATATATATATATATATATATATATATATATATATATATATATATATATATATGCACATATTATACATCAATGTTAGTCGTTCATTAGTGTTACGACACAAGAGAGACACAAAAGAGAACAAGTTATGTTATGAGAATTCCTAAATATGGATATAGATATAAACTGATCAAGTGATGGAATGCAAGAGAGTACACAACTGGTGTGAACTGGTACGACGGTAACTAATCTCCGATTATCGTGTTCTATATACTCCGGAAACAACGAAGTTAACAAAAGGTACTCTGAAAACATAACAATGGTTTTTTCTGAACTTTTTGGAAATTCCAATGGTATTTTTTGTACTAAAATATGTACTTCGTTGGTATTTTGTATACAAATAATATACTTCAAGGGTATTTTCATACTAAAAAAATAATTGTAATTTTTGAACATTTTGGAAACTTTGTTACCTTTTTAAGTCATTTTTCTGTTTATCTGAGATAGCCGGTTACCATAAGGTTTTATTTGAACACGTGTGTAATTCGTTCGTATTTTGTGTACAAAAAATATATTTAATGGTATTTTATGTACTAAAAAAACAATAGTTTTTTTGTATATTTTTGAAACTTCATTACCTTTTTAAGTCACAATTTTATTATTATTATTATTATTATTATTATTATTATTATTATTATTATTATTATTATTATTATTATTATTATTATTATTATTATTATTATTATTATTATTATTATTATTATTATTATTATTATTATTATTATTATTATTATTATTATTATTATTATTATTATTATTATTATTATTATTATTATTATTATTATTATTATTATTATTATTATTATTATTATTATTATTATTATTATTATTATTATTATTATTATTATTATTATTATTATTATTATTATTATTATTATTATTATTATTATTATTATTATTATTATTATTATTATTATTATTATTATTATTATTATTATTATTATTATTATTATTATTATTATTATTATTATTATTATTATTATTATTATTATTATTATTATTATTATTATTATTATTATTATTATTATTATTATTATTATTATTATTATTATTATTATTATTATTATTATTATTATTATTATTATTATTATTATTATTATTATTATTATTATTATTATTATTATTATTATTATTATTATTATTATTATTATTATTATTATTATTATTATTATTATTATTATTATTATTATTATTATTATTATTATTATTATTATTATTATTATTATTATTATTATTATTATTATTATTATTATTATTATTATTATTATTATTATTATTATTATTATTATTATTATTATTATTATTATTATTATTATTATTATTATTATTATTATTATTATTATTATTATTATTATTATTATTATTATTATTATTATTATTATTATTATTATTATTATTATTATTATTATTATTATTATTATTATTATTATTATTATTATTATTATTATTATTATTATTATTATTATTATTATTATTATTATTATTATTATTATTATTATTATTATTATTATTATTATTATTATTATTATTATTATTATTATTATTATTATTATTATTATTATTATTATTATTATTATTATTATTATTATTATTATTATTATTATTATTATTATTATTATTATTATTATTATTATTATTATTATTATTATTATTATTATTATTATTATTATTATTATTATTATTATTATTATTATTATTATTATTATTATTATTATTATTATTATTATTATTATTATTATTATTATTATTATTATTATTATTATTATTATTATTATTATTATTATTATTATTATTATTATTATTATTATTATTATTATTATTATTATTATTATTATTATTATTATTATTATTATTATTATTATTATTATTATTATTATTATTATTATTATTATTATTATTATTATTATTATTATTATTATTATTATTATTATTATTATTATTATTATTATTATTATTATTATTATTATTATTATTATTATTATTATTATTATTATTATTATTATTATTATTATTATTATTATTATTATTATTATTATTATTATTATTATTATTATTATTATTATTATTATTATTATTATTATTATTATTATTATTATTATTATTATTATTATTATTATTATTATTATTATTATTATTATTATTATTATTATTATTATTATTATTATTATTATTATTATTATTATTATTATTATTATTATTATTATTATTATTATTATTATTATTATTATTATTATTATTATTATTATTATTATTATTATTATTATTATTATTATTATTATTATTATTATTATTATTATTATTATTATTATTATTATTATTATTATTATTATTATTATTATTATTATTATTATTATTATTATTATTATTATTATTATTATTATTATTATTATTATTATTATTATTATTATTATTATTATTATTATTATTATTATTATTATTATTATTATTATTATTATTATTATTATTATTATTATTATTATTATTATTATTATTATTATTATTATTATTATTATTATTATTATTATTATTATTATTATTATTATTATTATTATTATTATTATTATTATTATTATTATTATTATTATTATTATTATTATTATTATTATTATTATTATTATTATTATTATTATTATTATTATTATTATTATTATTATTATTATTATTATTATTATTATTATTATTATTATTATTATTATTATTATTATTATTATTATTATTATTATTATTATTATTATTATTATTATTATTATTATTATTATTATTATTATTATTATTATTATTATTATTATTATTATTATTATTATTATTATTATTATTATTATTATTATTATTATTATTATTATTATTATTATTATTATTATTATTATTATTATTATTATTATTATTATTATTATTATTATTATTATTATTATTATTATTATTATTATTATTATTATTATTATTATTATTATTATTATTATTATTATTATTATTATTATTATTATTATTATTATTATTATTATTATTATTATTATTATTATTATTATTATTATTATTATTATTATTATTATTATTATTATTATTATTATTATTATTATTATTATTATTATTATTATTATTATTATTATTATTATTATTATTATTATTATTATTATTATTATTATTATTATTATTATTATTATTATTATTATTATTATTATTATTATTATTATTATTATTATTATTATTATTATTATTATTATTATTATTATTATTATTATTATTATTATTATTATTATTATTATTATTATTATTATTATTATTATTATTATTATTATTATTATTATTATTATTATTATTATTATTATTATTATTATTATTATTATTATTATTATTATTATTATTATTATTATTATTATTATTATTATTATTATTATTATTATTATTATTATTATTATTATTATTATTATTATTATTATTATTATTATTATTATTATTATTATTATTATTATTATTATTATTATTATTTTAATTATTATTATTATTATATTATTAATTAATATTATTATTATTATTATTATTATTATTATTATTATTATTATTATTATTATTATTATTATTATTATTATTATTATTATTATTATTATTATTATTATTATTATTATTATTATTATTATTATTATTATTATTATTATTATTATTATTATTATTATTATTATTATTATTATTATTATTATTATTATTATTATTATTATTATTATTATTATTATTATTATTATTATTATTATTATTATTATTATTATTATTATTATTATTATTATTATTATTATTATTATTATTATTATTATTATTATTATTATTATTATTATTATTATTATTATTATTATTATTATTATTATTATTATTATTATTATTATTATTATTATTATTATTATTATTATTATTATTATTATTATTATTATTATTATTATTATTATTATTATTATTATTATTATTATTATTATTATTATTATTATTATTATTATTATTATTATTATTATTATTATTATTATTATTATTATTATTATTATTATTATTATTATTATTATTATTATTATTATTATTATTATTATTATTATTATTATTATTATTATTATTATTATTATTATTATTATTATTATTATTATTATTATTATTATTATTATTATTATTATTATTATTATTATTATTATTATTATTATTATTATTATTATTATTATTATTATTATTATTATTATTATTATTATTATTATTATTATTATTATTATTATTATTATTATTATTATTATTATTATTATTATTATTATTATTATTATTATTATTATTATTATTATTATTATTATTATTATTATTATTATTATTATTATTATTATTATTATTATTATTATTATTATTATTATTATTATTATTATTATTATTATTATTATTATTATTATTATTATTATTATTATTATTATTATTATTATTATTATTATTATTATTATTATTATTATTATTATTATTATTATTATTATTATTATTATTATTATTATTATTATTATTATTATTATTATTATTATTATTATTATTATTATTATTATTATTATTATTATTATTATTATTATTATTATTATTATTATTATTATTATTATTATTATTATTATTATTATTATTATTATTATTATTATTATTATTATTATTATTATTATTATTATTATTATTATTATTATTATTATTATTATTATTATTATTATTATTATTATTATTATTATTATTATTATTATTATTATTATTATTATTATTATTATTATTATTATTATTATTATTATTATTATTATTATTATTATTATTATTATTATTATTATTATTATTATTATTATTATTATTATTATTATTATTATTATTATTATTATTATTATTATTATTATTATTATTATTATTATTATTATTATTATTATTATTATTATTATTATTATTATTATTATTATTATTATTATTATTATTATTATTATTATTATTATTATTATTATTATTATTATTATTATTATTATTATTATTATTATTATTATTATTATTATTATTATTATTATTATTATTATTACGTTTTCCTTTTCTCGATCACGACAAAAGGAAGAAAGCAACATCCAAAACTTGCATTTAAAATAAATACATAGGATCTTTGTTTTATTTAAATTATTTGATTATGGCCCCTTTATTTCTTGTGATGCTTTTCCTTCGTTCGAAATCAAGAGACCCATATTCCTCTTTCACTTTAATTGTTTTGAGTTACCATGCTTACTCTAACACCATAAATTTTCATTTTTAATTTCATAAAACACATGTCATATATATATATATATTAAAGATGTGAAAATTTTTAACAGTACTTCGTTGTTATTGGATCTCTTCCACCGTCTTCCTATATCTATCTCTTATCTATCTCTGTTCCAATTTCCACCATCTTCCTTTTATCATCTTCATCAGTTAGATAACACCTCCAGTTTCTTCCTCACTTTACCTTAGCCGCTTTGCTTTCAATCATAAGCCACCGTCACCCACCAACTCCATCGCTCGCCCCTGTACAACGTACACTGCCATCTCAAACTTTTGTTGAATCCGGGTTCCGATTTTCTTCGCTCTACTTATCCCTCTCTTACACTCTCCAGAAACATCTAAAACGAGTATTGTTTTCGAAAAATAAACTTCAGTCTCCATGATCCATAATCGATGTCCCAATCAGCCATCAACGAGTCGACCCCCCTGTTGCTCGATCAGATAAAGGATAGCGTTCTTCATAATCCACGACCCACAATCATCCCTTAAACTTTCAAGAAGCACAAAGTCGAAGAAAACCCGGTAGAAATTAGGGCTTTTCTTTTCCCCCAATTCACATACTCTATAAAAGCCCTAGCGGTTCTTAATCGTCTTCCTCGGCTTATCGTCTTCGAAGTTTGATCTCCATTTTTAGGCAACAAGAAATCATGGTGAAGGGTCCTGGTCTATACACTGACATTGGCAAAAGAACTAGAGGTTCGTTCCCTTTCAACTCCTTATTTTCTCACACACACATATATATATATATATATATATATATATATATATATATGTGTGTGTGTGTGTGTGTGTGTGTGTGTGTGTGTGTGTGTGTGTGTGTGTGTCTGTAATTCAGCTTGAAAGGATTGTAAATGTTATAGTTATTGGATTCACATTTACTGATTTAAATTTGTTTTTGTTTTTCTTTCTTCTTCTTTTTTTTTTTTTTTTTTTTTTTTTGTGATTAAGATCTTTTGCACAGCGATTATCAGGTTTATCATAAGCTCACCATCACGACCTATTCTCCTACTGGAGTTGTGAGTTATCCTTTCATTTTTAGTGTCTTTAGATCTGTTTCATTAGCTTATGATTCGTCATTCTTATTCGACATTGTTAGAAGAACCATATGATCTTTACAAGAGTTGCGCCTACCAACTATTCGACATGTTGCTCCAAAGAATAATCATCTTTTAATCAGAGTGAAGATTAAATAGTTAGAATTGTTATCTAATTAGGAGTTTATTTATTTAACATTTTCCTTATTTAAGTCTTTGTTTTGAGTCAGGTTTATTGGGTTATAAATAAGGCCTTAAGCCACGATTAGGAATATTGAATGATTAGAGCTGTTTTCAAGCTGTTTTCAGTTTCTTTCATTTGCTTAATTATGCAGCAAGTTTATATTTATTACAAGTGATGAAAACTCAAAAGAAGAAAAACCAAAACCATCTGAACAATAGTAACGCATTGAGACCCACAAATGTTCGTGTTTTTTGAATCGACACAGTTCTTCAAACATCCATCCATTTTCTTTATTTTATGTAAACTGACTTTTCAAATGGAATTAAAATAGAAAATTGTTGAATCGGATCTTGATAAAGTGGGAGATGAAACTCCATTGACAAAGAAGAAAGTCGATGAAAGTCGTGTTCTGATGACAATATCTGATGTGATCATAAAGTGTTCTCATTATCTGCTTTTGTTTGCTCAATTCCTGATTTAGACACACATCTTAACTTAATTCACCTCCCAGGTAATGACATCACTATTTTTTCTCATTTTTTGCTTTCTTTATAATAATAACCCGAATGATGCTTACAATATTGGTCTCATGTATCAAGTTCCTATGATTTAAGCATAAGAATGATAAGATATGAGGTTTTTTACCATTCTATTACTTAATAGCTTTATCATTTTTTTTTTCATATTTTTCTCTTTAGGTTGTTATATGTAATGAGATGTGATTGCACGGTGTAGTGGACAGAAGCTATAGAAAGTCTAGATTATGACAACAATGTAAATAAAAGTTTTGAGGGTGAAGTAGTAGCTAGATGGTTAATAGTTCTTATTAGAAAAAGAAAGAAAATTTTGATGCATCATGGTTTTAATAAAAAAAATATTTCTATCAATGCAGCTATTACAAACTGGAAAAAGATTCCTTATTATTCAAACATAAGCTCAAACACATTAAAGGAGGAAGGGGCCATACATTCCAAGAATTTCCATGGCATCCACATGTTCTATCTCATGGACCTTATCACACATGATGATCTAGGCCGCTTTTGGAAGACATACAATCAATGTAAATTTTATCTACTTTTTAGGAACCCAAAGTATTTTTAGGAACTGAGAGTATTGGTGAATGGTTCCAAAAAAACTACGCTGATGAATAATCTAATGCTCTATTTTTAGAGTTATTGATTTCTGACGACATCATCATTTTTTACTTTCAATGAATCTAACATGCGATTTAAGATATTATACAGGTTGACAAAAAAAAAAACCAATTTCCAGTTCTGCCATGATTGATATGTGGTTATATCATCTTTTTTTTTACCTGATGTTGTAAAAGAGTTAAATATTGAGATAATTGTATACTTTATATATCGAAAATTTTGAATGCACATATAGAAAGTGGTAATCCGATGTCAAATAATATCTTTTATAGCATGTCAAATTAATTCATTTGAAAAAGTTAGATAACAAAACATAAAGTTCAAGTGGTTAAACAACAAAATTGTACGACATATAACGTCTTTTTTTGTAGTATGTTTTTTATTAAATAACATAACTTTAATTATACCATCAGATCTGTACTTTTTTCATTATATAAAAATGAAAGATACAGGTTCCAAATCATGCTATCACCTATGTTGGGAATGGAGGATGTTGTCAAAACTATAGTCGGTAGAGCCGAGCCACATAACTAGGTTTGTAAAATTTTAATTTACAAATTAGATAAAAATATTAACAACAAATTTCAATGTATAAATACTCGAATCGTTTTCAATGATTTTTCAGTAAAGTTGTTAACTTTTCTGAAAAAAAAAAATCTGACTTCCAAGAAGATGGTACCTACCGATTCTTCCTTTTTTTTTTTTTTGAAGGGTATGGTAGTTGTAGAAAGACTGAAGAGGGTTAAGGTGGTGGTAAAGGAATCTGATGCTATCTAAACGAATCCCACATCATCATTTTGAAATGTATGCTTAGAATTGAATCTGTAATACTTCACTTTTATTTCTTTTCATTGTTATAGATTTTGCCCTGGATACTACTATCAACCTGCCATTTTGATTAGTTAAAGCCACAAGCACATGCAGATTGTTGAAATCAAATTCAATGGAATTGCAGGAACTTGCTTTTACTTCATCATTATTTTTATTAGATAGGTTTGAGTGTTGTTTATTCAAGTGCAAGTAATCTGTTATTTCTGCATTTGATTTTAGTTAAATACAATAAATAGCAATCTACTTTTGTAACTATGTCTATTGTTTCATCCTCCTGTTGTAATATAATACTTCAACATTAATTCCAATCCACATGCACCATTCCGAACTACTCAACACCATTTCCGACCAGCTCAATGCGCTGGAACGCATCTAGTTTTAAATAAACACCATTTAATAGCCAACAAAGTTTTCAAAACATTATCAAAATCCAGGATCCTCATTCATAACTCTTTTCTCTTGCGTGTACAATCGAGCCGCCGCCTTCCCGCGATCCTGATAAGAACCTGAAACACATAACACATAATACGGTAAGCACGAAGCTTAGTGAGTTCCCCAAAATACCACATATACATATTAGCCACTCGAGGCTATAACTATGTAGGACCTTCCGGTCCGATGTGTCCCAACAGGACCCTCTAGTCCCATAGCTCGTTGGACCCTCCGATCTGATCTGGTTGAGGACCCTCCGATCCAGTTTGGTTGAGGACCCTCTGCCCTCATAAATTGTTGGACCCTCTGGTCTGATCTGTAAAACTCTGCATGGCATAAATCATAAAGAAATAGTGTACAACATAATACATAAGGCAGGATATATTACATAATACTCAATGTAAGCACATAAGACCTTCCGGTCACACATGACTACCACTCAAGGTAAAGTAGAGTGAGTAGACTCACCTCGGGTAAACTCGGATGATCTCGAACTCGAAACACTGATCTAGCCTCCGCCTAATTAATTACATACAAAAATTACCTCTAATTAATAATGGCTCTCAAAGGCTAGACTATTGCCTTCCTATGCTCTCACAGAAGGGTAAAAGACCATTTTACCCCTCCATGAGTCCAAAAGTCCACTTGTTGACCGAACCCTAAAAGTCAACAAAAGTCAACGCTTGTGAGTATGATGCGCGTACCAACTCCTTATGTTGGGCGTACTCGACCGCTTCGCAGCTATCAGACTGCTTGATCCCTACGTTGGGCGTACTCGACCGCTTCGCGCGTACCAGCTCCTTATGTTGGGCTTATTGGGATTTACGCTCAGCGTACATCCCGGTTTCACTCTTATCTCACTTATGGTCTTAATTAGTTAAGATCTTGGCTCAAAATACAGATCTGGACTCCCTACATTCTCTTAATCCATGAAGTCGAAGACTTTTTGCCTATGCATGGCTGGTTTGGATTCAATCACTTAAAACCTTCATCCTTTTTCTTCCTTAAGCTCATATTCCATGCATGGTTAGTTCTTAATGACCAAGATTGGATTTTTGTTGACCTTTTAACACGAAATACACTAGCAAGGGACAAATCTCGGTTCATAGGGCTCATCAACTCATAAAGTCATCAACTTTTGGGACAAAAACCCTAGAAATGGTCCATCATGCACAAATCAAAAAGATTGAGAAAGCTTTGAGCTTTTTACCTCCAAATGATGCTCCAACCTCAGAAATGCTCAGATCCAAGGCTTGCACTCCAACTCTAGCTTCTTCAAGGCATCTTCTTCTCTTCAAAAATTCACAAAAACACTTTCAAGCCCAACCACACACACAAGCTCTAGAACGAGGGTTAGGGCACTCTTAGGGTTTTGCTCTCTGGAAATGGTGGCTAAAAGTGAGGCCATAATGTTACTTATATATGGCTCACCCCCACAATTAGGGTTTCAATCTGAACCTAGTACGCCCAACGTGCACTATGGTATGCCTAGCGTACTCGGTAACCTCCGCATCAAGAACACGCTCATGAGTACGCACAACGTACTCTCCATTACTCCCAACGTACTCAAATTCTCTACATTCTTTTCAAGGTCTAATTTTGACAACTTACGGAAAGAAAAGGATCAAAGAGCTATACTTGAATTCCGGGTTGTTACACATAGACTTGATTTTGATCAGTAAGTATTCCAAAGAAATTCCAAGCTTCGATTTCCAATAAACACTTTCAACCCTCCATGGATATTTGTTTACAAAGTAATACCTATCCTCAAAATTTGATTAAAAATAATAAAAAACAACCCTCCCTTGGAAATAAGTCTGAAAAATAGTCCCTTGTTGAGATATTTTAACAAATCAACCCTTATGGTTTAGTTAAATTACAAAAAAACGCAACGCTTATTATATAATACCAAAACTTCCCTTTTGGTTAATTAGATAACAAAAATAATCTTGGTGGTTTGTTTTAAACGCAAAGAAGCTTATGTTGCGGCTTCTCACAACATGTTTCACACCAACGAACCTGGTTCATGCTACAAAAGTGAGTGCTTACGATCTTTTTTTTAATGTTTTTGTTATTTTTGGGGAGTATACTTGTGAAACACGTATATAGATTATGAAAAATGCATACAAAAACTCATATCTAGCATCAACGATATTTTATCTAAGTATTATATCATGTATTTGTTTATCATGACATACTTATGTTATAGTGGGTTAAGCATGTTGCGAAGTAGAAAATATTACATATCATAATGCTATGATTTTCATGTGATAATGCATGCCATAAAACATGGGTCACAAATATTTATCCATAATGTATTTATACCTATATCAAGCATGTATTTAGGCACATATTAAATATATGTGTATAAGTTATAATAATTATATATTGGAATTTATACATGCACTTGAGAAACTTACTACCTATTTAAGCGAGTAAAATATACTTTTTCGGATATATCAAACTTACTCGGATTTTGTAGTGAAACTTTATCGTATACCTTAGTTAATGGTCTTTATAGTGAGACACTATTCATTACCTAAGTTTAACCACTTAGTATACTCACTTGGCTATAACCGTTAATCATACAGGTTGACACCCCCATCTGATGTTGCTAGCTACAACCTCGATGGATCAATTGAAGCGGGTGATAATTATCTTTAGTCTTTATCCACGACATCCAATGAAGTGTTGTAAGGGGCGACATCTAGTCACATAACTCGGTTAAATGACTCACTATAAGCATTAATTGGATTATTTATCTAGAAACAACAGATTCGGTTTCCCTATTTATCAAACATTTTTAAACGTGATTTTTAACTACAAAAGAAATACTTTCAGATTTTTTTAAAGTATTATTACTACGGTTAGCAAAAAACTTATAACTCTTATCAACCTTTGAGTTGACTCTCAAACTGCATGCATTCTCAGAAGATCACTAAACCAAACTTTAGCAGAAGGAAGTTGATATGGATTTCGGGCAACCTAGTTATATCTATTATTATTATTATTATTATTATTATTATTATTATTATTATTGTTATTGTTATTGTTATTGTTATTGTTATTGTTGTTGTTTTTGTTGTTATTTCGGCCTATTTTTTTAAGGCAATTAACGTACTTACTTATTATTATTATCTGTAAGAACCATGTATTCAAACTTTAAAGTGGAATATAAATACCATGTTTTTATTGTTGTATTTGTGGTGTATCTTCAATTTGTTTGTGATCCATGAACAAAATCGCATAGCTCAATATATTCCGCTACCTCGAATGGGGTGTGACATAAATAGGCCCAAATCTTGAGGCCTAAGGCCTAAGCCCATACATCAAGGTTGCACTGCAACCCTTACTGGTCATGTTGCACCACAAGAAAGACTTAGATTTTCTTGAGATTAATTCCATTGAGCTTAGTTAAATGCTTCAATCCTTCTTTGGACTTAAAAACTAATAATCAAAGAATGAAATCACAATCAAAACTCGGGTGTTACATATCATACTCCATCTTGGCCAAATGATTCTTCTCGTGGAAACAATCGTCGCTGGGAGGCGGGAGCCACCAAATATCGATGTATAACAGTCAAGCACGAGCCATCCTTACAGCTAGATATACTTTTGGTCTTCTGGTCAGCAAAAACAACACCAAGTTGCTACCAAACAACCCTCTTTCTAGACCACTATGCAATCCAGGCTTCTATTGGGCTTTAAAGACTTCCATATATAGCTAAGACCATCAGGTGCACATATCCATGTTCCTGGAACATCCTCTACATGTCCTATTCAGTCACCTTGGATTGGTTTAAGCCTGAGTATGTCAAATCTTTGCCCTAACTATCCAACATCATGCTGCTAAATAATTTGGGTGCAAGTGAATAGATTATGGACACCGGTATGATAGACCATATCCACGTGAACACATATATACTTCATTTCATTCCTGATAACAGTGACTTGGATTATGTATTAGTTGGAAACAGGCTCCAAATTCCTATAGTGATCACCACCGGACACCGAGTTTCCACTCCAACATCCTTACCAACCTCTTCACCTAAAAAATATCCAAATTATCCCATCTATCATAAAAATATTATATACGTTAGACAATTTAATTGTTAAAATATATTATCAATTAAATTTGATCAATTTGTTTTACTATTCAGGATTACAGAACCCACCAACCTCTAATCTGATGTGTTAATGATATCCTATTCTACCTAGTTGTTCCATCTTTCCTTTAAGTCATTATGCCCTCAAGTTAATACATTTGACATCAAAGAATAGTCATCCATGTGATCCAATCTTGAAGTCTTTAGTTTTGAATAATTCCATTTTATGTAATAACGTTATGTCAAATTTATGTGTCACATGTGTCAACTTGGAAAACTTATAAAACTTCCATTTAGTCTTTCAAATTATGTTGTTTCCAGTTCATTTGATATAATAAATTTTTAAATGTGGGCTTCACCTATTGCAAATGTTAGTGGATTATCGTATTATGTTATATTCTTGGATCATTTCTTGAGTTTTCTTTAGGTGTACCCACTCAAACAAAATTTTGGTGTGCTCTATGAATATCGAATTTTCCAACCATGTCAAAACTTAATTTACTAATCAAATAAAGTTTTTTTTTAATATGATAACAGGGCATAGGATATACAATAAAAAAATTATTGAACTTTTTTCGCTAACAGATTACAATTATGTTTCTTGTGTCCTCATACCTCCCAACAAAACTGGAAATTCGAGCAAATGCTCCATAATATTAATAAGATCATGCCAACCTCTTCTTTTTCAGCTTAACCTGAGTCATCACACTATCCTAAACTCACAACCACCACCAATTGAACCACAACCAATCCTAAGAGTCATCCCACTCCCACACAATCCTAAACTAAAACTGAGACCTCAACCACTCCCCACATACCACCTCTTGACCCATACACTACATGATACTTCAAATAAACAAAATAGGATTATCGAACCTATCTAATGCATTATCCTCTACACATCTTCCATATCCCCCATAGCTAGATTACAAATACAGAAAATATAGAACACTAGCTTGCAAAAGGAAATGAATGATGATTTTCATGTTATTATCTCAAATGACAGTTGTATACTTGTTAGGAGTCCATGAAAATTAAATGTTGACAGATCTATGTAGCTCTTTCGCCATAAGTTTCATGAGGATGGTTCTATAGCCTGATACAAGGCCAGACTGGTAGCCAACAGTCGCAATCATTAGTAAGGGATCAATTATGATGAGATCTTTAGTTTGGTTGTTAAACCGGATTCCTAGCTGAATGCTTTTATTTAGGACATCTTCAAGTGAAGATATATATATATATATATATACACACATACCAACATGCTTTTTTATTTTATCATGGATATCAGAACCATATGTGTTACATGCATCGATCTTTATACGACTTTAATCATGCCCTACACGCATGGTATCATATGTTTAGTCAATATACATCCTACATTGGCTTTTAGCAGTGGCGAATTTAGACGAAAAAATCACATGGTTCTCAAATAAGTGAAGCCACTAAAAGGCGAATTTAGACGAAAAAATCACATGGTTCTCAAATAAGTGAAGCCACTAAAAAAATCAACAACACTTATGTGAGGTCGGGTTGGGTCGGGTTGGATCGTGTACCTTAAAAAAAACCCGGACCAATCAGTTCAACCTATTAAATCTGATCACGCCCCACCGATTACAAATTTTAAAAAACCAATTGAAATATAAATGAAAAAAAAAACATACGTTTTAATGAAAAACTAGTTGATTATTAGTCCATTGATAAAGCGATGTACAGAGAGTGAGAGTCTTTGGCATGTGGACTTGTTTTTATCAAAACAATTTATTTATTTATTGATATTTTGAGAATGTCGATTAAGAGTTGTTAATTTTTATTATCAATTTCATTATTTAAAATAACAAATTGACCTTGATAACTTATTTTTTTTCTTCTTTTAAAATGATTTTTAAGATATTTTTTAAAAAACAAACTTAAAATAGATCCTTTATCTGTTTCTAAGATAGTTTTTAACTTTTCTACATTATATATTACAAATTAAATTAAAAAATTAGATAGGTCCTAGGACCAACTTATGGCTTAATAGCTACCCCCTGGCTTTCAGTACAACCATATAGATTCTTCTTTATGTATATATTAGTCTACACATGCTACATTGTACCTTCTATTATATATTGATGACATCAACCTCATGACATTATCTACTAACTTACTTCACTAGATCATTACCCAACTCAACCGTAAGTTTGTTTTGATAGACCATGGTCCACTTAATTTCTTTTTGGGCATCTCAGCGACTCGATCATCCACCAATATCTTATTGTCTCACCAAAAGTATGCCACTGAGATCCTACAAAGGGATAATACGCTTCACTACAATCCATACAGGTCCTCAGTTAAACCACTTCAAAATTGGATGCCTCATGCTCTCTCGTTGACAACCAAACTTCATAGCATATCTTAGTCGGTGATACTCGGTATCTTACCTTCACCTGACCCTACATTTGTTTTATAGTTCAACAGAACAGCTTATACATGCATGATCCTAAAGAACTAAATTTACATGATCTTTGTCTATTTGTCTATTATATTTACTAGCACCATGAGCTTTGTCTATTTGTCCCACTTGTACATTATATACTAGCACCATGAGCTTTGTCTATTTGTCTATTATATTTGTAATTATCGGATTAATAAGTCAATGCGAAAGTCGGTAATCATCATAGTGCTCATGGTGTGGTTTATACAAGATCCCTAATGTCACATTTATTCTCCTAGAACAATGATAGATGCCATTTTATGCATATTTAGGGTAATTTTTATTATCATTTAGCATCATATTTTATACATTTGCATGTCATTTGTTTAAATAATGGTCAACTTATGTTTTTTTTTTTATCAGAATTCTCATACTGCTACCATTTTTTGTTTTATTTTCAAATAGTTCGAGTGGAGCAGTACTTTGGGAGTAGCTGGATGCATATTTTGAGCCTAAAAGGAGGTGGAACTAAAGGAGGATGTTGAGGAATTCTTGGAAAATGTTTTGGTTAAGAAACATTTGATCGAATTAATTATACGAAGATATATTACTACAACTTGAAGCCTAAAGTATGTTGCTTTCAACTTTGATCCCATGTCAGTATTTTAACCATATCTCCTGAACTATAACTCCGACTGACAATATTCAAAATGTTCTGAAAACCAGACAAAATTTCGGACGATTTTCATGTTTGTGAAAAAGGCCAAAAATGCAATCACATAGTCCAAAAATGCGATCTCATAAGTGATCAGCTTTTTGCCACAATGTTTCCCAAGGCCGAAATAAGTCATCTGGAAGTCATCCAGAAACGTCGAAAATAGCATCCTGCATCATTTAGGGGAAAATCTGGAAATAATTTGGTAAATATGTGATCATATATAACCAACCTGTGATTGCATTTTTCCGTTTCTTTCTCTGGAAGATTCTGTCTCGCATATAAATACAACCCTGATTATAAGATCTAGAGGTTGGACGATTTCAGCCGGCAGAATACCCTTATGAATACGATTTCTAATACCTTTCAACGATTTCTGGAGATCTAAAGGTGAAAATCATCTCACACATTTAGTTTATCTAGATTTATCTGTAAATGTTTCTCTTTATCAATTTAGTTTCATTTTTGGCTATGTCTGGCTCAACCTTAGTTTTCAGTTCTGCATAGACTAGTACTTTTCATGTTATTAGTTTTCAGATATGGCTTTTGTTTTGTGTTTCTATCTAGATTTTCCCATTTTGAGCTTAATGAATGTTTGTTTTTAATTCTTGTTATTCTGATAACCTAGATAGGGTTTTTATTATTCAGGTTAACCAGTTAATAGAATCTGTAATTGTTCTTGTTATCTGCTAAAAGTAACAAGTATCAAATTAGTTCCATGTTTGTGATTTAACTCTGATATAACTGTAAAAATCATATATTTATGCTTCCAATTTTGTGAGAAGTATTGAATATTGTTGGGAATTCTATACAAATCATAAAGTTATTTTTCTGATTTAATTAAGAGCTTGTTTAATTGAACAGTAAAAAGTTAAAGTTAATTCAAAGAGCTTGTTTTAGTTTATTAATTTAGGTAAAAGAGATTATAGTAGAGCTTGTTAGTTTTTGTCATATCAGCTTAGATATAACACATTCTGAATAATCAGATATGGGCTAGTTGTATGATTAGGAAAAGCGTAACAGAACTGAAATCGTTTTTAATATTGATTTTCGTTTAATTTAATATCACTACAAATTTTTAGTTAATTCGAAAACCCCATTTTATATTTTCTTTTTCTTGATTAGAATGTGTTTGATGCAAAAATACATTGACCATTAGGCTCTGTCACTGATGATTCCATCCTGCTTCTATATGCTATATTTTTAGTGCAACAAGCAGTAATAAATTTATTTGTTTAAATCAGGTGTGACTACCTGTCTTACACTTAACGAGAATGGAAAATTGGAAATATGTTTTTTGAGGTGAGAGGCAAACAAATCGTTCCAAACTAGTTTATGAGCGGTTTAATTTTTAGGGTATAGTGGTAAAGTGGTTTTTCCACAAAAAGTTAGTTTTGGTTCTTAACAAAATTTTAAACAAACACATGTAAATAGGTCAAATCAGTTGTTCGAAGGAAAGTGATTCGTACATAACAATTTTTCTACATACATAACAGTTGATGTTTTATTGATGTACAATACAATACTTTAATGCATAAATTGTTATGTATGAAAAAAAATTGTTCACTTTTCCGAAGTTCCTTTTTAAGGTTTTTTGGTGGTTGAGTATCCGTTGTTTGGTTTCCAATGTCTAGGATGTGATTTAATTAAAAATCCGATCAAATCGCACCAAACTGAACCAACTTCACACAAACTGGTATCTACTCAATCCCATTTCGAAACGGTTCCAAATCCAAATTGAATAACCAGTTTTGTCGTTGACCTCTACCGAAGGGGATGATAATCTCGATACCTTTTGTGAGTTTTTGGCCCACAATTTCAATGGGGAGGCTTTCTGGGCCATATTTTAAACTACCTGAGCCTTAAAAAGATTTTGAATGTTGTTATATATATATATATATATATATATATATATATATATATATATATATATATATATATATATATATATATATATATATATATATATATATATATATATATATATATATATATATATATATATATATATATATATATATATATATATATATATATATTGTAAAGAGTTTGGGACAAATAGTTTTTTAAAAACGTTGGGCCAAATTTGGGTTTTCAGTTGTAACGAGTTGGATCCAAATTCACACATCAAATTTATAAATCACTAATGAAAACGTTGCTATTGTTCGTTTCCAAATTTTATTTAATCTATAACATGTTTCATGAATTCTTAAAATACTAACACCAATTTAAAAGACTTTAGGTGCCGACTTGTGAATCATTAAATACAGACCATTTCAATCAGTTTAGGGGCTCTAAGCGAACCAAAAGTTAGGCCCTTACATAAATACAATTAAAATTATTTTAATTCTATTCATTATTAATTTCAACATTAGACATAAATTTTCTTTTCTTTTTTAATTAAAGCTCCTTATTCATATTTTCTCTTAGTCATAATTTTTCTTTTCCTTTGACAACAACTATCACCAAGAAAATAAAAAGTCGACTGAAAAGTAAGTAAGTCATTAACGGATTATAGATTAGAAATACCTACTTTGCTTGCTTGGCAATGCGAGTTCCTGAGAATTCTTGAATCTTGACAACTAAAATTCATTCCAACAATCCAACCAAAATCGTTCTAATATCCAAAATCCAAAGTTGGTTCCAATATCCAATATCTAAAGTCCAAACCTGATTAAAAAATCCAACTTGACACAATCAAAATTAAAAAAAAAAAAAAAAAAAAAATTAGCCATATTAACCCTAATAGATAGTCTAATCGAAAAAGAAGAATCAACAATGTAGTTATCAGTTATTAGTTATGGAATATGGAGAAATAAAGAATCGAAGGAAGAACATAATGTTTCAGATTCAAGAATGGACTGATGTAGAATCGATTTTTGAGCAGTCAAGATTCAAGAAGTGTTTTTTTGATTTTTGATCAAATCAAGATTCAAAAATCAATTATTTTTCAGACTTCTGAGCTAGGAAGAAGAATAAATCAAGAACACAGAAGAAGAACAATCATTTAGAATTCAATTGGGAATTGGCGTGCGTGTCTGCAAATGTAGAATAGAAAAATCGTCATTTGTCCCTTAACTAATCGACATTTGGGTTAAGTGGGACCCCTTAGGGTTGGGGACCCTGAGCCCTTCCTTAATTTCAATGAATGTAGAACCGACCCTAATTAAATAACATGTATTTGATAATATTATGATAAAAGTTCAATCGTATTTAAACTTTATATTGAAAATCTATAAATAAGAATAAAAATGTTGACATGAATACATATTGGGAAAAATCGAAAGTAAATAAATGTTTGGAAAGCTTAAAACCTAAAAGATCAATAGAAATACATAGAAAAAAAAATACTTTGATATATCTAAACTTTAAAAAAAAAAAAAACTTTAAAAGGCTAAAAATCGTGACTATATATATATATATATATATATATATATATATATATATATATATATATATATATATATATATATATATATATATATCACTGTTGTAAAAATCTCGATTAGGTTCCGATTAATCCTTAGGTGCTACTCGACCAATTAGAGGGCGCCTAACGATTAATCCCTAAATAGATAATGAGTAAAACATTATAAAACGATGAAATTTTAACATTTTGAAGAAGTTTTATTTCAATGAAAACTATTTGAGGCATGATTGGTGTTGTATTAATCATATTAATCTATTTTGTTATCATATTAGTGGTATTTACAAACTTTGATATGATATTAGTCATATTTAATTTTTTAAAATTCAACAAATTAACAATTAATGGTCCCCGATTAATCCTTCGGAAAATCCCCGCCTAACCGATTAATCCCTTGACTTTGGTCCACCCACTAGGTGACGTCGAACGTTTTTTACAACATTGATATATATATATATATATATATATATATATATATATATATATATATATATATATATATATATATATATATATATATATATATTTCAACTATTTTGAATAAAAATTTCGATTTTTAGGTTTGTAATATCTCAAAGTATTTTTTTAATATATTTTTGGGGTTTCTACGTTTCTTTTAAGTTTATGCATTTTATATTGATTCTCCATATATATATATATATATATATATATATATATATATATATATATATATATATATATATATATATATATATATATATATATATATATATATATATATATATATATATATATATATATATATATATATACACTAAGTGATATGACCATGTGAACACTGCCGTAATAATATTGATCTTGAAAAATGTTTTACGACATACACACATATTATTTGAATTAAAATGAAGAAATTACAAATCGTATGAAACATAAATATCTATGTACCATATATTGTGATATATACTCAAACATCATCAACCAAATCTTGATGAAAAATGTAGTATTTAACTGTTTATAAACATTGAAGTACTTCCTTATAGGCAACGTTCGTCGTTGTGTATGATACGTTCCTCTTTTAATCCATGATTATCATATTTATACCCTCCTTGGTATTTACTCTAGACAATGTAACATATAGTTGTCCGTGGGTGATCATGGGTTTCGTAAGAATAACACAAATCTAGAAAGCGATTGAATTTGGCTTTCATTGATTGTCATTGGAAAAAGACAACACAAATGAGAATTCTTTGTGAATAAATTTGAAGGACTCCATTTGTTACATGGATTAATGGATCCTGGGTATGAATGTTTGAGCTCCAACATTATTTCCCGAAATAATTTCTACTTCAATCACACACGTTGATAGGTTGATTACATGCATGCGTGTCTTATTAAATAGTTTGTGAGATTGATCAAGTGTAACGTCCCAAAAATCAGGGATAAAAAATTTATTTTTTAATACGGTCAAAACACATATATTTTTAAATCAAAACATTCCAAAAGCATGATTAATTAAAAAATTTATCAGAGTTCGTCCGAAAATAATATATTGCGGAAACACGGGTGTGTGCGCTGCAATCTAGCCGGACCATTCCTTTCCAAACCGACGATACCTGAAACCATAAACAAAACTATAAGCACGAAGCTTAATGAGTTCCCCATAGCATTCCCCACACAATCCACGTAACCACATAATCCATATTAGCTATAACAGCTACATAAACCGCATCAACCACATAAGCCATGCATATAAACATATAAGGAAGCCATGGAAACCCTCCAGGGTCTCACACTTAGTGCCACTGGAACCCTCACGTGGTCTTAACTAACTACCATGGGAACCCCACATGATCTTCTTGCCATGGGAAACCCCACATGGTCTTCCTGCCGTGGGAACCCCCACACGGTCTTCCTTCCATGGGAACCCCCACACGGTCTTTACTACAAAGAAATAACATACAAACCACACATGCATATATACTAGAATGCCATGGAAACCCTCCAAGTTGTTAAACATAAGTTCATTGGGAACCCCCCGAGGTCTTTCATGTGAGTATCACAAATCACTAGCATACTATATATCCCATAACCAACTAGTCATAACTCTTAACAATAATGGGTCGACCTTGGTGCCTTCGACCCATTGGTATGGTGAGGAGACTAGCCTCGAATGCAGAAGCTTCTCGAATGACATCCTTAACTGCTTCCCCGCCGACTTCCCGATCTATCAATAACAACCAGTTTAACTAATTAGCAATTGAGTTTCATACTATAATCCTAAATCCATATATCGGGGGGGGGGGGGTAAAATGACCATTCTACCCCTAGACCAGTATGATCCAAATTGAGGCCTAAGCACGAAACAAAACCCCAACTCCATATGTGCCTTACTCTAATCCCATAATTTCCTTCATAATAATTTGGTTTACTCCAAGCACCCCTTGGGACTACTTTTCCTAAAGTCAAAGGTCAAGGTCAAGGTTAACAGTCAAGGTCAACAGTCCATATTGACCCAACTCGTCGAGTTCCTTAATGTCCAAGGGCCGAAAACTCTAAACCAAAATCTCTTATTTAGCTCACCGAAATCACTCAGGATCCCAAAAACGGGAAAACCCTTCCCGACTTGTCGAGTTGGTTAAGCAACCCGTCGAATCCCCTCAGCCCTTTTTGTGTCCAGTACCTTCCAGTGGTGTAACACCCGGAATCAGAAGGAACAAGAAAAGAAAAGAAACCCTACATCAAAATGGGTCAACTCGTCGAGTCCAAGGATGAACTCGACAAGTCGGAGCGGGATTCGTATGCAATGTTAAGTGACCGACTCGACGAGTCAAAGAGTGAACTCGGCGAGTCTAGTCTGGGTTGGCAAACCCTAATTCCAGGACTTGGTACCCTATTTAAGCATCTTATTCTCTCCCTTAGGGTTCATTTACAGCCTCTCTTATCCAGAACCCAAAACCCTAGCCACCCAACTCCATTGTTGAGTTAGTTCTTGCCTTGTGAGTGATTTGAAGGTTGGAGAAGGAGGAAGGACCGTGGTGGTGCAAGAAGAAACTATAGATCCAGAGTTCGGGTAGCATTTCAGACTATTTTGAGGTAAAAAGCTTATACCTTGACTGATAATCATCTAGATCCCCTTTCTAGCTTAGATTTGGTCACATTGGACCATTTACAAGGTTAATCTGAGAGTTAAGTCTTTGAGGATGGATTGGACACAGACCTGGAAATTCTTTAGCTTTAGAGGCTCAAAGTTGTTGGCTTTATCCAGCTAAGATCCCATTTCATGACCTAGACCTTCTTTGTGGCTTGGATTAAGTGTTCTAGCCTCATAAAACCTTGCATGCACATAAAGTTATCAACTTTACATGCAATGATAGCATAAGGAGTCTAGATCTATGAGTTGGAGGTGTTGAAATGAAGTGGAATCGGTAGAATAGAGTTGTCATAAGATGGACTTGGTGAGTCAGTTCATTGACTCGACGAGTCGGGTCGCAAACCCAAACCCTTTTTGTTTATGAGTCGAATCAGTGAGATGGGTTAAAGAAGGACTCAGTCAGTCTTTGTCCGTAATGGATATGAAGATCATGGTACTCGACGAGATTGAGGAGGAACTCGGCGAGTCCAAGGAAATCTCCTTTGCTTATGAAGATGGACTCGACGAGTTGTAGAACAACTCGGTGAGTTGGTTGAAGATGGTCCCGAATGTTAGTTGAAGGAGAAGCCGTCGAGTTTTTGCTATACTTAACGGGTGGAGTCAACTTTGTTTTGGGATTTGAGGAGCATGGACCCGACGAGTTGGTAGAAAAACTCGGCGAGTCGAGTCAACTGGAAGTTGACTCTGACCGTTGACTTTGACCTTGAGAAGGACCTTCACCAGAGTTGACTTAGTTGGCTTCTTGAGGACAATTTGGCTAAGTGTTGTTATTGGTATTGGTTGCTCGGGGAGTTAGAGGAGCAGCAGTTCGGGGAGTTTTCGGATAACAGCCAGAGGGTTATCAATAGAGTGCATCAGTACATGTGAGTTTCCTTCCAGTAGGAACGGGTCTACGACCACAATGCCGACCCGTTTATTTAGCAGTAGTTCCAGACATCGGTCTGATGCAATAGTTCAATGTGCTTGATGTCTTTGTGATTCAAGCATGTCTTTGTGTTATGTGTTACAGACTTCAATCCGATGCAGTATGCAGTTTATGTGCTATGTTAGTAGTTATGATTATGCTATGCTATGTTCAGTCAGTTCTGAACTTTGGTCCGATGCAATTTCCAGACTACGGTCCGATGCAGAGGGCAAGGCCCTGGTTAGTTCCGGACTTCGGTCCGATGTAGTTTCCAGAGTACGGTCCGATGTAGAGGGCAAGGCCCTCGTCAGTTACCGACTTCGGTCCGATGCAGATTCCAAAATATGGTCTGATGCAGAGGGCAAGGCCCTGGTTAGTTTCGGACTTCAGTCTGATGCAGTTTCCGGACTTCTGTCTGATGCAGTGAGCAAGGCACAGTAGTTGCTTAATATGTGTTTATGTGTATGGTATGTGGTAGGTTGGGGAACTCACTAAGCTTCGTGCTTACGATTTTTAGATTTGGTTTCAGGTACTTCCGGTAGCGGATGGAAGAGCTCGGGGTGAGCGCATGGAACACACCATTGATTAGTCAGTCTGGGATGTTTTACTCTGATAATAAGAATATGTTTTGAATTAACATTCTGATTTGATGTTAACCTTTATGTTATGGATTGACAATTGTGGTTTAAGTAACGTCTTAAAAATGAATTTTTTAGTTGTGATTTTTGGGTCGTTACAAGTTGGTATCAGAGCCTTGGTTTGAGGGATTCGGACATACTTTCGAGTGTGCCTGGATTCAGACTGAGGAATTGGTATAGAAATTTTCCAAAGGAAAATCAATTTTTGTAAATATGAATTGTTTTGAGAAAAGATAAGAGTTATAGAAAAAGCGAAAGGAATTTTAGAAAGAAAATAACTTTTAAAAGAGAAAGGGGTGTGGTGCATGCAATCAGCCGAGCTCAAGTAAGTTCTCCCAAAATACCCATACAAGTTATGTTATGATTACTAGTTAGTAGAACAACATGCTAGATTAGGACTAAGGATCTAGAGAGGATGCTTTATGTGCCTGTTATATGTGCTTTTGAGTTGCATGATAGTATTGGTTAGACAGGAGTACGGTAGCCTGTTTAGGTTATGCCTAAGTATATGAGCTTATGTCGCATGCTAGTACAGATTCTTGATATGTGAATATGATTGTTTGATTATGTTGTGATTAGACTTTCCTTTGTCTGAATGCTGCTTGCTCTGTGCTTTGTGGGACTTTGAGTGATGGGAGTTAGCTGTTAGGTAAATACCTTAAGTCACATGTAATCAAGGTTAAATAATCTTAGAGTATTGGATTTGACCCTATTACGCAGCTCTCGTCTGAGTCTAACTGTTGTAGGGATGAGTCCCTTACTCGAAGGATTATCCGAGCCTCGTTACATGTGATGGTATCCAAGTGATAGATAATTGGAATTACAAAGAGACCTTCAACAGTTGAGGACTGGTTTGGGTCAAAGGTTTCCCTAGGGTAAGTCACAGATGAGTTAGTGCTGGGAACAACAATAGTAGAAAAAAGGACCTGGTGGAGTCGAAGTAGTTCTTGAGGAAAGTACGGATAGATGTGGAAGGTAGTATGGGCCCGTACTACTGAAAGCAGAGGATCCGTACTCGATTCAAGAAGGGCTAAGATAAAACCAGGGAACTTGTAGTAAGTGTGTAATCCCTTAGTAGTGATGAGTATTTTGATGATAGTTATGTTATAACTCATGTAGTATGGTGACTCTACGAAGTAGGCTAGTGGGCAGTTCAAGTGCCAGTTAGGAGTCAGGCTCAGGTTCAGGAGTCGAGCAGCTCAGGGAGCATATGAGAGAGTTAGTATCAGCAGAGATTACGCGCAGTATCCTAGATCAGACTCCTGTGATATTTGGTACGGTCAAGGAGGGTATATTGGATATTTTAGATGAAAGGTTGGGAGCCTTTAATGTTGAGATGGTGGCCATGTTAGGGGTTCCTCTAGGGCCCAATGTTTATGGATTTTCGGGATCCCTCGGAAGGGAGGGTCCTATTATCAACTCTTGTCATCGGAGATCGAAGGTGGGTTACGCACCTTGTCTCCAGGAGAGTTCACTTTAGGATTGGATTGTTGTGGACGTTTCACGGGCCGTGCACGAGGAGTTACTCGACATTATTGAGCATGTTACTATCAGGGTAACCGCTAGGTTTCAGCATTAGACAGCGACTATGCAGGCCATTGGTGGGGTAGTCAGGGTAGCTCGGAAGAAAGAAATCAGGTTAAATGTGCACCTAGGAAAGAGGAAGCGGGAACATGGTTTAAGTCAACCAACCAAACAGTTGAGTTGAACTGTAGCAGGAGTCAAAAACCCAAAGGGCGAAGTGGTACAAAAAGATGTTCGTAGCAGGTCTAAGTGCGGAAGGTGCGGCTGGAAGGGTCACAAGCGTCAAGAATGCACGTTGGAGGAAGAGTTGTGTCCTCATTGTCATCATCCTGGACACATCAGACATAATTTCCCCCTTGTAGGGGTTAAGGAAGCTCTAGTTTCATTGCGGATACTCCAGTTGGGAGGGGTAGTTCAAGTTCCGGCTCCCATGGTTTTGCAGGAAGTCAAGTTTGAGCCGCAATAGACCGTTGATATGTATTTCATTTCAGCTTCTGCTTATGATTTTATTGTTATGGCACTGCATAGATGTTAGTAAGTATATTTAAGAATAATATGTTTCCTACTTATGATAAAGTTATATGCCACCTGCATACCATGAATGTTGGAGCAGTAGTTCGAAGATGTTTCCCTTTGAGCAGGTTTTCAGGATGTAGTCACTGTAGCAAGTGCGAAGGGAACTCGAGAGGTATTCTGTTAGTCTTTCAGAGTGGTTCAGATTTGGTATTGGTCAGTTTTGGAGCACCAGCAATAGTAAGTATTAGTTGTCAACATATCGACCATTGGATGGAGAAAAGGATTGGGAATCCTTTTTCAACCTGTAAGCTGTAAGGAGCTAGTGGAATCAAAGTGGGGGAGAACCACCCGAGTGGTCAGAAGCATAAGTAAGTGTGAGACTGGATTAGGATTGCATCGCTGTTCAGGAGGAAAGCCGCCCAAGTGGCTGTTTGGATGGAGGAGCATGTGAGCGGGGAGTTGGGGAAAACTTCCCGAAGTTGAGTTTGTGTATGCACGATTAGCTGATGACTGGTTGTGAAACCAGGTTAGAGATTTTCTGTTAGAACATAGACGGTTGAGTGGTCATCTTGATTTAGGATGGATGAGCTGGGAGTTCGGATTGATGTTCCAACAATTGGTTTACGCTTTTCCTTAGCTTTGGGAAGCCAGATCTAGGAACCAGGTTAGAGCCCTAGTTAAGAATCAAGTGTAGTTGAGTGTTAGGTCGAGTGTGTGTTCGACATAGTGTGAGAATGTTGTAAGTCTGGGGGCATAACCGTAGAATTCACTAGCAGCCAGATAGTGATAGAGTGTTGTAAGTCTGCGGGTGTAGCCGTAGCATTCACTAGGTTGGTATATAGCATGAGTGCGTTGCTGGGATGCGGAAAGGATAGTAGTACCCACCAGTTCGGGTGTAACAGTGAGGATATGGAAATCCATAGATTGGATTTCTAAATTTCCCATATGGATTAGACCTGGTTAAGCCAGTAATAAGACTGTAGAATCCCCGCTATAGCAAAGAGAGCAAAGAAGCAGTGGACTGCTTAAGGTCCTTGTCATAAGGTTACCAATGATCATGTAGCAATCAAGTTTAGCTTTGGGTTTGGTGACATCAGGATTCGATGTATGGACTCGGTCAGTTAGAGCAGAAAGTTATTAGAGCCTCAGTGGCATGGTAACTAGTGGGAACTAGTTCCAGAGAAGGATTTCAGTCGGAAGTTGTGTAAGGCGATTAAGTGGGAGTCTTTTGACGCCGTAGAAATGCTAGAACCCGATATTTTAGATATATGATGAATTAATTGAGACAGAAAAGGTCTCGATCGATTTGGGGAAGTGGTCCTACAACATCATGCCATTTCAGGCAGTTTAGTGTTCAGGCAGTTCAATGTTTCAGGCAGTTCAGTGTTTTCACGCAGATCAGTGTTTCAGACAGTTTTGGGCCTCCAGCAGTAATGGTATTTGAGGGTCTCATGTATGGTAAGCGTAACATATTGTTGACTAATGATAAGTCACCCACTGAGGGGTTCATATATAATGATTCTGTGTGAGTGGTCTGTTAGGGATTCATATGATCTAGAGACAACAAATTTCAGATAGAGTACATGTGATCTAGTGGCGAGGAATTCGTTCACCTAGGGATTTTAAGACCTTGTGAATATTGGCCATGGCTACCCTGGGAAGGCTAGGGTGTGCTCAGGATTGTGGTCATGTTACTTGAGTAGGGGGGCGTAAGGAATGGTAAGAGAAGCTTAGTGGTATAGTCGGGTGAGACCCATAGGCGAGGCCCGTGAGATTATGGTAGTGCAGGTAGGACATGGTAGGGACCTTAGGGTCAAGATAAGGGATTGGGGATCCCAGGACTGGTAGCGTTAGAGTGGCAGAGTAGATGGAGCAGTTATAGATAGCCGAAGTATCCTTGAAAGCCGCTGGGAGCGACTAAGAGATTGTATGGGGGTGTAGTAACCGGTGGGAGTCCGGTAACCCAGTTAACGACAGATTAGTTGGGACCAGGGTGGCCTCGGTTTATCCGGGAAGCGCATAAAAAGATTTCAGGGTTCTCAGTCACAGGGAGTAATGATAAGAAGAGAGTGGTGCGAAACAACTAGTTGACCGATGAGTGCTACGCCTCTCACAGCAGGGTTAAATAATCTTAGAGGGAAGGGTTTGGCCCTGTTGCATAAGTTGTAGTAGCAAGAAGTATTCAGTGTGTATCAACAGTAGTGACCAGTACTGGGAGTGGCTGGAGTAATGGATACCGTGAAGGGTATGCCCTTCACAGTGGTAGAGGAGGTGGTTAGTAGTGGAACATTTCCTTGGGACCCCTAGGATGTCCAGTATGAGTACTCGGGGAGTACAGTTGGGATTGTCAGTTGAGTGCGCTTGAGGATTGTTATTTACAGTATGAGTACTCGGGGAGTATGAGGGGACCGCTAGGATGTCCAGTATGAGTACTCAGGGAGTACAGGGGACCCCTAGGATGTCCAGTATGAGTACTCGGGGAGTTAGTAGTGGAACATTTCCTTGGGACCCCTAGGATGTCCAGTATGTTCCCAGGATTAACGGGATCAGAGTGCGCTTGAGGATTGTTATTTACAAGGACTAGTGTTAGTCTGAATGATCGGGCAGATGGTCAACGGAAGTGGTCAACAGAATCTAGATTCATCATGTAGGAAGGTTGAAAGTAGATTGCAGGATAGTTGGTCGTATCGGTCTTCGAGGATGAAGTCTAGTTTAAGTGGGGGAGAGTTGTAACACCCAGAATTAGAAGGACCAAGAAAGGAAAAGAAACCCTAAGTCAAAAGGGGTCAACTCGTCGAGTCCAAGGATGAACTCGACGAGTCGGAGCAGGATTCGTATGCAAGGTTAAGTGACCGAATCGACGAATCGGAGAGTGGACTCGGTGAGTCTGGTCTGTGTTGGGAAGCCCTGATTTCGAGGCTGGGTACCCTATTTAAGCATCTTATTCTCTTCCCTAGGGTTCATTTATAGCCTCTCTCGTCCATAACCTAAAACCATAGCCACCCAACTCCATTGTTGAGCTAGTTCTTGTCTTGTGAGTGATTTGATGCTTGGAGAAGGAGGAAGGACCTTGTTGGTGCAAGAAGAAGCTATAGATCTAGAGTTGGGGTAGCATTTCAAACCATTTTGAGGTAAAAAGCTTATAGCTTGACTAATAATCATCTAGATCCCCTTTCTAGCTTAGATTTGGTTACATTTGGACCATTTCCAAGGTCAATCTGAGTATTAAGCCTTTGAGGATGGATTCGACATAAACCTAGACACTCTTGAGCTTTAGAGGCTCAAAGTTGTTGGCATTATCTAGCTAAGATCCCATTTCATGACCTAGACCTTCTTTGTGGCTTGGATTAAGTGTTCTAGCCTCATAACACCTTGATGCACATAAAGTTAGGAACATTACGTGCAATGATAGCATAAAGAGTCGAGATCTATGAGTTGGAGGTGTTGAAATGAACTGGAATCGGCAAAATAGAGTTGTCATAAGATGGACTAGGCGAGTCAATTCATGGAATCGATTAGTCGGGTCGCAAACCCAAACCCTTTATGTTTATGAGTTAGATCAGTGAGCGGGGTTAGAGAAGGACTCAGCCAGTCTGTGTCCGTAATGGATATGAAGATCATGGTACTCGACGAGTTCGAGGAGGAACTCGGCGAGTACAAGGCAATTTCCTTAGCTTATGAAGATGGACTCGAGGAGTTGTAGAACAACTTGACGAGTCGGTTGAAGATGGTCCCAAATGTTAGTTGAAGGAGAAGTCATCGAGTTGTTTCTAGACTTAGGTTGGAGTCGAGTTTGTTTTGGGATTTGAGGAGCATGGACTCCTTGAGTTGGTAGAAAAACTCGGTGAGTCGGGTCAACTGGAAGTTGACTCTAACAGTTGACTTTGACCTTGAGAAGGACCTTGACCAGAGTTGACTTAGTTGGCTTCTTGAGAGCCAGAGGGTTATCAACAGAGTTCTGGGAGTTATCGGATAAGAGCCAGAGGGTTATCAACAGAGTTCATCAGTGCATATGAGTTTCCTTCCAGTAAGAACAGGTCTACGACTACAATGTCGACCCGTTTATTTAGCAGTAGTTCCGGACATCGTTCCGATGCAGTAGTTCAATGTGCTTGATGTCTTTGTGATTCAAGCATGTCTTTGTGTTATGTGTTCCATACTTCGATTTGATGCAGTATGCAGTTTATGTGTTATGTTAGTAGTTATGATTATGCTATGCTATGTTAAGTCAGTTCTGGACATCTGTCCGATGCAGTTTCTGGACTACGGTCCGATGCAGAGGGCAAGGCCCTGGTTACTTTCGGACATCGGTCCGATGTATTTTCCGGACTATGGTCCGATGTAGAGGGCAAGGCCTTGGTCAGTTCATGACTTCAGTCCGATGCAGCTTCCAGACTATGGTCCAATGCAGAGGGCAAGGCCCTGGTGAATTCCGAACTTCGGTCTGATGTAATTTCTGGACTTCTGTCCGATGCAGTGGGAAAGGCCTAGTAGTTGCTTAATATGTGTTTATGTCTATGGTATGTGGTAGTTTGGGAACTCACTAAGCTTCGTGCTTACGGTTTTCAGTTTTGGTTTCAGGTACTTCCGGTAGTGGAGGGAAGAGCCTGGGGTGATCGCATAACACACACCATTAATTTGTCAGCCTGGGATGTTTTACTCTGATAATAAGAATATGTTTGGAATTAACATTTTTATTTGATGTTAAGATTTATGTTATGGGTTGACAATTGTGGTTTAAGTAACATCTTAAAAATGAAATTCTTAGCTGTGATATTTGGGTCAATACAAGTGGGATCCAAGGCTCCAAACTATAGATCCAACCCTTTATACTGTAGTTACCACGTAAAGTTGCAAACTTTACGTGCATACTAGGCATCAAATGCTAAAAACACTTAATCAAAGCTTGTCAAGGGACTTATAGAATGAAGGAGGGCCAAGACTTGATAAAGTTGGCAACTTTAAGTCCCCAAAGGCCCTGAAATGTCCAGATTTAAACCTATATCTTCATATCATGCTCAAAACCAAGAATGGTACCAAACTTGGCTAATAACGACCATAAACTTTCATAGAAGAAGATGTATGCAATGGAAGGTCAGGGTTTTGACTTTATACCTTAAAATAGCTGCCACAGCAGAGTAAACACCAGATCTACAGTCTCTCCCTTCAGTTATGCACCAACCATTTCAAGCTTCTTCACATAAACACCAAAATGGCACTCCTTAAGCCCTCACACACTCAAAATGGGAGATGAGACACGATTTAGGGTTTCTCTGGACAAAGGGGTTGATAAGGGAGGCTACAAGTGAGGCTTAAGGCCTTTAAATAGGGTACAAACCCTGAAAATTAGGGTTTTTCCTTTCCAGTGTCTACTCGTCGAGTCGGGGCCTTCCGACTTATCGAGTAGGTTCTAAATCTCGCGTCCTCATAAATGATCTCTACTCGACGAGTTGGAGCTCCCCAACTCATCGAGTTCCAATCAAAAGCCCTAAAAATTCTGAAAATAATTTGATACCTAAAACAAGCGTTACAAATCTTCCCCACCTGAACTAGACTTTTTCCTCGAATTTTGCTGATGCACAGGGGCTGCTTAATGCTTCCGCATCTCCTCCTCTGGCAGCTGCTCATGAGCCATGCCCGTGACTTCAATTACCTATTGTGACGTGACTGGTGATTCCCATTTCACCTTCTCTAATCTTGCTACCTTACTTCCTTATGGCATGCATTTTCCGTTTGATAACCAACACTGACTTCCTCCCATGATTCTGACGCTCCTTTCCCTGAATTTCGACTATAAGGAAATACAGTAGAGTTGTCATCCAAACACTTCCATGGATGATACAAAGTATGCACTATGAATCAGTCTGAGCTTCCGCCACAGTCCTACATGATGCATCGCCTTACCCAACCAGGTCAAATTCTGGCCCTAACACCATACTTGGCCTTCAGCCTTGCTTCCCAAATCGGGGGTTACCCTTCAAGTCAAAACCTTGAGAGTACTTCAACCCTGAGAAAACTTGGGTATCCAACTCTTACCAATAATCGGAAAACTGTTCTGAACCCAAAAAATACCGACATCGACGTACCGAGAGACACATCCGTGTCCTTGATCATTAAATGGCCTTTCCAAAGGCAACTAGACCCAACCACACCAGACTCTCTCCGATCTTGATTATCTCGGTGTTACCAACTAAATGAATTCACCTACCATAACCGGATGCCAAACACCTAGATTCTGAATATCAGTTTCCCTTCCGATCATTCGGTCGACTAGCAACATCACACTCACCCAACACAACCTAAGAAGGAGACCTTTTCTAGCAATAACTTTCCTACCCATACCGCCACTCATGTCTCCATCAATCTTTCTGACACATCCAATCATACTAGCCTCACAACTTGTCGCCACAGAATATAATACGAAAAGTGGCTGCTACTAGAATCTCTGTAGTCTTACATCGCCCCTAGATTCCCAAATCCTACTGTCTCAATGGTTTGACTCCCTGTCAGATCTCTCGCACCAAATCAACACCATGCCAACCTCGTAGAGATTCGAACCAACCAACTTCCCAAAAGAAATAAAGTAACTGACCATATACAGATACACAACACTCATACTCGGCAGAAGGCTTGGGTAACCCTTCGAGCAAAAGGTGTTGAGTTTTGAGCATTCTAACACTCCTAAGTGTACATGCAACCCTAAATACCTTGGATCTATGTTTTCTCTATTATACATGCAAATATCAACTTTCCAAGGTATTGTTCTATTCTAGCATACTAAACTTTGAATAACACAAGTTAGAATAACATACCTTTTGTTAGTGCTTGTCTTCATGAAGCTTGAGTGCCTAGTGCCCCAAGTGTGACACCTCAAATGGTTCACACAACACCAAATACACTAGGAATAACTTGAGAGAATTCTACACTTCATGAAATCGGCTAGCCCTCTCTAGAATCATACTAGTGCCGATTTTGTCAAGAATAAGATCTTTATATAGTGTTACAATTAGAGTAAACCCTAATTGTCATGACTTTCCATTTCCTTGGATCCATGTGTTCAAATACACCATGGAGCATCCATGGACCATCCTATGGGTTTTAGCCCAACTTGGTTATCCATGGAACATTAGCCCACTATACAAGTATGGATGATTTACACAATCAACCCATATATTTAATTAGTCTTCTTTTGATCACTTAATTAATCCTAGATTAATTCTTTATCAATACTAATTAAATAATCTCATTATTCTTATTATTAATATACTAGAACTTATAATATATTAATAACCATAAGTGTCTTATTTCTCTCATTATAGTCTATCCAAGTGCATGATGCCATGCAACCCAAATGGACCATGCCGGATCGGGTCAAGTCTTACCAATTATAGTTATGGACTTAGACATTAATCCAACAGTCTCCCACTTGGATAAGTCTAAAACTATTATTGCGTATGACTTCAGGAACCAACTGGCAGTCGTAGCTCTCAAAAGCTTCTGTCGAACTCTGACCTTGTCGATAAACTCTGACCTTTGTCAATGATTTGTCCATCGGATAAGGGATCATATATTCCTCCATTCTAGATATCATATGGACTAAGACATGGATTATAATCATTCTCTCTGTCCATTTGTTGTTTCCCGATTTCTGATTTATGACGACTGACTAATTGAACAAATCAAATCAGTCCTGGCCCGGCCGAGCACTTCCATTTGTCATCATCAAATCATCGAGGGGCCCACATATATCACTTTTATCCCGAAGGTAAAAGAAATGGATAAACTTCGACTCATATGGCTTGTTCTACTACTTGTTGAATCATACACAAAGGCACGTTTTATAGCACCGAGTTACCAAATGCGGTTTCGTGCAATCAATGTACAACCAACTCATAGTAACAACTCATATCTCTAGGTTTGAAGAATATAAGATATTATCGTCTCATGATCACTCGTGATAAAATCCATGAAGTGATTCCAATGAGCGTGGGTTGAATCCAATACTCAGAACTTATGAGCACTCATGAGTGTTGTAGCCCTTTGTCCAACACCTTAGACCTCTACAAGCCAACCCATGACATTCTTAATTCATATCTACTTCCAACATATGACCGACTGTGGATGGTTTTAATAACTTAGTCATTCCGGAAGAATAACCTAGTTCATTCGGGAAGTCAAAACATGCAAAGTGAAACACAATAATAATTGAATCCAATATGGTATCAAAACCTATGAACATGAATAAAACACCATTTATTTATCACCATATGATTACACATTATTCATTGTATACTGTTTCAACTATCAACTTTATTCCTGAATTTAAAACAATAGTTGTCCCATGGTCCAAGCATGTACACTATGTTTTCTAAACACTAGTCATGCCATACACCAAGTATGCATACTATGTTTGTCTATGATCTTTACTTTGTGAACTAGATCAATTGAACATAACTTCAATGATTCTTTTTTCACACTCCCAAATCCTTACTGTAAATACAAGAATTCCAAATTCATGTCATTTACTGAAATCTGTTAGATTCTAAACTTATATGCATTGATCCTCTTGTAATGATTATGCACAAATTCAGAAAGACTTGACAACAACCATTATAGAGCATTCCAAAGGAGATCAGCTCCTTAGAAACATCCTTCTTGCATTAAGTTTCCTAATCTTAAACAGATTGAAAATTCTAACTTTGAAACATTTCCAAATTCCATTTTGACTATCACTTCTGAACAAGAGTTGCCTCCTTATAGATTATGTCGATATGGTCCTTCCAGAATTATCACTATACTTCCAACTGTCCTTGAGCAACCAATCTTTGGTAAACCTTAGATTGTCCTCGACAATTGTTTAATCGTTTTAGTCATATCCAGATCTAAACCTTTTTTCCCTTCTTAATGCCCCATGCATTTGGAAAATTTTAGAAAGGATGAATATAATACATGTAATCGATCCTATATCCGAAGCATATGGGACACGATTCATGATGTCTCACATAAAGACTAAACCAGTCTTTTGCTATAACACTTCCATTTCAATTTGCCAAGTTCTCATAATTCAGATTATGAAAAGGGATACCATAATCATAATCGAATTTTAGAACGCAAATAATGGACCCATATACATAATTTCCTTATGTTGAGCCATTCCAACATGAAATTCATATATATCCTTGACTAAATGATTAAAACCTCGTGATCTAAGCTTATAGATTTGAGATGAAGTATAATTTCCTCTCCCTTAATTATAGCAAAACAACTTTTTCCCAATTGAAACTTTTGTTTTCTATAATTAACATTGCTAACTTGCAATCTTTATCATAATTATCATGCTCCCACTAAGATGATGATTATTAGCATAACACTTATGCTCCCACTAGCTTTGACATGTACTCAGAAATCAGCTGGACTTCTAGAAATCAATACTTTATTGACTTTCTTACTAAAGTTCAGATTTCTGATACTCGATTGTTTTGATAGAACTTTATCAAAATCATACACCTTCCCTTAGATAGCACACTTGTGTGTCTAAACAATTATGAAGAGGGATGCCATAATCATAATGGTTAGACCTTTTTGCCACTTCTCACAAGTCCAGGTTAGTGTGCTGGTAAACCACACACGCTCCACTAACGACTTTGAGAATGCAAATATCACAATTGCTATCTAACTAAAATCTACTTATTGAAAGTGTTTCCTCACCATCATTTTCATGAATCGGAGAGAAACCTTATGACACTAAGATTTAATGGTGTATGTGTTCTTATCCATGAGAATTGTCAAAACCATAGTCACAAGACAAGGATAATGACAAATCCAAACTCATATGGACTGAACTCAATCTTAATTTATTGCCACCTGGCAGCTCAAGGGCCTGCCATTGCTTCCAAGTTGTTGTGTAACCAATTGAGAACTCTAAGAACTCAACTTTAACTGGAATGGGCACAGACTATGTCAACACGATAGGTTATAAACCTCAAGTCGTGTGCTAGTGAAGAACTTCAGGTTCTATTCTTGATTAGTTCTTGAGACTTTTAAGACTCCCACTGTCCTCTTGACCTATAAGACTCGTTTGTCAAACATCCAAGAGATAGTGTGGATTCTAACCAAGACAACCACTTCACACAATTAGCCTAAGTTGGTCTTTGTTTTATCCAAAACATCACAACTTACCAATTTCAAATGTACAAGAGTAGAAACTTTTACTCTTACATTTGATAAGTGTTTTTAAACCTTCTTTAAGACATGTCACTCAAATTACAATCTTGGAGTATGACTCTAAGACTTGTATTGGAACGAAGTATTACTCATCTTCTTGATTTAACCACTTCAACAATTCAAGTTCCTCTTCTTAGTCATAAGAATGCACTAAGATTTTCCTTAGAGAACTAATTTTGATATGGTTTCTTAATCATTAAGATGATCACAAAACTGATACTAAAGTACTCTCCCATCTTTTCAGATTTGAGAAACTTTTATCCTTTTACCTAATTTGATTCTTCTTATTCGCTCTGCCATACATTGGAACATTTTCCAATGTCTCAGAATTACACTTAAGCTTTAAGTATAACCATATTTACTGAGCTTTAGTAAATTATGACGAATAATCTTATCGATCTTTTGTGGTGGACTTAATCAGTGCACAAGAATGTGTACTCGATCCCTTAGTCCTTTACTTGACTCACACATCCATGTGAACGAGTAATTAGTCTTAAATTTTCCAATACTTGAAAGTTCTCATTCATCATGCTATACAACTTGCATGATTCCAAGTCCCGGTCCAATTGAGACTTTGGATGATGAGAATCTTTCCTTATTTGGTAAATTTAGACATTACCACAAATGAAGGAATCAATTTCATATTTCCACTCTTGCTATTAATGGAATCATATAAGCAACAATTTTTCCTCAAATGCCATTGTACATATTTTAAAATAAATAAAGTCAAAAAATTTTCTTTTATTTTAAAACTATGCGGAAAAACTTATCCTTACAATCCATATGAAAACTTGTTGTTATCTATTCCTAAGCAACATCTCATAACTCCTAAGAAGTAGCTCAAGAATCCGATCTTCAAACTACGCGATAGAAATCCATCTATGCGATCAGATTCAACATATTCTTTCTTTAAGTTTTTTCACTTTTCTTTGATTCTTACAGCATCAACATGTGGCCCAGTCACATCATGTATTAAGAATCTCAGAATAGAAACTTAGCAGAGTTAGATAGTGGACTTTACCTGAAGTAGAGTCAAACTTATTGACTTTAACATCCTTAGGTAAATTTGGTAGCTTCGCAACTAATGACCCTTCCTTTGGCAATATAAACATATGGACCCTTTGATAATGATACACGGGACTATCACAGACTTAGCTTTTCTCTTTACCATTTGGTCAACCGAGTTGACTATGGTCGATCCCTTTCCATTGGGAAGAGAATGCTTTTCTGGATTTCCTGTGTCACTATTGTCAATGTCCATCAAGTTTTAAGGAAGTTGATCTTAACAAATAGATAAGATCATTAAGGGTCTTGTCATAGTCTATTTCATAGGTGTTCCAAAAGAACTCACTATGTGACTTAGAAAATAGTTGAACCACCAACTTTCTCAAGACTTTGACACCCAACTCTCCTGGCTTGTCAATATGTGACTACATCTCCAAGATGTGACCACACCAAGACCTTTACTTGCCAATAGGGCTCAAGTGACCTTAAACTTTTCAAGAACTTGTGGGGTAGGGAGAATAATTGGAGGAGGTGAAAGAAGTATGATTTCCATTGGAACATCATCTTCATTTAGGAAAGCTTGTTTCAAGAGATTTGGGAAGATCATAAATGTCTAAACCAGACATGTTTTGGGAGATATTCAAGATAGTTGATATAAAGTCCTTAATATGACACCCAATCTGAATTATTAAGGCTAGGACCCAACAAACTATTTTATAACTTAGAAGAGGGATGCCGTAATCCAAGCTATAAAATATTTGAAGGTAGGTAAATGACGATTCACCAATTTCCACCAAGATAAACGAAATGTATTATTAGGTTTTAATTGGTTTTTGAAACTCCTAGATCTTTGAGATTCATTGAACTGTTCAATGGCATGTTTCAATCTCGAGTGTGCCCTTCAGGTTTTGTGACTGGGATGCCGAGGATCACAAAACAAAGTGTGAAGTAACCATGCAAATTACTTGGTACCCTTAAGTGTTTACCCCTCAATCAATGTGCCGGTTAACCACACACGCTCCATCGATACTATGATAAACATTAAGTTACCCTTTCCCTACCTTGTTAAATACGAGTTAGTGTGCCGGTTAACCACACACGCTCCACTAACCGACTTAAATAAAGTGCAAAGTGTAATTTCATGGATTAGCACCTTATTCACATTTTCCTAAGTAACTAAGATTGGGTATTATTAAGAGTTTAGTTACTTAGTATTTATCATTAATACTTTTAATGAAGAGAGAATTATAGTCCTGTCAAACCCGTTCGACTAACGACCCTCCACTAGTCAAGCAAGCGGTGGGTGAGAGTGGACACCCATTAAGTTTCCATTTTATAGGCAACAACCTTATACCTACCTTATAGACCGGCTTCGTGAATGAGGCGTACTAGCGGTAAGACTGACTTTACTCTTATACATATATATATTATTAACTTATAATATTATAAAGTATAAGGGTTGAATTTTAACTCTTAAAATTCTAAGGGCTAACTTGGAATTAAAGTATTCATAAGAGAAGACTTTACAAATTCCAAAACTTGAGGGCAAGTTTTGAAACTATTCAAAACTAATTAATTCCATAACTTATGTGTTTAAAGTAGTTTTAATCCAAAAACTCTTCAAGTTCCATAACTTGAGGACAAGTTATGGAAGACTTTAAACTAATAAAAGAATTAACTTTTCTTTATTTTGTAACTTATGGAATTAATTAAGGTTACACTTTTTTTATTTTTTATTTAATGAAGATACACTTGGTCCTCCATAACTTGAGGACAAATTATGGAGTCATAACTCCAATTAATTAGAACTAGACTCTTCATTTTGTATCCTTTGCCAACTTTTATGAGTTTTATGAAACTTAAATGTGACTTTTCATATAACTTGAGGACAAGTTACAAAAACACATTTTAGAATTAACTCTTAGATTAATTTGGATTGAAAACAACTATTTCACTCAACTTTTCTATAAATTTAAGCAACTCATAAGAACAAGATAATTCAAATCAAACTTTTTCATGTAATTAGTCTAACCTTTAAACTAATACAAAACATGAATCTATTGACAATTATCTTTGAAATTGGATTAGCATGAACATTACCACATCAAAAACAAGTTTATAAGTTCAAAAACATCTTAGGGTAATGTTCCTAGTCCAATTCCAGCCAAAAAAGTTGAATTTATGCTGTCTGGGGGTCCAACTCGTCGAGTGCACTAACCAACTCGGCGAATTGGATGCTTTTTGCCTTGGACTCGTCGAGTCCCTTCATGGACTCGGCGAGTCTGCTGGGCAGACAGCATCAAAACTCGTTTTTTCAGCTCCATTTGCAAGTATAATAAGAAAACAAGCCTAGGCTCTGATACCACTGTTGGGTTTTGAGCATTCTAACACTCCTAAGTGTACATGCAACCCTAAATACCTTGGATCTATGTTTTCTCTATTATACATGCAAATATCAACTTTCCAAGGTATTGTTCTATTCTAGCATACTAAACTTTGAATAACACAAGTTAGAATAACATACCTTTTGTTAGTGCTTGTCTTCATGAAGCTTGAGTTCCTAGTGCCCCAAGTGTGACACCTCAAATGGTTCACACAACACCAAATACACTAGGAATAACTTGATAGAATTCTACACTTCATGAAATCGGCTAGCCCTCTCTAGAATCATACTAGTGCCGATTTTGTCAAGAATAAGATCTTTATATAGTGTTACAATTAGAGTAAACCCTAATTGTCATGACTTTCCATTTCCTTGGATCCATGGGTTCAAATACACCATGGAGCATCCATGGACCATCCTATGGGTTTTAGCCCAACTTGATTATCCATGGAACATTAGCCTACTCTACAAGTATGGATGATTTACACAATCAACCCATATATTTAATTAGTCTTCTTTTGATCACTTAATTAATCCTAGATTAATTCTTGATCAATACTAATTAAATAATCTCATTATTCTTATTATTAATATACTAGAACTTATAATATATTAATAACCATAAGTGTCTTATTTCTCTCATTATAGTCTATCCAAGTGCATGATGCCATGCAACCCAAATGGACCATGCCGGGTCGGGTCAAGTCTTACCAATTATAGTTATGGACTTAGACATTAATCCAACAAAAGGTTCACCCCTGCAACGATTAACGCATACGAGAGCTGGGCAACAGGGTCTGGTCAGCCACTCTGAGATTAATTAATCCAACTGAAGATACTTAGCATATACCCCAAATGACAACTATCTCACACACGGACCCCAAATCATTGAAACAACTCCAACTCATCTTGGTGCCACATAGCTGCTTTCCTTGAAAGCAACCGAAACCTCGCTGGTCCCAAATTGTCTGCCAACTATCCGGAACTCTGGACACCTAGTCGATTGTTGAGCCAAAATACACACACACAACAACCTCACATTCCTTTTGTAAAGAATTCTGACTGGCAAGACTTGATCACAACCACCTTGCTACCAAAACTTCTGCTAAAGGAACGAATGTTACTTTACTCGTCGCAGCCTCATATCATAAACGATTGTCAAATATCCATCTTTTCCTGCTTCCAACATGTTGCGACTCTATTAAAGATAGAACCAACCCGAGACACATCATAATGGCTTAAGCTACCATCAAATCAGACCCATCTATTACTCTGGAATCCTGCATTTGATGCCCTTGGCATATAGTTGCCCCAAATCTCATCTAACTGAAATGAAATCCTGCACTGAACACGCACGAACTTCGATTCAAGATCTTATCCAGAGCCGAACTGATACTTCGCTCCTACCTCGAGATCCACAAATCTGTATTTGCATAGTGCACCACGACTTCACGATGTCCCTTACTTGACCGATAAATAATTACCCTTAAGCCATTCCCCGAGCCTACCAATCTCGCACCTGGTCCAACCACAAGGTTCCCAAGAGATCAATATCAAGGCTACCCAATCTACACTCCTCTACGTCATGTACTGATTATCTACATGATCCTGTAGCTCAAGATCTAAACCCTTGACTGAACAGTCTCTACGAGTTCCATCCTGAATTCCCATAATCATCCGGACTCGCCCAAGGACCCTAAAGACCCCCATCCTAAAACAGAGACTAATTCCTTGCCAACCCTGGCCGGTGTGCCCAAAACACGACCTTATCTCCCTTTCATGCTTGTGACCATCACATAAATAGTATAATTCGGACCGATGAATGCTACGATCCTATTGCATCCTAACACTACTTCCATCCAAACATGCTTACCACCCATGGCCTTACCACACTCTACTGTCTCATCGTTGCACCTCTTGAGCCAAATCCTACATCCTATCAGGAGTTCGGATCGCACCTATGAATTCCTACTGCTCACTATGCATAATCAAGGTGATGCCAACCAGCGATTAAAAGTTTCCTGAACTCCCACCAATATAACCTACGCCTAAGCAGCCACTTGTTTCTCTATCACTTGGGCTCGACGATTCTCTTTCACCTCTTACGCTTTATGGATTTCTGATCCATTTCCGTCAATATGTATGGCCTATCCAAATCCTGCACTAACAACACAAGTGCCCCATAGTTATCCAATCACAAAGATCACTTAGCTTTGGAAATACTGAAGAATACTCTTGTACTCTTAACCAATTGGAGGATCCAATCACTCCCTACGGCACCCTTTACCAAAGTATTCCGAAGGCAAACAACCCTCTTACCATTGCCTATGGATCGGTAAATGCTACGGGCTATCCCACAGTCTCACAACATTCTCACCGCATCACAACCGTCGAAGACCTCACCGCCGATCCATCGGATATGACACACCCTAAATCGAGCACCCACTCCTAATTTCACCTGCTAACACGATAAATCCTACTACGCTTGTAGCAACTCATAGTCCTGGAGAGATAACTTCATCGTGTAGATTCTCTCAAGTGCCGTACTGAATCAGGTCCTGCTGGCCTCTCAAAATTTGATCCAAACTCTTAGGTCCCTTCCCGATATCCCCCACTAAATTCACATGAATTGAACCTCTCTTATTGAGGTACTCTAAATTGATCTTCCGTCCTCGGCTCTGGGACCCACATCATTCAGGGTCTCGCACCTTGACTCACTTACCATCTCGATTGTCAACGGTGGAACTGCAATAGCTAGGGCAACCTCTGTTCTAAACTAGACTACTAGCTATCCCCAAGACATAGTCTCCAATCCTGAAAGTGCAATAAATCACACAATCAATCCTTTCCGCCTGATACAAGAGATCCAAGGTGAACTCAAAAATCCTGGCAGTCCTTCCACTAATTGGCTCACCACTGAAGCCGGGACCAAGCCATGGTCCTTCCCATATGTTCTTATCATCATTCTGCAAAGCAGCTATTCCCACGATCACATCATAGCTAAGAATTCTCCTTCCTAGGCTTCTTAGATTCTCCAAGACTTTCCCCGATTCGAGTATGGATCCTGTGCTTTCAGTAGTACATGCCTAATACTACCTTCCACACCTATCCATACTTTCCTCCAGAATCATCCCGAATCCTATAAGTCACCTACTCCCGTTATGTACCAAATGTCTTCTAAACAACAACACAACATCCACCAAAGAACCTCCTAGGTTCCCCCTAAGTTCCCTACCTCACTGAACCGCCCCACTAACTCACTAGAGCATATCCTAGGCTCTCCTAGGCTCCCAACCCACCTAGTCCTCAGCCGCTGAAAGATTCCAAGTAATGTCAACTAGCTACCTCATGAATATAGCCACATGTAGTAGAGATCAGATAATCCTTCAAGTAAAAGACTCATCCCTAGAACAGTTGGACCCGTACTAGAGCTATGCAATGGGGTCAAAGTCCATCACTCTGAGATTATCCATCCTATGCTACATGTGACTTAACATATTCACTTAGTAGTTAACTCACATCGCTAAGAGTCCTACCAAGCACAAAGCAAGCAACATTTGGACAACGGAAAACTAACCGACATACTCCAATGAAACAATTTTATCCATACATACAAATCGCAATCAGGTGACTCTAGTCACTAATCTCATCCTAACTATCATAGAAAATTCGATCCACATATCATAACTCATGCTATCCACATCCACCCTCACTGTCGGCTGCCTTATGCATGCAAATTATACATAAAACAGGATATAAGGCCAAATACATTATTCAAAGGCTATAAGATCCAAACCGTATACAATTTTTAAATCATACACTTAGCAGTTACCACTATCAATAATCATTCTCATTCTAGCATGGAATCTAGTATCTCCGAGGCTACAAGAATCACATATCATGCCAATCTATCATTTTCTACTCAACACTAGCATGCAAGTCTACCAGCTCATACAATATATAAAGGCATCTCTCCTAGCCCTAACTAGCATGCGATTCTTAGATTCATAAATCATGTCATAACAAATAACATACATTGATATTCTCGGGAAACTTACTTGAGCTCGGCTGGCCGTATGCAACACACCCATTCTTGTCTTAGAAAACTTTTTCCTTTTCAAAATTTTAGAAATCCTCAATTTGAGTTCATACACACCTGATGGTATACTTGAATCCCTCAAACTAAGGCTTTAATAAAAACTTATAACGACCCAAAAACCAGTGATAAATGTTTCATTTTTCAATACAGTCAAAACACATATATTTTTATATCAAACATTCCAAAATCATGATCAATTAAAAACATTTATCAGAATCCGACCCAAAATCATATATTGCGGAAACATGGGTGTGTGTGCTGCAATCTAGCCGGACCCTTCCTTTCCAAACTGACGATACCTAGAACCATAAACAAATATGTAAGCAGGAAGCTTAGTGAGTTCCCCATAGCATACCCCGACAATCCACTTAACCACATTATCCATATTAGCTATAAACATATAAGGAAGCCATGGAAACCCTCCAGGGTCTTACACCTAGTACCATTGGAACCCTACGTGTTCTTAACTAACTGCCATGGGTACCCCACATAGTCTTCCAGCCATAGGAAACCCCACATGGTCTTCCTGCCGTGGGAACCCCCACACGGTCTTCCCGCTGTGGGAACCCCCACAAAGTCTTTACTACTAAGAAATAACATACAAACCACACATGCAAATATACTAGAATACCATGGATACCCTCCAAGGTCTTACACATAAATGCCTCGGGAACCCCCCGAGGTCTTTCATGCGAGTATCACAAATAACTAGCATGCTACAATCCTATAACCAACTAGTCATAACTCATAAAAATAATGGGCCAACCTTGGTGCCTTCGACCCATTGGTATGGTAAGGAGACTCAGCTCGAATGCAGAAGCTTCCAGAATGACATCCTTAGCTGCTTCCCCTCCGACTTCCTGAGCTATCAATAACAACTAGTATACCCAATTAGCAATGTATTTCAATATTATAGTCCTTAACCCAAACATGGGGGTAAAATGGCCATTCCACCCCTGGCCCAATATGATCCAAAACTGTAACAACCCGAAGTTTTCCATCGTCGAAAAACCCATTCTACCCGTAAAAATTCGCTGTTTGTCAATCCGTTCCGTTTTCGTTTTGGGTTAAATTATTTAAATTTATATGTTTAATAATAATCCAATGAGTGTCCAAAACCCTTTAGGAACTCATGAAACTAGCCCAAAAATGTTTATTTCAAAAAGTTTAGAAACGTCCCCGCCGGGTGACGGAAACTTAATCGGGTGCGACCTAAAGCCCCGTTTAATGCCGGTATCGGGTAGAATTCCACCATGTCCAAGTTTTAGGACCTATATAAACGTGTTAAAACATCCATTTGAAGCTTTTGATTCCTCTCTCTACTCTCTCTCTAACCTCTCTCCTAAATCCAAGTTTAAGGGTCCAAATCATCAATTTAAGGCTCTAAATCTTTGAGGTACCTTCCATAACTTGTTATGCAACCTCTCTAGCCTTCACATTCGAGTTTAAACAATGGATTAGGACCATTATTATGAGTTTACGGCCCTAGAATAGTCCTAGCCCGTAAACTCAACTAAATGGGGTTTTTGGAGCAACAAAACCCTTCTAAACCACAATTGGACCTTAGATATGGATAGATGACTCTATGGAATGGACCTAGAATGCCTTAAACTATAATTTAGAGCCTTGTATATGAGTTTATGGCCCTGGAAGGAGCCTAGGCCGTAAACACCTATTTAAAGGGTTTTCAAGCCCTTAAACCCTTCCATGACTCAAACTAGACCTAGATATGACTTTTAGAAATGTGGTAATGGACTTAGAATACTTTAAACATAAAGTTTGGGGGGTTTATATGAGTTTACGGCCAAGGCATGAGCTTGGGCCGTAAACTCCTCAATCATGGGTGTAAACTCATTTTCAAGGTGTTAGAAAGCCATCTAACACCACCAAAAGCCTTAGAATAAATCATAGAACTAACCAAAAATAGTTTAGGGGATTTAAACACAACCAAACTCACCATAGGAGAGTTCACGGCCATGAGGGGGTCTCATGGGCCGTAAACTCCAAAAATGTTGTCAAAAATCCCTTAAAACTTCATGAAAGGCCTTGGAACAATTTTAGGAATCACATGTGATTGATTTGGAAGCATTAAAACACTTATTCAAGGGTGAATACGAGTTTACGGCCATAAGCTCCATGCTAAGGCCGTAAACTCCCTTAAGTGGTCTTATTTGATGAATATAATCAATTCCAAGCCTTAAATCAAACCCTAGAAATTTCCCCCTAAGTGTTTCAAGCCAATTTGCACCATAAACCACCCCACCATGAGTTTACAGCCGTAAACTCATGGGCAATGGGTGTTAGGGGCCGAAAAATCTTGTATGAGTTTACTCTTGGGGAGTAAACTCAAATTCCAAGTCCCTAGTGCCATTACACGTCCGTAGATGTCACCTGGGTCCCTCCAAACACTTGAAATGGGGTGTTTCCGTGACCAAAAGTGTTTGTCCCTAACAATTAAGTAATCTAAGGCCTAATTAGATACAAATGTGTATCTTTTCATTATACATAGGAATCTCATACGTTTGCAAGCCCCGAACCAACATTTGGCACCCAAAATCGTCACATTTCTTGTCCGGTGAGTTCATACCCCTACCCTTTTTCAATGGTTTTTCAATGTTTTCAGGGGGGGGGGGGGGAATACAAGCAAACTACAAATGTTTTCAATATATAACATTGATGTATTTCAAATAATATTTGGCAAACTATAAATACCTTTACCCCTTATGTATTATGCTGAGCATAAAGGATGATTTATCAACTACAACTAAATGGATTTTAGTTAAGAAAATAACCAAACTAATCAAATTATTATGGGAATAATTTGGGGTTCTTTAGTGTTCTTTTTATCATGTACTAATATGTATATAAAGTTATTAGATAAACTATGTCTGATTCAGTTTATCTCCGTATCATTTGAATGTATTGCCAGATAGTTTCATTGTATGTATCTATATTCACTGTATTATGTTTCATAATCTTTTGTATGTTTGATATCGTATAAGAACCCTGTGAAAAGTTTAGTACTAGTTTGTGAGTTAGTCACTACCCTTTATGCATGATCAGTAAATCCTTCCCGGAAGTGTAACCAGAGTCTCCTGGAGGGAGAGCGAGGAATTTGTGAATAGATCTATTCGGGACTGACAATCCCACACCTTAACTGCTAGCTACAGTTAGGCAGGCACGCCTAGGGTGACAAATTTCTGGATATCATTCGATGTCTGACAACCGTCAAGGAGGTCTCTTTGTTGTATCAGCATGGTTACCCGACTCACAATACGTATTAATATAAGTTTATTCACAGTATCGCTTTGGGTTCGGTTTAACTATGTTTCTATTCCATATCTAATTTCTATTTATAGTTTCCATGTCCAGTACGGGATGATAGTCCCATGGTTTCCAGTCTATCAATCATATATATTCTGCGGGATGGTAGTCTCATGGTCTTTAACTTATATCTAGTACGGGATAATAATCCCATGATTTCAACCTATATCTTATATGGGATGGTAGTCCCAAGGTTTTGAAACTATATCTAATACGAGATGATAATCTCATGGTTTTGAATCTATATCTAGTACAGGATGGAAGTCCCATGGTTTTCAATCTATATTTCAACGAATATTAAACTATACTGTATCTAGTACAGGACGGTAGTCCCATGGTTTCCAAACTATATTTCCATGAATATTAAACTATACTGTATCTAGTACGGGACGGTAATCCCATGGTTTTCAACCCATGTTTCCATGAGTATCAAACTATATTGTATCTAGTACGGGACGATAGTCCTATGGTTTTCAATTTGTATTTCAATGAATATCAAACTATACCATATCTAGTACGGGATGGTAGTCCCATGGTTTCCAATCTATATTTCCATGAATACTAAACTATATTGTATCTAGTACGGGATGGTAGTCCCATGGTTTTCAATCTATATTTTCATGTATATCAAACTGTCTTATTCTTAATACGGGATGTGAGTCCCATGGTTTTCAAACTACTTTCCATCTATAGATCGCACATTTCAAACTAATTCATATTTAGTTCGGGATAGTAATCCCATGATCCTCAATATATAGTTCTAAGTATTAAACTATACTCTGTAATATACAACCGGTCTTACAATTAGGAAAATATGGGATTTTCCTAGGGTAAAATACAACACATAAAAGAATTGGTAACAAATGATAACTAAACTAAGTCTACATAAGAAAATATGGGATTTTATTGAATAACAACCTCTTTGGTAAACCTACTTTACATAAGAAAATATGGGATTTTCTTGGATAACACACCTTTTCGGAAAACTAAAGGAAACTGGTACATTTTTAGAAAACAAACATCTTATGAACTCACCAGCTTTATGCTGATTTTCAAACCGCTTGTATTCTCAGGTCAACGATAGATAGGTACCCATAAATTTTTTTGGAGAAGACGGAGCGTACTGAAGATCTCGTCTTCACTTTTGCTGATATGATGCATATGTATATCACTGTACAACTTTACTTTTGAAACAAATGTAGATTTCAATATGTAATGTAATGGTTGTTTACCTTACTTACTATGTGCATTGGATTTGATACTTAACGTGGAGTCCGCCCCATAAATGTTTCTGCCTTCGGTTTTCGGGGTGTGACAAAAACTGAGGCCTAAACACAAAACAAAAGCCCAACACTATGATGTCTATAAATTCATAAATGGCCTAATTTTCCAAATTAGACCCTAATTGCTTACGGGCCTAACTCTAATCCCATAATTTCCTTCATTATAATTTGGTTTACTCCAAGCACCCCTTGGGACTAGTTTGCCCAAAGTCAAAGGTCAAGGTCAAAGTCAACAGTCAAGGTCAATAGTCCATGTTGACCCAACTCGTCGAATGCATCTAGCAACTCATCAACTTCCTTCAGAGTCCATCAACTCACCGAGTCACCTGCGTAACTCATCGAGTTCCTTAATGTCCAAGGGCCGAAAACTCAAAACCAAAATCTCTTAATCAGCTCACTAAAATCACTCAGGATCCCGTAAATGGGAAAACCCTTCCCAACTTGTCGAGTTGGCTAAGCAACTCATCGAGTCCCTTTAGTCCTTTTGTGTTCAGTCCTTTCTAGTGGGATCCAAGGCTCCAAACTATAGATCCAAACCCTTATAGTGTAGTTACCACGTAAAGTTTCAAAATTTACATGCATGCAAGGCATCAAAGAATAAAAACAGTTAATCAAAGCTTATCAAGGGACTTAGAGCATGAAGGAGGGCCAAGACTTGATAAAGTTGGAAGCTTTAAGTCCCTAAAGGCCCTGAAATGTCTAGATCTAAAGCCATATATTCATATCATGCTCAAAACCAAGAATGCTACCAAACTAGGCTAATAATGGCCATAAACTTTCATAGAAGAAGATCTAAGAAATGGAAGGTTAAGGTTTCAACTTTATACCTTAAAATGGTTGCCATGGCAGAATAAACATCATATCTACAACCTTTATCTTCAATTATGCACAACCACTTCAAGCTTCTTCACATAAACACCAAAAAGGCACTCCTTAAGCCCTAACACATTCAAAATGGGAGATGAGATGCGATTTAGGGTTTCTCTGGACAAAGGGGGTCATAAAGGAGGGTACAAGTGAGGCTTAAGGCCTTTAAGTAGGGTACAAACCCTAAAAATTAGGGTTTTCCTTTCCAGTGTCTACTTGTCGAGTCGGGGCCTTCTGACTTGTCGAGTAAGTTCTAAATCCCGCTTCCTCCTAAATGATATCTACTTGATGAGTTGGAGCTCCCAACTTGTCGAGTTCCAATCCAAAACCCTAAAAATTATGAAAATAGTTCGATACCTGAGACGAGCGTCACATCAAGATTGTTCAACAACATTGCTGGAGCACCTACTGTTGAATTTAATTCACGATTTAGTATTCCTGACAATTTTATGGAGTTTAAAGAATCGGGTGAGTACAACACTTCAGTCATAGAACTATATAGCTTAGATATGAAGAATTTATTGGAACTTAAATATGTTTGCAAATCACTAGGCATCTGATTAAGCATATACTCATTTATCTTGTCCAATTATTCATTTGTAGGTGCTAAAATATCATGTTGATGAAAACAGTTAATAGCATCAGTACTTTGTAATTTTGGTAAGAAAGAAAGATACACAAAATCAACAACTAACTTAATAAGATCGCAAACATCTTTAATCAACATGTACTCTGGGATTCGATTCTCTTCTTGCCTATCATTATCCTCACCCATTACACTATCACCAATGTTGAGTATCCACTATGCAAATTCTTATACTTCAACTAAGTGTTTTGGACTCCTAAAATTTCAAAAAGGATGTGATATAAAGCTTCAACACAATGTTTATTCACCATCATAGCCTCATCCCAAATAATCAATTTTGTCTCCTTAACCAATTAACACATGTCACTGTCAATAATAATGGGCCACGCTAAGTCTTCGTCAACATTAAGTGGAATTTTGAATCTTGAAAAAGGATTTCACCCTCCCGTAATAAATAATGAAGTTATTCCACATGATGACACAATAAGAGCAATATGTCCTTTGGAACATATACTTGCAAAGTAGGTCCTCCAATGTCATACCCTCGGCCGGCGACGGAAACACCAAGTTGTGCGACGTTAGAATGTTGGATAAGAAATAGTGAACATACATTGAAAAGTATAAAACAATATAAAACATAAATATCACTTCCATTATGGATAAAAATAGTACATCAAAACATACTTCTAAAATACTAGAAACTCAAATACAAAAGGTGCATTATCGGTAGGCATAACTATAACGGTACTAAGTCTTCCGTAGCTTCATCGATCAACCGCTACTTTCAATGGAGCAATCTTACATCTCTTGGTTTCCTAAGAATACATGTGGTTTTGTAAGCATCAACGTAATGTTAGTGAGTTCACAGATTTTTATACTTTGAAAATACTTTTGGTTTATAACCTTGTTAAGTTGTAAAAGTATTTTGATTCCTTAAAAATAATATTCTACTATTTATAGGTACTACGGCTTCTAAAATTCTTATTTCTTATAGGTATTTTTCGTGTATTCATACATTAGGAGTGTATTTGACGGAAATGAGTGTATTCTTATATATATATGGTAGGGTGAGTGGGAGTGAACTTCCCTACTCCATATAGGTTAACTAGATACCGTCCAATCTTACCCTATATAACAGTATACTTGATGCCATTAGAATCTTATTGGTTTTATAATTATTATTAATATATAATTATTTTTAAAATAGATATTCTTAGCAAAGCCAAATTGGCGGAGTGACGATATATCCATTATAAAAGATGAGAGACGGTCTAACATACTACCATTATACATTTAAATCAGTCGCAAAGACAACATAATCTATTACCATTATCCGTCCGATGAGAGTATTGATTGATATAATGTTGTTTCTTTGGCCGACTCTAGGTATTATGATACCCTAGGGAAATGACCTAAAATAGTGATTATGTATTATCTTATTCTTTAGATTTGGCCAGCTCTAGGTACTATGTTAACCTAAAGAAGTGGATAGTTTAATGATATAACAAACTTTCTTTAGATTGGGCCGACACTAAGTACTATATTAATCTAAAGAAATGACCAGGATAACGACTAGATTTTAGGTTATCTGAGAGGTTTGGCCTGAATAACGGCTAGGTACTAAGTTATCTTATGGATTTGGCCAATATAACGACTAGATATTTGGTTATCCAATAGGTTTGGCCAGAATAGCAACTAGGTACTAAGTTATCTTAGGGATTTGGTCAGTATAACGACTAGGTATAATATTATTTATGAAGATTGGGCAGAGTGTCGATCAGGCATAATATTATATCCTAAGGGTTTAGCAGAATAACGTTAAAGTACAATTTCTATTAATTTATTTGAGAAAAGTAGCGATATAAAGTATATTTGTTAAATATAAACTTTTATAAGGCAATGATAATAACAATAAAATAATTATTCATGTATTCCTCCTATATTTGATAAAAAAAGTTGGAAAAGGGGGTCGTGAAACTCACCCTTGTAGCATGTTATACTAGATGCTAGACTACGACTGGTGGCATCGGGTGCTCGAGATTAACCGAGTTTAAGGGAAAAGATTAAATGATACTTAAAATAAAAAAATTTCTAGATTTTTAGAATGATTTTTGACATAAAAAAAAAGAGAGAAAGAAGGTTTTGGGAGTGAGAAACGAATGGGGCACACAAAACCTTTTATAGCGAAAATTTTCAAGATGTGCCTCATGCATTTTGGTAGGTCCACGTTGCCCTTATAGAAGTTTCACGTGTCAGATTCTGGTAGGTCCACGTTGTACTTTAACGCCGCGTACTTCCTATGTCGCTTGAGTCTACTACTGCCACGTGTCAGATTCTGGTAGGTCCACGTTGCCCTTATAGAAGTTTCACGTGTCGTCCATGCTGTGCGCTCCGTGCAAATGATAAATTTTGTAAACTCTATAACTTACTCATACGAGCTCCATATTCGACGTTCTTTATATCCATGCATAGCTATCGACGAGCACTACAAATTTCATTTAGGTTGTATTGGAAAATCTTGATTTTATTTTTAGTCCATATATTTTTATGATTTAATGATTTTGCGAACATCATATCTCTCTCGTACGGACTCCGATTTTGGCGTTCTTTTTCTCTAAATTCTCATCTCAAGGAGTACTACGATTCTCCTTTTCGTAACTTTAGCTAAAAGTCAATCATTATTTTTGTAGTTTTTAACGTCACACATTTCTTGTGCGTGACCGAATTTTATATCTTATAAAAATCATATCTAATTCATACGGTGTCGGATTTCTACGAAATTTATATATTCAGCATCGGGACAACGTGTACTTTTGAAAAAATGTTATAAATAATATAACTTTTTGTGCACTTATTTTTACAGTTTATGTATGATTTAGTTGATTTTTCCTATTTAACTTAATATGAAACTTTATATTTTTTTATCATAGATTGGTATATATTACATATTAGATCTAGAAAAAATTTCAAAAATGGTCCTTGTGGTATGCATTTTTGTTTTTGGGGTTTTAGTCCAAACTACAACTTTTTTGGATTGACAGTCCTTTTGAGCTAGTTTCGTTGTGTATTTGGTCCCTCTGAATAGTGAAATGACTTTAATGCCCTTCTGATATATATATATATATATATATATATATATATATATATATATATATATTGTTTTTTCTATTTAATTTAATGTTTTATTAATTAAAAATATGACGCCCCCCCTCTCTCTCTCTGTCTCCCTCTCTTTGTTTCTCTCTCTCTCTCTCTCTCTCTCTCTCTCTCTCTCTCTCTCTCTCTCCCTCTCTTTGTTTCTCTGATCTTCCGAAACAAATCTTCATATTAGATCAAATATACAATCCAAATGGGGCTTATGTTCAAGACAAAAAATTCATCTTCATTATTTTCGTTCAGTTATCACCTTTATCTGTTCACTAGGTTTGAAAATCTCCTTCCTTGATCTGCTAGACAAGACTTCAACAAACTCCACCACAAGAAATCAAAAACACAAAGCCATGGATCAAAACTCATTCGAACCCATAAATCTAATCCTCAAATCAAACATATAAACCAAAACGTAAATCAAACTGAGATAGTGGATGATGATAGAAAAAAAAGAGAAATCGATAAGGAGAAAGGAGGATGGTGCCGGTGATATACCGTGGTGGTATTTTAGCAGCCCTGTAGTGAAGGGAGATTTGGGAAGAGGTGGTTTCCGATGATGGGAAGAAGAGAGGTGGATAAAGGTGGTTTTTGAACTTCATCCATTGACTTCCTTCTTCTCTTACAGACCCGTATTCTTTTTCCTGCAAATCAGTCCCAAATGAATAAAAGAACACCCAAAACATATTCCCCATGTCATTTTCTTTCCGATACAAATTTGTGATTGCAAAAAAAGGACCGTGTGGCATTGATGATGATGGACGATGAGGAGTAGAACTTAGTGGATAGTGGAGATGGAGAAATCAGATGGATGAAAGAGAAGGAGAAATCAGAGGAGGAGCATTTGTTTCCAAAAGATGATGTGAATTTTAATTTGTTGAGTTCATTGGTTATCGGCAACTCAGATTCATCGAAGGTGGAGAATTGACGAATAAGCAGAACTCAGTGGAGATGGAGAAAAAGGAAGGGAAATCAGGTCTAAAGTTAATAAATCTGGAGTTCTTATAGGAAGAAGGAGAGAGAAAGAGAGATAGAGATAGATAGATAGATAGATAGATAGATAGATAGATAGATAGAGATAGAGAGGAATGTGACCCTTTTTAGTTTTTAATTATTAAAATAAATAAATTAGTATTAGATTTAAAAAAATGAAAGAAAAATGAAAAATAAATACCCCAAGGGTATTAAAGTCATTTTGTTGGATAAGGTGTCTAAGTCCATAAATATATTTGAGATGTACTTGACCCGACCCGACATGGTCCATTTGGGTTGCACTTCACCGGGACAATTTATGGATAATCTGTTCAGAATAGTAAGTTTATGATTTATCAATATATTATAAGTTCTAATACATTAATAAGAAATAATAATATTTAGTTAGTACTGATCTAAAATTAATTTAGAATTAATTTGGTGATAAAAAAGGTGACTAATTAAATATAGAATGTTGTATTTATATAGTGTGGGCTATTGCTTATTTATAATGCACTAGGCTTGCATGGAAAGTCCATGGAGCTTTAACCAATGGATCTCATGGAAATAAAAGGTCATGGGTATTAGGGTTTACATGAATGTAACCCTAATCCAGTATACTATATAAAGGGGTCCTTGGCACTTGAAATGGCACTAGTGGGTGTGAGAACTAAGGTGTGGCCGATTTCTAGAAGTGTGTTACTATTTTCTAAAGTTTCCAAAGTTTGTGGTGATTTGTGATTTCCATTTGAGGCATCCACATTATTGGTGCTAGGCTATCAAACTCTAAGCAATCAACCACTACTAAAAGCTATGTAATTCTACTAGTGTTTTATGTTTCAAGTACCCCATAACATACTAGTTAGGACGTAAACCTTGGAAAATTATTATTTTTGTGTATCTTAGAGAAAACATAGATCCAAGGTTTATAGCATTGCATGTACACCATAAGAGTGTTAGAATGCTCAGAACCCTTCAGTGGTATCAGAGCCTAGGCTTGTTTTCTTGATACTTGATGCAAACTTGTTAAGAAAATCGATAAACTTGCTTTCTGTTGAGTGAACTCGCCAAGTCCATGGGGGGACTCGACGAGTCCATGTGTTATTTCATCCTACTCGTCGAGTATGTTCTTGCACTCGATGAGTAGGAGACCCTGAATGCAGATTTTCGTGTTTTGCTGCTAGAAATGGACTAGAAACATTACCCTAAACTGTTTCGGTCTTATAAAACTTGTTTTAGATGGTGTAATGGTTATGCTAATCCATTTACAATGGCTATTATCAAAATTTCAAGTTTTGTATTGTTTATTTATGTTTGTTGCAATTGTTGATATTATTGTTCATACACTTATGAGTTTAGAAGATCATAGGTATTATTTGCAATTAGTTTGTTAGTTTAATTCTTGATCTTTATGTGTTTTAATGGAATCCATAATTTGTCCGCAAGTTATGGATTACTAAAAGTCTTTCTTTTAATGGAATCCATAATTTGCCCTCAAGTTTTGGAACATGTAAAGTCTCACACTTTTTAGAAAACTTTAGTTCCAACCCCTAGAATTTTAAAAGTTAAAATTCAACCCTTATACTTTATAATATTATAAGTTAATAATATATATATATATATATATATATATATATATATATATGTATGTATGTATGTATATGAACAAGTCGTTTTACCATTAGTAGGCCTCATTCAAGAAGCTGGTCTATAAGGGGGTATAAGGTTGTTGCTTATAAAATGGCAGCTTAATGGGTGTCCACTCTCACCCACCGCTTCCTTGACTGGTGGATGGTCATTAGCCGAACAGGTAGGACAATGACTTTAATCCTCATTAAAAGTATGATGATTGTAAAGTAACTAAATGTTTTTATAAATTCCCAATCTTAGTTACTTTAGGAAAATGTGAATAAGGTGCTAACCCATGAAATTACACTTTGCACTTTGCTTAAGTCGTTAGTGGAGCATGTATGGTTAACCGACACTCTAACATGGACTTAAGAAGGTAGGCAAAGGGTGGCTTAAGGTTTATCATAGATCGGTGTAGTGTATGTGGTTAACAGACACATCAGTTAGGTGAAAAACATTAAGAGTACGAAGTAATTTGAATGGTTACTCCCCACCATGTTTTGTGATCCTCGGCATCCCAGTCACAAAACTTGAAGGGCACACTCAAGATTGTAACATGTCATTGAAAAGTTCAATGAATCTCAAAGAATCTAGGACTTTCAAAACCAATTAAAGCTAATAATACATTTTGTTTTTCATGGTGGAAATTGGTGAATAGTCATTCACTTACCTACAAATATTTTATAGCTTGGATTACAGAATCCCTCTTTTAAGTTATAAAATATTTTGTTGGGTCCTAGCCTTAATATTACATTTAGGTGTCTTATTAAGGACTATCTTTATATCTAATATGAACTTGTCATTATTCTTTTTCAGATGTCTTCCAACAATGTTGCTTCTGGCTCCTTCTCTCTCATGAACCTTTGTGGGAGAATCATATTTGATGGTTTTAACATTATGGATTGGATCTGGAACATCTGGATGGTTACTCGTTACGAGGACAAGGAATATGTCCTAAAAAAAGGAGCTTATGGAAGTTGATGAGTCGTCTGCTACTCTTGAGGAGATCGCTGAATTCCGGAATCATGAGAGAAATTCCACGAAAGTGGCATGTATCATGTTGGCCATGATGACAGCCAAGCTCCAAAAGTCCTATGAGAACTATTACCCTTTTGAGATGCACCAAGACTTGATGGACTGCTACCATCAAAGTGCTCGTCAAGAGAGGTATAACATCATCTCCTCCATGATAACAACCCGAATGAAGGATGGTGAACCTATGACGGGCCACTTATAGAAAATGCAAAAGTATGTGGATCGTTTGCTGAAACTAAATGTGAACTTCCTAGAGGAGTTGGAAAAATTGGCCCAAATCTACATCGACAAAATTGTTTCTCTGCATGGTGTACCCCTATCTATCATTTCTGATAGAGATAGTCGTTTTACATCGCAATTTTGGTGGATGTTACAGAAGGCACTAGGAACGAAGATAGATTTGATCACAACTTACCAACCTCAGACAGATCGGCAAACAGAGAGAACAATACAAACATTGGAAGACATGCTACGAGTGTGTGTCATTGAGTTCAATGGAAATTGGGATACTCATTTGCCTCTAGTTGAGTTCTCCTACAATAACAGTTACCACACGAGTATCCAATGTGCTCTATATGAAGCATTGTATGGATGCAAGTGTCGTTCACCCTTATACTGGACAGAAATCAGAGACAGACAATTGACTAGACTCGAACTTATCCAGGAAACATTTGACAAGATTGCTATCATCAAAGATAGGCTTAAAGCTGCCAGAGATCTTCAGAAAAGTTATGCGGACAATCGTCGAAAACCATTAGAATTCCAAGTTGGAGACAAGGTAATTTTAAAAGTGTCGCCTTGGAAAGGGCTTGTATGTTTTGGTAAGAAAAGAAAACTAAGCCCAAGATATGTTGGGCCCTTTGAGATCATGGAAAGGATTGGTCCGGTAGCATATAAACTCCAATTACCCCAAGAGTTAAGCGCCATTCATGACACATTCCACGTCTCCAATCTTAAGAAATGTGTAGCCGACGAAGCATTGATAGTACCCCTGGTGGAAATTAAGATCAATGATAAGCTAAAAAATTTTGTGGAACCGATAGAAATCCTTGACAGGGAGGTAAAACAACTTAAGCGGAGTAAGATTCCGATTGTGAAAGTTCGATGGAACTCAAAACGTGGGCCAGAGTACACCTGGGAGCGTGAGGATTTCATGAAGGAAAAGTATCCACAACTTTTCCCATGCGATGACAAACGATGACATAGAATGAATTTCGGGACGAAATTCTTTTTAAGTGGGGGATACTGTGACAACTGTCAAATTCAGATCATTCTCAAACTCATGCATCTTTATAAAAACCATTCATGCAGAACATGCCATGGCCTAGTAGTATAAATTAGGTGAAAAATCTTGCATAAACTAGGATCCAACTAAGATCTAGGACTAATATACCTGACTCTTACGATTCTAGTAAGTTGCTTAACTACAATAGGAAATGCGAATACCATGATTAGAATGAAACTTCAAAATTTGTTACAATTGAAAAAGGGTATAAAACCATAAAAATAAATTAAAATATTCTAATTACATTCCATTATGATGGTGAATATCAAACAATGTTCCAAAAACCCTAAAGAGCCAAAAATCCAAATTTATAAACCTTAAAGCTTAAAAACTTTATAAAATTGGCTATAAGGTTCTTAATATCAAATTTTTATTAATCAAATTATGGATTATAATCAATGAAATAAAAATTTAAATTATCAAACATTAAGCATAATTTATTAGTTAAAAACAAGATTTTTAAATAAATCAAGAATTGCTTAATAAACACTTTTATAAAAATAAGGGTTTTATAAAATTTAAAGAGGGAATTGTATAAAATTTGAATTTAGGAGAGAGAAGGCTTTAAGGGACTCAAAAATCCGGCCATCCCCTCTCTCTTCCCAAAACACCAATCATTAAAAACAATCTCCACTCTTCCACTTCTCTCTTCACTCTCTCTCACACTCTACCCTTTCAACTCTCAAACTCTCAAACTCTCTCTCTAAACCCACGAAAATTTTCAGTCAAGAACACCTCTCCACACTCAAATCTTCATCTTCTAAGGTTAATCTTCAAGGTATACACGAAAATCCTTCACCTTTCCTTACTTTTCCTTCTTGTTTTTAAAGGGTTTTCTTGTATTTCTCTTCCTTCTACACCATTCTTTATGAACATTCATGAACATGTTCGTGAATGTCGAGTTTGATGAAGATGGTGGTAGAACAACATGCATGTTGTTTAATGGTGAAATCCAAGGACCAAAACCTATGTCAAACACTAAAGTTCGGATTTTTACAAGTTTTAAAGGTTCATACACCTTATGCATTCAAGTATTTCCTTTAAAAACATCACTATGAAAAAAATATGTCCATGCATGGTCTTCAAACCGTGATGCATGTGATGAACACCAAGCTAAAGACCTTGATGATCAAAGTACATTGTTAATAGTGCATGTAAACAATTTTGTCTATAAAAATATCTAAAATTTCTTTTCTGTTCAAATCAAAATTTTTCAAGATTCCCGTTAAGGTAATATGAACATCTAGAAAATTTCAAGAGTTTTTATCATTCCTTTGATTTATTAAAATTGTTACAAGAAAACAAGGGCATAAATCACATAAAATACTTCCATAGGTCTATAAATTCGGTATAAATTCGTGGATGACCCCTATGGTGAATAATGACCTCTCATTAAATTTCATCGATTTATGTTGCAGTTTAGTATGATTTTCGATTTTCTTTTTGTTTGGGTAAAATAAATCACAAAACCACTTTAGAGAGCGTGAAAATTGTATCTAACAATTTTCGCAGCCCTTAACTGACGTGGGAGACTTATAAAAATAACTTCAGAAGATTTCATCACGCGTTCCTATTTTTCCCAATTTTTGGTAATTATAATGGCTTAAAAATAGGAAAAATAGTTTTGTTTATCCAAAATTCATGAAAATTTACCAGAACATCATGTTGTACAGTAGGAGGTTACATAAAAATTTTAGATGATTTTTCTGTACTGTAAACTATTTTTCCCCTATTTTCTAAGGTTAAATACACTTAAATACACTTGAATACCCAAAACCGGATTATACAATATGAAAACCACTTTTGGTATTTTTCTTAGATTACTTACACTGTAAATGATGTTACAAAATTTTTTGCTAATTTATTTTAACTGTTTATTATTTATTCTTTAATTAATGATTATTTAAAGGGATAAAATAAGGAAAAATAGAAATACCCACTGGAAAATATTTTTTATATTTTTCCTGGCCTAGTTATGTATAATAACAGTTAAATAAAACGTTTGGGTAATTTTGGAAATTGTTTTCTATTTATTCCAATTTTTATTGGAATAAATGCTCAAAAATCATAAAATATCATTAAACAGCTTGGAAATCTATTTTTATATTTTTCCCAGCTTATTAATGTGTAATAACAATAAAATAAGAAGGTTGAGAATTTTTATCCTTTGAATGCTATTTTTCGTGAATTTATGTTGTTATGAAGGCTTAAAAATTTGAAAAATAGTTAACCATATCAAAAATTCAAGGAAAATTTACTGGAAAACCTCTATTGTGCTTAGAATGCAAAATACAAGGTTTGACAATTTTTGGAAACTATTTGATAATATTTTACATTTTTAGGAATTTAAAACACATTTAAATGTGTTGAAACACCCTTAAATTTATATTACTAAATCTAGAAAATTAATATCCCAAAGTTGTATCAATCGCATAACTTGTAGAATTTCATGATTTTAGAAAAAGTGTATCACACCCCAAAAACCAAAGGTGAAAACATTTCCGGGGTTGACTCCACGTTGAGTATCAAATCCAATGCACATAGTAAGCAAAGTAAACAACCATTACATTACATATATGAAAGTTTACATTTGTTTCAATAGTAAGTTGTACAATTGTGATACATATTATATATGAACAAAAGAAAGAAGTGTCTTCTACGCACTCCGTCTTCACCAAAAGAGATCACCGGGTACCTGTCTAATGCGGACCTGAGAATACAAGCAGTTCGAAAATCAGCATAAAGTTGGTGAGTTCATAAGATGTTTGTTTTCTGAAAAATGTACCAGTTTCCTTTAGTTTTTTGAAAAAGGTTTGTTACCCAAGAAAATCCCATATTTTCTTATGAAAAACAGTTTAGTTATCACTTGTTACCAATTCGATTATGTGTTGCATTTTACCCCAAGAAAATCCCATATTTTCCTATTAGTTTAGTTTACCCGTTCTTTTCCTAATTCGTTTATGCGTTGGTATGCTATCCCAGAAAAATCCCATATTTTCCTAAGTGTAAGTTCGATTGATTATCACAGATTATAGTTTAATACATAAAACTATATATTGAAGATCATGGGATTACTATCCCGAACTAGATATAAGATAGTTTGATATACACACAAGTATAGATAGAAATAGATTGAAAACCATGGGACTACCATCCCGTACTAGATATAAGATAGTTTGATATACACAAAACTATAGATAGAAATAGATTGAAAACCATGGGACTACCATCCCGTACTAGATATAAGATAGTTTGATATACACAGAACTATAGATAGAAGTAGATTGAAAACCATGGGACTACCATCCCGTACTAGATACAAGATTGTTTGATATACATGAAAATATAGATAAACATAGATTGAAAACCATGGGACTATCCTCCCGTACTAGATATAGATTGAAGATCATGGGATTACCATCCCGAACTAGATGTATATATTGAAAATCATGGGATTATTATCCCGTACTAGATATAAGTTGAAAACCATGGGATTACCATCCTGTACTAGACATAAGTTGAAGACCATGGGATTACCTTCCCGTACTAGATATAAAATCAACAGACTGAAAATAGATATGAAATCGAATAAAAAACCAAGATCAAACCCAAACCGAAACCGTGAATAAACTTATCTTAATACGTATTGTGAGTCGGGTAACCATGCTGATACGACAACAAGACCTCCTTGACGCTTGTCAGACGTCGGACGATATCCAAAATTTGTCACCCCAGGCGTGCCCGCCTAACTGTAGCTAGCAGTTAAGGTGTGGGATTGTCAGTCCCGAATAGATCTATTCACAAATTCCACGCTCTCCCTCCAGGAGACTCTGGTTACACTTCCGGGGAGGATTTACTGATGACCCAAAAGAGTAATGACAAAACTCACAAGCTAGTACTAAAGTATTCACTGAGTTCTCATACAATATCAAACATACTAAACGTTATGAATCATAATACAGGGAATACAGTTATACACAATGAAATTATCTAGCAATACATTCTAAATGAAACAGAGATAAACTGAATCACACATAGTTTATCTAATAACTTTATATATATATATATATATATATATATATATATATATATATATCAGTACACGTTTAAACAAGAACTAAAGATCCCCAAATTATTCCCATAATAATTTGATTAGTTAGATTGTTTCCTTTACTGAAATTCATATAGTTGTAGTTGATAAATCATCCCTTATGCTTAGCATAATACATAAGGGGTAAAGATATTTATAAGTTTTCCAGATATTTATTGAAATACATCAATGTTATGTTTTGAAAACATCTTTTGTTTTCTTGTATTCCCCCCTGAAAACATTGAAAAACCATTGAAAAAGGGTAGGGGTATGAACTCACCAATCGCGGAATGTGTCGGTTTGGATGCTAAACGTCAGTCCTGGGTTTGCAAATGCACGAGGTTCATATGAATTATGAAAATATACACATTTGTATCTAATTAGGACTTCAATTATGAATTTGTTAGGGACAAACACTTCTAGTTGCGGAAACACCTCATTACAAGTGTTTGGAAGGACCCGGGTGGTATTTGAAGTCATGTAAGGCTTGGATATGGAGTTTACTCTTCAAGAGTAAACTCATAGAGGAGTTTTCGGCCTTAAACACCCCATCCACATGAGTTCACGGCCGTGAACTCATGGAAGGTGTTTTTGGGTGCTAAATTGTTTCATAACTCTTGGATAATTTAGCTAGGATTGCATCTAAGGCATTGGGATGAATTTAAACTCACTTAAGGACCATTTATTGGAGTTTATGGCAGTAAACATGGAGTTTATGGCCGTAAACTTCCCCTCACACCCAAACCTTAATGTTTTAGTCCCTTAATCAATCACATGTGATTCCAAATGATTTTTCCAAGCCTTGTATGAATTTTTGGGGGACTTTTAGCATGGATTTAGGAGTTTACGGCCCATGAACCCCCTCATGGCCGTGAAATCCTTGGAAGAGTGTTTTAATATGTTTTAAGGTCCAAATCTTCATTGTAATCATTTCTAGAATTTATCCCAAGGCTTATGGTGTGTGTAAATGGCATTTTAACACATTAGAAGGAGTTTACTACCCAAGATAATGAGTTTATGGCCCAATCATGTTCGTGGGCAGTAAACTCAAGTTTACTCCTCTAATTTGATGTTCAAGGTGTTCCAAGGCCAATTCCAATATTCTACAAGTCATATCTAAGCCTCAATGGAGTTTTGGAAGGGTTTAAGGGCATAAAAACACCTTTAATATGTGTTTACGGCCCAAGCATGCTACAGGGCCGTAAACAGATGAGCAAGGCCCTAAATCATGGTTTAATCTCGAATTTGAAAGCCAAAGATGTTGTACTAGGAGTTAGGGAAGGTACCTTGGTGATTTGAAGCCTTAATTTGATGTTTTGGACCTAGTTTCTTTGGTTTGAGGAGAGAGGTTAGAGAGAGAGAGTAGTGAGAGAGGGAAAAAGCTTCAAATGGAAGCTTAATCTCCTTTAAATAGGTCCTAAGTTTGGGACACGGTGGAATTCTACCCGATACCGACATTAAACGGGGCTTTTGGTCGCACCCGATTAAGATGTCGTAACCCGATATGGTTGAAACTAAAATGTTTCCGATTACTAATATGGAGTGTTAAAACGAGTTTTAAACATGTTTAGACATCCATTAAGTCATAATATAAATATAAAAAATAATGACTTAATTTAAAACTTAAACGGAAACAATTCGGAAGAGACGAATTTTTATGGACGGAATGGGTTACGGCGATGGAAAAACTTCGGGTTGTCACAAAGTGTAACCAATTAATATAAAATCCAATATTAGAACATAAATTGGCATTTCACTATAGGTAGAGTTTAGTATATTAGCATTAGATTTCGACATGGAAACTCAATAGTGTGTGTTTGATGTCGTAGGATCCCGGTATTAAGACGTTGGTGTATTCCGAGGCACCTCTTGTATCTACTCGAAACATTGTGAGTATTCACGTACTCCCCTATTTTCAGTTTTTATGTTTTGGGGTGGAAAAGCATGTCCAAAAAAACTATTATTTGTATGTTGTATTTAAACTGATTTGTATCAAACATGATTGCTATTGTATTGCTATGTCTCTCTATGTATGTCTATGCAATACGGAACATGAGAACTTATCGTACTAAGGCCCTTCCCTTATCTCTAACCATTAACTCTTTGAGCCAATGGTCATTATGGATAGCGTTATTAGGAATTGACAACTCCTCACTCGCCCTATTGCTGGAGTGCATGATACCATATTCATCTATGGAACGATAAGCATAGATCTTGATAGGGCTCCAGTCATAGGTTTGGTTGAGACACATTGTTTGCTCATACACATACAAACTCGTTTCTCGTTATAGCAATAAAATTGTATCAATTATAGCAATCAACTTTCTTTCTTATTAAAGCAATGTACTTGTATTTACGAAAAGCCTTATTTCAAGCTCGATTTTATAAACTTGTGAACTCACCAACTATTTTCATAGTTGACGCTTGTTTTACATGCTTTTTCAGGAAATAATTAGTAAGTGGATATAAAGATTCATCATCATAGAGCATGCTGCATCGTGTTGAAGTTATTTATGAAGTTATATTTTGAACAATGTTATTTTGGAAAAACTTGTGCTTGTTTCTTTTAAGCTATGGGTTGTAAACTTTTGAATATTGCTATGGTGATGTATCTTTATCTTTTGCAATGAAACCGTTATCGCTGTCATGTCTTGTGTTTCTGCTTTATCGGGGTGTGACATGAGGGTTTGTTGGTCTCATACATACTGATGTGTGTAGACCCTTCAGAACCGCCACAAGGGATGTCAACCGCTTCTATGTGACTTTTACTGATGATTATAGTAGATATGGATATGTTTACTTAATCAAGCATAAGTCAGAAACCTTTGAAAAGTTTAAAGAGTTTAAACAGGAAGTGGAGAATCAGTTGGGCAGGAACATTACGGTGCTTCGATTCAATCGATGTGGTGAGTATCTTAGTACAAAGTTCCTCGACTATCTTAAGGAATGTGGGATTGTCTCACAATTGACACCTCCCAGGACACCACAGCTTAATGGTGTGGCTGAGAGGTGTAATCGAACCTTGTTGGACATGGTTCATTCCATGATGAGTCGAGCTTCACTACCAATCTCATTATAGGGGTATGCCTTAGAGACTGCCACCCATATCCTTAATCTAGTCCTTACCAAAAAGTTTGCCAAAACACCTCACGAGATGTGGACTGGGAAAGTTCTCAATTTGGACCACATCAAGATTTGGGGCTGCGAGGCTTTCGTGAGGCGCAAGACTCATGATAATCTCGAACCTTGAAGTGAGAGGTGTATTTTCATGGACTACCCAAAGAAATCCTTTGGTTACCTCTTCTACAGACCCAATGATAATGTGGTCTTTGTAGCAAGGAGAGGAGTCTTTCGCGAGAGAGAGTTCATAAGCCAAGGAAACAGTGGGAGGCAAATTGACCTTGAAGAAATTCAAGAGTCAAGTGGTGAAGGAACCTCAAATCCTAGCAATCAACTAGAGGAGGAAACTCTTGTTGATCCGACTGACGAGTTTGTACCTCTGAGGCGTTCCACGAGAGTTAGGAATGCACCTAAGCATTACTATGGTTTCCATATTACCGCTGAAGGTGTTACATTTATCAGTGATAACACACTTGTAAATTTGGATGAAACTAGTAGCTATAGGGAAGCCATGGCAGGCTCTGAGTCTGCTAAATGGAAAGAGGCTACGGAAACGAGACTCAGTCCATGTATGACAATCAATTTTGGAACTTGGTTGAAAATGTACCGGGTCTTAAGATGGTCGGGTGCAAATGGATCTTCAAGAAGAAGACCGACATGGATTGAATAGTGCGTACTTATAAGGCACAACTGTCGCGAAGGGCTTCACTCAAACTTAGGGAGTTGATTATGATGAAACCTTCTCACTATTAGCAAAGATTAAGTCTATTAGAGTTATGCTAGCCATTGCTACATTTCATGATTAAGAAATATGGCAAATGGATGTCAAAACCGCTTTCCTTAATGGAAAGTTGGTTGAGGTTGTTTAAATGAGTCAGTTAGAGGGTTTTGTCAGTACAAAGTACCCTGATAGTGTGTGCAAGCTTGAGAAATCTATTTATGGATTGAAACAATCATCTCGCAGCTGGAACCTTTGTTTTGATGAGAAGGTCAAAGAGTTCGGCTTTTCTAGAAGCGAAGATGAATCCTGTGTGTATGTCAAAGCTAGTGTGAGTATTGTTACCTTTTTGGTACTGTATGTGGATGACATACTACTCATGGGAAATGACATCCCAACTTTGCAGGAGGTTAAGTTCTTGCTTGGGAAGTGTTTCGCTATGAAGGACCTTGGAGAAGCTGCCTATATCCTAGGGATAAGGATATTGAGAGAAAGGAGTAAAAGACTAATTGGACTTAGTTAAAGCACCTATGTGGAAAAAGTGTTGAAAAGGTTCAACATCCAAAATTCCAAGAAAGGTGACTCACTGATCCAGCATAACACAAAACTGAGAAAGACTCAGAGCCCGAGTACAGAGGAGATGAACCGATTACCATATGCTTCTACTGTTGGCTCGATCATGTATGCTATGACTTGTACTCGCCCTGATGCGGATTTTGCTTTGAGCATGGTCAGCAGGTATCACGGGAATCCTGGCAAGGCTCACTGGACTGCGGTAAAGAACATTCTCAAGTACATGCGAAGGACTAAGGATTGGATTCTTACCCTTGGTGGGAGTGATGAATTGAGAGTTGTGGGGTATAGCGACGCTAGCTTTCAGACTGATAAGGATAATTTCCGCTCTCAGTCAGGCTGGGTCTTTACCATGAATGGAGGAGCGATTAATTGGAAAATTTCCAAGCAGGAGACGATAATTGATTCGACATGTGAATCAGAGTATATAGCAGCTAGTGAAGTGGGGAAGGAGGCGATATGGCTATGGAACTTCATCGGAGACCTTGGAACTTCATTGGAGACCTTGGAGTTGTACCATTGATAAAGGAGCCTATGGAGATTTTCTGTGACAACAATAATGCGGTTGCCTTAGCCAAGGAATCGAGAGATCATGGCAAATCCAGACTTATTGATAGAAAATATCACTTCAGAATACATAAGATAGAAGAAGGACTCCTCATAGCAAAGAGGATATCGTTAGATGAGAACCCAATAGATCCCCTCACGAAGGGACTTACAAGGGTTAGGCATTTTCAGCATGTGAGGCGCATCCGGCTAAAGGACAATATTAGTTTCATAGATTAGATAGTTTTTTTGAAATTTGTAAAGTGTAAAAGACATTGATGATGAATAAAAGTTGTTGTTTATTTATGAGTAAAGTGTTCCTATCATTTCATTTTGCATGTTTTGATTTCCAGAATAATTATGTTATGGAATTCCATATTATTCAAATTCTCGACAGTTGGTCATATGTTGGAAGTAGATATGAATCAAGATTATCATGAAGTTGGTTTGTAGATGTCTAAGGTGTTGGACATAGCAAGAGCTCCTACAACATTCATGAGTGCTCAGAAGTTCTGAGTATTGGATTCAACCCATGCTCACTTGTATCACTTCATGGAATTTATCTCAAGGGATCGTGGGATGGTAATATCATATAAATCTTCAAACCTAGAGATATGAGTTGTTGCCTATGAGTTGGTTATGCATTGATTGTATCAGTAACTTGATGTCATAAAATGTACCTTTGTGTATAATTCAACAAATAGTAGAACAAACATATGAGTCAAAGTTTATCTGTTGCTTCTTGGATTAGAAGCGATATCTGGGCTCCTCGATGATTTTGTTTTGACCTATGTACCGGGCCCAGTCAAAACTAAATTGATGTGTTCAATTAAGTTCTATGTCAAACAAATTGAAAATTAGGAAACAAACTACTAGACAATAAGTATGACATTGTTCCATGTATTTGTCTGGCTGATATCTAGAACAAAGGATTATATGATCTCTTATCTAAAATGGCGCTTCATAGTTCAATAGTCTTTGAAGAGCTGTAATTGTCGGTCGGTTCCTAAAGTCATGCTTGCAACTATAGTATTAGACTTATCCAAGTGTGAGACTATTGGATAAGGTGTCTAAGTCCATAACTATATTTGAGATATACTTTACCCGAGCCGGCATGGTCCATTTGTGTTGCACTTCGCCCGAACAATTTATGGATAATCTTTTGAGAATAGTAAGTTTATGATTTATTAATATATTATAAATTCTAATATATTAATATGAAATCATAATATTTAATTAGTATTGATCAAAAATTAATTTAGAATTAATTGGTGAAAAAAGGTGACTAATTAAATATGGGAACATGCATGTGTATAGTGTGGGCTATTGCTTGTTTAGAATGGGCTAGGATTGCATGGAAAGTCCATGGAGCTTTAACCCATGGATCTCATGGAAATGAAAGGTCATTGGTATTAGGGTTTACATGAATATAACCCTAATCCAAAGTTTGTGGCCGATTTCTAGAAGTGTGTTACTATTCTCTCAAGTTTCCAAAGTTTGTGGTGATTTGTGACTTCCATTTGAGGTATCCACATTATTGGTGCTAGGCTATCAAACTCCAAGCAATCAACTACTACTAAAAGGTATGTAATTCTACTAGTGTTTTATGTTTCAAGTACCCCATAACATGCTAGTTATGATGTAAACCTTGGAAAATTATTATTTGCATGTATCTTAGAGAAAAAAAAGATCAAAGGTTTCTAGGATTGCATGTACACCATAGGAGTGTTAGAATGATCAAAACCTTTCATATTTTACTATTCAGAGGGATAAAAAATACAATGAAACTAGCTCAAAAGGAACACCAATCCAAAAAAGTAATGGTTTGGACTAAAACCCCCAAAAAATGCATACCACAAGGAAGAATTTTGCAATTTTGTCTTACATCTATTTTACTCGACGTTTGTCACTTTCCGTAATTATCGATTGGTGATAATTATCGTAATTGTTACATCCAAACATTTGTTTTGTAGTTCCACCATATACACAAATAAAAAAAATTCCTTCGTTATTATTTTCTATAACTATTATGATTATATTGTGTGCATCCTTTGATTCATGTGTGCGTTGAGCCACTAACATTTCATACTCTATCACCAAATTTGTTTGATCATATACTAATTGAATATGGATTAAGCTGATTATTTTGATTTTGTAAAAATGTATCAGCAACCTAATATGACATTTTATTAAATCTATGTAAGTTTCTGCCATTTCTTTTCATAATATTTTCTAGCAAAAACTCTAGATTTTAGCAAATGAAAGACTTAAAACATTAAACAACATAACTAGTTTATTCCCACCAAGGATCACCTTGCAAGAGCTGGAAAGAAAAACAACTACCATAAAGGGGTTATAAGAAAACCTTTGATGTACATTGGTTACTTAAGGGGAGGCTTGGTATTTGATGGAGAATGCAAATATCCAAGCTAGGAGCTCTCTATATGTATCCACCCAAACAAGTCTCCATGCCAATAATGAATGCTAGTTTTTTTACTTGATTAGAGTTTATCTTAAGCCTTCGAAACTTATATAAAATAAACCTTCAAAGGAGATCAAACTCTAAGCACAAAATAGAAACAAACTTGAAAATGAGAGAAGAAAGGGGACTATTTTTTGCTATTGGTTTTGCACTCAAAAAGGAAGAAGAAGAAGTAACTATCACAACTACTCTCTCTTATTATATATTTCATGAGTTAGATGAAACCCCAAGCTTTAAATTAATTCCTCAAGTACTTGCAAGCAACAAGGTGAGGGTGTAAGAAAGTCAAAGAAGCAATCCCACACTATACTCCTCCTAGTTTGCAATTTTAAGAGAGAAGAAAGAGAAGTAGCGGAAGCCATATAATCTCTTAAATAACTTGTAAATAACATGTTGAAATGGTCCATTACAAGTTTGATATGTTGTGAGTAACATTTAAATCATACAACATGATTAAAATGTAGCTATTTAAAATCTTTGTAATTATTATTTCCACGAAACAATAATTTTCGTATTCATTTCAAGTGATGATTTAATTTATTAATAAGCACATTATTTAATAAATAATCAGTTAATGTTTTATTATTATATTGTGTGACCATATAGGATAATATGTTAATAGGAAATATCACTTAATAATGATCCTGGAGCATAAAAGATCTTTCAATCTCCCACTTGCGTAATTTTCATTATGAACGGATATTGGACAGTGGTGAACGTCTAACAAAAGTTCACTTCCCCTAATAACACACGACGAAGTATCATTCATAAGAATCTAATTCCCCAAAATCTGAAAGCTACAACTAATGTATAGGTAGGTAATCAGGCATCCCTCTGTCATATACATCATGTTGAGGACGAGATACAAATCGTAGTTGATATGTGCATAATTAACTATATATCTAATGCATATATCTAATACTTTTAGCTAAAATTAAGCATAACATCGAACCAAAGATATGTATTATGTTTAAAATATGTTTTTTTACAGTGAATATTTGCTTGGGACCAAAAGGGAGCATACGAGGAGCTGGAAGCAGGAAATGGGTGCTAAAACAAAAAAAAGGAAACAATAAGACTGAAGACAACATTGTGGTGATATGACCACAATGTGGGAAATGGAATATTCATGACCGATTAGGATGACGTGGTACAAGATTTACTCTAAGACTGCATCGTGGTGGCGGCCAACCAGATGTAGTGATTCGATATTTACAATTATAAAAACCTAGACATTAGGTCGAAATCAGGGGCATACATTTGGTTTTCTGATGTTAATTGCGATTAAAAACCCTTAGAAATCCAGAAGAATATCAAAATTCAAGTGAAGCTCAAGGATTGAAGAAGATTTAGAATAATTCAACATAGAGCTAGTTCGTTTGCTTATTATACTCATATCTAACTTATTGTACTTAGATTTATTGTGTTTTTCTGCTATAATGAAGATGAGCTTAATGCATATTTGTTGATTTCGATATTACATGATTATATTTGATTTTACTTGTGTTTGATATTTATAAACCCTAGCATGTTTAGTACTAGTTTATATTGCTTATAAATCAGATTTTGTATGTTAATTGATCATATTAATTGCATGAATCTATCTCCTAATTTTTTATTATCATTAAATAGTTAGAGTTACCATTAATCATATCTTTGTTTAAGTAATTAAAACTAGTAACTTTAACTATGTTAGAGAGCATAACTAGTCTTAATTAGTGCCTGCTTGCTTAACTTGATCATAGGAGAGTCACTAAAATCATTCATAGTCCAATTGTGTGCTATTATCAATTTGGTGTTTAATTTGTGCATGGTCATTGCTTTGTCAATCATAAATTGGTAGGCCTAGATATTTGACCATAATAGCTTGTAAATTAGTAATCAATATAATCTATCCATTATAAATCAACCATATGAGAAAGTGAAATCGGATCCAGGAAGAAGTATTCTTTTAATTCTTGAAGATACTTTGTTTTCGTTGCTTGCTTACTTGTTAGGTGATATTAAGTTATTATGATATTAAAAACCCATAACCCCCCCTCCTACATAGTTTAAATTAAAAGTAGTTAATTAATTTAATTGAATTCCATTACCTGTGATCGACAGTCGACTTACCTGAGCTATACTATAACACGGCTTAGTAAACTTCCAAATCCAACAAATTCGAACTGTTTGAGAAGACTCCAAGTAAAAGGAGGTTGGAAATGAGCCAAATCATCTACCGAAGAATGTTCATAATATGATTTAGAGATAAAAAGTTTTTAAAGATCTGATCATATAAGGGACTGTCCAAGGGACTGAACATTGAAGAGATGAAAGACATTATGAGAATGATGATGGGCTATTACAATAAGGGGATAAGAGAAGAACATGGCCCAGGTCTAGTTACGCCCAGGATACCAGCCGAGTGAAGTTTCGAGCTTAAAGGGTACATTCTATCCATTCACAAGGACATACCTTTCTCCGGGAAAGAGTATGAAGATGTTTTCGAGTATATTGATTAGGTCAAAGACATTGCAAACTACTTTCATGTTCTTAATGTGCCAAGAGAATCTATGTTACTAAGGATGCTTTCGGTGACTTTTACAAGTGAATCCAAGTTTTGGTTGAAGTATCTTATACTCGGATCCATTACTACATGGGAAAACCTTCATGATGCTTTTATTGAGCAATTTAATCCACCTTTGAAGATTTAAAAGATTAAAAAGAAAATTTCTAACTTTCAACAAAAGGTTGGAGGATCATTATATGAAGCATGGGAGAGATATAATGGCTTGTTTAGAAGTTGCCCTCAACATGATCCTAATGTTCAACAAGAAGTTTCCATCTTCTATGCTTGAGTTAATGTAACTACTAGACAACTTCTTGACTTACAAGGGCCAATGACGAAGAAAGAGCAAGAAACTATAAAAGAATTAATTGAAGAATTTGCAAAGCACTCACGTGAAGAGGACAAGGGGGTGGAGGGAGTGAGAACTTGGCTATAATCATAGATACACTAGATAATATGGATAGTTGAATGATGAAATTGGATCAATCCATTCACGCGATAAGAGTTGGGTGTGATAATTGTAGTTATCCACATTTAACTAAGGATTGTGACTTGGATGAAATGGGAATAAGAGGGAACAAGTTTTCTACTCGAGTAGTGAAAAGTAAGATGAAGATTGGGGGAAGCCCAAGAAGGAGTGGTTACCATATGAAGAGTACCAGAAGCAAAAGGATGAGAAGTATAGACAAACTATTAGAGGCTTCTATCAGAAAGAGAAACCACCACTCACAAAGAAGATGGATTTTGAGTCGGTACTGCATAGATATATGGAAGAATATGAAAAGAGACATGATAAACTTGACGCTAATGTGAGAAATCATCAAGCTTCCTTCAAGAATATAGAAACTCAACTTGGGAAACTAACTACACTTGTCAATGAAAGATTACCACTTAAAAATCAAGACCCAAAATCACACGCTCATATCATGGCAATCTACACCAAAGAAGTGGTTCATTCTGAGCCAATAATTACCTATGAAGTGACTACAATACAATCTAAGTCATGTTTGGAACAAGTGAAGCCGAAGCAAAAAGGTCAAAAAGTGAATTGTTCTCTTATGATTCACCACGCCGTGGTCTCGATAAGATGAATTTTTTTATCTTTTCATTCGTATCAGCCTCTTTTGCCATTTCCTTCTCGAGCAATCAATCATTCTATGGAGCCCAAACAAAGGAAATTTATGGAACAAGTGCTCTTACTCTCGATTAATGCCCCATTCCTCAAATCAATGGATAAACTTCCAAAGTTTGCAAAAGATGTGATGACTAATCAGAAGGAGTTGAAAAAAGCCTCAACAATAGTTCTTAATGAGTTTTGTTCATCTACGATTATCAATGGATTACCAATCAAGATGGGAGATCTACGTCAAATCACATTACCCTCTAAATTTGGCAACTTTACATCTATTAATGCTTTAGCCGATTAGGGGGAAAGCATCAACCTCATGCCATACTCTTTCTAGCAAAAGCTCTAAGACACAAGGATGACCATTCGAATGGCGGGTCACTCGACCACTTACCCACGAGGAATCATTGAAGACTTTTTAGTAAAAGAAGGAGAATTTGTTTTTCTGGTCAACTTTGTGGTTCTCAACATGAAGGAAGATGAAGAACTTCCCATTATTTTAGGAAGACCATTTTTAGTACCGCAAGAGCATTGGTTGACATATATGACTCAAAGCTCAGACTTTGTGTGGAAGATGAAGCAATTACCTTTGAGATGAGCCTAAAGTGAGTCATGAAGCACGATAAGGTGAATTATCAAAGATGGATGCTATGGAAGAATATCTTCATGAGCTTGTTTTAATTGAAAAAATAATGGAAGAATAGTTGAAGGTTTGAGAGGAACCCCATGGTAAAAAATTCAAATTTTCGAAACCAAGAGCCTCAATTCCTATGACATTTGAGGTGATCGCTTTTACTACACCTAAGGTTCTAGATTAAGAAGAAATTGATGAAGTGGAAGAGGATTTGTATGAAGAAGTGGAGATAATTGATGAAGACAAGGGTGGGGAATTAAAAGAGCCAACTATGTTCAAGATGGAGGTAGACAAGGAAGGTCCTAAGGAAGATGACAAGAAGATGAACAAGGAAAAGAAGCAAGGAAAAGGGGTAAAGCATAAACATGAGGAAAGTGCGAATAAAAGAAGAAGAGGAATTCGAAAAAGGCATCCAATAGAAGGGTTCAAGCTTATAAACGAAAATGGAGGCAGCAAAAGGAGAAAAGCGAGAACCCACTACCAACCGCAACAACGTAGAGTAGGAAGGAGTCCAGCTCACGACTCCTCAAAAAGAAGCGCTTTTTGGGAGGCAACCCGATTTTTAGAGTTTGTATTCATTTTTCACTTTGATTTTTAGTGTTTCTCTAGTCTTATAAATTTATTTTGTAGTGAAAAAGGAAGATAGATGAAGCAGTGAAGGAGCTTAATGGATAAGAAGATGTGCAAATTTTTGAAGATCATAATTAAAGACCATGTTTTTGAATAAGTGTGGGGTTCCCACATAATGAAGAGATGAGAATTTTGAAGATATTTACTGGAAGAGAAGATTGGGAATGATCCTAAACATTACGAAGAGTTAGTGCATTACTTTGATCTTGCAAGACGATTTGAGAAGACATCACCATGGCATCCTGGGACCAAGTCATGGTGATTTTAAAATACACGACCATTTATGACTTCGAGCTCTATACCACATCGTGGTGCTGGTTTCCCATGACGTGTTTGAGGTTCAACACACTATTAAAGAATGTTCTTTGATTTATGTTGATCTGGCACATTTGTATTCACATAAGAAGAGTTGAGAAGTACTATTTCTAGCCATTATACAAGAAGTCCAAGCTTACTACACAAGTTTCAAAATTCGATCTCGCCACTACTACCCAAGGGGGTCTGTTCCAATTCTTCCTTTTTAATTATATGTTCTTTAATTGTTTAAGCATATAATGGGGACATTGCATCATTTAAGTGTTGGGTAGGGGTTGAATATAGGAAAACAAACATTCTGATTAAAGTAATATTGAGAAATGACTAGGATTAAAAAAATATTATTAGAAAGATTTGAAATAATAATCTAAAATTCAATCTAGTTAAAAAATTGTTATGTTGAGATCTAGGTTGCTAATGTTGTGTGGGATGATATGATAAGAGATTCAATGTTTATTTGAGCTAATAGATTTTATAGTGTATTTGTGGTTTCCATGTCTTAGTGAAATCTTGGAACAAAAATAGGACCTTGCTTAGTTTGAGGGCCACAATATGTTTAGCATCGTGTACCAGAAATGTATCCAGGAGAGCTTATATAGTCATTGCACCTTAGACTAATACATCTAACCAATAAGGATTGAAGTTAAATTCCCTTCCTTAAGCATATGTTTTTAGTTTTGAGTGAAAAAAAAACATGAGAAAAATAAAAAAAGGAGAAAAAAATAGAAAAAAAAGAGTTGCAAAAGTTTGAGAAATAAGAGTCTGCAAAGTTATGAAGATCAAGAAATATCATGAAGAAAAGCTCCAAATTATCGAAAACTCGGGAATAAGGCAAAATTTTCCACGTTATTTATTGTATTTTTATTTTCTAGGTTATTTTTCCATATGTATGCTTGGGGGCTTAACCAAAAATACCTCGAGGTGAAGAAAGTTTTCTGGGGATGGATTTAGAGGGATGCATAAAATGAGTGTTGTTAAAAATAAGTGGGGAAGTGTTTATGAAGATTGTGAGTATTTAGGATTGGGGAAGTTCTTAGAAAATATATAGACACAAATACATGCATTGCTGTCTTGGAGTAATGGAGACGCTCAAAATGAATTGTCTTTTACGATGTTGGTAACTAAAGTGTTGATATAATGATAATAAAATCAGTTTTGTTTAGGGGCAAGAAAAAGCCAAGTGTGGGGTATTTTGATACGTGCATAATTAACCACATATTTAACGCATATTTCTAATACTTTTAGCTACAATCATGCTTAATATTGAAAAAAGATGCTTATTAAGTTTAAAATATGTTTTGTAGCGGCGAAGACTTGATCGAGACAAAAAGGAAGCATACGAGGCACTGGAAGTAGGAAACGAGAGCTAAAGCAAAAGAAAAGAAGAATAAGACTAAAGACCATGTCGTGGTGATATGACCACGATTGGCGAATCGAATATTTGTGACCCATCAAGCTGATTTGCCAGACACAAGATTTACTTGAAGACCACGTCATGGTGGTGGTCAACCGCTATGTGGTGATAAGATTTTTACAATTATAAAAAACCCAGGCATTAGTTCGAAATCAGGGGCATGCATTCAGTTTTCTAAGGTTAATTGGGATTAAAAACCCTTAGAAACCCAAAAGAAGTTTGAAATTCAAGTGAACCTCAAGGATTGATGAATATTTAGAAAAATTCAACATAGATCTAGTTGGTATTCTACACATGTCTAGCTTATCTTACTTAGATCAATTGTGTTTTTTTTGCTTCAATGAGAGGCTAAACACCTTTTGCTTCCGTTTGATGAAGATGAACTTCATCCATATGTGTTGATTTCGATATTGGATAATCATATTTGATTTTAATTATGTTTGATCTTTATAAACCCTAACATGTCTAGTTCTAGTTTATATTGCTTATAAATCAGATTTTGCATGTTAATTAATCATATTAATTGCATAAATCTATCTCCTAATTGTTTATGATCATTAAATAGTTAGAGCTAGGATTAATCATATCTTAGCTTCAGTAATTAAAGCTAGTTATTTTAAATGTGTTAGAGAACATAATTAGTCTTAATTAGTGATTGGTTGTAACGCCACAAAATGAAACTCAAAATTTTCAATTAAAAATCGAAGTGTTTATTCAAATCACAACTACAAAATCTTAAACATGACCATTTAATCTTAACACATTTATCAGAGTATCATCAAAAGTTATTACGTGCATAACTCTCCCATTGATGCGTGTAATCGAACCGTGCCTCACATTCCTTATAAGAAAATATGAAACCATTTAAACGAATCGTAAGCACAAAGCTTAATGAGTTCCCTAAAATACCACACACACCACATCTCAAGAAAACAACTATGGGTTATCAACAACTCTGGAGACTAGCCGAAGTCTCAATGAAAAAACAACACGCCCCGTGGGTTATCAGCAACCCTTGAGACTAACCAAAATCTTAGAGGGCAAACAACATGCCCTTTGGGTTATCAACAACCCTGGTGACTACCGAAAGTGTCAGTGGGTTAAACAGCATGCCTTGTGGGTTATCAAGAACCCAGGAGACAACTCAAGGTCTTAGTATACACAATATCACTTATAATAGAAACACCATATAAGACCCAGCTGGTCAGCACATATATGCACAAAAAATTATGATAGAGCCATAAAGACAACAAGCATCCTACCTACACAAGTTAGTGGGCCTACATTGGCGCCTTTGATTGACAATCACACTAATAAAATTCACATGAAACGAAGAACTATGAAACACTACGATATGATCCAATTTGTGCACTACTTCCAACATTATCCATTAGAATGGTCCAAACCACCAAGATCTGGTTTTTGATTCTCAAAAGGACCAAAAGAGCATATATTTCAACTTAATACATTAATTCCAAGTCTCCAACCTTTAAATCAGAATCAATATGATGTTTAGATGGACACAACTTCCAGCTTTATCCATAAAAAAGTCAAAAACTTTCAAGGTCTAAACTTTATGCACTAAAGTGACCAAAACCTCATAACACCTAAGACTAGTTATATCTATCAAATGCATCATCAAGATTAGAACTTTACACCTCTAGAAGAAAGATCAAGGCGAACAAAGTCTTGATCTAAATTCTCCAATGCAACCAAATATTTTCCAAAGAGCTCATTCTTCCCCAAGATGCACTAAGAACAATTCAAAGCACCGAAGATCACATTCCTTTACTAAAAAGGTTCAAACTAGGGTTAGGGTGTTCATGGGAGGGTGTTGGAGAGGTTAAGGCCAAGAATGGAATGGGTTTGGTGAAGTTAAGGAGCTTAAATATGGCACAAACCATGAAAATAGGGTTTGGGCACTGATCGCGTATGCCTAGTGTACTCCTGGTATGCCCAACGTACTAAAGGATTCCCAAGTACACCCAACGTACTTCCTCGTACGCCCAACATACACGACTTAACCCGAAACCATCTTAACTTCAAACGGTCATAACTTCTTCATTTCAACTCCGATTTCAACGATCTTTATATCCACGGAAAGGTATTGAGATCTACAACCCTATGTAATTACTTTGGACTTAAAACACATCGAACTAAAATCCATAATTAAGAAAAGAGGTCTAAAACATTACTTTTCACATTTTACCCTTTGACTCCAAAGCACAAACCAAACTCTTAGATCATATAATCTACATTACCCACATCCAGATGGGTCTAAACCTCTCTTTCCTAAAGCCTGAAGCATTATGATACTTTATATTTGGGTCATGGCCCCGAATTATGAATCGACTCGAAATAAGGTGTTACACTTCTCCCCCACTTAAATTAGATTTCGTTTTCGAAATTATTCCTTGCTACTTTCCAAACAATCAGGCGATCCCACCATATCTTCCTGGCCCTGATAAAAGTCGACCCTAACATATGATGGCCTTTTAATAATCGAACCTATCCTTAGCGGAACCCACATACTTTAACCAATAAAGCACAACCATCACTACTGAACTCAAAACCAGGAATGTAATACCTTATTTGACTTCCCGACATACAAAACCATTTTGAATCACAACCAATATGGCTCCACTTCGGAATCTAATCCGAACAAAATCCTTAAGACCCTAAATTATCTTGTTATCCAACATTCCCATTTTCGATCTATCCAATATCTTTTGAGCTCCGACCTATTCTAAAAATTATCTGAAGCACCGGATCTCTGACCGGATCCTAAAATCGACATTTATCAAACGGCTGCACCACGAGACTCTATCCAAGAGTTTGTTTGGAAAAACTACCATAAACTACTTGTATATAAGGCTTCAACAACCCTCCTATTCAAAACAAGGATATCATAACCAACCATCACACTAATGCAACATAACTTACTTTGCTCTAATGAATGGTACAGACCTACCTGTTTTCTTACATCACAACCGACCCTATATGGCCCACAACCTTCCTTGATTCCATGAATACTGTGGCCTTACTACAATCTCATGGAATCAAGGAAGGTTGTGGGACATATAGGGTCAGTTGAAATAGGACGATGCTCACCACTAGAAAATAAACCCTCTGCCTTACTTAACCATGAACCCATTCATAACCAAAAATGGCTCTCTAGTTGACTTAGGACGATAGCATGATGACTGGCCTTCACAGTTAATCATTAATCAAACAATATCTTATCTATGCCACCTGATTAGCCAGTCAAAGCCTTACTGACCCAACGGTAGCTTTCCCCATACTCACAACCTGACATGTATTGGATTTTTCCTAACCTCAAGGAACCCCGACGCTCCCTCCAAATACACTGATCTAAATCCTTGACATGCATACATTCTGATAATCTCATAATCACATGATTAGTGAGCCATCCAATACTCTCCCTATCCAACCACTACTATACTGAGTTTACTGAACTAAGATCCTATGACCAAACCATATTGGGTGCCCACACCCCAAACTAGACGAAACACTATACTACTCTTGACGAAAGGTTTCCGTATCCAAAAGTACTTTTCTTGGATGCAATCCCATATCCTTGTGCTATCCCAACTAATGAAAATGAACTCATAGACCCCAAATTGGAGTAGATAGATAATCACTTTAATTCTCCGCTTACTACTGAATAAAAACTGAGTCTACTATAGACCATACTTCCACAATCCAATAATTTAGGGCAGCGTATCCAGAAGCCACAATATACCAACATGATGATTGGTTGTCATGTCCACTGACCTCCAACTTATGCAACTCGACACCTTTGAAGTATCCCAACTATAGACAATGAATGAGAACAACCAACGATCAAGAATGCACTAACAACAACCTGATAGTCCAATGTTTTCCACTGAACTAAACCCATGCAGTACTACATATACCTAACCCTGAAGTTGATTGACAAATCACCAACTGCTTATCATAGACTATAGGTAGCAATTTATACATCGAGCTGACAAATCCTTCAACAAACGATGCTCAAATCGAGCAACCTAATCACGTCTTGAATAGTTCATCGACCTTATTGAAAAGGACCACTAGCTACAACGAGCTCCTTGACCAGTAGCTTCATGCCACAAAGACAACTCATGTATTTCCGATAATATATATCTGATGGAAAGTTGCTTTACACCTTCATCTCGAACCAGAGACTCGCATACCCAAACTGCCGATCCCTGAAACCCATTCTTCTGGAACCATGAACTCGAACAAATCATTGATCTTCAAAGTGGCATACCCCATTCTCCCCCAGTTGGTTTCAAACTATCACCAACTGACATTGTAGACAACTTCACTTCAAACCAGCTCTGCCAGATACATACCATCCCTGACTCTTGGAATATATAACACAATGCAAGGAAATCTTCCAAATAAAGACCCAACAACTCAAAGACATTATGAATCTCAGATGGAGACCTCAGAAAATTCCCAGTGATAAACGCCTCTATCATCATGAATCCCATGCAAATGCACAAGCAATAACTCTGATAGCCCATTCATAGCACTGATTCTCCATCTAAGAACAATTGGACTACCACACATTTCTCTTATCAATCCTTAACCTTCAATCCATCGCAATACGCAATCATAAAAACATGAGGCATCATCCTCATATTTGAGATACAACAGAGACAACAAGAGTTGTCATTCCTGATTCACTTCTCTTGATCACCAAGAACAACCTGCCAGAATACGCTCTAACTGAACACAAGGAAGGCATACCCCTGGTCCTCATCTTGTATAGTCTCCACGAAAATGAATCTCTTTCCATATATGAAATTTTCTCGAGGCAATCACACCACAAGAATCCTCTTGTGCATTTCCACCTTTGTCGTAGATACCGCAACCATCCGGTGTCCCTTACTAGGTCGACCTATGATCTTAGCAATCACATCAGCTAATCACTTAATCTCAAGATTGCAATCCTCAAGATGCCCATCCCAACCTCTCCCTCATTGAGTCCTAAAACTTAGACTAACACTACCTTAAGTAGGGCCCCCAAGACCTCGAATTAAACTACTCATCTAGGTCTGCACCATTCAACCCCAACTGATATGGCCATCAAGACCCAAACAATAACCATACTCATCTTCTTCCTAAAAAACTATAATTGAAAAGTTGATAATACCCAGAATGCCACAACGGATTCATTGTGCCAAACTATGTTTTCACCATTAACTAAATCTTTAGAAGTTTTGGGACTTTCCTTGATTCAACTAGGTATCATGTGCTTCCATTACGACCCAATACTACCTTCCACACCTATCCATACATTCTTCATAATCATCTCAAATCCTCTGAGTCACCCCCTTATAATGATACCCTCCAAAATCTACTAAGCAACGCACCACTCACACTAAAGCACTTCCTAGGATTACCACCTCACCCTGCCATCAGCTGCTGAAGGACCTCTACTAATGTTGGTTAACTACTTTATGAATACAATTACATGCAACAAAGCTTAGATAATCCTTTGACTAAAATACCCAACCCTATGGACTCAAACGAGAGCGGCACAATAAGGCAAAGTCAACAACTCTAAGATTATTTAACCCTCACTACATGTAACTTAACATATTCATGTGATAGATAACTTATATCAATATGAGTTCTACAAAGCACAAAAAAGTATCATTAGAGCATATAGAACTAAAAGCATCTCATAAACATGTAATCCTACCTCAGAAGCTCCTGAAGATCTCTAATCACTAGGATGCATCACTACCAGCTCACACAATAAGTATAAGGCATCTTTCCAAATCAAGCATCCTACCATACAACACTTAGCAGATCCTTAGCCCTAATCTAGCATTCAATTCTCATATACTCATATCAAACATTAATCATAAAACACTTATGTGTATTTTGGAAATACTTACTTGAGCTCGGCTGATTCCATGCATCGCGCCCTCTTTTATTTTAAAAACCTTTTTAGAAAATCATTTTCTTTTAGAAAATTTTACTAATACCTCAGTTTGAGTTCAAGAATACCCAAGAGTATGTTTGAATCCCTCAAACCAAGGCTCTTATAGCATCTTGTACCTCCCCAAATTTGCACCTAAAATTTTTAATTAAAAATCTAAGTGTTTATTTAAATCACAATTACAAAATCTTAAATAGGACCATTTAATCTTAACACATTTATCAGAGTATTGTCAAAAGTTATCATGTGCACAAGTCTCCCATTGATGCGATGCAATAGAGCATGCCCCTCATTCAGTATAAGAAAACCTGGAAACATTTAAACCATGAATCGTAAGCACAAAGCTTAGTGAGTTCCTCAAAATACCACACAAAACACATCATAAATAAACAACTATGGGTTATCAGAAACCTTGGAGACTACTTGAAGTCTAAGTGGGAAGAAAACATGCCCTGTAGGTTATCATTAACCCTAGAGACTGCTCAGGGTCTCAGTATACACAGTATCACATATAATAGTAACAACAAATAAGACCCAGTTGGTCAGCACATATATACATAGACAATCATGCAAGAGTCACAAAGACATCAAAAATTCTATAGACACAAGTTAGTGGGTTGGTGCCTTCGACCCACAACCGCAGTAAGAAAGCTCACCTGAAACGAAGAACTCTAAAATACTATGATACGTTCCCTTTTTTGCACTGCATGCACTGACGTATCCATTAATACCATAACCAAATAAAATCTAAACTAATAGCCCAAAACCCTGAAGTTTGACCGATGGTCAAACTTGGTAAAAAGTCAATAGTCAATGAAAGTCAAACTTCTAGCTGAGTATGCCTAACATACTCAGCTCGTTTTCATGGCGTACTCACCATCCAGAATCATGACCCCATATGAGTACACACATCATACTCAAAGGTATGACTTTCTATGTCTACAAAATGTCCAAAAGCCAAAACCTTAACTTATTAATCCATTAAGACATCATGAGACTTGCATGGAAGGAATATAAGGACCAATATCACATTTCTATGGATCCTAATAGCTCCATAGTGGATAAAGTTTCTAAATTTATCCATTATAATGGTACAAACCACCAAAATCTGGTTTTTTAATTCTGAAAGGGACCAAATTAGCATATTTTTCAACTTAATCAATGAAGTCCAATTCTCCAACCTTCAGATCTGAATACATATGATGTTTAGATGGAGAAAGTTGGAAACTTTATCCATAAAAAGGTTACAAACTTTCAAGATCTAAATATTATGAACTAAAGTGACCAAAGGCTCATAACACTTAAGACTACCAAGATCTATCAAATGTGTCATCAAGATTCAAACTTTATACCTTTAGAAGAAAGATCAAGGTGAACAAAGTCTAGATATACAAGCTCCAATGCAACCAACACTACTCCAAAGAGCTCATTCTTCTCCGAGATGCACTAAGAACAATCCAAAGCACTCAATATGACCTTCTTTTTCTTAAAGGGCTCAAACTAGTGTTAGGGTTTTCATGGGAGGGTGTTGGACAAGTGGAGGCTAAAAATAGAATGCGTTTGGAGAAGTTAAGGAGCTTAAATAAGCCTCAAACCACAAAAATACGGTTTAGATATTGATCAGTTACACCCTGCATAATTAGGGAGGCCCTAGTACGCCTATCATACTTCCCCGTACGCCCACCATACGCGGCTTAGCCCAAAACCATCCTAACTTCAAATGGTCATAACTTCTTCGTTTCATCTCTGATTTCGACACTCTTTATATCCATAGAAAGGCACTGAGGAGTTCTACCACCCTATGTAATTACTTTTGACTTAAAGCACATTGAACTAAAATATATAATTTATAAAAGAAGTCTGAAAGACTATTTTTCCTATTTAATCATTTGACTCCAAATCACAAACCGAACTATTGGATCACATAATCTACATTACCCACATCCAAATGGTTCTAAATCTCTCTTTCCCAAATCCTGAAGCCTTATGATACTTGATTTTTGAGTCACGTCCCTGAATTATGAGATGAATCGAAACAGGTTGTTACGTTGGTTGCTTAACTTTATCATATGAGAGTACTAATATCATTCATAGTCCAATTGTGCTTTTATAAATTTGGTGTTTAACTTGTGCATGATCATTGCTTTATCATTCATAAATTGATAGGCCTAGATATTTGATCATAATAGCTAGTAAATTGGTAATCAATATAATATATCCATTATAAATCAACCATAGGAGAAATTGAAATTCGATCCAGACAGAAGTATTCTTTTAATTCTCGAAGTTACTTTGTTTTTGTTGCTTGGTTACTTGATAGGTGATATTAAGTTATTTTGATTTTGAAAAATAAGTAAACCCCCCCCCCCCCCTTACAAATCATCGTTGTTTCATATTTTAAAATAAAAGTAGTTAATTTATTTAATTGAATTCTTTCATATGATCGAAAGCCGAATTACCTGAGCTATACTATAATCTGACTAAGTACACTGCCTATAGGTGCAGAGTAAGTAAAAGTTACTAGGTTATAAATTGAAGACTAGTTAGTACTTTTGTGCACATCGGTAGTCAATCTCATTTAAGTGTTCAACTTTAGATAAGGCCTTAGATGCCTAACTCTCAACGAATAAGAGGAAAAAATACCAACTCGACTACATATGTCTCTCACATTGTTCACATCATACCTAATAATAGCCTTTATAGCTGCTTGATTAAAGGACAACATTTAAATATATTAAAGCATAACATTCCCTCACTCAAGTTCCAAATATGTATCTTAGGTGTTACGAATACAAAGATGTTGCCTTTATCAAGTATCATTTGTGACATGGATCCATAAAGTAATCTTGAACGATTCAATCCAATACTTGTTCTATAGTAATTATTTATGAACTTGGTTACAATGCTTTGTCAACCAATCCAATTCATATTAGTCTTACTTCACTATTGTTCCCAGTATAATAAGAGACCGTGGATTTTAGAGTGAATAAATATACTCAAGGACTAAACATGTTAATATAGAACTCAAACAAGTAATTAATGAGAAAGGTCATATTCCATATATATAAAAGTCATTATATTAGTTGATGTCTTACATAGTGAAGCACGCATCAATGAGAAATCGACATATCTCAGGTTCATGATGAGTCCTGTCGGATCTACGCATCCCTTATGTTTCAGTAGATTGAAGAACAAAAATCTTTTCATTTTTAATAACTTCTTGTTCAGTACTAATGCCAAATTGAGTTGCATCAGGTTGTGGTTCTTGATCTTCTTCAAGATCCACACGCCTCCTACTTGCTTCATCCATTAAAAACTTGCTTTCAAAGAATTCAACTTTTCATGAAGTAAATATCTAAGGACCGCATACATCATTATGTATGATGCGTAAAAAAAACACTTGCCCTTTCATTCGAGCCAGAGAAAGGGTATGATGCATTTGGTAGACCTGGATTCGAGTTTGATCGAAGTATATTTTCTAACATAAGCTTCACAACCCCAAACTTTCAAATAAGATAAGGATGGAGATTTTCCATACTACATATCATAAGGTGTCTTGTCTACCTTCTTAGTTGGTGCCATATTCAAGATATGGGTTGCAGTGAGTAAGGAAATACTCCAAAATGATCAAGGGAGAGTACTTTTGTTTATCATAGATCGATCCATATCAAGTAAAGTCTGATTTCTCCTCTCAGACACACCATTAAGCTGTGATGTTATGGGCGGAGTATGTTGTGAGATAATCCCATGAATTCTAAGATGATCTTGGAACTCTTAGCTCAAGTACTTGCCACCTCTATTTGAACGAAGGATTTTGATTGTCATGTTGAGTTGATTTTCAACTTCACTTTGAAATAATTTGAACATTTTATATGATTCACGTTTATGTTTCATGAAATACACATAACCAAAACGATTGAAGTCATCGGTGAAGTTGATGTAATATTTTTCACCATATATAGACATTGTTTGAAAGGATCACACGCATTAGTATGTATGATGCCTAAACAAACACTTTCCCTTTCACTTGAACCAAAGAACGGTAACTTTGTCATATTACCATACTAACAAGATTCACATATATCAAATGACTAAGTGTCATTTTCCCCGAAAATTCCACTCTTTTGGAATTTAGATGTAACATTCATATCATCAAGGTATGAATGCTAAAAGTAAATGGTGAATTTTGGTTGGCCACGATGTGGTGGAACTGTCACCACGACGTGGTGGGGCTCGTATGAAACGTGAAAATTAAATGAGTGCCACGGTGTAGCACTATATTTCCCTCGACAAGGATACCATTTTAATGCTAACCCTAGTTTTAGGATTTGTGCCCCTATTTAATGGATTTAATAGTTAGGGTTTTCATACACTCAAACTCTATCACCTCCCTTTCAATATCACAGAAGTGCTAGCCTTTATTGTTGAAGATCTTGAGCTTTTATTGGTGTTTTGGTGTTTTGGAGGAAAAGGAAGCACACTTGGTGTATAGATCTAGCTTGCAAGCCTCATCATTATCTCTTATCTTATACTATATAAGTTTATAAGTGTTCAACATCTAAACTTTATTGTTCTATGTATCTATATCTAGGTCTTTGTCCCTTCTCCTCAGAGATGATTTAGTTGGAAATGTGGGATTCCATAAACTTAGCAACTTTATGGATCATTGAGGTCCCTTGGTGAACAAAAGGTTCAGATCTGAAGTGTATTGGTGTATTGAGCTCCACACATGGAATTTTGGTGTTATTATCCATTTTTTACCTAGTTTGAGCTCTAGATTTGCATTGGACATGCATGACTAAAAAGAACCGATCTTTAGGGTGTAATTGATGTTAGGAATCCTTTTGGAAGGAATGAATGGGTGGCTTAGTAGATTGAGAGTTGAATCCATTAAGCTGAAAAAGTCCAGTTCCCACGAAGTGGAAACCTGCTCGCCACGACCTGGCGGCTGGGGGTTTCACGACAGTTTTGGATGGATCCTGGCACGACTTGTAAGCATGATTTCCATGTCGTGGCAATGGATGTGTTTGCAACTGAGATTTTAATCGGGGTTGAGTTCATCAACCCCGAAGTGGTCAAGGATAGGCCATGACGTGGAAGCCTGCTAATGTCAATGTCGACTGCTGACTTTGACTTTCTGACTTTTGGTCTAATCGTTAGTTCTAGAGTGTAGAATAAGGTGTGACCTTGTGTGATTTGATAATTGTATTATAGCACCTATTTTGTGACGTTTGAGTAGGGGTCAGTCTGATTTTGTGAGAAAGGTAAGTCTTGCATTGTATCTTGGGTGGGGCCTGTTTATATGTTGGGAGGGGCCTATTTATATGCTGAGTGGGGCCTGTTATGTGGGTGGGGCCCATTATGGTGGGTGGGGTCCGATATGTCGATGGGGCCTTCTATTATGTATGGCATGTGGTATTTTGGACAACTCACTAAGCATTGTGTTTATGGTTTTGTGATTTAAACATTTTAGGTACTTCTAGTTCTAAAGGGAAGGGTCCAACGTGATCACATGGTTTGAGGTATTCAGGCACACTCTCGGGTGTTTTGAAAATGAAATTTTTATCGGTATTTTTGGGATGTCACATGGTTTGAGGTATTCAGGCACACTCTCGGGTGTGTCTGAACTCAAACTAAGTAATTGATAATCTTTTTGAAAGAAAATAATTTTTCTAAAAATATTTTTACAAAGAAAGGGGTGCGATGCGTGTAATCAACCTTGCTCAAGTAAGTGATTCCCAAAATACTTATACACGAGTATTATGTGTTTATATGAATTTCATACTAGAATAAGGCTAAGGATACCTTTCGGAATTGCATGATTGAATTGTCTGATTTGTGTGATGCCTTGTAGCGTAGGAGGAATTGGAAGTTATGCATTACCTAGAGTCTATATTGGTAAAGTTAATTGCTATTTATATGTTTAAAATTTGTATACGATTAGGGTCACATAGCTTTAGAATGATTGATTTAGCCTTATTTCCTTTTCCTTGTCTGGTTATGAGCTTAGGGTATAATCATTTATTCGACAGTCTATATGATCCTATATTTTTCACAATTAACGGTGTTGGTTGACGTTCCTAGTATTACAAAACCAAGTGAGATGAGGATTCCTAAGAGACCACAGGGAGTGTTGTAGCGAGATTTGTATGTTGTTTAGCATAGGGATTATGAGAGTTGCCATAGTAAAGTGACTTATAGGATTTGGGATGATTCTTGTAGAAAGTACAAATATGTGTGGAAGGTAGTATTGGTCCCGTATTGTTGAAAGCACATGATTCGTACTCGAATCAAGGAAAATCACAAAGATCCTAAGGAGATTGTACTCGAATCAAGGAAAATCACAGAGATCCCTCGAGTATGCTTTGATCGTTTATGTGTTTGCTTTTCAGTATAGTGGCGAGAAGTTGAGGAGGAGGTTCTGGTTTAGGCTCCGTTGCTGAGCCGATTATCCTATCTTAAGTTATAAAAGGATTTATAATATAAATAAAAGTAAACATATCAAATTGATTTACCTTTATACATAGGGTGATTTAATATATTGCTACTTATATATTCACCTTGCAATTTCCATGTTAATTCCTAGACATTAATAGGTTTTGAAAGACTGTACGTCATCATAAGTGTGACAAACAAAAAACACAGGTAATTACCAATTTCTTAAAAACTTTCTTCCTTAATTGCTTTAATATATCCCCTGTCATTATCAATTAATCCAAGTTCATAACATTTTTTCTTAAATGAATCGCAAGCATTATAGTTCATTGATCGTAATTCTTTGTAAAATCTTGCTCTTCTTACAATATTCACCAGTCCCGTAAAAAGTATGCCTCTCCTAATGCTGGAAGGACATGGTGTATCCCTCTAGTTGCAAATCATTTTCCCATATTTCCCCATATTTTGTTGGAAACTGAAGATAAGTAAGCTCTTAATATTTTGGATCTTCTTGGTTGCATTCCGTCCATCACTTAAACATAGAGCAAACAATAGTTGGTTGTGAAAGTGTGTTTCTTAAATTTTCAACCCCATCATACGCTATTTATTTATCCCCTTCTAAATGAAACGGCAATATTTCAACAAAGTGATATCTATAATTTATATCAAAACTAAAAATGAATCATGTTGCTTCACATGCTAATGCATATCTTCAATCATAATATTATTTTATTTTGTCTTTTTAATAGCTTCGATGACATCTGTTGATTTTACCCACATTAAAAAACTGTGGCAGTTAAATGATTCACCACTTTTGTGATATACTTAAAAGTTTTTAATGGACCCTATTTGATTGAACCATTCTACATTAATATTATTGGAAATATTGACTATATTGACAACAACTGGTTGAAATTATTGACATGAGAGAATAATAGGGATCTAATTTATTAATTAATTAATAGAAACTTGTAGACTTAAGGGGTTTAAGTGTAAAGATTTTAAAGTCAAATCTTATGGATAATAACTTACGAACTAGTTAATCACCCTATAAGGATTCTAACCTATAAATAGATCAGCCTAGGACCGAAAATAAGAGTGCTAAAACCCTAAGAATTTTAGCCACCTATTAACCCTCTCCACTAGCCTAATTTTCCTCGTCTACATATCACGTTCCTTTCACTTATGCTCCACGTTTGAAGAACACAAACCTTAATCATTTAGGGCTTTAGTGGTTGATTGATCCATATCTATCAAAGGTTGCTGATATGATCTTTGGGCGCAACTATGTCAAAGGTTGTTTAATTTTGTTGCTTTTGATTAGGTGAATATGGATTTAGTATTAGGTTCACGAGATCTGTTTTGTATTCTTCCATTATGTGCTTTGTAGCTTTTGTATGTTCACAACCCAATAGTGGTATCATAACCACTTGTTCACGTCTATTCCACATGATTTCCAATTTGTTTTTGTTAAACATATTTTCATGTTTGTGGACTATTTAAATTAGACGACTATAAAGTAAAAAAAAAAAAAGAAAAAACTTTTTGGAATCTAAAAATCAAACTAGGCTCTAAGTAGAAATTGTTTCTGCCTTATTTACGCTACACACCGCCTTTGTGTATGCTATGCGTCAACGACCATATTACACATACCCTAATATATATAATGTGGCATGTGGCTTTTGGTTCGCTACACATGTAACTAGTCACCTTCTGATACATGACGTATAATCAAAAATCACAGAAACAAATTTTTCGATTTTTCTAAATATGAGTATACTTGGTCAGTTTCTATATATCTGATTCGGAATGATAAATTCATGCAAATAATATGGTTTTACAAAATTGCTTATCACCTTGCTTGTTAATTTACTTGTATAATTCAAAATTATTAATTAAAGTCAACATCGAGACATTGTTGTTTGGATGATCTGTTGTATGTGAGATTAGAGAAACAATGGTATGTCAACTTTCTTTCAACTTTATGGTTATTCATTTAATCTAAAAGTTGTAATCCAAGTTCAAAGAATTGTTTGTTTTGGATTGTATGGATTTGATAGCTCAAGCATCGACTTGACCTATATGTTGTATGTTTGATTGTAACTTTGGTCTTTGTGATCTTCATTTGTTTTCTATTTTACGTGAATTTTATTTTAAATTATAAATATATATTTTAGTTAGGAAAGTTTGTGTTTGAATAGAAATGGTAATGTTGTGAAGACCGAAGACGAAGAAGAGGATCTAGGAGTTTGAAGTCCCATTGAGTATGATTTGACATCATAGCTTGATGGTTAATCGAGTTGGAGCTTTGAAGTGTCCATTTGTCTTCAGAACAACTTGCATCTCCTTTGACGGCTCATAAGAGAGACACATATGATCGGGGTTGGTGGTATGATCACTTATATATATGTTGTATGTGATTGTATTTTTCTTATTTTAATGGTTGTTTACAATTTGTAATTAAATATTCTATAAAAGTTATAATACAAGATTTAAATTCAATGACTTCAAAAGCTAAACAATTTTAACTAAATAAAACAAAACCAGTTTTATAAAAACAAAAATCACATGTTGTCCATGAAAAACATACACCTCCTTACAATATGTTGGCATGGGGTAGTGCATGGGAAAACATGTTAGCTAGATTATAGTCTAAGTAACATGATACTCGTGATTCTCAAGCATTACTTAAGTCGGATATCACATGGTTATTGCATGGATGACTTTTTATCTAGATTCATGGTCCATGACAACCCTATCATGAATTTAGATGATCATGAAAGAGATTAAACATGCTAATGATATAAGTCAACAAATCTTGACAGATCTAGGAGTTTTATGGAAATTGCAACTGGAAAACAGTTTTGCTATCTAAATAGCTCCTTTGGTGTGATTACAGAAACCGTCTTCTCATCTTTGAGTGATTTATGGTTCCTCGCCTTATTTAAATAATTAGGTGGACGTCCGTGCGTTACACAAATTTGAATCATATTGTTAACATTTATTTTATTGAAAATGATTATGCCATTTACATTAATTATTAAAGAGTAAATTATTAAAATCGTCCTTATAGTTCGGTCAAAATTGCAATTTTAGTCCATAACCTTTTTTTTTTTCTTTTTTTCCACTCGGATCGTCCATGTGATGTGATTTTGTTGCGTTTTTCGTCCCTTACATACATAAAGGTAGGAACCAAATGTGCAATTTTGACCAAACCATAGGGATGCAAACGCAACAAAATGAAACCATAGGATGATCCGAGTGCAAAAAAAAAGGTTAGCGACCAAACGTGTAATTTTGACCAAACCATAGGGACGATTTATATTTGAATGTAACTATTTAATTTGAACAATATGATAAACTAAACATATATTACAATCAAATAACTTAATTGTCTCTCCATATCTTACACTTGAATAAAATTAAATATGATTCTTGATTTATTTTATTTATAACTATTTTTGTTTTAAACTTATATAATGATAATTATTTAAAATATCAATGTTTATAATGTAATATAATTTAATTTATAATTTATTGATATTGTTAATTATTATTATTGTTAAATAATATTAAGTAACTTATTATTATTAAAAACTTATAGAAGACTAAATTTGAGGTAGATTTTTTAAAATATTTATCTCATATTAATTAACCAATTTAGATATTATTAAATTTTGAAAGGTCATGAGATGCTTATTAGAAATTTGAAAGATCATTAAGAGTTTGGATATGGTGAAAGTATATTCGCCTCTTTTCTAATATATATATATATATATATATATATATATATATATATATATATATATATATATATATATATATATATATATATATATATATATATATATATATATATATATAGAGAGAGAGAGAGAGAGAGAGAGAGAGAGAGAAAAGTTTAGGTTCTATGGAAAACAAAAAACAATAAAAAAAATCCTAAAAATCATAAAAATACATTAAAAAAATACTTACAGTTCACAATTTTTTTTGACTTTATAAATGAAAAAATCGCAGATTTTCTTCAAATTCGCTGAAATTTTTTTTTGATAAAAAACCAAAAAACAAACATCAATTTATTATTATTTTTTTTTCCAGTGATTTTATAGAAAAAACCTGCGATTTTTTCATACATAAACTCAAAAAAAAGTTTAGTGATATCTAAGTAAAAACTTATTGGATCGAACTTTCATACTACTTAAAAAATACATAAAAATATTTAGATAAAAATCATACAAAATACTTAGTGAAAAGTTTACGGTACGAGTACACCTATCCCTCATGTACCAAAACCAAGTCAAACTTTTCACTACTTAAAATCCTCCTGAAGGACAAACTTATTGGATTGAACTTTCTCGATTGGATTTGTGAACGAAGATGTACTCTTAGGTATGAGAAAAAAGAACATGTTTTATATGGGGAAGTCCATTCAGAAATTGAAGATAATGCTACTAGGGAGTAGATTGATGATTAAGACAAATGTTATAATCATTCGACTGAAGACGGTTGCATCATGTTGGCGACCATAGTTCCGGAGCTCCAAAAGAACTTTGAGAATATGAGGGTGTTCTACATGAATGTTTAACTCAAGGAAATTTTCCAATAGTAAGCAACACAAAAGCTATTTGACATCGTCAAATCTCTTCGAGGATGAAAGCTTCAAGAGGGACCTTCTGCATGTATACACTTTCTAAAAATGAAGTCGTACATTGAGAAATTAGAGCATATAGGTGTACCATTCCCACAAGAGTTGGAAAAGTAACCTCCAAAATTCAAATTTGTTTCGTGTATGGGTTAATTCGGATGATCTAGAACGTTTAACTTTGATCATGAGTTGTAGCTCATATAATTTCCCTTTTACATATCGTAGCTTCTTATTTGGCTCTAACATGCCTGTCTTAGAGGGAAAAAGGGTGATGATTGATGTATTTGAGAACATATTGTCAAAGTGGAAAGTTGAAATTCTTTCTATTAGAGATCATTCTACTCTTTTGAAAATGTTTTGTGGTAACCTTGGGTTTACTTTATATTATTTTTTGAAGATGCTAATAAAGTGATTCGCTTTTTGGAAATTCTTAGATCATTCTACTATGTTGAAAGTTTATTTGGTTTCGACTAGAAATGGCAATGGAGATTTGTTAATGATTTTAACTATATGTGGATTAAAGCTATTACAGCAATTCTTTACAGCCGTGGCGATGTCGAGTCAAAAGTCAAATGGATAGGAATTAAAGTTGCATGCGATCATTGGGGTGTGGTAAAAAGTAGTGTAATCGATAGTTACATGATAATTGTTTTGTTCTTCATTTTCATATTAGAAAGCGAGTTGGTGATGATTCCATGAATTTCTTTTGAATGATGTTTGGTTTATTGACCCTTCTGTAATCGATAGTTACATAATAAATGTTTTATTCTTTATTTTCATATTAGAAAGCGAGTTGGTGATGATTCCATGAATTTCTTTTGAATGATGTTTGATTTATTGACCCTTCTTTAATAGAGCGGTTCTTGACACTATATCCACAAGAAATAGATAAAAAAAAAATATTGTTTGAAATAATAGCGATCTAGTCAAGGTTAGATATGGAATTGGTGTAGAATATTCCTGAGAAGATTCTAAATTATCGACTTTTTCTCAGCTTATTTGTGCTATCTGACAAAGCGGACAAATGAGTATAGGAATTGGATCATTATGAGGATTTTATGGTAAGCTCAACTAGACATTACATTAATGAAGTGACTTTGGAAGCGAATGATGATTCTATTATGTGGAATAAATATGTCCCTAAAAATATTAACATTTTAGTTTGGAGCGTTTTATAAATTAATTGTCAACCCGATTAAATTGGTTAATATGAGTGTTGACTTGGATTTATTCCAATGTCCTTGATACTAGAACTATGATGAGAATGTCAACCACCTTTTCCTTAGTTGCAAAGTGGCATCCTCGTACTGGTCGATGGTGGGATCTTGTGATTCTTAATATGGATGATGTTTGACACTTGTATACCTGGGTTGATTATTTGAACTTGACAAAATACGAAACAATCGTCTTTAAACATTGTTTTGATGACGACCATGTGGGTGCTTTCGAGTTTTGCAATGTGGTGGTGTTTGGCTCGAAGAATTACAGTAGGAACTTCATTTTTTATAGAATTATTTAATATCTTTTTTTATAGAATTATTCAAGGATTTGAGAATCCCTCACACTAAGGTGGCAAACAATGTTATTTCCCTCTCCTATTTATGTTGCAAACATAGAAATAGTTTTGGGTGTGGGAGTTGGCGAATTAGAGCATCTCTCCATTTTCTCATTTTTATTCTAAAATGTAATTTCATTTGAACATTTTTGTATCTCTGCACACTTCGACTTAGCCTCTTGCTAAATGCTGCTATTTAATATATACATATATCTCTTTCGTTGTTTCGAAAAAAATTAATATTTTTTTACTTAGTTTGTTCGTAGAAATAACAAAATTAAAATAAATTCAGTTTCTTTTGTTAACTAAACCATTGTTGCTCTCCTTTTATAATTGATTTTATTATTTTCTCACTTTAACCGGTCCAAAGAGATATAAGTACACCACAACTTTGAGAAGTTACAAAACCGTGTTACCTGATAATCAGTAAAAAAATAAATGGAACATCAATCATCATTTATCTAACTAATTAAATATTTAAATGTCAAAGTCTATCCCTTAATGTCTGGATAAGGAGTGGATCACCACACAACCAGAATTAAAATGCCTTTGGTGTCATTAAAACATAATAGGGGTTGACTTTGTACCTTAATCCTCATTTTAAATTGATCCAAATTGACCATTTTGATAATGAAATATTGATTAGTTTTATAAGTTCTCGACCTATAATATGGTTTGGAGGTGGACTATGCTTCATTGTGCCAATCAATGGCACCTTGCTAACTCATTATCCATTATTGGCTTCTTTATTTAAAATAATCCATTAATTTCAAACATTTAATTTGATATATCTTTGCTATATACCATTCGATAAGAAGCTGGATAGATCTTTAAAAACATATACGTTATGGTTAGTATCTTGTAAATATTACTTAAAACACAAAAAAAAAAAATAATAATAATAATAATAATAATAATAATAATAATATAATAGTTAACGTAGTCTTAAATTTGAAATAAAAAAATCCAGAAGAATGATAGTTCAAGTCTCATAATAAAATGTATAGATTTATAAAAGAAATTATATGGATGAGTTACTTAACCGCTTATATATATATATATATATATATATATATATATATATATATATATATATATATATATATATATATATATATATATATATATATATATATATATATATATATATATATATATATATATATATAGGTTCAGGTTCATTTGAGACCATTCTAATTTTGTGAGACTGTGATACCAAATCTAAAAATAATTTTAAAATGCAAAATAAATGGAAAAACCAAAAAATTCTTTTTTTAAATATTATTTTCGGAACATGAATTAACTAAAAAAATATAACAAAAAAAAATTCCGTTTTTTTTTTTTTGAAAAATACGTGGAATATTCTAAATAGAATATTACACTGACACATTCTAAAAAATAATTTTAAAATGCAAAATAAATGGAAAAATCTAAAAATTCTTTTTTTAAATATTATTTTCGGAACTTGAATTAACTAAAAAAAATAAAAAAAATTCTTTTTTTTTTTGAAAAATACATGAAATATTCTAAATAGAATACTACACTGTACATATTCTAAAAATAATTTTAAAATGCAAAATAAATGGAAAAATCAAAAAATTCTTTTTTTAAATATTATTTTCGGAACATGAATTAATTAAAAAAAATAAAAAAATAAAAAAATGCGTCTCACGGTCTCACAAAATATATGTGGTCTCAAATGAACCTCACCCTATATATATATATATATATATATATATATATATATATATATATATATATATATATATATATATATATATATATATATATATATATATATATATATATATATATATATATATATATATATATATATATATATATGTAGGTTCAGGTTCATTTGAGACCATTCTAATTTTGTGATACCGTTAGACCAAATCTAAAAATAATTTTAAAATGCAAAATAAATGTAAAAATCCAAAAAAAAAAATTTTAAGTATTATTTTCGGAACTTGAATTAAGTAAAAAAAATAAAAAATAAAATAAAAAAAATCTGGTTTTTTTTTTTTTTGAAAAATACGTGAAATATTCTAAATAGAATATTACACTAACATATTCTAAAAAATAATTTTAAAATGCAAAATAAATGGAAAAATCTAAAAATTCTTTTTTTAAGTATTATTTTCGGAACTTCAATTAATAAAAAAAATCATATTTTATTTTTTAAAAATACGTGAAATATTCTAAATAGAATATTACACTGTACATATTCTAAAAATAATTTTAAAATTCAAAATAAATGGAAAAATCAAAAAATTCTTTTGTTAAATATTATTTTCGGAACATCAATTAACTAAAAAAAATAAAAATAAAAATAAAAAAATGTGTCTCACGGTCTCAAAAAATTAGGCCGTCTCACATGAACCTAACCCTATATATATATATATATATATATATATATATATATATATATATATATATATATATAATATATATATATATATATATATATATATATATATATATATATATATATATATATATATATATCAGTGTTGCGGAAATCGGCCTAATCGATCGATTAATCGGTGATTAATCGCTAATCGGAACTCTACAGATGAAATTTATTGCTAATCGGTCACTATAATCGGGTTTGGTCAATACAAGTCAAATTCAGAATTAATCGGACCTAATCAAACTTAATCGGACCTAATCGGGTTTGGTCAAAGCAGGTCAAAGTCGGGCCTAATCGGCCATAATCGCCGATTAATCGCTTTTTTGTAGGATTAAAATTAGATTTATAAATTTTTGAATAATTTTCTTAATAATTAATGGTCCACCGTTAATCTCCCGATTAATCCCCGCCTAACTGATTAATCACTAATCGTTAGTCAACCGATTAGCGGCCGATTAACAATTTCTGTAACCGTGATATATATATATATATATATATATATATATATATATATATATATATATATATATATATATATATATATATATATATATATATATATATATATATATATATATATATATATATATATGTTCAGTTTCATTGGAGACCATGTTAATTTTGTAATACAATGAGATACAATTATAAAATAACTTTAAAATGCAAAATAAAATGAAAAATCCGAGAATTCTCTTTTTAATGATTATTTTCGTCATTTTATATACCTAAAAAATAAAAATAAAAAAATTACTATTTTTTTTTTTTTAAAATATGTAAAAAATATTCTAATAGAATATTATACTGTAAATATTCTAATGTAACTTTTAGAATGTTCAAATATTCTATTATTCAACTAAATTTATTAGATATGTAAAACATTCTAATACTCTACTAGAATATTTTAATAAAATATGTAAAAAAACGGTAATTGTTTTTATTTTTATTTTTTTTAGAAAATATAAATGATGAAAATAATATTTAAAAAAATTTAGAAAATTTTCAATTATTTTGCATTTTACAAATGTTATTTTTTATCTATAAAATCGAGTGACTATGATTACGTCTCAAAGCCTCACAACATTAGATCGTCTTACATGAACCTAACTCTAGGTTCAGGTTCATTTTAGACCATGTTAATTTTCTGCGACCATGAAACGTAATATAAAAATAATTTAAAAATGTAAAATAAAATGAAAAAATCCAAAAAATATTTTTTAAATATTATTTTCGTCATCTTATTTATCTAAAAAAAATAAATATATATATAAAATATAAAAAAAAATAACAAATAAAAATTATAATTTTTTTAATACCTGATATATTAATAGAATATTACACTGTAAATATTTTAATGTGATTTTTAGAATATTAGAATATTCTACTCGGTTTGTCAGATATGTAAATATTCTAATATTCTATAAGAAAATTCCAATATTATGCTAGAATATGTAAAAAAAATAGTAACTTATTAGTTTGTTTTTTTTTTTTTTGGAAAATATAAATGATGAAAATAATATTTTAATTTTTTTCGAAGATTTTCAATTATTTAGTATTTTAAAAATATTTTTTTATCTACAAAATTTTTTCGAAGATTTGTCTCGTCCTTTCGTACTTGAAGCAGCCAAAAGCACCTACCATATACGCTCCAACGTGTGTCTTTCCACACTTGCCATACCGGCTCCAATTCTGATGGCCTCTCGATCTACAATCAAAAACCTTGGGTCTCCTGTGCGAACCCTATGAACCTTGAACCTGATCAGACTTCCTCTTCCTCTTCATCTCCAAATCTCTCTCTCTCTCTCTCTCTCTCTCTCTCTCTCGCTCTCTCTCTTTCTCTCTCTTTCTCTCTCTCTCTCTCTCTCTCTCTCATATCTTCCAATGTTATACAACTGGATTGACTCACAAACTGATGGATATCACTCCTCAACATCTCATGGTATCTCTCCTTCTTCGTCCCCTCATCCGCCACATACTGAAGAACCAACAATGCCCTTATGCGGAACATAATGGTGATCTCAGCCACCGTCTCAGTAGCCTGGTGGAGATCCTAAAACTCTCACACCAACTACTAGACCTTAATCATTGGTGTGAACTCGGCTCAAAATCTCATGACAAAAATCCTCCCAAATCACGGACTCAAACGCCTCGCCTACCAAAGATTTTCGTACCTCCTCCCATCAGTCTCGGGCTCTGTCTTTCAGAAGAAAGGAAGCAAGTCCGAACTTTGCCCTATCAGGACAACTGCTAATGCAGAATGCATTAGCGACATCCGCTAACGAACATCTACTCGATATCGGGTCCTTCTTCCCGAAGAACTCCAGGCCCTACATGCCTGGAACTCACGGAAAGTCAAAGTGCGAGCTCTGATCATCGCAACCATCTCAGAACAGAATGATCCCAATCTCTCCTCTAAAACCTCCTTGATACCCTCCTCGATTGTACGAAAGATCACAAGAGTCTGATCGAGTAGGCTGCAGGTAATCTCTGACGAAATGAACTCGTACATCTGACCATCCAACTACCTCACTCCAGAATGCGAGCCTGAACCCTCACCAGCACTAGAACCACTACTAGGTCTTCCCTGAGTGACCACCATTATAACATCCCAAATAATAATGACATAAAAATTTTCTTTTTAGATTAATAAATTGTTAATACATATCATTTTCATAAAACCAAGGTAATCAAGATTTATCAAAACATCATCGAATCAGAGTAAATCACAAAATGCGGAAACATGTGGTGTGTGATCTGCAATCATCTCAAGCTCTTCCATTTGAAAACCAAAGTACCTGAAACATAAACTGAAAACCGTAAGTAGAAAGCGTAGTGAGTTCCCCAAGATACCTCATACCATACATAAGTAAGCGCATAACGAGCCCCGACCACACTCGTTTAACGGGCCATGCCTACTAAACATATAACCATATAGTCATATAACATTCAAACACATGTAGATCACAAAGACAAAAGCATACTATACAATCATCGGGGTCCTCCCACATAAAAATCATATATTCCTAGCCTGATACTAACATACAGAGTAACCATTGGGCCCTGCTCAATATACATACTAATACACACATATGCAAGAGTCACACATACAACTGGCATCCTAACATAATAACCATGGGTCGGAATTAGTCCCTTCAACCTACTAAACACAATGAGAAGAATCACCTTGCACTACCGAAATGCACAGAAATTCCATGGCTTCTTGCTGACAGATCCCCTAATTGTCAATGTCAAAACAACACCCGATCAACAATTGAGTCCCAATCCATAACCATATGCCCAACAGTCCATTCGTGGGGTAAAAAGACCATTTTACCACTCACCTGGTTTGGCCCAAGATAAAAGCCCAAACTCAAAATCTAAAAGGCTCAAAACCACATAATCACTCAAGGCCCATACTTGGCCTAATTTTCCAAATTGGGCCCCAAACATAGCCCGATATAACCTAGGGTCAACCTTGATGAAACTTCTGGTAAAAGTCAAAGTCAACAACCCATGATGACAAAACATACCGTGTTGCCCTTTGGACATGCCGTGTTCTTCCCTCATCCAGATAATTAGGAAATCCCCAGCCAACACGCTGTGTTGTCTTGCAAACACGCCATGTTTTCCCGAGATTGAATAACTTAATACGTTAATTTACTCTCTCCAACTCTAAGAGCTCTAAACCTCAAATATAGAACAAAATGAGACTTACAAGAGTAAAGTTCCCATCTTTAAACATATGGATTAGCAAAAAGGGTCCAAACCAATCAAAAAGGCTTAATATAGCAAGGTCTTAACCAATAAGCAATTAATCCTTGAAGCATAGCCCCAAAACATAGATCTGACTTCCGTGAGATGGAAACCATGAAAACTTGCCAACTTTACATTCATGCATGTCTAGATGAAGCTCTTAAGCTTAAAAAGGGACTTAATAATTGATTTAATGCATGCATGACACCAAAAATCTCATAAAGCCTACACCTTTATGCTCAAGGAGCCTAAAAGAAACTTAGATCAGGAATAACAAGCCCTTAAACAACTTCACCCTCTCATCAACCCAAAAAGGGAGCAAAAAGCAGAATAAATTAACGATGAAGGGATCTAAACATATACAAGACAATATGAAAACTTGATACCTCATAAAGCTTCACCACAAGATGATGATTCTAGATCCAAAGCCTTTCCCCAAGCAAAGAAACTTCAAGATCTCCTCGTCATCCACAAAGACGAAAAATGATCACCAAGAACCTCTTACTAGCTCAAGAACACTAGAAAGAGACTTAGGGATCGATTTTAGTGTTTTATTGTCAATGGAGGCTGGTAAGGAGACCATCCCTTGGGTATTAAGGAGACTATATAGGGTGAAACATCCTAAAAATTAGGGTTTCCTTACCAACTTCGTACCTACCATGTTGAAACACCAACATGCTGTGTTAACCTTAATGAGAACTATGCTTTTCCTTAACTAGACAAGCCATGTTGGTTCCTCCAACAAGCCGTGTCCAGTCCTTAAAATGGGATTCATTTCTTACCATTTCAGGCACCCGGACAGCCTGAAGAATGCAACGACAGCCCCGAATGCACACTTCCATCCCAAGGCTTTCGAACCTAACCCTAGCAAAATTCTCCGTACCCAAAGAAGAATAATCCATAATCCCATGTAGAAAACCAGTCCTAGCTTACCTAAAACCTAAAATATCAAATTCTCGAGTTGTTCTGACTCTCTGATAGACCGCCCATACTGAATCACTACCATACTGAGACCTTATTGAATTCCAGGCCAACAAAACGATTCCACTACTTTATTATCTTGATGCTTCTATTGGGAACAAAAGATTTGGTCGTTTACTGCAGTAGAAGGCTATGATAATCATTCAAGTAGCAGAATCATCCTTACAATGGTTAGACTCATACGAGTGTTGCACAACATGGTCAAATTACTTACTCTGAGATTATTTAATCCAAACTGCAAGTGACCTATGCATCCTCCGAATGGAAAATGACTCCACACACAATTCACAAATCACCAACACTTCCTTGACTTACATCGATGCCCCCTAGCTGCTTTCCAAAATCAGTCGAGACCTCCCCGGTCCTAAATTGTCTGCCACTAACTGAAACTCCGGATTCCGACACAGTTGCTGAATTAAAAGACACACGGTCGCCTCACACGACATCTGAAAGAAAGCCTCATCTGTAAATAATTGTCCAAGCTATCTCGCCACTTATGGATCCAATGATCGTAACAACCCGACAAACCTGATTCCACCAAATCCAATGCTAAAAGTAAATTCTACAAAACCAATTGTAGTCTTATATCACAACCGGCCTCTGATGACCTACCACTTCCATGGTTTCGTGCATGCTATGGTCTCCCCACATCCTTACAAACTGACCCACCCTAGTCTAATACATCTGAGGAAACCCATGACCAATCATATAATCAAATCCATCTGAAAATCTGAACCCCATACTTGCCTGACCTCCATATAGCTAGAACCCATCCAAACACAATCATAGGAACCTGATCTATCTTCAAAACTAAAACCGTCCCTTCAACCTTGAACCCTTCAAATGATACTCTTAGCATTCATATTCATTAACTCGTAATATATAGAAGAGAATCCCTTGCAAATAAAGACCCGCGATTCCCAATGTAAGTTCGCTCCAAGAACCATCTCGGTACCCAACTTTTAACCCGAGATCCAAGGATTTAAACTTACATTTCACCCGAGGTTTTCGGATCCACAACAACCCCTCACTAATTTGGGGTATCGAGATTCCTAAACCGTCTCTAAGACTACCAGTCTTGCACCTGGACCAGCCACCAGGTTCCCAAGAGTCCAAACGATAAGGCTACCCAGCCCAAACATCCCTCTACACCACTTACTGATCACTTACTCAATCCTGAAAATCCATGATCCAATACCTTGACCCGATGGTCTCTACCAGGTCCTACCTGCATTTCCATAAACACACGGGCCTCGCCTATGGGTCCCACCCAAACAATACCATAGAGTGGCCTCGCCCACGGGGTCCAGCCATGTAGGGCTACACAGGCCTGACTCCGCCTCGGACCCCATTGGTCCATAATATAAAATAGAGAAATGTACCTCAAGAATCGTGTACATCATGTGTAAGTCACAAACTGATCCTTTTCCAAACTCGTATCCACCTTATTGATAGGCTACCTCAACTGATGAATGCTATGATGCCATCGCAGTCTCACAACACTTCTAACCAACTATGACCACCCCCTGGTTTCACCGCACCAAACGATATCAATGCCAAATATCCTTAATCGAACCCGCATTTGACTAAAATCAATCAAGTGCTCAAGTCATGCTTCGAACCCCAAAGCCTTCAACAACATAATACAATAAGCTACTCTCTCTAATTCCAAAAGCTCCAAAGCTTAGATGTAGACCAAAATGAGACTTAGAAGAGTAAAGGTTTCGTCTTTACCTATAGGGATTACTTAAAAGGGTCCAAACCTATCAAAAAAGGATTGATATAGAAAAGGATTAACCAATAAGCACTTGATCCTTGAAGACATAGCCCCAAAACGTAGATATAACTTCTTTGAGCTGGAAACCATGTAAGGTTGCCAACTTTACATTCATGCATGTCTAGACAAGCTCTTAATCTTAAAAACGGACTTAATAATTGACTTAATGCATGTGTGACAACAAAAATCTCATAAAGCTTGCACATTTATGCTCAAGGAGCCTAAAACATATGTAGATCTAGAATAACAAGCCCTTAAACAACTTCAACCTCTCATCAACCCAAAAAGGGACCAAAAACCTCAAAAAACTAACTATGAAGGGATCTAAACATATACAAGAAAAGATGCAAACTTGATATCTCATAAAGCTTCCCCACAAGATGATGATTCTGGATCCAAATACTTTTCCCCAGGCAAAGCAACTTCAAGATATCCTCTTCTTCCACAAAGACCAAAAATGACCACCAAGAACCTCTTACTAGCTCTAGAACACCACCAAGAGACAAGGAGACCATCCCATGTGGCTTAAAGAGATTATATACGGTGGAACATCCTAAAAATTAGGGTTTCCTTCCCAGCTTCGAACACATCGTGTTTAAACACCAACACACCATGTTGACCTTAATGAGAACCGTGCTTTTCCTTAACAAGACACGCCTTGTTGGTTCCTCCAACACACCATGTCCAGTCCTGAAAATGGGATTTATTTCTTTCAATTCTCCTCAACATTCTGGGTGTTACAACCATACTGAAAAATAGACCATTCAATTCATCAAAACGTACATCTATAATCATTGAGATATTCCATACTCTAAAAGCTTCTTAGTATCATTGCAACTTTCCTTGGCTCGAGTATGGATCATTTGCTTTTAGTAGTATGGGCTCATACCACCTCCCGTATTTATCCATGCTTTCCTCAAGGACCATTTTGAATTCCCCAAGTTATTCCTTTAACCATACATATAATCCTTAATAAGACGAGACTCCTAGCACTAAGTCTCTTCCTAGGTTTTACTAACGCAACCACCATACTACTCCCCACCATTAGTTGTAGAAAGAACTCCCCCTTACATCCTCTAACTAGCTCACGAATACAATTATATATCACTGATACCAAATAATTATTCGAATGAAAGGTCTCACACTACAACGGTTGGACTCAAACAAAGTTGTGCAATAGAGTTAAAACCTAACCTTCTAAAATTATTTAGTCTCAACAATATATAACTTAGCCTACTCTCTTACTTGTTAGCTGAAGTTAATGGAAAATCCTAAAAGCATAAAGCAAGCCACATTCGACAATTGAGTAATCGGAAAAAGCGTAAACTAAATAAACCAACCTATCATTGATTGGCCAGTAGTAGCATGAAAGTATACAAGCTTATACAGTAGGAATATAAAGGCATCTCTCCTAGCATTCTATCATTTAAATCCTGACTAGATCGTTAGCCCTAACTAGCATGTGATTCACTGACTCACAAATCAAAGCATATCTGCAAAATCCTCGATCTAGGTATCAATCTACAACACAAGATTAGTACGGAACCCTAATCAAGTGATAAACCCAAAACAATAAATATGAATCAAGAACAAAAATAAAAATCTTCAATGCACACTGTTATTGATTAATATTCGGGTACATATGATCAAAAGATTTCTCTTAAACTGTTAACACTCTCTAAATTTCTCTCTGATAAAACTGAATGATTAACTCCCTTGACGGCTGAAAATAACACATTATACACTAATACCTAATTACTAATGCCCAACCAAACTGAAAACATCATTAAGCCCACCGATATCACATGGTGATTTTGGTCCAAATACCACTAAGATCATAGTGATTTCAGTCCTAACTTGAGAACTCTAAAACCCTTGAGAAGCAAAGTATAAACCACAAGTTTATGTCCTAACAATTTCCCCCTCATTTTATAGCTTTCTTTTCTTTTAATTCTTCCTTGATCTTGACTTTCAACTCTTTCCTTGATCTCTTCACGACTTTACTACAAGATAACTTCATCTTTAGTAGTTGTACTTCCTTCAAAATTTGACTTTTAATACACATTGGGTGTAGAGGCTTCTTGTATTGGTTCTTCAAGATCAGCACGTTCTGCTTTAAATTTTTTCCTTGATAATTATAGAGTTTGATGATTCTTGATCACTTCAGTAGGTGCATATATAGTAGCAAATTGATTAAAGAGGCTTCAATGCAATTCATCGCATAACTTCAAATACAACGTCACCTTGCTTCTGAGGTTGAAAGGTTGTGTGTTGAAAAATAATCTTTACTTACTGTTCCTTCAAATGAATATTCTTCATTGATCACAAATGCATCTTGAAAAGTAACCATGACTAAAAGTCCATGTGGATCATAGATTCATAAAGACCCTTCTTACCACAGTTGTTTAAGGATCCAACCTTGGCTCAGATGCAAAGTACGTGCAGTATCTGTGTGAACATGGAGGAACTCACTGCGATTTGTTGAGTATCATAGAACTACTCATGGCTATTTTTGATGTTAGACCCTACATATCCTCGATCAAAAATCTCAATATAGTTTTTCAAGTTAACAAGTTAACTTGGCCCTTGGCAAGACATTTAATGGTTTCTGAATCTTAGCTGAGTGTACCATTCTAGTGCCAGTGAGAGTTAATGAGTAAAAACTCACAAAATCATTCCTGCGAAGAATGTATCCGAAAACATATTTCCATAGTTTATCATGACACGAGGTCAATGCCCCTTAGGGACATTCAACGATAATCGTGCCTTGCGAGGTGCATCGCCCTAGTGCCAATACCATTAATTCCTTACCTGCGGATAATATATCTAAGAATACATTTCAGTCTCCGTAGTTTTGCATGACAAAAAATGTCAATAACCTGGGCGGTATGTTCAGCGATATCTATTTCTTGGTTGGGTGAATCGCCCTGGTGCCATGATAGTTCTTACGAAGATACAGCCAAAACTGAACTGAACATAAAAAGATCCCATCTTCTCTTTCTTATTGATGGTGAGTGCATGCCTTTCGGAAGCATTGGATTAACAAAGGCAATTATGCTCGGACATCTAGAGCAATTTGTTATAACGAGATCAAGAACTTAAACAGTTTAGATACGGAAGCCGTCAATTCCTTATAAAAGTAGCGTAAAGTGTAGTGTCCGTCAATTCCTTTCCAGGTCTCTTCTCCTTGCTCATACACGTTTCAAGACAAAGAAATTTTAGAAATAAAAATAACTAAGAACAAAAATAAAATTATAATTAAAATACGCTAAAAAAGAATACAATATTTTGGATTTTTGATTTTTCTGAAAAAGAAATATAACAGAAATAAACATATTTTTGGATATTTTTTTTAATTTTATGATTTTTGTTTGGTTTTAATTATCCCCCTAAATTTGTGCATAACAGTGAAAATATGTACAAATTTAAATAAAAATAAATATAATAAACAAATTCTAATAAAACAAAAACTTTTGGGATCAAAGGTTATGAAGCAAATTAATGAGTTTTATCAGCACACATATTCATGAAAAGCTCTGCTCAATCATTATTATTGTGATCCACTTAAGCACAAAGGACATTTTTCAGGACAGATCATGAGAGATGATATATAGCTCCTATATTCCTAGATATACCATTTTGTCTAACGACGACCAGGGATATTGTTGTCCACTTAATTTTAGCCAGTAAAATCTACCAGTTAGCCTTTAGTTATGGGTGCAGTTAATGTTAGTACACTGGAATATGTTCCCCAGTTCATTGTATACCCTGATAATCAAGGAAATTTCTTCGGAACCCTTTACTTTAGATGGGTAAATAAGCATTGTGGAATGCATATGTTGTATCCCAGGTCGGATCTACCGATCACGCAGAGGAGACAACATATGACTAACATAGTGAGTAGAATATATGTAGGAGACACTATACTAACTTAAAAGCAGTGAACATCATCTAAGTGCATATGTTGTGTTCCAGGTTGGATCTTTCGATCACGTAGAGGGGACAACATACGGTTGACTAAGAAAGAAATAATAACGATTTTAAACAGACCCAATTTATTAGAAACCCTTAGTCACCCCCTATCAATACAATAATTAAGGACACAAGTCCATACACAAATGAAGTGTTGAGCCAAAAATCTAGATGATAGCTAGATTCAATTTATGTCATAGGCCTCCTTGTCTATTTTGCTGTTATATATATCCAAGCATCGTATTGTCAGTCCAAATGAGGTTTTCTAAGTCCAAATGAGTCCACATTGTCTGGTCCATTCGTCTTAGTCCTTTATGCCTACCGACACATTAAACAGAAAGTTTAGACAATTCAACTTTAGTGCATTACCCATATTTCGTCTGCCCTTTATCACTAACTCATATCACTTTCCAAAAGCTTTTCACAAATTTATATTTCTAAAATTAAAACAAAATGAAAGACAATAAGAAATACTAAATAAAAGTGAAAAGAAATTTCAGTCTTCGAAAAGTATCATCTTAAGAAATCCTACAAGCACGAGCTTGGTTTTATAAAAAAAAGGTTTTTGGATGATTGAGAATTAGCATTGTTATCACAGAGAATAGAAGAGCTAGAAACTTCAAACCATAATTCAACAACTGATGTAATCCCCATTTGTGATCTTTCCTTTTCCTTTCCCGCAAAGGACATATGCTCTCCATTAAAATTCTGAATGTCATGCAGATGAGAGATGTCTCCTATCATGTGTCTAGAAGAAACACCATTAACATAATGAAGTATGATGATATTCCTCCATAACTTCCCTAGAACAGAGTGCAGGATTAATTAGTTTTGGGAACCCAATCCATTTTGAAACTGGGTTGACCTTTGTCATCTACGCGTCATACGTGCTCCCAAGTCATATCCTGTTTATCAAACACAAAAAATGAAGAGATGTTAGCATTTTTAGGTGATTTGGGAGTGGGAGATTTTGGTACCCATCTGTAGTAAGATTTAACCATTTTCTTATTTAATTGGATGGATGCATCAACACTTGTTTTGGAGCTTAAGACTGATCGCCGAGATAACTTCGACCTTACCGATCTTGGTTTGACTGAACTATTTTTCAAATCAGATCTCTTGTCAGATATGAACTTTTTTTCTTGAGTGTATGATTTTTGGTCTTGGCAATATTCCAATCACCATCATGTGATCTTGAGGAGTTTCTCTTGAAGGATCTTCCTCAAGATACGTTCTGCCTACCTTGGGCATAGTAGGAAATATATGAACGTTTGGATAATTTCTAGCAATGTGACCAGGAATTCCACAGTTAAAGCAGGTTTGTAATTTAAAAGGAATACGTTCAGAACTTGGTCCCTATCCCATTGAATTTCCACAAGTATAAGCACATTTAACAAATTGTTTCACAACTTTATGCGGCTTAAAATTGTTAGCGGCATTATCACAAGATTTTGAAGCAACATAAGATAAAATGTTAGTTTTTGAAGAGTTTTCATTAAAACTAGAATTATCTTTGTTTTTCTTGCACCTGTCTTGCATTGTTACTTTATCTGCACATGAAGTAGAAACATTAGTATCGTTCACCTCAATATTCTCAGTTTTGCCTAATTGTTCAGTCTTAACTGAAATAGTTACAGTAGACTGACTATGATGAACAAAATATTCTGTCTCTATGGTTTCAGAAGCCAGAGTATAGTTATCATTGAAAGGAGGTGGTACACTATTATACCCATACCCTCTTTCTAGTTTCTTACCATTCCAATTGTTTTTCTGTCATATATTCAACTATCTCACTTGACATATCAAATTTCTTAAAGTTAAATTCAGCATCTTTAAATTTAGCTTTTAACACATCAAGTTCGGCAGTTAATTTGGCAATTTCCTCTTTAGCATAACAATGGTGAACACTTTTACTGCTATATTCCTCCTTAATACTAATAAGATCTTTATTTTGAGCATCTAATTTTTCTTTAAGAGGCTTTTTTACTTTCTTAATTTCGTAGATTTCATTTTTAAGATCAAAAACTTCTCAAACTAATAAATCATTTTGCTCATGATATTTATTAACTTTATCTACGTAGGGGTGAGAGCATGAGGTGTCACTTACCTCCTTGGTACTAAAGGTGGTGATCGAACTGTTGTAAGAACTCATTATTTACCAACGGTAAAAATATGATTGTTTAATTTGATTTTGACTGAAGACCAATATATTCCCTTTGACCGAAAACCTTGAAAGTCAAGCAGTTTGACCGAGAACTCTTCTTTACCGAGATCGTTGACCGAACACAATGTCAGATCGAAAACTCTGATTTGAAACCCTATGCGACTGAAAACTAGATGTTTGACCTAGTTGCTGACCGAGAACTCTAGTAGTCACTGGAATCACTTTGACCTAGTCGAGAACTCAAGTGTGCCACCGAAATCACCCAGGCTAAACCGAAATCGATGATTCTGATCTCAAGTTCCAAATAAATGAAGAACACAATGAACACTTATAAGCAGCAAAGGTGAATTTTCACCGAAGGAGACCCAAAAACATAAAAAAAAATTATGGATTTTTTTGTAAACTGATTGATACCAAGCAAATTTAAGCCATTTTCAAGCTCTGGTACCAATTGTAAAACCCCCGATCTACGTATCAATCTAAAACACGAGATTGGTGTGGAATCCTAATCATGTGATAAACCCAAAACAATAAACACGAATCAAGAACACAACCACGAATCTTCAATGCACATTATTATTGATTAATAGTCGGGTACATATGATCAAATGATTTCTCTCTAACTATTAATGCTCTTTAAATCTCTCTCTGATAAAACTGAATGACTAACTCCCTTGAAGGTTGAAAACAACACATTATATACTAATACTTAATTACTAAAGCCCAGTCCAACCTTAAACCTCATTAAGCCCACCGAAATCACATGGTGATTTTGGTCCAAATACCACCGAGAACATAGTGATTTTGGTCCTAAACCAAGAACTCTAATAGCCTTGATAAGAAAAGTATAAACCACAAATTTATGTCCTAACAGTATCACAAAACATGTATGGGTAAGTTGGGAAAACTTACTTGAGCTCGGTTGATTGCATGCACCACACCCATTTTCTTTTATTAGAAAAATCTTTTATAAAACATTTATTTTTGAAAAATCTACCAAATCCTCCATTTGAGTTCAGGCACACTCGAGAGTATGCCTAAATACCTCAAACTAAGGCTTTGATGCCAAGTTGTAACGTCCAAAATATTAAGGCCAATTTTTTTTATTTTTTTATTTTTTTTTATGATAACTCATCCATCATCCAAAACATTTTCATAAAAACCATAGATAAATCAAAGTATGTCAAAATCATCTAGCTAAATCATAGTCAAATGAAATGCTAAAAAATCATGGTGTGTGTGTGATGTAATCACCTCGATTTCTTCTCTTTCGATCCCAGAGTACATGAAACATAAACTAAAAACTGTAAGCACGAAGCTTACTGAGCTCCCCAAAATACCATGTACCATACATATCAAACACATAATGGGCCCCGCCCGGCATCGAGGCCCGCTCAGAACAGACCTGTTAGTAATTAATAGGCCCTACCCGATATACATACGAAAACATAAACACATGAAAGAATCACAAATATAAACAACATACATGATAATCATCAGTTCCCGCCCGGTATCCATATTAGAAATCATACATGTAGAGACATGCAGACAACTAGCATCCTAATCATAATAAACCATGGACCAACATTAGTGCCTTCGACCCGCCAAATTCAATGAGGAAACTTACCTGAAACTGCTAAATATCTCGGATAAATGCTCAGACTGCTTATTCGGAAAAATCCCCAAGCTAGCGTCATCAATAATACCCAATTAATAATTGGGTCTTAAACTATAATCAAGAATCTAGATAACTTGTCCCACAACCAGAGTAAAAAAAAATACCATTTTACCTTTTTTTTCCTACTTAGCCCAAACAAGCCAAGCCCACAACTCATTCGGTCCACACACTAGGGTATGCTCAGCATAATAGACTCGTACGCCCTACGTACGTGATCGTTCTAGAAACAGATTCACACCCAGTACGCTCATCTTACCCAGGAGTATGCCCTGCCTACTAGCCTCATCCCAAACCCTTGGTTAAACGACTTAAGTACTTTACAACCTATCATCCAATCCACAAAATAACATCATATTAAGGTCCTAACCCATAAAGTCGAAGACTTTAAGCCTTTGCATGGTTAAAAGCACCTAAAATTTCAATTCTAGCATCTTAACTCCACTAAGATAAACATCAACCTTGCATGGTCGAAAAATGATGTGACTAGAAAGTCTTTAAGATCAATTAGATTCTTAAGAAGCAAAACAAGAATGTAAATCAAACAAAAACACAAAATGAATCAAACTGTTATCGAATGATTAAAAATCTACAACGTCAGAAGAACTCTATTTTGAATTGCTACTATAGAGGTGTGGTAGGGTTACAATATTGTTTTAAGGATGAAATCAACAGCTAACCTAATACGGTGCATGCATGCACCATATATATAATAACCCTAATAATAACGGTTGGACATGCCCAAAACCGTGTATACAATGGACATATACAAAAGGCCGAAAGACACAATCCCATAATGCTCAACAGTCTCCCCTTTGCATCATTTGGGAGAGAGAGCTTCACTGTCGTGTCTTCTTGACAGTTTGAAGAGTTTGGGAAACACAATGAGCAAAGTCCTGCGAAACAGGATGTGCCAATGAATCATGTCATTAAAGTGCCTCTTTGCGGCATCATCATTCAGGTTGCACTTGTTGATAATTTCCAAGACATGTTCCAATTAGCATGTAGAAAACAAATGCTTGTCAGGAAGAGCAAAAAGACATTTTTGAAAAGTTCGAGCAACTTCGGTTCTTTGCTGAAACATCACTATCAGATGAGCCATATCTATTTTCCCAAAGTCATTTCACTCATGTCGCTGGCTTTGCCGATTGGATTAACAGTAGGCTTTTTCTTCATAACCTTAGCAATCTCAATGTCGAGTTTTGTTGCTTCATAAATGTATGAAACCAATATTCTCTTTAGATGAGCAATGATTGGTTCATATTTCTGTTCTTCAGTCAGCAGAAGATTGAGTAACACAATCCAGTCACGTGGGTTAATGTTCGGAAGATTAGCAAGAGAAAATTCATGTAGAGAATTATACGAACCCCACATCACCTTAAATTTGATGTTCATGAAACCGCTAGCTGGAATGGGTTCGATGACTTTAACGGTTGTGATGTTCAGGGCACTCCATGTTAGATATTGAGGTTTGGAGAAGGTAAGATAAAGATCAACAAGGGCTCTGTCTACTTTGGCATCCGGAGAAGGAACTTCTACTATTTTGTCAAAGCAGTGGAAATTGGCATGTTAAACTGGGAGTACTTTGTGTTAACTAAATCAAAGGAAGCAACTGGTTCCATCTAGTGTACACTTGGCAGATCAACAACTTTGTGCAACATTCTCTCCAATGTCCATAGAGGAAATAGAAGTTTTTTTGCAGTCCTATGTGTCGTGAGCTTCTTTCTCCTTTCGCTCTTTCTCTTCAGCTTCCCTCGCTATACGAGCATTTTCATTGAGTTCAAGATCACGAGCTTTTCTTTTTAATTGTTCTTCCTCCGAATCATCATCTTCACCGGAATCTCCCTTCAGTTTCTTTCCTTTATCAGCCATTGATTTATCCTTTGTTTTCTCTCCCCCTTGTTCTAGAGGGACAGTGACCTCCGAAACACTCTCTATTCTGTTTAGCATAGCAATGGCAAGGTGAAGCTTCTGAGCGAGATGCCATCTGATGGTGATTGTCAGAATTAGGTCTCGAGCTTCGAGTAGGTTTGATAGCAGTGAGTTAACTTCACTCACAAGACTTTTTATGCCAGTTCACTTATATTTGAGGTCGTCTATCTCCTATTGTGCATGCTTGAGCTTAACTGAATGAGTCTTAAAGTTGAGTTGTACCAATGGCAAGTTGGTCCATAATTTTTCTTTCAACTGCCAAGTCTTCTTGAAATTTAGAAAGCCTTGAAGATATAGACTCTTGAAACGCAGAGTTGTCATTAGAAATGTCAGCTTGAAGCTTTGAAATGGACTTTCATTCTTTTCTCAATGAAGCGTTGAGATTGATAATGGCATCATTTGCATTAGTAGCATTGTTTGCTTCAGCTGTAGTGATCTTAGTAACAAACGCTTTAGTGTGAGAGATTAGTTTATTGACTTTTTCGGTCGCTTGGAGACAGTACTGAGTGGAGTTGTCAACTGCTTTATTGGCTTTGTAAAGATTAGCGGCATGTTCCTTAACGAGGGTGTCAAGCATACCCTTTACAACAAGTTCAGAGTAAGCTTTTCTAGAAGAAACAGTGGAAGAAGCGAGGATAGAATCCATTTTTTTATTCAGGGCCTTCAAATCCTTTTGAGTAATGGGAGCATCTTCGTCACTATCCTCTTGAATAGAGAAAGGACTGTAATGAAATGCATTGAAATCAAAACCTTCTCCTCCAAGAACATCTTCGAAAACAAGTTGCTAAAGAGAAATTGGAGATGTAGTAGATGTGGTGAAACCTGACGTCTTTGCCCTCGTAGCACATGCATTGACATTAACAGAAGGTCCGGCTGAGGTAGTGGTAGTCATGGTAGTAGTTGTTTCGGTGAAAAGTGGTGGTGGTAAAGCTATAAAAGTGGGTGGTTCAGATGAAACAGGAGGTGAGCAAGGAGCAATAGAAATAGGAGCAGTAGTGTGTTTAGTAGAAGGAGGTGGAGATGGAACACTTTCAGTAAATATTACCTCAGGTGAGACTTCACGATCCAAATCCTCAGACTCGTTGTGCTCCTTTTCGTGTTCAACCCGATCACCTTGATCCGAGGGAACGTAGTCAATATCGCTTGATGACAGAGCCTTCGACTTGAGAGTCATATTTCGAAGCTTTGCTTCTTAGGAACCAAAGGTTCATCTGTTTGACCTTTTCGCTTCTTAGGCATGACTGGTTTAGAAGTGGGTCCCTCTTGAATTTCCTTTCTTTTGTTGCCTTTCTTACCTCAATTCTTTGACGTGTCAGCTTCAGCAATGGAGCATTGCATTTCTGAAGTAAGGGGCCTTGGACCCGAAGCTAGAAGTTTGTTGTATTATGTTATGAGTTTTCTTGCATCCAAAACACACCTACACATGGACTCAGGAATTGACCAGATAAAAGCGAATTTTGAAGAGTCTGATACCATGATCTTTCTGGTGTGGACAGTAGCGATGGAAAACATTAAAGAATCTACCATGACAGAAAATCGAAATTTCTCCATAGCCCTTTGAGTAATGATGGTCAAGAATCTCCCACATGAAATCTCAATGTGGCGAGAAGAAGAATTTAAACTTTGAACCAATTGAGTCTATGGTATAGACCATAAAGAATGGTCATGAAAGATTTGCTAGCACCATCAGATCCATCAACTCGTTCAGAAAAGCTCTTAAAGAGAAGGGTAAACAATCCATTCCATTAAGGAGGTATGCAGGATTTCTTGATCTTGGTGATAGTACAGAGAGGATGAGTGTATCTCATGTTGTAGAACATATTGAAGAGATGAGCCGTAGTAATCGAGTTAGGATTTACCATGGACTCCGTATAAGGTAGCCCTAACAGAGAGCAAAACCTAATTTTTGATACGGAAGTTTTCTTATCAAAAATATCGAGCATAATACGTTCTTCATCCTTAACATACTTCGCCAAAGAATAAACCTAAGATATGAGTGACATTGGAACAATATCGAATTTGGTTAAAGCAATTACCAGTGGTGAGTATTTCAGACATTCAATGATCTGGTACAAGAATGCATCATACTTGAAAGGCATCAAGTTGATGATTAGGTTCTGGTTGGGTTTGATCGTGAGGAGAGTGGATTGGGCAGTGTGTTCTTGAACTGAAAATGATTCTATCATTACTGAAGCTTGGTTAAGAAGATGTATAGTGGAGAAAGTTTTTGTCATTTTAATGCTCGAGGGTTTTTGTACGCGGAGAAGAAGAAAAAGCCTTATGGGAAAACCTTTTATACAATTACTAGGTGAGAGAAAATAGTGATGAAAATTGAGTGACCAACTCTGAAACGGCGTCTGAAAAATTGTAAGTGACAACTATTCTTCCAAAAAAGTTGTCAGAGGGCGTGATGATAGGAACGTTTCAAATTTTACGCGCCTTCTTGGTTTGAATTCTTATCCTCAAAGTGTGTCGTGTCATCATTAACTTGTTACCAACGTTTCAATTCCCAACCTTCACAATATGACACCATATATCCTTTCGCTTTTAATTAACTTTTGGAAGCGAACAATAAAATATTTACGAACTTGAAAATGACGTAAATACCACGAACAAAGCTTTTGGAAAATCAAGAGACTCTAGTGCAAGATTGTGCCAAAAAGAAAAGAAACAAAACGAGTTATATCTTTGGGATTTAAGTGATGTCATTAGACACACAAAATTGTGGATCCCAGGCACGAATCGCTTCCTTCAAAGTCAAGAGAGACCGAGAAGTGCTTGTGTGGTTGCCTGTTGAAATACGATCAATAGTCTCTTAAGAAACATTGAAAGGAATCTTTTAATTTCAGTTCTAAAGGTGTCTTTTTCTTCGACCAAACTAAAAAACTTAGCATAAGTTCGAAAGTTGGGTGAAGTACTTGTGTGGCCGGTGTAGCCTATAACATCAAGTAGGTTGGAATATTTTTTAGTGACTTGGTGAAAGAGCAAAAATCTCAAAAACAAAACTAAACTAGATCTTTTTGGGTAGAAATGCCTTAGTGTTAGACAATTTTATAAATATCTCACATAAATAAAAGAGATTTCTTCGTACATACCACATGAGTGGTTTCGTTAATACATTGGTGAAAAACTAGAACATTCAATTATTCACCGTCAAATCGTTAAAGTTGTTGGATTGTGGGTTTCACTTAGATCATGGTGAAATGAAACTAAGATCATTAACACAGATGTTGTGTAACCATAAACCACAGTGGTACATGCTGAGAGTATCAAGGGTTATGTAAATGGAAGTGAATGTAATGGAGAAAAAATGGTGAGGTGGTTAAAGAACCAAAAGTACCTCTGCTATACGAAAGTGACCAAGCAGACAACTCTTAACTCAATGTGAGAAGAGTAAGGTATATCATGACTTAAGTGAATTTAGCATCCTAATTGGGAAGAATCGATTTGTGTATAGGGATCCATTAAAGCTCCACTGTAAAGTCAAATGAGGTTTGAGGCAACATACAACATTATGCTTCTAGGGACACTTAACTAGTATATAGATTAAGAATTTATACCTTCACCATGATGTTTTGTTGAGACAAGGATCAAATATGAAATAAGTTAGTTTAAACAAAGAAGAGAAAATATTTTTGCATTTTTGAAATTTCTGAAAAATAAAGAACAACAGAAAGGAAAAATAGTTTTGTATTTTAGATTTTTCTGAAAAAGAAATAAAAACAGAAAGAAAACTATTTGTACAAAAAGTATACATAAAGTTTAAACCGAACGTTTGCCTTTGGATGGATGAAGTGAAATATATCGAGCGTTCGATACAATTTGGTACCTGGAAAAATTGGAACCAAAATAGACCTAGCGTTCACTCTATTTCGCTTGTTTAATAAATGAGGCAAAAGCGAAAGATATACTCATGGAAGCAAAGATGGTTTCGGTACAGATTCAACTTACATCATTCCTAATCCTTCAAGTATTCTATTAAACGTTGCTTCAGGCAAGGCTTTTGTGAATATGTTAGCCAATTAATCAACAGATCGTACGAAATGAATTTCAACATTACCATCTTCTAGATGATCCTTGATAAAGTGGTACCTCAGTGTTATGTGTTTTGTCTTTGAATGTTGCACTGGGTTGTGACATATACATATTGCACTTTCAAAGTCACAATAGAGTGGAATTCGCTTAATGTTTAGGGCATAGTCTCTTAACTGGCTTTGAATCCAAATGAGCTGCAAAGCACAAGATGCAATAGCTATATATTAAAGTTCGATTGTGAACAAGGATACACACGTTTGTTTCTTGGACTTCCAGCTGATGAGTTTGCCATCCAGAAATTGACAACCACCTGTGGTACTTTTCCTATCTAGACCACATCCTCCAATACCGACATCTGAGAATGCTTGAATGAAAAATCCTGACTTCGTTGGATACCATATGCCGAGAGATGAGGTTCGCTTCAAGTATCGCAAGATGTTCTTGACTACCACCATATGAGGTTCGCGTGGATTGGCTTGAATCCTGGGACAGTAACAAGCAGTGAACATAATATCTAGTCTACTAGCTATAAGATACATTAGAGACCCTATCATTTGGCGATAGAGCGTCATATTAGCAGCTGGTTTATCCAGATATGGTGTTAGCTTCGTTCCGAATGCCATTGGAACCCTCACTCTAGAATCTCCCATCATTCCAAAATTTGCCAACAAAGTCTTTCTGTAAGCCTCCTGATTGATAAAAATGCCTTCTGGTCCCTATCTAATATTTAACACGTGGAAAAAGTTAATTGGACCCATTGACCTCGTCTCAAATTTAGTCTCCATCAACTTGCGAAACTCAGCTATTAGGCTAGTATTTGTAGAACGAAAGATGATGTCATTAACATAGATTTGGACGATCATTAGCTGGTCACCATCTTTCTTGCAAAAGAAGGTTGGGTCACCGAACCTTGTTCAAATTTGGACATTTTAATAAAACGAGTTAAAGTTTCATACCAGGCCCTAGGAGCTTGCTTCATACCATATACGACTTTATCCAAAATATAACAATGGTTTGGATACTTTTCATTCATAAAACCCAGTGGTTGCTCAACATACACGGTTTCTTCTAATTCTCCATTCAGGAAAACATATTTGACTTCCATTTGAAATTCCTCTATGTTGTTTGTGTGATGCATATGCCAAGAAAATTCGAATTGATTCTAACCCTGCTATTGCAGTGAGATTATTCATAGTCGATTCTGTCTTCCTGACAATATCCTTTCACCGCAAGTCTCGCTTTGTTCCTTATGATGTTGTCTTCTTTATCCATCTTGTTGCGAAACACGCATTTTAGACCGACCACAGATGCATCTGGTGGTGTGGGAATCAATCTCCAAAACTTGTTTTGTTCGAACTCATTGAGTTCGTCTTGCATGGCCTAAACCCAATCAGAGTGATCGGGTGTAGTATTAACTATTTTCGGTTCTATTTTGGAGACGAACGAATTAAACATGCTATATTCCACTTGAGAGAATAAAGCAATTTGCTTCACTTTCAAATGAGATCGTGTAAGAACTCCCTCAGATGATTCACCAACGACTTGAGTTTTTGGATAATAGTTTGTCCATTTTGTGAGTGGAGGGTAGTTTCGATCATAGGCAGGATCCAGTTCATCATTGACTTCCTCTTTGAATTCCGATTGATCATCCGATTCCTCATTCGTATTATGATTCTCCCCCACGAATGATGAGACTTTTTCAACATCTAGTCCAGAATTCTCCCTCTCGAGTGGATTTTCGTGAGTCATGGTTAGAGATGGGTTCTCCCCTTTGAAAGGCGAATCTAATTTATTTGCCGTAGACGAACCCATCCCCCTGCAATGGAATTCTTTCATTTGGTGGTTCGCTTGAGGATGGAGGTTCCCTTTCCATTTCTTTTGTGGCATCGTTGATTATCTTCTATATATTATCGACTTTATTATTTGCTTCATTTGTTTCAGAGTTGATAGCCTTCTCTGGCTCATCAAAAAGTAACATATATTCCTCATATAAATCAATTAGTGGGATTGTGGCTTGACTTGACGTTGGAAAGATGTCTCCTATTTGACTTTCACTTGATTGAGTCTTCTTCAGATAATTATTGTAAAACGTGACATAATAGGTTTCTTCTATTTTATTGGATCATTTATTGAGGACCCTATATGCCTTAGAGGTTAGCGAATAACCCAGAAAAATACCTTCGTTTGCTTTCACATCGAACTTGTTTCGGTTTTCTTTGGAATTGAAGATGAAACACCTGGAACCGAAGACATGGAAAAACTTGACATTAGGTTTGCGATTATTTAAGATTTCATATGGAGTAAGAGTAAATCATTTATTCAAGAGGTATCTATTTTGAGTGTATCAAGCAGTGGCTATAGCATCAGTCCAGAAATACACAGGTGGGCACGTGAAACTGAGCATGGTTTGAGCTGCTTCGCACAAGGAACGGTTTCGTCTTTCGAATATGCCATTCTGCTGTGGAGTATAGGGAATAGAAAAGTTGTGAGTTACTCCCTTTTTAGATAAGAATTCTTCAAACTCGTTGTTTTTGAATTCTAGCCCATTATCGCTATCGATGTTGTGCAACAGCTTTTGCAACTGAACTTCCACTTGCTTTATAAAGATATTTAGCTTTGGAGTAGCCTCTGATTTCTGTTTAGGGTTTAGGATTGCAAAAACTGCTATGTACTTACTACCACCAACAATTATCGATTGCAGAAGGTCCACAATGGTCGATGTGTAGAAGTTCAAGAGGTTCAATGATCTTCGTGTTTACACAATTTGCATGACTTTTTCTGATTTGTTTTCCCATTTCACATGCAACACAAAGATGATCTTTGTCAAACTTTAAGAGAGGAAGCCCTCGTACATGATTACCAAGAACAAGCTTGTTGATGTCTTTGAAGTTAAGGTGTGAAAGTCTTATGTGCCATAGCCAGCTATCATCAAAATGAGCTTTTTTTAGCAGGCATATAGCAGGCTTCCCTCTTATCGGATTTAAGTTTAAGGGATACATCTCCCCTTTTCGTTGCGACTTCAGTAGAAATGCTTTCTTCTCTATTATCTTCGATCCTTCGTCATCAAAGATACTTTGAGTCCAGTCCCCAAAACCAATTGTGAACCACAAATCAGATTGTGTTGTAACCCTTCCACATGAGCCACCTTTCGGATTGAAAAATCTCCATTTGTGATCATCCCATAACCCTTTATCGTTCCAAAGGAATTATTTCCTTATTTGGCACATCCACCATTTTATGAGCTCGAAACTCTCAACTCTTCCTTTCTTTCTGTCATGTGACTCGAGTAGCCACTATCAATATACCATACGTTATCAAACTACTCGTGGCATATTACCTTCAAAAATCAAGCAAATTTAGGAACCCAAAGTTTCTTGGGTCCTTGTGAGCGTTTTAAAGAACAAGAAAAAGAAATGGAAGGATCAACCAAATACATTTGTTTTATTAAAGTGGTTTCGTCTTTTCTTTTAATGGTGAAAACTTTGATTTTATTATTCGTATTGTTTGAACCTGTTTGTTTTTCTTTAGGTTGACTCTTAACAAATTCTTTCTTATCCTTCTTAAGGTTAGTAGTTACCTTCTTTGTTGGAACTTTAGAATTTAAGATGAGCATTTCCTTACCTTTAACATCATTGATAGGATTTCTCTTTGATTGAGAATGAGGAGGATTGGGTTTTTCAGAAGAAAAAAAATTCGGAACTGATGACATATGAGCGAAATGTTCCTTTTGTTTATGTGAAGGACAGGAATGAAAGTGTGAACACTGTGTGGGTTTCGCCTGTCAATGTACTTTTCCTTTTTGACTGAAGGCCTTTTATTTACATACATGGTTGGTGTTTTCGAATGCCAAAAACTGCTTCCTCTCATTGTGATTTTTCTAATATCTCCTATTTCGCTGACATTTTTGCTCTGTAAGTTGTTTGGATGATTTGTAAATACTCACATTTGGTTTTGGTTTTCTTGCATGAGTTTCGCTCCTTACTGATTGAGATTCGCATGTATTTTTGGTTTTGCTTCGAACCCCTTAGTACCACTTTTACTGCCTTTCTTGAAGCTTGACGGCTTGTTTATTAGTTCTGCAACGTAATGACCTTTAACCCTCTAAGAGGTTCGTTCTGATAATCCGACTATTTCATTTATGCTATCGACCGGGGCAGACTATAAATGATCGTCACAGCCATCAACATTCTCCTCGTCGATCAAGGTTGTTAGTTCAACTGTTTGATCCTTTGTAATTCCAATGGTAGTGTACACTTGATTTGGTACGGTTTGAACCTTTTGGTATACAACAACCTTCTCTTTCAGGACCGTGATCTTGTCTTTCGACAATCGAGCGAACTCAACAAAGTTTTCGTGTATAAGGACTTTCGTTGGTTCGACTTTAACAATTCAGAACAGCCAACCTCGTCCTCTACAGATATTTCACTCATGTCACTGTCCTCATCAAATTTAGATGTATCTTCAGCATTGAGCTTGTTATCTGAACTCAACTTAGAACTCAATGAATCAAATTTCTATATTGTTTCAGTCTTTATTTTCAATCTTTCATTTTCATCTAGTAAATTTTTGCGCATTTCCTTGTGGTCTTTGTACTTAACAAATGACTCAACTTTCTCTAGTCCAATTCTATATGCTTTAGAGGTTTCTTCAGGTGAGACAATTGATTCACAGTTAGAGCAATTAGCATCTATTTCATCTTCTTTTAATTCAAGGAAAGGAAAAATCATTTTGTGAACCTTTTTGCCAATCTCATAATCTAAATGCAACTGAGTAATATTGGTATAAAGACGATTAGTAATAAAACAAAAAATATTCCTTTGTTCAAAAACATTAAGTTATCACGGTTCAAATAAACCAATTCGTCTCTTGCCCTAACCAACTCTAATTCCTTCTTATATATCCACATTTTTCACTCCTCACACTTGGAAGACACCCTGCTAATTTGATCAGTTAGGTTAGAGTTTGTGAGGCGAGTTTGTTTTAGACTACCACTTAAACTAGAGATGGTGAATTTCAAATCATTTAATTCTTTTTCATAGTTAGAGACAGGTATTTTAAGCGATTCAAGGATGGAATTTACCTTCTTGATCAACGATCACATTCATTGATCTGCTCTCCAACTGGTTTCGCAGTAAAGCATTTATCTTCCCTCTCCATCGCTTCTTCACCCTCGCCATCTGTTGTGTAGCCTCTCATTTGTGACACGCCAGCTATCACGATCAAACATTTTACAACATACTCAGAACTTTCTTCCTTTGCAATGAATGCCCTGCCATGTGTGGGCTTGCGAAATTCTTTATCTTCCAAGTCAGTAGACTAAACCATTACACCACCGAACTCATCATCCGCTACATTTTCCTGCACAATTAAAGCATGCATATATTTGTCATTAGTTTTCTTCTTCTTGATCTCTTCCAGCTTACGCATGTGGTAAGCCTCCTCATCATCTCCATGTTTCTTCTCATTCATCTTATGTAACATGAAATCCTTCACCAGGTGATTCTGCCCGTGATAGTAGTGGCAATCATACCTAGAGTTACCAACTAACTGCCCTTTCTTCTTTTCGTCGTGCTTCCGAGGAGTAATTTTATTCTCCTCCTTCGCATTCCCGGAGCTGTAACTTCCTTGCTAGTTTCGGTTTTTGGCAGATGGAAATTTATTCCTTGCGAAACGTTTGGGGTTAGACACCATTTGTGCATATTCTTCACTAGTCAAATCACAATCAGAAATATCCGACTCTGTTTCTTCTTCAACCACATTCATACACTTTAATATAAGGGCCAAGGATCCGATGCTTGAGACTACTTTTGTTTCTTTTGTCACGACATTTTCATGTGACTTAAGAATCCCCACCAGTTTTGCCAATGTGTAAGCGTTGAACTATTCATGAGCTTTAATGGTTGAAACCATCGCCATCCATTCGTGTCTTAGACCATTCATGAAAGTGACCTTTTGCTCGATCACTTCTATGCTAATTATGTGCCTGATGATCTTGCTGAGTAGATGGTTGTAACAGTTGAATGTTTGAACAAGACTTTCCTCTGAATTTTGCTTCAAGTCACCAAACTCTAAGAGTAGGAGAGTTTGGATGGAATGCCCTAGATCCACATCAGTGGAATATAAGTCCTTAATCATTTCCTAGATCTCATTTGCAATAGTACAAGAACTCACCAAACAAAAGGTAATGGATTGTAAACCAAATCTGATCATCCTCATTGCTTTTACGTTGCTCATCGGTTTGTCCTTCTCATTATGAGGGGCTTCTTTTATGTCTATCATCAGTTGATTGTACTCTTTTTGTGTTTTAATGGTTCTATTGGTTCCAAAATGAATGAAAGGACCCAAAGTAATAGCTTCCCAGATAAAATATCCATTATCCTCTGAGTCGAGAACACAAAATTCAAAATGAAGAGCCCAAACTTCATATTCATGAGTGTATAGAATCAGAATCCTTGTGGTCGATCCAATGCTGTAGGAGATGTTGATGGGATTGGTTTGAGGCTCGTCGTGATACTTGATGACTTGATCTACTTACCTGTCAATAATCAGACTTGTAAAGATTGAGTTAGGGTAGAATCGAAATCAGAAGTAGCATCAATGAACTGATGACGGCTCCAACATATTCGTTAAAAACAAAAATCCTATAGATTTTCTTCAAACATCAGAGATGCGTATGAATTACACAGCCTCAGGCTCTGATACCAACTGATGAGAATAGAAAGTCTTTAAGATCGATTAGATTCTTAATAAGAAAACCAAGAATGTAAATAAAAAAACACAAAATGAATCAAACTCATGTCGAATACTTAAAAAGCCACAACCACAGAAGAGCTCTATTAAGAATTGCTACTATAGAGGTGTGGTAGGATGAAATCAACAGTTAACATAACATGGTGCATGCATGCACCGTATATATAATAACCCTAATAATAACGACTGGACAGGCCCAAAACCGTGTATACAATGGACGTATACAAAAGGCCCACAAACGCAATCCAATCATCCTCAACAAAAGCCCAACAAGTTATCATTTTTATGAACAAGGGTGTTAGGTTCAAGATCCTCAAATATCTAGGATCCTCAGTTACCCCAGGATCTCGAATATCACTGTTATTATATTTGTTAACAATTCATAACGATTAAATTTTGTACATAACAAGTACATGTGCAGAAATAGTCAAGGGAAGACTAATTCTCGATGAAGAATTATCTCAACAATGCTAATGACCCGAAATACTTGGTCAAATAACATTCATGAAGGTGGTCATAGAGGATCCCGAAAATATCGGACATCTTGCTAGCTAGTTTAGACTACAAATTGACACTTGTATCTCACACACAACACTATTTTTTACTGGAAACTTACTCTACAAAATTATTCACTTGTTCTCACTGAAATAATCTCTGTAATCATCATTTTACATTAATAAAATTACCAAGGAAGGTGACCATTGTCACCTCCCAGGGTTTTTTGTCGGAGATCATAGAAAGGATCAAGGGATTTCCTTGTAATCCCATGTGTCACTCTATTTTATCATTAGCTATTGCACAATTCGAACATCACAGTCTTTCATATAATTTGGTTGATTAGTACTTGTGTAATTTTTTACCAAACGAATTTGGTGCCCACGGTGGGGTCGTGGGTTCAAAGTTTTAAAAAAATCATGTCTACACAACCGATCCTTTCTTTGTCCTCTATTCCTTCCATTCCAACCAAAAACCCACCGCCTCCTCCGAGTGGGCTCCTCAATTAGAGGAAAACACCTGACACTTCCAAGAAAAACACCCCTTTGGTCACTAACTAAGGAAGTTTGGGATCTTCAAGACTCTGGGATCCAACTGCCTCAGTCACTACTGCAGAACTCTTTGGTATGATGAAGAAAATGATGCAACAAGTGACCCAACAGCCGGAGGAGAATAGAGAACTGCTCAAAGAAGTGGAGAGGATGAAGGCGGAATTTCAGAACTCCTAGGAAACAATGCCCACAGTTGTACAACCAATCATCCTGCACTTTAATGATCCTATTGAGACTCATATCTCTGTTCCTTCGTTTAAAAGAAGAAGATTAGATCCAAGCCTTGGGGTACTGATTCAGGATTTGGTCCAACCTATTCAACCTGTACTGACCACCTCAACCACGACTCCAACAACTACTGTTGAACCTGTTCTTGAACAACCTAGAACAACTTTTGAAGTTGGAAGTTCTTCAGCTCCTGAGCCTGTATCCCCTACGAGGTTTGAGCATTATATTGCCTCAGAAAGACTTGCTAGGTTCTTGGCTGAAAATGAAGTAGATCTTCCTTCTCACGGTAATGGTGTATCTATAGAGGAAGGCAACTTAAAGGGGGATTATTCATCAAACCCACAGCTCAGGAAGGAGAATACTGTGCTCAAACAACAACTCATCGAAAAGGATCTTCTTATTGAGGATCTTGATGCTCGTCTCTCAGAACATGAAGCTAAAAACTCCTTGAAGACCGACCAAATTTATACACTTCAACAAGAAAATACTCAAAAGTCTAAGCAAATTTCTGATCTCCAAGTCAATCTTGGTGCTCTTTCAGCCAGCTATTTGATCTGAAGAATAAACTTATCGCTGAATTTGGAGATAAGTTTCAATTAGCAGCTGAAGTCCCGAGTATTACTCAAGCCCAAGTCACCACTCCATCTTTTGAACAAACCGATAACCGGCCAGTTAGAACCACAATAGTTGTTCATCACTTTGAGGCGGAACCAGTTCAAGCTCCACCACGAATCACTATTAAACAACGAGGGAGAATGGTTACTTCTAAGAAAAGGGGAGGACTGGTATTTATGAAAAATACTGATCAGAACGTTCGTGGCGATCATCCTCAACTAACTGTAACCGACCTTGAAAAGAAGAAATTCTAGCATAAGTATGGAGATAGGTCAGGAGTTCGTATGTGGGGTTATCATGATAAACTCAAGTGCTTGATGGTCAATAGAATGAGTACAACAGTGGAGTACTACAGACATCATAATGACTTTTCTTCGCTCACCAAGGTAGATCTTACAGAGTTGTCTGCTGCTCCATTCTACAATCCCTCCAACAATTCTCAAGAAACGGCCTTTAAACTCTTCTTGGAAAATCAGGTAAGGAGAGGTTTTGTTAACATGAAGACTACTGAATCATTCTTGAAGACCTCCAAACATGTGTTTGACCCTATCACCAAAAAGGCTATTAAGAATGTGATGTGGCCTCCTACGAAGCAGTTGACAAAGATTCTTATCATTAGAAATTTTACTGATGGATCTTTGCACAACATGCTATATTGGGTTTATGATGAAGCAACGGCCACAACGGTCATCAAGTTTAATGGTGGTGTATGCAGGATCCTCAGAAAATCACAAGAAGAACACATTTCCTACCACTATGATGTCACCCTAGGGGGCAACTATGGACAACCGAGCATCCATGATCAATAATCCGAATGAGCCTTTCAACTCTCCTAGAAACCTTGATTCTAGTAACTTCTTAAATAGCAATAATATTAATACTAACTATACTAATGTTGATGCGGGCATAAACCCAAACATGGACATGGAACTTTAGCAGTTGAGACAAAGGATCTCAATCGTACTCGGGGTGGTCCAACCCATACCTGAAGCGTCACCAACAAACAAGTTACAGGATCTCAAGATTCTCTCCTGCGATAGACGATACCAAAGTTGCTAAGCGTTTCCAAACTCCTAGCATGAAGCTTTGAGATGGAACTACGGATCCTGAAGAGCACATAGTGCAATATCGAGAAACGATGAAGATCATTCCCATCCTAAGGCACCTAAAGGAAGCTTACATATGCAAATGATTTGGCTCAACCCATAGAGGATCAACTCTCAAATGGCTGCTAAACGTTCCCCCATACTCTATTATTTCTATTGCACACTTACTCAATATTTTCAATAACTAGTTTTCTTGCAGTAGAACATTCGAGAAGCTCACTATTGATCCCTATCGAGTGGTCTAGGATCTTAAGGAAAGGCTTAGGGACTTCGTTAACAGGTTCAGCAGGGAAGCTCTGATGATCCCCAACATCGACATGGCTAATGTCGTACAGGCCTTCAACATGGGACTAAGGAAGGATTCACCCTTCTATGAAGACCTTGTGATGATCCCATGCAAAAGAGTGGATGAATTCAGGTGCCGATCGTTAAGGTTCATAAGGCTTGAAGAGGACAAAGAGATCCAGAAGAGAAGCAACCATCCAACTGAATATAAGAACCCAAACAGGAAGGCCAAATCCTCAACCCCAAGATCCTACAAATCGAAGCCCTATTCCAAACCAGATCATCACAGGGTCAATGCCTAGGAGGATGAAGAAGAAGAAGAGGAACTTCTTAAGTTCATAGACAATTGTTTTTATGGGTATGTTTCAGGTATATATCATGCTATGCAGGATCTCAGAGATAAAGCAAGATGGCTGAAGAGGGATAACAAGTCCACTAGTTAGAAAGGCAAGTCCAAATTGTGTGCTTACCACAAAGATTTTGGTCACATGATCGAGGACTACATAGCCCTAAGAAAAGAAATCAGCTACCTTCTTAGAAAAGGACACCTCAAAGAGATCCTCAGGAGAAAAACAGATAAATCCAAGGAGAACAGTAAGGATGGTCACAGGATCTGGGAGGAACCAGGATCTCCACTCTCTAATGCTAACATAATTAACATTATCTCATGCCGATCTAACATCTATGTTACTTCTTATTCTCAGGATAAAAGACACGCCAAGGTCTCTAAAAAAGAAAAGGAAGATGGACCACGGAAGAATACCATGGTTAGCAGCGAAAAAGAAATTACATTTGACGAGGCGGACAGGGAATGGATTCAGGATCCCTACCATGATGGACTCATGATAACACTGTACGTGGCTAACCACTTCGTAAGGATGATCCTTGTTGACGGAGGATACATAGTCAAAATCATACTCCTAGACACACTAAAAAGGATGAACATCACAGCAGTAGAAATAATCAAGAGATCCTCAGTCCTCATAGGATTTAGTAGGGAAATAAAATACACGATCGAGGAAATAAAGCTACCAATATACATAGAGGGGGTAAACTCGATGAAAATTTTATGTGTTATTGAAACCTTATCTTCTTATAATGTGATACTAGGTAGATCGTGGATCTACGAGATGAAAACGGTCCCGTCAACATATCATCAGTGTGTAAACTTGCCTACTCCATGGGAAATAGTGAACATCATGGGAGATCAACAAGAGTCAAAAGAGTGTTATAAAACCTCTATGAAGTCTACGAACAAACCTTAGCAAGCATAGCAATTAAGGCAAGGGGCACGGCACGTTCTAGAAACAAAAGAGAAAGATGTGCAGGAAGTGCCCCTAGGCATCGAGGATCTTGAAGCTAAAGTCCTCATAGGATCCTCAATGCCTAATCAAATTGAGCAAGATCTGTTACACTTCTTAAGAACCATAAGCAAGACATTCACGTGGAAACACAAAGATATGATAGGTATAGACAATTATCACTCACAAACTTAATAATGATCCTTCTTTCTGACCAATACACCAAAAAAGAAGTAAATTTGCACCCGAAAGGAATCAGATCATCCAAGAAGAGGTAGATAAGCTCCTCAAGATGGGAATGATCAAGGAAGTGAAGTTCCCAAGATGGCTGGCTAACGTGGTTTTCTTACAAAAGAAAAACGGAAAATGGTGACTATGTTTAGACTACATGGATCTTAACAAGGCTTGTCCTAGGGATCCTTTTCATCTACTGCATATTGACTCTATGATAGACATGACAGCTGACCATGAACTCTTAACCTTCATGGATGCTTCAGCGGGATTCCAAAAAATCCAAATGGAACCATTTAACCAAGAAGATACAACATTGATAGCGCCAATAGGTATATATTGTTACACTGCAATGCCTTTTGGTCTTAAAAATACACGTGCAACATATCAAGGATTGGTGAATCGGATGTTTAGAGATAAGCTGGGGGACACGATGGAAGTCTATATTGACGACATGGTGGTGAAGTCAATGAAAGCGGAAGATCATCTCAAGGATCTTAAAAAAGCATTTGACATCCTAGACAAATACAATATAAAGTTGAATCCACTCAAATGCCACTTTGGGATGAATTCGGGCAAGTTCCTTGGGTATATGGTAACCAATAGAGGAATCGAAGCAAGCCCAGGGAAGATTAAAGCAATCGTCGAGCTGAAATTCCTGTCTTCAACAAAAGACATCTAAAGGCTAACTGGAAGGGTAGCGACACTCAACAGGTTCATTTCAAGATCCTCAGAAAAATGTAAACCATTCTACAACATCTTGATGAAGAACAAGAGGTTTGAATGGACTGATGATCACAAAAAAAAACTTTTCAGAAACTCAAAAAATACTTGAGTTCTGCACCATGATTGGTAATTCCATTAGACGGGGAACCAATCCTCCTCTACCTTTCAATATCCTCAACTACAGTAAGTGCTATGTTAGCCAAGGATCTTAATGGAGACCAACATCCTATCTATTATGTAAGTAAAAGTCTCTTGGACCCTGAAACTAGATACTCTCACCTCGAAAAACTAATTGTTGCCTTAGTAACCCCCTCTACTAAATTCAGACATTATTTTGAAACACATACTATACATGTAAAGACTAATTATCCTATTAAGAACATCATAAGAAAACTAAAAATGTCAAGAAGGATGTTAGTGATGATAAACGAAGTGGACATGGAAGCCAAGCAATGCCTAGAAGATGAACATTTGGGAAAATGGACACTATTCACAGATGGATCTTCAAATAAAAAAGGAACATGGCTAGGGATCATAGTAAAGTCGCCACATGGGTACATCCTACCCCAAGCAGTTAGTTGCGAATTCAACACTACCAATAATGAAGCAGAATACAAAGCACTCATCATGGCATTACAATTGGCTAAGGATCTTCAAATCAGGGATCTCTAGGTATTTGTTGATTCTTTATTATTAACTAATCACTTCAATGGATCTTATGCAGTAAAAGGTGAAATATTAGCACTATATCCGGAGATCCTCAAAAATTTAGCTTCTAATTTCGAGAACTTTAGGCAAAACCAAGTTCCCGAAGAAGAAAACATAGCAGCATGACTCATTAGCCAATTTAGGATCCTCCCTTAGGATCCCACCAGAAAGGAAGATTCATATAACCCACATAATAAACCCATTTATGGACACCCTCTTCGATAAATCTGATAAACAACCAACAAGCATAGCAGCTATCGAAGATCCTAACAATTGGATCAGGAAAAGTCACAAGGTTACCAAGAAGCTAGTAAATGATTCCATTTTATTCATGTGTGTCGTTACCTTCGATTCGGTAATGACTAAGAAGACAAGTATTGTTCAACTCTTAAAGAATCGAGTCCGATTAGTACAAATCCGCGAAAGGAGTTAATTGGTTCAGAGAACCATGTCTTATATAGTGACAAAACATCAGTAAGAATACTGAAGAAGTAAATGGTCGAGATAGTCGATAGAAATGTAACAATCTTCATTAAAGAATTGAGCAATAATTAGCCAGAGATGTGACTTGCTATGTGGTGTTACTGGTCACAAGAAATGTATCCGCCCTACTCTCACTATTCAAATGGCGGGGAGTCAAATTGGCGTTCAACAATCAAAGAATACTCCAACTAAAAAGGAGGAGGTGCGAAAAGCTAAAAGATATGTAGATCCGAAAGCACGAATTAGAGATACATGGTGCTATTCTTTCTGTTCCAAAACATCTACGTGTTGAGCAAACTCTTTTCATTTTCTTTATTCTATGAGCTCGATTTATTCGATCTGATTCTAATACAAGAGTTTGGATCGTTATGCATCTTGTGCGAGATAAAATCAAAGGTCATTAGAATATGACCATTCAAGTTGTTGTTATAGAAAAAGTAAAGACCTTATCTTGGGTTTAGTCTATAAACCAAGAAGGAGCAGGAGTCTGCAATGAGAATTGAGTTTTAACTCAAAGATTAGGATCGAATGTTCAATAAAGAATAAAGAGCGAGTGCAAATTTGAACACCGCCAGTAATTAGGAAGTTTGAAGAATTTGACAATCATTTGGCAAACTAAAAGTTAAATATCGTACATTTAGATTACCACAAAGGAAGTAAGTTAAAACTCGAATGTTGTAACTAGTAATTTTCTCGTAAACTCTAAATCTACTCACATCTTATTTGATTTCAATGCCTCAGATTCTTTTGTGCCTTATAAATTCGCATATTCTTTTCAAATTGCTTGTTACGTAGTTGTCCAATCATTTCATATAGATAGCATAGGAAATATATCATTACTTGCTGATAAAGCCTATAGAGTTAGTGTTATAGGAATTGAAAGTTATAATCTTCCTGCTAACCTAATTCCTATCTTTGATATTATTCTCGACATGGAATGGTTGTTAAAGAACCACGCAAAGCTCTTGTTCTAGAAGGAGATGATATGCATCTATATCGAAAGGGAAGATTCTATTTATGTCTATGATGAAAATAATAAATTTCTTTCTTAAAAACTCGTAAATTATGTCGAAGGGATATTCTACTTATCTGGCTTATACAGTTAATACCTTGAAGGAGGAGAAGAAAACTATGAATGATAACCTTTGGATAATCATCGACCGGCTGATAAAGAGTACATATATTCTCGCCACACGTGAAACGACTCCATTGGAGAAATACGCATAAGTTACTTAGATAAAATTGTGGCAAGTCATGGTGCGCTGCTATAGATTATTTCATACTGTGATACTCGTTTCAGTCCTCACTTTTGGGTGAGAATGAAGCATGAATTAGGATCTCGAGTTGCTCTTAGTACAACTTATCATCCTCAGACAAATGATCAAAAGAAGAGAGCAATCCAAACAGTAGAAAATATATTGAAGGTATATAAAGTACTGTATGAGCATAAATGTCATACTCAAATATGTTGGCGTGATGTAAGACGGAAGATCTTTAGAGGATCTAAAATGATTCAAGACATCACTAACAAGATACAAATTTTCCGAGAAAGAATGAAAGCGGCCCAGGATCGATAAATTCCCTATGCAGAAAAGAGAAGACGAACCGTAGAATTCCAGGTGGATGATTTAGTAATACTGAAGGTATTTCATGAAAAGGCGTTATACTACTTTGGAAGAAAGAACGGTTGGTAAGCAAGCATACTGCTTGGAATTGCCTAAAGACTTGACAAATATTCATGAAGTGTTTCATGTGAGCAATCTATGTAAAGGTTTAAGCATATTTGATGAAATGGTCCTATTATCCGAGGTGAAACTGGATAATAAGTTAAGTAGAAGAGATTGTAAATGAAAGAACGACTAATCTACGTAATAAAGAACTGAAGTTGGTGCTTCTCAAGTGTAAACACCATTGAGGCTCAAATGATACTTGGGAAAAATAAGAATGAAATAAGAGTGAAGTATCCCTAATTGTTTTAATCGTTATGATTTCGGGGATGAAATCCTCAAATGGAGGAGGTATTTGTAACATTCACATTCTGAAATTGTGTATTGTTATTATTAAAAGTGAATAAAATTGAGTGTTAAGTTCTAACAGCTAGTTTTTACTAGAAATGAAGTAAAACTATGTTTAGAATCACTCATAAAATATTGGAAGTCTTATGAGATTCCAATTAATAGCCAAATAGTGAAATTTAGCGAAAATATAAATTTTAAAATAAGTAAAATTTTATTATTTGATGTTGTAAATCATCCCGTTAGAAACTTGTAGGCGAAAACCTCGTCAAAATCCGAGTTATAACGAAGAAGTTATGACCAACTGAAGATCCACGACAAAATCGGCACGCTGCCGAATGACGTAAAAAGTGATTTTTTGATAAACTACTTTTTAGCCTTAGTAATCTAAATGAAATTCGTGGTATTCGTTAAACCGAGAAATTCGATAAAAAGAACGCAAAAATCTGACTTCGTATGAGGAAGTTATGATTTTTCGAAGTTTCAACTTAGCAGTAGACAGCTAAAAACTCGAAATTTAGATCGAACGATATTTGACCGATACATCCTAAATGAGAATCGAAGGTCTTGTGATTTGTAGTACAACGGTAAAAAGTATGATGAAAACGGATGTCGGATGAAGAAGTTACGAATTTTTAACGGATTTTCCTGTCCCGGTCTGTTAAAAATAATAATATTAAAAATAAACACAAAATTAGTCGACGATGTCTAAACGAAAGTTGTAGAGCGTAATTTTAGCTACGCGTGCATATAAAGAACGTAAAAAACAGAGCTCGTATGCGAAATTTGTGGATTTTAGAAGTTTGGGGCTCGAAAACCGAGAAATCTCACATGAATATTACCGGCCACGTCACCTCGCACGAAGCACGTGCGTCACCGGATTCGTGGCACGTCCGAAGAGCGACGCGTGTCGCATGCATTTCCGAGCCTCGGTTCGCCACCGCCGCCCCCTCTCGCATGCGAGCCACGTACTTCGTTCTCCTAATGCCACGTCCGAGCCTCGTAGCGGCCTCGTGGCCTTCGCTCCTCCTGCCAGATGTCTGAAGCTCGCAGGAGCCACGTCTTCTTCCTCGCATCCGAGCCTCACAAATTCTACGTGGCCCTCGCTGCTGATGCCACCGAGATGCTTCGCTGCTTGCTTCCTTCGCAGCCGACTCCGAACCTCGGCCTATAAATAGGAGGGTGCGAACCCTCCCGGCTAGAATTTGAAAATTGCCACTTTTAGCCCCTCTTTCCATATTTTCTTCATTTTGACTTTCCCCGAAGCCCTGGTATCAATTTTAGCACCCGAAACACGTCTCAAGACCCCCGAGAAGCCTGAAAATTTTATCTTTTTGGTTTTGAATCCCTACCTTCGTAGAGCCCGGTTTTCAATTAAGCTCCCGGTTTTCAACATAGAAAGTCATATTTAAAGCCGAAATGCTGTCCAAATTACTATTTTAACCCCCGGTTAACTTAAGGTGAGTTCAATATATAGGAACAATTGTATGGTATGTGTTATATGTGCTATGTGCTTCTCAGTGTTATTATTCTGAGTTATTCTCCCGTGTTATTTTATTCGCTATGTTTATAGCAAATATAATACCTTTGATCATGTGATCAGTGAAAGGACTTAGATTCACATTGGTACTAGTACGTAGCCTCTGGCCATGTAGAGCATGTCTCCGTAAGAGAATGACTTCTATTCTATGGCATTGGCAGAAAGTTAGATAGGAATGGTATGTAGCCTCCGACCATGTAGAGCACGACTCCGTAAGGGAATTGAACTCTATTCTATGGTATTAGCAAATGGTTAAACAGGGCGTGAAAACCCGAAATCTACCGAAATGGTTAAACAGGGCGTGAAAATCTGAAATCTACTGAAATGCTAAACTGGGCGTGAAAACCTGAAATCTATCATATTGATAATCGGAAATTATATGTCTTCTGTGCCATTTGGGCCAAAGCTTTATTGATGCATATCAAGTATTGAAATTGTTATGTCTCACTAAAAAGTATATCTTTGAATAAAGTCTTTGATTGATATGAATGCTTGTCACATGATTTCACATATGTCTTGTTGTTCCTCTTTGCTTTTGCCACATTGAAGTATATATAAGGCATAAGATTATATTGTATCTATTTATTGAATTCACTAAGCGTTATCGCTTATTCCTCTCAATGTTTAACAATTACAGGTGATGAGTATCCAATATAGTTTTATACTGCTGAAAGATTTAGAATAGTTAATACTATTTCTCTGTATTTTAATGTTCATGTATGTATATGAATAGTAGATTCCTGGGTAGATATGAAATGTAATAAAACTTAGTCGGTTTGTATCCAATCTTTTGTAATCACTTTATCAATATAAAATATTGTTTTATAAATATGCATGTAGCATGTTTTGATGAAGTAACTTAAGAAATCTTTTGAAATAGTATGAAAATTTGGGTCTTTCATAAATACGAAAGTTAGGATCTTTCATGTTAGAGCCCTTAGAGAACCCAATGACAAACTGGAGAAGTGAGTTGAAGAGCTGACATGGAGATTAGACTTTGGAAAACATTTGAGGGTATACTTTTTTATATTTCTTGTATCTAATTTGTTTGTAAATTTTTGTTACAACTATTGATTTGTTTTATCTTTCCATGGAACGATTATTTGTATGACATTAAATTTTATGCAATGGATTTTATTTTTTGTATATGACATTTTATTTTCTATTATGAGACATTAAATACAAATTTAATTTGAAAATTAGTAAATCTATAAATAATATTTTTTTTTAAACATTTTAAATTATGATACGCAAAAATGTGTGTCATCTTCATTTATGACATGGACTTTCTTGACAGATGCTTTCTTGATACGCATTGCATGTTATTAACACACGCATCGTAAGGTTACGAGACGTGAATGCGTGTCGTATTCCTTTATGACAAGGCCTTTCTTGATATGCATTGCGTGTGGTCAACTCACGTCGTAATTGTGCATCGTAAATGAGCGTCGTAAATGCACGTCGTCTCTCTTTATGTCAGGGCCTTCCTTGACGTGCATTTACGCGTCGTCTGAGCCTTTTACGATGTGCAATGAGCGTCGTGAAAGGCTGTTTTTCTAGTAGTGTAGTAAAGAAAGCAATACAACCATTATATATATAATTGAAAGTTTACATTGTTAAAAGAGTACATGTTCAAACCAATTACAATATGATGTCAAAAATATGAATTTAAACTGGCGCCGCAGCGTCCCTTCATCAAAAGTTGTTTGGTACCTGCAATTACTGAGTCCCTGGGACATACAAGTAGTTTTGAAAGAGTAGATCAGCATTTAAGCTAGTGAGTTTCATAAGTATTAAATGATAAAGTTTGTATGAACTAAAATGAAATGGTTTGTTTTTGTTTGTTGATTCCTAGAAAATCCCATATCTTCTACTTGTATAAATGTAGCCTTAAATCAAGACCAATGTTTGTTTCTAGAAAATTTATGTTTTCCCGCATGTGGGTAGTGGTTTAGAAGTTCCAAAATGGTATCACAATTAGGTTTTTCATTTATGTACGTATAAAATTTCCAATACGTTTGAAAAATCCGGTAAATCAATGTGCTTTTAATACTCCATGTGAGTTTTATAACCATGCTATTGACTAGAAATGCCTATACACAACGTTCTTCAAGTGTTGGAATGTTCTGACATTTGTCACCCCAAATGGTGTACTGTCGCTAACAGTCAGGGCGTGGGGTTGTCAATTCCATATAGATCTATACACAAACACCATGCTCCCCCTCCAAGGGATTCTGGTATATAATATAGGACTTGAAATGTGTACTCGAGCGTACGTGAAGTTTAATGTCTCACAAAACTTAGTATAAAACAGATTTACGTGTGAAAATGTTCGTTTGTTCTTGTATATGAAAGTAACTTCTTGAAATAGTATTTCCAGTATGTAAAAGTTCGTAGTGTTCTTGTAAAACTATACCTATTATAGTTTTCGAAAAGTCCGTTTCGTTTGTATAGTAATCCCTAGTAAAATGCTCACTTGTTATGAAAAGTATAATTTTTGTAGTGCCAAAACGGACACATATACATACAGTATAAGCAGAGTGTTTGATTTACATAAATACATAAATCATTTCTTATTTCAAAAGAGATGATGGTATCGTGGTATATTTTGCATACGAAAGTTTCCCTATAATAGTTATAAATCACATATGATTCCATTAATAAAAAGCGTATAATAAAATTTTATATAACACACAGTAATAATCGTGTATTTTACTTGTATTCCCCCCCTTGAAAGCATATAAAAGTGTTTATAAAATGTTTAAAAGTGTGGATTATAGGGGTATGAACTCACTTGAAAGATCGGAGAAGGCGAGATGAAAACCGAGCAGAATTTCGACTCGAGAAAGTGGATTTTCTCGGGATTCTCAGGAGCACAAACGACATTCGGGACTTGAGCAAGGAAATCGGGACTTCGGGATAGCACGTGCATGGAAAACGAGGCACAAACGCAAGAAATTTGAGAGAAGTTGAGCATTTTCTTTGGAACCCTTGCATCCCTTTTATAGGGAGTGGGAACCGCCTCGGTACGTAGGGCATACTCGTGCGTCATGCGTGACCGCATCCTCAACTGCCTCTGACTTTGGATGGGATGGGGCATAGCCTCGCATAGGGGCGACGTGGACGATCCAAGGCCTAGGCCTCGAGTACTCTGGGCGTACGAGTGTACACTGGGCGTAACTCGGATCGGCCCGTGACTCACCCTTCGGATAATACCGAAATTAAATATAAAAATTATATTTTTAATATTTAATAAACTTCAAAAATTCATATCTTCTTCATACGAACTCCGTCTTTGACGTTCGTTATATCTACGCGTAGGTGAGACTATACTCTACAACTTTCGTTTAGATTCCGTCGGCAAATTTTGAAATTATTTTTATTATTTGTTTTTAAAAGGTCGCGCTAAGAAAATTTCGTTAGAAATTTATAACTTCATTATCTGACGTCTGTTTTTGCCAGACTTTTTACCGTTGAAAAGCCATTGTCGATGTGACATCCCCATTTTCACGGCCAGAAAAGACCGATTTGTTTATGCTTTGTTTTATAAAATCAGAGTAATCTTTTAAAGAAAACAGTTGCGGAATTTGTTCCCAAAACAAAATATGATAAAAATTATCAAAGCATTTCTCGAAGAGAATGTATTTTCATTTAATAATAAAACCTCGGGATGTCATTTCCGATACAGACATATAAGCATAAACAGAACTTACATTTAATTACACAATTGATTTATATCTCCTTTAAATCTATCTGTGAAATATGTCTTCGTATTAATACCTGTGATACAAAGAAAACTGAGTGGGTCAGGCTTGGGAGCCTGGTGAGCATATAGGGTCTTCAACCCACAATGTTATAATTATTATATTCAACCATCAAACAATCAACTCAATTACCCATCCCTATTATCTTCTTTATTTCTTAGGATTTTACCCTAGGAATTCAACTACCCATCATTCATTCATTCCTAAGGATTGACCTAAGGAATTAGCACAAACTTCCATTGCTACATAAGACGCATTTGCCAACATTATCCTTTAAGTGCCTCTGCCAGGATTACGTCATACACTATGAGGCGCGACTACCAGGTTTATGACATTCTCTTTTAGGCGCATCTGCCGACATTATCCTATAAGCGCATCTGCTAGGATTATCCTATAAGCGCATCTGCTAGGATTACGACATTCACTACTTGGTGCATCTACCGATATTATTCTTAAACGTATCTGCTAGCATTATGATATTCTCTAATTGGTGCATCTACCAATATCATTCTTAATTATCTTTCATACCTCATCGTTTTATCACACACCAACTATCTCATCAACCCATGTTCTACCCAACATAATCGTAGATATAAAATACATATATACAGTTTAACTCATTTAAAAACTATATAAAACATCCATCCCACACTCATCTCAAATAAACAACAACATATAAACACATAGCACGTATTTTATAACAAATACTTCATATTTACGTGTTAAAAGAAAGTAACTACACACTCACCCAAACATATACTTAATACATTCAAACAATACTTGTATTATACCCGTGTTTATGAAAGGGACTATACACCCACACATATAAAAAAAAAACTTTATATTATACATATAACACGTAGTTTATACTAAATACTTAATAATTATGCGTTAGATGAAAGTAACCACACACTCACTTGATTAGAAGATGATAGGACAACACTACGACTTGTAGAAGTAGTATTCTTCGGTAGATCTGGAAGATCTTCACAAAAACCGGGCTCCTCGCGGGCAGAGCTTCGGCTCGGGAAACGCACTTCTCGAGACCTTCGGGGCCTCGGGACTTGCTTCGGGGCTCGGGAATGATACTGGGGCTTCGGGATATTTCTTGCACGAAAAACGATTCAAAAACATGAGAAAACGGGAAGAAATGAGCAAAGAAGTCGGTTGCCCTCGACAACCTTTTATAGGGGGCTGGAACACGAATTATGTTGGGCGTAATTCTAAATTACGCTGGGCGTAACGGCGATAAGATCACTAACCCCCCCCCCCCCCCCTTCGGATAATATCGGAATTTATATATCAATAAAATATCGAAAATATTTAATAAACTTCAAAAATTCATATCCTCCTCATACGAACTCCATTTTCGACGTTCTTTATATCCCCGCGTAGGTGAGACTACGATCTACAACTTTCGTTTAGACTCCGTCGGCTAATTTTGATTTATTTTTATTATTTATTTTTAGTAGGCCGGGACAGAAAAACTCCGTTATAAAATCATAACTTCTTTATCCGACGTCCGTTTTCACCTATCTTTTTATCTTTTTACTCCTATTAACGATACCTTCGATTCTCATTTAGATTGTTTCGGCAAAAAACCGCTCGGTCTCAAATCGAGCATTCGGGTTGCATACCGCTAATTCGAAACTTCGAAAAATCATAACTTCCTCATACGAAGCCAGATTTGGGCGTTCTTTTTATGCACGCTCATGGTTTAATGTATTGTACAACTTTCATTTAGATTGCTAAGGCTAAATATCGCTCTAACGTAAATTCACTTTTTACGTCGCGTTGTGTCGTGCCGGTTCTGTCGCGAAACTTCGACATGTCATAACTTCTTCGTTATAACTCGGATTTTGGCGTTCTTTATATGCACAGAAACCTTGTAACATATAGTATAACTTAATTAAGATTATTCCTTCAAAATAATCTTCCATCAAAAAGTCATTTTTGATGCTTAACGTCTCTAATTGACTAGCCCGGATCTACGGGCGTTACAATTATCTCCCCCTTAGGATGATTACGTCCCGGAATCATCAACGAAATAGGACTTGCATAATGATTCCACACGTTATTTATTCATCCTAGGTAATAACCGTAACTTCTATGTTTCCTCGAAAGAGTATTTAACTCTATGGCTTTCTTGACCGCAGAAGATGCCCAATCTTGCATCTGCTTATCGTACTATGTTGTACTTTCAATCGTAACCTTCAAGTTACCACATAAGTCCTTATTGTGGACTCCTTCTTCTTCTCAGGATAATTACTTGCATATATCTATTGTAACAAATCAATGGGTCGTGCTCTATTGACCTCTCATCGCACGATGTGACGCTTAGACTCGGTCTTAAATGAAGTTAAATTCCAAGATGGAATATACCTTTCTTCATATTCTAACATGATATAATCACATTTCAGCATGTAGCATTTGTACCTACAAACTTCTTTTAACAACGAGCGCGACACTATCAATCGCATTAACTTCAACCTTATGACTTAAGTCAGATGTTACATCTAACTTGGTCCTCTAGACCACGTAACATACTCCTCGTAGTCGAACTCAAATTTAAATATGAACACTAGGGTTGGAAAAAGAACCATATTACTAGTCATTACCGAAACAATGGTAATGACATACCAGAATAAAGTGGAATCAATTACTAGCTCCTTGGTAACCTTGTGACTTTCCCTGATCCAAGTGCGAGTCCTGTGCTTCCGGTAGTATATGCATCTACTATCTTTCACACCTACTCATACTCATCCCATGTATTGTTCGGCAGTCGACCAAGTCACCATACAAGAAAATCAGACAATCATTCAATACATCAGTTAGCAAAACTAGGGTTTATATTAATTCCTTGAAACGATTACACAAAAGTTCAAGTTCACCCTATACTATGCTTCTAATAGGCTCCATACATGATACTTTTCATATCGCTACTTTATAACTTGATCTTTAGATATAAGATCCTTATTCCTGATTCTTTGCATTGCCATCTGCTTCATCAAGGATCATTTGAAATGCTCTTGCCTTTAGCTTTGGCGGCGCCTCTAGCCTTGCTGCTTGATTTTTCCTTGGGCAGTCTTGCTTGAAGTGCCCTCTTCGTTACATTCGTAACACACCTTTTTGTTGAAAATACATTCATCGGCGTAGTGCCCATGCTTTCCACACTTGAAACATGTCACCTCCGCACCACATTTTCCTGAGTGCTTCTTTTTGCACTTATCGCACCACCTTCCCTCATCCCTTCCTCCTCCTCCAGACTCCGAGAATTTTCTTTTCTCATTAGAACCTGAAGTTCCTTCTAACTTTCTCTTCTCGCCAACTTCAACCTTACTGTCAGTCCTCCCCTTGATCATATTATCAACAGACTTGGCAGCCCAAATAGCTGCCTCTAGAGTAGATGCCTGACGCACTGGCACCGCATATTCCCAAGGGAGTCCCTTTGCGTACCGATCAACTTTTGTCAATTTGTCTGGGACGATACGCAAAGCAAACTCCATCTTGTCTGTGAAGGCATTAGTGTATTCATCCACTGACATGCTGCCTTTCTTCAATATCAAAAATTTGTTCTCCAACTCTAGTAGGTTTTGGGCCGAGCAGAACTTACGCTTGAATTGCACCAAGAACTCTGCCCAAGACAGTTGCAGTGGCTCGTTAGGGCTTAGGATCTTCCCTAGAGTGTTCCACCATCGAACGGCTCCACCTCAGAACTGACGCACTGCATAGATAGTCTGCAACCTGCCTCTGCAGCCACAAGTCATGAAGGCTAGCTCCATTTCCGATATCCAATCCATAACTCCGATCAGATCTTCCTTTCCAGTGAAGGTCGATGGTTTGCAAGTCAGAAAATCCTTATACTTGCATCCCATTCCATTATTCTTCCCATTCTGGTTGTTTTGCCTAACTATCAGTGGGTTGGCTTGACCAACAGATCCACTAAAGCTTCCACCTTCCGAGTGCCCTTCATTCACTTCGGGCTCTTCCACTTGAATTAACAGTTCTTCACGATTATGTTGAAGCAGACGTCTCGTTTCATCCATCTGACGATCCAACATCGTCTGAATCATCAGTTGTATACCGACCATTGTTATCGGTTCAGGTGCTGCTGCTATGATAGGTATTTGCTCAATCACTGGTGGTTGATTCCTGTTTTCATCAGCATTTCCAACTCCACTTCTTGTTCTCACCATTTTTGATCTATACACCAAATAAGGTGAAATTAGATCCTTATTCACGATAGATATTCAAATCATCCTTATCACTCTGAAACGTTTACATGCTAGTTCTAATATCGTAGACATACGCTTAGAATCCTAAACACATAAGGTTTCCAGATCCGGTCGGCAACAGACCATAGATCCGAACAAATAATAGCACCAATATAGCTATCACAGAAAACATTTAGCACATAAAAGCATTTTAGGCATCATTCCTAAAATAAACTAGTGCTTGTGTCAATTTAGGTGTACTATGTAACATATTTTAGACACACTGCTCACAATCATTACTTAGCATTCTAAGTTTAAGTCTAGAAATTTCCTACAATTTCCTAATTCGCTTAAACTAATGCTCTGATACCAACTGTGACATCCCCATTTTCACGGCCAGCAAAGACCGATTTGTTTATGCTTTGTTTTATAAAATCAGAGTAATCTTTTAAAGAAATCAGTTGCGGAATTTGTTCCCAAAACAAAATATGATAAAAATTATCAAAGGATTTCTCGAAGAGAATGTATTTGCATTTAATAATAAAACCTCGGGATGTCATGTTCCGATACAGACATATAAGCATAAACAGAACTTACATTTAATTACACAATTGATTTATATCTCCTTTAAATCTCTCTGTGAAAATATGTCTTCGTATTAATACCTGTGATACAAAGAAAACTGAGTGGGTCAGGCTTGGGAGCCTGGTGAGCATATAGGGTTTTCAACCGACAATAATATGATTATTATATTCAACCATCAAACAATCAACTCAATTACCCATCCCTATTATCTTCTTTATTTCTTAGGATTTTACCCTAGGAATTCAACTACCCGTCATTCATTCATTCCTAAGGATTGACCTAAGGAATTAGCACAAACTTCCATTGCTACATAAGGCGCATCTGCCAACATTATCCTTTAAGCGCCTCTGCCAGGATTACGTCATACACTATGAGGCGCGACTGCCAGGTTTATGACATTCTCTTTTAGGCGCATCTACCGACATTATCCTATAAGCGCATCTGTCGGGATTATCCTATAAGCGCATCTGCCAGGATTACGACATTCACTACTTGGTGCATCTACCGATATTATTCTTAAACGTATCTGCTAGTATTATGATATTCTCTAATTGGTGCATCTGCCAATATCATTCTTAATCATCTTTCATACCTCATCATTTTATTACACACCAACTATCTCATCAACCCATGTTCTACCCAACATAATCGTAGATATAAAATACATATACAGTTTAACTCATTTAAAAACTATATAAAGCATCCATCCCACACTCATCTCAAATAAACAACAACATATAAACACATAGCACGTATTTTATAACAAATACTTCATATTTATGTGTTAAAAGAAAGTAACTACACACTCACCCAAACATATACTTAATACATTTAAACAATACTTGTATTATACCCGTGTTTTTGAAAGGGACTATACACCCACACATATAAACAACTTTATATTATACACATAACACATATTTTATACTAAATACTTAATAATTACGCGTTAGATGAAAGTAACCACACACTCACTTGATTAGAAGATGATAGGACATCACTACGACTTGTAGAAGTAGTATTCTTCGGTAGATCTGGAAGATCTTAAAAAAATCGGGCTCCTCGCGGGCAGAGCTTCAGCTCGGGAATCGCACTTCTCGAGATCTTTGGGGCCTCGGGACTTGCTTCGGGGCTCGGGAATGATACCGGGGCTTCGGGATATTTCTTGCACGAAAAACGATGCAAAAATGCGAGAAATGGGAAGAAATTAGCAAACAAGTCGGTTGCCCTCGACACCCTTTTATAGGGGGTTGGAACACGAATTACGCTGGGCGTAATTCTAAATTACGCTGGGCGTAACGGCGATAAGATCGTTGACTCCCCCCTTCGGATAATATCGGAATTTATACATAAATAAAATATCGAAAATATTTAATAAACTTCAAAAATTCATATCTTCCTCATACGAACTCCGTTTTCGACGTTCTTTATATCCCCGCGTAGGTGAGACTACGATCTACAACTTTCGTTTAGACTCCGTCGGCTAATTTTGATTTATTTTTATTATTTATTTTTAGTAGGCCGGGACAGAAAAACTTCGTTATAAAATCATAACTTCTTTATCCGACGTCCGTTTTCGCCTATCTTTTTATCGTTTTACTCCTATTAACGATACATTCGATTCTCATTTAGATTGTTTCGGCTAAAAACCGCTCGGTCTCAAATCGAGCATTCGGGCTGCATACCGCTAAGTCGAAACTTCGAAAAATCATAACTTCCTCATATGAAGTCAGATTTGGGCGTTCTTTTTATGCACGCTCATGATTTAATGTATTATACAACTTTCATTTAGATTTCTAAGGCTAAATATCGCTCTAACGTAAATTCACTTTTTACGTCACGCTGTGTCGTGCCGGTTCTGTCACGAAACTTCGACAGGTCATAACTTCTTCGTTATAACTCAGATTTCGGCGTTCTTTATATGCACGGAAACCTTGTAACATATACTATAACTTAATTAAGATTATTCCTTCAAAATAATCTTCCATCAAAAAATTATTTTTGACGCTTAACGTCTTTAATTGACTAGCCCGGATCTACGGGCGTTACAGTCGAGACCTTCGATTTTCATTTAGGTCATTCCGGTCAAATGTCGCTCGATCTCCGTTTCGAGTTTTTAGCTGTCCGTTGCTAAGCCGAACTTGGAAAATTCAAAAATTCCTTATACGAAGTTAGATTTGGACGTTCTTTTTACGTACGCTCACGGTTTAGTGACATCTAACATAGTAGGTAACTTAATTAGAGATTTTTTGACATTTTATTTTCGAAGTTAATTTCATTATAACAAAAGTGGTTGCAATACTTGACTTTTTAAGTCGTTACAAAGAGTTGAAATATCGGGTTGTCACAACTTGTATTCTCAAGTTCACGTTAGACAGGTACACCACGATCTTTTGGAGAAGACGGAGCGTATAGAAGTCTCGTCTTTACTTTTGTTCAAACTAATGTATAGATAAAACATGTATTACTTTACTTTCAAACAAATGTAAATATTCCTATGTAATGTAATGTTTTGTGTTTACTATGTTTGCTATGTACATTTGTTGTGATACTTTACATGATGTCCTCCACCCCGGAACGTTTCCGCCATCGGTTTCGGGATGTGACATTACTGCTGAGGTAAAATATTATTTTCCTTATCACTTTTGCTTGTGATCTCCTCACATATCCTTTAAGGTATAAACTATATTTTGATAATGATAGTACTTTTGGGGGAAATTACTCCTTAAATATAAAATAGTCGGGTCTTGGTAGAAGACTACTTTTATTAGAAAATATAAGATTTTCTGGAAAGGATTTTAACACTCTGTAAATTCTAAACCACCATCTTTTATGAGATTATTTCGAAGAACAACCTGTATTTATATCAATGTCGTTAAATACTTATGAACTCACCAGCGTTAAAATGCTGATACTCGCTTTCAAAATAACTTGTATTCTCAGGTCATAAAAAGACAGGTACACTACGGGAGCTTTTGCGAAGTCAACCTAGTATCAAGCTGTAGCTTATGTTATTTCCTATATCTACTTCGATGTTGTTGTTAAATGTAACCTATGCAAAATTATTACTATTAATGCAATGATTGTTGTACTTTGATTACTATACTACATATGTTGTGATACTTGACATGATGTCCTCCACCCTAGAACGTTTCCGCCGTTCCGGTTTTGAGGTGTAACAGATTGGTATCAGAGCATTGTTTATAGTGAGCTCAATATATCTAATCATAAAAGATATACAACCTATAAATACATTGGGATAAAACACTCTGACCAAGAATTATACTTTAAAATATAACCATATTTTACAAAAGTATAAGAACATCCAGAATCTAAACACCCGAACAAAGTATCACAAGAAGCATAAGAATGAAGGTCTTTGGATGTTAACCACTACCGTCAAACCTGGGCAGTTATGTAATCGTAAGCTGGAATAAATATAACATGATCAACTATATTTATTCGAGATGCGACTAACGTGTGCGTAGGAGTGATGGTAGTGTTGCAACAAGTGTGAAACTTACCAAATAGGAATGCTATAGCCAAACATAAAGTTTAAAATACTATAGGAGTATTTTATGATACTAAGAGATTCACAATAAACCCAGAAGCATGTTCAGAAAATAAGAATCATGCAAGTAATTAAAATACTATAGTAGTATTTTAGGAACCATAAATAACCTTGTGTGAAAAAACTAAAAGAGATCCTTATTGATAGACCTATGATTACAAAGTGTATACTTCCAAGATTTTATATAGTAAGGATCTCATAGTCTGAGAATGTGTGGTTTAGCTCTACTTCCTTTTCCTTATTTGGATGTGGATATAGAGTAGTATTACATATTCGAAGGCCTATCAGATCTAAGTAACTTGTATTCTCAGGTCATAAAAAGACAGGTACACTACAGGAGCTTTTGCGAAGTCAGCCTAGTACCAAGCTGCAGCTTATGTTATTTCCTATATCTACTTCGATGTTGTTATTAAATGTAACCTATGCAAAATTATTACTATTAATGCAATGATTGTTGTACTTTGATTACTATACTACATGTATTGTGATACTTGACATGACGTCCTCCACCCTAGAACGTTTCCGCCATTCCGGTTTTGGTGTGTGACATAAATACCCTTAATGAGCTTGATTGGCCAAGGTTAGTCCTCGGCATCCTTACCCAAAAAAGTGTCCTTACCGGAACCTCTCTCTCTCTCTCTCTCTCTCTCTCTCTATATATATATATATATATATATATATATATATATATATATATATATATATGTATGTATCCGTTAGCACATCCATGAAAGAAATTAAGTATGCTCCTAATATAAAGATCGTATAAATGTGCTTTTTTTCGAGAAAAACTCATGCATGATTTCGCAAATTGCTCTTAAGAAAGTTGGTGCTTGTTTTGCGATAAAAAGATCAAAAGATAGAATGATTTATAATTCAAAATATGGTTATTTTAATGAATAGCTATTGAGATTATGAAATAACGAATCGTAACATTATTTGTGAAGATGTTGGGTGAGATTTCATAATGTAATCATGAAGTCTCCTGGTGGTGACTACATTATATCTCAGTGACAATTTCTCTTTGATTATATTTGAACAGAAGTGGGCCATTTTTTCTCTTTAAGATGCCTTCTAAAATCCTTTTCTCACTATAACATTGTAGTCTTTCTATATTCCTTTTACAACTTTCAATATGTAATAACTTGAATCCACGAATAATAAAGAAGAATAATTATAATCAAAAGGAAAACATAAGCATTGAATTAACGACTAGATTACATGAACGTAATCGAACTATCTAAGGCAATAAATAGTTATTAAACAGAAGTAAGTATATATTTGAATGAGAATGTCACATCAAATAACCATAAATTGAAAATGGCTCTACCAATGGATGCATTACACTCGACTATACAAAATTGAAAATGACACATCAATCCATGACACGACGATACGAAATAAAACTGGGATGAAACTGAAATTCGAATTCTTGTCCATGTCATGTTCGTGTCAAATGTAAAAAACACGATTTTATGTTCAGTTTCAAAAGTTGACAAAATTGACATGATTAAGCATGTGTTTGTCGTGTTTATCGTGTTATATACGATTAAATATTAATTAAATAAACTAATTATTATTTATGTTATATTTGACGTGTTTGTCGTTTTTATTTGGTTCATTTTCGTGTTAGGTAAAAAACACGACATCATATCGTGTTTGTGTTCGTGTTAAATTAAGACTTTGTTGTGTCATGTCATGTCAAACAAAAATACTACACGAGTGCGTAATTTGTCACCCTTACACTCGACATAACATCTATTTAGCAATAACATTGAAACGACGACATATTCCCTAATTTACTGTTTAATTTGGGCATATACAATCCATTGAACTTTATAGTTTAATATATTGTCACATCATCCATTGTACATCTATACAACACCATCCACAATCTTTTAAACACATATTCAATCATAATCATCATTTTATTCATTATAGTGAACCATTCAATGATCATTCAACTCCTCAATTCTACTATATTTTATGTCGTTGCCTACACTTTATTCATCTCTTATTCATCCCATATATTACTTGTATTGTAGATGCTCTTATGTCATTGTTTTAAACGATGTTTGAACCATCAACCATTTGGACCGATGAGTATTATAGTGATACTAGATACCGCTTGTCTATAAGTCATCTGGGATGTATAAGGATATATAATTGTATATGTATAAATGTATATAAAAGATGAATGAATTGAAGGCTTATGTAAATATTATATAATAAATAAATTTGAAAATGTTAATGTCATACACATATAAACATGATGCAATCATTGATGCTTTCAATTTCACCAAATATTTAGTTAATGAATAAAAATGGTCAATGACAAGGACCTCCTCTCTTGTAGCTACTCAATTGATTGGGTTGCCTTTTTCTTCTACCGCCACGTGTTCGCAAAATATCTCAATTAAAACATTTTAAAACCATGACCTTTTCCTTTTTGTTTTTTCTTGTTTTGTTAAAAAAATTGAAATTTAGTTTAAATTACTCTTAAATATTTTTTAAACATGTTTTACCTATTAGTTAAATTTGTTTTTATAATAATAATATTAATAACAGTTCTCTATATATTAAAAACAGATATTTGAAAGAGTAAAAAGGAAAAACGAGTATTTGAACTGGGAGGGCGAGTGGCGAGTGGACCACCGACAAATGTTGAATTATCACCGACTATTCTTTGCAAAACGGCTTCTTGAGCTGACTCAATCAACTACAAACGGTTTTTTGATTTTTGTTTCGTTTATAACTTATAATGCTATATGATATTTAAGTATATATATTTGGTATAAAATTTTGAGATAGTAAAATAATTAGGTTAGATGAGTTTGGTAAGAAGCTAAGGGATTTTTTTTCTCGTTAAAGTCATTAATTACTCAAATGGCTGAATGATATTGATTTATGTCCGGATTATATATATATATATATATATATATATATATATATATATATATATATATATATATATATATATATATATATATATATATAGGTTCATTTGAGATCATTTTAATTTTGTAAAACCGTGACACTAAATTTAAAAATAATTTTAAAATGCAAAATAACTGAAAAATCCAAAAATTCTTTTTTTAAATATTATTTTCGGAACTTGAATTAAAAAAAAATCCAGTTTTTTTTTAAAATACGTGAAATATTCTAATAGAATATTATACTGTACATATTCTAAAAAATAATTTTAAAATGCAAAATAAATGAAAAAATATAAAAATTCTTTTTTTAAATATTATTTTCGGAACTTCAATTAACTAAAAAAATAAACAAATAAATAAATAAAATCTGGTTTTTTTTTTTTTTGAAAAATACGTGAAATATTCTAATAGAATATTACACTGTACATATTCTAAAAAAATAAATGGAAAATCCAAAAATTTTTTTTTTTTAAAATATTATTTTCGCAACTTGAATTAACTAAAAAAAATAAAAAAAAATACATCTCACAGTCTCACAAAATTAGGTCGTCTCACAGAACCTAACCCTATATATATATATATATATATATATATATATATATATATATATATATATATATATATATATATATATATATATATATATATATATATATAAGGGTTCAATTGGAAAAAAAAGTTAAGAATGAAGGGATCATTTTCAGCCAATCATTTAATGTAAGCATAAAAGACATGGTAGCAAACTTGTAATTATGATAATAACCATCAATCTCAAATACGTAACTGTAGAGAATTAGATAACAGTTCAAAGTTGTTCCTAATTGATCGTTCATCATCTAATTTTTTTCTCCAACATTCAACAATCATTCATATTTTTCAATTAAACCCTCATCAACGTCATTTAGTGTTAATCAATTATCGATCGTCAACAATAACATTTTTATCAACACCATTCAACAGTTGACACCAAAAATTCATTTTTGGTTATTTTAATCCAACATTCAATTCTGTTTGAATATGTCACACCTCCAAACCAAGGATGACGGAAACGTCCGGGGGTGGAAGACTTCATGTATAGTATTGTAACGTCTGTGTTTCCGGGCTTGCCATTTTTAGCAATGTAATAGTCTATGTTAACCTTTGTAACCCGTTTTGAAATAATATAAGTGTATTATTTGAGTATTATGTGTTTTGTGCTTAATTGCTTAATTATGTGGTTTGATTAATTAAGAATAAAAAAACATCAAAATTTAAGTGTAAAATAAACTTTATATCTTTAGATAATGTTGTAGTAGTTGAAACAAGGTTTCCGAAGATATAAAGAATGCCGAATTCCGAGTTATAACGAAGAAGTTATGACCTGTCGAAGTTTGGCGACAAAACCGGCACCGCTGAATGACGTAAAAAGTGAAATTTACGTTAGAGCGATATTTAGCCTTAGTGATCTAAACGAGAATCGAAGATCTCGTTGTTAGTATCAAAGCGATAAAAAGTTAGGCGAGAACGGACGTCAAACGAAGAAGTTATGAATTTATAACGAAATTTTCTGTCCCGGCCTATTAAAAATAAATAATAAAAATAAAGTCAAAATTAGCCGACGCAGTCTAAACGAAAGTTGTAGAGCGTAGTCTCACCTTCGCGTGGATATAAAGAACGTCGAAAACGGAGTTCGTATGAAGAAGATATGAATTTCCGAAGTTTATTAAATATTTTGTATTTAAATTAAATCTTTAAATCCGGCATTATCCGAAGGGGAGTCAGCAATCCGATCCGAAGTACGCCCCGCGTACTCCGAGGTTGTCGACATTCGCAGCAAGTGGCTTCGGATGACGCATGCAGTGACGAATTCGGACGCGTACGCCCCGCATACGCCTGTATGCCCCCCGTACTCCGAGGCTCCAACCTCCTATAAATAGGATGCAAGGGTTCCGGGTTTATTTGCTAATTTCCTCTCGTTTTTGTGCCGAAGCTCTGCGCGTAAACCCCCGAAGCCATCCCGAAGCCCCGGTAATATTCTCGAGCCCCGAAGCAAGTCCCAAGATCCCGAAGATCCCAAGAAGTGCGGTTCACGAGCCGAAGCTCTGCCCACGAGAAGTTCGATTTTTGTAGAGATCTTCCAGATCTGTTGTGGATTACTACTTCTACGTGCCGTAGTGTTGTCCGATTATCTTCTGATCACGTGAGTGTGTAGTTACTTTCTTCTAATGCATAATTATGAAGTATTTTATACGAAATACGTGTTATGTGTATAGTTTTGTTGTTATGTACGTGAATGTATATTCATTTTCTTCTATCTCATGGATCTGATTTGTTTTCTATGAAATACGTGTTATGTGGGTGTGCCTCATCTGTTATGTGGAATATATATTGAATGAAAATGATATACAGGTTTTAAACAATGTATAAAAATGTATATTTTATCTACTAATATGTTGGGTAGAACATGGGTAGATAGTTGGTGTGTAATAAACAGATGAGAAGCCTCGATGTTGTTGTTGTTGACTAGTTATTCAGCGGAGTATGGATAACGACCACAGACTCCTTTTAGACAGTCTCGTGGAATGCTAGCAGGTTCATAACCTGTAGGTGTTGTGAACGATGTGTTCACCGGTGTACTCTATCCCTCTCATGGTTGCCTTTAGGATATCTATTGTTGAAGAAACCCCTTAGCAGTAAGGTCCGTCCCGATGAAAATCCTAGATTAGGTCCCTTGAGATAGATGTTGTTTTAGGGACGTAAAGTGAGGATAACGGGAATGGGTAATCGGGATAGAGATTGGTTGGTGAAATTAAATACAATTTATTTATTGTGGGTTGAAAACCCTATATGCTCACCAGGCTCCCAAGCCTGACCCACTCAGTTTTATTTGTATTAACGAAGTGGCGCAAGGGCGTAAGATGGATGAAACATGTTTTGTTTACAAGTCTGTATATGTATATATTTGTTGAATGACTTGTAATGTTATTGTTTATGCTTAATGGTCTGTATGGGAACATGACACCCCGAGTTTTGATTATATAATGAAAAATACATTTCTTTTATGAAATGCTTTGGTAAACATTGTTTTATCATGTTTTGTTTTCGGGAACAAATTCCGCAACTCTTTTAAATCAAAAGGATTTACTCTGAAATTATTTTAAAAAGCATAAATGAAATCGGTCTTTTCTGGCCGAGATTTTGGGGATGTCACAGTTGGTATGAGAGCATTAGTTTAAGCGAACTAGGAATTTGTAGGATTTCTAGACTTAAACTTAGAATCCTAAGTGAAATTTTGAGATGTGTGTCTGTTATATTTTAGACACGAGCACTAGTTTATTTTAGGAAAGTTGCCTAAAATGCTTTATGTGCTAAATGTTATATGTTGCCATATATGATATTATTTGTTCGGCTCTATGGTCTGTTGCCGACCGGATCTAGAAACTTTATGTGTGTAGGATTCTAAGTGTACGTCTACGATATTAGAACTAGCATGTAATCGTTTCGAAATGATAAGGATGATTTGAAATCTATCATGAACGAAGATCTAAATTTCACCTTATTCGGTGTGTAGATAAAAAATGGTGAGAACGAGGAGTGGCATTGGAAACGCGGATGAAACCAGGAATCAACCGCCAGTGATTGAGCAAGCACCTGTTGTAGCAGCAGCATCAGAACAGATCACCATGGCTGGGGTGCAAGACATGATTCGGGCTATGTTAGCCGAACAAAGGGAGGAGATGCGAAAAATGTTGCATAATAATAGGGACGAACCAATCATACCTATTGAGGAACCTGAATTGATTCCCGAGCAATCGGAGGAAGGGAACAATAGTCTTTCTGGGAGCCCAAAGTCTGTTGAAATAATGGATTGGATCTCCGAAATGGAGATAGTATTTGAAAGTTGCGACTGTAGCAACAAACAGAAGACTGTCTTTGCAGTCAGACAACTGAAGACTGGAGTATTAAGTTGGTGGAAGTTGTTGGCAGATACTATGCCACGAGGAGAAGCCCTGAAAATGTCATGGGAAGAGTTCTTGGTACAATTAAGGGTGCAATATTGTTCAGAGATAGATCTGATTGATCTGAACAATGAGTTCCAAAACTTGAAGAAGGGGAGGATGAGCGTAGACGACTATGCTACGACATTCACTGAGAAAATGAAATTATTTCTGTACCTAGTGCCAACGGAACTCTCCATGATTGAGAGGTTTGCTAATGGACTGCCTACCGACTTTGGCCCCGTAGTCAAGATGGCAGCTACTCTGAAAACGGTTGTTCGTGCAGCTAAGAATGTAGAGGCCCAGCAGAAGGAAAAGGGTCTGGAAAGGATAGAAGTTGGTGAAAAGAGGAAGTTCGATGGAACTTCAGGGTCCAATAAGAAAAACAAGTTCTCGAAGTCTGGTTCGAGGGGAAGTGGAGGCGAAGCGAAATGGTGCGACAAATGTAAGAAGAAGCATCATGGAAAATGTGAGGTAGTGACCACATGCTACAAGTGTGGAAAGCCAGGTCACTATGCAAATGAATGTACCCTCACTAAGAAAGTTTGTTATGGTTGTGGTGAGGAGGGACACATGTCGAGGGACTTCCCGAAGAAGAAGGATGCAGCTAGACCCAACATTCTGCCAAAGCCAAAGGCGAGAGCATTCCAGATGACACTGGAAGCTGCTAAAGATGAAGCCGATGTCGCTTCAGGTACCTTTCTCGTTAACAATTTGCCTGCCCAAATTTTATTTGATTCTGGAGCCAACTACTCCTTTATATCGCATGAATTTGGTAGAAAACTAGCTTTGCCTGTTGATAGACTAGATAATGCTTTCTTAGTCGAAGTTGCTAGTGGCAAGTTTGTACCTATTAGCCATCGTATGAAAAACATCTTAATCGACCTTAATGGGAATAAGTTTCACGAGGAATTATGACCTATCGAACTTAATGGTTTCGACATCGTGTTGGGAATGGATTGGCTTAGTGCCAATGATGCCGAAATTTTATGCAAGAAGAAGATAGTTAAAGTAAACCCGCCTGGAAAGGAATCGTTTATGGTGTATGGGGACAAACGTCGAGTGAATTCTGGAATCATTTCCCTAATGAAAGCCAGAAAGTGTTTGACCAAGGGATGTACATCATGTTTAGCATTCGTGATTGATGCTAAGAAGGAAAAGAAGGTGATGCAGAGTATTCCTGTGGTGTGTGATTATCCGGAAGTATTTCTCGAAGATCTTCCTGGATTACCACCTGATCGACAAGTGGAATTCCGTATTGACTTGTTACCAGGAACAACGCTAATTACAAAAGCACCTTATCGATTAGCACCGACAGAGATGAAGGAGCTGATGATGCAACTTCAGGAGTTATTGGACAAAGGTTTCATTAGACCTAGTTCATCACCCTGGGGAGCTTCGGTGTTATTCGTGAAGAAGAAAGATGGAAGTATGAGAATGTGCATTGATTACAAAGAGTTGAACAAGGCAACAATAAAGAATAGATATCCGTTGCCGAGGATTGATGACCTATTCGATCAACTACAAGGTTCGAGCTATTTCTTGAAGATCGACCTACGGTCAGGATATCATCAGCTGAAAGTGAGAGAGCAGGATATAGAGAAGACTGCGTTCAGAACTAGATATGGACACTATGAGTTCTTGGTTATGTCGTTTGGACTAACCAATGCTCCGGCAGCATTCATGGATTTAATGAATAAGGTTTCTAATCCGTTCCTTGATAAATCCGTAATAGTGTTCATAGACGACATTCTGATTTACTCAAAAAGCCATGAGGAGCATGGCAGACACTTGCGAGAAGTGTTAGAAGTCTTGAAGAAGGAGAAGCTGTATGCTTAGTTCTCCAAATGTGATTTTTGGATTCGTGAAGTCCAATTCTTGGGTCATGTGGTCAACCAAGAAGGGATAATGGTTGATCCAGCGAAGATCGAAGCTGTGATGAAGTGGGAACAACCGAAAAGTCCCACGGAGATCCTAAGCTTTTTAGGATTAGCCGGATATTACCGAAGGTTTATCCAAGGCTTTTCTTTGATTGCTACTCCATTGACAGCTTTGACCCACAAAGGAGCTACTTATGCTTGGAGTGATAAGCATAAAGAAGCATTCGAGAAGCTAAAGAAGAAGCTATGCGAGACACCGATACTTTCTCTACCCGATGGAGTTGAAGACTTTGCTGTTTATAGCGACGCGTTTGGTGTTGGATTGGGTTGTGTTTTAATCCAAAGAGAAAAGGTGATAGCATATGCGTCTCGACAGCTGAAGGAGCATGAAAAGAACTACCCGACTCATGATTTAGAGTTGGCAGCGGTAGTTTTCGCTCTGAAGATATGGAGGCATTACCTCTATGGCACGAAGTGCAAACTTTTCACTGATCATAAGAGTCTCCAATATCTCTTTAATCAGAAGGAATTAAATATGAGACAACGACGTTGGCTGGAATTACTTAAGGACTATGACTGTGAGATACTTTACCACCCCGGTAAAGCTAATGTTGTTGTTGATGCTCTCAGTCGGAAAGTCAATCTTGAAAGGAAAAGGCCAAGAGCGTTGAGAATTGAAGTTGTCTCGAATATTTTAGAAAGTATAAAGAAAGCTCAAAGCAAAGCTTCTGAGAAGAATGACCGGAAGGAGGAACATTTGGGCAAAACGTTGGTGTTTGGTACAAATGGTCATGGATTGAAGGTGTTCCAAGATCGGATTTGGATACCTAAGATAGGAGGAGTCAGAGATCTTCTGATGGAAGAAGCTCACAAGACCATGTACTCGATTCATCCCGGTAGCACTAAAATGTATAGGGACCTGAAACCCTACTACTGGTGGCCGATGATGAAGCTTGATGTTGCAAAGTATGTGGCAGAGTGTGTGACTTGTGCGAGAGTCAAGACACAACATCAGAAACCGTACGGGAGTTTAGAACCATTGCCTGTGCCTATGGGTAAGTGGGAAGACATTGCTATGGATTTTGTCACTAAACTACCCAGAACAAAGAATGGTCATGACATGATTTGGGTGGTCGTCGATCGATTCACTAAGAGTGCGCATTTCATAGCAGCCAGGGAGAAATGGTCTATGGAAAAGCTTTCGAATTCTTATGTGAAGGAAATTGTGAGACTTCACGGTGTTCCGCTAACGATTGTATCGGATCGTGATAGCCGTTTCACCTCAAGGTTTTGGAAAAGTCTACAAGAGGAATTAGGTACCAAGTTGTGTTTAAGTACAGCTTACCATCCGCAGACTGATGGTCAGAGCGAACGAACGATACAAACACTTGAAGATATGCTAAGAGCATGTACCTTGGAATTCCTAGGTAATTGGGATGAACAATTACCATTGGTAGAATTTTCCTATAACAATAGTTTTCACTCGAGCATTAAGATGGCACCTTACCAAGCTTTGTATGGACAAAAGTGTCGTACGCCGTCTTGTTGGCTTGAGGCTGGGGAAAAACAGTTTATGGGACCAGAGTTGGTTCATCAAACTGCTGAAAAGTTGAAAATAATTAGGGAAAGAATGTTAGCAGCTCAGGATCGTCATAAGAGCTATGCTGACAAAAAGCGAAGACCAATGACTTTTGAAGTTGGGGATTCGGTCTTGCTTAAAGTCTCGCTGTGGAAGGGACTTATAAGATTTGGTAAATGGGGAAACTTGATTCCAAGGTTTATTGGACCGTTTAAAGTTCTTCAGAAGATTGAGAACCAAGCTTACAAGCTCGAACTACCAGAAGAACTGAATGGAATTAATAACACTTTTCATGTGTGTTATTAACAAAATTTCACGGGGGAAGTTCCCGACATGATTCCACTTTCGGAGTTAAGAATCGATGAGAACAAAAGGTTGATTGAAGAACCAGAGGCAATTGTTGACCGAAAGACTAAGAAGTTGCGACGCAAGATGGTCGAGTTAGTGCTTGTCCGATGGAAACACACGAATGGGCCGAATCTCACCTGGGAGACGGAGAGTGACATGATGGGTCGCTATCCGCATTTGTTTGTTGAGGTGTGATTCCGGGGACGGAATCATTCTAAGGTGGGGAGAATTGTAACGCCTGTGTTTCCGGGCTTGCCATTTTTAGCAATGTAATAGTCTAGGTTAACCTTTGTAACCCGTTTTGAAATAATATAAGTGTATTATTTGAGTATTATGTGTTTTGTGCTTAATTGCTTAATTATGTGGTTTGATTAATTAAGAATAAAAACAAGCGTCAAAATTTAAGTGTAAAACAAACTTGATATCTTTAGATAATGTTGTAGTAGTTGAAACAAGGTTTCCAAAGATATAAAGAATGCCGAATTCCGAGTTATAACGAAGAAGTTATGACCTGTCGAAGTTTGGCGACAAAACTGGCACCGCTGAATGACGTAAAAAGTGATATTTATGTTAGAGCGATATTTAGCCTTAGTGATCTAAACGAGAATCGAAGATCTCGTTGTTAGTATCAAAGCGATAAAAAGTTAGGTGAGAACGGACGTCAAACGAAGAAGTTATGAATTTATAACGAAATTTTCTGTCCTGGTCTATTAAAAATAAATAATAAAAATAAAGTCAAAATTAGCCGACGCAGTCTAAACGAAAGTTGTAGAGCGTAGTCTCACCTTCGCGTGGATGTAATGAACGTTGAAAACGGAGTTCGTATGAAGAAGATATGAATTTCCGAAGTTTATTAAATATTTTGTATTTAAATTAAATCTTTAAATCCGGCATTATCCGAAGGGGAGTCAGCAATCCGATCCGAAGTACGCCCCACGTACTCGAGTACGCCATGCGTACTCTGAGGGAGTCGACATTCGCAGCAAGTGGCTTCGGATGACGCATGCAGTGACGAATTCGGATGCGTACGCCCCGCGTACTCCGAGGCTCCAGCCTCCTATAAATAGGATGCGAGGGTTCCGGGTTTATTTGCTAATTTCCTCTCGTTTTTATGCCGAAGCTCTGCGCGTAAACCCCCAAAGCCATCCCGAAGCCCTGGTAATATTCCCGAGCCCTGAAGCAAGTCCCGAGATCCCGAAGATCCCGAGAAGTGCTGTTCACGAGCCGAAGCTCTGCTAGCGAGAAGTTCGATTTTTGTAGAGATCTTCCAGATCTGCTGTGGATTACTACTTCTACGAGCCGTAGTGCTGTCCGATTATCTTCTGATCACGTGAGTGTGTAGTTACTTTCTTCTAACGCATAAGTATAAAGTATTTTATACGAAATACGTGTTATGTGTATAGTTTTGTTGTTATGTACGTGAATGTATATTCACTTTCTTCTATCTCATGGATCTGATTTGTTTTCTATGAAATACGTGTTATGTGGGTGTGCCTCATCTGTTATGTGGAATATATATTGAATGAAAATGATATACAGGTTTTAAACAATGTATAAAAATGTATATTTTATCTACTAATATGTTGGGGAGAACATGGGTAGATAGTTGGTCTGTAATAAACTGATGAGAGGCCTCGATGTTGTTGTTGTTGACCTAGTTATTCAGCGGAGTATGGATAATAACCACAAAATCCTTCTAGACAGTCTCGTGGAACGCTAGCAGGTTCATAACCTGTAGGTGTTGTGAACGATGTGTTCACCGGTGTACTCTATCCCCCTCATGGTTGCCTTTAGGATATCTATTGTTGAGGAAACCCCTTAGCAGTAATGTCCGTCCCAATGAAAATCCTAGATTAGGTCCCTTGAGATAGATGTTGTTTTAGGGACGTAAAGTGAGGATAGCGGGAATGGGTAATCGGGATAGAGATTGGTTGGTGAAATTAAATACAATTTATTTATTGTGGGTTGAAAACCCTATATGCTCACCAGGCTCCCAAGCCTGACCCACTCAGTTTTATTTGTATTACAGGAAGTGGCGCAAGGGCGTAAGATGGATGAAACATCAAGTTGTTTTGTTTACAAGTCTGTATATGTATATATCTGTTGAATGACTTGTAATGTTATTGTTTATGCTTAATGGTCTATATCGGAACATGACACCCCGAGTTTTGATTATATAATGAAAAATACATTTCTTTTATGAAATGCTTTGGTAAACATTGTCTTATCATGTTTTGTTTTTGGGAACAAATTCCGCAACTCTTTTAAATCAAAAGGATTTACTCTGAAATTATTTTAAAAAGCAGAAATGAAATCGGTCTTTTTAGGCCGAGATTTTGGGGATGTCACAAGTATCACAACAACGAGTATAATAGTGCTCAAAGTAAATAAAACCATCATAAATATAATTGAGAAAGTTACACCAAGGTATATGTTTACATGATTCAAATCAATTACATTATGATAACAAAATGAACTGTTTGACGATTTATCGTCCCATCCTCAAAACGCTGTTGATTTCCTTTTTCACTGAATTCTTGAGAATACAAGTTGTTTCAAAAAGTGTCAACATAAAGGTTGGTGAGTTCATAAGCTTTTTAGATAAAGAGTTTGGAAACCGTTCTTTATAATGTATGGTGTGTTACCAAGAAAAATCCAATATTTTCCTTATAAAGGTTGTGTTCCGAAATGTCGGGACCGAAAATGAACAAGTATTTGTCATACTTAAAAATATAAAAGTGGTTTTAAATTGGCGTAAAACCCTTTCTGATTTGAGAAAAACCTCGTAATGAATGGTGTGTAGTCTCAAATACCAAGACTGAAAGTATACAATAATATGTGTAATTATTGATATAAAAAGTCATTTTAAATTGACATAAAACCCCTTTTCTATTTATGAAAATCCGTGTAAACTTTATGTGTTGTTAACTCCCTATGTGATTCGTTATAACCACACTATGACTGAATGAACCTGCCACGACGTTTCTCAGGCATCACGAAACTGAAATGACATTTGTCACCAGTAGACCTGCAGGTCCTACTGTAGCTACCAGTAAGGTGTGGGGTGTCAAACCCAATATAAATATATAAAAAAAACAATCACGTTCTCCCTACAACAGAGTCTGGTTATAACTACTAGGAATTTGGATCCCGCACTCGGACGTACGGGAAGAGAATATCTCACAATTTAAGTTAACAAGTTTACGTGTAGTGTGCGTGAGTGTAAAACCTTTTTTTGTATGAATAAAACCTTCAGAAATGTGTTTTTTGTGTTAATGGAAACATAAACCATACCTATTATAGTTTACCAAAACGTTTAAATGTAATTGTTATAACTTTGTTTATTATGGTTAACTACTGTATTTGTGAAGGTAAAAGCCCTCTTGTTTACCGATATGTATATATACTTTTGCTAAAGTGAAGCAACATGAAATATAACAACTAATTAGTTACTATACTTTTGAAGGTAAAAATACATTTGTTTTCTGATGTATGACTATATTCTAAGATAAAATGTCATCTATTTGCAAGAAACATATATTCTCAAAAAGATATACACCTTGCTCAACATGTTACAAGGTGAAATGAAATTTATAGCATTTTTCTGTTGTTAACATTTTCTTTGACTTTTCTTAGAAAATTTATAGAAAAATCATCAAATGTCCAAATCAGAATCCGTAACTTCTGAGAGTTTGGAAAATGGGTATAGTTTGTTCATAAATTTTATTATGAATTTTAATGATCTCAAACTTGTGTGAAAACATCCATAATCACAGACAGTTCCGGATTGATGTTTGAAATGATAGGAAGTTTTGTAAAAATCACCATAAATTGTAGAACTTGTACCTGGTCCATCTATCATTAACTTACGTATATAGGTCGTATGTGCTTAAGGTTGGCAAGACAGTTGGATGGGTAACTCTGCCCCATGTCCACAACCAGACAAGGAACAGGAAATAAGGCAGAAGGACAAATCCAATTTCCGTAGAATCTTAATTATACATTCTCCTCGTGTATACACGTAGTAGTGGTAGACTAACCGTATGCGTTCCAAGCTTTTGTGCTTGAACCTTGTCTGTTGTATGTGTGACATCCTTGAAGGGTCTCTTGGAAATACTTGTGATAAGGTTTCGGGAAGTATAACACTCCTCTGGTGCGTGTTTTGGGGTTTCACAGTGAGAAATGACTGAGAGGTCCGTGTTGGATGTGTTTATGGGAGACAAGGGTTTTGATATTCAATGCGTTAGGTGAAGGGTCCTTTCGTAGTCGTTAAACCAGGAAGATGAGGACTATACCCATCGAAATTGAATGGTGACAACAATATCTCTTTAGGTAAAACATGTGTTAAGTTGTATTCGTAGGAAGTGTTCATTAGGGTGATAGAGTATCTTGTGTTTCTCTTTAGTGTGTTCCGTTTCACCGCATAGGTAGCATACTGGGCCTACCTTGGTGCTGGTGATTGAAGGGAGGTGTTGGGTTTGGCTTCTACAGAAGCGGGCAGTATGTCCGTTCTTGTCGCAGTTTTTACAATGCATCTCCCGGAAAACCCCATTGTGATGGAAGCCACACTTGATACACTTTAAGAGAGATCCCTTATATGGTCTGGCCGACACTTTGGTGACAGACCGTGTGGCTAGTGTCGAGGCATGTGTCGTGACTGTTGTTGTAATGGCAGGTGCAGCTATGGATTGCTTTCTTCCAGCGAATTTTTGAGGTAGGTTACACTTCTTTTCATCCCAAAACTTCCGCTTCTTGCTCGTATGTTTGTGGCCTGACGTGCCTTCATGGGCAGACACCCGCCGGTGTTCCTGTTTGTCACAACAATTTGTATTGTCGGCACCGTTTCTATCTCTGCTGGGATTGTGAACATTGAGTTGCACCACGATGGCTGTCAAGGCTGTTATGACTGCACCTTGAAAAGTAGCAGAATCTATTTGCAGGGTTGGTGCCTTGCTAGTTGGTTGGTTGCCTCTTGGTGAAGACATAGCTCTGTTTCAAAATGATGACAACTTCGTAAGTGGGGGTAATTATCTCAAGTGCACTTTTACGATTTATATTCACATATATAACTTTTGCACATTGTTGTACTATTCTTAGTGTCTTCGCTAACGTTCTTGAGATGGAGTTATGGTAGTGGGTAGAAGTGGGTTGCATACGGGCGTTTAAGCTTTACTCCTCTTAGGATCATGTTTGTCCACACACTTAGCTGAGGAGTTTTGATGGGAACCCGTGCATTAGCGTTGGTATGATCGCACCATATAGATCTACGAAGAAAGCATCCCCTCAATCATAAGGTTTAAGGGGAGATACGGTAATGAGTCTTTAGAATGGCTACACGTCGCGAGTTTTCTAACTAAGTTCATCGATCTTAGTTCAATTTGTAACGTATTTCAGTTTTTAAGGGTGTTCTGAAAACAGTTCATAACGAGAGTCTTTATATGGTAAACTCATGAATTTTAGTAGTTTTGTATCCAAATGAAATCTTGTAATTTGAGCCAAGCTAGGTCCTTAATATGACCAATTGATGTATGCTTAGTGGTATGATTAAGACTTAATAGACCTTTGAGTCTGATGGATCTGCTGTAAACCATTTTGTTAATATGATTCTAGAAATTTTGGTTTCAGAGAGAGTTTTGACCTAGATGTAGGCCTACACCAGATTATTGTAAGGAAAAGTTTTGATAGCAACTAAATCTCTTGATTAGTATAACCGCTTAAATCACACTGTTGTGCTTTCACCTAGAATATAGTAGTACCAACGCATACTCATGAACTTAATTTAAAAGGTTATGTGAGCGGTATGAAATTACTCAGGATGAGCGTCCCCTGTGATGTCTGAGGCAACGTCGATGCACCATGCAACTTTGCCAATCGACGCTTGGCTGCAATCATCCTTTCTTTGAATGTCGTGTGTCTACCCTGTTACTCACTTTCCCTTGTCCGAGCGGCGATAGTGTCCTAAAAAGAGAGTTGGTCTCTGAAATAGTAGTCTCTTCCCGAGTCTCAGGTATGTGAGACGGTGGGGTCTTGTAGTAGCGCGCAGTTTTTGAACTCGGTTAGCAGTCTCCCTGTGTTAATCCCCGATGTTCGCGATCCGCCGGGTCTTTGCTGGGAGGGCTCTGTCAGTCGGTCCTCAGTGGTTGAGGTTATAGCACCCTCGTTGGTCTCCACATGGTGATTACTGTCATTGCTATCAACTTCAACCCTCGATCACGGTTGGCCAACGGGGCACAGGTTCAATGTAGTCGAAACGGTTCGTGGGAACCCTGGCTATGCATGAAGGGTTGATTACCTCCAGTTCCGCTTCTGATTCTTCTCATAACCATCCACCATTTCTCTGGTTGGGAAAGTAGGGGTCTTCTGGTAAGTAGGACCTTGCTATGTTATACGTGCGAGAATAGGAGTAAGAATATAATTATTGGACGAACTATCTAGATAATTATTAGATGATCTGTATCAGATATGTCAATACTTGTGTAGTGTATTATATGAAATCAAGGCAGGATAGTCCTTTAAATAGGTGACTCTAACTCCAAATCCACAATCCAACGAGAACAGGAAGTAAAGCAACGGTCACAGATTCTGAGTCTATAACGCCTAAATTTCATATAACCTTTGCGTATCCACTTAACAACTATTGACCTACTTGATATAGAGTTGTTTAGTTCTCGTGTAAGCACTTATAGTAACACAAAATACTCCCATAGTATTTTAAACTCATGTTCTGTTCTAATTTTCCCATTGTGGTAGTGTTGGTAAGTTTTTAGACTTGTCGCCATATCACAACCATTCTTTGGCATGTGCTAATCACTCCTCAGACGAGCATAGTTGATCAGGCTATTCCACTCCCAAGACTGACCATACATCCCCGAGCTTACATGTGATATTCGACAGTCATTACTTTTGTTTTGTTCTAGAATGATGTTGACCTTAGTATGTACGCATGCATGTATACTTTTAACAAGATACTATTTATTTCTAAAAGTATATTTGTTTTGAAAACTTTAAATCAGAAACCTTAGTCCCAATGCATTTATGGTTTGTATATCTTACGTGGTTCCATATACTTAGTTCACTATAAACAATGCTCTGATGGCAATCTATCACACCCCCAAGCCAAGGATGGCGGAAATGTCCGGGGGTGGAGGACTTCATGTATAGTATCACAACAACGAGTATAATAGTTCTCAAACAAAATACGACCATCATAAATATAATTGAGAAAGTTACACCAAGGTATATGTTTACATGATTCAAACCAATTACATTATGATGACAAAATGAACTATTTGACGATTTATCGTCCCATCCTCAAAACGCTGATGATTTCCTATTTCACTGAATTCCTGAGAATACAAGTTGTTTGAAAAAGTGTCAACACAAAGGTTGGTGAGTTCATAATCTTTTTAGATAAAGAGTTTGGAAACCGTTCTTTGTAATGTGTGGTGTGTTACCAAGAAAAATCCAATATTTTCCTTATAAAAGTTATGTGGTCCGAAATGTCGGGACCGAAAATTAACAAGTATTTGTCATACTTAAAGATATAAAAGTGGTTTTAAATTGGCGTAAAACCCTATCTGATTTGAGAAAAATCCCGTAATGAATGGTGTGTAGTCTCAAATACCAAGACTGAAAGTATACAATAATATCTGTAATTATTGATATAAAAAGTGATTTTAAATTGACATAAAACCCCTTTTTGATTTATGAAAATCCCCGTAAACTTTATGTGTTGTTAACTCCGTATGTGATCCGCTATAACCATACTATGACTGAATAAACCTGCCATGATGTTTCTCAGGCGTCGTGAAACTGAAATGACATTTGTCACCCGTAGACATGCAGGTCCTACTGTAGCTAGCAATAAAGTGTGGGGTGACAAACCCAATATAGATCTATACACAACAATCACGTTCTCCCTACAACAGAGTCTGGTTATAACTACTAGGAATTTGGATCCCGCACTCGGACGTACGGGAAGAGAATATCTCACAATTTAAGCTAACAAGTTTACGTGTAGTGTGCGTGAGTGTAAAACCTTTTTCTGTATGAATAAAACGTTTCGAAATGTGTTTGTTGTGTTAATGGAAAAATAAATCATACCTATTATCGTTTATCAAAACATTTAAATGTAATAGTTATAACTTTGTTTATTATGGTTAACTACTGTATTTGTGAAGGTAAAAGCCCTCTTATCTACCGATATGTATATATAGTTTTGCTAAAGTGAAGCAACATGAAATATAACAACTAATTAATTACTATACATTTGAAGGTAAAAATACATTTGTTTTCTGATGTATGACTATATTCTAAGATAAAATGTCATCTATTTGAAAGAAACATATATTCTCATAAAGATATACACCATGCTCACCATGTTACAAGGTGAAATGAAATTTATAGCATTTTTCTATAGTTAACATTTTATTTGACTGTTCTTAGAAAATTTATAGAAAAATCATCAAATGTGCAAATCAGAATCCATAACTTCTGAGAGTTTGGAAAACGGGTCTAGTTTGTTCATAAATTTTATTATGAATTTTAATGATCTCAAAATTGTGTGAAAACATCCACAATCACAGACAGGTCCAAATTGATGTTTGAAATGATAGGTAGTTTTGTAAAAATCACCATAAATTGTAGAAAATTCATATGGAGATGTGCAAGTAATCATTTTAAATCTAAGAACGTGAACTATTTACAGCTAATACAGTTTGGAAAACTAATATGTTTAAGTTGTCGAGAACAGTCCGTGAATGGAGTCTAACTTTTCTGATGAAAGCTGTTAGCAAAATTTAGTTATGTTCTTGGTGTTTTAACTTGTATTCCCCCCCTTAAAACTAACAAAAACATGAAAATACTGTGGTATGAACTCACCTTGAGAGATTTCAGTAGATGTATGTTGAAGAAATGAAGTGTTCAACTCAAGAACACTTGAAGGATCACTTGAAGATTTGAGAATCTAACACAATAATGATGGAGTTTGTGTAAGGAATCAATGATTTGTGTAAAAGGAGATGTAACAAACATAAGGAGGGTTATGATACTTACCAAATGAAGATGAAAATCTTGAAAGAGGACTTGAAAATCTCGAAACATTATGAGAGAGTTTGAGAGAAAAGATGTGTTTGATCTTTTGGTGAAATGAAAGCAGGTGAGTGAAAATGAGGAGAGAGGTTGAGTGTTCAGCCTTAGTAGTGTGGAAAAAGTTATTTTTATGATGAAAAGTACAATGACAAGACCTGGGTATGGTGGGAGGAGTATGGCTGGTCATGGAGTGGGTGTGAGAGGTTGCTTGTGTCATAAGCTAAAGATAAGTCAACACTCCACCTCATTGTACTTTACCCACTAGATTTTATTATTTAAATAAAGATTTTCATGAAAATATGATTAAATTATGAATATTTAAGGTTTATTATGTTAAAATACGAGTTTGAGTGAAAATCTCGTGTTAAAATCACGAAAAACGGGCTTAACATGTTAAAAATATTGAAAATGGGTGAAAAGTGTCAAAAATCCGAAGTCTGATCGGAGGTTCGGCCTCTGACACTTGGAAGCGAGAGTAGAAGAGAAAGGCTGAGAGGAGGGGAAGGGACCGAGAGTAGAAGAGAAGACCGAAAGTGCAGATCAAGGACCTGAGAGCAAGGCTCGATCTCGGTGGCCATAAGCGAGGTTCGGTCCAAGAGTTCCGCCCTTCCCAGTTTCAGCCCGAGAGGCTTTGCCTCTTCCCAGATTCGGTTGCTGGGGCTCAGTCTTGGCTTGTAAGGTTCGGTTTCGGTTCTGGCTGGGAAGTAAGGCTCGGTCTCGGCTGTCAACTGGGTCCTCGCCTGCTTAGGGTTTCGGCCTATAAGAGCATTCGGCCTCTAAGAGGAGTTTTGGCTCCTCAACGCTGTTTTTCGCGTGTTTACAGAGTTTCAAGCCGTTTTTGACCCGGTTAAGGGTCTGGATGGCCCGAAAGACTATAAAAAGTTTAAGGAACTTTTGAGAGAGATTTGGGAGAGATTTCCAATACTTGGAGAGATTTATCATTCAAGGAGAGATTTGGGAGAGATTTGACATTCTTGGAGAGGTTTTTCATATAAAGAGAGATTTGGGAGAGATTTCACATACATGGAGAGATTTGGGAGAGAGTTGAAATTCTTGGAGAGATTTCTCATACAGAGAGATATTTGGGAGAGATTTCACATTCTTGGAGAGATTTCTCATACAATGACAGATTTGGGAGAGATTCTAAATAGAGAGACATAGAGTGAAAACGATTGAGAGACGTTCCGTGGGTGACATTTGTGAGTGTCCGGCTTCGCAACGCAAGTTTCGTAAACTCCGTTAAGCCATGTTTAAAGATCTTACACACTTCCGATGAGTATGCAACATTGTTCTATCGGTTCGGTTCATTACTTAATGCAGTTTTAGGTTAATGAAAACTAGATGTACGAACTTTTCAATTGATGATTTCTTATTAGCATAGTGAGTTGTATAGTAACAACCGAAAGTAAACCCTAATATGCAAGGGTTAGATGAGTTGACCGGTTTGACTTGTTGACTTTAGTTGACTTTGACTTGACTGGAATTTGACGGTTGTCACATCATCCCCCCGTTAGAGAGAATTTCGTCCCGAAATTAGCACTTTGACCGGGACTTCAAGAATTTGGAGAAAAGATGGGGGAAACTTTTCGTAGTACAAGAAATTGGCATGGCGAGGACCAAATCCTTATGATGTTAAATGACGACCTTGGAATTTCTTATTGCAACTTGAGCTAAGTCGATTTAAAGGAATTATTGTTTTGAAATGATAGTGTATTCTATGTGTGTCTCTATGCTCTCCGCTACAAAGTGGAGACTCTCCTTCATTTCGATTTCGCCAAGTGGTAAGTAAGCATTCCCACGCTTTACCGAAGTTAATCACCCAAGATATTAACATGTCTCCCGAGGTTTGTACAATCCCTTTTGTTCTACCCGTTGGTTTGCTGTTTGTAGGCCATACTCAAGTCTAACCTAGTTCCCTATAAGGGTTGCCAGGGTCGCGAAATGAATCTACTGTCTCTGTTAAAGATAAAAAATATTAATAGGCCATGTGGTCGCATAATCTCTTTGATGTACGCTCTAGTCGATTCCTCCATCCTGTCGATTTCTTTGATTAATAGGAAGAGTGCGGATTCGGCCATCCTATCGACGGTTACCCAAATGGTATCTAGACCATCCATTGCCTTGGGTAGCTTGGTTATGAAGCCCATGGTTAGCCGCTCCCACTTCCTTTCAGGTATCACTGGTTGTTGTAGGAGACGCGAAGGCTTCCTTTCTTCTCTCTTGACGTTGGCACAAGTCCAAAACCTGCCCACATGCGTAATGATGTCTGCTTTCCTATTCGCCCACTGATGGTACTTTTTGAGGTCCGAACACATCTTGTCCGAGCCAGGATGAAGGGAAGTAGTGAGTTTTCGTGTGTTTCGTTTGTGAAATTATTTCTAAATCCATCAACCTCGGTGTCCAGATCCGGTTCATGGGATAACATGCCCCGCCGTCCGTGCTTTCTAGGTTCTTATGATCGGTGAAGATTTTATGCTTCGTGTTATAGGGATGATGCCTCTAGACCTCCAAGGCGAACTCTACTGCTCCTAGTTCGAGGTCATGCGTTATCTAGCCCACCTCGTACGTCTTTAGCTATTTTAAGTCATAAGTAGTAACTTCCCCTCAGAGCGCTGCATAGGGTCTACTATAGTGTTCCTCGATTGCTTAGCTCGATAGGAAGCATTTGGGTTTGGTTTACGCGACTAGACTTATTCGGATAGTAAGATGTTCACTCGTCCTTCTGGGCAACCTTGGCCCGAAGTTCATGGCAGGACTCGTACCTGGTCCATATATCATTAACTTGCGCATATAGGTCCTATGTGCTTAAGGTTGGCAAGATAGTTGGATGGGTGACTCTGCCCCAAGTCCACAACCAGACATGGAACAGGAAATAGGGCGGAAGCACACATCCAATTTCCGTAGAATCTCAATTATACATTATCCTCACGTATACATGTAGTAGTGGTAGACTAACCGTATCCGTTTCAAGCTTCTGTGCTTGAACCTTGTCTGCTATATGTGTGACATCCTTGAAGGGTCTCTTGGAAATACTTGTGATAAGGTTTCGGGAAGTATAACACTCCTCTGGTGTGTGTTTTGGGGTTTCACAGTGAGAAATGACTGAGAGGTCCATGTTGGATGTGTTTATGGGAGACAAGGGTTTCGATATTCAGTGGGTTAGGTGAAGGGTCCTTTCGTAGCCGTTAAACCAGGAAGATGAGGACTATACCCATCGAAATTGAATGGTGACAACAATATCTCTTTAGGTAAAACATGTGTTAAGGTGTATTCGTAGGAAGTGTTCATTAGGGTGATAGAGTATCTTGTGTTTCTCTTTAATGTGTTCCGTTTCACCGCATAGGTAGCATACTGGGCCTACCTTGGTGCTGGTGATTGAAGGGAGGTGCTGGGTTTGGCTTCTGCAGAAGTGGGCAGTATGTCCGTTCTTGTCACAGTTTTTACAGTGCATCTCCCGGCAAAATCCCATTGTGATGGAAGCCACACTTGATACACTTTGGAAGAGATCCGTTATATGGTCTAGCCGGCACTTAGGTAAAAAACCTTGTGGCTAGTGTCGAGGCATGTGTCGTGACTGCTGTTGTAATGGCACGTGCAGCTATGGATTGCTTTCTTCCAGCAAATTTCTGAGGTAGGTTACACTTCTTTTCGTCCCAAAACTTTCGCTTCTTTCTCGTATGTTTGTGGCCTGAGGTGCCTTCCTGGGCAGACACCTGCTGGTGTTCCTGTTTGTCACAACAATTTGTATTGTCGGCACCGTTTCCATCTCTACTGGTATTGTTAGCATTGAGTTGCACCATGACGGCTGTCAAGGCTGCCGTGACTGCAACTTGAAAAGTAGCAGAATCTATTTGTAGGGTTGGCGCCTTGCTAGTTGGTTGGTTGCCTTTGGTGTAGACATAACTCTGTTTCAAAATGAAGACAACTTCGTAAGTGGGGGTAATTATCTCAAGTGCACTTTTACGATTTATATTCACATATATAACTTTTGCACATTGCTGTACTATTCTTAGTGTCTTCACTAACGTTCTTGAGACGGAGTTATGGTAGTTGGTAGAAGTAGGTTGCATACGGGCGTTTAAGATTTACTCCTCTTAGGATCATGTTTGTCCACACACTTAGCTGAGGAGTTTTGATGGGATCCAGTGCATTAGCGCTGGTGTGATCGCACCATATAGGTCTACGAAGAAAGCATCCCCTCAATCATAAGGTTTAAGGGGAGAGACGGTAATGAGTCTTTAGAATGGCTATACATTGCGAGTTTTCTAACTAAGTTTATTGAGAGTCTTTATATGGTAAACTCTTGTATTTTAGTAGTTTTGTATCCAAGTGAAATCTTGTAATTTGACCCAAGCTAGGTCCCTATTATGACCAATTGATGTATGCTTAGTGGTATGATTAAGACTTAATAGACGTTTCAGTCTGATGGATCTGCCGTAAACCATTTTGTTAATATGATTCTAGAAATTTTGGTTTCAGAGAGAGTTTTGACCTAGATGTAGGCCTACACCAGATTATTGTAAGGAAAACTTTTGATAGCAACTAAATCTCTTGATTAGTATAACCGCTTAAATCACAGTGTCGTGCTTTCACCTACAATATAGTAGTACCAACGCATACTCATGAACTTAATTTACAAGGTTTTGTGAGCGGTATGAACTTACTCATGATGATCCATCCCCTGTGATGCCTAAGACAACGTCGATGCACCATGCAGCTTTGCCAGTCGACGCTTGGCTGCAATCATCCTTTCTTTGAATGTCGTGTGTCTACCCTGTTACTCACTTGCCCTTGTCCGAGCGGCGATAATGTCCTAAAAAGAGAGTTGGTCTCTGAAATAGTAGTCTCTTCCCAAGTCTCGGGTATGTGAGACGGTGGGGTCTTGTAATAGCGCACAGTTTTCAAACTCGGTTAGCAGTCTCCCTGTGTTAATCCCCGATGTTCGCGATCTGCTGGGTCTTCGCCGGGAGGGCTATGTCAGTCGGTCCTTCGTGGTTGAGGTTATAGCACCCTCGTTGGTCTCCACATGGTGATTGATGTCATTGCTGTCGACTTCAACCCTCGATCACGGTTGCCCAACGTGGCACAGGTTCGATGTAGTCAAAATGGTTCGCGGGAACCCTGGCTATTCATGGAGGGTTGATTACCTCCGGTTCCGCTTCTGATTATTCTCATAACCATCCACCATTTCTCTGGTTGGGAAAGTAGGGGTTGTCTGGTAAGTAGGACCTTGCTATGTTATACGTGCGAGAATAGGAGTAAGAAGATAATTATTGGATGAACTATCTAGATAATTATTAGATGATCTGTATCAGTTATGTCAATACTTGTGTAGTGTATACCAGTTATATGAAATCAAGATAGGATAGTCCTTTGAATAGGTGACTCTAACTCCAAATCCACAATCCAACGAGAACAGGAAGTAAAGCAACGGTCACAGATTCTGAGTCTATAACGCCTAAATTTCATATAACCTTTGCGTATCCACTTAACAACTATTGACCTACTTGATAGAGACTTGTTTAGTTCTCATGTAAGCACTTATAGTAACTCAAAATACTCCCATAGTATTTTAAACTCATGTTCTGTTCTAATGTTCCCATTGTGGTAGTGTTGGTAAGTTTTTAGACTTGTCGCCATATCACAACCATTCGTGGGCATGTGCTAATCACTCCTCGGACCAACATAGTTGATCAGGCTATGCCACTCCCAAGACTGACCATACATCCCCGAGCTTACCTATGATATTCGACAATCATTACTTTTGTTTTGTTCTAGAATGATGTTGACCTTAGTATGTACGCATGCATGTATACTTTTAACAAGAAACTAGTTATTTCTAAAAGTATAGTTGTTTTGAAAACTTTAAATCAGAAACCTTAGTCCAAATGAATTTATAGTTTGTATATCTTACGTGGTTCGATATACTTAGTTCACTATAAACAATGCTCTGATACCAATCTGTCACACCCCCAAACCAAGGATGGCGGAAACGTACGGGGGTGGAGGACTTCATGTATAGTATCACAACAACAAGTATAATAGTGCTCAAAGAAAATACAACAATCATAAATATAATTGAGAAAGTTACACCAAGGTATATGTTTACATGATTCAAATCAATTACATTATGATGACAAAATGAACTGTTTGACGATTTATCATCCCATCCTCAAAACGCTGTTGATTTCCTATTTCACTGAATTCCTGAGAATACAAGTTGTTTGAAAAAGTGTCAACACAAAGGTTGGTGGGTTCATAACATTTTTAGATAAAGAGTTTGGAAACCATTCTTTGTAATGTGTGGTGTGTTACCAAGAAAATCCAATATTTTTCTTATAAAAGTTATGTGGTCCGAAATGTCGGGACCGAAAATTAACAAGTATTTGTCATACTTAAAGATATAAAAGTGGTTTTAAATTGGCGTAAAACCCTATCTGATTTGAGAAAAATCCCGTAATGAATGGTGTGTAGTCTCAAATACCAAGACTGAAAGTATACAATAATATATGTAATTATTGATATAAAAAGTGATTTTAAATTGACATAAAACCCCTTTTTGATTTATGAAAATCCCTGTAAACTTTATGTGTTTTTAACTCCCTATGTGAGCCGCTATAACCATACTATGACTGAATAAACCTGCCACGATGTTTCTCTTGCGTTGGGAAACTGAAATGACATTTGTCACCCGTAGACCTGCAGGTCCTACTGTAGCTAGCAGTAAAGTGTGGGGTGTTAAACCCAATATAGATCTATACAAAACTATCACGTTCTCCCTACAATAGACTCTGGTTATAACTACCAGTAATTTGGATCCCACACTCGGACGTACGGGAAGAGAATATCTCACAATTTAAGTTAACAAGTTTACGTGTAGTGTGCGTGAGTGTAAAACCTTTTTCTGTATGAATAAAACCTTCCGAAATGTGTTTGTTGTGTTAACGGAAGCATAAACCATACCCATTATAGTTTATAAAAACATTTAAATGTAATAGTTATAACTTTGTTTATTATGGTTAACTACTGTATTTGTGAAGGTAAAATCCCTCTTTTTTACCGATATGTATATATACTTTTGCTAAAGTGAAGCAACATGAAATATAACAACTAATTAATTACTATACTTTTGAAGGTAAAAATACATTTTTTTTCTGATGTATGACTATATTCTAAGGTAAAATGTCATCTATTTTCAAGAAACATATATTCTCATAAAGATATACACCTTGCTCAACATGTTACAAGGTGAAATGAAATTTATAGCATTTTTCTGTTGTTAACATTTTCTTTAACTGTTTTTATAAAATTTATAGAAAAATCCTCAAATGTCCAAATCCGAATCCGTAACTTCTGAGAGTTTGGAAAATGGGTCTAGTTTGTTCATAAATTTTATTATGAATTTTATTGATCTCAAACTTGTGTGAAAACATCCATAATCACAGATTGGTTCGGATTGATGTTTGAAATGATAGGCAGTTTTGTAAAAATCACGATAAATTGTAGAAAAATCGTATGGAGATGTGCAAGTAGTCATTTTAAATCTAAGAACTTGAACTATTTACACCTAATACAGTTTTCAAAACTAAAATGTTTAAGATGTCCAAAACAGTCCGTGAATGGAGTCCAACTTTTCTGATGAAATCTCTTAACAAAGTTTAGTTATGTTCTTGGTGTTTTAACTTGTATTCCCCTCTTTAAAACTTAAGAAAACATGAAAATACATGGGTATGAACTCTCCTCGAGAGATTTCAGTAGATGGATGTTGAAGAAATGAAGTTTTCAACTCAAGAACACTTGAAGGATCACTTGAAGATTTGAGAATCTAACACAATAATGATGGAGTTCGTGTAAGGAATTAATGATTTGTGTAAAAGGAGATGTAATGACCATAAGGATGTGATGATACTTACTAAATGAATATGAAAAGCTTGAAATAGGACTTCAAAATCTAGAAATTTTATGAGAGAGTTTGAGAGAAAAGATGTGTTTGATCTTTTGGTGAAATGAAAGCAAGTGAGTGAAAATGAGGAGAGAGGATGAGTGTCCAGCCTTCGTAGTGTGGAAAAAGTTAATTTAATGATTAAAAAGTAGAATGACAAGACCTGGGTATGGTGGGAGGAGTATGGCTGGTCATGGAGTGGGTGTGAGAGATTGCTTGTATCATAAGCTAAAGATAAATCAACACTCCACCTCCTTATACTTTACCCGTTAGATTTTATTATTTAAATAAAGATTTTCATGAAAATATGATTAAATTATGAATATTTAGGGTTTATTATGTTAAAATACGAGTTTGAGTGAAAATCCCGCATTGAAATCATGAAAAACGGGCTTAAAATGTTAAAAATATTGAAAATGGGTGAAAAGTGTCAAAAATCTGAAGTCTGGCAGGAGGTTCGGCCTCTGATGCTTGGAAGCGAGAGTAGAAGAGAAAGACTGATAGGAGGGGAAGGGACCGAGAGTAGAAGAGAAGACCGAAAGTGCAGAAGAAGGAACCGAGAGCGAGGCTCGGTCTCGGTGGCCATAAGCGAGGTTCGGTTCGAGAGTTCCGCCCTTCCCAGTTTCGGCCCGAGAGGCTTCGCCTCTTCCCAGATTCGGTTGCTGGGGCTCAGTCTCAGCTTCTAAGGTTCAGTTTCGGTTCTGGCTAGGAAGCGAGGCTCGGTCTCGGCTGTCAGCTGGGGTCTCGGCTGCTTAGAGTTTCGGCCTCTAAGAGGAGTTTCGGCTCCTCAACGCTATTTTTCACGTTTTTACCCAGTTTCAAGCCATTTTTGACCCGGTTAAGGGTCGAGATGGCCCGAAAGACTATAAAAAGTTTAAGGAACTTTTGAGAGAGATTTGGGAGAGATTTCCAATACTTGCAGAGATTTATCATTCAAGGAGAGATTTGACATTCTTGGAGAGGTTTTTCATATAAAGAGAGATTTGGGAGAGATTTCACATACATGTAGAGATTTGGGAGAGATTTGAAATTCTTGGAGAGATTTCTCATACAGAGAGGGATTTGGGAGAGATTTCACATTCTTGGAGAGATTTCTCATACAAAGAGAGATTTGGGAGAAATTCTAAATAGAGAGACATAGAGTGAAAACGATTGAGAGAGGTTTCGTGGGTGGCATTTGTGAGTGTCCGGCTTCGCAACGCAAGGTTCGTAAACTCCGTTAAGCCATGTTTAAAGATCTTATACACTCCCGATGAGTATGCAACATTGTTCTATCGGTTCGGTTCATTACTTAACGTAGTTTTAGGTTAATTAAAACTAGATGTACGAACTTTTCAATTGATGATTTCTTATTATCATAGCGAGTTGTATAGTAACTACCCAAAGTAAACCCTAATATGCAAGGGTTAGATGAGTTGACCGGTTTGACTTGTTGACTTTGACTGGACTTGAATTTGATGGTTGCCACAGAATACGATCAGATTTTTAACATATACGATTAATTATACTCCCAGTGTCATTAGGTCAACATCATCGATAATAAAAAAAAATCACTTCACATCATTCATTCAACGTTGATCATCAAATAAAAACTTCAAAACTGATGTTAGAAAAAGATCAAATCGTTAGTTTTTTTTTTCAAAAATTTCATATAATTCTCTATCAATCTACTATTTTGTAAGATTTAAATAGTCAAAGTAAAATATTTGTAACATTTTTAAAAAAGTTCACTTGTATGCACCCCAATTGTTTGATAAAATGCATAAACTAAATTACCACGTTATATTCACATACGAATATGTTTTTTTTTTCACCCGAATCAGTATATGATTATTGAAACACAAAAGAAATATACAAGTCTGTATGTTATTCATTTGTGAATAACATATAAAAATTATTCATATGTGAATATGTTGTGTAACATTGATAAATGAATATATCATCTAATATTCAGAAATGTTATATATAATATCTAATATTGACATGTGATATATCATTTAATACTATGTAATATTCGCATATGATAATACCATCTAATATTCAAAAGTGAATATTCACAAGTGAATGCATTGTCTAATATTTAAATATGAATATATTATGTTTATTATATGCTATATTTGTATATAAATGATACTTAAATTGTAAAAAAAAATTAATCGTATTCATAAGTGAATAACGAATGTACTGTAGAAAATATCTGATACTTTTTTATTTACTTATGAATAACGATAGCTAAAAATATATAAATAAAATAATAATAAATTTTTTATTTTATCTTAAAACTATATCAATATAAATGTCTATTCGTAGAGAATAAAAATTATGAATTTTGGTATATTTAAAATCATTTTTCGATAAAAATAGCTTCTTAAATATTAAAAAAAATCGAAAAAACTATGTTTTTGCATTTATTAAGGTAATGATTAGCATAGTTTAAAGAAATATGTTTTGTTGGAAAATACATGTCAATTCCTTTCCCAACTCTGCTGGTACGATAGAAGTTTTTGCGGCAAAGATAGAAAAAGGTAACCATCCATAATTATAGGTGATTAATATTTTATTTAATTGTTTAATATCATTAATAAAAACCCAAGATTACTAATATACCTTTAATTATGTTTTTGAAATGATTGGTCCATATTGATCTCTACATCCATATAATAGATAGAACACATGAAACTATCTCTCTCTCTCTCTCTCTCTCTCTCTCTATATATATATATATATATATATATATATATATATATATATATATATATATATATATATCATTTTTATTGTATAAAGTTGGTTCTCAAAAGATAAACAATTTGACTTGCTTGTTATTGCATATTGAACACATCTATAATAAAGAATAAATAATATTTTTTTGAATCATTATTATATTTGTATTTGAAGGACCTTTTTTTTTCTTTTCACCCAGAGGCCAATATAAGTTTGGACGGACTTTAGGTTTGGCGAAAATGTCAATGACATGGTCTTTATTATTGATGTAGTAAGGTTTTATATATTAATATTCTATCCTTTCACGAACACTATAATAATTTATGTGTACATACATGTTTCGTGGAAAACTGGGCTGTTGGCGATATGACAAATCATTTTGTCATCATTGTAAAGCGGTGTAGGGTCCCTTTGAGGTTCACCAAGGTCAGGAGCCAATAAAGCCACATAATCCCACTAACAAAAGTAGCCATCGATCGATACTCTAGTTCTAAAAAGAGGGAAATACCGTAGATTGCTTTTTAGTTTTCAAAGAGATCGGATTGCTGCCAAAGTAATGAAATAACCTGCTTTAGAACGACATGTGAGCCGGTAGCAAAGCCAGTTTGAATCATAGTAAGTAGTGAGTGTTAGATTTCGTTTTTCGATAAGAATATCCCTTGTTTGAGAGTAATGTATTTATTTACAACCAATGCAAAGGTCCCATAGAAATCTATGACTTCTACTTTAGTAAAACCCTTCACTAATAATCTTGTCTTATAGCATTTTTAATTTTTCCAAAACACTTGTATTTGATCTTTTACATTACTTCGAATCAATGGAATTCTTTCATGGTGATAAGATTGTTAGACTCCTTGTCTCATTTGCTTTAAGAGCTTTGATTCCCTTATATATATATATATATATATATATATATATATATATATATATATATATATATATATATATATATATATATATATATATATATATATATATATATATATATATATATATATATATATATATATATATATATAATTTCGCTATTGTGGGGTTTTACTTTTAACTACTTGAAAGAAATCTTGGGGATCATTTGGGGAAGATATGTATAATATTGTGTTTAAAATTTAATAAATAAAGAAATAAATAATAGCCCTAAAACACCGATATATAATTAATATTTTTATTTGTTTTATCCCTAAATCCAAACTAATTTATTAGTGCTAGCCACAAGGAATTAAATGTTTTAATTTATGGAAATTGGGGATTACCTTTTAACATTTGGACTTGTAATGTAAAGATTTTTGGAGAGCAGGGGGCTGTTTTGTAACTATGGACCTAAGCTAAAATAAATCTAGGAGGGAGAGACTAAAGCGTCAAAATGGAAAAATGGAAATGTTGTTTGAAAAGTCACGGGACTTAAACCCATGCCTTTCCCTCCTCCCTTCTTTTCTTCCATGCGACTCCCCCAAACCCTAACCTTAGCTTTAAGGTTGCCGCCATCTTATCTCTCCAACTTCCAGCCGCCACCTTTATACCTCCCTCTCATTTCCAGATGCCGTTGTGAGCCATTGGAGACCTCCGCTACACCACTTCCATTGAAGAAGAAGCCACCGTTGTCGTCGTGACTATCGTCATTGTTGTTCTGGTTCACTTCTTCTTCTCCTATTTTCTCTTCTATTGTATCGCCGCCGTTAGCGTCGGTAGGTGTGCCGCCACTGCCCTTTCGTCGTTCCTTCGGACTGCCATCCTCCTCCGATGGTGAGGTTGTTGTTCCGTTTGGTGTGTGTTTTCTTACGTATGGGTGCTTGTTTCCATCAATGTCGCGGGCGTGGGTGTGTTTAGGTGGTTGGAAACGTGAATAACCACCATGCCAGCCAACCATGGTGGTTGCTGCCATGCTACCTTCTTCTGCAACCACTAGCCATTGTGAGAGGCGGTTGTGTGTGGGAAATGGTGTTTGTGTGTGCGTGTTTTAATAGTATGGGGTTGTAGAAGCGTTTCTTGGCCAGAGAACTGAAGAAAAACCCATAACCACCACCATGAGGTGGTGGCTGCCACCTCAGGTTGTTGAGGTTCGAAGGTTGTGATGTGTCGAAGGTGTCTAGTTGTTTTGTATTATCGAACACTTGAGTGTATTTTATTTTAAGGGTATACATTTAGATTCAAAGCTTTAGTGTCTATTATCCTTATACATTTTGTGCTTTCACTTTTCCCTATAAATATGGGAAGATTACATTTAGGGTTAAGAGCGCTTTTCTAATTGTAATCATTTTCTCTCAACCTCTTGTATTCAACTGTCAAAGCAATAATATAATGCCAAACCAATGTTCATAATTCACTACAATTTGTATCAATGATGGAATTAAACTGTTTGTGATCTAATTTTCAATTATTTCAAAAGTATTTTGAATCTCGTTCTTAGATTCAAAAGTTTCTGCACTTTTGATACTAAAAATCTGTGTAGATCTTCAGTTTTGATTGATTCTGCACTCTGATTAAATTTTAGAGTGTTTGTTGTTTGGTTACTGTTTGATTCATCTTATTAATCTCAAGTTTCTCAACCTTTTTCATAATAACTGTCCGTACATCCATGGTGAATTTCAACATGAATACAATGACATCTTTTTTCTCATCTGCTAGGATCTTCAACAAAGATTCTTATGCTTATTCCTAAATATTTTGATCAGTGGGCTGATAGCATGGAAGATTACTTGAATGGACTCGATGAGGAGTTATGGAAGTGTATTAATGGATATGTTCTTCTTCCATTTAATGTTCAAAGTATTGGATCTTTTTCTTCAACTCGAAGTGTTAATGATCAAACTGAAAGGCTTAAGAAGAATGAAAAGTGATGCATGAGAGAGCTTCGTGGTGCTCTTCCTCCAGTTTTTTATAACTACGTGCGTAGTTGTAAATCTGCAAGAGAGATCTGGAACACTCTTAAGGAGAAGTTTCAAGGAAGTGAAAAGACAAAGATCAACTCCGTGAAGCAATGTCTGGTGGAATTGAAAGAGTTCAAACAAAAGGAATGTGAAACTATTGAATTCTATTACAATTGTTTGAACGACCTCATTCACAAATGCAATTGTAATGGAATAACAAGGACAACCATGGAGTTTAATCTCACTTTTATTATGGTACTACGAAAACAATGGCGGACTGTGAGTCAGATGGTGACTCAGCAAAGCTTCGATACTTCGACTGTGAATGATCTTTATAATTTGCTGAAAACTCATGACCTAGAAGTTCTTGAAATAGCTGAAGAATCAAAGATAAGCATGGGAAGTCCACTTGATTTAGTCTACAAAGTAACTGAGAAAGAGGTGACTGAAAATGAGAGTTCCGAGGAAGAAGGCTTGATTGTTAACTCAGATGACGAAGCCATTGCTTTTTACTCAAATAAAAAAGTGAGGAAATTTTATAAAAATCCATTTAGTTCGAAAGCAAGGACTGGTGAAGTGAAAGTAAATGTTTTTAGGAAAAGTGAATGTGGATGAGAAAGAATCAAAGTCTGAAGAACCGAAAATCGAAAAGAAGCTTAAAGGTGACTCAGGTGTTAACTGCCACTACTGTCATGGTGCAAATCACATGGAGAGTGAGTGTATGCTTCGAAAGAAAGAGGAAAAGAAAAGTAAAATCAAAGACGAAGCTTATTATATCGAACGCCTGGAATAGGTGCAAGCAAAAGCTAAAGGGTTATATTTGGTGGCGAGAGGAGAAGATGAAGATGATGGAAAGTATCAAGTGTGGTCATCAGGCTCGGATGATGACGAAATGCGTAACCCTACGCATGGACCAATGTTTGCTAAATTTGCGGAGAAAAATGAAGGGAACATGACTGATCGTTGTTTTTTTACAACAAAAGGAGACAAATCATTAATGACCATGAAGGTATGTTCTATACTTCAGTCTTTCATTATTACTTTGAATGCTTATAATTCTGAATTAACTGCTTTTGATGATATTGTAGCTTATTTTAATAATTTGGTCATCTCTGCTAGCAATGAGGCTAAGAAATCTAGTACATAATTATTAGAGACACAGAAGAAGTTGGATTCAAAGAAAATGAAAGTAGAATATCTAGAATTACACATAATTAATCTCATGTGTGATAGGGACAATTTAAATAGTGATTTTCGAATGTTGTTAGCACAACGAAACATATATTGTAATTCCGCAAAGATATTATATTCTATGTTGACTGCTTTACATCACTCTTCTGACATAAGCAAAGAAAAACATAGGAAGTTAGTTCATTTCTTAGCGTTTGAATAGAAAAGATTGATTGCATATCCTATGATTGTGAAAAGACTATAACTAAATTTGATAGAGTTCCTGACAATAGGTTTACTTATGGAATTGTGAAAATAGATGAATATTTAGATGCAAATAAATTAGTTGATATTGTGAATGAAGCTTTGACAAAATATGAACAAATCAAGATTTGAAAAGAATTGAGAATTCAAAATCTGAATCTCAATCTATTTTTGCTGATCTTGAAGATAATTATGATACTATTAGGGAAATCAATGAAATTGAGGAAGAGGAAGTAATCGATTTCTCTCAGTTGTCTATCATTAATGTTACTTTAACTATTAAAGGCAAAGAAAAATGTAAAGAGTCTGAGGTTAAAATTGACAATAACCAACCTTGAACTTCGAAAGTTTTTTATTATGACCATCTGGCTGTCGAAGATAGTTAGACTGACAGTGATGATGATAACGAGGTTTCAAAGGAAACAATTGACCAAATGTTTCAAAAGAAACAAAAATTCCTCGAATAGTTGAAGATAAAGTGTATGTTGAAACAGACAAATTCGACAAAGTGATGAAAGAAAAAGGTGCTCATTATCTCGAAACAAATTCGGTTGTGTATCCAAATTTTAAATGCATAGATGATGTCATCTTCCCCAATCAAGTGTTTGTCACATCTGGAAATGTTGATAACATCAAAGCTGAATTTACCATGTTAGTTGAAGAAGATAACCATCACACGTCAAATGAAGGATTCTTTTCGAATCAAATCACTGTTGAAAATAATCTTACCAAAAATTCTTACACTTTTCAACGTCAAAAACCAAGTCGAAACTAGACTGTTAATAATGCCAAATTCTCTAAAAAAAACAAACAAATGTCAAAGTAACTAAAAAACCTGAAAAATCAAAACAAGTTTGGGTTGAAAAATCTAAAAAATCAAAAGAAGTTTCTAAGACATATGAAGTTGTTTCTCAAAATGTCAAGCTCAGTTCTCAAAATTTTAAAGATCCAGATGACAAAGTTTCGAAAGATAACAACATTTCAAAGAGTCAAGCTTGAAAGAAAATGTTTTGGAATAACATTAAGTCTCGAAAGAAACAAAATGTTTTGCTAAAAAAATCTTCTAAACAACAAATGTCTAAATGTGTTCAGATATCTTCTGAAAGAAACCAGTAAATAAGCCAAATCATAATCCAATATCAAAGAACTCGTTTACTCAAAATCACGAAAATATTCTTTTATCAACGAAGAGCATGTTTCAAAAACAACCCCAAATTCTAATGCTCAAACATCTTTTCATGAGAATTATGTGAAAACTAACCAAAACAAGAATTTTCATAAGAATTCATCAACTCAAAGGTTTTCAACTAATAATTTTCAAATAAATGGTTTTTAATCAAATAACAAAACGAATTTTCATCAAGTTTCACATTCACATCCTTTCATGAACCCTAAATATGTTTTTCGAAGAAATAATTTTGATTATCAGAATCATTTTCAAAATCGTTATACTCCTCATGTTTCAACACAAAAACCAACAAGACACTTTGAGAAGTTACATGTTCATGGTCGAAAATTTGAATCTTTTAAGACTGCTCCAACATCTTTTCCAAATCCACCCTCGAAACAAACTGTCAAATGTTCATTTGTTAAAGGGAAAAAAATGTGAAGAATACCAATCACTGGTTGGAAGGAAAAGGAAAGAACTTTCAATCTCTGAAATTTTCAAAAGAAATGATCAAGGAGGAGTATGAGAAGTATTTGAATGGCTCATCGAAAGAATGTTCGTCTTCACAAGAGTCGAATATTTCTATCAAAAACAGAAAACTCTTCCAAAGGCGTTGGTTATTGTGAAACAAGTTGAGAAGGAAAAAAAAAGTCAATGAAGATTTTAAATCAAACAATATTTACTTTTCTGTGCCTTTGACTAATGATGTAGACTTATTTGATAGTCTCAAGTCTAAAGTTCGTAATTGGATTAAAGGATTTTCGTTTCACAATGTTTTTAAAACTAATAACCAAGGACCCAAACATCATCGGGGACCTAAATTCTTTCGTTAATTTTAGGTTTTGTGTGATGAACAATATGATGAACAATGGTATATTGATAGTGATTGATGTGACATCCCCCAATTTCTTGACCAGAAAAGACCGATTTAGTTTATGCTTTTAAAATAAAATCAGAGTAATCTCTTCGATAAAAATATGTGGAATTTTTCCCAAAACAAAATATGATAAAAAAATTATCAAAGCATTTCTAAAACAAATGTATCTTTCATTTGATTACAAAACTCAGGATGTCCACATCGATACAAACTAAAAGTATAAACAGTATGTTATAGACCTTACAATAAATATTTACATCTAATGGCCTATAATCCAAAAATCCCTCTTCATCATCCAACTATGTTCTGGGTCCACTACATGTAATATAAAAAGTTGAGTGGGTCAGACTTGGGAGCGTGGTGAGCATATAGGGTTTTCAACCCACAATAAATAAATTTATTAATTTCATCAACCAACAATAAATTTATTAATTTCATCAACCAAAAAATATCCCTGATTACACATTCCCATTATCCTCACTTTATGTCCCTAAACACCTATCACAAGGGAACTAGCCTAAGGATCATCATCGGGGCGACAATACTACTTAGGGGATTCCATAGCAATAAATTTCAAATAAGGAAACCATGGGGGGGGGGGAGGATGGAGTAAACTTGGTGAACACTAAGTTCAAAAACACCTACATGTTGCAAGCATGCTAGTGTTCCATGGGACTATCTAGAATAGTCCGTGATCGTCATCTATACTCCGCTAGATGACTGGGAGAACAACAACATCGAGGCCTCTCATCATTTTAACACACATCAACTATTTTATCTACCCATGTTATACCCAACGTATATGTAGATAAAAATACATATACAGTTTAAATCATTCAAAACATGTATAAAACTTCATTCAACATCTATCTCAGATAAACAAACAATATTTATTCACATAATACGTATTTTATAGAAAACACTCCGTATCAATGTGTAAGATGAAAGTGACCACACACTCACATGATAACATGGTAATTGGGCAGCACTTTGTCTCTTAAAACAATCGTTTTTGATTAAGTCGGGATGTTTTCTTGTGATATTCAGGTGGTTCGGGGCTTGCTTATGATGCTAGGATAATATTTTAGGGTTAGGGGTATTTATTGTAACAAAAAGGAAAGTATAAGGGTGAGAGGAGTGATTTTTGTAAACAAATTTCAGATGGCATCAATCACTATTATAGTGGTTGGACACTCGATTTACGCTAAGCATAACTCTATGGTATGCGGGGTGTATTGCTTCTTCAACTAGTACGTGGGGCGTACATCATGGTACGTGGGGTGTACTAAAGGATTGTCTCGGACACGTCAAGGCTACGAATACGTGTCCACCATGAAATGGAGTAGGCTACGTGGCCAATTATGGACCGTGAACACAAAAGTATGCTGGGCGTACATATATTTATATGCGAAGCATACCACTTGGTACGCTGGGCGTTCTTCTAGCCTCGAAGTTTGCGCCTGAACTTTAAAAATTCATATCTTTCGGATACGTGCTCCATTTTTTTGACGTTCTTTTTATCCATGCATAGGCGACATTATGGTCTACAACTTTCGTTTAGGCCCTGTTGTCTAATTCTGAACTTATTTTTAAATTTATATTTTAACAGGTGGGGATAGGAAAAGTCCATTAAAAATTCATAACTTCTTCATCTGACGTCTGGTTTCGTCTGTCTTTTTACCGTTAAAGTACAATCAACAAGATCTTTGATTCACGTTTAGGTTGTGTCGGCTAAAAAATTTCTCGATCTAAAATTCGAGTTTCGGGACGCATACTACTATACCAAATCTGAGAAAATTCATAAGTTCCTCACGCGAAGTTAGATTTGGACATTCTATTTATGCACAATCTCAGTTTAACTTATACTACCACTTTCATTTAGATCGATAAGGCTAAAAAACATTTTATTGTAAATTCACTTTTTACTTCATACATCATCATGCCGGTTCTGTTGCGAAACTTCGATATGTCATAACTTCTTCATTATAACTCAGATTTCGGTATTCTTTTTATCTCTAGAATCCTTGTTTCAACCACTACAACTTCCTTCATAAATATCGGGTTTATCTAATATTTATTTTTTTGATGCTTATTTTTATCCTTAATTTATTAAATCATACTAATTAAGTATAAGCACATAATATTCAAATAATACATCTTTATTACTTCAAAACAAGTTACAAAGGTTGACCTAGACTATTACATCATCAAGAATGCCTAGCCTAGAAACACGGTCGTTACAATTCTCTCCTCCTTAGTATGATTCCGTCCCCAGAATCATACATCAACAAACAAATGCATATAGCGACTCATCTTGTCACTCTCCGTTTCCCAGGTGAGATTTGTCCCATTCGTATGTTTCCATCGCACAAGCACTAAATTGACCATCTTGCGTCGCAACTTCGTAGTCTTACGGTCAATGATTGCCTCTGGTTCTTCAATTAATCTCTTACTTTCATCCAACCTTAATTTAGAAATTGGAATTATGTCGGGAACTTCTCCCGTGAACTTCTTCAAATAACACACATGGAAAGTGTTATGAATACCATCTAGTTCTTCTGGTAGTTCTAGCTTGTAAGCTTGGTTTCGAATCTCCTGAAGAACTTAAAATGGTCCAATAAACTTTGGACTCAACTTTCCTCTTTTACCAAATCATATAAGTCCCTTCCATGGAGAGATTTTAAGTAAAACCGAATCTCCAACTTTGAATGTTATCGGTTGTCTTTTCTTGTCAGCATTTCTCTTTTGACGATCCTGAGCTGCTAAGATCCTTTCCCTAATCACTTTCAACGTTTCAGCAGTCTGATGGACTATCTCAGGTCCCATAAAATACTTTTCTCAAACTTTAAGCCAACATGACGACGTTTGACACTTGTGTCTATAAAAAGCTTGATAAGGTGCTATCTTGATGGTCGAGTGGAAACTGTTATTGTAGCAAAATTCTACCAAAGGTAAATGTTCATTTCAGTTACCTTGGAATTCCAGGGTACATTCTCTCAGCATATCCTCCAATGTTTGAATCGTTCGTTCTCTCTGACCATGGGTTTGCGGATAGTAAGCTATAATTCAACATAATTTCATACCTAATTCCTCTTGTAGACTTCTCCAAAACCTTAACATGAAACGACTATCATGATCTGATACAATCATTAAAGGATCACCATGAAGTCTTACTATCTCCTTCACATAAGCATTAGCAAGTTTATCCATAGACCATTTTGTTGGATTAATGTCTAAGTCCATAACTATAATTGGTAAGACTTGACCCGACCCGGCATGGTCCATTTGGGTTGCATGGCATCATGCACTTGGATAGACTATAATGAGAGAAATAAGACACTTATGGTTATTAATATATTATAAGTTCTAGTATAATAATAATAATAATAATGAGATTATTTAATTAGTATTGATCAAGAATTAATCTAGGATTAATTAAGTGATCAAAAGAAGACTAATTAAATATATGGGTTGATTGTGTAAATCATCCATACTTGTGTAGTGGGCTAATGCTCCATGGATAATCAAGTTGGGCTAAAACCCATAGGATGGTCCATGGATGCTCCACGGTGTATTTGAACCCATGGATCCAAGGAAATGGAAAGTCATGACAATTAGGGTTTACTCTAATTGTAACACTATATAAAGATCTTATTCTTGACAAAATCGGCACTAGTATGATTCTAGAGAGGGCTAGCCGACTTCATGAAGTGTAGAATTCTCTCAAGTTATTCCAAGTGTATTTGGTGTTGTGTGAACCATTTAAGGTGTCACACTTGGGGCACTAGGCACTCAAGCTTCATGAAGACAAGCACTAACAAAAGGTATGTTATTCTAACTTATGTTATTCAAAGTTTAGTATGCTAGAATAGAACAATACCTTGGAAAGTTGATATTTGTATGTATAATAGAGAAAACATAGATCCAAGGTATTTAGGGTTGCATGTACACTTAGGAGTGTTAGAATGCTCATAACCCAACACATTTTTCATTGGCTGCTATGAAGTATGCACTTTTAGTATATCGATCAACAACCACCCAAATCATGTGGTGACCGCTTTTCGTTCTGGGCAGTTTAGTCACAAAATCCATGGTACTGTTTTCCCATTTACCCATTGGTACAAGTGTAGGTTCTAAACGGCCATATGGTTTTTGATGTTGTGCCTTAACCCTCACACATGTCACATACTCAGCCACATACTTTGCAAAATCAAGCTTCATCGTCGGCCAGCAATAGTAGGGTTTTAGATCCCTATACATTTTTTGTTGTCGGGATGAATTGAGTACATGGTCTTGTGAGCTTCCTCCATCAGAAGATCTCTTATTCCTCCCGTTTTAGGTACCTAAATCCTATCTTGGAATACCTTCAGTCCTTGACCATTTGTATGATTGTATCGAACGCTAACGTTTTTGCCCAGAAGTTCTTCCTTTCAGTCATTTGTCTCTAAAGCTTCTTTCTGAGCTTTCTTGATGCTTTCTACAGTCATTGAGACAACTTCAATTTTTAATGCTCTTGGCCTTTTCCTTTCAAGGCTCACTTTTTTGCTTAAAGCATTAGCTACAACATTTTCTTTACTAGGGTGGTAAAGTATTTCACAGTCGTAATACTTAAGCAACTCTAGCCAGCGTTGTTGTCTCATGTTCAATTCCTTCTGATTAAAGAGATACCGAAGACTCTTATGATCAGTGAAAAGTTTTCATTTTGTACCATAAATATAATGCCTCCATATATTTAGGGCGAACACTACTGCTGCCAACTCCAGATCATGAGTGGGGTAGTTCTTCTCATGTTTTTTTAATTGTCTTGATGCATATGCTATCACCTTATCCCTTTGGGTCAGAACACAACCTAACCCAATTCCAGATGCATCACTATAAACTGCGAAGTCTTCAACTCCTTCAAGCAAATAAAGAATTGGTGCTTCACATAATTTCTTATTTAACTTGTCAAAGGCTTCCTTATGCTTTTCACTCCAAGTATAAGTAGCTCCTTTGTGGGTCAAACCTGTCAATGGAGCAGCAATCGAACAAAAGCCTTGGATAAACCTTCAGTAATATTCGGCTATTACCAGAGAGCTTCGGATCTCTGTAGGAATTTTTGGTTGTTCCCACTTTATGACAACTTCAATCTTAGATGAGTCAACCATAATCCCTTCTTGGTTAACCACATGACCCAAAAATTGGACTTGTTGAATCCAAAAATCTCATTTGGAGAACTTTTACAAACAACTTCTCCTTCTTCAGAACTTCTAACACTTCTCACAAGTGTCTGCGACACTCCTACCTTTTCGAGTAAATCAGAATGTCATCTAAGAACACTATCATAGATTTATTGAGGAATGGTTTACAAACCCTGTTCATGAAATCCATGAATGTTGCTAGAGCATTGGTTAGTCCAAATGACATAACCAAAAACTTGTAGTGTCAATATCTTGTTCTGAATGCAGTCTTCTCAATATCCTGCTCTGTTAACTTTAGCTGATGATATCCTGACCTAATATCGATCTTCGAGAAATAACTCGAACCTTGCAACTTATCAAACAAGTCATCAATCCTTGGCAACGGGTACTTGTTCTTTATTGTTTCCTTGTCCACCTCTCTATAATCTATGCACATTCTTATGATCCCATCTTTCTTCTTTACGAATAACACCGAAGCTCCCGAGGGTGATGAACTAGTTCTAATGAAACCATTGTCCAACAAATCCTGAAGTTGTGTCATAAGCTCCTTCATCTCTGCTGATGCTAATCAGTATGGTGCTTTTGTTATTGGTGTTTTTCCTGGTAACAAGTCTATTCAAACTTCACTTGTCTATCAGGGGGCAATCCAGGAAAATTTTCAGGAAAGACTTCCGGATAGTTACACACCACTGGTATGCTTTGCACCTCCTTCTTTTCCTTCTTAGCATCAATCACAAATGCCAAATATGACATTCATCCTTTAGACAAACATTTTGTACCGTTCATCAGGGAAATGATTCCAGAATTCACTCTGCGCTTGTCTCCATACACCATAAATGATTCTTTTCCATGCGGGTGTGCCCTCACAAAATGCCCTGGCTTTCCATATTTATAACAAGTGACTTGTCCATCACATTTCCTAGAGTGCTTCTTCCTGCACTTTTCACACCACTTTGCTTCAGCTCCTCTTCCAAATATCCTTGAACCAGACTTCGAGAACTTGCCCTTCTTATTGGAACCTGAAGTTCCTTCAATCTTTCTCTTCTCACCAACTTCAACCTTGCTGGCGGTTCTTCCCTTGATCATATCTTCCACTAACTTGGTAGCCCTGATAGTTGCCTCCAGAGTAAGTTCTTGACGCACTAGCATTTCATACTCCCATGGAAGTCCCTTTGAGTATCTGTCAAGTTTTGTCATTTCATCTGGGACAATATGCAAAGGAAACTCCATTTTTTCTGTGAAGTTATTGGTGTATTAATCAATGGACATACTTCCCTTCTTTAATGTCAAAAATTGGTTTTCTAACTCAAGCAAATTTTGGGTCGAGTAGTACATGCGCTTGGAATGCATCAAGAACTCTACCCAAGTCAGTTGTAGTGTCTTAATAGATCTTAGGGTCTTCCCTAGAGTGTTCCACCAACGAACAGTGCCACCTCTAAACTGACGTACTGCAAATATGGTTTGTAACTTGCCTTTGCAACCACATGTCATAAAGGCTAATTCCATCTCCAGGATCCAATCCATTACTCCGATAGGATCTTCTTTTCCAGTAAAAGTATACGGCTTGCAAGTCATAAACTCTTTGTACTTGCATCCATTTCTCTCGACTCCTTCCTCTTGATTAATGCTCCTATCCACAAGCGGTTCAGTCTGACCAACATATCTACTGTATTTTCCTTCCTCTAACTGACCATCATTTAATTCCGATTGTTCAACAGGTATTGAAGGCTCATTCCTGTTGTTCAACAACAATTGTCTCATTTCCTCCCTTTATTCAGCCATCATGGCTTGAATCATGGCTCGCACTCCAACCATTGTGATTGGTTCTAGTGCAGCTTCTGCTATAGGCACCTGTTCTATCACTTGGGGTTGAGGTTGCTGATTTCTGTTTGCATTTCCGGCTCCACTTTGGGTTCTTGTCATTTTGATCTATACACCACATTAGGCGGATTTAGATCTTCATTCACGATAGATATTTAAATTCTCCTTATCACTCCAAAAAGTTACATGATAGTTCTAATATCGTAGTCATACGCATAGAATCCTGAACGCATAAGGTTTCCAGATCGGGTCGACAACAGACCATAGATCCAAACAAATAATAGCATATATCGCAAACATATAATATAGAACTTAAAATCATTTTAGGAATCTTTCCTAAATTATAGTAGTGCTCGCGTCTAAAATATGGTAAACACTCATCTCACAATCATCACTTACCATTATAATTTTAAGTCTAGAAATCCTACAAATACCTAGATCTTTTAAACTAATGCTCTGATACCAACTGTGACATCCCCCAATTTCTCGGCTGAAAAATATTGATTTAGTTTATGCTTTTAAAATAAAATCAGAGTAATCTCTCCGATAAAAATATACAGAATTTGTCCCAAAACAAAATGTAATAAAAAAAATTTATCAAAGCATTTCTTAAAGAAATGTATCTTTCATTTCATTACAAAACTCGGGATGCGCACATCGATACATACCAGAAGTATAAAGAGTATATTATAGACCGTACAACAGATATTTATATCTAATGGCCTATAATCCAAAATCCCTCTTCATCATTCAACTATGCTCTGGGTCCACTACCTGTAATATAAAAAGCTGAGTGGGTCAGGCTTGGGAGCCTGGTGAGCATATAGGGTTTACAAACCACAATAAATAAATTTATTAATTTCATCAACCAACAATAAATTTATTAGTTCTATCAACCAAATATATCATTAATTACCCATTACCATTATCCTCACTTTACATCCCTAAACACCTATCACAAGGGACCTAGTCTAAGGATCATCATCGGGGCGACAACACTACTTAGGGGATTCCTTAGCAATACTTGTCCAATAAGGTAACCATTGCGGGCGCGGGGGGGGGGGGGGGGGGGGGGGGACTGGAACAACAACAACATGGAGGCCTTTCATCATTTTAACACACATCAACTATTTTATCTACCCATGTTATACCCAACATATTTGTATATAAAAATACATATACAGTTTAAATTATTCTGAACATGTATAAAACTTCATTTAACATCCATCTCAAACAAATAAACAATATTTATACACATAGCACGTATTTTATAGAAAATACTTCGTATCTATGTGTAAGATGAAAGTGACCACACATTCACATGATAATACGGTAATTGGGCAACACTTTGTCTCTTAAAACAATCGTTTTTTTTATCAAACCAGGATGTTTTTCTAAAAAACAGGGCTTCATGTGGGCAGAGTTTCGACTCAAAAACTCTTTTTCTCGGGATCTTCAGGTGCTTCGGGGCTTTCTTATGATGTTAGGATAGTATTTTAGGCTTTGGGGTATTTACTGTAACAAAAAGGAAAGTATAAGGTTGAGAGGAGTGATTTTTGTAAACAAATTTCAGATGGCATCGATCACTATTTATAGTGGTTGGACACTCAAGTTATGTTGGGCGTAACTCCATGGTACGCAAGGCGTACTACTTCTTCAACTAGTATGATGAGCGTACATCATAGTTGTGGGGCGTACTAAAGGATTGTCTCGGACGCATCAAGGCAATGAACAGGTGTCCACCATGCATTGGAGTAGGCTACGTGGACAATTATGGACCGCTAACATAAAAGTACGTTCTCGTACGTTGGGCGTACATATTTATAAACTAAGCATACCACTTGGTACGTCGGGCATTCTTCCAGCCTCGAAGTTTGTGTCTGCACTTCAATAATTCATATCTATCGCATAGATGCTCCTTTTTTCATGTTATTTATATCCACACGTAGGTGAAACTATGCTCTACAAGTTTCGTTTAGACTCTATCGGCTAATTCTGAATTTATTTTTAAAGTTATATTTTAACAGTTCGGGACAGGAAAAGTCCGTTGAAAATTCATAACTTCTTCATTCGACGTCTGATTTCGTCTATCTTTTTATTGTTAAATTAAAATCGACAAGATCTTCGATTCTCGTTTAGGTTGTCTCGGCTAAAAAATCGCACGATCTAAAATTCGAGTTTCGTGTTACATACTGCTTTACCAAATCTTAGAAAATTAATAACTTTCCCATACGAAGTTAGATTTAGACATTCTTTTTATGAACACTCTCGGTTTAACATATACTAAGACTTTCACTTAGATCGCTAAGGCTAAAAGCACTTTATCGTAACTTCACTTTTTACGTCTTATAGCGTCGTGCTGGTTCTGTCGTGAAACTTCGACAGGTCATAACTTCTTTGTTATAACTCGGATTTCAATATTCTTTATGTCTCTGGAATCCTTGTTTCAACCACTACAACTTCCTTCATAAATTTTAGGTTTATCTAACATTTATTTTTTTGATGCTTATTTTTATCCTTAATTTATTAAATCATAATAATTAAGTGTAAGCACATAATATTCTAATAATACATCTTTATTACTTCAAAATAAGTTACAAATGTTGATCTAGACTATTACATCATCATTAATGCCTAGCCTAGAAACACGGGCGTTACAGTTGCTCTCGTCACATGACTGGACGAAAGGAGAATCTTCATGATTATAGGTCTTTCGAGAATGTTGGGGTCGGGGAGTTTGGAAACAACAACAAATGCCATGTTCAAGGCTACAGGAAAGTCACTAATGGTAATTTCACAGTCAACAAAGTGGCATATGTCGAAGGTATTCAACATAACTTGATAAGTGTTTTGCAACTTGTTGTGGGCACTAGCAATCAAGTGGTGTTTAACGAACAAGGCAGTGTGATTTTGAACATTTAGAAAAAGGAAATCTTGCTCAAATGAAAATGAAAAGGTGACATGTTTACTCTTGACATCAATCCCATTGTTGGTAAACCTTATGTTTGTTTACTTTCAAAAGCTTCGTCTAACATTAGCTGGCTATAACATTGAAGGCTTTCTCATTTGAACTTTCGAAATCTTAACAAATTAGTGGTACAAAATCTGGTAAGAGGTTTACCTGTGTTAAAATTTGATAATGATACTTTGTGTGCAACTTGCGAAAAAAGGAAGAAGCACATACAAGGTCATCCTATTATCATTGATTCAAAGATTATGGAGCCATTGGAACTTCTTCATATTGACCTCTGTGGACCATCGACTGTTGAAACACTAAAAAAGAAACGATACATTTTGGTTATTATTGATGTTTTTTGTGGTTTACTTAGGTTTATTTTCTCAGATTAAAATCCGACGTAGCTTAAACAATGCTTGATTTCATCAAACATATTGATACAAGTATGTAGAAGAAAGTTTGAAACTTAAAAGTGATCATGGAACGGAATTTAAGAACAAGGTTCTGGATTCGTTCTTAATTGACAAAGGAATTTCCCATAATTTCTCTTCACCATATATATCTCAGCAGAATGGTGTTGTCGAAAGGCAAAATCATTCTCTTTGCAAAGCAGCAAGAACGATGCTCACATATGCGAAGCTTCCTTCATATCTTTTGATAGAAGCAGTTTCAACTGCACATTTTACACAAAATCGAACTTTCATTCATTGTCGATTCAACATTACCCCTTATGAAATAATAAATAACCAAAAGCCTAATGTCAAATTCTTTCATGTTTTTGGTTGCAGGTGTTTTATTATGAATCTCAAGGATAGTCTTTCAAAATTTCAGTAACAAGGTGACGAAGGAATTTTCTTGGGTTATTCTCATAATTCGGTTCATATCGGGTGTTGAACAAATGAACTTGAAAAATTGAAGACACTTTTAATCTTACTTTAGATGATTTTTACATGAAACAAGTCGAAAAATGTTTTGAGCAAAAACCAATCATTAATGAATCAAATGAAGTATTAGAAAGTCTTGATTCGACAGATTTTGATTATGATTTAATTTTTGGTGTTCCTGATAGGGCCGTTGATGCAGAAGTGCATGTCGTTGATAATCATATGTCATTAGCATCGAAACATATGGATGATTCCACTCTTACACCTAATAACAATGATTTGTTGTCTTCAACTACTTCTTGTCTAAATAAGAAAAGTTTGCCAGAAAGGACGAATGTTCAAGTTGAGGGAGAGCACACTTTCGAGGGGGAGAGAGAAAGCATGATTGTTGATGTTGAGGGGAGCATCGAAATATTAATCCACTTGATAAGGGGAGCAAGTTGGATATGATACAAATGTTTTGAATGAACAAACAGATGCTTTTCATGATAGTAATGATAATTTTTCAAATGCAGGTGATGGATCTGAAACTAAAGAAATGTTCGAAGATGTAATATTATATTATGATCCAGCATATCCTCCAATGGATAAATGGATTAAAAGCCATCTTAAAAAACAAGTTGGTGTGATCCACATGGAGTGCTGATAAGAGCTCAATTGCGTGCAAAGAATGAGGTACTTAATGTACATCAATAATTTTGCATGTTCAATGCTTTTATTTCGAAAATTGAACCTAAATTAGTTAAAGATGCTATGGAACATTCTGATTGAGTTGTTTCAATGCAATCTGAATTAGTTGAATTTGAAAGAAACAAAGTGTGGAAATTAATTCCCAAACCAAAGGATGTTTCCGTTGTGGGTTTAAAATGGATCTTTAAAAACAAAACTGATAAAGATTGTAACATAGTGAGAAATAAAGCTAGGCTTGTAGTTAAAGGTTATTCGTAACAAGAAGGAATCAACTATGAAGAAACCTTCACCTCTATCACAAGACTGGAGGTTGTTCAAATATTTTTAGCCCATGCAGCACACAAGGATTTCGACGTTTATCAAATGGATGTCAAGTGTGTATTTCTCAATGGTGAACTCGAAGAGACTATATATGTGGAACAACCTCTAGGTTTTATTAACGAAGAATATCCTGATCATTGATATATCTTAGATAAAGATGTTTATGGGTTAAAACAAACACCACAAGCCTGGTATGCAACTCTAACCAACTGTTTGAAACTTTTGAAATTTAAACGATGATCAGTTGATCCCACTCTTTTTCGAAAGAAAGTTGGGAATCATCTAATGCTTGTTCAAATTTATGTTGATGATATCATTTTTAGCTCTACTGACCCTGGCTTGTCTAGTGAATTTGAAAACTTGATGAAAAGTAAGTTTGAAATGAGTATGATGGGCAAAATCAACAACGTTTTGGGTTTAAATATTCATCAAAGTACGGAAGGCATTTTCATAAATCAAGAGGAGTATACACGAAATCTTCTTGAAAAATTTGGCATGACGAATAACACCAAGCTTAGAGTACCAATGGCGGTTGGAACGAAGCTGAGTTCTGCATTAGATAAACCTGCTGTGGACATCACTTTGTACCGGAGCATGATAGGTTCATTACTTTACCTTACGGAAAGTCGACCTTATATCATGTTTATGTGTGTAATTGTGCTAGGTACCAATCAAAGCCAAGAGAACCACATCTCACTGCAATTAAGAATATTTTTCGTTACCTCAAAGGGACACCTTCATTAGGATTATGGTATCCTTCGAAAACAGGGTTCTTTATTCAAGCATTTTCAGATGCAAACTTGGGGGGGTTGCAATCTATATCGTAAGAGCAAAAGTGGTGGATGTCAATTACTCGATGGGAAGCTAGTGAGCTGGAAATCGAAGAAACAAAACTATGTTTCGATTTCGACAACAGAAGCAGAATACATGGCTGCTGCAGCTTACACTTCTCAAATTGTATCGATCTAAAGTCAACTGCGTAATTATGAAGTCAATATGAATAAAATTCCTTTGTATTGCGATTCACAAAGTGTCATACGCATTTTCCATAACCCTGTGCAACATTCGAAAACTAAGCACATTGCTCTTCATTATCATTTCATTAAAGATCACGTCGAGGATGGAAATATTAAAGTTCACTTTGTAAAAACCATTGATCAGCTTGCTGATATTTTTACAAAGCCTTTAGATGAAAAGTCATTCATGAGAATTTTGGCGGGTCTAGGAATGATCGAAGGAAATTCAGTTCCTAGATTAGGTTCGAAAGATTGATAAAGAGAACATGGAGGACAGTTGTCTGAGTCAACGACTACTGTTTATAGTCAAATCTTCGAGATGCTTCGCTTTCGACATTGAGTATCACAGTTTTATAAAATCTTCGTTATCTTATTTTTACATTTTTTTAACATCAAAAATACCAAAAAGATTTTCTTTATTTTTGCTTTCTTACAACTTTTTGTTGGCCAGATATTTTTTTTTGTTTTCGTTATCAAAAATCAAAAACAACAAAAATATTTCATTTTTGTTTTTAATTTTAAAATATCAAAAATACCAAAAATATTTTTCGTTATTTTTGTTATTTTTGTTCAAAAACTTTAAAATTCAAAAATACTTTTTGTTTTTGATAGTCTTTTTAGAAGCTCGTGTTAGCGAAGATTTGCAAAGGTTCAAGCTGGCTGCTTAAGGGACATGTATATTTTTGAAACTTTGTCCTAGTTAGGATGTCCCTGGAAGCATGCTAAAGCATGTGGATCCAAGCCTCCAAGCGTCAAAGGGTTTCAAAGCCTTAATGAATTTTTCATTCCGAGAATTCTTCCCAACTAGGTTATTTTCCCATTAGTCAATGAGCTACCATACTCTACTCAAATGAGTTTATAGTTATTTCCTTGGTCCATATATAACAGTGGTACATTCGAATCTCTACACCAATCATTTTCATCCTAAAGTTCTTACATGATCACACACTATGAGATATGTCCATGAGATTTCTGGTATAAACCAATCAGGATCTTGACATATCAAAACTTTGTGTTTATGATCTAACATCATGAGACCGTGATGAAAGTGAAACCCTAAATGTCGAACCAACTTAAGGAATTGACGGGGAACTTTGTTCTAGAGTTAATAAAACATTTTTTTGTACATGTTTTCGATACTCAAAATCATATTCTTTAATTTGTAGTAATCTTGATCAAATGTTCGACACCCACAACATTTGTTACCCAACAAGATTTAGGACTAATTTTGGTTTTAAGAATACGATTTCTGTTTGAGTATCATTCTCAACCTTGGTTACTTAATAAATTCTTTCAAAGCTTACTTGTCACTGACTACACTGGTGAAACAAGTAATTTTGTTTACAACTTGTCACTCTTATGTTTAGTAGTGCATTGTAAAAAAAAAATTTAAGCCACCTTCAAAGACATGCTTAAAGAAGCCCTTCGATACTTCTCAGCAAGTAGTCGATTGTAATTCATGGGAAACCACACAAATAGTTTAACTTCTCTCTTGAAGTTGAATGAAGTGATCTTTGCATGGGATCTAACTGCCTTTGTGTCGAAAATGTTTTTGACATCACAGATCCAAAATTTTCTTAATTCGCATCTTATATTTTTCTTTGGAACACGTTGCACTCACGAAATCCTTGAGGTTCTGAGTAATACTAAGTTAGGTTAATGATTTCAAAAGTCTGGCATATGACTTTCTTTTAAACCCGAAAGTAAAAGAGCCCAACCTCCATCCTAAAGGTTTATGACGGTTCTCATTCTCTTGGGGCATGTTAACAGGCTGTTTGATGTAACATTTTGTATTCCAACCTGAGTTTCAAGGAAAAGTGATGATTACTTTCTCAAACATGGCTACTTTATCGGCGGACTGGTACGATTTTCACAGAGGCACGTCAGGTGTAATTAATGCTGAAACCGCTTCAAATTCAAATTTATGGTCATCTATATAAAGGGTTTTTTGGGGAACATTCCAATTTTATGCTTTCTGAAATCTCTAAATCATGAGAAATCTTTTTCTTCTTCATTGTTCTTCAAAATCTTACAATGGCTGCTCATAACACCACCGTTGATCCATCTGAAACCACCGATGATGTCACTTCACAACTGTTGATGAAGATCCAGAGCACTAATTTCCAAGTTCAAAGCGATGTTTTTGTGTATCCTGAGGAGTTGTAGATTCTTACTCTTGCTCTTCAAAACTCTGTATTGTCAAAGACAATGTTTGATGCCTTTCCAGTATCTGTTTCATGCCTATCTCTTAAAGGGTCTATTGCTACATACAGCAAAACTGTGAACACGGTTACTTTTTCCCTCCTGAATGAGAAGAAGTTTCATTTATAAAAGAAGCACTTTGCTCAAATTCTTGGTATTCCTAATGCTAAACCTTTGTACAAGGTAACTACTGAGCAAATCATTTACATGTTTAAAGAAATGGGCTATCATCCTTCTCTCACCAAAATTAGTGAATTCAAGACGTCTGGGTTGTCATGTTTATGGAATTTTTCTTTGGTATATACCTCCGCTGTCTAACTAGAAGAACTGTGGGGCTATACAAGGGTAGATTGGAGGTGTACGCGATGGTAGCACAGTTATATTATGATTTACATGTGGATTATGTAACTTAGTTGTGGAATGAGTTTGTCAAAAGTGTTGGGAACACTAATAACATCGATGGAATCTCATGTGCTTGATACTGGAGCCTTATTTTAAAGTTTGCATATGAGAAGGAGGGGATCGAAGTTCTTGAGAATGAGGAGATTGTAAAATTTTCACTGTTTCATTTTCCTAAAACAATTGAGGATGATGTTACTATTTTTCCTACGGTTGCTCGCATTCCTGATGCCATGCTTCGAAAAATGGATCCAGATCATTTGGTGTTGGTGATTTACTTGAAGACTATTAACACAGATGTCGAAACTGGAGTGTTGTTACCTCTTACTGTTGGTCCTTCGAAGCCGAAGACAGGATCAAAAAAGAGTGTTCTTGAAAGTCCTTCGAAACCATCACATACTAAAGATGCTAAAGTTGTTACACCTAGAAAGCAAGGTCCCAATGAGCCACCTCTAATTGTTGCCACAAAACCTGAAGTATCTCAACCAGATACTTCTGTGTTACCTTTGAAGTCTGGTATTTTAAAGAAACCGAAGAAGATGGCTCACAAACCATCTGGTTCATCTGAAAAGTCACGCTGTTTTTCTCCTTCGTATAAAGTTAAACCTCAGATTAATCTCAAAGGGGTTATTTTTCGAGAAGTTGGAGTACCAGTTTCTCGTGCTTCAAAGAAAAGACAGGAAGAAGACATGAAAAAACATCTTTCAAAAAAGCAGAGGAAGAAACTTCAAAAGTTGGTCATTAATGATGAGTCTACAGAAGATGAAGTTATTCCAGATTCACCTGTGTCGAATTCTCTGGTTAGGTCGAATGTCGAGACTACTAGACTTTCTATTGCTCCTGTCACAACATCTGATGTTTCCAAAAAAGTTTCTACACCAGAGTAGATAGTTGTTACTTCATCTCAGATGTCAACTGTCGAAACTTTTCAAGAACAAGTACTTCTTATCTTTTTATTTCATCTACCCTCGATACTTCCACAATCGACACTTCTATTTATGTACCTCCATTTGTGTCTACTACTCCTGTTGTTGCCCACTCACCCACATTCGACAACATTCTCAATCAACCGATTACATCTTTGTTTTCATCCCAATCCACTGATCCACCTATCACTCATGAAGAAGAGGAAGCTTAGAGTGATGATGAAAATGAGTTTGATGGAAGTTTTGCAAATCTCGAATTTGATCCGGAAGAGGAAAATATTCCAGATAACATGTTACTTACTAGGAAACAATTTAAAATTCTTAACCAAAAGCTTAATTCCCTTTTGCAAATTCAAGCTGGTGGCGGGAATAAACATTCGGTGTCAAGTCTCGAAGTTGATATTATTCTTAAGTGTCAAAAACACAGACTTCATGAAGCTATTTCTGATGTTGATCGTAATACCGAGAAAAGGGTAAAGGCACAATCATTGAATTTTACTTATGATTTAATAGAATTAAAGGTTGTGGCAAAGGGGAGACATTTCTTGTTTATTCAAGATGTGAAGAAAGTTCGTGAAGATGTCAATTTCAAACTTCAAGAACTCAGGGAAGATATGGGAAAAGAGATTGATGTTTTACAACAAGATTATTCATCTCTTCATCAGAAAGTGGATATCATTACAGATATTGTTACCATGTTTTCCAAGTTGTATGAAGCTCTTGGTCCGAGGGTTGAGCATATGGCTGTTGATGACGTTCAAAGTTTTTTGAGTATTAATCAATTGTTGGTGTTGTTGAAGGATTTGGTGCTCAAGACAAGTATGGTTTCATCTTTGTTAATAACTCCTATGCTTCTTTCCCAAAAGTTTTCTTTGCTTGAATCAACTCTTAAAAAGGAGTTAGCCCCTCTATTGAAGTTGTTGAATATTATGCCAACAGATGGCCGACCTGTTTGTACAGCGGTGCAAGGGGTAGAGAAGATAGACGTTGGCAGGGGATCTGTGTTTGGAACTGGTGGCAGCTCTTCAAAGAAAAATGATGAAGATACGAAGGTAGTGGGAAAATTTTCTTCAACTGAAATTCCTATTTCGTTGGTAACTGGTTCAAAAATTTTGACTTCCACAACAATGACAACCAGGCCTATAACAAAAGGAATCGTTATTTGTGGTTTTGCTGCTTGAGAATCAAGTTCAAAACTTCCTCCTACCATAGAACAATTACAGAGTAAAGGGAAGGGTGTCTTGCATGTACCATCTGCTGAAGAGAAGAAAGCTGCCATAGAACAAGAAATGGAGAAACAGAGATAGATCCAAAGCATACTCCAACTTAGAGAAAATGATCCTCCTGGTATGAATAAAGGTGATCCTACTAAGTATTTCAACTATGAATATATCGAAGCCATAGTTTTTTCGGGTGAGATGCATTCATTTAACAAAACACCTAAAAAGAGTTATGACATTGAGAATACTAATCTCAGTCAGTTAGATTTTCCAATAAATCTAATGTTGTTTCGTGATGAGCAATTCGATCATGCAAACAAGTTCAAAGATAAGGAGGAGTTTAGATGCTTGAAATATTGATTCCATGTAGTGTTGGGAAAGATTGAAGATGTAGTTTGGTCCTCAGTTAGAATTGTTCAAATTCTTAACGTAACCAAGGATAATATTATTCGAGGGTATGTTACAGAACTATCAATACATTGTAATAAGGGCAAATAATGAAGTGTTCCACTTCTCTCTTGCCGACTTCCCACTGATGAATCTATATAATATTTTGATTATTGCGAAGATCTTTAAGTCAATTGATTATTTGAAACTCCAACAAGGAAACAAGGAAGACTTCATGATAGGTTTTGAACACTTGAGGGTATTCATTGATGGTTATTATGGAGCCCTAACTTTAACTAATATTGATCTTGCTACAACATTGGGAAAGAAAGCTACTGTTCTTAAATCATTGATCAAGGATCAGTCTTTTCTCAATGATTACGAAGATGGGGAAATTTTCTTGAAGCCTTTGGGGATAGTGTTTGTAGGAAAGAATAAAAAGGGTACAATGATGAAATTTTTGTTTCAGTTAAGCGACATTGAAAAATACACTTCGTCACAATACACAAAGTTGCTGATTCAAATGAAGAGCTGTGCAAAGAAAAACGACAATGAGAAAGAAGAGATTAAGAAGGTTATCAATTGGTACTCAGAGATAAGGAGCTTGTTATATAAAGCTGCTCAATTGTTCACAACCTAGATTCGACACTTATCATAAAGGGGGAGAATGTTGAGGTCTGAAGGTTGTGATGTGTCGAAGGTGTGACCACAAATGCTGACTGTACTTCATCTATGTTGTGACCAATTACTCCTTTCAATCAATTAGCGAGAGTCTTTTCTAATAAGCATCCAATAAGACTAATTGGACGAAAATCCCCCAACTTCAGTGGGTCATTTATTTTAGGTACTAATAAAGGATGAATTACTACCCATATTAAGCCTTTTGCATCTAAATTTTATCATATAGTTCAAAAAAGAAAAAAAATTAATAAGATGTGTTCATAAATACACTTTATTTCGATGTAAAACCCTCTCTCAATTAATACTCGGACATGATAGAAAACATAAACTCATTAGCCATGTCGACCTTTCTTTGACCCCAACTCATTATGCGATATCCTTTATTGCCACATCTAATTAAAATCTTAAATACATGATGTGATATTATTCATAGATCTTTTTGGGTGTTAAATACAATTGACTTTAAGTTTTTGTTTCTATAAACTTATAATAGTTAAATTTAACTTACATGAAAAATATAATAAGGTTTTTGAAATAATTAATCTCATCAATTTGTTATATCCATGGTTGTCAAAATCGTATTTAGGGTAGGATCGCAGGTAGGATCATAAGATCGTAGGATCGAGATCCTAATTTCCCTTGATTTTTTTGTTTTTTGCAAATGATTTTTTTTACTATTTTATGTTTTTTACCGTTTAACAATTTACCATTTTGTTTTATGTTATGACTAGTATTTTGAAGTTTTTATAACTTTGAACGAAAAGTTGAGTGTTTGAAATATATTTTATAACTAAAAATTATAAATTAAAATTATATTTTATTTTGTGGGATCCTAGGTTCCCGATCTCGATCTTGCAAATCCAAAAACAATTAAAGTAGAAACCTTGATTATATCAATATTGTTATCTTATTTTATTGCGTTTATATATACAAATTGATCCATGTGGCATAGATTTAGTTCGGTCATAATCTATGATACAGTGTATTTTGTTTGTTTTGTAAATCTTATTGAAAAATAAATAAATAAATAAAAGTCGAGATTAGTTTATTTCATTAGTAGATATGTTTATGTCTCTATGTAGATTACTTCATACCGAAATAGATAAACAAAGAGTGTTCGCAGTATTATTTCAATATATATATATATATATATATATATATATATATATATATATATATATATATATATATATATATATATATATATATATATATATATATAGGGTTAGGTTTATTTGAGACCACCTATATTTTGTGAGACTGTGAGACGCATTATTTTTTTTTTTTTTTAGTTAATTCATGTTCCGAAAATAATATTTAAAAAAAGAATTTTTTGATTTTTCAATTTATTTTGCATTTTAAAATTATTTTTAGAATATGTACAGTGTAATATTCTATTTAGAATATTTCACGTATTTTTCAAAAAAAAATAGAATTTTTTTATTTATTTATTTTTTATTTTTTTTAGTTAATTCAATTTCCGAAAATAATATTTAAAAAAAGAATTTTTAGATTTTTCCATTTATTTTGCATTTTAAAATTATTTTTTAAAATATGTCAGTGTAATATTCTATTTAGAATATTTCACGTATTTTTCAAAAAAAAAAACAGAATTTTTTTTATTTTTTTTTTATATTTTTTTATATTTTTTTTAGTTAATTCAAATTCCGAAAATAATGTTTCAAAAAAGAATTTTTGGATTTTTCCATTTATTTTGCATTTTAAAATTATTTTTAGATTTGGTCTCACGGTCTCACAAAATTAAAATGGTCTCAAATGAACCTGAACCTATATATATATATATATATATATATATATATATATATATATATATATATATATATATATATATATATATATATATATATATATATATATTACTGTTACCACTTTATTAACATTTAATATTATTGTGTGTGTTTAATACAAGGTGTGCAAGGTGCACACTGCATAGGGCCTCGGAAAAAATAAGGCCGATTTTTTTTTTTCAATTTACATAGTTATTAAATATTATATTTCATATTAGGTAAACAAAACAAAGTATTATTAGTTCAATTGGCTCCATGAGGCACCTTTTTCTATCTCCTCCTAAAAGACTTACATGTTGTAGGCTCCTTCACAAAATGAATAGGGTTCGAACCTCTAGCCTTTCCCTTTTCACATGATTTTTAACTAATCATTTTTCTTATATTAGGGGCCTATTTCTTACTTTTAGCACAGGTCAATCAAAATCAACGCACCATAATGTAACGCCGCCACCATCGTGCCCAAACACTGCATTGATTGCCATGGTTCCACAAAACGTGTGGAACACTAGCGGTGAACCACATACTCCACTATGGAGCGTGTGCTGACCAGTGACCATAGCTTCACCAATTTAGTTTAAAAAACACGATAGTTTTAAGAACACTTTCCTTCATGGTCATCATCAAGATATTTGTGTATTAAGTCGAAGCCCACTTTGTATGTATTTGTATAGCCTAATAGTATAGCCCATTTGGGAAAATACCACACAAACATGGTGTAAGAGATTTTCTAATCATTTAATCTTTTTTTCTTTTCCTTACACAGTGGCAACCCTAGCTCAGTCGTTCTTATCATGGGGGATCCCAACACTTCGATAGGCAACCACAAATCATATGGATGCACCAACATCACGGTTTATGTTCCACTTATCTTGGACCTTAATCAATTGAACTATGATTCATGGAGGGAATTAATTAAAACCCATTGTAAAGATGAACCATGGTACAATCTCGACTCTATAGTGAAAATGTGGTTATATGGCACTGTTAAGCAACCAGTTCTCAACATGATGCTCAAACATGATGCCATTGCTCACATGGTTTGGACTAGTTTGGAGGAGTCATTTTGTGACCAAAAAGACACCTGTGCAAGTGAACTAGATAATGACCTTCGCAACATGATGATTGGTGATGACTCCATTGTGAAATATTGTCAAAAACTTAAAACTGTTGTTGATCTCTTAGCAAACATCGGCTCCCCAGTAGCCGAGAAGATTTTGGTCACCCACCTCCTTAATGGCCTATCACCGAAGTCTGGAAAACATCCCCACTCTTATTGGCCATCATCAACCACTGTCAACTTTTCTTGAAGCTCGATATATATGCTCACGTAGGAAGAAATTCACATCAAATGTCTTTACCCATCTCAACCATCTCACACCAATCATTCGTCCTCCCTTACAGCTCTTCACACCAGTACACAACAAACTTCCCAACCGAGATCCAATTTTGGAAACTATCGGGGCCATCGTTCCAACCAGCCTCGTCGTGGCAGCTCCGAAAACGGGTGACCTCTCTCCGGCTCGCAACTTTTCATCATCCAGTCACCACAACTGCCTTGGTTGTTCTTTGTGTTGCTTTGGTAGCCCTTCCTGTGGACTTACCATCCCGTGGACTTACCAACCTACCTGGCAGATGTATCAGCCAACTTCTTATGCCCAACAACTAGGAAACCGAACCTAAGGCCTTCTCGATCCAACATCTAAGGCTTCTCCCTCCCCAGTCCACCAACAGCACTCCGTATCTACATTCCACGCAACATCTCTTACCATGGGTGTAACGTCCCAAAAATTACAAATAGAATTTTCATTTTAAAACAGGTTAACCGATTTAAAACTTTTAACTAAAAAAACAAAACGTGACATTCATTTGTTTGAAACCATAAAGTTATCAGGGTCAATCGACAAAAACAACATAAATCTTTATTTTCGATATATGTGTATAGTTCTACTGAGCTCTTCCTACGAACAACTTGTAATACATTTTATCCACAACTATATGAATAAAACTTAATGAGTTTGCGAGTATACCACATATTCCACTATACATAAAATTGATAAAAATTAGTGCCTATAGCCGCAACAAGCTCGGTAATATTACTATAAATAGTAGTTTCCTTTTGGATTAGACGAAAAGACAAAAATGTAGAACATAAAAAGTATTTATTTGAAGGACAGGTTTTGTTATTTAGTTAATAGTTTAATTAATTAATAGTAAATAAAATGAATATGGAATATTTCAAAATGATTTGAATAAGATAGCTAATTTTATATAACATTAATTTTGGATGATCTTATGAATACTATACTCTCTACTGTTCAAAGTTTTGTCATAGTTTAATTAATTTTGGATGATCTTATGAAGTTTTAGGTTTAAAAGATTCATTTGAATATTAATTATCTCTTATCTCTCATTGGTCTTTATCTTTTTACATAAAAAAAGAAAGCATCTACATCAGGAATGTCTGTATTGAGCCAAAGACCAAGCTCCATGTCAAGAATCATGTTGCACTTTTAAATCAATAGGTACTGGCATTGGAAGACTAAAACATTGTTGAAGATAGACCGGCCACAACCAATACCATACCAATTCTCAAATCTAAATCCATGTGGACTTATTTAGAATTATAATTATGGAGGTAAATTAAGAAAAAACATTCTAATTGAAGGTTTAATGCATCTTATATTGCCTTTTACATTCCTAATTCATGTGTTGCACTTATATCCATATAAAGACTTAATGGGGAAATTTTCTAGAAAGTGTAAGTAACATTTTCAAATATTTGATCTAACATTTTAAGTATATGTTGTAATTGACAAAAAATTAATGTAGGATGTTAATATGTTACTATATACAAATCAATTAAAGTACATTGATATTTCTTGCCTTTACCTTTTCTATACTTGATGTTTTCTTTCTTTTGCAGATAGTATTTGACAATGCCTTATGTTTGACAAAAGAAAAAGATCCCATTTTTCTCAGCAAATACTCGATAACCATATTCCGAATAACAATATATATATATATATATATATATATATATATATATATATATATATATATATATATATATATATATAATGTATGTGAAGTACATTGAGTAAGATTGAAGGGTGAAGAATCCATTATTAAAATACAAAGACCAGTTGTGAACAATCATTCTGATATTGATCTTTAAAATCTGAGGGTTACTGTATAGAATTCTCATTATCTTTCAATTTCATGAAATATTCTTTCACACTAAGTGCTTCATCTGCACAAAGAGATGAATTTATGAAGATGTGGAGTACTGAAAAAAAAGGATGCTAAAGTTGATAAATGTGCCATGATTTAGAAATCACCGTTTCACACTCAAAGTGAGAAGCTAATATCACCTCTCTACAAAAACTATTTTCGGATTTATATTCTGTTTATTTTGCTGATTTCAAGAGCGTGTTTCTGATCTACAGAAGATGTTATTATCCCTTTGGAATCACAAGCTAGGTAAGGATGATTTCTATTTTAAGTTTATATTTGTTCAAATCTGAAATAATTGCTTATTGTTGATAAGACCGATAGATTCTATATTCAAGATGAAATGCTAAAATGATTTAGTTAACAAGAACGGTATGAAGTGAAATAAGCTCAATCTTCAATAACAAAGCATAAAGAATAGTGCGCAATTCAAAACTATTCTATAAGTGATGGATAGTTACAACAAGATCGATACAAATGAGAGAATAATGTGCACTTGTAAGGTCCAGATAAGGATCTTTACCAGCAATCAAACAACAAACAATAACAGAATAAGAATAAGATGAAAAGAAACCGAGCTTGCACACGTTTATATTCAATAAATTGTCAGGTACAACTCAAAATACGGTCGTGAACTGCTATGAATCAACAACTAAAAAAGACCAACTCCTCCACTATTTATACTTGACTTAGACCGCAAACTGAGATTGCGACCGTAAACCCTGTTTACGGTCGTGAACACACAAAAAGGTCAAAGGGCGATAAACAGCTCAAAAACATTATTACAGACTCATGCCAAATAAAATACACTGAAAGCCTAGACCAAACCAATAACTGGACTCTTCAGTCTCCCCCTTGGTTTGGTATTAGCTTAGACTCAACTCTTGTCGACCACCAGCACATCAGACCTTCCCATCGCTGTGTTCCATATTTTCTTCTCTATAATTGCAGCCACCATCGAAGTGTATTCTTTTGCAGCAGGCTCAAAAATATTCTCAGCCACCACAATCTAATGAGTAGCGATATGATGTATGTCCCGTTTGCCAAATTAAAGCAAATCCCTTTTGTCATATAAGCGGATGCAATCTTACTTAAGCTTGATAACAGCAGCATCTGTGGATTCATCATACACCTAATATTGCATGGATGCGAGAGAACCATCTGAGTAATTTTGAAGAACGGGAATGTGCTTAACTTGGGTAGTAGCAGGCCACATCACTAACTAAATTGGCTGACTTGTTTTGGGGTCAATAACCTTTTTATGGACCTTGACAAAAGACTCCACAGTCTTCATTGACGGAAATCCCTTGGCCACTTGATCTTCCAAAACGAATTTGAACTAACTTGCCCTGGGATTGCCTGATGGATTTGAGAAAGGAGCATTGGATAGCTCAATGAGATCAATCTTAGTAAAAGAATGAAAGTCGTGAGCGTCCTTGTATAGTTCTTTGTTGCCGCTCTTTCTCCTCACCATAAACATGTTCATGGTGTCATGGAATCCCCACAAGATGATTCCTGGCCTATCGCCATATATATCTTTGAAACGATGCATGCCCAGATCCATAACGGTGATCTGTGGACTATCCCAAGGTACCTTATGATCCACGCTCCTTTTAAATAGCAATTGACCTTTGTTAGAGGACTTGTTTAATTTGGTGCGTTTCAATGCTGCTGCACTTGGAGTTTGAGTCGGTTCTGTTTCAAAATGGTCTTCGATGATGGTAGTTCTGGTAGGCCCGAGGAACAATGGGAACATCTTGGTTAGGACGATAAATTTGTGGCACGTCAATGGATGACTTGAGTTCATCGCCAAGTTTTTCTTCCAGCTTTTTCTTCAACTCGTAGTAGTTGGCGGTCAACAGGCCAAAATGTGTCTGAAGGTCTGTAATCTGTTTTGTCTTCAGAGCTTTATCCTCATTAAGTTCGGCCACCTGAATATTGAGCTCTGTGTTTTCAGTTTGAAGGTCTACGACCTTGATAGTTAGCTCAATATTTCTTTGATCAAGATCAATTTTCTTCTGATTCAATACATCAATCTGTTTGAAGGAATCTCTTCTCCTAAGTTGTCACCCCCAATAGAAATTCCTTTGCTGTGTGGGGGTGGTGTAGAAAATCGTTCGTCTGCCAGGAGCCTAGCCAGCCTAATTGAGGCAGCGTTATCCTCTGTCTTGGGAGGAGAGAAACGTGTTGGGAATGAAGAGCCACTAGCTTCATAGAAGGCACTAGGACCTTCACTGATGGGTTCAGAAGAGACTATGGCAGGTGTAATTGTTGGCGGAGCTGTAGCACTTTGAGTTGCCAGTCTATGGACGAGTCTGCGTCTTTTACTTGGAGGAGGAGAGGCTTGAGTAGTGGTGTGATCACTTTCCACTGGCTCAGATGTAGGTAAGACAACATCAAGGGGAGGAATCCTTGTTACTGTCACCATAGGAGTTGTTATTTCTATCGATGGATTGGTAGTAGTAGGAGTGGCTTCAAAAACATCTTCTTCTTCCCTTGTCTCTATTGTCGGATAAGCAACTTCATCGACATTATCAAGCAGCTTGTCGAGGCTTTCTCCGGTCATAAATTCTTCATTGCTACCGATGTATAAGGGAATATCATCATTATCGAATCCGGTGAGGTTGAGATCCTCATACAATTCAGTCTCAGCTCCCGACCCCTCATTGTAATCCCCTTGAACCTGTACCGATTGCAATTCGTGTTCCTCAGCGACTTGGGCATTTGCAGCAGCAGTTTCATTGGCATCATGATCTGAAACTGTGATGACTTCTTCAGAAACAACCCTTTCAGAGGAGGTGGGCTCAGATAAAACTTTATCATATATTCCATGAGACTCGGAAGATTCATCAAGCTCAGTAAATTCCCCGAACTTCACCAAAGGATGTAATCCTTGAAAAATGACCTTGCCCTTCCGATTTTGTTAATAAGACCAACAGTGTGAGGACCCAAGGATTTTATATCCAGATTCTTACCATCCTTGATCATATCTGGGAATTGATTGTTGATGAACACTTGAACAAACCTTGGATATAGCAAAAATGCATCTCTGGTTCCTTGGGTCATGGCATTTATGTTCACTAGGAACTCATCAAAAATATACTTTGAGAAGTTGAATTTTATGCCATCAGCCAAAGAGACAATCGCCCCTGTGTTCCTGAGAGAAATTTCATCAGCTCCAGATCTCCTGCCTGAGATGCAGCTCATGAACATGTGTACCAGGAATCGCCAGTAAGGAGGCAAGAGCTTTTTCACTGTGGGAGGAAAGGTACCCTCATATCCCATTTTCCCAAGAACCCGTTGTACGTCATTAATTTCAATTTCAGTGGGAAAATTGGATTCATCATTGATCAGCAGAGTATCTTTGATGTAGTGCTCCGTAATCTTGATCTTGCACCCTTTAACCATAGCTTCAATTAACATTTCTCCATTGACTTTTAACATCTTAGCCGTCTGCCAGAACTCCCGGACAATGTTCTGATAAATGATGGGATTCACTGTGATGGCACAAGACAAACAACACTCTCTCAGTCTGTGGATCATTGATTTGAATTCTACATGAGTGACCGGAGCATCATCCAAGACAATCGCCAGGTTGTGCATGTCTGCAAACTTAAGATTCGCCATTGATCTTCGAAGAGGACTAGGTGATTTCAGAAAATCTCACAAAAAAAATTTCGAGGAGAGAGAGAAGGAGCTTGCGACTGTAAAGAGGAAGAAGGATTGGAAAGGGTTTACGGAAGTAAACTCTTTCTCTTTATACTCCTTAAGCATTTACCTGTCTCTCACACAGTGTAAAAACCTAGTCCAGATTTCGGTTTCTTTTAAAAAATAAAACATTTTAAGGATATTTTTTTAAAAAATAGAATAAAAGTAAAATCAAAGTAAACTAATTTCTAAAAATTTAAGCATTAATTTTTTTTTTAAATTTTTTAAATTTTTTAAAATTTTTTTTAATTATTATTTTTTTTAACAATTATAAAAATAAAAATAAATAAATAAAAAATAAACTCAAAAAAAAAAAATTTTTTTGAATAAGCATAGACAAAATTTTATCTCATCATTACTGATACGCTCTTGTGACACTGGGATCAAAGTTGTTAGACAACATTAATCCGCTTGTTAGTACCGTTCATCTTCACCTCTTTGTCTGGTTGATCGTCGGTATTGTGGTCCACTTAAACATGAAAAATTGTGACAGATTTAGGAACACTATTAGTGACAGGACATATTGATCCTAAGTTACTATATAAAACTTCCTAAGGACGATTTATCTGACGACAACCAAAGATATTGTTGTCCACCTAAATTGAGCAGCAAGATCTACAGACAATCTTGAATTGTTCAATTTTAGATGTACTAGAACGTGTTTCCCGCTTCCAGATATACCCCAATAATCAAGAACTTCCAAGATACTCCTTACTTTAGGTGAGCAGACTATTATTCATAGAGAGGATAGATTTAGATTATTATTAATTATAGTTTTTAGAGGGATTGAGAAGTAGAAGGTTGCATATGCTGTGTACCAGGTCGGATTGTTAATCACACAAAGGAGACAACATATGTTGCAGTCCAGGTTGGATCTCTTCCAATCACGTAAAGGAGGCAACATATGACTAATAGAAAGAAATAAAGAAAATAATTTTCTACAGACCTACTTTATCAGAATTCCCAAGTTGCCCTATCAATACGAGAATTAAGGACAGAATCCGTACATCGAGGAAAAGTTAAAACTACAGTTCTAGATACGTGTTCTTTAATGTAACTGGTGGATTCTCATGTATATCTCCATGCTCAACCTATCCGAGCGTCCTATTGTCAGGCTAAATGGATCTAACTAGGTCAAGATTTGTCAAGTCTACAAATTTCCTAAGTTCAACTCTGCCTAGTCATGTCCATTTAGAATCTTTCGTGCCTACCAACGCATCAAACCCAGAGCATAGACCCTTCAACTTTGGGTACGTTACATAGATTTAGACTGCCTGTTATCACTTGATAATCACTCCCCAGTCCTTCATCAACAAGCAAAACTTTATGCAACAGTTTTTTTTATTTTTCTGAATTTTTAATGTTCTGGGATTTTTGAATGTTTTCTGAAAAAAAAAAACAGAAGCAGAGTGTTTTTGGATTTTTTTTAAAATTTTTAAATTTTTGTTTGGTTTTGTTTAATTTCTCCCCTTAAATTTGTGCAAGGAAGAGAATGAAATGACTGGAATGCTCAAATTTAAACTAACCTAATTAAAAAAAAATCCTCAAAACGAATCATTTTCAAAAATCCCACAAGCATATCGAATCGAGCTTTGTTAAAAGGCTTAGTGAACAGATCCACCACACTATTGGCAGTGGGAACCTCTTCTAGCCGGATGAGCGTACGCTCATAACAAACTCTGATAAAGTGAATTTTGATGTCAATGTGCTTGGTTTTGGAATGTTGGACCGGATTTTTAGTGATTTGAATAGCAGCCTCATTATCACAGTGAATTGGGGTTTCTAGATAATTAAAACTGTAGTCTAACAGCTGATGTTGGATCCATATCACTTGAGAACAACAAGCAGACGCAACGACATACTCCGCTTCTATTGTTGAGGTTGAGACGGTATGCTGCTTCTTGCACTGCTATGAGACCAGTCTATCTCCCAGAAATTGGCATCCTCCTGAATTCGATTTTTTATCAAGCTCGCACCCGCCATAATTGTTGTCTGCAAAAGCGTAAAGATCAAATTTTGGATTTTTCGGATACCAAAGGCCTAGTTTTGGGCAACCTTTGAGGTACCGAAAAATCCATTTAACTGCAATTAAATGAGAAAGTTTAGGATTAGCCTGGTAGCGAGCGCATTGACAGAACGCAAACATTACGTCTGGGTGACTAGCAGTTAGATATATGAGTGATCCGATGATTGATCGATGGTATGTCTGATCTACGGATTCACCTTCAAGATCAGGAGTCAGTAAAGGTCTCTCCGCCATGGGTGTAAGAGCAGGTTTCGCATCTCGGAACCCGAACTTCTCCAGCACATCATCCACATACTTTGCTTGGTGAATAAGAATTCCGGTTGAAGATTGTTGGACCTGAAGCCCCAAAAACATGGTCATCTCCCCAAGCAAAGTCATGTCGAACCGCTTCTTCATCACGACCTCGAACTCTTTGCAAAGCCGTTGGCTTGTCGACCCGAAAATAATGTCGTCCACATAGATTTGAACAAGAATTTGATCCGGACCGACATGTTTGATATATAAGGTTTGATCAATGGTGCCTCGGGAATAGCCATGATTGAGCAAATGCGGAGTTAGGGTAGCATACCAAGCTCTAGGAGCTTGATGCAGCCCATACAAATCTTTGTCTAACTTGTAGACATGGTTGGGAAGCTTTGAGTTAACGAAATCGGGCGGTTGGTCAACATAAATCTCCTCCTTGACCTTGCCATACCCGAAAGCCGTCTTGACGTCCATTTGGTATACTGTAAAGTTCATATAGGAAGCATATGCGAGGAAGATACGGATAGCCTCCAATCTTGCCACCAGTGCATAAACCTCCGTATAATCAAAACCCTCAATTTGTTGAAACCCGCGAACCACTAATCTCGCCTTGTTACGTACAATGACACCTGAGTCGTCTTGCTTGTTCCGAAATACCTATGTGGTGTCAAGAGATTTCTTTGCTTTTGGTAGCTCCACCAACTTCCAAAACCCCAAGCTTTTCGAATTGATTAAGTTCTTCATGTATAGCCTCAACCCAGCTTGGATCATTCAGAGCCATTTCGACATTTTTGGGCTATATCTGAGAAATAAAGCATGAGTAGAGACATGTATTAACGTCTCCATTCTGACTCCACGTTAAAACACCGTCACCCAGCTGTCTAATGACGTTCTCTATTGGATGGTCGCGCTGAATACGTGCAGGGATCTCGTAGCTAATGTCATTGATAGAGACTGGAAGATTATGGATGTTAACCGCTCCTTTATATGCTGTATGATCCATGGTAGATGAACAAGGTTCATTTGTTGGATCTGCTACAAACTCTTCAACAATGCTTTCTAGAAAGAGGAGTTCCATCAGATTTGAAGTTACAGCGGAAGTCTTTAGGTTCATGAACTCTCTTTCCACCGGAGTTAGAGGAGTAGCAACAACATCAGGAGAAGCTTGTTGAGGAGAGGACTTAGAAGAATCAGAGTGAACACAGGACACCATTGGAGGATTAGAAGAGACTAGAGGTGGTCTGTAGACAACTTCCTCCTCTTCGTCTTCAATAATGATCTTCGAACTAGACGCAAACCCTGCTTGATTATCTGAAGACACATTGAAGGATTGAAAAGAGATGTGTAATAAAATAGCCAATATGGAATCACTCTAGCATCTTTCTAATTTTCTTCAAGCCAACGAACGTCGAAAGACTCCACAATCTGTTTTTTCTTCTTGTTATAAACCCTGTATGCAGTTCGAGCAGCATATCCAACAAAATAACAATCATCATGTTTCGCATTAAATTTGGGGTTGGATTCCAAGTGGAGAAGGGTGCAAGGACATCCAAACACTCGGAAATGACTGGCTGATGGCTTGTGTCCGTATAAAATTGATGGGTTTTAGCCATAAGAACATCCTATATGCTCATACAAACCCTAATGCTTGGATCTAGCTTTCTCTATTGTACATGCAATTCATCCAAGAGTATAAACCCTAGATCTAGTATATGATAATCAATATAACATATGAATTAGGGTTTAGATCATACCTTGATCGTTATGTAGCAATAACAATCACAAATCCTCCTTGTAATGTCACTCCTCTAATGGCTCACAAACACCAAGAGCAAGAGGATGAAGAAGAGAAGAGAAGGAGGCTGCCCAAAATGTGTGGAAACCCTAAACAATTAGTTCACCTCGTTTTTGGGGCTTAAGGGTACTATATATACATGTAGGCTATTAGGGTTTTCACCTAGGAAACCCTAATTTGGATGCTTAGGCCCTAAGCAACCCATGGACCCTTCTTTAATAAGCCTTGGACGATTTCCAATGGGTTTCCCGATAGAATTCGTCCAACCTTATATTATACGGTAATGCATAGCCCAATTGCAATTATCTTATAATTACAATTCTACTCCCTTAAGTTTAATTAATCTCTTTTAGCCACAAACTTAATTCTTATTAATTCTTGACTAATATTAATTAAACAATATGATTTCTCCTTTAATATATATTATTCTCATAATATATTAATAAATCATATTTAATCCTTTCTCTCCATAATTCATCCTATCAAGTTGCTTTGGTGAAGGCAACCCAAAAGGACCATGCACCATCGGGTCAATTACATACCAAAACAGTTATGGACTTAGACACTAATCTAACAGTCTCCCACTTGGATAAGTCTAACAACTATTCTGCGTATGACTTCAGATCCTGATCTGCAATCGTAGCTTTCTAAAGCTGCTGTCAACTCTGATCTTATCAGATACGTATGTCCTTTAGATAAGGGATCATATATTCCTCCATTCTAGATATTATCATATAGACTGAGACATGGATCTAAATCATTCTCTCTGTCTATGTGCTTTTTCCCGAATTCAGATTTATGACGACTGACAACAGACTACAATTGAACACATCAATTTAGTCCCCGATTGGCCAAGCGCTTAGGTGCCATCACTAATCATCGAGGGGCCAACAAATATTGATTTTATCCTACTTTGGATAAAAGGAATGGATAAACTTTGACTCAATGCTCGCTTTCACTCACTCACCAAATTACACACAACAATATGTTTTATAACACCAAGTTACTAGTTCGTTTACATATTATCAATGTGCAACCGACTCGCAACATACAACTCACACATCTTGGTTTCAAGAATATAAGATGTTATCATCTCACCAATCACTCGTTAGAAAATCCATGAAGTGATCCAAGTGAGCGTGGGTTTAATCCAATGATCAAATCATATTCATAAGCACTCATGAACGTTGCAGCAAACATTTACTTATGTCTAATGCTCATTAGACAATCCACACACCAATTCACGACAGTCTTCATTCATACCTACTTCCAACATATGAACGATTGTGGCCCGTTCAAATAATTTGATTGTTCTTAACCAAAAAAATTATTCAGGAAGTCAAAACATGCAAGGTGAAACACAAGAATAATACTAATCCCATATGGCCTCAAACCTTTGAGTATAAATAAAACACCTTTTATTTATCACCATATCGATTACTCGTTATTTGTCGTTTCGGGTAATCAACTTCTTACTTGAACTATTACTACACTTGTCCCATGCTCTTAGCATGCACACAATGTTTACCTATGGTTCTTACTTTGTGAAATAGATCAAATGAACACATTTTCAATCATACTCATTTCACAACTCCTAATCCTCATCACAAGTGTAAGAATATCAAATTCTTGTCACTTATAGAATATGCTAGATTCTAATCTTTTATGCAATGATCCTTTTGTAATGTCACTGCACTAAGGTTACAATAACTATTTCCAATGCATTACAAAGGTCACTATCAGAAATTTTTACAAGACAATTCCATAGATGTGATGTCTCTCACTCAAAGTACATTCCTTTAAACATCCTTTTGCATAAAGTTTCTAATCTAGACATAGATTCTCAATATCTAACTCCCAATATGGAAACCTTTCCATACTTACCATACCACAACTCATTCTTAATAGAATCTTATATATTCAGAATAATGTTGATATGCTCCATCCAATATCATACTTCTAACTACTTACAAGCGACCAATCCTCAGCGAACTTTAGATCATCCTTTGATAGTTGTTTAATTATCTTAGTCAAAACCGATTCTTGTCCTTTTCCCTCTTAATGCGCTAGACATTTGAAAAATTTTAGAATGGTCAAATATTATAACATTTGCAATCGATCCTATACCTGAAGCGTATGGGACATGATGCATAATGTCTTACATGAAGATTTAATACTTTATCAATCTTCTGCCATAATATTTTATGTGCTATGTTCTCATAATTCGAACTATGAAGAGGAATGTCGTAATCATAATCGAAATTTAAGAACACACTATGTATCTTTGACCAAAAAAATATTAACATTCCACAACCTAAGCCTTTAGATTTGAAATGAAGCATAATATTCTCTCCCTTAATTATAGAAAAAAAACTTTACATCCTTATTACTTTGCAAAGTATGACTTTTGTTTTCTATAATTAATACTGCTAACTTGCAATACTTGACTTAATAATCATACCAGCACAACTTTTATGCTCCCACTATCATGACGATTATTATCAAATAAGCACAACACTTATGCTTCCACTTGTATTGACATGTATTTAGAAAACATCTTAACTTACAGAAAAACAATACCTATTGAATTTCTTAAGTTCATATTTCTAATACTTAATGCTTCGATAATCTTTTATCTAAGCTTCTTAAACTTATACACCTTTTGCCTTAGATAGTTCATATGTGTGTCTTAAACAATTCAGACTAATTGCAAAAACTCAGAATTCGAATTATGGAAAGGGATATCGTAACCATTATCAAATTTGAGAATACAATTTTACAATCGCTATCTTCTTAAAATCTTTCTTAGTGAAAGCATTTCTTCACAGTCATTTTCATGAAGTAGAAAATCTTTTGACACTTAGATTTTAATGGTGTATGTGTTCTTATCCATGCGAATTGTCAAACCAAAGTTTGTGACAAATCCAAACTCTTATGGATGGAACTTTTTCAATCTTGATCTCTTGCCTTATGCTAACATGGCTGCCCACCATATCTTCCAAGTAGTTAAGCAACTCACCCTATCTTATCAATGTACTATTCATTGATCAAGGTCCTTGCCTTTTATGTATTCAAATGAGAACTGATAGAACTCACATGCATAATTAACTCAATTGGGACGACATAGAAACAAGATAGTGTTAACACGATAGGTTATGAACCTCAAGTCGTGTGCTAGTGATGATTGATAAGGTTTATTCTTGATTAGTTCTTGAAACTTTTCAAGATCATTAAGACTCTCACTGACTCCTTGACAAATAAGATTCTTTTGTCAATGAACATTTCTTGACAAATGAATATTCAAGAGTTAGTGTAGCTTTTATCAAGACAAAACACTTCATAAAATTGGTCCTAGTTGGTCTTTGTCTTATCCAAGACATCACAACTTTCCACATTTGATGAATGTTATAAACCTTCTTAAGACTTGTCACTCAGTGTCACAATCTTAACTTTAAGACTTGTTTTGGAACGAAGTATGATTGACTTCTTGATTTAACCATTTCTTCGATTCTTGATTCCTCTTCTTAGACATACAATTGCGCTAAGACTCACTTAGAAGATCAATTGATATATGGTTCTTAATCATTTAGAACTATCATAAAACATAATAAAAGGTGCTCTCGCTTCTTCTTAGAATAGAGAAACTTTTATCTTTCTGTCTACTTGATTCTTCTTATTCGTTCTGCTATTGATATAAATTTTTTCAATCAACTAAGAAGTACACTTAATCTTATAAGTATAATCATAGTTACTAAACCTTTAGTAAATCATGACGGATATCTTTGTTGCTTTTGCGGTGGACTTGATCAACACACAACTTTGTGTACTCGATCTCCTAGTCCTTCACTTGACACTTTGTAAATGAATTCATATGATTTCCAAATATGAAATTTCTCATTCATCATGCAACCAAGTTGCATGATTCCAAGTTTCTGTCCAACTGAAACTTGGGCGATGAGAAACTTTCCCTATTTGGTAAATTCTTGACCATTTCACAAATAACATAATAAAGAATCACATCCATGCGTAGTAGAAATATGCAAACACCAATTTTTCATAACGATTTCATTGCAAGGAAATAAATAAATAAATACGTCAAACAAAATTTATTTTATTTATAAAAACAGCGGAAAACATTTGTCCTTACAATGCAACATCAACTGAAAAACTATGTAATCAAATATTCCTAACTACTCTATCATAACTTTCTAAGCTCAAAATCTAATCTTCGAATCCATGCGATCGAGATCCATTTCTTCGTGATTACACTCATCTTGCTTTTCCATGAGGCTTCCTTTCTTTTCACTGATCCTGCAAAACATTCAAATGCAATCTTATCACATTATGTATAAAGAATCAATGAATAGGAACTTAATGGACTTAGATAGAGGATTTTAACTGAAGCACAACCATACTCTTTGACTCTCCCATCTTCTGGACTCTTCAGGCTCTTAGGGCAGACTTGTATCCAACGCCCTTTCTCTTGGCAGAAAACACAGGTCGGTTCTCCTAGAACATCCTCGGAAGCATGGTTCGTTGACTTTCCCAACAAATATGCTCCATTGCTTTGCCAAACAATTTCTGATTCAGCAGCAATGAGCATGTAAGTTAGGTGAATGAGGTTTGCGTCATGATCCATCATATAATACTTTCTTTTGAACTCATTATATGATTCATGGAGTGACTGTAGAAGCCAGCCTATAGCCAACTCATCAGGGAATGATGCACCCAACATTATCAACCTATCGATGTGTGATTTCATTCCTAGAACGTGGGCACACACGGGTTTACCATCTTCATGTTTCATTTCTAATAGGGATTTAGTGACATTGAACCTTTCAATTCTTCGATCTTGTGGGTTAGGGAGAACAACGGGAGTAGGAGGAGGAAGTGAAGCATGATTTCTTGTTCCTCGATCGAATCGTGGAATACCATCTTCATGTGGAATGCTTGTTCCACGGGATTTGGGAAGACCATAGTTGTCGTACTTTGACATCTACAAAACGGGAGAAAACAAATTCAAGTTAGTTGATAGATTGAGGCCTTAATAAATCACCCAAATGAGATATTAAGGCTAGGACCCAACACAATACGCTACAACCTAGAAAAGGGATGTCGTAATCTAGTTGCAGAATATTTGAAGGTAAGTGAATGAAGATTCACTAATTTTCCACCATGAAAAACAAAAAACAGTTTAAGTTTTAAATCTATTGAAAATTCCTAGATCTTTTGAGATTCATTGAACTTTTCAATGGCATGTTTAAATCTCGATATGCCCCTCTAGTTTGTGATTGGGATGCCGAGGATCGCAAAGCGGGTGTGAATAACCATGCAAGCTTACATGGTGCCCTCATATGTTACGGTCACCTATTCAATGTGCCGGTTAACCACACACGCTCCACCAAACTATGACAAACATTGAGTCACCCTTTACTACCTTTGCTTAGAACCATTTAGTGTGCCGGTAAACCACACACGCTCCACTAACGTCTTTGCAAGGATACAAAGTATAATTTCATGGAATTGCATCAATTCACTTTTTCCTAAAGTAACTAAGATTGTGAATTTTATGAAAGCATTTAGTTACTTTTATACTTCATTATACTTATAATGGAAGGTTTCTGTCCTCTCCTACCCGTTCGGCTAACGACCCTCCACTAGTCAAGAGTGCAGTGGGTAAGAGTGGATACACATTCAATCGCCATTTTATAGGCAATTTCCTTAAACACCCCTTATAGACCAGCTTCGTGAATGAGGCCTACTAACGGTAAGACTGACTTTTACTCATACATATATATATATAATGTTAGACTTTTAATGTTATATATAGTATATGGTGTATTTTATACTTTTAAAATACTATGTGGTCAAATTTAATAATTATACCTTTAATTCAATTAAATTGTAAACAAAAACTTTTATGGATTTATTAAATCTCTTTTAATGATACACCTTAATTAATTAATAAAACCATAAGGGTGTGATTTGAACCTTTTCAAAACAATACTAGGGTTTTAGAATTTAACATTCCTAAATTAAAATTTTAATCAACTTTTAAATTCCAAAACTTGAGGGCAAGTTTTGAAACATTTCAAAAACATTACGGTTTAACTTATTTAAATTTCAAAAACAAAACTTTTAAGTTCAAATTTAAACTATAAAACCTAAAGGGGAAAATTTGTAACTTTTTCACAACACAATGATCAAATAACAAATAATATAAATTAAACAATTAACTTTATCATTATCTATATTTGACCTAATTTCAATTTCTTGCATTATAAGTTACCCAATTAATACTAATAATCAACTTTAATCATATAAGGAAGTTATTATCTAATCAATTGGTTATTATCTTTTGTTTAACCAAGGATATACTCATAAATATGTTTAAAATCGGATTTTAATGACCTAAAATAGATAAGGCAAGTATTCATGAGAAAAACAACAAGAAATCCCGAAATCCCCTCTTTCTGACGCTCGAACTCGCCGAGTACCCCTATGGAATCGCCGAGTAGGAGCCTACTCGTCGAGTCCACAATGGGACTCGCCGAGTTCATCAGGCAGGTAGCTTAAAACTAGATTTTGCAACTTGAACAAACATATAAGGCATAAATACAATAGAAACCAATCAATGCTCTGATACCATTGATGAGTTTTAGCCATAAAAACATCCTATGTGCTCATACAAAACCTAATACTTGGATCTAGGTTTCTCTATTGTACATGCAATTCATCCAAGACTATAAACCGTAGATCTAGTATATGATAATCAATATAACATATTAATTAGGGTTTAGATCATACCTTGATTGTTATGTAGCAATAACAATCACAAATCCTCCTTATAATGACTTTAGAAAGCTTAGAGTCACAAATGTCATTCATCTAATGGCTCACAAACACCAAGAGCAAGAGGATGAAGAAGAGAAGAGAAGGAGGCTGCCCAAAACGTGTGGAAACCCTAACCAATTAGTTCACCTCATTTTTGGGGCTTAAGAGTACTATATATACATGTAGGCTATTAGGGTTTTCAACTAGGAAACCCTAATTTGGATGCTTAGGCCCTAAGCAAGCCATGAAGCCTTCTTTAATAAGCCTTGGACGATTTCCAATGGGTTTCCCCATAGAATTCGTCCAACCTTATATTATAAGGTAATCCATAGCTCAATTGCAATTATCTTATAATTGCAATTCTAGTCCCTTAAGTTTAATTAATCTCTTTTAGCCACAAACCTAATTCTTATTAATTCTTGAGTAATATTAATTAAAAAATATGATTTCTCCTTTGATATATATTATTCTCATAATATATTAACAAATCATATTTAATCCTTTCTCTCCATAATTAATCCTATCAAGTTGCTTTGGTGAAAGCAACCCAAAAGGACCATGCACCATCGGGTCAAGTACATACCAAAATAGTTATGGACTTAGACACTAATCCAACAAGAATTCCGTACGGTGTTTTCATTTTGGATTTGTTGATCAACACACAATTCTGAATGTAGCACGCCATGTTGATTGCCTCCGCCCAAAAGAACACAGGAAGTTTGGAATCACAAAGCATTGTCCTTGCAACGACTTTAAGAGTTCGATTCCTTCATTCGGTAACATCGTTTTCTTGTGGTGTGCAAACAGAACTGAATTGACGCACAATCCCTTTCTTAGCACAAAAATGGTCAAGAATAGCGTTCTTGAACTCTGTTACGTTATCAGTACGCAGCGCTTTCACTCGGTTGTTGGTCTAATTCCTGATCATTACAATGAACCCTTTGATGAGATCAGCGATCCCATATTTGTTGAACAGAAAGAAAAGCCAAGTGAACCGATAGTAGTCGTCTATCACAACGAGGCAGTATGAATTGCGATTGATGCTGAGAACGTTAACCGGACCAAATAAATCCATATGTAATAGATTGAGCACATGACTATTGGATTTGATCTGCTTTGGAAGGTGTGGTTTCCGATGATGTTTTCCTTGAGCACAGGAAACATATTTTTCAAATGTGATGAAATCTGTAACAGGTATTCCTCGGACCAAATCGTTCTTTGCAAGTCGATTCAGGTTCTTTTCATTAGCTTGACCGAGACGACGATGCCACAACGTCGCATTTTGTTCTGACACTTTGGAGAATAAGCAAGTGATTTCGTTGGGGATGTTACTGTTCATGTCTATGATGTAGGCATTTCCATCCCGTTTAGATTTTACAGGACTCCACTCTTCCGGAATGACAACACCTGGCTTTAAGATCAAACATTATGTATCTGTGAAATGAGTTGAATATCCCTTATCGCAGTTTTGGGACACGCTTAACAAGCTGTGTTTTAATTCAGGGGCATAGTTAACACTCTCAAAATTCAGCACTCCATTTGAAACTATTCCCTTTTGAATTATCTTTCCTTTTTCACCTCCCGCAAAAGTGACATATCCCCCATTAAATGTCTGACATGAAATTGGGATATATCTCCGGTCATGTGCTGGGAACAGCCGTTGTCGACATACCAGGGTCTGACGACATTCATCCACAAATATCCCTGCACGATGAGCGGAATTATTTAGATTTGGGGACCTAGGTTATCACAGTCCTGGGTTGACCCTTCACTTTCATAGATTTTTCATTTGATTTTTCCTTTTCATGAGATTTCGAGGTAATTGGTGACTGATCTGAATTCAATTTTGGTATCCACTGAAGGTTAGGTTTTGAAAATTTATTGATTTGCTTTGAACCGGTGGATTTTCTACTCCAAGAGTTTGAAGATTCGTTCCTACTTTTTGATGAAATCGACTTAGGCTTAGCCTGAGTGGATTTTGGCAAACTATTGTTGAATTTATGAAAAACCTGTTTATTCTTTTGAAAATTGGCCATTTTGCTGTTTGATTTTGTGTTTAAGTCACCATTTCGAGAACGAATTATGGGGGATGTTCTAGTTAAAGACCTTCCCTGAAATTCATTCTCTCTTCTTCTTGATGTTGGAGATATAAACATTCGATTCAAACAGTTTCTTCCAATATGTCCAACAGTGCCACAGTTAAAACAAGTTTGTTTCTTATCAATGATTTTGGCACTGCTATTGACAGATTTCTTTCTTTTATTTTTATTTTCAACGCTTTCACATTTGCAAGAATGGTCACAAGATTTTGAAGCAGATGTGGAAGATGTAGAAACATTTGAATTTGACATAGAAACATTAGCAGACACATCATTATCAGTTGTAGTCTTATCATCAGAGTAAACAATACCACCAGACACAAAGTTGTCTAATGTTGAGTTTAATGTGGACTCAGTACATAAACTAACACCAATTTTTGACACATCATTATCACTAGACTCAAAAACATCAAACTTTTCATCTCTTTGCTCCCCCTAATATATGGATTTATCTGCACTCAAATTTGAAACGTTAGTACTTAAAACCTTATCATTTGACTGTATTGCTTGCTCAAAAGCTGACTTTCCATAAACCATGTAAGATTCTCTGTCAATTTCTTCTTGAGATAAGGGAATAGAAGTGTAGTTATGATTGAAGGGAGGGGGGATACTCTCAAATCCTAATGCAACTTTTATCTGATTTCCATGAGTGATATGTCTCCAGTGCATTTGTCCCTCGATCATTTTTGCAATTGTTTCACTTGACCCATCATATTTTTAAAATTAAATTCAGTATTTTTAAAACGTGTTTTCAATGAGTTAAGTTCATTGGAAATAGCTTCAAATTTTCGTTCGAGATGGTCATAGTTCTCACATTTGTTGTTGTAGTCCTCTTGCAACTTCCTAAATTCCTTTATTTTATTTTCTAGTTGAGTCTTTAAGGGCTTTTGGTTTTTCCTAAGGGTGTATCCCTCATATTTCAAGTCCCCGTTCTCTCTCTTAATTAATTCTATTGATTCTCGAAAATATTTAATAGTTTTAGCACAAGATGAAGAGCAACCAGATTCACTTACCTCGGGCTTGGATAGCTCAGAAGTAGTCTACACCATAAAGGCAAACTAGAGGTTCATCATTTGTTCTTCGGGATCTGTCTTCATCTCTTTCTCCTTATAATCCTTGATCTGGGCCAGAAAGGTATTTTCAGGTCCTGAGATATTCAGGGCTTGAATTTGATCTTCCCAATCAAAGGATTGGGCCACCATTGCCAGATTCGTAGGTTGGTTGGTAGATGAGGATCCCTTGTTGTTACTGAGGACATAGGTAACTGGCACCACTGTTCGATCGGCATTTTCCCTTTTTTCAGGATTTGGACACTCTAGCAAAATGCCCTGGCTCATGACAATTGTAGCAACGAAGTTTGCCTTTGTTAAACCCAACCTTCTTGTCAGAACTCACACTCCATTTGTTTTTGCTAGTTTTCTTGGAGAACTGCTTTGCCCTGAACACAGCCATGGCCATTTTCCAGGTTATATCCATCTCTTCTATATATTCAGGATGAATCTGATCAAGATCGGCAAATGAAAGCTGTGGAGAGAGTTCTCTAGCCATGAAAGCATTGTAGTGTTTTACCAGTCCTATGGCAAGAACCATATTTTCTTCCTTTTCTTTCATGTTTGATGTTTGAGAGCTAAAAGCATGGGACTGAGAAGGTACAACATTAGATGATCGAACATTGAGATTAACTTGCAGAGGCATAAACTGTGGTTGAGAGACTTGAGCTTGTGGCATGGAAAGAGGAACATAGGATGTAGATTGGCTCGATTTATGAGTCATGAAGGGTTGAACTTGTGGAACATATGTAGTTGGGATAACTTGAGGAGCTTGAGCAACTGTGAAGCTTGAAAAAGAATTGTTGTTTGAGGTTTGGATCCCTAGATTTGCAGTGGAATAAGACTTAACATGATTAGTCTCCCTCTGCTTGTCATCAAGACCACAAGCCTTGATGAGAGCCATTGTTTATGCCAAACTCAGCATGTTTAAGTCTTTTTTTTCTTAATCAATGAGACATTCATGTCCCAGGATTTTGGAAGAAAGTTTAACAATTTCTTGTTGATTTCTGATCTTGTTACCGAAACACCTGCATAACTCATTTTTGTGGTGAGAGTAATGAACCTTTGGAGCTAATTCTCAAGAGTTTCACCCAGGACATAGTTGAACATGTTGAACTTTTGTCGAAGCATGTCCTCACAACTCTGCTTCATATCTTCATTACCCTCATAGACTTCGATTAGAGCTTCCCAAAGTGCCTTCGCAGATGTATATTCACGGAAACCCTGAGCAATTTCTGGAGATAATGCCATTGTAAGCGTAGCAAGGGCTTTTTCCTGTTCTTCAACTCTTTCGAAATCCTCATCCGTATAATTTTCAATTTGTTTGTCGACAATGACTTCATCCACTATTGTAGTGATTCAAATTGGTCCTCTAAGTATAATGCGCCAAACCTTGAAGTCTTTCATTTTAATATACTTTTCGATTTAGTATTTCCACTCTGGAAAGCCTTCAGCATTCAAGAGTCGAGGAATCCGAGAAGTTGTTCCCATGATGGAGTTAAGTTCTTGATGTACTGTCATGTTTTGAGATTCCATGTGAAATTAAAGCAATTTAGAATCACAAACGAGTTTGCAGTTGATTAGCTTACGACCGTAAATAGGGTTTATGGTCTCTGAATTTACGGTTTCTGAGTTTACGGTTCTTGAGGTTACAGTTCCTGAGATTACGGTTTTTAATTTTACAGTTCTTGAGTTTACGGTTCTTGAAGATTCACAACTTACGGTTGGCAGTAAACTCTCCAGAAAGCTTTTAAACACACGTTTCGTAGTATATTCAAATCCTTTAACCACTTAGAATACCAAAACCAATGTTCAAACAATGAGAGTATCAGTTTAGGCACCTCAAATCTTGATTGAATGAAACTTGACACCGGTTACTGCTCTGATACCAATTGTAAGGTCCAGATAAGGATCTTTACCAATAATCAAACAACAAACAATAACAGAATAAGAACAATATGAAAGGAAACCAAGCTTACGCACGTTTATATCCAATAAATCGTCAGGAACAACTTAGAATACGGCCATGAACTGCTATGTATCAACAACCACAAAAGACCAACTCCTCCACTATTTATACTTGAGTTAGACCGCAAACTAAGATTGTGACTGTAAACAGAGTTTACGGCCGTAAACCCTGTTTACGGTCATGAACACACAAAAAGGCCAAAGTGGGATAAACAACTCAAAAACAGTATTACAGACTCATGCCAAATAAAATAAACTGAAAGCCTAGACCAAACCAATCACTAGACTCTTATGCGCTATTTTTAGACAGACTAAGCTAAGATTTCGAAGATGGATAGGCCCATTTTGGAATCGGAATATGTACACAAAACTTCTGAACACAACCATTTCATACAACAAATATAGATACTTAACAATTTCCCCCTTTGTGTCAAATCAGATAGAGCACTTCTTTACCGTCTTTGCGCATCAAAGATGTTTGGCATAATCTTCAGAAGTGAGCCTCAAACTGACAAATACCAACGTATCATATCTGAAACACATTTTACATGTAATCCCTTGATTATTCAAACAAAACCTGTTTTGATATATGATTACAAAACTCTAGTTAGTGATCCTAAAATCATTATCACCATGATTTTCATGAAAGTCCCAATCATTTTACTCCCAATCTATTATTCTCCATCAATTTTGTGTTCACAATCGTATCTACAACATACCATATGCAGTCATTAGCTTCAAGTCAGCAAACCACAAGACCTCGATCAACAAGCTAGATTTCTATAAGTTACTAGGGATTATATCCACTTAAGTGGTCATTGACCCATAATCGATCCCAGCCACTGGCTTGATTGAGATGTTTTACCAAATGGGATATACTGGCGACATATCCCTTTTCTCGAAGTTCAGTAAATCATTCTTGCCGTCGGTGTGGAACGGCGTCTTCACAATTCTGTTCAAAATTCTGTAAGAACAGGTTGTACGTTTTGACAGTGCCAGCAAAATATTCTACGCTCTTCTCTATGGGATCTTCAATGGCATCAATTTGGATTTTAGTTACGTTATCTGGTCTCAGTTTGTATAGAGCACCAGTTCGACCACTCGACACATTGAAATTTCGTTTGCTCGTTTCTGGTCCATCGTGGTAAAAAAGGCATTTATGCATTATCATGTTCCGATGATGACAAACTCCTTGATGGCGGATATCCCTAAAATATAGACCACAATGTTTGTCATGTCATATCCAAAAAAATTTGACTTTGTTTGTTCAATCTCGGAGGTGATGTTAGCAACTAACTCATTAGGGCTTAATATTCCTTTCCCTCATCTGGCATAGACCCAATCCCTATAGAGCTACAACAGATTATCGATACAGGTAACAAGCCAAAAAGAGGAGGAAAGAGAAAAGAAAAAGATTCATATTCGGAACTATGAGAATTCTGAAGAAAACCAAGAAACTTGCTCCGAAACCCCGATCTCCAATTCCTATTCTCCAAGATGATTTAGAAGAGAGGACCATATCGAATCTCAAAGTTAGACCCGAAATTTCTATCATGTACAATAAATCAATCTCAAATTTAGACCTGTTTTGCTACCTTTTTGCACTGTTTAGGGTTTATTTGTGTTCTAAACCTAGTAAAATTAAGGTAGGAGCCTAGAAATGGGATAACTCAATGAATATCAAGCAAGTTCGGGCCAAATAGTCCAACATATAGAGTGCACAGCTGCACACTTGAGTGTACAGCCACACATAGGTGTGTGCAGCCGCACACCTAACCCAGCCACACACTCCCACCTATATATACCACACTTAGTCATTTTGAACACTTTTCCCACTTCTTCAAGGCTAGAACTCGAAATCCTCTCATGTATCTGATGGGTTTTAGCCATAAGAACTTTCCTATGTGCACATGCAAAACCCTAATGCTCGGATCTAGGCTTTCTAATCAAACATGCTTTGAATCCAAGACTTCTAATGACTATTTAGATGTAAAAACAATATTGAAACAGATCTAGAATCATACCTCTTGATTCCTTGTTGATCTTGTTGTCATGGAGCTTCTAGAGTCACAATTATCACTCCTCTAATGGCTTATAGACACCAATAGCAAGGAGGATGATTTGGGAGAGAGGAGAGGAGAGGAATTCGGCCAGAGTGTCTCTACTTTAGATGGTGTGTCGAATTCCCTCACCCCTAGGGTCTATTTATACTTGTAGACTCCTTAAGGATTACAACTTTAACCCTAATTGAATAACTTAGACTATATGTTAATCCATATCATTTCCTTGATAACCCTATGGACGATTTTTGGCTTATCCAAGCCCTAGAAATCGTCCATCCTATCTTGCATAAGGATTTATAGTCTAAAGTGTAACTATCAAACAATTGACAGTTTATACCCTCTTATTTAATTAATCTCTTTAAGTCACCAAATTAATTCCAATTAATTCTATGACTTATATTAATCAAATAACTATATATTATTCTTTATATTATTCTCATAATATACTAATAATATTAACTCTCTCTTAATAAATCATCCTATCAAGTTGCTATGGTGAAGGCAACCCAAAAGGACCATGCACAACCGGGTCAAATACTTGCCTAATATAGTTGTAGCCTTAGACACTATTCCAACAGTCTCCCACTTGGATAAGTCTAGTAACTATAAGCGCAAGTACAATTTGGTTTGCAATCGTAGCTCTCAAAGACGTTGTCAAACTCTGATCTAATCAATCTTGTCCTTTAGATAAGGGATCTTACAGTCCTCTGTTAGATATCATGCTGACAATACTATGGAACAGTCAGTCAAGCATTTGGTTTCTCGATTTCCGATTTATTTGACATAGAACTTAATCGAACACATCAATTCAATTCTAACCGGGCCCGGCACATAAGTCAAATCAAATCATCAAGCGGACAAGATATCACTTTTTCTTTCTTAGGATAAAAGTTACAGATAAACTTCGACTTATATGCATTTACTTATTCATTAACCAACTATACACAACAATGCGTTTTATAACATCGAGTTACCAATGCGTTTTCGCATTATCAGTGTACAATCAATTAACCAATAACAAACCATATATCTAGGTTTTAAGACTATATGATATTATCATCTTGTGATCACCCTTTTACTATCACATTCCATAAGGTGATTCCAGCAAGCGCGAGTTTGTTCCAATGCTCAAAACTAGTTCATAAGCACTCATGAACGTTGTAGCAATCTTTTGCTATGTCTAAAACCATTTAGACACTCTACACACCTATTCATGACAATCTTCATTCATATCTACTTCCAACATATGAACGATTGTGGACAATTTGGATAATTCAATTATTCCTAATAAACTCAATTATTCTGGAAGTCAAAACATGCAAAGTGAAACAATGGTTAACCAATTAACATAAGATAGTAACATTACTTATAAATAAAACTCCTTTATTTAATCATCAAAATGTCAATTACATTTATCTATTACACATTTCTAATACTATCTAATCTATGCTAACATCATCCTTCAGCCTGATGCTCCTAGCATGCTGCAAGTGCTTAACCCTACTCAATCCCTTCGTAAGCGGATCTGCTGGGTTATCTTCCGATGATATCCTTTTTACTACGAGTTGTCCTTCTTCTACACGGTGTCTAATAAAGTGATATTTTTTGTCGATATGTCTTGATCTACCATGATCCCTCGGTTCCTTGGTCAAGGCAACTGCTCATTCGTTATCACAGAAAATCTCCATGGGCTCCTTTATGGCTAGTACAACTCCAAGATCACCGATGAAGTTCTTTAGGCATATTGCCTCTTTCGACGCTTCGCTTGCTGCGATGTACTCTGATTCGCACGTTGAATCAGCTACGGTTTCCTGCTTGGAACTCTTCCAAGTTACTGCTCCTCCATTCAGGGTAAAGACCCAGCCCGACTGCGAACTGTAGTTGTCCCTGTCGGTCTGAAAACTGGCATCACTATACCCTCGCACCTTCAAGTCATCACTCCCTCCGAGAACTAGGAACCATTCCTTCGTCCTCCGAAGGTACTTAAGGATGTTCTTCACCGCAACCCAATGGGCTTTTCCAGGGTTTCCTTGATATCTACTAAGCATGCTCAAAGCAAAGGCTACATCAGGGCGAGTACAAGTCATAGCGTACATGATTGAGCCAACTGCGGAAGCGTATGGAACTCAGCTCATATCAGCTATCTCAGCTTCGGTACTCGGACTTTGAGTCTTACTCAACTTGGCATTGCTTTGTATCGGTAATTCTCCCTTCTTCGAGTTTTCCATACTAAAACGTTTTAGTACCTTCTCTAAGTAAGTGTTCTGACTAAGTCCTATCAGTCTCTTACTTCTTTCTCTCACTATCCTTATTCCCAAAATATAGGAAACCTCTCCGAGGTCCTTCATAGCGAAGCACTTCCCGAGCCAGGACTTAACCTCCTGCAGAGTCGAGACGTAGTTTCCTATGAGTAATATGTCATCGACATATAGAATGAGAAAGCTTACTACACTCCCACTGGCTTTGACATATACACATGACTCATCTTCGCTTCGTACAAATCCAAACTCTTTGACTTTCTCATCGAAGCAAAGATTCCATCTACGAGATGCTTGCTTTAGCCCATAAAAGGACTTCTCAAGCTTACACACTCTATTCGGATGCTTCGGATCCACAAACCCCTCTGGCTGAGCCATGTAAACATCCTCAGCCAACTTTTTTTTAAGGAAAGTGGTCTTGACATCCATTTGCCAAATCTCATAATCATGAAATGCAACAATAGCTAGCATCACTCTAATAGATTTTATCTTCGCAACTGGTGAGAAGGTCTCTTCATAGTCAACTCCGGGAGTTTGAGTAAAGCTCTTCACAACTAGTCGCACTTTAAATGTGTGTACCTTTCCATCCACGTCGGTCTTCTTCTTGAAGATCCATTTGCACCCAACGGTCTTACGACCAGGCACATTATCAACCAAATTCCAAACTTGGTTATCATACATGGATTGGATCTCGCTATCCATTGCCTCTTTCCATTTCGCAGACTCCGGGCCTGCCATGGCTTCCTTATAGCTATTGGGTTCATCAAGATTTATTAGTGTACTATCACTAATATACGTGTCCCCTTCGGTAGTAATATGAAAACCATATATCTGGGGTTGAAACCTAACTCTTTCGGAACGTCTAAGAGGTAATGATATGTCAATTGGTTCAACCAGAGTTTCCTCCTCGGGTTGAGTGCTAGCGGTAGAGGTTCCTTCATTTATCGACTCCTGAATCTCTTCAAGATCGATTTGCCTCCCACTATCTCCTTGGCCTATGAGTTCACGTTCTCGGAAAACTCCTCTCCTCGCAACAAAGACAACATTGTCCTTCGGTGTATAGAAGAGATATCCAAAGGATTTCTGCGGGTAGCCGATGAAAATACATCGCTCACTACGAGGTTCGAGCTTGTCGTGAGTATCTCGTCTTACGAAAGTCTCACAACCCCAAACCTTGATATGTGCTAACGAAGGAGCTTTCCCCATCCACATCTCGTGAGGTGTTTTGGAAACCTTCTTAGTAGGGACTCGGTTAAGGATATGGGCGGCAGTCTCTAAGGCATACCCCTAAAAAGAGATATATAGCGAAGCACGACTCATCATAGAGCGAACCATGTCCAACAAGGTTCGGTTACACCTTTCTGCCACACCATCAATTGTGGTGTCCTAGGTGGCATCAATTGTGAAACTATTCCACACTCCTTGAGATAATTGTAGAGTTCAAGACTTAGGTACTCTCCTCCTCGATCGGATCGAAGCATCTTGATCTTCCTGCCCAATTGATTCTCCACTTCACTCTTAAACTCTTTGAACTTTTCAAAGGTTTCTGACTTTTGCTTGATTAAGGCTCTGATACCACTGATGGGTTTTAGCCATAAGAACTTTCCTATGTGCGCATGCAAAACCCTAATGCTCGGATCTAGGCTTTCTAATCAAACATGCTTTGAATCCAAGACTTCTAATGACTATTTAGATGTAAAAACAATATTGAAACAGATCTAGAATCATACCTCTTGATTCCTTGTTGATCTTGTTGTCATGGAGCTTCTAGAGTCACAATTGTCACTCCTCTAATGGCTTACAAACACCAATAGCAAGGAGGATGATTTGGGAGAGAGGAGAGGAGAGGAATTAGGCCAGAGTGTCTCTACTTTAGATGGTGTGTCGAATTCCCTCACCCCTAGGGTCTATTTATACTTGTAGACTCCTTAAGGATTACAACTTTAACCCTAATTGAATAACTTAGACTTTAAGTTAATCCATATCCTTTCCTTGATAACCCTATGGACGATTTTTGGCTTATCCAAGCCCTAGAAATCGTCCATCCTATCTTGGATAAGGATTTATAGTCTAAAGTGTAACTATCAAACAATTGACAGTTTATACCCTCTTATTTAATTAATCTCTTTAAGTCACCAAATTAATTCCAATTAATTCTATGACTTATATTAATCAAATAACTATATATTATTCTTTATATTATTCTCATAATATACTAATAATATTAACTCTCTCTTAATAAATCATTCTATCAAGTTGCTATGGTGAAGGCAACCCAAAAGGATCATGCACAACCGGGTCAAATACTTGCCTAATATAGTTGTAGCCTTAGACACTATTCCAACAATATCATCCAACTTTTCACTCCAATCTTTAAACAAGTAAGTGATTCATCCATTAATTTTCTATTGCATGACCTTAACTAGCCTTCCCCTTTGATTTGATCCATGAAAATACCTTTTTGGTGTTAGATCTTCAAAAACACCAAGAACACCAAGAACACACACTAAGTTTTGGACTTAAATCACCCTTTTCAAGTATCTATAACGTGTATATACTTGTTATACCTTGTTATATGCTAAGAACACTAAATGGTATGCTTGAAAAACTGGAGTTTATCATCTTCATAAAGGGTGTGCGGGCGCACACCTTCATGGTGGCCGCATACTTCATGAAGTAAGAAAACTTCCTAGATGAGTCCTAAGGCCTTACATTGCATTTTGGCACACTTCATGGGGAGTGTGCGGCCGCACACACATCCTGGCCGCACACACACAAATAGTGTGTATTTTGACCATACACTCCGTTATAAGGCCATATATCCCTTATATGAAATCATATATGGTTGTAACACTTCAAAATAAGTGTTTACTAGTCCCTAAGATGGTTCAAATTCAATAATTAGTTGTTATAAGCACTAATTATATATATATATATATATATATATATATATATATATATATGTCATCATATGGTTAATAGGATTCAGTTGTGCTCAAGTCTCCAATCGACACCCAACAATCTTGTATCATTCTTTCATCCGAGTTACTACAGGTGAGTTCATACCCCTTAATCAACCTTTTAAATGATTTTAAATGCTTTTATGGGGGGAATACAAGTTGACACCTTATAGTTATTACATCAATCACATGTGATTAATAACTATCAAACAAATGGATTTACTATACTTTTAACTATTTTACCAAGCAAACTGCTTCAAACTGTTATCAAACTCTTCTACATGACAAACTGTTTACCAAACTCACTTTTATAGATCAAACCTTTTCTTTTACAGCTTTCAAACTTATATATTTTCAAAACCATGTTTGATACATATATAGTTATATAAGTAAGGTTTGAAGGACTGAGGATTGATAACTCACTTTAATTCTTGTTCCTTGTTTGGTTGTAGACTTAAAGTACCCTGTTGTTTGTCCGGGTGTCTTTGGATCCTTAGTTATATATTATGTATATATGTATAGATATAAAGGCTTTTATCTCAGTTCAATACATTTAGTCATACAACAAAATTCTACTAGTAAACTATAATAGGTATAGTTTAGGGATATACTACTCATTAGTTCTAATTCAATGAAGCATACAAAGAGTCAGTTAATTCATGAGTCAATACTTACTATTATGAGAAACTATCCAACTATACTATAATGACAAACTAAGAGAAATTACTACTATGAGAAACTATACATACATACTATGAAGAGAAACTGATAGAGAATACTATAACGAGAAACAATGCATACACTACACTAGTACATACAATACATATACAAGTATACTATAACATAAATGTGAACCACTGATTCGGGGCATGTCATCACTGCCGTGGCTCGATTTGTATCCAGAGTCTCCTGGAGGGAGAGCGTGAATTTGCATGTAGATCTATACTGGATTGACTACCCTACACCTTGTTGCTAGCTACAATGGGACCTGCAGGTCTTCGGGTGCCAAATGTCATTACTTCCGACATCTTTCATCGTATTGTTTTTAGTCGATAGTATGGTACAATTAAATCACATTATACCTTGATAAAAATCCGGTTTAAGGTAGTTAGTACGACAATAGTTACTATAATACGACACTACAATACTATATTATTTTCCCATTGCATTCACTTTGTGATCTTCTAACATAAACGGTAATGTATAAACTATATTTTGTTAATGATAGTCACACTTGGGAAAATTACACACTTTTACAAGAACTAACATACAAAACAGTCTGGCCTTTGTAGAAGACGACTTTTAGTAGAAAATAAAGGATTTTCTAGGAGATCAAACATTTACAAACATTTACAACCATCTACAAACTTTTACAAACTTATACATTCAAACACTTACAAACATTTTCATACAATCAATGACACTAAAATGCTTATGAACTCACTAGCTTTAAAGCTAATAAACTCTATACAAAACAGTCGGGCCTTGGTAGAAGATGACTTTCAGTAGAAAATATAGGATTTTCTAGGAGATCAAACATTTACAACCATCTACAAACTTTTACAAACTTATACATTCAAACACTTACAAACATTTTCATACAATCAGCGACACTAAAATTCTTATGAACTCACCAGCTTTAAAGCTAATAAACTCTTTCAAAATAACTTGTATTCTCAGATCATCAGTAGAAAGGTACCGATGCCAGCTTTTGAAAAGATGGAGCACATTCAAGACTCATCTGTTATTTTGGATTTTGGAGCACATTCAAGACTCATCTATTATTTTGGTGTCTTATAAACTGTTCAGAACAATTGTATTAAAATACATTATTAATGCAATGGATGATGTTGTTTGCTTGTTTACTATTATTCTGTGTTGTGATACTGTACATAACTTCCTACACCCCAAAACGTTTTCCGCCGTTCGGTTTTAGGGTGTGACAATGTAACTAACAATCAACATCATGAGCAGGAGGATACAACCCACACTTCACAACCTCCAACTTCAAAACCTATTCCAAAGGTATTATCCCCTCCTTCCTCATCTACTCCCACCTTGGATATTTTTGACTCGATTATCTGAGAATCGTTTCTAAACTTCACTAATGAACCTCCACCACCACCATATAACCCTCTATCTACCGAAACAACTACCTCACCCATCTCTACAACAATTCTGATCTCATCCATTCCACCCTTACCCTCAACTGCCCTAACAACAACATATATTCAAACCTCACTACCCACACTTTCAATTCCACTTTCCTCAACAATCTTTACCAACTCCATGACACCCACAACCTTAATTGTCTCAACTCAACTGGAAGTCCCTATATTAAAATCCATTTAAGAGGAGATACAAACTTTAGGAATTTCTGTCAATGCATCTGATGCGGGGGGGGGGGGGGGGGGGTTCAATTTCGCTGTCACTTCCGAAACAGGCACATCAATTGCTCCTCCTCTCAACAATGATGAAGATATCTTGTTTGAAGAATATCAATAAACATTTACTGATTTTGTCTTCAGTCCATTCACTATATCCATAGTGACAAAGATGACGCTCTAATGACGAAGGGTCAACTCAAGAAGTTGAATGTGAAGCTGGACTCGATCCTAGAGCATTCTAACACATTCTTTTCAACAAAGTGGGAGAATCTGTTCACCACTCACAGGGCCACTATTGAGATACTCGCCTCCATAAATGCGAAATTCATTGAAGAATCCTCCAAGGTCATCCATAATTCTAAAAAGAGGATTTCTGAAGTGACTAGAAACGTCGAAAAACTACATCAAGAGGTGAAAGAATTCAAGAATGATTTCCGAATCTCCTCTGATAAAAAGACAACATACATGAATAAGGTGATTGAATGATTTCGTTCATCGTTAAAAGCCGAGAAAGAAGCCCTATCTAAGCTCCATGCCGAGGTCAAGCTTGACAATGATGATCTCAATTCATCCATCACATCACATATCACTAAGTTGTAATCCAATTTGGCTATTGAAAATAATATCATCGATGAATTGGTTGAGAAAACACAGAAAACTAAGGTTCTCACTGTGAAGCTAAAGAATGCTATCCAGTACATTGCCTAACTTGAAGAAGGGAGATCTTTAGTTAAAGGGTGCATTTCTGAAATCAACCAATACTTGATATGAATCGTTGAAACTCATGATTCCTCATTCATTGTCACTGTAAGATAGAATCTCTCTGAAAAGCTTCAACCTATATTCGCCATGCTAAATCAGATACATGGTGTTTCGTGAGGTGGGGCTTGGAAGAAAAGATAAAGGTCGAAACTAATTGGAAGGATAATGAAGCTTCTAGATTAGGAAAAGATAAAGGTAAAGGTATTTCAGAAGAAGAAATTGATGAAAATGCAAACATGGCTGAGTCAGAACAAGCAGAAAGAGAGAAAAAAGACAAAGACCTTGACGAACTCAATGCTCTTCAGAAGAAATTAGAGGCAGAAGAATTTGAAGCAAAGAATGCATAACTGATTCTGGAAACTCAGAAATCTCCATTTCCTGCCTGGTCTCATGAGTGTATTCAGAAATAAGACATGGATGATTCGAATCTCTACTGGCTGGAGTCAACAACCTCTTTTGACATTAACAATGATGTGTAATGTTAGTTCGATTCTCCCATCACATCAAGAGCCTTCATTTTCAAGTGTTTCAAAAAGATTGAAAAAGTCCTTGATCTCATACAGTGCTGTAAATCATAAGTTTTTTTGTTTTACTTGAAATATGCAAAACCGCAATATGAGACATGTAATTAAAAAGAATCATGACATTGAAGGTTTGGTTGCCTGTTTAGATTGAAGATTTGTTGAATATATAGTTCAAGGGAGTCTGAGGTGCTAAGCATGTTTTATATGAGTTCCCCTAGGCAAATTTGCCATTCATGAACCCATATGATGGGATCTCCTTATTCTACATTTTTACAAGAGACAAGAAGAGATATGAGCCAATTATTTCACACTTGAAAAGGATGATCAAATGTTACATCCTTGAAATTGCGAAGATGGATATTGAGATCACACTAGTTTTGAAGAAGAGGCCTATTATGAAACAAAAAGAACAACCTAATAATATCCAACATTTGAGGGTAGGTGTCATTCAGAAGAAGCATTAGATAATTGTTTACAAGAGAAAGGAATGTGAAGTGGTTTAGAACTCCATATTCTTTTTAATGGACAAACACATGTACTCATCAACGGCTCTGAAAACAATCTTGTCCTCTACAGAAGCTCACAAAGCCAATTCTGCTGCTGATGTAAAATATGATTCACATATGATACATTGGTATTTGTCAGTTCGAGGATCACTTCTAAAGATTATGCCAAAAGTATTTGATGCAAAAATACATTAAAGAAGTCCTCCCTATATTTGACATAAAGGGGGAGAATTTGATATGGCATTCGAAATTGGATTGTGATTTATAAAATTGGAGATTTTTTATGAAGCTTGTGGCAGCGATATGAAAGTGGGTATATCATTTTTAGGTATTGGTGAACTTTAGCACGGGGATCCTAAACGTTCTACTAATTATCGTGGTACTTTGATTGACTATGACTTCTAGAGATTTCTCGATCAAGTGAAGTTACGAATCTTGAACTTGATTTGTTACATGATATTTTTTTGGTGACTTATATCTTTAGCATATTTGAAGATCATAGGGTACAAACAAGTTTAGGCCAATAACCCACATGTCATAAAAAAGCTCCCTTGTCATCATCCATGGAATACTTTGAACCTTACATTCTCCCCCTCAAAGTATGGAATGGAAGACAAGGCTTCAACTTCCAAAACAAACCTCTAGCAAATAAGAAAAGATAATTGTGACTTGGAAGGGGGGGGGGGGATCTTCAAGATAAGAAATGATTTGGTTTTTTTAATTCTGAAATGGGTTTTCATGGTGGGTTTGGATTTCTTGACAATCTTTGGGATTACATTAGAAGATGAAATTGAAAAAATATTACTTTAATACTTGGTTTCGTATTTCTATATCCTAGAAGCCATTTTGAATACAATTGAAGAATCAAGACTCGTGGATTGCTTCAATATTCCTCGTCACAACATCTCTTCTTATTTGCTAAAGGCTTGTTTTGGAAGTTGAAGCCTTGTCATCCATTCCATAATGTGAGAGGGAGAATGTAAGGTTCAAAGTATTCCATGGATAATGACAAGGTCCTTCCTTTTATGACATATGGGTTATTGGCCTAGACTTGTTTGTACTCTATAAATAGTCATGTAATATTCATTTTTGAGTAAAAGAGGCAGATATAGTCACTAAATGAGATGAGGTTTCTTAGGTAGAGTAGACAGATTTCAATCTTTTCTTTTAGTGTAATTCCCTCATCTTGTTGAATAAAATATCTGGATCACCAATTACTATTGGAACCTGAAAGTGAACCCTTAGCAATCCTAAGCTCAAATTCTGAAGTGGAGATATTCCAAAATGGATAATGCTCCGGAGTCAAATAAGAAGAGTGGTCCGGAAAAAGAGGAGAAGAAGAAAAGTTAAAGTGAAGACATTCCAGAATGACTCTCATTCCGGAATGGATGCCAATCCGAAATCAACTTGTTCTGTCTTTATGCATATATGAACATTATCTTTGTATTGATGTAACGTTTCATGGGACCTAGTTTTGTGTAATACTAGACAATCAGAATGTTAGAAACATTTCTATTTTCCAGTTCTATGTAAGTTCTCAAGTTAATTTTTTGTAACCTCCTCTCCTATTTATAGAAGCTTTCAATGCAAAAATCAAGTACGGATCATTCACTCAACTTTTGGCTTTTACTAAGTTATCTCAAACTTCTTTCAAAACATTCTTCTTGTTATTCATTTATTAGCTTAACTTTGATGATTTTGTCTCATTCTTCATGTAATGACTTGATCATTTGTCGAAAACATTATCTAAGACTTGACTGGTCTTTCCAGGCTTGACTTGAACATATATTAGTAAGCAGACATTGATCTTAAGCATTCACTCAAGGTTTGAATTCTCAAACCTAGTCCCTATGCATCAGATCATTCTTGTTCTCTCAATTGGTATCAGAGCTTGAGTAGTTTTCCTTTGAATCCATAAGATCAAATTTTAGTTAGTTTAAATTTACCCTGGTATTTTAACCATTTATGTGATAAGGATAAAATTTCTTCTATATACCACTTTAGCTTGAAGATATCTTAACTTCAATGGCTGCTTCTAATCCTCAACAAATGATTTCCATGCAAATCGCAAATAGTGTGGGAGGTCCTACACATGCTCCATTACTAGTTGTGGAATAGTATGATCACTAGAAAGTTAGAATGGAAATATTTCTATTGGCCAAAGATAAAGGTGAAGAAATATGGAGATCCATCAAAGAAGGTCCTCATGTTCCTGTAAGAACCACTGTGAGAGATGTTGCTGCTTAACTTATGGGTCAAGATGAAAATCGTCCAGTTCCTCTAACTGCGGATGATATTGAGAAGTAGCATGCTGATCAAGTTGATTTCTCAGAAATGGTGTTTGGTGTTCCTCCCACACTCTTCGAGCACGTCAAGCTGTGCAAATCAGCCAAAGAGATTTGGAAAACTCTTCAGGATTTGATTGAAGGTTTAGAAAATATGAAAGACAAGCGCCTTACTTTAGTCATCAACAACTCTGATACTTTCACAACCACTCCTAGAGAATCAGTGGCCTCAACCTCCTAGTGTTACCGAATTGTGGTCAACAACATGACTGCTCATGGGATTGTCCGAACTCCATTGGAGTACAATCTTAAATACATAAACAGTCTACGCAAAGCATGGGGAAATGTGAAATCCTATCAGCAAAGCAATGGTTCCTTGAAAAAGTTGAAGTTCTATCAACTCTTTGATGAGCTTCAAGGACGTGAATCTAATGTTGCATAAACCTTAAGGGAAGTCTACGGAGGACCCCTTTCCCTAGTTAGTTCTTTTGATTCAACCATCCTGAACCTGTCTACTCCGGATTCCTTCAAATCCATTGTTCCATCTGTTCAATCCATACCCATTTCACCTACATAAATCTATCCTCCAGATGATTCTGAAGCCATGGACTCTGAACTCCGGTTTCAACAAGAGTTTGCTCTTCTCTTAATGAAATACAAACTTACTTTAAACCCTTCCTTCAAACCATACCAAAATAGATTTCAAGCTCCTCACCATAACAATCCTCAACCACACCTAGCCCTGGAACATAAATCAACTTTGGAAAATCCTCTTGCATACAAACCAAACCTCTCTAAGCCAAACTATGCTCCAGAACCCTCCCAGTGTTCCAAATCGGCCAAACCAAAAATTGTGTGTCACAAGTGTGGACATGCAAACCATTTTGCTAAAGATTGTCTTGTTGATGCTTAGCAGAAACCAAAAATCAAGGATTCTGCCTACTACATCCGAAAATCTCAAGAGATGGTTGAAAGTGAAAAAGCATGTGTAGCAACGGCTTCAAGAGATGTGGAAGGCTACTGGTCATCTGGGGATGATGATGAGTCAATGGTTGGAAGAAACATGTTTCTCATGGCTCGTGAAGAAATAGAGTGTGATGAAGGCTATTGGTCATCTGAATCTGAAAGGGAAGATGAAGATGTTGAACCCAACAATTGCTATATGGCTACTAACGATCCACCAGGGAGAAGCACCATTCAACAGGTAAAAATTATGATTACTGAAAATAATTTTGATTTATCTGTTTGTGAACCATATCTAACTCAGATCCAATCAGACATGAACATCATTTTCAAAGCCTATGAGTCATCCATAGAAGCCAGTTTGAAGAAGGAAATCGAGTTAAATCTTCTTAAGTTACGGTTTGAGGGAAAAAAAATTGAAAATCGAGTCTTTAGAGCATGAACTTGTAATGTCAAATGATGAATGTATCATTTTGAAAGATAAAAGTGAAATCACCTATTCCGAACGAAATGTTTTGATCTCTGATTACAAACGTCTTGATGCTAAGAAAGATGCATTGCATAATTCCTTAGACATACTTGAAGTGGATATTCGGATGACTCATAATTTTCGTCATCCATGGTCCAAAGCACATGGCCTCGAAAGTGAGTTTCCTAAGCCAGTTGTTCGTCCTTTGAAGGAATTGCAAAATCTGACATTCATGGGAAAGGTTCCGAACATCAAACATTCGGACACCTCCGTTTCTCCCTTGTCACCTCTTCACGAAAATGAAAATCACTTTGATTCCTTAATTCTTGAGTTTCAGCCAATTGTTGTCAAGTGTCTTGATTCGACACCTCTTCCGCCTCTGACAAACCTAGACCTGAATCGTACCACGAAATTTCATCACAGTCTTTCAAATTGTATAGATTATGTTCCAAGACATAATCCTCCTCACAAATGTGTTGTTGAGGAAATCATTCTGATGATAGTTGAAATTGCTATCTCTAAGTGTGTATGGGCATCCTTATATGATAAAATTTAAACTTCAAGTTGTGTCTCCTCTAATTCGTGTGAATCAGAATCCTTAGTTTCTTCAAAAACCAAGTTGGTTCCCATTAATCCAAAATTTAGTAATCCTTCTGTAGGACAAACCTCAAAATCTTCATTTCAATCCAAGAAGTAACCAATGCTCAATAGGAAGGATGTTGTAAATTCCAAAGTGGAAGCTCAAAATTCTTACAAAACCGAGGTTAAGTCTAGACAAAATGCAAGGTTCCTTGATAAATCCAAAAAGAGCGAATCTGGAAATTCTCAATCCTCAGTCCGTAGTCAAAACCACTTCACTCCCACTAAGATCCTCAAGAGACCTTCCACTGATCCTGTAGAACCAAAGGGTGTAGTCAATTCCACTAGGTCCAAAAATCATTTGGACACCACTTCGGTTTAGAAGCCCTCTACTTGAACTGTCTCGTCTGTTTTCATTACTAAATCCGATGGCACAATTTTTAAACCAAAGTCTTCAAAAACGACTGTGTCATCAAGAAATCAAAAAGATTTAAAGAAAACATTTTCTTTGAAACCCTCAAAGAAATTTTTTTTGTGGAAGATTAAAACTCGTGTTGATAAAGCTATAGTTCCAAAAGTGTCAGTTGGACCCTCCACTCAAGCAGGTCCTGTTCCGAAGCAAACTATTCTAGAAATCAGTGTTATTGAATATGATTATTGGATAGATGAAAGAACCTTGTCATTCTGCTTGTTTCCTAAGGAATCTCGGAATCAGCCTTCAAAACCCTTAGTTACTCATAAATCACCTCAAAAGCCCAACACTTGTGCTATTGTCCCAAAATCTAACTCAGAGCCTAAAAAATCCATTATTCACTAATTTTGCAGGCACTCTGTGCTTCTGAGTAAGAGACAATATGGTATATTGATAGTGCTTGCTCCATGCACATGACAGGGCAGAAGGACTTTCAAATTCCCAAATCCGAGGTTATGACATTCTTACAAATGGAAACTTTTTGATTTCAATTGTGGCATATGTAGTTGATCTAAAGCACAACTTGATAAGTGTTGCTCAACTCACTAATGCAAATCATCGAGTTGAATTATGCAAACATCATAGTTACATCCTGACTGAAGATAGAAAAGAATGCTTGATCAAGTCCAACCGTAAAAAAAATATGTACCCTCTTGACATCAACATGATCATTAGCAAGCCCTGGCTGTGCTTACTCTCCAAAGCTATTCCTGACGTCAGCTGGTTATGGCACCGAAGTCTTGCTCACTTGAACTTAAGATACATGAATGATCTTGTTTCAGGCGAAATGGTTAGAGGTGTACCACTCAAAATCGAAAATGATCACTTATGTGTTGCATATGAGTGTGGTAAGTAGTCAAAGAAAGGTCATCTAGTCATCATTGAGAAATCAATCTCCAAGCCTTTAGAACTTCTACACATTGATTTGTATGGCCCATCAACAACGGAAAGTTTACATCGCAAAAAGTACATTCTTGTGATTGTGGATGATTTCACTAGATTCATTTGGGTTTTCTTCCTCATGCTAAAGTTAGAACAGCCTTAGAACTCATAAATTTTATCAAAGGATGAGAAGTTCTCATCCAACTCCCAGTTAGATGCATTTGAAGTGACAATAGTTCAGAATTCACAAACTCCACCATTGAGAACTTTCTTACCGAGAAAGGAATTGACTACAATTTTTCTGCTCCTTACACCCCTCAACAGAATGGTGTAGTTGAACGGAGGAACAAAACTTTAGTTGAAGCTGCTTGATCAATGCTTAATTTTGCAAATCTTCCACTATATCTTTGGGCTGAAGCCTTTTCTATTGCATGCTTCACTCAGAATAGGAGTATCAATAATCGATGCCTCAACAAAACTCTGTACGAAGCCATGAAAGGACGGAAGCCAACAATTTAATTTCTTCATGTGTTCGGCTACAGATGCTTCATCAAGAATAATCGCGATCAGCTTACCAAGTTTCAACCCAAAGCTGACAAAGTTATTTTCCTTGGTTATTCCTCAAATCAAAGGCTTATCGAGTCCTTAATCGGCGTACTCAAGTTCTTGAATAAAGTTTTAATGTTACCTTTGATGACAACTTTGTTTGGAATTCTAGTCCCACTCATGTCACCACCCACATTATGGAGTCTGATGCTCCTCCTCCGAAATGTCCAAACATTCAAGTAATTTATGAAGTAGACTTTGAAACTCTCTTTGGTCCTTCCGAAACCACCCTTGATTCGGAATCTCGAATGAGGCCTACTCCCAATTCAATTTCTCCTTCGGAAGCTCCAGTCTCGCAAAACATCTCCGGTTCGACCCTAAGCCTACCACTATTTGATTCTGAACCATTTCAACCTTCACAGGTTGAGGGAGAGAATGGTCAACCTTCCCTTGAATAAAATATAGATGGATTCAAAGACGCAGCTGCTGACTTCGATGACTCCAATCCGATCAACATGGATGTCAATGAAAATTTCTTTGAGTTCCCTTCTGATGATGATGTTAAACTCTCTGGTTCAGTAGTTCATGGGGAGCATCACCCTCAAGTTCAGACCATTCAGGGGGAGCAACTCAACCCTATTATTGATATTGGCATGTCTGCTGCTCAAAAACTTCCAAGATTACATGTCTGGACCAAATATCATCCTTCAAACCAAGTGATTGGAAACCTTAATGCTGGTGTACAAACTCGTTGTGCTGCAAGTGTCCAAAATGAATGTCATTTCTCAGCATTCATATCCATGGTTGAACCAAAATGTGTCAAGGAAGCATTAGAGCATGCTGACTGGATTACATCCATGCAAGAAGAACAGGCAGAATTTGACCGAAATGAAGTATGGACTCTCGTACCTCCTCCTCCAAACCTTCCCATTGTTGGTACAATATGGGTATTTCGCGACAAGCTAGATGATGCAGGAGTTATTATCCGAAATAAAGAAACACTAGAGGCCAAAGTGTTCACTCTGATTGAAGGGCTTGACTACAATTAGACCTTTGCTCCTGTTGTAAGACTTGAAGCTATCAGAATCTTCCTTGCTTATGCTGCTCATAAAGGCTTCAAAGTTTACCAAATGGACGTTAAAAGTGCTTTTCCAAATAGTGAACTTGACACTGAAGTATACCTTCAATAGCCCCCTGGTTTTGTTAATCTCTCCTTTCCCAATTACTGCTACAAACTTTGGAAGGCTGTCTACGGACTCAAAAAGGCTCCTCACGCATGGTACGAGACCCTCACTGGTTTTCTCAAGCGCTTCGGTTTCCAAAGAGGAATTCTAGATCCTACTTTTTTTTTAAAGATCAAATGGAAAGCATCTCATGCTGGTACAAATCTATGTGGACGACATCATTTTTGGATCTACATATTCATCTATGGTTGTTGACTTTGCTAAACTGGTGATCAATCAATTCCAAATGAGCATGAATCGGGAGTTAAGCTTCTTTCTTGGCCTCCAAGTCAAACATTCTAACAGAGGCATTTGCATTCATCAAGAGAAGTACATTTCAGAACTCCTCAAGAAATACCCAATGGACACTTGCGCCTCAGCCAAAGTACCTATGGGCTTCCAACACAAGACCTTTGCCGATCCCTCAGGTGCTGCAGTTGATGAAAAGAAGTACAGAGGAATGATTGGATCTCTGCTCTATCTCACAGCGAGTCGTCTGGAAATCATGTTTTTTACACGTTTATGTGCCAGATTTCAGTTCAATCCGAAGATGTCTCATCTTTTGGAAGTCAAGCAAATTTTCAAGTACCTTAAAGGTACTAAGAATCTCGGAATTTGGTACCCAGTAAATGAAATTTTCCTACTCCAAGCTTACTCATAGTCGAACTATGGCGAACTACAACTGGATAAAAAAGCACATCAGGTGGATGTCAATTCCTAGGTGCACGATTGGTCAGTTGGTCATCCAAGAAACAGAACTGCATTGCTCTTTCTACAGTCGAGGTTGAATACATTGTTGCTGCCAGTTGTACCTCTCAAGTTCTATGGATGAAGTCTCAACTCTTGGATTATGGTTACTGTTGGGGTGCAAAGTTATTCATTCATGACTTTGTAAATGTTTGACTTTTGTAAAACCCACTTGCATGTTGTGCTTTAGCCTTTAGACCCATTTGTTAGTTAGAGTGAGAGAGAGACATGTAAACACCTCTATAAATAGTGGGTTCATACCACTTGTAGAGGTGTGCTTGAGAGATATAGAAGTGAGTGTGTAAGTGTGTGTTAATTATGTAGTCTAGATCTAGATCATTTTTGTGTAACACCATATACCTTCAATATATGTCTTAAACACCCAAATCACCATGTTCAACTGTGCAAGCTTTAATTCCGCATATCAAACCATGTTCTTCGTCACTATAATTGGTATTAGAGCTTGGTTTTCATGATCAACATGACTTTTGAAGAACGATTCTCGGTTTGGCAATTTTTGTCGCAATTTGATCAATTTTGGTGAGTCTCTCTCTATGATCTCTCGTAATATTTGATTCAGGCGTTGCGTTCTTGATTTTTGATCGTTTGTCTCATTGGATCAAATTTTTCTTGAAAAACCCCATTGATGATCCCATATTTTTTTAAGATCAAATCCAATCTAAAATAAAAATCAAGGATCTGTTACTGTTCATGTCCGAGTTATGAGCCCAATTAAAATTTGTGTTACTGTTCATGCGAATTGGTGTTTAAGCCCATCCAATTGATTCATAATTTGAGTCCCTATATTCTTCGTGATGTGATTTCGTTTAAATTGTAGCCCAAGATCGATTAAATCATTTCAATTCCTTAATCATTCTTCATCCTGCGCTTTACCGAGTTGTACATTTAGATTGTACAAGCAACTCATCCGATGTGTATTTGTTCTTAAGTTTCCGATTTCGTTATCTCATTTTTCTTGTTAATCAGTGGAATATGATTCGTTTATTGATCAAGTCATTCTGAATGTTTGTTTGATTTTGGAATGCAAATCATATGTGGATTGAAAAGAGCATTAGAACACAGTTGATTTAAGTTGACTTTATTTGTGAAGTCAAACTCAGTGTTCTTGCCAAATCGAACTTGAAATTGGAAGATAAATTGGGTTTGGAATCGAAATGGTTGGAGTCAACTGAATGTTAACTATTATTGATTGTTAAATTTGATTTCTGGAAATCAAAGATTTTAATTTTGTGAATGAAGAACTGTGAGCGATGGTTTGAAATTGATTGATTAAGCACAATTGAAGAACGTATGAAGAACAATTGAAGAACAAGAAGTTTTTGTGATTTAGATCTGAAATTTGGCATTACAAAATTCAATTTCGTGTTTGTCGATTGACGATTTGAAAAATCAAATCTTCATTTAAAGTCAAAATTTGATATTTCGATTATGAAGGATATAATTTTGGGAATGAATTCAGTAAACCAAATGGGTTTTAAGGTTCAAAGAGCTGAAATTTAATCAGATTTCAATTTGATTTCGAATCTGGACGTATCAATGATTGATGACGAACAGGAACGAGATGTTAAGAATCAACGATGTTGATGAATCAGGTTTATTAGTGAAGAACAAACCAGTGTTGAAATCAAGTTCGATGGTTGTGTTTTGCTGTGATTGAACGATTGAAGACTTCGCATATTGGGTTCACACATAAGGTTGCAATACGATTCGCAATTTGGAAGTCAAACAAGATGTTCATTCGCATTTTGTTATGTAGTGGTGTATTCGCGTTTGAAATCAAGAACTGTTCGCATATGAGTGACTCAAAGTTGAGTTCGCATCTGGGTTAATTGAATTAAAATGCGAAGGTGATTAATTGGGTTTCTTAGTCAAGTTCGCATTTGTTTAGATGTGAAGGAATGCGAAGCGCCCGTTCAATGAAGAAGAAAGTTAATTGTTTTGCATTTGGTCCCTGATCTTTTCACGAAATAATACAAATGGTCCAACTTCGCAAAATGGGATAATAAAATGACAAAAGTGCAGAATTTTCATTTCGCATCCCTGTAGTATTCGCAAGATGGCCAATTTTACCCAGTTTCGCATTTGGGGTAAAAATTTTGAGAAATTGGAATATTTTCAAATATGGTCCATGCAGTTTTTGCGAATTTACACATTTTACCCAGTTTTGCAAATGGGAGTGTGTTTCGCAAATTGACAATTTCTACCCATTTTTGAGAAATAATGTCAAAGGTGATCCGTGAACGATGATAAAAATTCATTATTTTTTGGATTTTCCGGATTGAAGCACAAAGTATATGCCACATGTTAAGGGGGAGTTTTAACATGAAAAATTCCGAATAGAGCATGTTATTTTTCTTTGGAGTTTTATAATCAAATTTCAATTATAAAAAGGGGGAGAAGTTTTATATGGAAATTCGAACTTGAAATTTTCATATTATGCGAATTTGAAGACCGAAGTGATCTTGAAGTTTTGAAGCCTACGAGATGAAGCAATTGGAAGTTCGGAAGTGATGTATTCGAAATGGGTTTGGTTTTATTGAAGATTTTTGGGGTGTGTTTTTTTGCGCAACTTTTGGGTGATTATTTGGAGTTTGGAATACTTTTGATCATTCGTTGCTGCTCGGATTGTATGGTCTCACATCCTAGAGCCCAAATTGAAGAATCATGGAAGAATTGAAGATTGAAGTTCGTGTCGACATGTGTCACCTTTGACGCTCGAACCGCATAGTGCTTGATTTTGGAAGATTTGAAGTGGGTCATTCATTCCTAACTTTGAGGGGGATAATGTTGGGGTGCAAATTTATTCATTCATGACTTTGTAAATGTTAGACTTTTGTAAAACCCACTTGCATGTGGTGCTTTAGCCTTTAGACCCATTTGTTAGTTAGAGTGAGAGAGAGACATGTAAACACCTCTATAAATAGTGGGTTCATACCACTTGTAGAGGTGTGCTTGAGAGATGTAGAAGTGAGTGTGTAAGTGTGTGTTAATTATGTAGTCTAGATCTAGATCCTTTTTGTGTAACACCATATACATTCAATATATCTCTTAAACACCCAAATCACCATATTCAATTGTGCAAGATTTAATTCCGCATGTCAAACCATGTTCTTTGTCACTACAGTTACCGCTTTCAGCGCATTCCCATTTATTGTGATTCTCACAGTGCTATTGCAATTTCACACAATCCTATTCAGCACTCCATGACGAAGCACATCGATATACAGTACCATTTCATAAAAGACCATGTTTTCAATGGAAACATTGAACTCATTTTTGTTCCATCTGACGATGAGATTGCTGATGTATTTACCAAGGCATTAGAGGAAACCAAATTTAATGGTTTGCTAAACAAGATGGGTATGATAATGCCAGATCCTCTATTCTTTCACGAGACATGTTCTCTTTAAAGAAGTATTCTAAAGAAATATAGTTATGTCTCGTTTATAAAAATAACAACAAAGTAATAAATAAGAAATAAGTAATCCTTGTCTCGGAACTACTTTATCTCGAAATACACAGGATCATTTTATTATCTTTTGTTTCTAATCATCACTTGATTTCTAAGTTGTACAACTGATCCTAATTATATGTTGTTCCAAGTTCCCATAAGTCAAAATATTTCGGAATTTACTCCATAAGGTCATCCCAGAATTCCATTCTGGAAAGTTAATGTGCTTTCCACTCTGAAATTTTCACAAAAGCTGACTCCAGAATTTTTTCTCAAATCTTGTTTCGGATTGCCTCTCAAATCTTTTTTGAAAATCTTCAAGTTATTTCGGAACACAAATATCCTCATTTCGAAAATTCACTTGGGAATCTCCAATCGAAATTTCACTATGGAATCTGCAATAAAAAATTTTACTCCGGAATCTGATATCAAAATATTTTCACCCTGGATTTTTCAAAATCTTCATTGATAAACTCACTCCGGATTACTTTTTGCTCCGGATCTTTTTCAAATTGCTAGTCCGGAATTTAACTTTTTACCCAACAGATTTTCAACCTGTCAGGAATTGATCCTCAAGAATACCAAAGGTTCACAAGGCAAAACATTCTCATAACGGTTACTTTTGAAGAGGATCCTTATCCAATCTTCCCATATTTTCGTGTACACGTTTGCACGCCTTCATAAAGCAAACATTGTATCACTGCTTAGGAATTACCATCTCAAGCTACATACACCCTAACCTTTCCCCTCATAGGTCAACTCATCCCTCAAAAAGCGTTATTCATTAATTGCGGATCGTTTCACATTCGGATCCTCACCATTACTTTTCCTAACCCGACCCATTTCACTCACCCATATATACCTACAAACACCCCTTTTTCTCTTTACGCACTCACAACCTTCTAAAACTTCAAATCTCCTTGTGTTATTCGTTTTCTTCAAGCCCTCATCTCCTGCAACAATGACGTATCCATAAAAACCCACTCAAACTGCTTCCACCCCAAAGAAATCCATTGCAAGAAAGAAAACTACCAAAGGTTCCAAGGGTTCATCATCATCTGCCGCCTCAGAACCGTTTCTGAGAGACACCACTCAACTTTTTTCCCTAAATCCCATGGACTACGATGAATCCATCAAGGTAATGATAGAGTTTATCGCAAATCACCCCATCTTCATTCCCCTCACAAAAACCCCTGAACCTCCACTACCACTTCATCATCTTCATCATGCCTTCACAAGTATCAGACTCGAAAACGGTACACTCAAAACCACAATTATCGGTGATAGAACAATTCCAATCTACAAATCGATCTTCCTTAAGGTGATCGGTGTGAAAGAAAATCCAAGAGGCTTCAAGGTTCCAAAACCAACGACTGAAGAGTTTTAGACGTTTTTAACCTACACTGGGTATAATCTGTCATCTTCGGTCTCTGGACCATGCTAATACACCTGATCATCAGAGGGCTCTCCGGCAAGCATGGAGGAATCGACACGCTAAGCAAAGATTGGCTCAACTTCTTCTAGAGCATCTACTCCGGACACAACAATGCAGTGGATCTTCCGAAGTCCTATGGCAAGATTTTTGCAAATTTTCCATCAAGCGAAAGGAGAACGAGATTTGGAGCCCTAGTTTCGAGGCACTGACACTCCAACAAACTCAAAGAACTTCATGAACCACTTCCAATTAACACCATCTCTCCGGAGGTATGTGTCACTTTTAAAGTTGTTAAGTCTTATCGTATTCCAGACCAATCTTCTTTTGGTCCGTTCAGACGACTTCCGGACCACATGTTGGACCTTATTCCTTCTGATTCCACTTATTTAAAATTTCACATGGAGACTTCGATTGTGTTTGACCCAACACAACCTGCCCTAGTCCCCGTTGAACCTATTTTGGAAGAGGCCAACCCTTCTAAGTGCGAAGCCAAAGTGAAAAAGTCTGCCAAACGAAAGACTTCGCCCACAAAACCAAAGCCTAAAAAGAAAGCGAAAGTCAGTTCCTCCTCTCAAAAGGAAGGAACCCATGACATTCCGACTGATTCTAGCCATCCATATACCCCACCTGCCCACTCATCTGAGGTACCCCTTGATGTTTCAAAATTACATGCACACTATCACAGCGAGTCTGCTCATAATCCACCATCTCCTTCCCAAAGAGGGGATGCTGGTGTTGACCATAGTTCCATGCCACCCTGGAACAAACCCACAAGTCTTTTTTCATAATCCCATTATTTCTTCTACACGCACACACTCCGGAACACTTGTTTTAGACCCCAAGCATTCCGAAGATGGAGCTGTCCCTCCTACTATTGATGCCTCAATTGGTCTGATACCCAAAACGAGTTCAGGACGACCACATGATAATGATCCCAAATGGGAAGATTTTGTTAACAGCGTCGTATCAAGGTGTCTGGATCTCACCAGAACTCAAGTGGAGTCAACTCTTATCTCGATGAGGAACAGAGCCATCCAAAGCAATATGCCTTATGTTCCTCCCACTAACGCCGATGCAGACAACGAACTTACTTTTGAAGTACTGCCTATTACTACACACCAAGATGTCTTCCAAACCAATCCGGATGAAGAGCTCTCTGAAGAAGTCATGATGGATGATGAAGCAAAAACTATTCGGCACACAAATTTCATGACTTCAGTCTGTTTTCAATCAAAGGCATCTGCATCCAAGTCTGCCTATGACTTTGGATCCTCCTCCTCAACTACTCCAGTTAGCGGTTCACACTCCAACGTTCGATTCCAGGAAGATGATGATGCAACAAAGCCTAGTCCATCCATTGATCCTTCTTCTCATCAAGAAAAATCTCCTCACTCAAATTCCGACAATGGATCTTCCGCTGGTTACTACATCGATCCCATTGCTCTCCTTAAGATGCAAACAAATGTTTCGGATACCATGAAGAAGGTTTCCTCCATTAAAACCTCCGTAATCAAGCTCAACAGTCAAATGGATTAGAAAATTTGCAGACTTGATTCCAAGCTCGATGTTATCCTTCAGTCTATATCCCAGCAGTCCGGACCATCTGTTATGGAAAGAGAACCACAACTGATTCAATTAATTTCTCTTCGGCTCAAGAACTCAATGGAGGAAGTGCAAGCCAAGTATAATGCCTCGGATGAACACTATCGGGATACAATCACCACCGTGATGAAAGTTCATGATGACTTAGTGTCTGCTAGAAACGAACTCATCAAGCAGACACATGTTTGTCATGAAAACAAATTCAGAGGCTGGAGAAGGAGATAAAGAATAAGGATGAAATGAATCTGATTATTCAACAAGTCCTCATCAAACTACTTTGATCCACATGGAACATTTTTGATGTTCCGAATTGAAAGTTTGATGAGATGTTAGCTGTCCTAGGGCATCTGTTTGATCACCTTACTGCTCAAGCCCCCACTGCGGAATCCTATGATGTACTCACTAAAAAGTCAACATCGGACTCCAAAAGGTGTTTGAAAATTTTGAAGGCCTGCATGAATCGTTGATTCTTGCACCAGTCCGGAGACTAACTGAAGCAAGAGGGGGAGAAGGTCCTAGTCAAATCTGGAAGCTTTCCTCGGAGTTCACACTCCGGGATGAAATTGACTCTGATAAAGAAGATGTGAAGCTCATTTCTTCCCTTCTAAACACCATGAGGAAGATAGTGATGAAGAATTTGTAACAAAGGTTGTCCTTGGTCTCGAGGCTTCGAAGACGATGTTCCTAAAGGTCATGACTGATGAAGAAAAAAGAATTTGGTCTACTACTTCCTGGCCATCTTCTCTTCCTGACGCTCTTAATATGGGCATTCAAATGGAAAAAGCAAAATCTCTACTCACTTCCCAAGCTTTCCGAGCCATGCCTTTAATGCTTCCTCCGATACCATCTCCAAAGATTGCTCCAGTGGACCAGGGCTCTCCACTCTAGATCCCTGATGAAATTCCTCTTCCAAGCCCTACTCTGAAATTTTTCATAGACGAAAATATGAAGTTGATCATTGATACGTTAAGGAAAGACAAAGGCAAAAGGCCTCTAAAAAACAAACAAGCTGCTCGCTATGGACCTCCTCCAAAGCAAAAACATGGATGGTCTTAGGAGGAAACCAATAAAGCACTGGAGGACAGTTTTTGGATCCAAGCTCTCAAGGATAACCCTGATCCGATACGTAGAATTTCTCCTCTTTTTCGAGAAGGAATCATTTGTGATCATGAGATTATCCCACTCATATATTACGATATTGTTGGATAAGGTGTCTAATTCCATAACTTATTTGGTATATACTTGACCCGACCGGCATGGTCCATTTGGGTTGCATCTCATCCAAACTATTATGGATAATTTTATGAGAGTTATACACATATGTTTATTAATATATTATGAGTTATAATATATTAATATGAAGTTACGTTATTTAATTAGTTTTAGTCTTAAATTAATTATGGATTAATTTAGAGATTAAAAGGAATACTAATTAAATTATGGGCTATTTGTTTTATATAGTGTGGGCTAATACTCATTTGTTAATGGGCTAGGCTTATGTGGAAGTCCATGGATGATCCATGGAGCTTTTAACCCATGGATCCTTGGAAAAGGAAAAGACATGGGTTATTAGGGTTTCACCCTAACCATGCACACTATATAAGCATGCTTATGGAGCATGAAATGAAGCCTAAGAGAAAACTAGTGAACTAGTGTGTGTGTGCATGTGTGTGGCTGATTTCTATACAAGGTGTATACTCTCTCAAAGTTTTCCAAGAGTTTGTGGTGTTTGTGATTCCATTTGAGGCATTCACACTATTGGTGCTTGGCCCTCAAACTCCTTAGAACCAAACTCACCAAAAGGTATGTAATCTCTTCTAACTCTTTTATGTTGAAATGTTCCCCATGCCATGTTAGATAGGTTATAAACCTTGGAAAATTATTATTTTGCATGTATTTAGACAAACATAGATCCAAGGTTTATTAGGGTTGCATACACACTTAGGAAGTGTTAGATTGCTCAAAACCCAACAGATATTCCCACCAATGATTCTGAAAAGTTGGATCTTCCTCTCTCTCCCAACGGCAAATTCTACACCAAGTTTGCTCCTTTTCACCCATCAGACGATCCGGAGGTAATCCTTAGTACTAAGTAAGAAAGACTTACAAGATTCTACTCTAAGCACGCACAGCCTCTCAAGGAAGTGTCGACGAGGAAGAGAATTACTAAAGTTGATGGTTTCTGAAGAAAAATCTTTGAAAAATTCAATCTGAGCTGCCCACTATTCAGATTTCATGTCCTCCAGAACTAGCCAATTCCCCGGACCATTTCTAATACGGATTTCCCTTCGATGAATCCGAACGACATTCTCACACTGGCTACTTACTTCAGAGGGATTCAACGAGATGACATAAATATCAGTGTGTATCACACAGCTATGAACTTTCTCAATGATTATGTTGTAGAATTCTGCAAACACGACTATGAGCTTGCGCACCTATACAGAACAGAAAACTTTATGGTGAAAATTAGTTATGCTCTTTCGAAAGCTGAACAGCTAGCTGATGGCCCAATTGAAGAATCGGTTCTAGGGTTTGTCTACACTACCAGGAAAACAAAAAGAAGGACTCTTTCCGAGTCCTTGAAAAAAACACCTGGTTCCTACCAAAGCCCAGAAGAAGTTCATTTCACGTTCCTCCCATTCAGAAGCTCCAGAACAAGTCAAAGCCAAATTTGTGAGTCATCTATCCTGGTACATTGCAGTTCGACAATGGTTGTTCAGAGCCCACACAATCATCAAATAATATGTTGTTTAAACTGTATGGATTGCTAAGTTCAGTTAGGGGGAGATTGTTTGAACCTGAAAGTGAACCCTTAGCAATCCTATGCTCAAATTCAGAAGTGAATATATTCTGAAATCGATGATGGTCTAGAGTCAAATATGAAGAGTGGTCTGGAATCTGTCTGGACCAAAAGATGAGAAGAAGAAAAGTTAAAGTGAAGACATTCTGGAATGAGTCTCATTCCGGAATGGGTACCGATCCGAAATCAACTTGTTTTGTCTTTATGCATTTATGAACTGTCTTTGTACTGATGTAACATTTCATAGGACCTAGTTTTTTGTAATATTAGACAATCAGAATGTCAGAAACATTTCTATTGTCTAGTCCTATGTAAGTTCTCGAGTTAATTCGTTGTAACATCCTCTCCTATTTATAGGAGCTTTCAATGCAAAAATCAAGTACGGATCATTCACTCAACTTTTGGATTTTACTAAGTTATTTCAAACTTCTTTCAAAACATTCTTATTTTTCTTCATTTATTATCTTTACTTTGATCATTTATTCTCATTCTTCATTTAATGACTGTATCATTTGTTGAAAACATTATCTAAGACTTGACTGGTCTTTTGAGGCTTGACTTGAACATATATTAGTAAGCAGACATTGATCTTAAGCATTCACTCAAGGTTTGATTTCTCAAACCTTGTCCCTACGCATTAGATCATTCTTGTTCCTTCAGTTACATCTTCATGATTGTGTTCTTTCTTATATTCCGCATCATCAAATCGTTCTTGTGATCATTTTTCCCAACAACGCTACTCTTAATCTTGCTCAAACTATGGATGGTTTGGGATGTTCTATTTTTTAAAATAGAAAAGTTAAGTTCTGTAAAAAACCAAAAATAATCAAAATGAATCGAATACATCAAACTTATTTTACGACCTGATTTTGGACTAGTAAAAAATGGATTCTAGAAGAATTGTTAGTTTTCATAATATTTAAAAAACAATTGCACATGAATGTCTACCAATTTGGTTTTAATTTCATAATCTTTTTTGCATAATTGCTTTTTGTTCTCTGTGAATTGGTCACTGATTTCAAAAAAGTAGCATCCACTATATAAGTTGTGGTTTTACTTTCACATTAATTTTTTCTTGCCTCATGTGAATTGGTCATTTTACACTGCCTATTTTCTTTCTTTTTTTTAAGAAAAAATCAATAATAGTTCATATTTTTATGATAGCATCTTACTTTCATTTTTCATTTTCTAGGCTAATTACGAGAAATAGAAACACATTTTTGGCGCATCACAAAAAATATATTGCCATATTTTTTTCAATCATGATATAAGCATATTAGTCACTATACCTGATGTTTCTTAAGTATTTTCACAATTTTTCCCATTATGTCTCATAAGTAGTTTTCAACACAGTAGAACCCTCTTCTACATCAAGTTTATCTTTCATACTTCCGACTTCTCTACATTCTTCTACAATTTTTTTTTCAGTTTTTATTTTCTGTTTATGAATTTTATGTGGTAAAGATAACTTGTTGAAACTGAAAGCGAATAGGCATGATTTTGGGACAAAACATAACAAGAAGTAAGTTGTATGAATATTTTTTACTGGATGGTGAAATGTTATCCAAAAGGTTTACATATTTGTTTTGATAAGTTTCACTTGATGCCTTTTCAAATGATTTGAAAAGATTACATTTTTAGTTATTATTTTTTGTTGGTTTTGCTTATATGGGTGTAACATAAAGGTTTGTTGGTTGGAGTCGATCACCGGTAATGGAGAATGAAGGTGCTAGAAATAGGATAAATTGGTTCTTAATTTGACATAAGTAAAACTCATTAAGCCAAAGTATATATACGTGGTAATACAATGCTTGAAGATATTTTGATTGTATACAATTGGGCATTATAAAATGGCATGGTCCTTCGTTTCATCATTAGTATCCAATTATGTATTGTGTATTCGAATAAAACTGAAAGTACAATCCTATAATAAGATTACAACAGCTTATGTTCATTTCTTTGTGCTATAGCATTGTACTTTTAGTTTATTTTATACTTATGAAACTAAGGATTTGTACAGACGAGGTTTGAGAAATCAAACCTTGAATTAACTTAAAATCAATGTCTGCTAATAATAAAGGTCCAGTCAAGTATGGTAAACCAATCTTGTCTTGAAATTTAGAAGTTCAACAAAGTGCTCAAAGTAATTAAATAATAATTATGAACAGTGTAAAGAGAATTAAGAACAATAAGAATGATAGAGAGAATGATTCACCGAAGTATTATTGATATTGATGAGAAAGGAATGTTGCACTCATGCATGTTGAACATCAAGGTTACAACTCCTTAAATAGACAAGGAGTGACAATAAGACAAATAACACTTGGAACATTTAATGCACATTACTGAATCTGAATAACAAATAACAAAAATGTATCTCGGAGTGATCTTCACTTTAGAAACGACTCCACTTCGGAACACTTCTTGTCTCATACATGCTTCACCTCGGATTGCTAAAGAATTCCTTTTCATGCATCAACAATACTAAGTCGTTCTTTGATAGGAAAATATTAAGTGTGATGTTAATGTTATAATATACATATTAATGAAAGTATAATGTTATTTCTCACATTTCATTATAGATGAAAATAAAGATGTTATAATATACATATTAATGAAAGTATAATGTTACTTCCAATTTTTCTATTACAACATTGTAACTTAATTTTTTTTATTAACGAACCATTGTTTTTGATCTATCTAAAAGAAATTCCATTATTTATGGAAGTATCAAATCAAGGTTCTCACATTTATGTATTATGAAGTTAAGTTTAATAAACTGTTGTAGCGATTTGATTTTATTTTATTGTTTTAACATGATAGGTTGAATGAAGTTATGTAAGTAGTTCATGCTATTTTTATGATTGTAAGTAGTTCTTATCAAATGGTCATCAGACATCAACAAAAAAACAAATGTGACTCGTGCAACGCAAGGGCCTCTTTACTTATTATGTTTGATAATTATCTATACGGTCTCAAATCACCTAAATATAAATAGAGTGCTCCAAATCTGGTTTTGACATTTGAAATACCACTCAGTTGAAATAGTTTGGAATGCTCAAAGTCCCTAAAGAATCACGAAGTACAATTCCCACATTGTGGAAAATCATTAACCATGTCGTGGTCTGCGACAACATTGAGTTCTTCATTTCTTTTTTCTATTCTAATTCGAAGATTTCTTGGATTTGTTTCTTGTTTGTCTCCTAGGTACGATTACAGAAGAGGAACTGTCCTTTGGGTTCTCTAGACCAATCAATTAGCTCGTCAAAAAAAGAAACCTACGAAGAAAAAAAAAAGGTATGTATTTCATTCTGTTAAGTTCTAATAAGCTGCATAGATTAGTTGAGTTATATCCATATGGTTTAAGTGTTAGATCAAATTTTTTGTTGTTTTCGCTGCCTTTTTTATTATAAAGAGGGTCGAAACCTATTAGTGGTGTTAGAGTCAAGTTAACTCAAGTCTATTGCACTTAGACTTTGTTTTTTATAGTATCTTAGGCTTCGTATGCGTAGGTTTTCTGTTTTAAAATGTTATAAATGTATAGAAAGTTGCCTTAATTAAAATTGATCCTATTAATGCCTAAAAAACGATGTTTTGGTCATTCTGCCTCTTCACCACAAAAATGTTGGTCCTCCACCACGTCATCATACCCATTGGGTGCTAAACTTGGATTGTGACTGTGTTCGTCACCACGTCGTGTTCATTTCTTGACCACATCTTGGTTTGCAGTTGAGAACCTAAAAAATATTAATTTAATAAATTGCATGTTTTCTATGTGCCATGATGTGATAGCTCTTTTCCAACGTCGTGGAACCTGAAGTTCCTAATTCTTTTGAATTTGTTTTTATGTTTTAAGTTGCTCAATTTTCTATTTTAATCACATACAATCTAGTGTTATAACAAAAGATAAAGTTACATTTGATTTAATTATAAGATTAATTAAAAGAAAAAACATTAGAACTCTTATACTTTAATTGTTGACTTTTAGTCAAGAGAATTAAAAGATATATAAACTTGAAATGTGTGTGTGTGTGTGTATATACATAGTAAAATAGTATTTATATCTATAACACTAAAATAAACATTGCATTCTCGCATGTTTGTTTAATGTATATTGTTAGCCTTACCACAACTAGGCTCATCTACTTTATTGTTATAAGGGAGGTTTAAGGTACGTCTCTTTGATGCCTAATGAGGTCGGCTTTTAAGTGGCATTCAATGGTTACCATCCTCACCTCCATCTTGCGTTTGAAGTGGAGTTAGTGAAAGGGTTTGATAGGACGATTGTACAAATTTGAAAGTATTAACTTAATAAGTAATAAAAAAAAGGCTGTTTATAATAAATAATGTAAATCTTGTGCTTCCCATGGAAATTACGCCTTGTGGTATGTTCATGTTGATGTAGGCTTGTGTGGTTTGTTGGCTCATCAAAGGAAGAACATAGTCAAAGAAAGGTAAATGGTGATCGCGATACTCAAGCATTACTGGAGCCGAATCTCATCATCACTTTGCATGGTCGACTCCTGATTTGGCTTCATGATCCTCAACTAATTCATTCATGAGTGATAAATAAGCATTAGAAGAGATGAACATGTTATTGACATAAATCAATAAATCTCATTTTGTAGGATTCTCATAGATATTGAGATCGATAATAGTTTGTCCACCTAAATAACTTCATTTTGTAGTTTTCAGCTAATCCACTTTACAATATGAAGCGAAATATGGATCCTAGCCTTTTGATTAATAATTTGTTATTGGGTAATTATAATAAAAGGATTTCTTTATCAAAAAAATTGTTTTTCTTCTCTTAATAAGAGGTGTTCTGGTGAGGTGCTACTCCTCCTCCTACATGAACCACTTCGTTAAACTTCTCACTACTCTAGCTCCTCTAGCAAGATAAGCTTACTGGTCCAAACTACCTATATTAGATTTGTAACTTAAGGATTAATTTGATGTACGAACCGAACGAGTATGTCTTGGACGAGTATCTTGAACAGGAGCTTCCTGACGATGCAACTAAAGAAGAAGCAGCCAAACCTGAAAAGCATCGTTGTCACTCTACTGAAGTCTAGAGTCTAATGTTGGGGACAATGTCCTCTGAACTCCAAAAGAGTTGTGAGAACCTTGGGGCGTAAGACATGAACGATCATCTTAAATACATTTTTCAAGAGAAAGCTTGAACTAAGATATTCAAGGTGATTCAATCAATTCTAGGTTGCAAGCAACAATAGAGTGATTCTGTAAGTGCCCATGTTCTAAAACTAAAAGGGTACTTTGATAGACTTGGTCGACTTGGCTTCCCATTTACTCAAGAATTGGCTATTGATGTCATTCTTAACTCTCTTACTAGTTCATACAAGTAGTTCACTATGAACTGCTACATTATTGGTTTGGAGAAGAGTATTATCGAGCTTCCTGTGATGCTTAAGAATCCGGAAGAAAACATTGTTTCACCTAGGAACACAAGTTTAGCCACTCCTATTTTGGCTTTTAGGGAATATGGTGTCATGAGGAAAAGGTCTTCTCATCCCAATACTAAGGTAAAGGGGAAAGCGAAAGTTGGTAACCCCAATTCTAACCCTAAGAAAGACATTTATGAAATACCTCAAGTGACTGACTCTAAAGAAGCCATTTGTTACTACTACCAAGAAAAAGGTCATTAGAAATGTTGCTGCCCCAAGTATCTAGAGGATCTTAAGAAGAATATACCCAAGGGTATTGGCACTTCGAGTATGTTTACTATTAAATTACAGTCATCTTCCACCTCTAATAACTAGACTCTTGAAATGGGATGTTGAACCCACATTTGTTCTGATGTGTAGGGGCTAAAGCAAACTAGGAAGCTAAGGAATGGAGAGCTTTATATGTTCATGGGTAACAAGAGTAGAGTAGCTATTACGAAGATTGGAGATTATGTGTTTTCATTACCTTCAATTTTTTTTGTAGTTTTTAAAGAATATTGTTATTCGCCTTACATGGAAAGATACATTATTCCCTTTTATGCATTGTAGTGTCATGGTTTTACATTTGGATTTGATAATAATAATGCTACTTTTTGGCTTACAAAGATTATAATATCTATATTAAGGAAAATCCTTGCAATGGCATATATTAATCTAGAATTGGAGTAAGTAGAAACAATACCTTGGATGAATCATATCTATGGCATTGTCATCTTGGCCATATAAACAAAAAAAAGAATCACCAAGCCTCAACCAGATGGAATCTTGGAACCATTTAACCTGGAATTTAATGGAGATTTTGAATCTTGTCTACTTAGGAAGATGAAAAAGTCTCCTTTCACATGAAACTATAAGAGATGGACAAATATGTTTGGCATCATCCATCAGTATGCATGTGGTCCGTTCAAACACGTCACTAGACATGGTGAAAGATACTTTGTCACATTTACTGATGGCTTGAGTAGATATGGATATGTTTATTTGATTAAACATAAGTTTGGGATATTTAAAGTATTCTAGAAGTTCCAAAGAGAATTAAAGTACCAATTGGGAATGAAAATCAAGATACTTCGTTCTGGTAGGGCGGATAGCATCTTGGTGATGACTTCTACGATCATCTTAGAAGTTGTGGGATAGTCTTACAACTAGCTCCACCAAGAATAGAACAACACAATGGTGTGTCGGAGAGGAGAAATAAAACCTATCTTGACATAGTTCGTTCTATGATGACTCGTGCTACACTTCCAATTATTTTCTAGGGTTATGCTCTAGAAACGACTTCTTATATCCTAAACATCATACAAACTAAGAAGTTTGAGAAAACACCAATGAAATGTGGAAAATGACTCATCCCTCCCTTGTGTGGATTAAAGTCTAGGGTTGCAAGGCTTTCATTCATCAAGAAGCGCTTGAAAAACTTAAACCCAGATCCGAAAGGTAGTACTTAATTGGTTATCCCAAAGACTCTTTTCGATACTTGTTTTAGAAGCCTATTGAGAGTAACATTTTTGTTGCTCGAAAGCCAGCTTTCGTAAGACAAAGGTGATATCTCAAGAAACTAGTGGGAGCCAGATTGATCATGATGAGATTCAAGAATCAACCTATAAAGAACCTGAAGTTGACACAAGACCTCAAGAAGAGGTTGAACAAACTTTTGAGGAATCTAATATACATGCGCCTCTACGTCGTATATATGATAGAGAACGTCGTCAACCAGAGTTTTATAGATTCTATCTTACTCTAGATGATGATAACTGTTAGGGCATAATCATCCGCACAACTATTAGGAATCCATAGTGAGCCAAGAGGCTGCTAAATGGAAAGAGGTAATGGATAGCGAGAATCAATCCATGTACGATAACCAAGTATGGAACTTCATTTATCCTACACCTGGACCTTAAAATAGTGGGTGTAGATTGGACCTCAAGAGGAAGATTGACATGGATTGTAACATCCATAAAAATTACGCCAAATTTAAACTTTCAATATTAACAAAAGAACCAAATAGTAATTGTTTCCACAAAAACATTTCCAATTCATTTATCATTAGAGTGTTCCAAAACAAATCTTGAGGATGAGGAGCGGTACGGTCACGCCTTCGCCTTCCCTTGATCTCCTGAAGTACCTGAAACAATAAACTGAAAACTGTAAGCCCGTGCGCTTAGTGAGCTACCCCCAAAATACCGATACCACATTGACAATACCGTATCAGCAATAATCAATCACTCAACATGCATATTGGGCCATCGGCTCGACTGGACCGCCCTACCGGGCCTACATTCTGTATAAATCTATCCTGAGCCTTCGGCATGACTGGTCCACCACGTGGGCCTACAGTCTCCCCGAACCACTCATGGGGTATATTGGCCTTCAGCACAAAGCATGACCGCCTCAACCCAGCCACAAGAAAATAACCATGTGCACTTACTATCATATACAAGCATATACAAACAGAAAACATATCTATCTCACTAGCCATCAATCATAGAGTTCACTCATAACTAGAGAATTTACCTAACAGGTCACTAACATACCAATCCCTAAGGATTATAAGAGCATATTCTACTGTCTACCCTGGTTTCAATCGAACAAATCATAATCACATGCAACATACCACAACAATAACAAACAAATGGTCGGCCTTGGTGTCGTAGACCCTATCGATATAGTGAGGATAACTCACCTCTCAGATGTCGACTCGAAGGGTAAACTCCAACTATCGGATTACTAGACATAGGCTCCACCACCTCTAACCATAGCACAATATACTCATAAGTCTTAACCTTACAAGGAACTCCATAACCCCCCAATAATTTCTTGATCAAGGTCAAAGTCCTTGGTCAAGGTCAACAGTCCATGTTGACCTCAACTCGCCGAGTACACTCGGACACTTGCCGAGTCCTTGGAGCACCTTCCAACTCGCCGAGTCATCGGGGTGAATCGCCGAGTTCCGGATCAAACCTTTAACCATAGCACAATATACTCATAAGTCTTAACCTATCGATATAGTGAGGATAACTCACCTCTCAGATGTCGACTCGAAGGGTAAACTCCAACTATCGGATTACTAGACACAGGCTCCACCACCTCTAACCATAGCACAATATACTCATAAGTCTTAACCTTACAAGGAACTCCATAACCCCCCAGTAATTTCTTGATCAAGGTCAAAGTCCTTGGTCAAGGTCAACAGTCCATGTTGACCTCAACTCGCCGAGTACACTCGGACACTTGCCGAGTCCTTGGAGCACCTTCCAACTCGCCGAGTCATCGGGGTGAATCGCCGAGTTTCGGATTGCCGAGTCATGGGGTATATTGGCCTTCAGCACAAAGCATGACCGCCTCAACCCAGCCACAAGAAAATAACCATGTGCACTTACTATCATATACAAGCATATACAAACAGAAAACATATCTATCTCACTAGCCATCAATCATAGAGTTCACTCATATCTAGAGAATTTACCTAACAGGTCACTAACATACCAATCCCTAAGGATTATAAGAGCATATTCTACTATCGACCCTGGTTTCAATCGAACAGATCATAATCACATGCAACATACCACAACAATAACAAACAAATGGTCGGCCTTGGTGTCGTAGACCCTATCGATATAGTGAGGATAACTCACCTCTCAGATGTCGACTCGAAGGGTAAACTCCAACTATCGGATTACTAGACACAGGCTCCACCACCTCTAACCATAGCACAATATACTCATAAGTCTTAACCTTACAAGGAACTCCATAACCCCCCAGTAATTTCTTGATCAAGGTCAAAGTCCTTGGTCAAGGTCAACAGTCCATGTTGACCTCAACTCGCCGAGTACACTCGGACACTTGCCGAGTCCTTGGAGCACCTTCCAACTCGCCGAGTCATCGGGGTGAATCGCCGAGTTTCGGATCAAACCTTTAGGCCACTCGTCGAATTTCCTCCTTGCAACTCGACGGGTATAGACGCAACCATATCCTCGGCTAAAACTCATCTGACTCGCCGAGTTGCTCTTCAACTTTTCGAGTTTCATGGCCATCTTCATCTAACTCGCCAAGTTATTCAAACAACTCGTCGAGTTCACGGCTTCCTTCATCTGACTTGTCGAGTTGTTCATCCAAGTCGTCGAGTTTATTCCACATCTTCATATGACTCGCCGAGTTGACTTTGCGACTCACCGAGTCCCTTCATTCATTTTAACATGCAGATGTCTATAAGCCATGGCAAGGCTCCAAATTGTAGATCCAACTCCCATAGACCTGCTTATCACATAAAGTTGCAAACTTTATGTGCATGCATTGCTTTACAAGACATTAATGCCAAAACCAAACTTTTAATGGGTGTTCATGGGCCAAGGGAACCTTAATCTTAACTAAAGCTAGAACTTTATGCTTGTATAATCCAAGGAGGGTCCAGATCTGAAGTTACAACTTCAGATCTAGCCCATAGATTGTCATACCAACTTGATACCTTTATAAAACCCTAAAACTCATTCAAAGATAAGGTCTAGACTGAAATAACTGAGGGTAATGGTTTAATACCTTCTCAAGAGATGTCCACAGAAGTAGAATTCGGATCTCCTCCCAGCTCCTTGCCTCAATCACTTGTTTCCCCAAAGTCCTACACCAAAATCTTCTCTCAAAGCTTCAACACACAATGGGCACACACATACACGGGTTAGAGATGAAAAGGGGGTTGCAAAGGAACTGAAAGAGGCTTAAGCTTCTTTAAATAGGGGTGCAAACCCCGGGGATTAGGGTTTCACTTTCCAGTTCCTACTCGCTAAGTTCCGTAAAGGACTCACCGAGTAGTTCACTTAATTCACGATCCAACCCACTGCTACTCGACGAGTAGGGCCAAAACCAAAAAATATTTTATTTAAAGTACTACCTGAGATTCGGGGTGTTACAACTCTCCCCCACTTGAACTAGACTTCACCCTCGAAGTCCGCTGGGATAAACAATGTCAAGTAATGCTCGCGCATCTCCACATCCGGCTCCCACGTCTACTCGGATCCCTTCCGATGTTCCCATTGTACCTTTACGATAGGTATTTCCTTGTTTCGCAGAATCTTCTTCTTCCTTTCCAAATCACCACAGGCCTTTCCACATAATTCAAGCGCTCGTCGAACCGAATGTCATCCAACGATACCACCACCTCCTGGTCCATAACGTACTTTCGCAATTGCGAAACATGAAATCTGTTGTGGATCCGGCTAAGCTCTTCCAGGAGCTCTAACCTATAAGCCACCTTGCCCACCCTAACAACAATCCTGAACGGACTGATATAGCGGGGACCCAGCATTCCCCTCCTCCTGAAACGGATCACACCCTTCCAGGGTGAGACCTTTAGGAGGACCATATCACCCACCTGAAATTCCAGCTCAGATCGGCGCCGGTCCGCATAACTTTTCTGCCGGCTCTAAGCGGTTTGCAGTCGCTGTCTAATCTGTTGTATCATCTCGGTAGTTTACAGAACTACCTATTTCCGACCCATCACCCTGTGCCCAAACTCGCCCCAACATACTGGGGTCCTACACTTCCATCTATACAACAGCTCGAAAGGCGGGGCGCCAATACTGGCATGGTAGTTGTTGTTGTAAGCGAACTCCACAAGTGGCAGGTGGGAATCCCAACTCCTACCAAAATGAATGACACATGCCCTCAACATATCTTTGAGGGTCTGGATGGTCTGCTCACTCTACCCGTCAGTCTGCGGATGGAACGCTGTACAAAAATGCAGCCTCATACCCAGTTCCTCGTGGAACTTCTACCAAAATCGTGAAGTAAACCTGACATCCTGATCCGAAACAATGGAAACCGGGACTCCGTGGCGAGAGACAATCTCGCGGACGTATAGGTCGGCCAACTTTTCTACCGACGACCTCTCCCATATGGCTAGGAAGTGAGCACTTTTGGTCAATCGATCCACGATAACTCATATAGCATCGAATCCCTTTGCCCTTCTTGGAAATTTCGTGATGAAATCCATTGCGATCCGTTCCCATTTCCACATGGGAATCTCTAGAGGCCGCAGCTTACCATGTGGCCTCTGGTGCTCGGCCTTGACCCTCCTACAGGTCAAGAACCTCTCAACGTACAAAGCGATATCTCGCTTCATACCGAGCCACCAATAACTCGAACTCAAATCACGGTACATCTTGGTAGCCCCCGGGTGGATCGAAAAATGAGACTTATGAGCCTCCTCCATCACTGTCTGTCGGACCCCTCCGGACATCGGAACCCATACCCGACCGTAACGGGTCAACAATTCGCGGCTATCCTGGACAAACTGTGTGCTTTCACCCTTAATCCTTTCCAACTTCCAGTTCTCTGGCCTCATGCCCTCCATCTGGGCCTCTCTGATCAAACCCATCAGTGGGGAATCCACTGCTATCCTCATACAACTGGCTGGGGTCAAGCACCCAGCTGACTTGCAGCTCAGAGCATCCGCAACCACATTCGCTTTACCCGGATGGTAAAGGATCTCGCAATCATAGCCCTTGACCACATTCAGCCACCTGCACTGCCTCATGTTCAGGATTGGCTGATCCATGATGTCCCTCAAACTCTTGTGGTCCGTGTATATGGTACAACGGACCCCGTACAGATAGTGCCTCCAAATCTTTAGAGCGAAAACCATCGCTCCCAACTCAAGGTCATGCGTCGGATACCTAGTCTCATGCGGCTTCAGCTGCCACGACGCATAGGCTACCACTTGCCCCCTCTGCCTGAGGACTGCCCCCAAGCCTGTTATGGATGCATCACAAAATACTACAAAATCCTCTACTCCCTCGGGGAGTGTCAACACCGGTGCTTTGCATAAACACTGTCGTAGGGTCTCAAATGTCCTCTGCTGCTCTGGACCCCACCGAAAATCCACCCGCTTCTTCGTTAGACGAGTGAGGGGTACGGAAATCTTGGAGAAATCACGAATGAATCTCCGACAATACCCTACTAAACCCAAGAAACTCCTGAAATCCAAGGGAGATTTCGGAGTCTCCCACTGCATTACAGCCTCCACCTTGGCTGGATCGACCAAAATACCCTCATGGTTAACGAGATGTCCGAGGAACTGGACCTCTCGTAACCAAAACTCGCATTTCAAGAACTTAGCATACAACCGTTCTCACCTCAGAACCCCTAGCAGCTCCCTAAGATGCTCTTCATGCTGCTCTCGAGTCTTGGAATACACCAAGATATCATCTATGAACACAATGACCGAGCGATCGAGCATTGGTCTACAGACTCAGTTCATCAGATCCATGAACACTACTGACGCATTGGTGAACCCAAAAGGCATCACCACGACCTCGTAATGACCATAACGAGTCTGAAACGCAGTCTTTTCCACATTCTCCTCCCTCACTCTGACCTAGTGATATCTTGATCTCAAATCAATCTTGGAAAACCAAGATGCACCCTGCAGCTGATCAAAAAGATCATCTATCCTCGGAAGTGGATAACGGTTCTTCACCGTTAACTTGTTCATCTCCCTATAGTCAATGCACATCCTATGCGAACCGTCCTTCTTCCTGACGAAAAGGATTGGTGCTCCCCAAGGTGAACTACCCAGAAGAATAAACTACTTGCCCAGCAGATCCTGCAACTGAGATGACAGCTCCTACATTTCAAGCAGTGCCAATCGGTATGGTGCCTTGGTGATAGGGGTCGCACCTGGCACTAAGTCGATCCTGAACTCAACCTACCTCTCCGCAGGCACTCCGAGTAACTCCTCCGGGAACACATCAACAAATTCCCTCACCACCGGAACCGCAGAAACTGAGAGTTGCTCTCTAACCCGCGTATCTTCCACATACGCCAAATAACCAGTACACCCGTGCTGAATATACTGCCGAGCCCTGGCTACTGAACAAAACCCTGGTCCCATCCTGGTGCCCTCACCATACACTACAAGTTCTCCCTCACTTGGGGTTCGAACCATTACCTGGTGTCCCTCACAATTGATCATGGTGCCCAAACGGCTAAGCCAATCCATCCCCATAATCACGCATACATCCCCCATGGGGATGGGAACCAAATCTATCGGGAAGGATACCCTGAAAATCTCTAACTCGCATCCCCGGTAGACCGAAGAAGCAGAAAGCCCATGCTCGTTGGCGATCAAAACTTGCAACATATACTCAAGATCATCTCCCAACATGCTAAACCCTCTAGAGAAGGACTGAGATACAAACGACCGACTCGCCCCCGAGTCAAATAATACCAAAGCGGGCAATGAATTTACTAAAAACGTACCTAATCACAGGTACAATCAATAAGCATGGAACAATACAATAACTGAGACAGAGAATACAAACGTATCGGCAACCACATCTAGTGCTGACTTGGCCTCCTAGATCGTGAGCAGGAAGCCACGACCCTAAGCCTTCGGAGGCTCCACCTTGACTGGCCTCCCATCTCCAATCCTCGTTGCGGCTGACGCGGAACCCTACACCGACTTGGCGGTGAGCTGCGGACAGTTGGTCTTCACATGACCAACCTGGTGACAATGGTAACAAATCCTCATATCTGCGGGAGGGGCGGACCGACGGCAGTCCGTGGCATAGTGCCCCTCCTTGCCACATTTTTGGCATCCACCTCCTGCTCAACAAACCCCCGAATGAACCCTGCCGCACATTCCACAAGTGCGGCTCTGTTGACCTCCAGATCATGTATCAGCGGTCTTAGACCGCTTAGGCGCCGGTTGCGACTAGGTCGGTGCCTGACGCTGCTCCTTCAGTTGCAACTCTATCTCCAACTCACTCCGCCTCGCGGCTTCCTAACGATCCAGGAGGGTATCACAAAGTTGTGTAGCCACAAACTGTCAAATGTCAATCTTGAGCATACTCAGATAACAAGTTATCTGAGACTGCTCTGAAGTGAACTCCAGGCAAAACATAGCCCTCTCCGTGAACATACGGGTGATCTCCATCACAGACTCCCCATCATGTCTCAAGGTTAGAAACTCCTGCGCAAGCCGCTCCCGCTCAACGCGTGGAATGTAGCGGGTGCGGAACATATCTCTGAACTGCTCCCAAGTAACAGCAGTCTGTTGATCATCCGAATATGAAACTGTCATCAATCTCCACCAGTCCTTTGCCCCAAGCCTCAGCAGGTTTAGGGCACATCTGACCTTCTGGTCAGCAGGACAAGAGCACGTGAAGAAACATCCATCCACGTCAGATAACCACCTCATAGCCCGAATAGCATCATGTGTACCATCAAACGTCGGGGGCTTCGTATTATCGAAGTCCCGGTACTGGAAAGCCCTATTGGCTCCTCCTCCAACCCCTGCCGTAGTTACAGCCGAAGTGGCTGCAGCAACAGTTGTCTCTACTAGAGCTGCATATTGCTCATCAAAGTACTCAACCACTGCGGTCTTAATCGACCCAAACATCTCTAGCAGCTGCGCTCGGAACGCAGCAGCAATCTCGCCGTGCATGATCTCCCGAATCCTGGCATCCAACTCCTCTGTCCCTATCTGAATCATGGGCTCAGGTGCTACCGGCACCTCCACCCCTCCATCTCCCAACCCTGATCCGGATCCCAAAGCAACACGTCTTGTCACCACCATACTGAAAATATACATATAAGCCATCAGATAAATAACATAATGTCGGGGGACCGAAACCCAAAACCCTAGGGGTTGTGATTTCCTTGCTACGCGTATGGCTCCTGTGCTTTCAGTAGTACGGGCCCATACTACCATCCACACCTACCAATATTTGTCTCGAGTGTCACCACAACGCCCTAACAATATCATTAATATAGAAATGCACCAAACCCTCATTTCTAGAGGAATGTCAACTATCCCACATCTAATCTCCCCACTTCTCATAACCCATACATTCATCAAACTTCCATCATCCCCTGTCGCGCTAGTACATGCTAGCTGCACATAACGCTGGACCCAATAGACTTTCGAATATCCAATCTTGCCCGAAGACTGAATCGACATTCTTAGGCTATAAGGTCTTTATCATGCACAACCGTGATCCATACACTAGACATCCACAGCTATGATGTCAGTCCTACATACAAGAATCCATAGGCTAATAGGCATCATGCAATCAGGCAAATCTATCATGTGATTCCTGGAGATCCCTAGCCTAGCAGTAGCATGTTGTTCTAACATATCAGAATATCAAATAATTGTATGGTATTTTTTAGTTTACTTACAGGCTCTGCTTGATCATACCTTCTGCATCCTCCATCCTTTATTTTGAAAACCATTTTTAAAGCTTATTTTCCGAAAATCTCCTTGATTTGAGACTGGATTCACACAAGTGTTCCTCCAATTCACTCAAACCAAGGCTCTGATACCAACTTGTAACATCCATAAAAATTACGCCAAATTTAAACTTTCAATATTAACAAAAGAACCAAATAGTAATTGTTTTTTCAAAAACATTTCCAATTCATTTATCATCAGGTGTCCCAAAATAGATCATGAGGATGAGGAGTGGTACGGTCATGCCTTCGCCTTGCCTCGATCTCCTGAAGTACCTGAACCAATAAACTGAAAACTGTAAGCCTGTGGGCTTAGTGAGCTACCCCCAAAATACCAATACCACACTGACAATACCGTATCAGCAATAATCAATCACTCAACATGCATACTGGGCCATTGGCCCGACTGGACCGCCCTACCGGGCCTACAGTCTGTCTGAATCTATCCTGAGCCTTCAGCATGACTGGTCCGCCACATGGGCCTACAGTCTCCTCGGACCGCTCATGGGGTATATTGGCCTTCAGCACAAAGCAGGACCGACTCAACCCAGCCTCAAGCAAATAACCATGTGCATTTACTATCATATACAGGCATATACAACCAGCAAACATATCTATCTCACTGGCCATCAATGATAGAGTTCACTCGTAACTAGAGCATTGACCAAATAGGTCACTAACATACCAATCCCTAAGGATCATAAGAACATATTATACTGTCTACCCTGGTTCCAATCGAATAGATCATAATCACATGCAACATACCACAACAATAAGAAACAAATGGCCGGCCTTAGTGTCGTAGACCCTATCGATATAGTAAGGATAACTCACCTCGCAGATGTCGACTCGAAGGGTAAACTCCAACTATCGGATTACATAACACAGGCTCCACCACCTATAACCATAGCACAATATACTCATAAGTCCTTAACCTTACAAGGCACTCCATAACCCCCCATTAATTTCCTGATCAAGGTCAAAGTCCTTGGTTAAGGTCAACAATCCAAGTTGACCTCAACTCGTCGAGTACACTCGGCCACTCACCGAGTCCTTGGAGCACCTTCCAACTCGCCGAGTCATCGGGGTGACTCGCCGAGTTCCCGATCAAACCATAAGACCACCCGTCGAGTTTCCTCCTTACAACTCGACGGGTATACAAGCAACCATATCCTCGGCTAAAACTCATCTGACTCGCCAAGTTTCTCTTTAACTCGTCGAGTTTCATAGCCATCTTCATCTAACTCGCCAAGTTATTCAAACAACTCGTCGATTTCACGGCTTCCTTCATCTGACTCGCCGAGTTTTTCATCTAACTCGGCGAGTTTATTGCACATCTTCATATGACTCGCCGAGTCCCTTCAGTCATTTTAACATGCAGACGTCTATAAGCCATGGCAAGGCTCCAAATTGTAGATCCAACTCCCTTAGGCCTACTTATCACGTAAAGTTGTAAACTTTACGTGCATGCATTTCTTTACAAGACCTTAATGCCAAAACCAAACTTTTAATGGGTGTTCATGTGCCAAGGGAACCTTAATCTCGACTAAAGCTGGAACTTTATGCTTGTATAATCCAAGGAGGGTCCAGATCTGAAGTTACAACTTCAGATCTAGCCCATAGATTGTCATACCAACTTGATACCCTTATAAAACCCTAAAACTCATTCAAAGATAAGGTCTAGACTGAAATAACTAAGGGTAATGGTTTAATACCTTCCCAAGAGATGTCCACAGAAGTACAATTCGGACTTCCTCCCAGCTCCTTGCCTCAATCACTTGTTTCCCCAAACTCCTACACCAAAATCTTCTCTCAAAGCTTCAAAATACAATGGGCACACACATACACGGGTTAGAGATGAAAAGGGGGCTGCAAAGGAACTGAAAGAGGCTTGAGCTTCTTTAAATAGGGGTGCAAACCCTGGGGATTAGGGTTTCACTTTCCAGTTCCTACTCGCCGAGTTCCATAAAGGACTCGCCGAGTAGGTCACTTAATTCACGATCCAACCCACTACTACACAACAAGTAAGGCAACCAACTCATTGAGTAAGGCCAAAACAAAAAAATATTTTATTTAAAGTACTACCTGAGAGTTAGGGTGTTACATGGATGGGAACGTGCATACTTATAAATCTCGATTGGTCGCAAAAGGTTACACTCAGACTTAAGGAAATTACTATGAGGAAACTTTATCATTAGTAACTATGATTTAAAATATTAGAATACTAGTATTCATGGCTGCATTTCATGACTATAAAATATGAAAAATGGATGTAAAAAAGACTTTCCTTAATGGGAAGTTGACTTAGGATGTTTATATGGCTAAGCCAAAAGGTTTTGTATAGTCAAAGAATCCTACTATGGTATGTAAGATTGAGAAATTCATTTATGAACTCAAAAAACCACCTCATACGTGGAACATCTATTTTGATGTGAAAATCAAGGAGTTTGGTTTCTTACGAAATGAAGATGAACTTTGTGTGTATTTTAGATCTGCTGGAAGGGTAGTTATCATTCTCGTCTTGTATTTCGATGACATTTTGCTCATAGGAAACAAAATTCCAAAACTTAATATTGTAAAAGCATGTCTTGGGAAGAGTTTTTCTGTGAGGGACTTGGGAGAAGCTTCCTATATACTTGGTATCAGGATCTATAGGGAGAGATCTAGGTGACTAATAGTACTTTTCCAAAACACATACTTGAATAAAATCTTGAAGATATTTAAGATGGAAAAATCTATAAAGGGATTTGTATCTATGCAATAAGACACAATTTTGAGTAGAACCCAATGTCCTAATACTAGTGAAGAACTGGACAGGATGAGTCGAGTCCCGTATGCTTTTATTATAGGATCAATCATGTACACCATAATATGTACTAGGCCAAACGTCTCATACACCATTAGTATGACAATTCGTTATCAAGCCAATCCTAGTGAAAGTCATTGGACCGAAATGAAGAACATTCTGAAGTATCTTAGGAGGACTAAAGATATGTTCTTGGTTTATGGTGGTAAAGACGAGCTAAGCATCAAAGGATATGTGGATGCAAGTTTCCAAATTAACAAAGATAACTCAAGATCTCAGTCTGGTTTTGTATTCACATTGAATATAGGAGGTTCCATGCAAGAGACTTTATTAGACTCAACTATAGAGTCAGAGTATATTGCGACCAATAAGGCGAACAAAGAAGCAGTGTGGCTAAATCAGTTAATCAATGATTTAGGTGTTGTTCCAAGCATAGCTAAACCCGTTGAGAACTTCTATGATAATGAAGGTGCACTTGCCTTAACTAAATAACCTTGAGATCACAAGCACACAAGGCATATAAAGAGAAAGTTCCACCTAATAAAGAAACTAGTTGAATATGGATACATTATCGTGAGTCGAGTTTCGTCTAAAGACAATCAAGAAGATCTACTAACGAGATGATTGTCACAGATTAAGCATGATGCTCATATTGGGTTTATTGGCATTAGATTTGCTAGTGTAACATCCCATAAATCAAGGTAAATTTTTCAATTTCAAAACCAATCCAAAAGCCATAAATGTTTACAAAACATGGTTACCAACTGTCAAATCATAAATTAGAGTATCCAAGGTATGCACGATCAAGCCTTCTCCTTACCCTGTCCTCTAAAGTACCTGAAACCATAACAATCAAATTGGAAGCCAAAGTGTAGTGAGTTCCCCAAAAGTACCTGCAACCATACAAATAATAGCATGTATATATGAGCCTTCGGCATGACTGGACCGACTTATAAGGCCTAAGTCTATCTTGACCTATCTCCGAGCCTTCGTCCTGACTAGAATGCCTCCCAGGCTTTCAGTCTATCCAGACTGCCCCAGGTATCTTGGCCTTCAGCACAAAGCATGACCACCTCAACCCAACTAACAATAACAAGTCAACATATACAATAACAATTGATAGCCAACAAGGATAGGTAATCATAGAGATCTACCATTCTAATACATACTTAATGAACATAGGTAATCATATAGATCTATCTATCTAAGATATAACCACAATATGATGAATCCAATATACCATGATACATAATCCAATAGGTTGGCATTGGTGCCTTCAACCTACAAGTACAGTGAGGAAAATTCACCTCAATGTTAGGAAGATAGCCCAACAAAATACAACTCAAAGTAATGGCTCTACGGGTCACCTTTACAATACATAAGGACCAAGCCTCAATCTACTATTTAAAATACCCCAAATCACCAAAAGTCAAACTTGGTCAAAGTCAATGGTTAACGGTCAAAAGCCAAAGCCAAAGTCAACTCTAATTGGTCGCCACGTTGTGGCTATAAAGTGACAAACTAGACTGCTCTAGCCCAGTCGCACATCGTGGTAACCTAAGGCCATGGTTAGGCACTAGATTCCAAACAGCTTAATTAGCTAAGCCATTTTCATCAATTTTAAAATCTCCAAAGCTCATATCAGGTCCATTTCGTTGTCTAAATGGATAAAGTTTCCAACTTTATCGCTTAAGAACTTCCAAGAGGTAAATATCTCACCCTAGGCCCCAAAAGGGGATGAAAAGACATCATGGCTTAATCATTAAGCACTTTATCATGAAGATCTCATGACCCACGATTCTAGAAGGGTTTTTTGTACCAAAACTATCATAAAAATCTATGCTTTTCAAACATGCATGTCCAATGCATATCTTGAACTCTTATTAGGTCAAAACTAAGGGTTTATGATCAAGAGTCCATGCAAGACACCAAAGCTAACTTATAAATCTTATCCAAGGCACCAAATACTCTAAGTGGCCTAGAGATTCATAAAGTTGCAAACTTCATGAGATCGCACCAGTCAAATGATGGGTTTTGAGCATTCTAACACTTCCTAAGTGTACATGCAACCCTAATAACCTTGGATCTATGTTTGTCTAATTATCATGCAAAGTTGATTTCCAAGGCTATGATCCTATCTAGCATACATGGGGAACAATTTTAAATTAAATAATAGATAGAATTACATACCTTGTTGTTGTGGGTGTTCCTTGAAACCTTGTGAGCCTAGCACCCCGAGTGTGATGCCTCAAATGCTTCACACAACACCAAATGTTATGGAGTAGACTTGGAGAGAATGTATAACACTCAAAATCAGCTCTAGCCTTCTTGTTTCTTGTCTAACCGATTTTGGGGAGAACACATGACCTTCATATAGTGTTGACACATCTAGGGTTACACCCTAATGTGTCATGACTCTTCATTTCCATGACCCATGGGTTTGTAACTCCCATGGAGCCTCCATGGACTATCCAATAGGTATAACCCATCTTGATTATCCATGGAGCCTCTTAGCCCACTATATAAGTTATGGATGATTTACATAATCAATCCATACATTTAATTAGTTGTCTTTTGATCACTTCATTAATTCTAAATTAATTCTTGATCAAACTAATTAAATAATATTATTAATATATTAGAGCATATAATATATTAATAAACCATATGTGTTATTTCTCTCATTTAGTTTATCCAATTGCATGGTGCCATGCAACCCAAATGGACCATGCCGGGTCGGGTCAAGTATTTACCAGAAATAGTTATGCACTTAGACACCTTATCCAACAGTCCCCCACTTGGATAAGTCTAATAACTATAACTGCAATACTTCAGGAACCGATCGGCAATCGTAGCTCTTTCAAGGTCTCTCGGAACAGAGAAGATGATGGTACGCCATTTGCAGATAAGGGATCATATAATCCTCTGCTCTAGATATCAGCTGGACAAACACATGGAATATGGTCTTGCTTATTGTCCAACAGTTTGTTTCCCGATTTCTAATTTGTTTGACAAAGAACTTAATTGAACACATCAACTAAGTTCTGACCGAGCCCGGTACATAGGTCAAAACAAAATCATCGAGGGTCCCAGATATCAGCCTCTAATCCAAGAATGAATAGATAAACTTCGACTCATATGCTTGTTCTACTACTTGTTAAATTACACACAAATGTATGTTTTATAACATCGAGTTACCAATGCGGTTTCGCACGTTCAATGCATAACTAACTCATAGTTAACAAGTCATATCTCTAGGTTTAAAGAATTATATGATATTACCGTCTCGTGATCACTCGAGATAAATTCCATGAAGTGATGCCAGCGAGCATGGGTTGAATCCAATACTCAGAACTTATGAGTACTCATGAGTGTTGAGGCCATGTCCAACATCTTAGACCTCTACAACCAACTCATGACAGTCTTATTTCATATCTACTTCCAACATATGACCGACTGTGGATAATTTGAATAATATGTAAAAAAACATAAATATTATGGAAGTCAAAACATGCAAAAGAAATAATAGTACACGATTGACAAGTGATAGCAACACTTTACTCATAAATAAACACAACTTTTATTCATCATCAAATGGCAATTACATTTTACAAATTTCAAAATTATCTAACTACTAAAACTAATATCATCCTTCAGCCCTATGCTCCTAGCATGTTGCAGATGCTTAACCCTACCCAGTCCCTTCGTGATGGGATCTGCTGGGTTCTCATCCGATGATACTCTCTTTGCCACGAGAAGTCCTTCTTCTATACGATGTCTGATGAAATGATATTTTCTGTCGATGTGTCTGGATCTCCCATGATCCCTTGGTTCCTTTGCTAAGGCAACTGCACTTTCACTATCACAGAAAATCTCTATAGGCTCCGATATAGCTGGTACAACTCCAAGGTCTCCAATGAAGTTTTTTAGCCACATAGCCTCTTTTTCCGCCTCGCTTGCCGCTATATACTCTGATTCGCAAGTTGAATCACCCACTGTCTCCTGCTTGGAACTTTTCCAAGAGATTGTTCCTCCATTTAAGGTAAAGACCCAGCCTGACTGAGAGTGGAAATTATCCCTATCATTCTAGAAGCTAGCATCACTATACCCTACAACTCTCAAGTCATCACTCCCACCAAGGGTAAGGACCCAGTCCTTAGTCCTTCGCAGGTACTTGAGAATGTTCTTTACCGCTGTCTAGTGAGCCTTACCAGGATTCCCCTGATACCTGCTAACCATGCTTAAAGCAAAGGCTACATTAGGACGAGTACAGGTCATATACATGATCGAGCCTACTGCCGAAGTATAGGGTATCCGACTCATTTCTGCTATCTTAACCTCAGTACTCGGGCTTTGAGTCTTACTCAGTCGAGTGTTACTCTGGATAGGTAACTCTCCTTTCTTGGAATCTTGCATGTTGAATCTCTTCAACACCTTGTCCATGTAGGTACTTTGACTAAGTCCGATTAGTCTTTTACTCCAATTTCTCAAGATCCTTATCCCTAGAATATAGGCAGCTTCTCCTAGGTCCTTCAAAGCAAAACTCTTACCAAGCCAGGACTTAACTTCCTGCAGAGTTGGGATGTGATTTCCTATGAGTAGTATGTCATCCACATACAGTACCAAAAAGCTAACTATACTCCCGCTAGCCTTGACATATACACAAGATTCATCTTCACTCCTAGAGAAGCCAAACTCTTTGACCTTCTCATCAAAGCAAAGATTCCATCTGCGAGGTGCTTGCTTTAATCCATAGATGGATTTCTCAAGCTTACACACTCTATTAGGCTACTCTGAGCTGACAAAACCCTCTGGCTGATTCATGTAAACATCCTCAGCCAACTTTCCATTAAGGAAAGCAGTTTTAACATCCATTTTCCATATTTTATAGTCATGAAATGCATCTATGGCTAACAATACCCTAATAGACTTAATCTTGGCTACTGGAGAAAAGGTCTCATCATAATCCACTCCAGGAGTTTGAGAGAAGCCCTTTGCAACCAGTCGTGCCTTATAAGTGTGTACATTACCATCCATGTCGGTCTTCTTCTTGAAGATCCATTTGCACCCTACAGTCTTACGACCTGGCACATTGTCAACCAAGTTCCAAACTTGATTGTCATACATGGATTGTATCTCGCTATCCATTGCCCCTTTCCGTTAAGCAGACTCAGGGCCTGCCATGGCTTCCGCATAGCTGTTAGGTTCATCCAGACCTACTAGTGTTTCATCACTAATAAGTGTCTCACCTTCCGCAGTAATATGGAAACCATAGTAATGCTCAGGTACATTCCTAACCCTTGTGGAATGCCTCAGAGGTACAACTGGAGGTATAGTTGGGTCATCAGGAGATTCCTCCTCTAGTTGACTGCTAGGGTTTGAGGTTCCTTCACCACTTGACTCTTAAAGTTCTTCAAGGTCAATTAGCCTCCCACTGTCTCCTTGGCTTATGAACTCTCTCTCTCTCTCTCTCTTTCTCTCTCTCTCTCTCTCTCTCTCTCTCTCTCTCTCTCTCCAACCCTCCTTGCTACAAAGATCACATTCTCACTAGGTCTGTAGAAAAGGTAACCAGAGGATTTTTGTGGGTAGCCGATGAAAATACACTTCTCGCTTCGAGGTTCAAGCTTGTCATGAATCTCGCGTCTCACGAAAGCCTCGCAACCCCAAATCTTGATGTGGGCTAGATTAGGAACTTTTCCAGTCCACATCTCGTGAGGTGTTTTGGCAACCATCTTTGTAGGGACCAGATTAAGGATATGGGTGGCATTCTCTAAGGCATACCCCCAAAATGAGATTGGTAGCATAGCTCGACTCATCATGGAATGAACCATGTCGAACAAGGTTCGATTACGCCTCTCAGCTACACCATTCAACTGTGGTGTCCTAGGAGGTGTCAATTGTGAGACAATCCCACATTCCCTAAGATAGTAGAGGAACTCAGTACTAAGATACTCACCACCATGATCGGATCGAAGCATCTTAATGTTCCTGCCCAATTGATTCTCGACTTCTTGTTTAAAGTCTTTAAACCATTCAAAAGTCTCTGACTTATGCTTGATTAAGTAGACATATCCATATCTACTATAATCATCAGTAAAAGTCACATAATAACGATTAGCATCCGTTGCGGCATGTTTAAAGGGTCCACACACATCCGTGTGTATAAGATCCAACAAACCTTCACCCCTATCACAAGAACCAGTGAAGGGTGACTTTGTTATTTTCCCAAGTAAGCATGATTCGCAACTATCATCTGACTTAAGGTCAAATGACTCCAAGACTCCATCTTTTTGGAGTTGGCCTATGTGTTTCTTCCTTATATGTCCAAGACGAAAATTCCATAATGATTCTTTATCCAAATTATTATTATTAGTAGAATCAATACACAATACATTATTTCCTAAGTTATCTACAACAGACACAACTTCATACACCCCATCACAAGGTAATGTTTTAAAATAAAACACATTATTAAAGAAAGCATTTATTCCACCAGTTTCATTATCAAAAGAAAAGGTAAAACCTTGTTTATACAAAGCATGAAAGGAAATAACATTTCTTTCCATTTCTGGCGAATAACAACATTTATTCAAATCTAAAGTACATCCACTACTAAGCAATAAAGCATAAACTCCAATCTTGGTGATAGGTGAAACTTTCCTATTCGCCATGATCAAGTTTATCTTTCCATGCTCCACATTCTCACTTCTTCTTAGTCCCTGCAATTCATAACAAATATGAATACCGCAACCGGTATCAAGGACCCAAGAGTTAGAATAGAGTGAATTATTAGATGAGATAGTGTAAGTACCTGCATGGTTGGGTTTAACCTTCCTATCCTTCATGTCTTGCTGGTACTTTGGGCAGTTACGCTTCTAGTGTGCCTTTTCGTGGCAGTAGAAGCATTCAGCCTCTTTGGGATCAGAAGAAGGTATAAAGAAACCTTTCTTGGTTCCACTAGAAGAGGAGCCATCAAGGGTCTTACCCTTGGTACCCTTTGAAGGGTTCTTTCTCTTCTTCCCTCTACCTTTCCCGATTTCCAGGACAGGTGTTGAGTTTGGAGTAGTAGCAGGAGTGGTCACAGCCGACTTTCCTTTAAGACCTGATTCTACGGTCTTTAGGAGTCCCTGAAGTTTTCTAAGTGTAACTTCCTCCTAATTCATGTGGTATGTCATGCGGAATTGATCATAACGCGAAGGTAAGGAGTGCAAAATAATATCTATTGCTAACTCCTCAGGGAAGTTCACATTCAACTTCATCAATTTATCCACATACCTTTGCATCTTTTGCATGTGGTTTGTGATGGGTTTGCCATCTTTCATACGGGTTGTGATCATAAAGGAGATGATTCCATATCGCTTTTTACGAGCACTCTGATGATAGCATTCCATCAAATCTTGGTGCATCCCAAAAGGATAGTAGTCCTCATAGGACTTTTGGAGCTCGGCTGTCATGGTGGCCATCATGATGCATGCCACTTTGGTAGCATCTCTTTCATGTGCCTCATATTCAGCAAACTCCTCAGGAGTAGCGGTTGGCTCAGGCACCTTGAGCTCCTTATCAAGAACATATTCCTTGTTCTCGTAATGAGTGACCATCCTGATGTTTCTAATCTAGTCAGTAAAGTTGGATCCATAAAAGATGACTCTCCCACAAAGGTTCATGAGAGAGAAGGAGCCAGTAGGGTTTGAGCCAGGAGTAACATTGTTGGAAGACATCTAAAAGGAAGAAAGTAAGTTTAGTTTAGATATAGGGATAGTCCTTAATAAAACACCCAAATGTAGTATTAAGGCTAGGATCCAATCACAATATATTATAACCTAGAAGAGGGATGTCGTAATCCAAGTTATAACATAATTGAAAGGTAGGTGAATGATGATTAACCAATTTCCACCATGAAAACGAAATATAAATTATTAGGTTTTATTTGGCTTTTAGAAATTCCTAGATTCTTTGAGATTCATTGAACTTTTCAATGGCATGTTTCAATCTCGAGTGTGCCCTTCATGTTTTGTGACTGGGATACCGAGGGGATCACAAAACAAGCTGTGAAGTAACCATGCAATTTACTTGGTACCCTTAATGTTTTTCACTTAATCGTTGTGCCGGTAAACCACACGCGCTCCTTCCGACCTCATGAAAAACCTTAAGTCACCCTTTGCCTTCCTTGTTAAGTCCAAGTTAGTGTGCCGGTAAACCACACACGCTCCACAAACGACTTAAACAAGGTGCAAAGTGTAATTTCATGGATTAGCACCTTATTCACATTTTTCCTAAAGTAACTAAGATTGGGAATTTATAAAACATTTAGTTACTTTATAATAATCATTATACTTTTAATGATAATTTATAAGTCCTTGTCTTACCCGTTCGGCTAACGACCCTCCACCAGTCAAGCAAGCGGTGGGTGAGAGTAGACACCCATTAAGTTGCCATTTTATAGGTAACAACCTTATACCCACCTTATAGACCGGCTTCGTGAATGAAGCATACTAGCGGTAAGATAACTTTGTTCTTATACACACACACACACACACACACACACATATATATATATATATATATATATATATATATATATATATAATTATTAAATCATAATACTATAAGTATAAGGGTTGAATTTTAATTTTTTAAAATTCTAAGGGTTGGAACTAAAGTTTTAATCAAGACTTTACTTGTTCCAAACCTTGAGGGCAAGTTTTGTAAACTTTCAAAACTTTTCATTTCTTGTAACTTATGAGTTCATTCGGGTATTTAAAAATGAAGACTCTTCATTTTATAACCCATGAGTTCTTTTAATGGTTTTAAAGCAAAGTGACTTTTGGTTTTTCATAACTTGAGGACAAGTTATGGACTCCATTAAAACACATAAAGATCATGAATTAATCTACCACATAGGTTACAAATAATTCCTATGATCATCTAAACATCATAAGATCAAGAACATGAATATGAATACTTTCATGAATAAAAAATTACACTTAAAAACTTGTAATTTTGATAACTTGTTGTTGTAAATGGATTAGCATAAACATTACACCATCTAAAACATGTTTACACAAACCAAAAGAATTTAGGGTAATGTTTCTACTCCATTTCCAGCAACTAAAATCGAAATTCTAAAACTGCAGCTTCTACTCGTCGAGTGCATGAACTGACTCGGCGAGTAGCTTGCATTTGGTCATGGACTCGTCGAGTCCCCCCATGGACTCGGCGAGTTCATATGGGCAGAAAGGAGAAAACTCGATTTTTTCAAGCAGTTTGCACAAAAATCAAACAAGCAAGCCTAGGCTCTGATACCACTGATGGGTTTTGAGCATTCTAACACTTCCTAAGTGTACATGCAACCCTAATAACCTCGGATCTATGTTTGTCTAATTATCATGCAAAGTTGATTTCCAAGGCTATGATCCTATCTAGCATACATGGGGAAGAATTTTAACTTAAATAATAGATAGAATTACATACCTTGTTGTTGCGGGTGTTCCTTGAAACCTTGTGAGCCTAGCACCCCAAGTGTGATGCCTCAAATGCTTCACACAACACCAAATGCTATGGAGTAGACTTGGAGAGAATGTATAACACTCAAAATCGGCTCTACCCCTCTTGTTTCTTGTCTAACCGATTTTGGGGAGAACACATGAGCTTTATATAGTGTTGACACATCTAGGGTTACACCCTAATGTGTCATGACTCTTCATTTCCATGACCCATGGGTTTGTAACTCCCATGGAGCCTCCATGGACTATCCAATGGGTATAACCCATCTTGATTATCCATGGAGCCTCTTAGCCCACTATATAAGTTATGGATGATTTACATAATCAATCCATACATTTAATTAGTTGTCTTTTGATCACTTAATTAATTCTAAATTAATTCTTGATCAAACTAATTAGATAATATTATTAATATATTAGAACTTATAATATATTAATAAACCATATGTGTTATTTTTCTCATTTAGTTTATCCAATTGCATGGTGCCATGCAACCCAAATGGACCATGCCCAGTCGGGTCAAGTATTTACCAGAAATAGTTATGGACTTAGACACCTTATCCAACATCAAATCCATCAAGACATGCAGAAAAGGGATAAAATCAAGGGATCTAACAACTTAGAAAGGAAGAAGTTGGATCTTGCACCCTGACCAAGGTCTAGGAGATGTGCTAGCTGAAGTAGATGATGCTTGCCAAGTAAACTATCACACAAAGGGCTTCCTTCTTCTTCAAATATCACCAAAAGCACCAAGAATGAGTTCACAGTTGCAATAGAGGCTAGGGTTAGGGTTTATGGGTTTGAAAGGGTTATGGAGGCTAAAGATCACGAAACATTAGCCTTAATGGTCTTTATATAAGCTCCAAAGACCAAAAATTAGGGTTTTTCACAAAAAACACCTGCCACACCATGACACCTATGGACACGTCGTCTCAGGTCCTTTAATTCTATGGTTCAAGACATTCTACCACGTCGTGGTTATGCTCCACCATGTGTGGCCACTAAAATTAAAGTTAAAATAATCAAATTGATTCATACCTGGTATGGATGTTACAATTCTCCCCCACTTGAATTAGACTTCATCTTTAGAGCCGTCAGCTACAAGTAACTCACGGTAGTGCTCTCGCATCTCTGCCTCAGGCTCCCAAGTCCATTCGAAACCCTTCTGATGATGCCACAAGACCTTGACCAATGATACCACTTTGTTGTGCAAGGTATTTTTCTTTACTATCCTAAATCTCCACTGGCCTCTCAACATAATCCAGGTGATCATCAACCTAAATATCATCCAAAGAAACCACTGCTGAAACATCATCCACACACTACCAAAGCTAAGAAACTTGGAAGGTGCTGTGAATCTGACTGAAACTACTCGAAACGGCCCAATGAATCGGGGCCCCAAATTTCCCCTCTTCCTGAAGCATACTACACCCTTTTAGGGTGATACCTTCAGTAAAACCATGCTGCCGATTTGTAACTCCAACTCGGATCGACAGTTGTCAACATAACTCTTCTGTCGACTATGCGTTATCTGCAACCTCTTCCAGATCTATAGAATAAGTCTATCATTTGAAGGAAGACCTCGGTCTTTCCCATGACTAAACTCCCCCTAACAGACCGTGGTACGACACTTCTTCCCATAAAGCAGCTCCAATGATGGCTCATCCATACTGGAATGATAGTTGTTATTATAAGAAAACTCAGCCAAAGGAAGGTAGTAAGTCTGAACCCATTGAAATCAATATACAGGCTCCCAACATATCCTCGAGCATCTGGATGCTCTGCTTCCTCTGGCCGTCTGTGGATAACAAACAGTGCTAAAATGCAATCTCAATGCCAGTTCCTCGTGGAACCTCTGCTAAAATTAAGAAGTGAACCGAACATATCTGTCAGATATAATGGAATTCAGAACACCATGTCAGGCGACAATCTCACGCACATATACATCGGCTAATTTCTCGGCCGAGGAGCTCTCCCCAATATCTAGAAAGTGGGCACTCTTGGCCAGACGGTCCATAATAACCTATATCACATCAGGTCCCTTAGTGGTTCGAGGTAACTTGGTGATAAAATCCATGGTGATTTGTTCCCATTTCCACATGGGAACCTGCAAAGGCTGAACCTTTTCGTGTGGTCTCTGCTGGTCGACATTGACCATCTGAGAGGTCACACACCTCTCAAAAAACTAGGCTATCTCCCTTTTCATGCACGACACCAATAAGTAATTCTTCGGTCCCGATACATCTTTTTGGCTCCATGGTGTATCAAAAATTTGGACTTATGTGCCTCCTCCATCATAATATGCCTAATCCTGTGAATATCTAGTAGCCAAGCTCGACCGCACAGGGTCAACAATTTGTGGCTATTGGTAGAAAAATTGTTAATCTCACCCGTGATTCTCTCCTACTTCAATTTTTCCTTCCTAACTCCTTCGGCCCGAGCCTCTCTGAACAAATCCAGAAGTGGCGAATCTATAGAAATCCTCATGAATAATCCCCCGATAGAAGAACAAGCTAACTTAAGACTCAAGACATTAGCAACTACATTCACTTTCCCTGGGTGGTACAAAATCTTGCAATCATAATCCTTAACAACGTCAAGCCATCTACGCTGCCTCATATTCAAATTCGACTTATCCATGGGATATCTCAGACTCTTATGATCCATGTAGATGGTACATCAGCTCTATATAGATACTATTGTCAAATCTTGAGGGCAAACACCACTGCCCCCAACTCCAAATCATGTGTCGGATACCGAACCTCATGCGACTTTAACTCCCTAGAAACGTATGCAATAACCCCCCCCCCCCCTCGATGCATGAGTACTACCCCTAAACCAGTAATAGAAGCAACCCAATACACAAAAAAATCCTCCACACCCTCCAGGAGGAGAAACACCGGGGTTTCACATAATTTCTATATTGGCGTCTCAAATGCAACCTACTGCTCAAGCACCCCAACAGAAATCCACGCCCTTCCTCGTCAAATGAGTGAGAGGAACAACAACCTTCTAGAAATCCTTAATGAAACGCCGATAACACCCTGTTAAACCCGGAAAGCTCTTGATATTTGAAGGAGTCTTCGGCGCCTCCCACTGCATAACTGCCTCAATCTTGGCTGGGTCAACCAATATACCATTTTGGTTAACAAGGTGTCCTAAGAATTGGACCTCCCGTAAGTAGAACTTACACTTTGGGAACTTGGAAAAAAGACTCTCCCTCCTCAAAATTCCCAGCATCGCTTGGATATGATCCTCATGTTTCTCCTTGGTATTAGAAAACACGAGGATATCATTGATAAAAACCATAACCGTTCAATCGAGCATCGACTTGCATACCTTATTCATCAAATCCATGAATGACATAGGTATATTCGTGAGCCCAAATGGCAATACCATAAACTCGTAATGATCATAGCGAGTCTGGAACATTGTCTTCTCCACTTCCTCCTCTCTAACCCTCATCTAGTGATACCTAGACCTCAAATTGATCTTCGAGAACCAAGTTGCACCCTACAACTTTTCGAAGAGGTCATCAATTCGTGGGAAGGGGTAACGGTTCTTCACAATTAACTTGTTCAACTACCTATAATCAATGCACATCCGGTGTGAAAGATCCGTCTTCTTGACAAACAAAATCGGTGATCCCCAAGGGAAATTGCTCGTTCTAATAAACTGTTTGCCCAATAGCTCCAAAAGCAAAGAGGAAAACTCCAACATCTTTGATGGTTCTATATGGCGCCTTGGTAATTGGGGAAATGCCAGGAACTAAATCAATAAATAACTTAACCTGCCTCGTAGAAGCCATACCGGTTAATTCCTCTGAAAACACATATGGAAATTATCTAACTAAAGTCACATCTGAAAGTGAAACCCCTTCTTTACTTGAGTGTCAACCACATAAGCAAGATAACACATACATCCTTGCTAAAGATAATGTCAAGCCCTGGCGGCTAAACAAAAATCTTAACCAACTATAGTACCCTAGCTATAAAAAATCAGTTCTCCCCCACTTGGGGTTCGAACCACCACTCTTTGCCGTCACAATCTATCAAGGCACCAAACCTTCTCACCATTCCATCCCTACTATTAAACATACATCCTCTATAGGGATAGGGATCAAATAAATCGGGTATGACAACCCGAAGATCTCTAAGATACAATCCTGAAAAACAATTGATTTAGAAACCCCATGGTCATTGGTGATGGAAACTCGCAACATGAACTCCAACTCTCCAATAGACATATCAAAACTCATACTGAAGGATTTATACACAAAGAACCAACTCATACCCGAGTAAAAAGCACAAGAGAAGGCAATGAGTTCACTAAGAAGGTACCTAGCAAAAATTAATCATAAGCATTCAGTAACTAACTTTATAAAATCATAAATGAAAACATGCCAGTAACGACATCTGGCACCACCTTGGCATCCTTCGTTGTGAGCTAGAAAGCATGACCTCGAGCCCTTGGGGGCTTTGCCCTTCCCTGGCATCCATCTGTGATCCTCAAAGTAGTCGGGTTGGTGCCTGCATGAGCTTGGAAGCAAGCTTGGGACACTAGGCCTTCACATGGCCCACCTGATCACAATGGTAACAGATCCTGGTTCTCAATATAGGAGCCTATTGAAGGAAATCCCTACCAAAAGCCAACCATTGCCACATTTTTGTCACCCAGTAACTGATTGACAAAGACCCTCATGTGCGTTCCCATAGTTTCCACAAGTGCATCCACTCTGCCCTTATCTTTGCAAAATAATAGGCTTGAATCTCTTTGCCACAGGATGTGGCTGCAACATAGCCAGCCTCTCCTCCCTCATCTGGGTCTCAACCTCAATCTCCTGCCTCTGCGTGACATCTTGAAGCTCCAAGAGGGTACTGTAACACCGGGTAGACACAAACTGCCGAATTTTAGTCTTGAACATGCTCAAGTATCGCTTCATCTAGGCCTGCTCCAGTTGATCGTACACATCTCATCCTTCTTTTGATACCTTTAAAAACAATTTTGAAAATAGCTTTGAAAACAATTTTGAAAATAGCTTTGAAAACAACTGTGAAATCAATTTTGAAAACTTTACAGATCCTCATTTTGAGTCTGGATTCACAAAAATGCTTATCCAATTCGCATAAAACCAGGACTCTGATACGAACTTGTAACATCCCATAAATCAAGGAAAAAATCAATTTAAAAAGAAAATCAAAAGCTATAATTGTTTACAAAACATGGTTCCTAAATGTCAAATCATAAATCAGAGTATCCCAACATCAAATCTCATAAAATCCAAAGTATGTGCACAATCAAACCTTCGCCTTTCCCCTATCCTCTGAAGTACATGAAACATAATAATAAAACTATAATCTAAATCTTAGTGAGTTCCCCAGAAGTACCAGACACAACCATATAAACAAAAGCATGCATATATGACCCTTCAGCCTGATTGGACCGCCTGATAGGGCCTACAACCTATCTAGACCGCTCTCCGGGCCTTCGGCCTGGGTATACCACCTCTCGGGCCTTCAGTCTATCTGGAATGCCCTAGATATCTTCACCTTCAGCACAAAGCAGGACTATCTCAACCAAACCAACCATAACATGCTAACATATACAATAGTGATCAATGGCCAACAAGTACATGTAATCATACATATCTACCATTCTAACACAGACTTAGTGAACACAGGTAAACATACAGATCTACCAATCTAAAATATAACCAACATAACATTAATCCAATATACTAGGATGCATAATCCAGTGAGTTGGCATTGGTGCCTTCAACCATAAGTACAGTGAGGAAAACTCACCTCAACATCAAGAAGATAGTTGAACAAAATACTACTCCAACTAACGGCACTACGTGTCACTTGTACAACACACAAGGACCAAGCCTCAATATAGTATTCAAAATATCAAAAATGACCTAATTTCAAACTTGCTCAAAGCCAATGGTGAATAGTAAATAGTCAAAGTCAAAGTTAACTCCAACTAGTCGCCATGCTGTGGCCATCCCTAGCCACACCGTGCTAGAAAAGCGACAAAACAGACAACTCTAGCCAAGTTGCCATGCCGTGGTAACATAAGGTCATGTTGTGTGCATAGGAACTTAATTGGTTAAGTCATTTTCTTTGATTCTAAGAGCTCTAAAGCTCAGATCTGGTCCATTCCATTGTCTAAGTGGATAAAGTTTCCAACTTTATCCCTTAAGACCTTCTAAGAGGTAAAGACTCACTCTAGGTCCCAAAAGGCGGGTGAAAAGTCATCATCGTTTAATCATTAAGCGTTTAATGTTGAAGACTCATAACCTACGATTCCATAAGGTTTTCTAGTACCAAAACTTTCAGAAAAATCCATGCTTTTGTGACACGCACGTCCAATGCATATCTTGAACTCTTATTAGGTCAAAAATAAGGGTTTATGATCAAGAGTCCATCCATGACACCAAAGCTCACTTCTAAATCTTATCCAAGGAACCAAATACTCTAAGTGACCTGGAGATTCATAAAGTTGCAAACTTCATGAGATCTCACCACTCAAATCCATCAAGACATGCAGAAAATGGATAAAATCAAGGGATCTAACAATTTAAAAAGGAAAAAGTTGGATCTTGGACCCTCACCAAGTTCTAGGAGATGTGCTAGTTGAAATAGATGATGCTTGCTAAGTAAACTATCACACGAAGGACTTCCCTCTTCTTCAAATATCACCAAAAGCACCAAGAATGAGTTCGCACTTGCAATAGAGGCTAGGGTTATGGTTTCTGGGTTTGAAAGGGTTACAGAGGCTAAAGATCACGAAACCTTAGCCTTAATGGTCTTTATATAGGGTCCAAAGCCCAAAAATTGGGGTTTTTCACTAAAAACGCTTGCCACACAATGATACCTATGGCAACGCCGTGGTGGGTCATTTAATCTCGAGGTCCAAAACAATTTGCCACATCGTGGTGATTCTCCACCATGCCATGGCCACCCAAATAAAAGTTAATATATAAAAATTGATTCATACCTGAAATGGAGGTTACAACTAGTGAATTGGTTTGATAACACAGTTTATAGTTTGATATCTAGGAACATTTTGAATATTTATGATTTGGTAATTATTTTTATAAGTTTCTATACTTCTTCGTATTATTTGTGTTTCTACTTTTGCGGGTTTAGAATCACTTCTGAAATAATCTATTATTCGAACTTCCACAATCAGTCCTACTCCTAAAAGATAGTAGTGAATTAAGATTGTCATGGATCATGTCATGAGTAAATTAAGTGAAAGATCAAGTACTCTCAAGAATCATATTAAAGTGATATTGTTAATTAACATATGATACGAATGGGTCACACTAACAACAACTTGATATAATTGATTATTTATTAGAAATTGATTTTAATAAATATTCAAAAAACTCTTATAATTAAACTGGAAATTATTTATTTCTAGGAAACAATAAATTTCATTAGCAAGTAGCATTATATATAATGCATATGGTATGAATTAACAACTCATGCACAACATTTCGAATTAGACAGATCCTTTTTTCTTTTACCAAAAAGTCAATGTTTATATTTTATAAACTTGGTCTATAAAATATAAAGTTTTGCCTGATTCCTTTTATTATTTTATAAAATAAGTGTCAGAAAGTAAGGGTATAGTTTTTTATTATTTAAATAACTGAATGGCTCTTTGATTATTTAAATAAGAGTATGGTTCGTTGAATATTTAAATAACAGAATGGTTCTTTGAATATTTAAATAAGAGAATGGTTCTTTGATTGTTTAAATAAGATAATGGCTCTTTGGTTATTTAAATAAGAGTGTGGCTTTTGATTATTTAAATAAGAAGCATGAGTATTGTGCATGATATATATATATATATATATATATATATATATATATATATATATATATATATATATATATATATGAGAGATTGAGGCTTTCATTCTTAAACCTTAAGAGATGCATCAAAACTGTGAGCCTATTGGCTCTCTCATCCTCTCTTCTTTTGCTTTGAACACTTGAAGAAATTACTACTTGCTTATGCTCTCTAGAAGTTCATATTGGTTATGAGCTTAAAGTTGAGAAAGATCTTGATTCTAATCACGATGCCAATCTTTTTCTTATCTCCTTTTATATGAAGCATGGCAAGCCCCAATATCAAACCTGGAGTTCTAAGAAGATTACAGTTGTGAAGGTTTTTGGCCTCATTGAAACCAAAAGTTTCCTGAATGTGACATTCAAAACAGCTAGAGGTGCTACGAGCTCGGTTTTCAAGTTTACACTCGCATATTTGTTGTGCCTTAACCCGTTTGACTCGATATCTTTGTTTCATCTCATACTAAATGATGAACATAAATATGAACCTATTGTGGCACATCTCAAAACGATGCTAGTCTTGTACATCCAAGAAGTTGGTAAAATGGATGTAGAGATTGCAGCAGTTCTACAAAAGAAGCTTATTGTTAATCTGAAAGAATATTCGAAGGACATTAACAAGATGAAGCTCGGAAGGATTGAGAAGGAAAAATAGAGTGTAATGTTTCAAAAAAGTGAGAGAGACGGTTCGAATTCTCAGAAGTGTTTGTTTACCCTTTCTAACAAACATCTTTACTCCACTTCCTTCTTGAACTACATTTTGGAGTTGATTGGGCAGTGCAAAGCGAATGATGCTGCGAGCAAGAAATCCTTCGCAGATATTATTAGATGGTATGTTGCAGTTCGCAACACCCTGCTCAGTCTCATGCTGAAGCTCTTCAAGGTCCAGAAGATCCTACAGATCTGAAAAATCTACCTTCCTTAATTGACACAAAATGGGAGATTGTTGGGATATTTTATGTTGTGTCAATTGTATTTTGTGCTAGTATATTTCATTTTGTAATGGGTTGGGCCTATCCACTCAGTATTTTAATGTTTTAGGGTTAGACTATATATAGTGCATGCATGCACCATATTTAGGGATGGATTGTATTTTTTCCCTACCGTGCCTTTACAGAAAAGTTCTTTATCGAGCTCTTCTAGGGCATAGATTATAATCATTCAGCACATTTTTGATCATTCGTTCATTATTTGATTTACTTTTCTGCTAAGAATCTATCAATCTATTCGTATTTAATCTAACAGAAATGTATGGAATTTATACCTTTCAGAAGCATGGAATGCTTAGAAGATTAGCTCGCAATGACAACCAACTCCAACAAAAGAATGACAACCTCCTTCTTCTTCCAAGAGCAATCAAGATCTTGAAACACCAAGCAAACACACATTAAGACACCAAGAACACACACACACACATAAAAGTAGTGTGTTTTTCTAGAGGGTGGAGGTTGAGAATTAGACGAAACCCTAGCCATCATATTCCTTAAATATGGTGCAATGCCCAATATTTAGGGTTTTTACACTGGTCGTCACCATGCCTCGGTGGACACCTGACCGCGTTTCCAATTTATGATGTGGTCGTGCCACTATGGATCTCCACTATCGATCTGCGGTTAATCAAAATCCCAAAATTCAAGACTTTAGATAATTAAACTTTCAAAATAATAATACCTAAAAATGGGTGTTACATTTACGGCTCTTTAAAATATTCTTCAATATATTCGTGATTCCATATACCTCAACTTACAATTATATGTATCATCTACTAAGAGCCTCATCACATTTTAAATGATTGGATGTGTTGCCTTAAAACCCGATGATCTAGATCTGGTTATTGAGTATTTCTTGGTCAGAATTTACTTTCTTGGTCCTCCAAAATACAAGGCATAATCTATCATTCAAGAGCCAAATTTAAATGTCACCTTTCATACCCAATTGAACATTTGGTAGTCACCTTTCATACCCAATGTAAGGGGATGGAGGGTGACTCCGTTAATTTTGAGGGTCATATACGAAAAATAAAAAATAGGCTTAATATAACTTTTTTTTCGATATGAAAAGATCATTGATAAGTCAATAATTGTTATAAAATTAATCAAAACAAAAAAATTTCGTAATCTTTTCATAAGCCATCACTAAAACATTGCTAAGACTAATGTATGTTAAAAATATTGAACCACCTAAACACCATGGGTCTGTATGTTCGAAAACCCCACACATGCCCAAGACTTGGGCGATCCCTGAGAGATGTTATCATATATTATTACTACCTTGTAAATTGGCTTTTTCAATCATGGTTATTTGGTTCAAGTTATATTTTATTATTCTTATATATATTGATGATTAACAATGTAAGAATATTTATGGAAAATTACATGATAAATGACAAATAACTTATAAAAATAATAGGATGAATAGGAACATTATCGATATAGCTATAATGTTTAAAAACCGATTCAACCTTTTAGGAAAAATGACTTATTAAGGTAACAAACTTTCAAAATCGTTCAAACATTATCATTCAACTTTGTCATGTACAAAAAACACCAATAAACTAAATCATTTGTACATATAAAACCATTAAATTACAACCTTTGTTCATATATGCCTATAAGGTAACCGACATCTCCTGGTAACATTCCAATATAGCCGGTATAAACAAAATAAGGGAAAAACAAGTCCACGTGGATATAAAACAAAATCCATTGGGTGGAATGATCTAGAATTTTGGCCCCTGTTTCTAATAGGAGGTTGGGTGTAGGTACCCTAAAAGAGCAAAATATAGCTATACTCGTCAAATGGTGGTGGGATTAATGAACGAGCAAAATAGTTTATGGAAAATGATCATTTCAAGCATTCACAACCTCAATGATAAGCCGACACACTACATTGCAAGAAAGTCTTCCACGGGAGTCTGAAGTAACATTTACTGCGCCGTGCATTATATTCATGATATCAATATTGATCACAAATCTCTTTTCAAGCTTATTCCAAGTCGAAACGTTAAAATTCTGTTTTGGAAAGATTCCTCGTCAACATTGATTCGTTCCAATTGAAATTTCCCCACTTATATCTTTTAGAATCTACCACGTGTTGCCTCTTAGGCAATCGTATTTGCGAGGTGGTATTCTCGAGGGGAAAAAAACTCCTGCAAGTTCTAAGGAGTTGAATGAGTTGTTGCAGCTTTATAATGTTATTGGTGACCTGAACATAGAGGGAAGCTCAAAATATGGTTTTTGGTTTATTCCATCACTAAAAGGAGATTATATAGTCAAATCAAGGTTATAAAAAATGTTCGACATTAGCTAGTCGGCGGACTGGGATTAAGGGATTAATCAGCTAGGCAAGGATTAATCGGAGGATTAATCGAGGACTATTAATTGTTAATTTGTTGAATTTTAAAAAATTAAATATGACAAATATCATAAAAAATTTTGTAAATACCACTAATATCATAACAAAATAGGTTAACATGATTAATGCAATACTAATCATTACTCAAATAATTTCTAATGAGAAAAAACTTCTTTAAATTGTTAAAATTTCTTCGTTTTATACGGTTACACTCATTGTATATGCAATGATTAATCGTTAGGCGTCCGCTAGTCGGTCGAGTAGTGCCTACGGATTAATCGGAGATTAGTTAGTCGGGATTTTTACAACAGTGAGTAAAATACATGTGCAACTTAATCGATTCCAAGCTTATCATGTTTTTCGATGCTAGTATTTGCTGCAAAAAGGAAATTCCTCTAAAAATTAGATGCTTCGTAGGATAGCAATTATGGGTAGAATCCCAGTAGCTATGTCACTAGCAGTTAGGGGTGTGACGGTAGCTTCTCAATCTTGCCCACTTTGCAGTAATGAGGTGGAAATAGTTGATTATCTGCTACTACATTGTAATTTTACACACGAGGCTCAACATTGGATTTTTCGATGGTACGAGATCCAACCTAGGTGTTTTTCTAGTATAAAGGAGTTTAGTGAATATGCATCTTCTTGGGGTAACTGTCCGAGGAAAAAAGTGATTTGGAATGTCATCCTTTTTGTCTTCTATGGAATGTTTGGATATCCATGAATGAATTAGTCTTCAATCAGATCAGAGCCCCAACAACAAAGGTGGCTGACACAATCATCGCCCAATCATTTGCGTGGTGCAAGCATAGGAGCTCAATTGGGTGGTTTGGAGTTTCTCTCCATTTGATTATCTCCAATTTTAATCAATTGTATTTTCTGTTTTATATTTCCTCTCTTAGCTTCCTGTATTTATTTTGTACTTATCGGTTGTTGTAGCTCCTTGGTATTTGCTTCCCTTTTAATGTTATTTGCCTTTCCAAAAAAAAAAAATTCATGTTCATGAATCTTCTAATCCTTTACAAACCAAAAGCAAACACAATTAAAGGTGAAGATCGGAGAGAGTTAGGTGACCGGGTATTCTAATGTATTAAAGATGGAAGAAAGTATACATAATTACCATAAGCATTCCCATAGTTACAATGATGTGCATAATAAAGTGACTTCTTTGTCTTGGAATTGTGTGTGCTCACAGATTTATAGGAAGGAAGGAGAAGAAGCCATGAAAGAAGACGTTGATGAAAAACCCTCAGCATTGGTTTTCCCCTAAATCGGTCAATGTTGGTGTTATATATCATTTACTACTAAGTAGGTATGCTAACTAAACAATTAATGTGCTAAGTCATCAAAAAAATGCCAAATCATGTATTCACTTGAAGCAACCGGTGACCTTATGTGCATATATGAACAAGATGTGTAATTTGATGGTTTTATGTGTACAAAGATCTTAGTTTATTGGTGTTTTTTTGTACAATGAAAACTTAAATGGTGTTTTTTGAACTTTTTTAAAACTTAGTTACCCTAATATGTCGTTTTCCCAAACTTTTACTTATAATTATATAATATGATTTGTTTTCTACATGGAAGTATTTGACCTTAATGTTTTACTAGAAATGCATAAATCTGCAGTACATGAGCAACATCGTGGCATTGAGGCTTGCTTCAAGTAGTTATGGCATGAGTGTGTTTTTATGAATTTGCAATTTTGTGTTTTTTCTGTTATTAAAATACGATTGGTATTTCTGTGTTACAATTTTTCCAACGCTCGAGTGGTTTTTAACACATTTTTTTAACAGCTTAAAGACGAACTTTATTAAAAAAAACTAGCAAGAAGCTAAAGGATAAGAAATTACAAAACATTACAAAGGAATGTGTTTTGTAACCACATTGTGCAATTGAGTCTACTTTTAGAATTCTTATATGAGAACCAATCAAAAAAATACATTGTAATTTTTTCAAATATACTACTTATTTTAATTTTGGACGATTGAAATATTTGATTATTTCGATAAGTCTAAAGAATCCAGATAGCGGTCAATATAATCACCTCCAAAACGTTCCTCTTCACAACCGCCATCTTTAGTGTATGTGTCCACGTCAACAACTCAACAATAATCGATATAGGTAAAGTAATATCAAGTTATATTTCAACTCATACCAAATTTGGGCATCAACCTCAAAGAAGAGAAACACATGATTTGTATCTTTAACACAATGGTCACAAGCCACACATAACAAAAAATGAACCTCAATACCTCTTCCACTAGATTCAACCTAGTTGGGGTTTTATTTAAAAGGACACGTTACTTTATAGGAGGATATCTATACCATCAAGTTGGTATATTACTTGGGTGAGTAATAACCCCATCGATATGAATCCGAGCACTCTTGACCGTGAATCTGCCATCAGTATCAAGATCTCAACTCCAATAATCACTATCATCGTCGATATTAACATTTTCAAATAAGTCACGCAACATTAATAACTGATCAGTTGTATGACCATCATTTATTTTTTTTTGATGCTTGAATGTCCTCATATGGATTTCATGTAGCAATTAAAAGTTTATGTATTATCAAATTGGTGTTTGAATACGGTTATCTTCACTTGTTACATGACCTTTCAAGGATTAAAAGAAAAAACATGAAAAAGAGTCTAATCTTTGTAGTGTTTTTGTTTCTTTACCTCTTGTTAAGTGTTTTTTATTATTACAATTATTATATAATGGTATTAGAATATTTACTATTTATCAATAATATGCATCTTAAGGGCTTGAAGATTTGTTTATTTTTCATAATTTTGTGGATTGTATGAATTTTTTCGTTTTTTGGGGTTTATTTTTCTTTATTGCCCCGGACCCAAAACATATTTGGACCAGCCATGTATATATAAAGATACACAATACATAAAATTTTTGGAAGCCAAGTTGAATTGATGATTTAGACCATTTAAACCAAAAACCGAACGACTAAAACATGGAACTAATTAGTTGAGATGAGACGTGAAGTAGGCTTACATTCATCCTTTCTAGATTTAAAACATATAATTAAAATCTAAAAACATATAAAGAACATTCTGCCTTTTTCTAGAAGAGACAAAAATTATCTTATTTTGTTTTCAAGAACCATCCATGTAATTAATCCTTTTCTGTGAACACCAAAAATTGTATTCGTATCTATTTATTACCAAAAGGTTTGGAAGAACCGAACACAAGAAAGGTTAGAGTGGAAGCAACGAAAGTTTGAAAAAAACTTAAAATAAAGCGTGTGGGCCCCTTTTCATGTTCATAGTCCATCTAACAAATCTTTATCTTCTCTCATATAAACCCACCTCCTTCACCTCCATTTACACCACAAAACACACACACACACACTCACACACATCACGAATTCACCATTCACAAACTTCTCTGCCTTTTCATCTTCTTTGATTCCTCTGTTCCACATCTACAGCTTAACTCATTCAATTCGTTCAATCATATACAATCACAACTCACAATCACAAACAATAAATTCCATTTTGGATTCCCTGTTTATTTCTTTTTTTAATTTTCAATTTTAGCCACTCGTGCTCTCGTCTTTTTAAGATTCTACAAATGAATTGTCTTTTTGGCATTCATGGTGTCTTCTTTCTTTAACACCCATCTCTACTGAATCTCTTTCTATTTCTTACCTTTTTCGATAATTTAAGATCTGGGTTTTGGAATTTGACTTGTTTTTTCAGTTGGGTTTTTCTTAAATCTGGATTCAAAGCGAGTTTTTGTGCTTTGATTCAGTGATTACCAGACAGCTAACGGCAAATTTTACTTCAACTTTTTCTCCTTTTGTTGTTGTGATTGTGATTGTGAAGATATTTTGATTGTTCGTCAATGGCAGCAGCTAGGAACAGTGGGAAATCCAAAAATTTCACCGAAGAAACTCAGAATTTTACACACATGGACTTTGGTCAGATGGGTTTTGATGAAACCAGAGAATGGAAGCAAGTTTTTGATGAAGCTTCCATGGCGGATAGACACAGAAACGCTAGACCTCTGAAAAAAATCAAAAGCCCTGAACATCAATCCACCTCTTCTTCATCTTCATCTTCTTCGAAGCTTTTCCCCTTTGCATTTGACGGAAATAATCAACAGACAATCGAATCATTACAACAATATCGTTCCAGTTTTTCTCAACCTCTTCCTATACACCCATCTCAACCACAAAACCCACAAATGATTTCTTTTAACCCGCAACAACATTACCAGCAACCGCCAATGATCCACCAAAATTTCGGGTTCCCGCCATATTTTTCAGGCGAGCACTCAGGATCATCGCAGCAGCAACTACTCCAGTACTGGAGTGATTTGAGCCCTAGAGGAAGAATGATGATGATGAACAAAATGCGACCTCCATTTCAACCAATTCAACCGATTCACACCACGAAATTATACAGAGGTGTGAGGCAAAGGCATTGGGGGAAATGGGTGGCGGAAATTCGTCTTCCACGGAACCGTACTCGTCTCTGGCTTGGAACATTCGACACGGCGGAGGACGCCGCCATGGCTTACGATCGTGAAGCTTTTAAACTTCGCGGTGAAAACGCCCGGTTGAATTTCCCAGAGCGATTCGTTAAGACCACTAAGAACGAATCGGTTTCCGGCGGTGGTCAGAACTCCGGCCAGGAATCATCTTCTTCATCTCCTCCCACTCCGTTAGTGAAAGACGATACAGAGAATTCAAAATCGAAGGAATCTGAGGAAGTTGTTACAGAGAATGAAGGTGTTCATGGGGATCCGGTAACTCGGGAGGAAAATTCCGATCCGGCGTGGGGGGAAATGGCGGAGAATTGGTATAATTCCGGTTGGGGTCCAGGTAGTGCGATGTGGGATTCTATTGATTCCAACAACAATTTAATGTTTCCTTCAGATTTTAATCTTGAAAACCATGAAGAACACCAAAAGGAGTATCAGCAGCAAGAGCATGGGAATTACGATTTCTCTGACTTTGAATCACAGATGAATCCTTTCGTTTGGAAGGATGAAGCTTCATTTTAATGGTGGAAATGGGGCTGCATATTTCAAGCCCTCGTTTCTGCAATTATTAGATTAATATGATTTGTATTTGTAGTTAAGAAAGGGAAGAACACAAGGAGACAGTTTTGTGATCTCTTTGTTGTAGAAAGTCCCTTCAGTCTTCATCAAGAGCAAGATCTGGTTTTTTGATCTTCAATTGATGCAAGATTTAGGTTTTCTTTTAAGGGTAATTTTGTGTATTTTTGTTTGTGTATAATATAGAGAGTATTTATTTAGTCCAATTTATGTAATTCTTCATTGTCTGTTTTTCGTTTTTTACAACTTAAATTTCGATTCCAGTATTGTATTAAAATCGTAAATTTGAGTATCCAAAAATAGAATGATGGGTGTATTATATATATGTGATGTAAGTGGTTAAACCATCTGATAGGTTTTTATCCAATCATCTACTAGTTTGTCTTTGTCATTCATACACCATTTGAAGCTTGGATTTCCGGTTTATTGGAGCTTGGACTTTTGGTTTAATTAAGGGTGTGACACGTATCACCAATCACTCATATAAATCATCACAGATAACTATTCCACTCACAAGAGGGATAGATTAAACATTTTGGGGGTATTTCCCTTTAACTAATGGGAGGAAATATTTCCATATAGGACTTATTTTTCCACTTCAAAAAAAGATGATTTCATTTTAATATGCTATCATGAATTCGGGAGTTTTTTTAATAAAATTGTTTGAAGACATAAATACACTTTTACATTACTGTAAGCAAAAAAATAAATAAATAAAATAAAATAAAATAAAAATTGTTTTTAGTGTCTACGAGCACTTTATGTTTAAGAGTTTCTTGTGGCTATCGTTATATATATGGTCTTTGTCATTATGTCACTAGTAGAGTATTGTGTTATCCTTAATTATCGCCCTATGATTACATTATTTTCGATTATTGGGATATATTTATTTTGTCAAAAACATGTTTGGGCTCTTTTGGGGAACATATGACACATTGAAGAGAGCTCATAGGATTCAAGTACAGTAATGCGTGGCTTGCAAACCAAAAGTTCCTCCTATAAATAGATTAGCAACACCATTCTTCTCCCCACATCTTCCAATCTCTCTCTCTCTCTCTCTCTCTCTCTCTCTCTCTCTCTCTACTTTGCTCCAAAATTTCTCTTTAGATTTAAGTTTTTGGTTAGCTCAAAGGTCTCTGAGAGCCCGACAATTAGAAGCTATCAAGCCAGAGTTATGTCAATGTAATTTCCAGACTTTTGTTAGGAAAATCTTTGTAAGTTAAGCTACACTTATATTGCTTTCAGTGTAACTTATATTTATATTCATTGTTGTTGTAATGAATTTATAAATAAGCTTTAGCAGTGATTCTAAGTCATATTACTGATTAATCTACTTATAGGGGTGATGTCTAGGCTAGATTTAGTGAGGTGTTTAAAGTGGGATATACTCTGTATACCAAACGGACCCTACCTCTGATATGATCTTAACTGGTTGCTCATTACTTTATAGATACTGATTCTGAATGCAGTCTTTGGAATATCATCTTCCTTTACTCGAAGCTGATGATATCCAAATCTCAGGTCAATCTTAGAGAAATAGCTAGATCCTTGCATTTGATCAAAAAGGTTGTCGATATGGGGAAGTGGATATCGATTCTTAATGGTGAACTTATTTAGCTCTCTATAGTCAATGCACATTCGGAAAAATCTGTTCTTCTTCTTGATAAACAGAACTGGTGCACCCCAAGGCGAGAAGATTGGTCTAATGAAACCTTTGTCAAGAAGTTCTTGTAGTTGGCTAGAGAGCTCTTGCATCTCTTATGGTGCCAGCGTATAAGGAAACTTTGCTACTGGGGCGGCTCCTGGAATTAGATCGATCTGAAACTCGACTTGACGCACTGGAGTAAATCTAGCTAAATCTTTGGGGAATACATCATGGTAATCACACACCTGAGTTACTTTTTTTATATTCGTCTTACTATCCTTCTTATCGATAATATGGGCTAAGAAGGAGTAATACTTTTTTCTGCAAGTATTTTCTGGCCTTCTTACAAGAAATGATCCTAAGATTTTTACTTGGCTTATCACCGTTGATGATAAGGATTCACCATTTGGTAGGGGTAGACATAATGCCTTTTCGAAGCATAGAACTTCAACGTGGTTAGGAGATAACCAATCAATGCCGATGATACATTGAAACTTCCAATGAGCATAGGCATGAGGTCGACGAGGAAATTGTGTTCTCTTAACGTTAATGTACAATTTTTCAATACCTCGTGGGCGCTACCGATTTGACCGTTATCCATTTCTACCCTATAGGTTTCCTTAAGCTAACTAGATGGGTGACTTAATAATTTCCTAAAATGGGGAGTAATATAGCTTTTATCAGCACCGGTATAGAAAAGTACATTTGCATATAGGTCATTGATTAGGAATGTAACCGTCACTATCGTCAGATCTTAAACGGCTTTTTAAGTTCCTATCACAAAATCTCGACCTCTTACATTTCCCCCTGCTTCCTTTAATCTTGGACAATCCTTCCTGATATGTCTAACCTCCTTACACTCAAAACATGTTCGACCCTCTGCTGCTACTATGGTTCCACGATTTGGTGGAGTTCTGTATCTATTGGCAAGATGAACTTTCCTGCCACAGTTGGTGTAGATCCAACAGGATTCGGTATGTTGATACCCACACTAATTGCATCTCAAACTACATTTATCGGTATACCATGTTGGGTTTGTTGTAACCGTAAATACCTGAATCGCTTCCCGTTTCTTTTCTGTTGATTGCTTGGGCCTTCCTTTGGATTCCCTGAGGAGAGAGATTGATTTGCTGACTGATAGAGGTAGAGATTCAAATCAGAAATAGCGATTTAGATGAGTTAAGGATACTCCATGCGTATGACCACTAGAGGAAGCTCAGTCACAGGTCTAGTTTCGTAAGATAGTGATAGAAGGGTTGGAACAACGTATGGGAGAGTTGGAATAGAAGGCGATAGTAACCATAAATACATGTTGTGTCGTACTACTCGTGGAACTAACACCGAGATCGCTCTATCTGTGGGATCCTATGGAATGGGATCGCACAAAAGTGCCTGGGAGGATTCTCCAACCTTATAAAATCCAATGTCCTCCTCCCTAATCTACTCTTCCACTTGGGGAATCTATTTGTGGGTGGGGTTCGGCTTTTTGGATGGCCTAGGTGAGAAGGAGATGATGCCTCTTTCTTCAACGATAGGATGGGGATCGCCTCTTCTAGGAGGGATTCTAACTCGGTAAGCTCCTCCTCTTGAGTCTCTGCATGCTCAACTGGATCATCATGGGATGATGATTTTGGATATGATGAGATATCCATTGGACCTCCTCCAAACTCCTTATCAAGCTCCTCATCCTCAAATGGCTCCTCCTCCTTCTCCTCTTCGAAGGGCTCCTCATCCTCCTCGAAAGGTTTCGCATCCTTTACATCCAGAAGTGAAGGCGGTATAGGAATCCATGGGTCGTATTCCTCATCATCTGTCTCAGGGGTGTGTGGTACCACCTGATCGTCTTTCGGGGAAGGATATGACACCCATTCCTATATATCATCCATTTACTTGCTCCTGATGGCCATGATGTTCTGACTATCATGCATAAGACATCAAAAAGGTTACATGTTTATGAGAGACAGAATGAAAATAGATAATACATATAATCTTCAATTATAAGTATCTAGTAGATAGTACCATGTCTACTACGATCTTCTCTATGGGCTATGTCGGATATGTGACTCTAAACCTTCATCCTTAATCAAAGTGTAGGGTCTTTAAGTATCGAGCCTCGATCTAGCCATCTGAGAATCCTAACTAGTCAAACTACGTTACCATTCTATTAAATCATCAAGCTCTTAGTGAATCAACAATCGAATCTAGATTTAGGCGTACACCGGTCGGACCATAATAAAACTTAGTTGTACATTCTAGGTCTAGTTGTGGTTCAACCGCATTCTAGGTCTAGTTGTGTCAAACCTTCATTAAGTTTTATAAGACGTATATCTTGGTCTTTGTATATATGTTCTTTTTTTGTTTAGCTAAGGAATCATTGTTTCTAGTATGATCAAGCTTGGCAACTGTCCTTGGTTATTGGAATTTGAATGTTAGGCGATGTTGCTTAGTTTTATCAGATGTGATTTTGGGATCTATGTAGAGTCAAGTTTTGGCAAGTCTTGTTGGCATGGTTGGCATTTGGGTTAACCTAATCAGGATTCTGAAAACATTTTGGTTCATTTTGGAATCTTCCTCTGATTAGGGAATTTTATTAGATGAGTTTTACATTGGTAGGATCCTTTCGGTTTATCCAAGATTAGGATATTGCTTTGAGTTAGGAAGGTCTTATGGTTCGGGGTTGCTTTTGGATGTGGGTTTGTAATCACAATTTGGAACTCTCGGGATCTTTTCATTATGGGTTGTAGTCATATGTTGGAGCTCTTGATTGTTGATCGAAGAATTCATATTCTCTTATGCTTGGTGATGTCAAGTGTGGATACTAAGAACCAGATAGTGGGGTTGTTGGGTTGGATTGGAAATTCAAGTGATTATGATGTCGTTAGATTCTATCCAAATCCAAATAGGGGAGAACTGATTGACTTAGATGGAGAATTTCCCAAGTACAGGTCATCCTGGAGTTTCATATTCAAGGAAAGAAGGATAGCCGATTTTAGTTATGTTTGAATTGAAGCTTATGCAAGGAATCATGTTCAACAAACAGTTGTAGTTAGGGAAGCATATGTTAAAGAGTCAAGGTTATCTTGTGTGAAGGATTGAAGCATTAGCAACTGCATAGGTTTGGGTCTAGTGGACTAGGGGTTTGTCTCGAGTCAGTTTTGCTTACTATCTTAGTAGTTTTGTTGAAATACCATGGGGAAGCCAATGGAAATCACGGATGTGTTGTAAGACTATTATTTGAGTCATAGCATTCACATGGCTGAAATAGGCCGGAAGTGATTGTACGACTATGGTTAGACCATAGAATTCACATATCGAAGACCATGGAACATGGCAGGAAAGGCTACAGCTAGGTTGAACCAACGAAAGTAATTCTAAGACTGTGGGAGGACCACAACATTCATATAGGTGGAATCAGACCCTTTTTATTGTTTGATTAGCTATTTTCCTTTGATTAGTCATGGGATATGTTAGAATGAAATAGTTGTATAGACTAGTTTAGTCTTTGATGTTCAATTTTTGGATTAGGGTTCGATCTAGCGTCAGTATGTGAGGTTAGAGTTAACGGAGGTTGGGAGCGAATTTTGTTGTTCAATTGACCAGTCGGACGACGTGAGGTCGGGAAGCTTTTAGAAGGATCGGATCTAAGAGCTTTTGGTCAAGCATGGTTGATGTGTGGTATGGAATTGTTCTCAAGGATTGGCAGACATGAACTTGGAGTCTTTGAATTTAGGTTAAGAAATTAGGTCCTCTCGATGAGGGTTAGATGGAATGTGTTGGCATTACTACTGGTTGCTTACTTTTGGATCGGGCATTTGTAAGATGGTGACTTGTTAGAAAAGTCACGGTTATTAATCAACGGTCCCTTGATAAGCTTCTTCTTTGTGGATTCTTGTTTATTTTAAGAGAATGGTTTCATTTAAGTTAATTTATCATTGATGGAATTTGATGTAAGCCCCTTGGATGATCATCAGTTTTAGAGTATGGTTCCTGAAATTTAGACTGATGGGTTTCCATTTTTTGGAGGTAGATTGATGGAGTTGGTTTGTAGTTTCAGTTTTGAGAAGTTTGCTACTTTGAGTGGTTTTCGCTGTGAATTGGGTCTTATAGTTGGGAATAGTGAGGTAGTTGTTGTAGTTGAGTTAATTCAACTGATTGGACTTTTTGTTGCCAATGGTGGGGTTCTGAATGGTCTCTCAGATTTTCTTTATGGGTGCCTTGATTATGAGGTGGTCGGATGGAATTTATGGAAATTATTGGTGCTGTTTTTATAGGCTCTAACCAAGACGAATTTCAAGGATGAATTCCAATTTAAGTTGGGGAGAGTTATACACCCAGTTTCAATATTTCTCTTATTTTCTTTGGATTTGGACCATAATTTGTTCATAAGGTCTTAGGGGCATCAAGGAATAGATTTTAGACCCTATTGGATGTAGATGATGTTGGATAAGTGATTTAAGCCCTGAAATGTACTTTGGAGCTAATGGGTAAAATAGGAAAAGTAATATTTCAGACTTCTTGCATGAATCATAATTTTAGTTCGGTGTGTTGCTAGTCAAAAGTGATTAGATAGATTTCTCAGACTCGTCAATACATTTGTGTGGATATAAAGATCACCGAAAATGGAGTTGAAACAAAGAAGTTATGACTGTTTGAAGTTGAAGTGGAATTTGGGAATTTTACGCTACGTTGAGCGTAGGAAATCCCCTACGGTGAGCGTAGCTGAAGAATATTGATCGTGCAATGATAGATTCCATTTTATGCATCTTTTAGGGTAGTTTTTATTAGCATTTAGCATCATATTTTGTACATTTGCATATCATTAGTTAAAATAATGTTCAACTCATGTCCTTTATCAGATTTCCTATACTACTAGCCTTTTGTGTCGGTTTCAGATAATTCGAGTGGAGCGGTACTTTGGGAGCCGTTGGATGCATATTTAGAGCCTAAATGGAGTTTGAACTGAAGAACGATGTTAAGGAATGACTTGGAGTGCTTAAACTGAAGAATCGCGTCCGAAACGAGCCGAAAACCCAAAATCTACGATCGTATTGTTGACATCTGCATTCGCATATATGTGTCGAGTTTTTTCAAGGTCAAAAAATGCTATTTGGAGAAAAAAAACAATTTCTGTGATCGCATAAGAATATCTACGATCGCATTTTTCTTACGCAACTCCCGAAACTTCAGAAATAGCATCATACTTCATTTAATTGCAAATCTGGTAGATTCTGCCAACTTGTTCTGAAAGCTTCTCTCTTGCGTATAAATATGCCCCCTGATCAGATTCGACGGGTAGACGGTTCCAAACGACGAAAAACCCTTCTGAAGGCGATTTTTGATACCTTTCAACGAATTCTGGAGATCTGAATGTTGTGAATCATTTCATACACTTAGTTTTGAAGATTAATCAGTTTGTTTTTCTTTTTATCAGTTTAGATTTGTTTGTAGCCATGTCTAGCTAAAACCCTAGTTTTCAATTCTACACTAGACAAGTATTTTTCATGTGATTAGTTATCAGATCTGGTTTTCTTTATGTGATTTTATCTAGTTGTTTCATTATTAAGCATAACGAACGTTTGATTTTAAATTTCTTGTTAGTCTGATCACCTAGCTAGGGTTTTATCATTCAAATTAATTAGTTAATAGAATCCTTAATTGTTCTTGTCAATTGGTAATAAGTAAAAAATATGAAATTGGTTCCGTGTTAGGGATTTAACTCTAGTATAAAATTGAAATATCATGTCTTTACGCTTCCGAGCTTGTGAGAAGTATTGGGTATTGCTAGGAATTTCAAACAGATCTTAATGCAACTTTTCTGATCTTAATTAAGAGCTTGTTTAATTAGATTGTAAAAAGTTAAGGTTAACTGAATAACTTGTTTTGGTTAATTTAAAACATACTCTCCACCATCCTCAGTTAAATCTAAGCAAACAAACTCTTTTGAAACCGAATCTAAAAAAATCTGAAACACAAGAACCTTCAGAATTTGAAAAAATCCACCATGAATGACGTAGGAGACGAAGCAAAAAAGACTCTCGGAGAGTGGGCCACCCAAAAGGTCAAACAACAACCTCTTTTTATCACTTTTCCATAACCCAAAACTTCAAATTCAAATCTAGGCTGATACATCTTCTTCTTATGTTCTGAGGTCTAGAAAATGAAGACCCACATAAATTCCTCAAGGAATTTCATGTTGTTTGTTTAGGAATGAAGTCGCATGCTGTAACAGAAAATCAGATAAAGTTAAGGGAATTTCTCTTTTCAATTCCAAACTCATAAAGAGAATGGTTGTGTGAGCTCCCATCAAGTTCCATTACCACTTGGATAGATCTCGAAAAGTTATTTTTAGAGAAATATTTTTCAGAAACGTGAGTTTCGAGTCTGAGAAGAGAAATCCTTGGTATCAAGCAAGGCAAAAGAGAAGCTCTACACACTTACTAGGTAAGATTTAAAAAGTTTTTGGTTAACGTCCACAACATGGGATCAATGATTATAAGTTGTACAACTGTTTCTGCAAAGGTATGACACCCATGGAGCAACGTATGATTAATGCTTCAAGTGGCGGTTCCTTAAGCAAATATGACACCAACAGAAATCCGGGAACTGGTCGAGAAGCCAACGATAGAGTCGAAACATTATGGAAACAAATATGAGTGGTATTCTGATCAGCCAAGAGGATTAAAAGAAGTCAACAATGCTCATTTGGAGTCCCAAATTTATGAGCCGACAAAGGTTGTTTTATTACTAACAAAAGAAAAAGCAGTGGCGAAGAAACAATGAGGTATCTACTTAAAAACTAAACATCCAACAGATATGTGTCTGCTATTGTAAGAGGATGTGGTTCCAGTAAAAGATGTTGGAGGATTATTAGCAAAGACAACAATTTCAACATCCTCCGGGTTTTCAACAACAGTTGAATTATCAACAGAACTTTCAGAATCATCATCAACAAAATTATCAGAATCCAAATTCTCAGAACCATGATTCGAATCAGCAATCCAGTACATCCAGTGTGGCCTTAGAAGATATTGTAAAAACTATTTCCATGAGCACCCAATCATTCCAGAACGAAACCAGAGCTGGAGTTAAGAATCTTGAACAACAGGTGTCATAACTTGCCACTTCCTTCGGTCAGCTAGAATCTCAAGAAAAGTTACCAGGGCACACTAAAAACAATCCAAAGCACAATGTGAGTTCTATTTCCTTGAGAAGTGGGAAATTTTATGAAGACTCAAACGTATATGAACCAGAAAAAGAAGCTAAAGAAGAATATGAAGAAGTTTTGGTTGACGGAGAAGCTAAAGAAGAATAAGAAGAAGTTTTGGTTGACAAAAGATTTGGAAAAGATGAAGGAACATAAACTCCAAAACCAGAGAAGCATAATCTGAAAGAGTACATGCCAGTTATACCATTCACATCACGATTGAGAAATACGAAGAGTGAGCAAGAGGATAAGGATATTATGCAAATTTTTTGTAAGGTTAAGGTAAATATTCCACTTTTAGATGTTATAAATCACATCCCCCATTATGCCAAATTTTTAAAGGAACTATGTGTTTCAAAGAAAAGATTTAAAACTAATGAAACTTTAAAACCTGGTGAAAATATTTTAGCTATTTTGCAAAATAGGGTTTACCTCCAAAGCACAAGGATCCGATAGTTTTCTTGATTCCTTGTAAATTTGGTGGCCTTAATTTTCCAAAAGTCATGTTTGAGTTAGGAGCTTCAATTAATGTCCTTCCCTTTTCTGTTTTTAAAAAAATAAAATTGGATACTTTAAAAAAGACCGGAACGATTATCTAATTAGTTGACCACTCGATGGTACACCCAAAAGGTGTACTAGAGGATGTTCTTGTCCAAGTGAATAATTTGATATTTCCCACTGAGTTTTATAATCTGGACATGGGTAATTGGACAATTGCAATGGAGTTTGATGAGGAAATGGTTAATTTTAAAATAAATGATGATAATTTTCCAACTTATAATATTTATGTTAATTATCTGGGTACCAAAAGTCCTTTATCTGAGGACTACTGTGAGTTTTCTAATGTTTCTGTGCAAGAAAAAAATTATATATAGAAATTTATCTTACAAATCAGAAGGGCTAGAAAATGATATGCTTTGGGAAGAAGAAAAGAAAAAAAGTTGTTGAAAAGAAGTTTGACAGAAGCAATTAAATCTGAAAAGGAAAAGGAGCATTTGATATCTACTAAAGAAACATCAGGGAAGGATTTGAAGAGAAATAATCTTGGGGAAGAAAAGGAAAAGGAGCATATGATTTCTGCTGAAGAAATATCAGAGAAAGATCTGAATAGAAATAAGCTTAGGGAAGAAGAAGAGAAGTTGATTTCTGCTGAAGAAAAATCAAAGAAGAAACTAAAAAGAAAAATGCTTTTGGAAAAAGAAAATTTGGGATAGGTGATTTCTGATACAAATCTGAAAAGAAGAAAATCTTAAGAGAAGAATGAGAAGATTTATGAAAAGGAGAAGATCATAAAAAAAAAAGAGAGAATAAAAAATCTGAAGAAAAACTTATCTAATAACAATGTGAAGTCTTTCCAGCTTGCTATATAAGTTCCTGATCCACCAATTCTACCATATCTAAAGGGATCTAGAGTGACAATGAAAAAGAGATGAGCTTCAAAGAAGTCCCAGCCACACTACTTAGCAAATCTGGTTGGGCAAAGTTGAGCCAACAACTTTAACAATGGGGAACTTTATTGGAGGTACACCGATGAGTAGTTTGTAGTTTTTTATGATTTTAATACACAAATGGTCCCAGTTCCAAGCAAGCTTGGGGAAATCAGAGGATCTTCAATGTTGTTGAAATTCTGATTTTTCATCAACATCATCGTCAAAATCAAAAAAAAAAATTCAAATCTATCAGGTACATTCTTACTTAGTTGCAACCTTTTGTATGATTATTGCATAGAAGTTCATGAATTGGTGAAAACATTAGGAGACCGGATCAAGATTTTAATAATCTCTATATTGGTAACCAACTGAATAAATTCATGTTTTAAAACTAATCATAAGAAAAAAGGGGATTCAAAAATAAATGAAACTGTCCTCGTAATCTTGATTATAATTGTCTTTAGTTAATTGTTTGCTTAGTTTTGAGTTAATTAAGTAATTAAGTTATTCTGATCTTGCAAAATCAGTAAGCCCCCTATTTTTACTTATTGTTTTTAGTTTAATTATTAGTAGTTATTTTCTTAATTAAAATTTTGTTCCCTATGTTCGATACCCGACTTATCTAAACTATTCTATAATTTTGACTAGTTATACTGCCTAAGTGCAGTTAGTTAGTTAAGTAGGTTGGGTTTATAAATTTAAAACTGGTAGTATATAAATTTCACATCAGTAACCCACACTTAGAGATTACTTCATGGATTCTATCACAAGTAATTCTAAGATGGTAATTTCATATATTCTTCGAATAGAGATGCATGGGATTCTCTCCCACAATGTATTGTGTCTTGGTTTCTCCCAACGTAGTTCTTAAATGGAAATCATATAGGGTTTGACCAGATATGACATGAGGAATAGGCGGAATCAATGTAGTCAAATTTTATTTGTTGGCTTCTTCTTTAAGTGGTTGGAGTCGATATCTTTGGGCGTTTGGATGATTTGGTGTTGACATTAAAATGCATGGTCATGCTCATACTGAATTGATGGATCAATTATCCAGTTTACTTTTGATTGACACAAGTCGATATCTGGAAACAAAATCTAAATGTTTTAGATTAACTATATCCATGTATCATGTTCATACATATATCTTAAAGAGTAAAGGAATACTTGATCACTTATCTAAGGACTATATCACGACTCTATATTGTGAGTATGGCATTAACATTTAGTTGTATACTCTATACTCATTACTTATGAATATTAGACCATATAGTTTTGGTAACTTGTGCAAGTGGGAGTGAATGGTGCCTATAGTAACGACACAGTCACAACAATTAGTAATATTCCTATTAATAGTAGGGTCCTTTTGGGTTACATGCAAGGATAAAAATAAGCAATAAATAACATGACAATAGTATAGGGACTTTCTTTATTAATTAATTAATAGTTTTTATTTATTTAAATGAAATATAGAAGTTCTGGAATGTTTTGGAGGACTAAACAAGGCAATTTAAGCAGTCGGATAATTACCAAGTATATGGACAATTATTAGTTGACTAGATAATTATCTTTTATTGTTTTATATCGTTCCCTATAAATAGAGAGGTGTATGGAAGAAATTAGATGATGAGTATTCTAAAAAACCTAAGAAATTTTCACTTGCCTCTCTTTATTCTTACAACCATCAAAATTCCCGTCACCACGTCATGGTAGTGTCATGGCTACGACGTGGCGACGTTGATACATCAAATCCGGGTTTTGGGTGTCTCGTTTAGTGTGTTCAAAGGATTGTTTGATGTCGGATATTGTTGATCTGAGTGCCTTGGGTGTGATTATGGAAGAGGAGTTTTAAATTGGACTCTTAGCTCTCTTCAATAAATCAAGGATGTACGAGGGTTTTAACGAACCCTAAAAGGTATGTATTCTCTCACATTAAAGTTGCAATTGATAGTTTGTTCATAGATCTATTTTTGGGCCTATTGAGGATTAAAATATGTTGTTTCCATTATCTCTTTATTTTTGTCTAAGGATCCTCATAACCCATCACTTTTGTCCTGATGTTTAGACGTGATTGATGATGTTAAGAAACTAAATGTGATGGGATGTCTTCAACTATGTGAGGTTGTTCTCTTTGAATATATTAGTGCCCCCTCGATTTGGGAATGTACCACAGATAGATCTTGATCCATAGAGGATGGACATGTGGTTGATGTTGATAGTAGTTCCCCCTAGATTGTTAAACGTTCCCCTCAACATTTGCAATAATTCTGGGAACTTCGGTTTCTATTTCCTCATTATTTTAATTTCGGAACATTTAGAGACTTAGGAACAACTTCATTGAACTGTTGGATGAAATTATTTAATGAATGAAATATCGATGGTCTTAACTACAATTGGATTTGTAGTTACACATTCCTTTCTTTGAGACTAGTGATGATACTCACTTGCAACGAGTATTGGAGCTCAATTATGAGCTCTAACACCGTTACATATGTTTAACAAGTAATGTTGTGCCATAATTCCATGAGATTTTAAAATATGGAATAAGTGATAAAGAAGTCCTTTTAAATAATAGATTTTTCTTAAAAGGCAGATAATGTTTTCAGAAAAAATAAAAAGCAACTGTTATGGCTCTGATACCAGTTGTTGCGAGAAGAACTTTAAGATGAAAAATTATGTTTGTGGAATGTAAGTTAACCTCGATGGATCTTTAAACAACGCAACAATAAATTAAGATGTGGAATGTTATAACAGTTATACAAAAATATAAGAACAACGATTACAAGAAAAACATAAGACATGTAATAAACTTAGTTGAATTTTAACCAAGCTTACTTGCAAGATTGAAGTTAATAAATGATGAAAAACATAAGTAGAAATTGATAAAAGAGACTTGATACTAATAAGGATTTCGAGTACAAGACACATTTTAAACAACTCATAAGCCCTTTATTCATAGATAGAAAAAGGGCGACATACAAACCGGACCATGATTAAGTATGGTATAAAGACGGGCATACCAAATACATGCTTAACTAACATAATCTTTAAAAAATATATGATATGATAAAGTATACAAAATCACTTTCTCTTCGGTGTATATCACAAAATAACAAAGAGCTTGGAGAGTCTTCTCATCATCTTCTGAGGTGGTCCTCATATCACCACATAAACATATCTTCGCATACACTAAACACTTAGCCAAATTTCCTTAGCTATCGATGGTCACTTCATGCTTCAATAGTTTTAAAACCTTTATCTTGTTAAAACAAGAATGTAGGCAAAAACCGTGCGTGATTTTTGGTTTGGATGCAAATGTTAGGAGCTAAACAGTTTTGGTGATATGACTCGATACTTAGGCCTGCTCAGACCCCAATAGGTTTGTCCGTAATAGGATCTAAACACAGGCTCATACGGGCTCGAGCCGAGTAACCCTAAGATGTTAAAAATGGTCATTTTTTGTAACGTCTCGAAAATTACAATAAATTTTGAACTTCTAAAACATCATTTATTACTTTTAAACACCATTAATTCCAAAATCTTTTAAATCTTAAAACAAGTTCCACTATTTAAAAGCATCTAACAAATTTCATAATTGAAAACCTAAAATTAAAGGAAACACAAATGTAAAAGAAATTTGTCAAACAGAATCTTGATACCAACCAATGTAGTCGCTGTCAAAATTCTTATAGCGGTCGCAGACCAGTATTTGAAATCACGGTTATCGTAATGTTATGGCGGTGATGTAACAATTTTTTGATATTACATATGATGCAGAGTATCATAAAAAGTATGTTATATAATTAACATAAAAGCAAGAAAAAGGTAAAAACAAAATCAATAAATAAATAAATACGAAGTCAATAAATATGACATCAATTAGGTATGTATATATTTACATACATGTAAATATAATTTACCTAGTGAATTTAATTGTATGAAATCAACAAATATGTCCATAAAATCAATTTGATAATTTTTTTTATGAAAACAGTGGAATTTCATTAAAAGTGCCACGACCTAAAGGAACAGGGTCGGGCAAGAAAGAAAAATCAATTAATTTAATTGATCTTATCTCGTCCTTATATGTATATGCTAAATATATGACAAAACTGTAAATTTGGTCTTTGTGGTTTGCAAAAAATTGTAGATAGGGTCCAAAAATTTTTCGACTTGTATGAATGGTCCAAAATCAAGAATTTCGTATGTTTTTTGTCCTAAAATTAAGAAAGTCTTGTTTAGGTGTAACTCAAACTAAACCAACCCTACCCCATATGTACTCTCTCTCTCTCTCTCTCTCTCTCTCTCTCTCTCTCTCCCCTAGCTTAGGTGTAACTCAAACTAAACCCACTTCAAACTAAAAACACCCACATACATGAACGCACATTGTACACATCATAAGTGTGTGTTTGCATTTCATAATTTGCAAATCTAAGCATAACCAATTTCTCTAGTTATCATAGATCAATTAATGGGTCAGTTTTAGTTTTTCGTGTTTTACTAAGAAAAGTCAACTACACTTATTGATCGAATGAAACTACTCTTTTCTTCATGTTTACAGGATTAACATAAAGTTAGATCATCTCTTGAGGCAATGATGGAATTCGACAATCCTAAAACGTCGTCCATTTATAGCGAAGCTAAAACAGCAAAACCAGATGCAACAAAAATTTGCAACCTAAAATGTCTGTAAAACCCTTCAACTTACTGGAACTATATTTCGTTCTTATCACAATTAGAATCCCCCATACATCGTCCTCTTTTTTCAAACCTTTTTCAAATCCATCTTTCACATTTTGCAAGCTCTCTGCAAACCATATCCATGTCATTGCTTTCTGTTTAACTTATACAAATCGAAAATGCAGTGTCTTCAACTTAAAACACACACACACACATACACCCCTGCAACTCAAAACACACACAATAAATCAAATTTTTTAACATTTGTAAATCCACACAATATTCGAACCCAATTGAAGAAGTCGATGATTGCTATGAGGTTCAGATGTTATGGTTTAGAAAACCACTTGATTGGTCGGTTGGGCAGTCATCATTTCATTCAAACAGGTGGGTGGTGGTGGTTGTCAGTTCCTGATGCATAATTGAAGAATACATATAATCAAAGTTTTAAGATCTGGGTTCAATACACACACGACGAGATTTCTCCAACAAGCTTGCATCCAACCTCACCAAACTTCATCCCACCCTCTTGAGATCTGCGTAGCGCTTGAACGACCTCATGAGAGAAAAGAGTAAGTGAGGAAAAGAGGAAGCGAGTGGACATAAGAGAGAGTTGGAGATAGAGAAAGAAAGTCAAAGAGATAGGGGATAAAGAAGGGGGTATGGGTGGAGGGTGTGGGATAGGGATTTTCTTTTTTCTTTTTCTTATAACTATTAAAATATAAAATAAAGGAAAGAATATGTAAAAAAGAAATAATAAGGGAAAAATAGCCCTTTCAACATTTTTAGGACCAAAAACACAAGAAATTCTTGATTTTGGACCATCCATGCCAGTCAAAAAATTTTTGGACCCTATCCACAGTTTTTTGCAAACCATAATGACCAAATTTGCAATTTTGTCTAATATAAAATCATTATAAGGGGTCGATAGGATCAAATTTATTTAATGAAATATGTTTTCCAAATAGAAGTTGACATTCTCCAAATCGACGTTCCCATCGAAATGTAACCAACAACACGACAGGTAACTATAAGCACAATATTAGACGAAATTGAAAAATAGATGTAACGCCATTATAGTGGTGATGAGATTCGCGGTAAATAGTGTCGATAATAGCATCATCGCTATTTGAAAATCATGGTTATTTAACTCCATGAACCGTTATAGCGTGCAATTGATAGCATAGATCACAACCACACCATGCCAATGTGTATTGTTATGTATTCCCATCCTTCGTACCTGATGATCCTGTAACAATGGTTTTAAGGGAAAGGGTAAGCACGAAGCTTAGTAAGTTCCAAAACATACACAATATTTCCTTTATACATGCTTTACCCCAACAAAAAAGATACAACCTATTAGATTAAGGTGTCTAAGATCATAACTAAATTGGTATATTCTTGTAATTAAAAGCAAAGTCATTTTTGGGTTGCCATCATAACTAAAATTTGATTAGAATGAAATTTGTAAAGAGAAGATAAATTTATTAGTTTATTATATGATTAATAAATTGTAATAAATGATTTGTTTATATATTTTATGATTAATATATTAATTAGAAATAGATAATTTGTTTGTTAATTTATATGATTAATAAATTAATGTGAAATCAATAAGAATTAATTAATTATTAATCACAATTACTCTGGAAATAATTTATGATTAGTTAAGATTAATTAAAATTACAAACCTTGAGTTGTAATTGTTCTAAATTGAGCAAGGAATGAAGATTTTAGAACCATAGGCGATGAACGAAATTTGGGAAGGATTCTAAGGTTTCTGGAATATTCCTAAAGCAAATAAGGATACCAGATTTGAATAGATAAAATATTATTATTTTAAATTCAAATCTATAGTTTCCCTTATTACATCCACACTATAAAGGATCCCTAGGAGGCCTAATTTCGTTCATACCTTTTTCCAACGAGATACTCTGGCTGAAATTCCTCCTCTCCTCTATCCTTTTGTCTTCTAGTTCTAGGGTTTAGGTGTGAGCCATTAGAGACATCATCATTTTGGTGTTAAGCTTTCCAAGAAAAGTAACTACAAGGGATTTAAGTTATTTGTTTACTACAATAAATCAAAGGTATGTAACCCTAATTCCATAATTTCGAATATATTAGGGTTCATGTTAATTTTGTTGTTCATAGTATGTTGTCTTCAAAGTGTTATGACATTGCTCCTTATAGGTTGCATGTGCTCTCTTAATTATTAAGTGTTTTTCCGCATTGTACATGTATTTATAAACTATAAAACCATTACAATCAACAAACACAAAACATGAAAGTTCAATAGAATATCCTAAGCAAGCATACACTATCATGGGGCATTTCAGCTAATGTCGATCCATCCACACCCAATACATCAAGCCCACATATTTTGCTCGATGGATCGAGTCAACATCAAACATATGTTACTCAGTACGTTGAGCAAATAATATGCTCATACTAGATGCCAAAGTAGCCTAACACTACCCACATACATCCTACAAGCATAAAAAGCTAAAGAAAAGGATATAGAACACCAATACTATGTAGTGAGAAACTCACCTCAAACTACGAAGTAGAGTCCATGTAGGAACTCTGAGAATCCAACAAGGACCAACAAATGTCTCCTATACTCTTATAATATAATTATAAGGTATTATTAGCTAGTTCTTGACCCTTCTCATAATTAGTTAGTTATTTGGTCCATTTTCCACAATTTTCCCCACAATAGTAGTTTGTTCGTGACCACTTTATCCCCCCCCCCCCACCCCTGCCCCAAACAATCAATTTTGTACTATTATTCCATATCATGAAAATTAAATAATTTACCTTTCTAGGGACATATTACACATGTTCACACAAAATTTGTGTTATTTACTATGAATTTTGAAAACATCAAATCACAACAACCCATTCCGAACAAGTCAGTAAAAATTGCACTTTTCACCATGGATAAAGCCATTTCAAAGCTTAGGTCAAAACTAACAAATTATACTAGACTCGATTTTTAAACTATGGGCACTAGTTTTAGGTTCATGAGAGGTTCATGAATTAATTATGATTTTTAGAAGAACGAGACAAATAAATTAAACACATTTTAACCCTAAGGTTAGGATTTTTCGATCCAACACTTAACCCTATTGACTAGGGTTTATTCTCATATGAACACACAAGGTCTATACATCCAAAATATAGTCAATGAAGAAGGAAACTTACTTATGATCATCGTGATTGGATTTTCGATACAAGGTTTGCACCAAAACGATTTCCAAAAATATTTCTAAAATTTCTCCATGATAGACGATCCATAAGTCAAACTACATACCTTAACTTCATAATACCTCCATTCAAATCCTATATAATGTATTAGGAATCCTCACTCCAAATTTTGTGAAGATCTGACTTTTAGATCCATGGGGATCGTACAAATACTGTTGTAAGGACTTCAAAAATATGAATTTCGAAGCAAAATAGTTATTAGGGTTAATTTTTGTATAATGGATGGTATAAGGAGCAATAGAAAATCGACCTCAAGCCCCTTCCTGCTCAATTCATGGGCTAAAGCCTAAATTATTCTTTTAGCCCTTCATCCTTACCATAATGACCATAATGGTCCACAAAGTTAAAACCTTAACATTTTTAGTTTTTAATTTGACCCTTTTATCCCATTATCCAAATTGTAATTACTTTTAGGTTATTTAGTTATTTTTTATACTAGTATTATTATTAATTGTTATTTTAATATTATAAAATACCATCAAATAAAAAAATAAAATTGTGTGTTATAGTTTCCCCTTTAGTCATTATACTTTACTCATATGATCTCCAAATTCTACCAAACTTCATATATGAATCCTAATGAATTTAATAAGTTCAAATAACATTATTTTATCTCAATTAAGTCATTAATTCCTAATGACTTGATGATTAATTCCTTTTAAAGTCACAAGAGCTATAATATAGCTCATGTAGACTTTAAGGCATCAACGTTGTACCAAAATGTCTTATTAGCTTTCCACTCCACCAATGACTATTCTATGCACTCAATAAATTCCAAATCAAATTAAAAACGTCTTATTAAGGTCTACATAAGTTAATAACACAAATATCCCAAGCTTAGAGTTGGTAATTCCATCCACAATACACGATTTTAATTCAATTTGTGAAGTTGTTGACTTATTTTCTTATACAACCTTTCACTTTGTTCTTGGGATTTAAACTTAAGGAGGGGGAGGAAAGGGATGGGAGGGGAAAGAAAAGGAAGGGGAATGTGGTGGTGATGAATGCGTTCTCAAGTTTAAGGGGGAGGGAAAGTGTAACGACGTAAAATTTTAACCAAATTTTGAAATTTCAAAACACATTGTTTTTAATAAATAATTATAAAATGCCACAATGTCAATTCACAAAAACTCATGTTCAAAAGAAATCAATGTATCAAACTCCAGGATCCCCTAAATCATAAAATAATCTTCGGTGTGTGTACAATCAAGTCGGCGTCTTCCCGTGATCCTGAGAAATACCTGAAACACATAACACATACACGGTAAGCACACAACTTAGTGAGTTCCCCAAAATACCACACACAACACATTATCCACTCGAGGCTATAACTCTGTAAGACCCTCCGGTCAATGTGTCTCAGTGGGACCCTCCGGTCCCAACTCAGCAAGCTCAATAATAACAATACTCAACATAAATCACAAAGATATAATGCGGAATATCAAATACACAGATAATCACAATAAGCAGCTCAATTACACAAGGCACCACTCAAGGCGAGTATAGTGAGAAGACTCACCTTGCAAGAAGTTAGCAAAAACTCAAACTTAAACCACCGGTCTAGCCTCCGCCTAACATACACAACAATTATCCCTAATTAATCACAGCTCTCAAGAGGCTACGCTTTCTCACGGAAGGGTAAAAGACCCTTTTACCCCTCAAAGGACCTAATTGTCCATAATTTGACCCAAACCCTAAAAGTCAACAAAAGTCAACGACAGGGAGTACGCCGTGCGTACCAGCTCCTTATGTTGGGCGTATTCGGATGCCATGCAGATATCGGGGATGCGCAACCCCTATGTTGCGCATACTAGAATTACGCCCGACGTATGTTCCAGTTTCACCCTTCTTACTTGTTTGGTCTTAAATAGTTAAGACCTTGGCTCATATCTCAAATCTAGACTCTCTAATAGCTCTTAACCCATAAAGTCAGGGACTTTAAGCCTTTGCATTGCTGGAAAGGTCCCAAACACACAAAACATTCACCCTCTAATGACAAAAAGCACATATCTCATGCATGGCTTGACCCCAACGTCCAAGATAGGATTTTTATGACTCTACACCACTAAATACACTCAAAGGGGTGGATCATGGTCTCTAGAGTGTAATATCACATAAAAGTCTCCAACGTTTGGGACAAAACCCTAGAATACACTACCAAGATGCAAAAACCAAAAGAGTGAGAAAGTTCTGAGCTTTATACCTCAAAATGAAGCTCCACACTAAGACAATCCCAGATCCAAGGCCTGAAATTCCACTCCTTCTTCTTCAAGACTCCTTCTTCACTCCAAAGTAACTCAAGAATGCTCCCATGGCTCTCTGATGCACTCACAAGCTCTAAGAACGGAAACTAGGGTTTAGGAGGGTTGGTGACTGAGAATGGTGGCTAGGAATGAGGCCATCATATCCTTTAAATAGGGGTCTCACCCTAAATTAGGGGTTTCACTCTGAGCCCAGTACGCCCAACGTACCCTCTGGTACGCCCAACGTACTAGGTGGCTTCAGCGTTAATTTCACGCATATGAGTACGATGAGTGTATACTCGAGTACGCCTCGCGTACTCATTCACCACCTTTTCTCATAAAGGGACTAAAATGGCCAAATACTCAAAAGACCAAGGGTCACGGGGTATACCTGATCTCGGGATGTTACAGAAAGAAATTTTGCTTCCAAATGACATTTTCACCATTGGTTACGGTTCATCAGCTTTGGAAAAGATGAATGAGAGAATGACATTGGTAAGGACATGACAGAACTGATGATGTATGTGTGTATGTGTGTGTGTGAGAGAGAGATAGATAGATAGAGAGAGAGAGAGAGAGAGAGAGAGAGAGAGAGAGAGAGAGAATGAAAAGGAATAAGATACAATGAGAAGGAGAAGTTGAATGAAGAGGAAGAAAATACAATAAGAATGATAAAATCTATCTATTTTTGCTTTCCCTTTCAATCCACCCAAAATTAGGCGGACACAAATCACCTATAATTCTCCATTCCCTTTCCTTCCTAATCCCTCCCTCTCTTTTCCTCAATTTCTAAAAAAAAAACTCAAGAAAATGTCACTCCCTCATAATCCTTTCATTTGTTTCCCTTTCCGTCCTAAAAAAACTAGAGAAAATGTTGTTTGTGAATTCAATTAAGTCACCGAAACTTTTTTTTTTAAAAACTTCAAATACTTCTAGTTTCTTTTATTTATTTAGTTCACTTATCCAACCTTATTCATATTATTTCTAAAAACTGTTTTCCGTTATCATATTGGATTTCTTGTGTCGATCAAGTATTTATCAATGCAATTCAAAGAAGTGTTTGGATGTGTGGTGCTTACAACTATATGGGCTGTGGAATTTTGAAATTCATTGATTTTTTTTTTTTTTTTTTTTTTTTTTTTTTTTTTAATTATGAAACCAAATAAAACATGTTTATTTGATAAGATGGTTTCTCGACTGTTCTTCTGGATTTAAAATAGAAATATTAATTTGAAATTTAGTTGGATTGGTTGATTTTATAACCCTACTAATGTTATTTCTCTTTTTAAATTACTTTTAATTCTAACATCTACCAATTTCATAAAGGCTATGTTGTTCCAAATACAAATAGCGCCACAGAAAGAAAAATAAATATATTTTGTACTTTGTAGGATTGAGTTGTAATTTACTCAAAGTATAGCAAAATTAAATTCAACTTAATCGTTCAGAAACTACAAAATACATGGTTCTTTTAGTGCTCGACTTGACCACAATAACAACTTTTAAATGAAATGTCACTTGATTAGTTTTTGATAATTATATAATTTTATGAAGATAACTTGACTTAAACATAAATATTTGTCAAAAGAATCGTTTGATATTTTATGCTTATCTATTTAGAATAAAAGGTAATGCATATGCTTGAATATAAAAAACCAGGCTTGGACTATTGTTTAAATTATCTTTGGAACAATGCTTCTTGTACAACTTTCTTTTACAACTAACTTTAATTAATAAATAAACACCTTTACAATTTTTATTTATTTATAGTTTTATAGTTTTTTGTTCCTTTGCTAGTAAATAGTTATCATGGAATATTTGAGATTCACAAATTGTTAAATTACGAAATTACCATCATTTTTACTACTATTAAAACCGTGATTAAATTGTTAGATATGACCATTAATTTTCGTGCGAGAGATATTCACAATGACAAGGACCGACGGCCTTCTTAATTTAGAAAGGTTAAAATTCACATGTACATGTAGTGGTATTCAATAGTCTATGGAGTTTTAAAAAGATGTTTGTGGTTTACCTAAAAATGTTTTGATATAAATCCTGACGACATATTTGAATATTATTGAATAATTTAATTATTTGTTTACTTTGCTCCAATAATTATCAAAAAGTTTGGAAGTCCCATGAATATGGAATAAATCTTGAATTTTCGTGGTGTGTTTTTATTTTAGTTAAATTTTCAGTTCCAAATGAGTTTTTTTTGGGTATTGCAATTGTGGTCCTCCATCAAATGGAATGTTTCTTAATTTCATAATTGTTTATATCTTTTTTAATATTATCATAAAGTTCAATCATTGAGGAATATGAAATAGATATTTAAATGGTCTTTTTTAAATATTTAAACATGAATGTCATACTAGATGTTTTATTTGTATTTTCATCCGGTGTGTTTGGTAGTGAATATTTGAAAACCGTTAGCTTTTAGTTTTAAAAAAAAATCTCAATTTAAAGATAAAGTTTGGTTTATAAGGAAAAACATTTAGCTTTTAGTTTAAATAAAAATCATTAAATCTAAATGTTATTTCATGTAATCATTAAAAAAATTATTGAGCTTTATAATCATTTTTCATAATAGCCCTTAAAAATATATTTATGTATTTATATTTTTTAAATAAATGTTTTTTATTTAATCTGAAATATTTAAAAAGCTTTCAGCTACTTTTGGGAAACAATTATATAACAAATAAATGTTATAAATTTAATTTTTTAGTTTCTAACTATCAACTGCGAGGTAATTTTACAAAACACATAAAGTTACTGAAATTTGAATCATGATAAGAATTTACAAAACACATAAAGTTATACAGTGAAATTTGAATCATGATAAGATAAAAAGATTTTTTTTTTTATTCAAGTTAGAGAAAATAATTAATTTTATTTTGTTGTCAAAAATCAGTTTTATCTGATCCTCAAAAGGGTATTTAACGAACAAGTAGGGCGATTTTATGCCTTTTTGCGAAAAAAGAAGAAGTTAAAAAGGAATCATAGCTTTGGAAAATATTTTAGACTAATTATGGTTACTTAGAGCTAATAATGTTTTGTTTAGGGTATTTGAAAATAATCAATGTTATAAAACCTAAATCTTTAGTCGAACAAATATGGTGATCGGTTTGTGTTCAATCGGTTCGACCGTTACGTCGATAGGTTTATATATATATATATATATATATATATATATATATATATATATATATATATATATATATATATATATATATATATATATATATATATATATATATGGAAAAGTGAATATACCCTTAAGGGTATGTAAGCTTGGGTACCCAAACTCATAATAATACGTCGTTTTGTTTGATATATTTAGTATAATATTGTTAAACTTGAATCCTTAACTTCATTTATATTCAATATTTTTAAATTTTCACTATTATCTTCCTCTTACATCATATCTTTTTGTCGAACACTTACTAAGGTATATATATATATATATATATATATATATATATATATATATATATATATATATATATATTATTGTTGAAAATGACAATTATGTAAGAGTAAGATAATCATGAAATTTATAAAAATCTTTAAAGTAATTCAAGTTAGAAGTTGAATTATAAGAACATTGAACAATTACAATGGCTATATATGATACAAAACGATATAGTATAATGTGTTTGGGTACCTAAGGTTATATACCCTTAAGGGTATATTCACTTTTCCCATATATATATATATATATATATATATATATATATATATATATATATATATATATATATATATATATATATATATATATATATATATATATATATATATATATATATATATATATATATATATAAGTTCAATAGAGAACCATAATTATTGGTTCTCGAAGGAACCAAATTTTGTTTTCAAGTTTTAGAGCTTATTCTTTATTGAAAAAAATAACTAAAAATATTTAAATTCATAAATTAACATTGTGAATGTTAAATATATTTTTCGGATTCACCATGTGAATTTAGATTCACATTGTGAATTTGACAAAAAAATAATTTTTTTTATCGAATTTGTTATCATTGGAAAGAGGATAAAAAGTTATTAATTTCTGTATTTTTAGTTTTTTTTTGATAAACAAATATGTTCTAAATGATGAAAAAACGATTGTTTCCTTGGTTGATTATGGTGATCGGTTTCTGTTCAATCGGTTCGACCGTTACGTCGATAGGTTTCTATATATATATATATATATATATATATATATATATATATATATATATATATATATATATATATATATATATATATATATATATATATATATGGAAAAGTTCTCTAAGGAACCAAAATTTGTTTTCAAGTTCTAGAGTTTATTGTTTATCGAAAAAATAACTAAAAATATTTAAATTCATAACTTAACATTGTGAATGTAAAATATATTTTTCAGATTCACCGTGTGAATTTAGATTCACATTGTGAATTTTCAAAGATTCACATTGTGAATTTGATGAAAAAAATAAATTTTTTTATCAAATTTGATATCATTGGAAAGAGGATAAAAGGTTATTAATTTCTGTAATTTTAGTTTTTTTTTATATAAAATATATTCTAAATGTTGAAAAAAAAGATTAGTTCCTTGATTGATTATGATTGTCTATTGAACCTCACTCTATATATATATATATATATATATATATATATATATATATATATATATATATATATATATATATATATATATATATATGGATTCGATTCTTGTGAATACTCATTTTACATTGAGGACTCGTGATATAAAATAAATACAAATCATAAAATCGAATATAAATCTATGTCCGGTAGAAAAAAAAATTGTATCATTAAAATTGATCCATGATTCACTTTTAATTTCTTATTTTGCATCATAATGATTCATGATTAAATTTTAACAATCTAATTTTTTTTTTTCAATTTTTTTTTCTCTCAGACATAGATCTATGCTCGATTTTATAATTTGTATTTTTTTTAGACTTTTTTTTTTTTTTTTAATTTTTTTTGAAGATGTGTTATTTTCAAAGAAATCGAAATAGATGTTAAAAAAACCACCAAAGTTTATTAAACAAAATGATTCATATTTGGTTTATAGTCTTTCATTGTTTTTTTTTAACTATATATGTGAAATTTTTATCACCTTTTATTGTTTTGAAAAAAAAATACCTGACAAATACTAGTAAAATGATAAATTATATGAATCGGTTTAACAAATAGATAAACATTAGTGTTAGAAAAAAAAAAGTTAATCATTGAAATAACTATTTGATAAAAAAATTTGTCAAATAAAATATAATAGAAAAATGATGTGACAAAAAACATCATTTGGAAATGTTAATACAATTTTAATTTTTCATTATTTATAAATAATTTGATTTATGAAATATATAAAGAGTTACTGTATAAAAGTAATTATGAAAGATAAAGCTATTTGGTTACATATAACTTTAAACACATAATGTCACACGAATTATTTAGAAAACACAATTCTTAACACTTAAATGATAAATTGCATAGAAAGTAAATCTTGATAAAATTAGTAAGATTAAACATTAATAAATAATCAAAACATATAATTGAACAGCTCCAAACTTTTTAAAATAAATCCAAGGTCTTAATTATTCTATAATGAAAAAGAAATCGATTAAAAAACATCAAACACATTTCATTAATTATAAATGGCGATTAGATAGGTTAATAATGGACAAATGGTGGGCCCAATCACCGGCCCATGACCTCACTGTTCCATTTTCTTGATTTTGACGCCACCATGATAAATGATAAATTAATCGACTTTGTCTGTTAAGATAAAGACTAATTAACATTTTTTTATACTAAACTGAACTATTTTTTTATTCTAAATATTTCAACAAAAATGTTAAATAATGATGGATTTTTTATAGCATATATGTGTCGGAACAAAAAATCTAATTGTGATATGAGATTTGGGAAAACAAATGATTGATTCTTTTATGTTTTTTCTTGGAAACAAATGATTGATTCAAAACATAATTAAAAAAAGAATATCCAATCATCGATCAAAGGCAAATGTTGATAACAATAAAAATAAAAATAATCATACTATATAATTCGATATTAGTTGTGTGATTAATATGTTATACGAGATGATTAAAACAAAATGTTAAATACGAAAGAGTAAACGGAAAGTTTATTTGAATTTGAAATTTAAATTAAATCAAATTATATGAAAAAATTAAAAATATAAAAAATGAACATACGAAAAATAAATAAACTAAAATTACGTGTTTAGTTGTCAGAATTGTAGACTAAACATGTTAATCATTACAAAATGTTAATTTCGAAGGTTTAAATTGTAATTTATTAGTAATGGAAATTACAATTTGAAATTTGAAATTAATATAGGCAGTATGGTATATTTAATTTATGGAAACTAAATTAATGATACATTGAAAAATAAAAAATGAAATAAATGACAAATGAAAAATAAATATCTTAAAATTATAACAAAATAACATGTAACCAATTGAATAAGAGAATAACATATAACATAATTGATCTTTATTTATTAGTATAGCTGTGTATTTGATGTATGCTACAAAATAGTCTCAAACTAAAAAAAATGAAACATGAACAAGTTATGTTTTTTAGACTCTTTTCAAGTTATGTTTTTAAGAATGTTTTTCAAATTCTTTAACAAACCTTTTATAAATCTCACAACTAAATAAGGCAAAAATTAGAGTACCCCAACCCTAATAAGAAAGATAGGAATTACGAAAAATAATAACTAAATAAAAACAATCGAAACATTTAAAGGAAAATTTTACTGTAGCGTTTCAGGTAATTTTCATTTTAGCATTGATTCCTTAAAAATCTTGCAAAATTGGTCCCTACGTTGGGCGTACGAGATGGGTACGTCGAGCGTTGGTCCTTAAAAGATGGTCGCGAAATCCGTCACGTACGTTGGGCGTACGCAAGTAGAGGACAAACCCTAATTTTTAGGGTTTGGACCTTATTTAAAGAACTTTATGGCCTCAAACATTTCCTTACCTCTGGTCTCCATCCCTCTTAACCCTCATCTTGAAACCATAATCCTTGTGTGCAAGTTTTGAAACTCTTGACTGTTATTTTAGGGTTCTTGGTGGGTGAAGAAAGATCCTGGAAGAGGTGTTGTTGTACTCAAGCTATTGGATCCATATTCTACTCATCCTTGTGCGTCTCCAGAAGGTATAGAGTTCAAATCTTGATGCTTCCCTTGCTAGATGTAGTTAGGGTGCATGTTTTGGCCTTTTTGTCCCAAAAACCTTGATCTCTTGAGTATTGTTCTTTTTAGACCTTTTGAGTTGTCCTTTCAAGCATTTTAGAGGCTTTATTATCATAAAACTTCAAGCTTGGTCCTTGATATTTATCCAGGCAAGAGTTATAGAAGTTTAGATAATGATATAAGTTTTAGGGTTTTGTATTCTAGCTTCCCTGTTGCCATGCAAAGGCATAAAGGTTGCAACTTTATGGCTTTAGACGTTTTATTAGGCTTGGATCTAAAGTTTGGATGTTAAGTCTTAACCAATTAAGACCTTATATTGGAGTTTGGAACTCAGGCGATTACGTTGGGCGTAACCATAGGTATGTTGTGTGTACTGTATAATTAGCTGGTATCCCTTACGCATTAAATGTTATACGCGGGCTGAAATGGGTAGTATGCAGGGCGTACTACTAGGAAACCCTCTTGGGCCTTTTAGGCCTTGAGCCATTAGGGGTTTTAGGCTATGCCTAGTTGGATCCTGAATATAAAGGGCAAAATGACCTTTTGCCCTTAGATAGATAAAAGTTAATTAGACCTTCGTTTATGGATTAATCTAGATTATTAATTTGGATTGTTATTAAGTTATGTATAGTGTTAGCAGCCGTGCTAGCAGCAGCTCGAGTGTACAATTCAGTTATCTTCAGTTAAAGGTGAGTCTTCTTCCCGCACTAGTAGATTAAAGGCACCAAGGCAGGCCCACTGATTTATATGTGTAAGATATATGTCATTATGTGACTATTACTTATGCGATTGTATGATATATGCGTGGAGCCGATGTAGGTTCAGAGTCATTATGTACTCGTGGTTGATACGGACTCGGGGGTTTATACGAACCCGAAACAACTAATTATTGTTACATAGGGTTAATACGGACCTGACACAACTACCTGTTCTTATATTTATGTGTATAGTGTATTTTGGGGAAGCACACTAATATTTGTGCTTATAGATATGTTATTGGTTTCAAGTACTTCCGGTCTAAAAGGGAAGAGGTCGACGTGCTCCCTCATGATTTTCGCATTTTATGATCTTTGTTACTTTGATACTTTGTGATGGTTATATTTGGATGTTTCGAGATATGTTGTAACATCCCAAATTCAATGCTAAAATTTTCATTTTTCAAAAAAAAAAAAAAAACTCAAAACCATAAATGTTTACAACCTTTGTTTCCAAAGTGTAAATAGTCACAAACCAGAGCATCCCAAAATGAAATCTATAAAAAACAAAAGGATGTGCATGATCAGGCATTCGCCTTGACCCGATCATCTAAAGCACCTAAAAATATGAAACCAAATTGTAAGCACAAAGCTTAGTAAGTTCCCTCCCCCAAATTCCACCACACAAACATATAACGTCATGTATACTGGGTCCACAGCTAACAGACTGGATTACCCTCGAGCCTACAACATGAGTCTGGCTTGCCTTCTGGCCCACAACTCATGTATGGCTTGCTCTTGAGCCCACAACATAAGTCAGGCTTGCCATTTTGGCTCAAAGCTTATGTGTGACTTGCTCCCGAGCCCACAACATAAGTCTGGCTTACCTTACAGGCCCATAGCTTGTATCTAGATTGCTCCCATGTCGACATATACATATCATATAACATGTATCCAGTAAACAGATAATCATATAACCACTCAGACAAACAGGCAGATCTAATTATCACTACTGCATGGCAACATCCTATATACCAGGATACAAATATAACAGATCACTACAACATAACAACATCCTCAATACTAAGATACATAACCTAGTGGGCCACCATTGGTGCCTTCGACCCACAAGTACAGTGACAAAAACTCACATGAATGGAAGAATTCAGAAACACTGCGATACGATCCCTTTTTCTGCATTACTTGTACCTGTGAACCTACTAGCACCCGAACCAGATAAAATCTAGATCAATAACCCAAAATCCTCAAGTTTAACCTAAAGTCAAACTTGATCAAAAGTCAACGGTCAACAAAAGTTAAAGTCCAAGACTGGTTGTGTATGCCCAGTTATTCCACGTACGCCCAATGCACGTGATTCAAGTCCAATTCGCCAAGCATACTACCAGGTATGCCCAACATACTCTGGTTGATCCCAACATTCCATTAAGCATTTTATCCATTTATACCTTTTGCCCAAAGCTATGATCTAGACTCAAAACATCGACTTAAGTCATAGAGTTTCCACCTTTAGGAATTCACTTTGCTAGAAAAGGCCCACAAGCTAAAACTAACTTATTAATAAATTAAGACATCATAACTCCTGCATGGAAGGGATAAAAGGACCAATATCACATTTTTATGGTTCATAATAGCTCCATAATTGATTAAGTTTCCATCTTTATCCATTAGAATGGTCCATGCAACCAAGATCTAGTTTTTTAAGTTTCAAAGGGACCAAAAGTGCATCTTTGCTACTTTATCCATTAAGTCTAAGTTTCAAACCATTAAATTAGAATCAAAATGATATTTAGATGGATAAAGTTTCCGAATTTACGCATAACATGGTCACAAACTTTCAAGATCTAAAATTTATGCACTAAAGTGACCAAAATCTCATAACATCCAAAACTAGCTAGATCTAACAAATACATCATCAACATTCAATCTTTATACCTCCATAAGAAAGATCAAGGTGAACAAGGTTTGGATCTATAAGATCCAATGCAACCAATACTTCTCTAATGAGCTCCTTGCTATCCAAGATGCACTAAGTACACTCCAAAGCACTCAAAACCACCTTCTTTTGCTCACAATGTTCAAACTAGGGTTAGGGTTTCAGGGGAGGGTGTTGGAGAGGCAGAGGCTGAGAATGGAAAGGGTTTGGGGGAGTTAAGGAGCTTAAATAAGGCTCAAAACCCTCAAATTAAGATTTGGCATCTAATCGTGTACGCCCAACATACCAAATGGTATGCCTAACATACGTTCTTGAATACACATTTTGATCAGCTAGTACGCCTAGCTTACATTGAGTACGCCCAACGTACTACAACCTCTAACACCAAATATATAAAAAAAACTATAACTTCTTTGATTCAACTCCAATTTTGGCTTTCTTTATATCCATAGAAAGGTATTGAAGAGCCCCATAATATTATGTTGATATCTTGGATTAAAAACTTCACGAACAAAAATCCATATTTCATGCAAGGCTCCCAGACTGTGATTTTTCCTTTTTATACCCTTTGGTCCGAGACATAATTCAAAGGTTAAGATCTCGAAACCATCATTGTCTCCTTCCAAAAGGTCTAAACATTACATCCTTACGGCCCAAAGCCTTTACAAAATCGACTTCCAAACCATAACCCTAAAATAAGAAATGACAGGAAACAGGTGTTGGATTAGGTGTCTAAGCCCATAACCATAATAGGTATGTAACTAACCTGATAGTAGCATGGACCTTTTGGGTTGCCTTCACCATAACAATCTGATAGGATGGATATTTGAGAAAAAGGTTATTAGTGATTTATTAATACATTATGTGTATAATATATTAATGGAGAAATCATATTATTTAATTAGTATTGATCAAGAATTAATTTGGAATTAATTTACTGATCAAAAGAGACTAATTAAATTAATAGGGACTAATTATGTAAATTAGTGATACATATTATTTGGTCTATTAATCCATGGTGGACTAAGTTTATGTGAGAGTCCATGAAGAGTTAGTCCATATGGGTTATTGGATCATAAGCTTAAGTGTAAGAATTAGGGTTACATATGAATCTTGGAATTCTACACTATATATATGTAACCCCTTGGCCAAAATCGAACACACAAGTATTCTAGCAAGAGTATAGCCGATTTTAGGGTGTTCCTAACCTCTCTCTCAAGTCCTCCAATTGTTGGTGGTGTTTGTGACTTATTAGAGGAATCACACTTGAGGTGCTAAGATCTTGAAAGGCCAAATTCAATAAGCTACAACAAGAGGTACTCTTCTAACTAGTTTTATGATTAATATATCAAGTTGTATGATAGATAGGCTTCATGCTTTGGAATAATTAAAGTTGCATGTATAACTAGAGAAAACTTAGATCCAAAGCATTAGGGTTGTATGTCCACCATAGGGATGTTATAGTGCTCAAAACCCATCAACAGGATGTTACAATTCTCCCCCACTTAAATTAGATTTCGTCCTCGAAATCATCTCTCTCTTCCACTTCATGATTCAACCCCTCACAATAAATAAGATGTCCGAAAACCCAAAGACTTGATCTGCACAAAACCTTCTCATCCAAACGTCGTCATGCTAATCCGCACCTAAGTGCACCATCGCAACGAAAAATAACTTATCATATACTAAACTAGACCACACTCCTACTCGACTCCGACAGCCCAACTCAACTATCCACTGACAACACTCGGACTCACCCCTGATCCACTATAACCCAAATTGCATCAAATCCTTTGGTTGTTCGAGGTAACTTAATGAGGAAATCCATGGTAATAAGGTGTATAAGGACGATCAATCCAAGAATTCACACATTGCATCAAAATTCCCCATTAGCTTAGGTGTACATCCACCTAACAAAACACTCGAGATATCTACAACGAACTTCATGACTCAAGATTCCATAACTGATACCCAACCTTCGTAACCAAAATCCTAATAAAAAGCCCACAAGAAAATGGGTTTCATAATTCAAACACTTCGCAAGGGACTTCTCACACACAAATATTACTCCCAACACCCTTTAACTATCCACATGATCCAAATCAGTTGGTCAGTGAGTCTCCTGTCTTCCAACAATTCACTAACACCGAAAGTACCATACACAAAAAAATAAATAACCATGATCACTGGGCCTGCAGCCTATGTCTGGAAAACCCCTACAAGCTCTTCAACATAAGTCTGAATTGCTTCCGAGCCCACAACATCAATGTGGAGTTCCCTTCTTGGACCTCAACCATGTTTGGAATGCTCCCGGTATCACACTGATCTTGTCGTTATTCCATCACTTCCCTGAAAACTCATGTCCAACACCATGGGGGCCTAAAGATGCTCAACCTCATTCCACCTCCTCGTAAGAACCCAATCAACATCCCTCTCAACGCTAATTGAACACAAAAATACTATACTCTTTTACCACACACAATTCCTTTCACAGTACATGCTGCTACCAACGCAAAATCCGACGAAAACATGGTTACACACGACTAGACATATCAATGGGACGGGTTTGGAGAGAATTTCCTTTGATCCAAACCCTTAAAATTATTAAAAACATGACCGTACCTGCTCTAATAACCCTCAAGGTTTTATGTAATCAAATCCATACTCATATCTACCGAATCAATGTATACCCGACCCATTAACTCGACCCTTTTTGTAACACCCTGTTTTGGTTCGTTTCATAATTAAGGGCCATGACCTGAGGATCAAGTATAATAAGGATTCGGGCCTTGGGAAAGAGAGGTTTAGAGCCATTTGGTGATGGATATTGTAGGTTGTGGGTACCGAGTGTTCGGTTTGTGTTTTGGAGCTATAGGACATATCGGTAAAGTGATAGCATAGACCTTTTATGAATTTTTGATTTAAGTTTGGAAAGTTTTAAGGAAAAATAGAGTTGATAGGATTTTAGATCTCCTCATTACCTTTCCGTGGATATAAGGATCGTCGAATTTGGACTGAATGAAGAAGTTATAGCCTTCAGAAATTTGGAGGTTTTAAGGTTATGTCTAATACACTAGCCGTATAGGGAGTACACCGCGTGTACTAGGTTGGGCGATCGTGGGTGCAACATGAGTATGTTGGGTGTACCAGGAGTATGTAGGGCGTACTCCAGTAAGGTGTAAACCCTAATTCAGGGTCTTGGAACCTATTTAAAGTCCTTAACTTATGTTTAAACTCTATTATCTTCAACCTCCATCAACCTTAACCCTAAAAACGAAACCCTAGCTTGTTCTTGAGTGTTCTTGAGCTTTGGTGGTTAACTTTTGGTGTTTTTTTCTCAATTTGAAGAAGAAGGAGCTTGGTGTTCAAGCATTGGTTGGGGTGGAGCTCTTAGATCCAAAGTCTTCATTCATTTTGCTAGAATTTGAAGGTGTAAAGTTTCTATCTTGGTAATTCTTTATGTTAGATCTAGTATAGGGCTTGTTTTGGGCATATTATGGTCCCTTGAGTCATTCTTGTGAGTATGGGCTACTCCAAGAGCTTAGAATGCTGTATCTTAGCATTTCTAAAGCTGTTACTCATAAAAATGTCATCTTGATGAGTTTGGATGAACCATGTGAGAGTTGGTGTTCATATTATGGATATAGATGAATAAAAACAAGTGTTGGGTCCCATTAAGACATGCAAAGGAGTAAAGTTGCCAACTTAATGTGTTAAGACATTATTTAGGATCAGATTCGAGAAGTGGACTTAGTGGCTTAACCATTTAAGCACTTAATAGAGAGATTGGGATGTTGTGTAGTACATAGGGCCTACCCAACTCATACGTCGTGCGTACTGGCCAAAGGAGGCGTACGCTGGGTGTACTCAGTCATTTAACTTTTGTGGTTTGGGCCATATGTGGATCATTAGGGTTTTGCGCTTTGTTGGGCCACTAGCCTTTCTGACTTTGGGTAAATGTGATGCTTTGGGCCTCCTTGGATTTAGGCCCATATTATACTTTGAGTGTCCTTTAAGAAATGGGGCACTATTAGGATTTTAGTTCCATTGAGTTTGGGCCGTGGTCTTTGACCTAGTCGAGGGGAAGGGGAAAAGAGCATTTTACCCTAGGAGTCGGGATTTGTGAATTAAGTCTAAATTATGGTTATGACCTGATCAATGATCATGATTGTATTTGATTGGTTAGCACAAGGATTCTCCGGTCCAGTAGTTTGAGCATCAGTTGGGTTGTCAGCAAACTAGGGTGATTTTCCTTCACTGTATCCGTGGGTCGAAGGCACTAATGTCGACCCACTAGATTATACTGTTGGGTTTTGAGCAATCTAACACTTCCTAAGTGTGCATGCAACCCTAATAAACCTTGGATCTATGTTTGTCTAAATACATGCAAAATAATAATTTTCCAAGGTTTATAACCTATCTAACATGACATGGGGAACATTTCAACATAAAAGAGTTAGAAGAGATTACATACCTTTTGGTGAGTTTGGTTCTAAGGAGTTTGAGGGCCAAGCACCAATAGTGTGAATGCCTCAAATGGAATCACAAACACCACAAACGCTTGGAAAACTTTGAGAGAGTATACACCTTGTATAAAACCGGCCACACACATGCACACACACACACACTAGTTCACTAGTTTTCACTTAGGCTTCATTTCATGCTCCATAAGCATGTTTATATAGTGTGCATGGTTAGGGTGAAACCCTAATAACCCATGTCTTTTCCTTTCCAAGGATCCATGGGTTAAAAGCTCCATGGATCATCCATGGATTTCCATATAAGCCTAGCCCATTAACAAATGAGTATTAGCCCACACTATATAAAACAAATAGCCCATAATCTAATTAGTCTTCCTTTTAATCTCTAAATTAATTCATAATTAATTTAAGACTAAAACTAATTAAATAACGTAACTTTATATTAATATATCATAACTAATAATATATTAATAAACATATGTGTATAACTCTCATAAAATTATCCATAATAGTTTGGATGAGATGCAACCCAAATGGACCATGCCGGTCGGGTCAAGTATATACCAAATAAGTTATGGACTTAGACACCTTATCCAACAGACTCCCACTTGGATAAGTCTAATAACTGTATTTGCCTATAACTTCAGGAACCAACCAACAATCGTAGCTCTCGAAAACTTCCTCGAACTATGAAGACTCTGTCGAACTATGAAGCGCCATTTTAGATAAGTGATCACATAATCCTCTGTTCTCATGATATCAGCCGAACAAACACATCGAACTATGTCTTGCTTATTGTCTAGCAGTTGTTTCTCGATTTTCCAATTTGTTTGACGAAGAACTTCACTGAACACATCGGTTTAGTTCTGACCAGGCCTGGTACATGGGTCAACACAAAATCATCGAGGGGCCCAGATATCGCTTCTATTTCTAGAAGGAACAGATAAACTTCGACTGATATGCTTGTTCTACTACTTATCGAATTGTACACAAAGACACGTTTTATAACATCAAGTTACTGATGCGTTTACGTGCAATCAATGCACAACCAACTCATAGGTAACAACTCATATCTCTAGGTTTAAAGATTTATATGATATTATCGTCTCACGATCACTCGAGATAAATTCCATGAAGTGATACAAGTGAGCGTGCGTTTATACCAATACTCATAACTTATGAGTACTCATGAATGTTGCAGCAACCATTGCCATGTCTAAACACCTTTAAGGCATCTACAAACCCAATTCATGACAATCTTGATTCATACCTACTTCCGACGTATGATCGATTGTGGAGGTTTGAATAAATTAATTATTCTGGAAGTCAAAACATGCAAAACTGAAACAATAGTAAATAATTGACAATGATAGTAACACTTTACTCATAAATAAATCACAAATTTTATTCATCATCAAACGTCGATTACATTTTACAAGTTTCAGGAAAACTATCTAATCTGTAAAACTAATATCGTCCCTCAGCCCGATGCGTCTTGCATGCTGAAAATGCTTAACCCTTGTCAGTCCCTTCGTAAGGGGATCTGCAGGATTCTCATCCGACGATATCCTCCTTGTCACAAGGAGTCCTTCTTCAATCTTGTGTCTTATGAAGTGATATTTTCTGTCAATGTGTCGGGATCTGCCATGATCTCTGGGTTCCTTGGCTAAGATAACCGCACCATTGTTATCACAGAAAATCTCTATAGGTTCCTTAACAGCTGGTACAACTCCAAGGTCTCCAATGAAGTTCTTTAGCCATATCGCCTCCTTCGCTGCTTCACTCGCTGCTATATACTCTGATTCACGAGTCAAATCAGCCACCGTCTCCTGCTTGGAACTCTTCCAAGAAATTGCCCCTCCATTTAAGGTAAAGATCCAGCCCGACTGAGAGCGGAAATTATCCCTATCAGTCTGAAAACCAGCATCACTATACCCTAATACTTTCAAGTCATCACTGCCACCAAGGGTAAGGATCCAATCCTTAGTCCTCCGCAGGTACTTGAGAATGTTCTTTACCGCTGTCCAATGAGCCTTGCTAGGGTTCCCCTGATACCTGCTGACCATGCTCAAAGCAAATGCCACATCAGGACGGGTACAAGTCATAGCATACATGATCGAGCCAACTGCGGAAGCATACGGTAATTGGCATATCTCAGCTATCTCTGCCTCTGTACTCGGACTCTGAGTCTTACTCAGTTTGGTATTGCTTTGGATCGGTAAATCTCCTTTCTTGGAATTCTCCATGTTGAACCTTTTCAACACCTTATCCAAGTAGATACTCTGACTAAGTCCAATTAGTCTTCTACTCCTTTCTCTTAATATCCTTATCCCTAGGATATAGGTAGCCTCCCCTAGGTCCTTCATAGCAAAGCACTTCCCAAGCCAGGACTTAACCTCCTGCAAGGTTGGGATGTCATTTCCTATGAGTAGTATGTCATCCACATACAATACCAAGAAGCTAACTATACTCCCACTAGCTCTGACATACACGCAAGACTCATCTTCGCTTCTCGAGAGGCCAAACTCTTTTACCTTCTCATCAAAACAAAGATTCCAGCTACGAGATGCTTGTTTTAATCCATAAATGGATTTCTCAAGCTTTCATACTCTATTAGGGTACTCTGCACTGACAAAACCCTCTGGCTGATTCATGTACACATCCTCAGCCAGCTTTCCATTAAGGAAAGCGGTTTTGACATCCAGTTGCCATATTTCATAATCATGAAATGCTGCAATGGCTAACATAACCCTAATAGACTTAATCTTTGCTACCGGCAAGAAGGTTTCATCATAATCAATATCTTGAGTTTGAGTAAAACCCTTCGCAACCAGTCGAGCCTTATAAGTATGCACTTTTCCTTCCATGTTTGTCTTCTTCTTGAAGATCCATTTGCACCCGACTGTTTTACGGCTTGGTACATGGTCAACCAAGTTCCAAACTTGATTGTCATACATGGACTGTATCTCGCTGTCCATAGCCTCCTTCCATTTAGCAGACTCCGGGCCTGCCATGGCTTCCTTAACACTGCTGGGTTAATCTAAATTTATCAGTGTACTATTACTAATAAACGTATCACCTTCCGTAGTAATATGAAAACCATAATAAAACGAAGGTGTGTTCCTAACCCGTGTGGAACGCCTCGGAGGTACAGACTCGTCAGCTGGATCAACAGGAGATGATTCTTGAGGAAAGTATGGATAGGTGTGGAAGGTAGTATTGGGCCCGTGCAACTGAACGTATAGGATCCATACAAGACTCAAGGAGAGTCATGAAGAATCTAGGAAGCTGGTGTGATGAGGAATATTTGGGTATGTTTTGATCATGTGTGCGATTGCTTTTCAATATGACGATGAATACACATATAGAAGTTTCAGGTTATGGTTCAAGCTCTGGTTATGAACCATGTTTGATTGAGGAGATGGAAGGTATCTTTCACACTAGTCCCTATCCCATAAGAGCCAAGGTTCAGTTTGCCTTGGATCTGTTGTATCGTGTAGCAAGGAGTTGTTGGAAATTGATTTCACAATCTATTACGCTTATTGAGTTGGAGGTTATGTCTTAGGAGGATTTTGTGATCTGGTTTAGGGCGGAGGTTACACCACTGTCAAATTGCGACCGTTGGCAAGGGAGTTTGTGAGCATGTCAGGGTGCAAGACCCGAAATTGTAACAACTCGAAGTTTTCTATCGTCGAAAACTTGTTCTACCCGTGAGATTTCGCCGTTAGTCGATCCGTTTCGTTCTCGCTTTGGGTTAATTAATTAAATTTATACGTTTATTATAATTTAATGAGTGTTCAAATCCCTTAGGAACTCGTAAAATTAACCCAAAAGTATTCATTTCAAAAAGTTAGAAACATTCCCGCCGGGTGACGGTAACTTAATCGGGTGCGTCCAAAAGCTCCGTTTAATGCTGGTATCGGGTAGAATTTCACCGTGACCAAGTTTTAGGAACTATATAAACGTGTTAAACCTTTCATTTGAAGCTTTTTCCTTCTCTCTCTACTCTCTCTCTAACCTCTCTCCTAAAATCCAAGATTTAGGGTCCAAAACTCAATTTTAAGGTCTCAAATCCTTATGGTAACTTCCTAACCTCATAGTATAGGTTATTTGACTTCCAAATTCGAGGCTTAATCAAGAAATAGGGCACAAAGTATGAGTTTACGGCCCAGGAAGGTACCTACGTCGTAAACACCAAAATTGAAGGGTTTTGAGCCCTTAAACCCCCCTTGACAATTTTGGGACCTAGATATGGCTAAATGACTTCAAGATATGGACTCTAAACATTTAAAACATGGATTTTGTGAGGTTTGAAGGAGTTTACGGCCAAGGCATGTGCTTGGGCCGTAAACTCATATAAATAGGGTTTTCTTGACCTTAAACCCTTCCAAATCACAAACAAGGCTTAGATATGAATTATAGAATATTGGTATTAACATTTGGACACCTTAAACATAATTTTTGGGGGATTTGTGTGAGTTTACGGCCAAGGCATATGCTTAGGCTGTAAACTCCTTATAAATGAGTATAAATTCAATTCTAAGGTGTTAGAAAGCCATCCAACACCACCAAAAGCCTTGGAATAAATCAAGGGACCAACCAAAAATAGTTTTAAGGCTTTAAACATATCAAAACCCCACAAATGAGAGTTTACGGACATAGAACATGCTTCCTGGCCATAAACTCCCAAAATCATGCCAAATGGTGCCCAAAATTCATTTCTAGGCTTGTGGGAATTTTTAGCAATCACATGTGATTTGTTTGGAAACCAAAAACACAATCTTTCTTGAGTAATTAGGAGTTTACGGCCAGGAGCCTATGCTAGGCTGTAAACTCCCTTAAATGGGTCATTTTAATGTTTAAAATCCATTCCAAGACTTTAATCCAAACCTAGAAAAATTCCCTTAAGTGATTCAAGCCATTTTTGCCCTTAACTCACCCCACCATGAGTTTACGGCCGTAAACTCATGGGTAGAGGGTCTTGTGGCCATAAACTCCTTATGGAGTGTTTCTTTGATGTCCCAACTCATTATGCTAACTATATGTGTCCCTAAACGCCACCCGGGTCCCTCCAAACACTTGTATCGGGGTGTTTTTGCGACTAGAAACAATTGTCCTTATCAAATAACCAATCTAAGTCCTAATTAGATACAAATGTGTATCTTTACATTACACTTAGGAACCTCGTGTGTTTGCAAGCCCCAGAACAACACTTAGCATCCGAATTCGCCACATTTCTCGTCCGGTGAGTTCATACCCCTACCCCTTTTCAACTGTTTTCACTGTTTTCAGGGGGGAATACAAGCAAAAGTACAAGGAAATCTTGTACTCAAACTTATTGTTTTTTCAGTTTAATCATTTTTATTCTGTATGTTCTAATATCAATAACTGTGTTTATCAAATAGTTCGAATTACGAATTTAGCTTTCAAACTAATCATAGATTTCTCGATAAAATGCTCTAATCTAAACTATGTTTCATAATCTATGAATAACTTATACTAATTTCGAATTATAACTAATTACGAAAGCGAAAACGAATACGAAGCTATAACTAGGAATAGGACGAATACGAAACTATAATTAGGAACAGAACGAATAACGAAACTACAACTAGAAACAGAACGAATAACACATCTATAACTAGGAACAGAATGGATAACGAAACTATAATTAGGAACAGAACGAATACAAATACGACTGCGAATAGTATTAGGAGTAGGATTAGGGATAGGAATGAGACTACGAATACGAATACGAATACGACTGCGAATACGAATACGAATACGCATAGTAATAGGAGTAGGAATAAGGAAACGAATACGGTAACGAATACGAATATGAACACGAATAAGTACAATTACAACTAATTAAGAATAAGAACACGAATATGAAGATGTGAATCTAAGTACATTCCGAGATATTATCATTAGGATATTAGCATACCTAGTTAACACAATAGGTACAAATGGAAATAAATCAGTATATCGAAATCAAATAACTAACAATTACTTTTAGGAAAGTACGGGACTTTCCTGGGGAAAACAAAACATTACCTAATCACGTTTACATCTTTTACATCTTTAACATCGTTCACATTAGAAACCAACATGCAGGAAAGCATGGGGCTTTCCTGGGTAACACTTATATAACTAGAAAGAGTAGCAAACTGATTAACATTACATCTTTCACAATTAGTAATATACAATTAGGAAAGTATGGGACTTTCCTGGGATCATAGTTAAACAATCAGAACCGTATAACCTAACAATCCATCAAACTTCTCTTTTAAGAAAATATGGGATTTTCTTGGATAACAACTTTTTGGTAAACTAAAGGAAACTCGTACATTTTCACAAAGCAAATATCTTATGAACTCACCAACTTTATGCTGATTTTCAAACTGCTTGTATTTTCAGGTCAACTTTAGACAGGTACCTAGTGAATCTTTTGGAGAAGACGGAGCGCACAGAAGACTCGTCTCTACTTTTGTTCATATATACTATGTATTACGAATGTACAACTTTACTTTTGAACAAATGTAAACTTTGATATGTAATGTAATGGTTGTTTACTTTGCTTACTATGTACATTGGATTTGATACTCAACTTGGAGTCAACCCCGGAAACGTTTCCGCCTTCGGTTTTTGGGGTGTGACAGAAATGATGCGATTACCAGAGCCGTGAATGGGAGATTGATTTGGGCACCTCGGGAAGAGAAAGACAGAGCAGGTTTAGATAGTAGTGGGCCAGGAAAAGAGGCCCATGACTTAGGATTCATGGTTGGGAGGCCAGTAGGGTCAGGGCCGTTGTACCAAGTGTGGGAGGACCCATATGGGAGGCTGTCGGGAGACAGGGAGGACATGTTTTGGTTGTAGAAAAATGGTTCATTTCGGTAGGGATTGACCTTGAGAATCGATCTCGATATGTTTTCGTTGCAACCAAGTGGGCCATAAGAAGGCTGAATTTTTGGAGTTGATAAGAGGAGCAGTGAGAGCACCTGCTCCAACTACTCTGAGGAGTACAGAGTACTGATGGTCGCGAAGGCATTATGGAGGATCCTGGACCAAGGAGATGAGCATTGTAGTTACAGACTGAGGGGATCTGAGTTCCACCAGTTGACGCCGCATGTATGAGCCGTATTCCTTCCTTCATGTTCTTATCAAATGTATTTATGGTTTTATGATTGTGTGTGAGATGCAATATGTGGATTATATAAGTCTCCATCTAGAAATTAGGGTTTCATCATGATGGTCTTGAGAATCTTCTTATGCCATTTTGCATACAGTGGACTGTGTTTAGAAGAGGATTGAGTATCCGGCTTAGAAGATCAGCAACCGACCCAATCATTAATGGTATCAACAAAAATTCAAAGAATCCGCAAGGTGGTCATGTCGAGTTTGATTGCAGTATATGTGAAGGTTCTTCATGGTTTTGAGGCAATGAGGAATGGGTGTGATTGTGGGTGTAAGATCGATAGTTTTCAAGTTCACACCTTCAAAACGAGGTTAGTCGCAGGTTCGCATGGTAAGTTACTCTAAGTGTAAGTGAGTTATGGAGTCGGTTGGGTAACCGCTTCGATATTTGAGATGTTGTTCTCCATCATCTGACCAATCACCAAGGACTAGTAGTGGTTTCAACGGATGGTGCCTAAGGATCTTGTGATTCGTTGAATTATTAGGAATGATCATCCGGTCTTGGAATGTGTAAGAACTAGGCTTGGCTAGTCAAAGAAAGCTAGCTGTTGTACAGCTCAGGTTACCGACTGTGTTTACCTTTGAAAAAAATTATGAAAATAACTTTGAAACAAATTTTTTCTTGAAACAATTTTAAAAACTGTTACAGATCCTTAGCTTGAGATTGGATTCACACGAATGGTAATCCAGTTCACTTAATCCAGGGCTCTGATAGCAACTTGTAACTTCCCAAATTCCAAGGTAAACTTTTCATTTTTCAAAAACAACCCAACCCATAAATGCTTACAAACATAGTTTCCAAAGGGTCAATAATCACAAATCAAAGCATCTCAAAATCAAATCTCATAAACACTGAAGTATGTGTTGGCCAATCCTTTTTTCCTTGCCCTGATCATCTAAAGTACCTGAAAACAAGAAACCAAACTGTAAGCATGGAGCTTAGTGAGTTCCCCCAAAATACCACCACACAAATATATAACATCATGCATATTGGGTCCACAACTAACATACTGGATTACCCCAAAGCCCACAACATGAGTCTGGCTTGGCTTCCGACCCACAATTCATGTCAGGCTTGCTCTTGAGCTCACATCAAAAGTCTGGCTTGCCTAACTGGCCCACATCTTATGTCTGGCTTGCTCCCGAACCTACGACATAAGTTTGGTTTGCCTTACTGGCCCACAAATTATGCCTGGATTGCTCCCAGCTTTGTTGGCTTCCTCACAGAGTAAGATTTCCTCAGCCCTCCATTCCATGTCGACATATACATAACAAATAACATGTATCTAGCAAAAAGATAATCATATAACCAATCAGACAGACAATTAGATCTATAGATCATTGCCATATAACAACATCCTATATACCAGGACACAGATCTAACAAATCGTTACAACATAGAAACATCTTTTATACTAGGATACATAACCTAGTGGGCGACATTAGTACCTTTGACACATAAGTACAGTGAGGAAAACTCAATTGAATTGAAGAACTCTGAAACAACGCGATACAATCCCATTTTCTATATTTCTTGCACCTACAAATCCACTAGCACCAGAACCAGATAAAATCTTAATTAATAGCCCAACATGCTCATTTTTGACCCAAAGTCAAACTTGGTCAAAATAAAATGGTTAATGAAAGTCAACGATAGTAAAAGTCCAAGATTAGCTGTGTACGCCCAACATACTCCTCGTACACCCAACATATGTAATTCAAGTCCAGTACGCTAAGCGTACTTCCAGGTACACCCAACGAACTCTAGCTGATCCGAAAATTCCATTAAGCACTTTATCCCTTAAGACCTTTTGTCCAAAGCTCCGATCTTGACTCAAAACATCGAATTAAGTCATAACATTTCCACCTTGATGAACAAGGTCTGGATCTACAAACTCCAATGTATCCAACACTTCTTCAATGAGCTCCTTGTTCTCGAAGATGCACCAAGAGCACTCCAAAGCACTCAAAAGCACATTGTTTTGCTCATAAGGCTCAAGCTAGGGTAAAGGTTTTAAGGGAGGGTGTTGGACAGGTGGATGATGAGAATGGAAAGGGTTTATGGGAGTTAAGGAGCTTAAATAAGGATCAAACCCCTCAAATGAGGGTTTGGCATCTAATCTTGTACACCCAACTTACGCTCTTGAATACACATTTTGATCAGCTAGTACCCCCATGATACATTGAGTATGCCCAACATACTACAACCTCCTGCACCAGATTCATACTACTATCACTCCTTTGTTTCAACTCCGATATTGGCATTGTTTATATCCATGGAAAGGTATGGTAGAGCCCCATAGTATTATCCAGATATCTTGGACTGAAACTTCTCGTATAAAAATGTATATTTCATGCAAGACCCGCAACCTAAGAATTTTCCTTTTTCTACCTTTGATCCGCAACACAATCCAAAGGTTAAGATCTCGCAACCATCATTTCCTCCTTCCAAAATGTCTAAACATTACCTCTTTATGGCCCAAAGCCTTTAAAAAATCGACATCAGCCCATAGCCCTAAAATAAGAAATGACAAGAAATAGGATGTTACACATGTGATGTTTGGATTGATGAATTGAAAAATGAAATTTTTACTTATGGATTTTGGATCGTTACAAGTTCGTATTAGAGCCTTGGTTTGAGGGATTTGGCTACACTTTTGGGTGTGTTAGAACTCAAACTGAGGAAATGAAAAGGTTTTCAAAAGAAAATTTAATTTCTAAAATGATTTCACCAAGTAAAAGGGGTGTGATGTGTGCAATCAGTCAACCTGAGGTAAGTATTTTCCAAAATACCCATAGTTATGTGTTATGATTAGCATATTTGATATGTGTTTTGTATGCTAGCATAGTGATAAGAATAACCTATGGAATCATATGATAGCATTTTCTTATTTGTGTGATGCCTTATGGCCTAAGGGAATTAGATGTCATGTATTACATGGAATTAATATACGCTCAGATAATTGCTAAGTGTATGCTTTTAAAGTTGTATACGATTATGACCATATAGCCCTAGAATGATCGATTTAGCCTCATTTCTTGTTCCTTTATCGGTTGTAGACTTAGGGTAGAATCATCGTTTGACAGCTATGTGATTCCATTTGTGTATAACTTGCATGCATAATGTAACAGCGGTCAGATTGAGAATTCCTAGGAGAGAATAGGTAATTCCATAGTAGATTTTGTATGTTGTATAGCATAGGATTGATATATAGATTTAGTGTGGTGAGTTAGAGGAATCATGACGGCTCTTAAGGAGGGTACAAATAGGCGTATAATGTAGTATTGGTCCTGTATTACTAGAAACATGAGATTTATACCCGAGATAATGATGAGCCTATAGATTCAAAAGCAACATATATACTGAGAGATCCCTCGAATTTTATGTTGATCGTTTATATTTTTGTATTTCGGTTTAAATATGGCGGTGATCACTCGAGGAGGAGGTTCTGGCTCTAGTTCTGGCTCGGGAAATGAACCGATTGATGAGAGACTATGCGAGTTACATATGGTCGAGGTCACATGCAGTATCATGGATGGTACTCCTGTGATATTTGGTACCATCAAGGAGGGGATTATAGAGCTTATGGATAAGCGGATTAGGGCATTTTGAGCTGAGATTGTTGCGGGTCAGTTGGGAGCATGAATTCCCTCATTTTGGGAGTTCAAGGCTTTTGGAGGTCCAGAGTTCTTCGGGGCTGAGGACCCCATCGCTAGCCGATGATGGATCATTAACATGATGAATGCTCTACGGACGAGTTTTTTCCAAGAAAGGGAAAATGTATGGTTTGCATCTTGCTTGATGATGGATAGAGCATGTGATTGATGGGATGAAGTCGTCCGAGCCGTGGGGATTGTAGCGGTGGAAACCATGAATTTGGATGAGTTTGTTGTGAGGTTCTATAGGAATTTTTCACCAGCGTTCGAGGTGTAGCAGATGGCGAGGGAATTTTAGGACCTTCGGCAGACTATTGAGATTGTGGCGAAGATCATTGCCAAGTTCCAGGAGAGGGCTCTTTTAGTTCCACAATATACTGCTTATGAGTAGATAAAGAAGATGAGATATCGTGACATGTTGATGGATGACAACAGGGAGTTCGTGAGCTTTTTAGGGTGTAAGAACCTAAATGATATGATTGAAAGGGCCCGCGAGCAGAAGATTGAGCTGGAGATTCTGACTAAGCGCAAGTCGGAGTAGGTGTAGACAGCCGTGGGCTAGACTAAGAGGCCCAAGACTTCTGATTCGCATTCTAAGGGACAACAGGGTCACGGTCGTTGTGGCAAGTGTGACAAGTAGCATAGTAGGGCATGCCGATCAGCATGTTCAGGTTGTTACAGATGTGATCATACTGGTCATATGAGTAGGGATTGACCCTTGAGTGCACTAATTTGTTTTCACTACAACCAGACATGCCATAGAAAGCGTGATTCTCTGATGGGTTGGGGACGAATAATTTTTTGGAGTTACCAGGTTTTGAGGAGGGGCAGTGGTGACACTTTTACCAGCCACCTTGAGGATTACCGATGGCCGCCAGGGCAAGGTAAGGACACCTATGGTGAAGAGCAGGGCATTTCAGCTGACTACCGATGAGGCTTGAGCAGCACCGAATGTGTTTACTATGATGCAATTTCATTTCATTTGTATTTCTTTCCTTATTAATGCTTATATTGTATCTCATCATGTATAGGTACTTTCTTAGTCAATGGTATGCGTTCTCATGTCATGTTTAATTCGGGTGCTACCCGATCCTTTGTATCTCTTTCGCTCAGCAAGAAGTTTAGTGATACTCCTGGGATTCTGGATTATCCGTTGGAGGTCGAGATTGATGATGATCGTTTTGTGAGTGATTCAAGGGTTCATTGTGGGTGTGTCATGAACCTGATCAGCAAGAAGTACTTTATTGATTTGGTGTTGATTCCTCTGCAGGGTCGAAGGTTATTATCAAGATGGACTGTTTGGGTCCTAATGGGGCCATGATTGATTATGAGTGCCAGCTGCTGAGAGTTCGAACCCCAAGTTAGGGAGAACTGATTATACCTAGCGAGGGAGCTTTACATGGGTCGAATCTTTGTTCAAATTCGAGGGCATGGAGATATTTTCATTATGGTTGTATTGCTTTTTGGCTTGTGTGGTGGATACACGAGTTAGGGGCATAACGATGTGGAGTGAGGTGCGCATTGTTCAAGATTTTCCTGATGTGTTTCCTGAGGATTTTCTTGGAGTTCCTCCCGAGTGGCAGGTCGAGTTCCGGATTGATTTAGTTCCTAGTGCGACCCGAATAGCCAAGGCACCGTATTGTTTGGCACCATCAGAGACACAGGAGCTACCTACATAGCTTCTGGAGTTTCTCAACAAGGGATTTATTTGGCCAAGTAGTTCAGCTTAGGGAGCATCGATCATGTTCGTGAAGAAGAAGGACGACTCACAAAGTATGTGTATTGCCTATCGGGAGTTGAATAAGTTAACGGTGAAGAACCATTACCCGATTATGAGGATCGAAGTATTATTTGAGCAATTTCAATGTTCATCTAGGTTTTCCAAGATTGATTTTCGATCGCGATACCATCAGACGAGGGTCAAATATAAGGATGTGAATAAGACAACTTTCAAAGTTCGTAATGGTCATTACGAGTTCGTGGTGATGCCTTTTGGGCTCACCAATGCGCCAGCAACATTCATGGATCTCATGAACTGAGTATGTAGGCTGATGTTGGATCGGTCAGTGATCATGTTGATTGGTGATATTTTGGTCTACTCCAACACCAAGGAGCAGGACGAGGGTCATTTGTGGAGGTATTGGAGACCCTAAAGAGGGATAAGCTATATGTGAAGTTCTCTAAATGCGAATTTTGGTTGCGCGAGGTGATGTTCTTTAGGCACATCGTCAACCAAAGGGTTATATTGGACGATCCTTCTAAGATCAAGGTCGTGATGTGATGGGAGGTACCGAGAATCCCATTTGAGATTTAGATTTTCCTGGGTCTTGCGGGATATAATGGGAGATTTATTTAGGATTTCTCCAATATTGTTGTGTCATTAACCCGCTTGACAAAGAAGAATGTTACCTTTCGGTGGGGATCCGATTAATAGTTGGATTCTGAGACAATGAGGCAGAGGTTTTGCGGGGCCCCGATTCTCATGCTTACCGAGGGTACATATGCTTTTTGGTTTATTGTGATGCTTCTATATATGGCTTGGAGTTATTCTTATGCACATGGGTAATGCAATTTCTTACGCTTCGAGGCAGCTGAAGCCTCACGATGCGAATTAACCTGTGCATGATTTGGAGTTGCGGGTTGTAGTTTTTCCCTCAAGATTTGGAGGCGCTATCAATATGAGGTTACGAGTATGATCTACATTGAACACAAGAGCTTGAAGTACTTGATGCATCAGCCGAACTTGAATAGGCAACAACGGAGGTGGTTGGACGTGGAAAATGATTATGATTTCAAGATTCTATACCACCCTAAGAAGGACAACGTGGTGGCCGATTCTCTGATTCGTAATGCTATGAGTGCACCTATCGAGGATATGTTTCTGAGGATGGTTATAATTTCTCATTTGTTAGATTTGATCAAGGAGGATCAGGTGGAGGGATTGAAAAAGGAGAATTGGAAGGTAGAGCGGATCTAAGGGCATATTCCATTATTCGTCAGAGATAGTCGGGGTTTGTTGACTTAATGTCGTAGAGTTTGGGTTCCGACTACTGGTGGGGTGAGGCCGATAGTTCTAGAAGAGGCTCATAACTTAATGTTTTTGATCCATCCAGGGCCACAAAGATGTATAGGGATATGAAGTTGAGTTATTGGTGGCCATGTATGAAAAGGGAGATTGATGGGTTTTGAGCATTCTAACACCCCTATGGTGTACATGCAACCCTAGAAACCTTGGATCTATGTTTGACTAAGATACATGAAAATAATTATTTTTCCAAGGTTCTTATCCTATCTAGCATGGCATGGGGAACTTGAATCAAATAAAGCTAGTAGAATTACTTACCTTGTAGTTGTAGTTGATTGCTTGGAGTTTTAGAGGCTAGCACCAATAGTGTGGATGCTTCAAATGGAAATCACAAATCACCACAAACTTTGGAACCTTGAGAGAATAGTCACAACTATCTTGAATTTGGCCCTCTTACTTTACTCACCACAACTAGTGTGATTTCAAGAACCAAAGCCTCCTTTATATAGTGTGATGGATTAGGGTTACATCCATGTAAACCCTAATATCCATGTCTTTTCATTTCCATGAGATCCATGGGTTAAAACTCCATGGAGTATCCATGGACTTTCCATGCAAGCCTAGCCCACACTATATAAATACAAGAGCCCATATTTAATTAGTCATACTTTTGATCTCTAAATTAATCCTAGATTAATTTAAGATTAATACTAAATAATATGATTTTTATATTAATTTATTAGAACTTATAATATATGAATAAATCATAACTTATACTATTCTCAAAAGATTATTCATAAATTGTTCGGGTGAAGTGCAACCTAAATGGACGATGCCGGGTCGGGTTAAGTACATACCAAATATAGTTATGGACTTAGACAGTATATCCAACTGTCTCCTACTCGGATAAGTCTAATAACTATAGTTGCAAGTATGACTTCTGGAACCGATCATCAATCATAGCTCTTTAAACCCTGTTGAACTAGAACGCACCATTTTAGATAAGTGATCATATAATCCTCTGTTCTAGATATCAGACGGAAAAATACATGGAACATGGTCTTGCTTATTGTCCAAAATTTGTTTCCCGATTTCCGATTTATTTGACATAGAACTTAATTGAACACATCAGTTTAGTTTTGACCGGGCGCGGTACATAGGTCAAAACAAAATCATCGAGGGGCCCAGATATCAGCTTCTAATCCAAGAAGGAACATATAAACTTCGACTCATATGTTTGTTCTACCACTCACTGAATTATACACAAAGCACGTTTTATAACATCGAATTACCAATGCGTTTACATACAATCAATGCATAACCAACTCATAAGTAACAGATCATATATCTAGGTATGAAGACTTATATGATATTACCGTCTCACCATCACTCGAGATAAATTACATGAAATGCTTCCAGTGATCATGGGTTGAGTCTAATGCTCAGAACTTATGAGCACTCATGATTGTTGTAGCCATGTCCAACAACTTAGACCTCTGCAACCAATCATGACAGTCCTGATTCATACCTACTTCCGACATATGATCGACTGTGGAGGTTCGAATAATATGATATACCAAACATAATTATTCTGGAAGTCAAAAAATGCAAAAGAAATCTAGTAAACGATTGACAAGAGATAGCAACAATTTACTCATATATAACATCTTTTATTTATCATCAAATGTCAATTACATTTTACAAATTTCAAGAGTATCTAACTATTAAAACTAATATCATCCTTCAGCTCTATGCTCCGAGCATGCTGGAGATTCTTAGCCCGAGTCAGTCCCTTTGTGAGGGGATCTGTTGGGTTCTCATCCGATGATACCCTCTTTGCCACGAGGATTCCTTCTTCTATTCGATGTCTAATGAAGTGATATTTTCTGTCAATGTGTTTGGATCTCCCATGATCTATTGGTTCCTTGGCTAAGGCAACCGCACTATTGTTGTCACAGAAAATCTCCATTGGATCCTTTATAGCTGGTACAACTCCAAGGTCTTCGATGAAGTTCTTTAGCCATATAGCCTTCTTTGCTGCCTCACTTGCTGCTATATACTCTGATTCACAAGTGGAATCAACCACTGTCCCCTGCTTAGAACTTTTCCAAGTAATTGCCCCTCCATTTAGGGTAAAGACCCAGCCCGACTGAGAGTGGAAATTATCCCTGTTAGTCTGGAAGCTAGCATCAATGTACCCTACAACTCGCAAGTCATCAGTCCCACCGAGGGTAAGGACCCAGTCCTTAGTCCTCCGTAGGTACTTGAGGATATTCTTTACCGCAGTTCAGTGTACCTTGCCAGGGTTCCCCTGATACCTGCTAACCATACTCAAACCAAAGGCTACATCAGGTCGAGTACACATCATAGCATACATGATCGATCCTACAGCTGAAGCATAAGGTATTCGACTCATTTCAGTGTCAATACTAGGGCTTTGTGTCTTACTCAATCTGGCGTTACTCTATATGCGTAACTCTCCTTTCTTCAAGTTATGGATGTTGAACCTTTTCAACACTTTGTCCACATAGGTGCTTTGACTAAGTCCAATTAGTCTTTTACTCCTGTTTCTCAAAATCCTTATCCCTAGTATATAGGTAGCTTGTCCAAGGTCCTTCATAGCGAAACACTTCCCAAGCCAGGACTTTACTTCCTGTAGGGTTGGGATGTCATTTCCTATGAGTAGTATGTCATCCACATACAATACCAAAAAGCTGACTATAGTCCCACTAGCCTTGATATAGACACAAGATTCATCTTCACTCCTTGAAAAGCCAAATTCTTTGACTTTCTCATCAAAGCAAAGATTCCATCTGCGACATTCCTATTTCAATCCATAAATGGATTTCTCGAGCTTACACACTCTACTGGGGTACTCTGTATTGACAAAACCCTCTAGTTGAACCATGTAAACATCTTCAATCAACTTTCCATTAAGGAAGGCGGTTTTGACATCCATTTGCCATATTTCATAATCATGAAATGCAGCAATGGCTAACAGAACCCTAATAGACTTAATCTTGGCCACTAGTGAAAAGGTCTCATCATAATCAACTCCCAGAGTTTGAGAATAACCCTTTGCAACCAGTCGTGCCTTATAAGTGTGTACATTACCATCCATGTTGGTCTTCTTCTTGAAGATCCATTTGCACCCAACTATCTTACAATCAGGTACATTGTCAACCAAGTTCCAAACTTGATTGTCATACATGGACTGTATCTTGCTATCTATAGCCTCTTTCCATTTAGCAGCCTCAGGGCCTGCCATGGCTTCCATGTAGCTGTTAGGCTCATCCAGACTTACCAGTGTGTTATCACTGATAAGTGTCTCACCTTCTGCAGTAATATGAAAACCATAATAATGCTCAGGTGCATTCCTAACTCTGGTGGAATGTCTTAGAGGTATAGACTCTTCAGTTGGCTCAACATGAGTTTCCTCCTCAGGTTGAGGGCTAGGGTTTGAGGTTCCTTCACCACTTGGCTCTTGAATTTCCTCAAGGTCAATTTGCCTCCCACTGTCTCCTTAGCTCATGAATTCTCTGTCTTGAAAGAAGCCTCTTCTTGCTACAAATACCACACTATCATAGGGTCTGTAGAAGATGTAGCCAAAGGATTTCTGTGGGTAGCCGATGAAAATACACCTTTCGCTTCGGGGTTTGAGCTTATCGTGAGTCTCGCATCTCATGAAAGCCTTGCAACCCCAAATCTTGATGTGGTCTAGATTGGGAACTTTTCCAGTCCACATCTCGTGAGGTGTTTTGGCAACCTTCTTTGTAGGGACTAGATAGAGGATATGGGCGATAGTCTCTAAGGCATACTCACCACCACGATTAGACCGAAGCATCTTAATGTTCCTACTCAACTGATTCTCCACTTCTTGCTTAAATTCTTTGAATTTCTCAAAGGTTTCTGACTTACGTATGATTAGGTAGACATATCCATATCTTCTAAAATCATCAGTAAAGGTCACATAGAACCGATTAGCATCTCTTGTGGCGGTTCTGAAGGGTGCACACACATCCATGTGTATGAGGTCCAACAAACCTTCACCCCTAGCATAAGTGCCAGTAAAAGGTGACTTTGTCATTTTACCAAGCAAAGAAGATTCACAACTATCATCTAACTTTAGGTCAAATGACTCCAAGACTCCATCCTTTTGGAGTTGGCATATGCGTGTCTTGCTTATATGTCCAAGACGACAATGCCATAAAGATGCTTTATCTAAGCTAGTGGAAGAGTTAATACACAATACATTATATCCAAGATTATCTACAACATATACAGTTTCATACACACCATCACAAGGTAATGCTTTAAAATAAAGAACATTATTAAAGAAAGCATCAATACTACCATTATTATTATCAAAATAGAAGGTAAAACCTTGCTTATACAATGCATGAAAGGAAATAACATTTCTTGCCATTTCTAGCAAATAACAACACTTATTCAAATCTAATGTAAACCCACTATTTAGCACTAAGGAATAAACTCCTATCTTGGTGACAGATGAAGATTTACTGTTTCCCATGATCAAGTTTATCTTTCCCTGCTCCACATTCTCATTTCTTCTTAGTCCCTACAAATCACAACATATGTGAATACCACAATCTGTGTCAAGGACCCAAGACTTAGAATGAGGTGAGTTATTAGACAATACAGTGTATATACCTGCATGGTTGGGTTTTACTTTCCCATCCTTCAAATCTTGCTGGTATTTTTGGCACTTTCACTTCCAGTGAGACTTTACATGGCAATAGAAGCATTCAACCTCATTAGGGTTATCAGAAGGAGTGACAAAACTTTTCTTTGTTTTGCTTGAAGATGAGCCTTCAAGGGTCGTACCCTTGGTACTCTTAGAAGGGTTCTTTCTCTTCTTCCCTTTGGCATGCCCGATTGCCAAGACATTGGCTGTGGTTGGAGTAGGAGTAGGAGTAGTAACAACCGACTTACCCTTTAGACCACTTTCGGTGGTCTTCAAGAGTCCTTGAAGTTTGCTGAGGGTGACTTCTTCCTTGTTCATGTGATATGTCATGCGGAATTGATTATAACATGATGGTAAGGAGTGCAAAATGATGTCTATTGCTAATTCCTCGGGGAAGTTCACATTCAGCTTCAGTAAACGATCCACATACCTTTTCATTTTCTGCATGTGGGCCGTGATGGGTTCACCATCCTTCATTCGGGTTGTTATCATGGAGGAGATTATTTAATATCGCTCTTGAAGACGTCAAAAGGATAATAGTCCTCATAGGAATTTTGGAGCTCGGCTATCATGGTGGCCATCATGATGCATGCCACTTTCGTAGCATCTCTCTCATGAACCTCATATTCAACAAGCTCTTTAGGAGTAGCAGTTGGCTTGGGTACCTTCAGCTCCTTGTCGAGAAAATATTCTTTGTTCTCATACCGAGTGACCATCCTGATGTTTGTGATTCAATCAGTAAAGTTGGATACATCAAAGATGACTCTCCCACAAAGATTCATGAGAGAGAAGGAGCTAGTAGGGTTTGAGCCAGAAGCATTGTTATTGGAAGACATCTGAAAAGAAGACGGAATAGATTAGATTAGATATAGAGATAATCATTAATAAACATCCAAATGTAATATTAAGGCTAGGACCCAACACAATATTTTATAACTTAGAAGAGGGATGCCGTAATCTAAGTTATAAGATATTTGAAGGTAGGTGAATGACGATTCACTAATTTCCACCATGAAAAACGAAATATTTAATTAGGTTTTTTGATTGGTTTAGAAACTCCTAGATTCTTTGAGTTTCATTGAACTTTCTTCAATGGCATGTTTCAATCTCGAGTGTGCCCTTCAAGTTTTGTGACTGGGATGCCGAGGATCACAAAATTAGGTGTGAAGTAATCATGCAAATTACTTGGTACCCTTAATGTATTACCCCTCAATCGATGTGCCGGTTAACCACACACGCTCCATCGATACTATGATAAACATGAAGTCACCCTTTACCTACCTTGTTAAGTTCAAGTTAGTGTGCCGGTTAACCACACACACTCCACTAATGACTTAAACAAAGTGTAAAGTGTAATTTCATGGATTAGCACCTTATTCACATTTTCCTAAAATAACTAAGATTGGGAATTCAATAAAGTTTAGTAACTTTACTATTATCATTATACTTTAAATGAGAATTTATAAGTCCTTGTCCTACCCGTTCGGCTAACGACCCTCCACCGATCAAGGAAGCGATGGGTGAGAGTGGACACCCATTAAGTTGCCATTTTATAGGCAATAACCTTATACCCCCTTATAGACAGGATTCGTGAATGAGGCATACTAGCGGTAAGACAACTTGATCTTATACATATATGTATATATATATATATATATATATATATATATATATATATATATATAATTAACTTATAATATTATAAAGTATAAGGGTTGAATTTTAACTTTTAAAATTCTAAGGGTTGGAACTAAAGTTTTTAATCATGACTTTACTTGTTCCAAAACTTGAGGGCAAGTTTTGTAAACTTTTAAAACTTTTCATTTCCTATAACTTATGAATTTAATTCAGTAATGAAGACTTTTCATTTTTCTAACTCTTGTGTTCTTTTAATGGATTTTATTAAAGTTTGACCTTTGGTTTTCCATAACTTGAGGACAAGTTATTGACTCCATTAAAACACGTAATGACCATGAATTATACTACCAAGTAGGTTACAAACAATTCCTATGATCATCTAAGCTTCATAAGTTCAAGAACATGAATATGCACATTTCAAGAGTCATAAATTACTCATAAAAGTTGTAAGTTTTTATTATAGCCATTGTAAATGGATTAGCATAAATATTCCACCATCTAAAACAAGTTTTAATACACCAAAATAGTTTAGGGTAATGTTTCTAGTCCATTTCCAGCAGCAAAAATCGAAAATCTGCATTCTGAAGCTTCTACTTGTCGAGTGCACGAACCTACTCAACGAGTAGGATGAATTTAGTCATGAACTCGATGAGTCCCCCCATGGACTTGGCGAGTTCATCATGCACACAGCAAGAAAATTGACTTTTTTCACTATTTTGCATCAACTATCAAACAAACAAGCTTAGGATCTGATACCACTGATGGGTTTTGAGCATTCTAACACTCATCTGGTGTACATGAAACCCTAGAAACCTTGGATCTATGTTTGATTAAGATACATGCAAATAATTATTTTTCCAAGGTTCTTATCCTATCTAGCATGGCATGGGGAACTTGAATCAAATAAAGCTAGTAGAATTACTTACCATGTAGTTATAGTTGATTGCTTGGAGTTTTAGAGCCTAACACCAATAGTGTGGATGCCTCATATGGAAATCACAAATCACCACAAACTTTGGAACCTTGAGATAATAGTCACATCTATCTTGAAATCGGCCCTCTTACTTTACGAACCACAACTAGTGTGATTTCAAGAACCAAAGCCTCCTTTATATAGTGTGATGGATTAGGGTTACATCCATATAAACCCTAATACCCATGTATTTTCATTTCCATGAGATCCATGGGTTAAAACTCCATGGAGTATCCATGGACTTTCCATGCAAGCCTAGCCCACACTATATAAATACAAGAGCCTACATTTAATTAGTCATACTTTTGATCTCTAAATTAATCCTAGATTAATTATAGATCAATACTAATTAAATAATATGATTTTATATTAATATATTAGAACTTATAATATATTAATAAATCATAACTTATACTATTCTCAAAAGATTATCCATAAATTGTTCGGGTGAAGTGCAACCCAAATGGACGATGCCGGGTCGGGTCAAGTACATACCAAATATAGTTACGGACTTAGACACTATATCCAATAGAGATATCATGGTTTATTGAGAGGTGCTTGACTTGTTGGAAAGTTAAGACCGAAAATTAGAGACCCCATGGCAAGATGTAGTTATTACCCATTCCCATGTGTAAATTAAAGGAGATCACCATGAATTTTATCATAAAGCTGCCAAGGATGGCACGTGGAGTTGATTCTGTCTAGGTCATTATTGATAGATCGACCAAGAGTGCACATTTTATAACAATTTATAAGAGTATATATGCTGAGAATTTTGCTGACATCTACATTCAGGAGGTACTGGTTCAGCATGAGGTGCAGGTTTTGGTGGTTTTGGACCGAGATGTTTGTTTCACCTCCAGGTTTTAGAGGAAGTTTCATGAGGAGTTGGGTAATCAGTTGCATTTTAGTACAACGTACCACCCCTAGAATAAAGGTTAGAGTTATTGGACAATTCTGACGCTCGAAGATATGCTTCAGGCTTGTGTATTAGATTTTGGAGGGAGTTGACACACTTAGCTTTCACTGGCCGAGTTCTCTTACAACAATAGTTATCACGCCAGTATTGTCCAACCTTTTGAGATGTTGTATGGGAGTAGTTGCAGGACCACGATTTGTTGGGGAGAGGTCGGGCATCGGGTCATGGGAAGTACTAAAGTGGTGCTAAATACCATTGAGTTTATTCAGCAGGTGCCTGATAGGTTGGGAGTCACGTAAAGTCGACAGAAGAGTTATGAATATCGGCGATGTTTGGACCTCGAGTTTCAGGTGGGGGACTTGGTAGTTCTTAAGGTTTCATCTGGTTTCGAAAGTAGGGCAAGTTGAACCCCGAGTTTATTGGTCCATTCAGGATTTCCACCCAGGTAGGCAAAGTTGCATACCATTTGAGTTCTCCCGATGAGCTCAGTCAGATCCACAACACCTTCCAGGTCTCTTATTTGCAGAATCTTGTTGCGATGATTTGGCAATGATTTCTTTTGATGATAGTTAGGTCGATGAGAACATGAATTGTGTGGAGAGGCCGATTGTGATTCTCGTAAATAGGAACAAGGCTCTATGCAACAACGTGGTGATCTCGATGAAGCTGCAGTGGCAACACTGAAAAGGTTCAGAGTGGATGTGGGACCCTAGGGATGAGACGAAGGAGAACTATCTAGATTAATTTGTAGTAGTGGAATTCAAGGATGAAGTATGATTCAATTGGGGGAGATTTGTAACATTAGAGTTCCATGTAATTTTCAACATTGGTTCCTTAAAAATTTTGCAAAATTGGTCCCTACGTTTAGCGTACGAGATGGGTACATCGGGCGTAGGTCCTTATAAGATGGTCGCGAAATCCCTCGCATATGTTGGGTATAAGTGTATGTACGTTGGGGGTATGCAAGCAGAGGATAAGCCTTAATTTTTAAGGTTAGGACCCAATTTAAAGGACTTTATGGCCTCAAACCTTTCCTTACCTCCAACCTTCATCCCTATTAACCCTCATCTCGAAACCATAATCCTTGTGTGCAAGTTTTGAAGCTCTTGAGTGTTATTTTAATGTTCTTCGTCGTGAAGGCATATCCTTGAAGAGGTGGTGTTGTGATCAAGCTTTTGGATCCAGATTCTACTCCTCCTTGTGCATCTCCAGGAGTTATAAAGTTCAAATCTTTATGTTTGCCTTGCTAGATCTAGTTAGGGTTCAAGCTTTGGCCTTTGTGTTCCAAAAACCTTGGTCTCTTGAGTATTTTTCATTTTGACCTTTTGAGTTGTCCTTTCAAGCGTTTTAGAGGGTTATTGTCATAAAAATGAAAACTTGGTCCTTGTATTCATCCACGCAATATTATGGAAGTTTAGATAATTATATACGTTAGGGTTTTGGTTTTTAGCTTCCTTGTTGCCATGAAAAGCATAAAGGTTGCAACTTTATGGCTTTTGACCTTTTATTAGGCTTGGATCTAAAGATTTGGACTTTAAATCTTAACCTGTTAAGACCTTAGATTAGAGTTGGAATTCAGGCGATTACGTCGAGCGTAATCATGGGTACGTTGCGTGTATTGGATAGTTTCCATGTATCCTTTCCACATCAAATGTTGTATACAGGGAGTAATGGGTAGTATGCAGGGAGTACTACCAGGATACCATTTTGGACCATTTTTGGTCCTTGAGCCATTAGATGAGTCTTCTTATCACACTAGTGGGTCGAAGGAAACAAGGTCAGCTCACTGATTTGTATGTGTAGGATGTATGTCATTATGTGAATATTATTTATGTGATTGTATTATTTATGCATGGAGCAGATTTGGTCTCGTAGTCATTTTGAACTCGGGGTTGATACGAACCCGGGGTTTGATACAGACATGACACAACTAATTGATGTTATATAGGGTTGATACGAACCTGGGGTTTGTTCGGGACCTAACAAAGCCATCTGTTATTATATTTATGTGTATGGTGTATGTGAGTTTTTGGGGAAGCTCACTAAGATTTGTAATTATAGATATGTTATTGGTTTCAGGTACTTTTGGTACAAAAGGGAAGAGGCCGATTTGATAGCACAACATCCTCCCCCTCATGATTTCCGCATTTTGTAATCTCTGTTAGTCTGATATTTTGTGATGGTCATATTTTGGATGTTTCAAACACGTGATGTTAGGATCGATGAATTGAAAAAACAAAACTTTTACTTATGGATTTTAGGTTGTTACATTTACTAACACCATCATTTATACTCTAAAATCCTAACATCACTAAGCTCAAAAAATAACTTTAAAACTTGTATATTGTAACTCACAAATAACCTTAAGAATTACATCATGGAAAACTTTCCAGGGCAATAAGGTTGTTATATGGGACCAGGACAGACTCCTACGAGATCATTTTGTAGGATTATCTACTGGTTTAGGAGGTTAGAGGTGGTTTCCTGCATCACCTCCTCCTCCAAAAAGACTCGACCTCGATTCTTGTTCAAGGTCATGCTTATTTTACATATTTATCTTCTTTAGTAAAGTTATATGATTTTCCTATAGATATTGCAAGTGATTATTCCAACTTGTAATACTACTATAAGTGGACTTTAATAGGGTTAAATAATTATTACATAGTCGTCTTAAGATTACTTGTTTCGTCTCCTTCTCTTGTATAACAAATGAAATTAGTTTTGTAGTAAATGTCATTGTCATATATTTGATCCCCCTCAGTATCTCGGACTGTTTCTTGCCCGGTATCAAACTTAGGCTCTATGTTGTAGATAGAGTTCATATCACAAAAGGTGTATTACGTTGAGCGCAACAACAGGCAAATGCCAGTCTCCCAACTCTCATAGAGAAGTGTAATACACTTCTCTGAGTCTCTACATTGAGCATAGAGAAGTGTATTACGCTGAGCGTAGTAGCAGGCAATGGACTTTTTGACCAATTTAACTTTTGGTCAATAGGGGTGGATCTTAGTCTTGGAAGGGAAAAATGGTATTTTGGGCCATGGAGGGTTAGTTATGAACCAAGACCATTTGGGTGTTAGACATTACCTTAATTATGGAATAGGGTTTCATTATGGGTATATTTAGAGTGATGAGTTCCAATATCATCAACTCGAGTGTGAGATTGTCTTGCCTGCAGATTGAAGTGAGTCTTCTCACTATAATATGTAGGTTGCTAGATTGTTTTTGTGACGCTTGCATGAAAGGCGGTGGTTGGATCACAACACCTGTATGAAAGATTGTGGTTGGATCACAACACTTGTATGAAAGACTATGTTCAGATCATAACACTTATATGAAAGACAATGTTTGGATTGAAACACTTGTTTGTCTCTATACCTTGCATGGAAGACGATGGTTAGATCATGGTAGAAAGTTTATGGCTGGGCTGTAATCTAGATGTGGCTGTAAGACTATGGTTGTATCATAGCATTCAAATAAGGTTAAAATACACCCTTAGGGTTGGGCCCAATGATATTTATGGTATGTAGTATTTTGGGGAACTCGTTAATCTTTAGGCTTACAGTTATGTGGTTTAAACATTTTCGAGTACTTCCACTTCCAATGGGAAGGTTCCAACTTAACAGCACAATATCCCCTAATGATTTTTCGGCACTGATTATTATCATTTTACTCTGATGTATGAGATACATTTTACTATGGTTGATTTTAGAAAAATTGTTTAAATGGATTGATGATTTGAAAATAAAAAAATTTATTGGAATTTTTTGGACGTTACAAACACTAATTGATGTGAAAAATAAACAACAATGGTAGCCAGAAACAAGAAAGAACAAAACTCTTAAGAACACAATCTAGAACAATCTTTGTTCTTCAAAAACATCTCAAAATCTTAAATTAAAATTTTATAAAACTCAAAAGTTGGTAATGTAAAATATAACAACCCTAAACTAGACACGAATAGAAGATATTACGAAACTAATAGCAAAATGAATAAACTAAAAACATAATCTTTTTTCTAAAATTTGTAACAAATGATAGTCCTAGTATTAAGATATAAATAATTTAAAATTGTAATTGACGAGGAAAAACATAAAGATCAACCCCTTGATAATTTATCAAGTCTAAAATGTCTCTTTCCTCATATCAATAAAACGATCCTACCAGACCATCACATCTCGAAGTGTGGATCATGGATGTCTTGTATGCCAATGTGGAGTGCATGAGTTCTAGAGCTAAAAGTTGAGCTTCTTGCATCAACATTAAGATATAAATCTTATCTTAAATTTGTTTCAATGAATAATAGAGGAAGAAAAAGTGGCTATGGTTTTATTATGAAAAGTAAAGATGAATACAATACAAAGAAAAAGACTACTATATATATTGTAAAGCTATATAGTCTTAGCCTAGGTAAAGGGATGAATAAAAGGCCCAACATAAAATAAGTCCAATACTTTATTATTCTAACATCTCTCTTTAAAATCACAATGCGATAACTATAAGTATTGAGAGGTTGGCATTCAAGAAGCAAAAACGAGATGTTGACTGAGCTTTTGTGATAATATCAACAATCTTCCAAGTCAAAGGAACATATGGAAGTGATGATGGTTACAATTTTGGCAAGTGAAGTGACAGATAATCTCAATATGCTTTTGTCAAATCATGAAAAACAATGTTATTTACAATTTGGATCGCGATGTTGTTGTCACAATGTACGCATGTCGGATGAGATATAACAATACCCATGTCAGCAAGAAGCCATTGTAACCAAATAATCTCACAAGAGGTCATAGCCATAGCTTGATACTCAGCGTCTATAGAAGAGCAATAGACAAGTTCTTGTTTGTTTATTTTCCATTAAATTAAAGAATCTCCATGTAAAATACAGAAACCGATAGTGCACTTACGACCATTAGGACCACTATCCCAATCAACATCACTATAGGCAAACAAATCTACTGAAAACATGAAAGAAAGCAATAGGATCTAAATTTGGAACCACGAAGATATCTCAAGATATGAAGAACATCTCCCTAATAAACAATATTAGGACCTATAACAAACTGGATAAATATGAACTACATAAGCAATGTCAGATGCAAGTGATAGCAAGATAAACCACACTATCTACAATAGTACAATACAAGCTAGGATACAATAAATAAATATCACTAGTCATAAGATATCGGGCATTAGTTTAAGAGGTGTATCAAAAGTCCCGTTATCAATGAGTTGTGTGTGTTCAATCAAATCATATATGTATTTGGACTAAGAGAGAAGATAACCTTTTGAGACATAGCATCCATGATACCCAAAAAATAATTTAACATCCCTAAGTCTTTCATAAGAAACCAAATAGGCAAATCATGTTTAACATTTCAATACCAACATCGTCGTTACCAGTAATAATCATGTCCTCTACATATAGGGATAAACAAATTCAACCTGAACCTATGCACCGAACAAATAAATCAGAATCATGATTACTAGGAACACAACCCAAAGAAGTAATCATTATAGAGAATTTCTAAAACCAAGCTCGATGAGCTTGTTTGATACCATAAAGAGCCTTTTGAAGGCAATTGACCTCTTTTGGCGGATCAACAAAATCCAGTGGAGGTGTCATGTAGAGCTCCTCGTGAAGGTCATCATTCAAGAATGCATTCTTGACATCATCTGAACTATCTTCCACTGTTGAATAAAGGAATCTGTTATACAAGTACAAACAATCATCATTTGGCAATTGGGGAAAATGTATCCTTGTAATCCATATCATACTGCTGTGAATATCCTTTTGCAACAAGCTTGTCCTTATACCTTTCAAATGACCCATCATACTTGGTTTTAATGTTGTAAACTCAATGTTGACCAATCACACGCTTCCCATGTGGTAGAAAAAGCAAGATCGCATGTATGCACCTGATGAAGAATTGTAAGCTCCTTAGCCATAGAGTTGTTCGAAAACAACCACTATATATGTCTCGGATTCTGTCAAGGTATGGATAATGATAGATCTAAGAGTGCGAGTGGAATTACAAAGTGGTGGAGGAGCTGTAACTTCCCAAAATTTATAAGGTAAAATTTTCATTTTTAATTTAACCATTAAACACCAATTACCCATTTCAATCTTTCAAAATTATATCAGAGTAAAAATAGTTATAAAAGTACAATCCCAAAATCATAAAGTTACAGAAACATGTGTGGATGCGCTGCAATCAAGTCGATCCCTTCCCCTTCGAACCAAAAGTATTTGAAACTATAAATATAAACCATAAGCATAAAGCTTAGTGAGCTCCCCAAAACACCACATACCATACATATCATTAGGCATAGCCCTCATATTGGTCCCAACCCACAATAATGGGCCTAGTCCTTCATACAATGGGCCTAGCCCATCATACAATTGGCCTAGCCCAACATACAATGCGAGAGTCACATAGATAGTTAACATATAACATACATTAAGACTAGCACTTCCTGATCCGTTGGCCTAACCCAACATACAATGGGCCTAGCCCGACATACCATTTAAGAGTCACAAAGGCATCTATCATATAATAGATCCTAGTGGGCCAAAATTGGCGCCTTCGACCCACAGGTATAATGAGGAGACTCATTTGAATCACAAAGCTGACTAACCCTAAACTAAAAGCCATGAAATTGCTGCTACAGCTCTCCTATCACATCATACAAGGTCCAACCTTATACTACATAATGAAATCAACCATCTTGAAAAAGTCAATAGTCAAAATTTCAATTATCCAGCCTCACATCATAACCTGCCCTTGGTCACATCGTGAGGGCTCACACGAACCGATTCCAACTCAACACAACAACTTGGTCCAAGATGACTCACTCGGCAACCGATGACATGGATTATCTGTAATCACGTCGTGAGCACATCAAGTCAAAAGAGTCGTGATATGCTGCTATCACGTCGTGACACTCCATGTGTCACGTCGTGAGATTCCTCTGATGTAAATTCAGAGTGGGCACCAAAGGTCCATAAAAATAATTATGTCATTGTAACTCCCAAATTCGGGCTAGTTAATTTAGGGACAATAAGCATCAAAAATAACTTTTTTATAGAAGATTATTTAGAATAAATAATCTTAACCAAAATATAGTATGTGCCACAAGGATTTTGTACATATAAAAGCGCTAAAATTCGACCTATAACGAAGAAGCTATGACCCGTCGAGGTTTTGCGACAAAACCGACACGTCTCCAACTCTCCGCCTAATGTAAAAAGTGAATTTTAGATGAAATAATTTTTAGCCTTAGAGATCTAAATGAAAGTCAAAGTGTACGTTAAACCGAGAGCATGAATATAAAGAACATCCCGGAAATAAAGTTTTAGATTAACCAATTTTTAGTTGACACAACCCAAATGAAAATTTCAGATCTCACTAATAGATGCTCAACGAGACAAAGACAAGTGCAATCAGACTTCGGATGACAAAGTTATGAATTTTTAACGGACTTTAGCTATCTAAGTATATTAAAAATATAACTTTAAAAAAAGTTCAAAATTAGCCGACGGAGTCTATACAAAAGTTGTAGATCCCGTCGATGCTTACGTGTGGATATATAGAACGTCAAAAACGGAGTTTTTATGCGAAAGTTACGGATTTTAGAAGATAATTAGTTTTTGGAGTGATCAGCGAGTGACATGTAGCGCGATCTGAGCCACTGCTTCTTCCCCACACCTTGCCACCAAATGGTGACACTTGGCACACCAACACATCATGTAGGGCTCATAAACGCACTGTGTTGAGCCATTTCCATCATATAAATAGAGGCGCAAATCATCCCATTTCTTCACACATCTCCATTTCTCTTCTCCCAAACCTCCCCAATGCCTCAAGGATTTTCTCTAACCCTTCTTACGAGTTAGTATCAAGTCTTGGAATACAATAAGGCTCCGAGAATATGAACTTTCAGCTCAGAAGTTGTGCTCACGTTGAGCCCATTTCTTTGCTAAACTCCATTGTAAGTGAGTTATGCTTACTCTACTATAATTATAGCTTATGTTTAAGTTCATTATTGTTATTATGAACCTATAAACAATATATGTAAGTATTGTAAAATATACAAAGTGTTATTATAATACCTTTTAACTGATTGTGGTACGGGGAATTTGGTTTGTAGGGACCCATAGGGTTGTTGGATTTCGACACAGCTTAAATGCCATAATGGTCCCTCCCTTCGGTGTTTCATGTCTGGACCCTGTCTGTACATAGTAGTTGAAAAGTATTGTTTAACACTTATAAAACAATATCAATCATAGACCTTGAGTTAATTAGTCACAATAAATATTAGACTAAAACTTAGCAATAATAGTGATACGTTTCATCTAAGGAAAAGACTATTGTTAGGAGCGAAGTGTTGTCTGAATTTCGAGTCATCACTTTAACAAGCGAGTGCATAGTTACTTTCATCTTACACACACACACACACATATATATATATATATATATATATTAATTATTTAATATAAATTACGTGTAATGTGTGCATATTATCTGTGTTCTTGATATCTATGTTGGATGAACAAAATATACATGTTTTATTCGATTTAAACTATATACGCATTTTATACCTATAATTATGATGGGTAGATGAAAGATGAGATGAATGGTGAGAGATGAAAGATGAGATGAATTATGATAGACGAAAGATGATGAGAAGCCTTGACCCAAGCAATGTCCCAGTCATTTAGCAGAGTATAGATGACAACCACGGACTATCGTAGACCGTCCAGTGGAACGCTAACAAGATCATAACCTGTAGGTGTTTTTGAACTATGTGTTCACCAGATGTACTCTAAAAACCCTGGCATGTATGGACTTAGTGCGTCACAAATAAACATTGGGAACTACGGACTTAGTGCCTTACAAATAAACGTTGGTAGCTGTGGATTTAGTGCCCTATAGATGAACATTGGCAGCTATGGACTTACTACCTGACAGATAACATCGGTAGCTAAACCCTTAGTACCTATAGAATAAATCTTGGAAGCAATGGACTTTGTGCCTGTTCCTTAGGATAATCCTTAAGAATGAATGAATGAATGATAGATGATTTTTAGGGTATATCCTTAAGAATAAAGAAGATAATGGGGATGGGAAGTTGGGTTAATTATTTGATGATTAAACGTAATTATATTATTGTGGGTTGAAAACCGTATGTACTCACCATGTTTCCTAACTTGACCCACATAGTTCTTTTGTATCACAGGTATCAGTACGAAGATACATTACATTGAGAGATTAAAGGAGTTGTAAATCATTAGTGTAAATTAATATAAGGTCTGTTTATGCTTATATTTCTGTATTGACGATGACATCCCTATGTTTTAAATATAAAATAAAAATACATTTCTTCATAAATGCTTTGATAATATCTTTATCATGTATTCTGGGAACAAATTCCATAATATTATTCTTTAAAATGAATACTCTAATTTTTAAATAAGCATAAATAAAAAATTTTAAATGATCGTGAATTTGGGGATGTCACATTTGGTATCAGAGCATTATTTTAAGCGAACTAGGAATAAGGATTTACTTATACTTAAACTTAGAATGTTAAGCAATGATCACGAGGAGTGTGCTAATACATTTTAGGAAGTACACCTGAATAGACACAAGCACTAGCTTATTTAGGGAAGATTCCTAAAATGCTTTTATGTGCTAAATGATTTGTGATGCTTTATGATGCCATTATTTGATTGGATCTATGGTATGTTGCCGACCAGATTTGGAAACTTTATGTGTTCAGATTTCTAAACGTTTAAGTAGAGTATTAGAACTGACATATAACTTTTCAAAATGATAAGGAGATTTATACTTCTATCATAAATAAAGCTTTCCTTATCCAAATTCTTGTCACTGCACACCGAACGTTTGATTTTGTGTATACATCGACATGGTGGGAACTCAAAGCGGATTCGAAATGCTAATGCAAATCAGCTGCCTGTGATTGAGCGTGCACCAGAGGTAGCAACGGCACCCGATCCAATCACAATGGCTGGAGTCCATGCAATGATTCGTGCTATGATGGCTGAAAAAAGGGAGGAGATGAGGAAAATGTTGCTTAATAGGGATGAACCTACTGTACCCATTGTACAACATGAACCGAACATTGAACAGTCAGATAGTCAGACTGTCTGTCAAGCTGAGCCACGAGTGGTCAGAGGAAACCAAACCAATGGAGGAAATGATATATGTGGATATAAGTATAAGGATTTCATAGCATCCAAACCACTGAGTCTTTATGGAATCCCGACACCGGTGGAAGTCATGGATTAGATCTTCGATATGGATATGATGTTTGAAAGTTGCGACTGCAACAACATACAAAAGATCGCCCTCGCAGTAATATTGTTAAAGACTGGGGTATGAAGATGATGGAAGATACTAGCTAATACCATTCCCAAGCTAGTAAGATGTCTTGGGATGCCTTTTTGGGGCAACTGAAAATGCAATATTTCTCTAACCAAGATCTTCTAGAGATCAACAATGAGTTTCAAAATCTGAAGAAGGGAAGGATGATTGTCATCGAGTATGTTGCAAGTTTTATGGAGAAAATAAAGCTTGTTCCTAATTTGGTTCCAACTGAACTCTCCAAGGTCAACAAGTTTGCCAATGGATTACCAGCAGACTTTTGTCCAATGGTCAAAGAAGCAACTACCTTAAAGGCTAAGAATGCAGAGACGCATATAAGAGAAAAGGATCTAGAAAAAGATAAGTCAGGAGACAAGAGGAAGCTTGAAGGATCCTCGAGATCCGATAAGAAAGGAAGATTCTTGAAGTCCAACCAGGATGACCAAAAGTATGGAGCCATGTGGTATGAAAAGTACAAGAAAAAGCATTATGGGAGATGCGACAGAGAAGTGACTTGTTAAAAGTATGGGAGGATCGGTCATAATTCCAGAGATTGTATGCTTAATAACAAGGTATGATATGGATACGGAGACAAGGGACATATGTCAAAAGATTGCCCGAAGAAAAATAAAGCAACAAGGCCAAGGCAAGAGCATTCCAAATGATCCTTGATGAAGTAGGTGGCGATGTAAGGGATCAGGAGTAAGGGTCTATATATCCGAAGATCGAGATATAAAGTAGCCATATAGATAGTATTATGTGGTGTAGCCTAATATAAGAGGAATAATATAAGGTGAACTTGAATACCTATGTAATCGTTTCAAGAAATAATATAAACCTTGGTTATATTTTTTGATGAGCTAAATAACTATGTGAAATTTTTGTATGGGGACTTGGAAAACTGTGAGACAATACTTGGGATGAGTATGAGTAGGTGTGAAAGATAGTAGAGGACTATACTATCGGAAGCACATGACTCACACTTGGATCAGGGAAAGTCACAAGGTTACCAGGATGCTAGTAATTGATTATGTTTATTTCATGTATGTTGTTACCATCATTTCGGTAATGACTAAGAAGATGATTATTATTCCGACCCTAGTGGTCATATCAAATAGAGTCCAAGTAAGATGAGAACGTTACATGGTTCAGAGACCTAAGACCGATGTAGCATCTGAATTAAGCTAGAGGATTTCAGTGAAAGATAATTGAAGCAATCAATAGAAGTATTGCGATCGTTGCTAAAGTAATAAGCTTGTAGCTAGAGGTGCTACATGCTAGAATATGATTATGCCTCATTAGAACATGAAGGAAGGTATCATCCATTCTAGAATCTGACTAAAAAAGACCTAAGTCTAAGAATTGCATCATACGATGAGAGGTCATTAGAACATGACCCATTGGTCTGTTATGATAATTAAAGTAAAGAACTTATCTTAATGTTTTTTTAAGAAGGAAATGAGTATTCAAAAAGGATTTAGTTTCTAACTCGAAGGTTACGATTGAAAGTCCAACATAGTACGAAGAGCGGCTGCAACATTGAGCACCGCCAGCAGTCAGTAAGTCCAAGAGTTAGATACTCAATTGAAGGAACATAAGAGTTAAAGTTATTACCTTGGATGCAAAGATAACGCATGGAGTAATTATACAAGCTCTGTATCGTTGATGATTCTGGGACGTAATCATCCTAAGGGGGAGATAATTGTAATGGCCGCAGATTCCGGCTAGTCAATTTAGAGATAATAAGCATCAAAAATGACTTTTTGATAGAAGATTATTTAGAAGAATAAATTACTGAAATCATCCTTATGGTTTGGTCAAAATTTCATGTTAGATCAAACCATAGGGATGATTTTAGTACTACTCTATTTAGAATAAATAATCTTAACCAAAATATAGTATATGTTACAAGGCTTTCGTACATATAAAGAACGTTGAAATTCGACCTACAACGAAGAAGTTATGACCCGTCGAAGTTTTGCGACAAAACCAGCATGACTCTGCGTAACATAAAAAGTAAATTTTTGACAAATTACTTTTTAGCCTTATAGATCTAAATGAAAGTCGTAGTATACATAAAACCGAGAGTGTGCATATGCAAAACGTCCAAATCCGACTTTGTTTGAGGAAGTTATGATTTTTTTCCAAGATTTTGCATAACAGTAAACAACCCGACAATCGAATTTTGGATCGATCGATTTTTAGCTGACACATGCTAAATGAGAATTGAAGATCTCATTAATAGAAGTTCAATGATATAAAGATACTCGAAAAAAATATGTTAAAATATAACTTTAAAATAAAGTCAAAATTAGCCGATGGAGTAAAAAACAAAAGTTGTAGATACCGTCAATATCTAAGTGGGGATATAAAGAACGTTAAAAATGGAGTTCGTATGCGAAAGTTCCGAATTTGAGAAGATAGTTAGTTTTTGGAGTGATCAGCGAGTGACACGTGGCGTGATCTCAACTACTGCTTCTTCCCCACGCCTTGCCACCAAATGGTGACACTTGGCACACCTACACGTCATGTAGGGATCATAAGCACGCCATGTTGAGCCATTTCCAGCCAATAAATAAAGGCGCAAATCATCCCATTTCTTCACACCTTTCCACTTCTCTTCTCCCAAACCACCATAAGGCCTCAAGGTTTTTCTGTTGCCCTTCTTAGGAGTTAATAACGAGTCCTGGAGCACTAGAAGGCTCCAAGAAGAAGAGCTTTCAGCTCAGATGTGATGTCCGTCCAGAGCCCGCTTCTTCGCTAAACTCCTTTGTAAGTGAGTTATGCTTACCCTACTATAAGTATAGCTTATGTTTAGGTTCATTATCGTTATTATGAACCTATAAAAATATATGTAAGTATTATAAAATATACAAAGTTTTATTATAATACCTTTTAACTGCTCCCGGTATGGGGAATCCGGTTTGAAGGGCCGCATAGGGTTGTTGGATTTTAGAACAACTTAAACGTCAAAATGCTCCTACCCTCTGGTGTTTCATGTCTGGCCCTATCTGTACATACTAGTTGAAAAGTATTTTTTAACACTTATAAAACAATATCATTCTTAGACCTTGAGTCAATTAGTCACAATAAATATTAGACTAATACTTACCAATAATAATGCTAGGTTTTGTTAAAGGAAATGACGATTGTTAGAAGCGAAGTGCTATCCGAATTTCGAGTCATCACTTTAACAAGTGAGTGTATAGTTACTTTCATCTTACACAAAGATATGAATTATTTAATATAAATTACGTGCTATGTGTGCATATTATATGTGTTCATGATATCTATGATGGAAAAATAAAATATACATGTTTTATTCAATTTAAACTATATACGTATTTCATACCTATAATTATGATGGGTAAGGATGGGTAGATGAAAGATGATATAGACAACGAGAGATGAAAGATGATGGGGATGGGAAGTTGGGTTAATTGTCTGATGATTAAACATAATTATATTATTGTGGGTTGAGAACCTTATGTACTCACCAGGTTTTCCAACCTGACCCACTCAGTTTATTTGTATCACAAGTATCGATAAATAGACACATTACACTAAGAGATGAAAGGAGATATAAATCATTAGTGTAAATAAATGTATGGTCTGTTTATGATTATGTTTCTTAATTGACAATGACATATCATTTTTTTAAATATAAACAAAATACATTTGTTCGAAAATGCTTTGATAATATCTTTATCATGTTTTCTGACAACAAATTTCACAATATTATTCTTTAAAATGAATACTCTTATTTTTAAATAAGCTTAAATAAATTTTTTAAAATGACCGTGAATTTGGGGATGTCACAGTGATGGGCATGCATACCCTCAACTAAACTTAGGTCAAATGGCAAGAAAATGACCTAAAACTCATGCAAGATTCACAAATTGCAACCACACTTCAGATCCAGAAGAAATGATGCTCAAGTGACAATAGAGAGCAGTAAAGTTTCCAACTTTATTCTATCCATTCATTCAAATCAACTCTATAAACCAAAAAGGGACCAAAACAAGCTAGATCTAATAGAATAAGTCCAAAAGGTAGAGATTTGAATCTTAAAAAATGGTCCAGAAGGTGATAACCAAGATGAGAAGGTGTTGCTTGATTGATCCTTGCACAAATTCCTCCTCACTCCCTTCCAAGAGCACCAAAACCACCCAAAATATACAAAACCACAAAGAGGGAAAGGATTAGGGTTTTTTTAGGTTGAGGGAGATAGAGATTGAGAAATGAATCCTAAAATCGAGTTAGAGGGTCTTAAACATGCAAGAAACCCTAAATGATCGTGGGCTTGGGCTGCAGAACTTCTCACGTCTTGAGCATCGACAGATCACATCGTGAGCATCGCCCGAACACTTTTACTTCACTATATCCTCTCACACCGTGAGACAATCTGTCACCTCTTGAGGACAGGTTGTCACCTAATTACACTCTAACTTCAAACAGCCACAACTTCTTCATTTCAACTCCAATTTTGGCGTTCTTTATTTCCAAAGAAAGGTATTGAAGATCTTTACACTTCTGAATCGATAAGGTTGGCTCACCACATGTCGAACTTAAAACCATAAACCTCAAAAGCGGCCTGACACTTACTTTTCCCGCAGTCTATCCTTGGTTACAAGTATACTATTCACATGCCTTGATATTGTTACCAATAATAATATCTTACAATAAAGCCCAAACCTTACTTACTTAAATACCTTAAGACTACACATTACCAAATTACAGTCCACAATACAGAACCATCCGAAATAGGGTGTTACAACTCTCCCAACTTAATTTAGATTCCGCCCTCAAAATCACTTTTTACCGCCCTCCTGGAAACCAGATGATCCAACCAATTCATCTTAGATCCGCGATTCAGTGAAGAGGTTAACTTATACTTATAGAAACCTTCCGATGCTACCATTGAAATACACCCTAATGGAGAACAAATTTTTGATCCATTAATAAAATTACCAACACTTCACTGGCAATTCTAACCCCCAACACCCCCCCCCCCCAAAAAAAAAAAAACTCAGCTGACCTCCACTTCGGCAAAACCATTCACTAGGACCTCCTATTGCAATCTTAATTGAATAACATCTTTTCAATCCTGAATTATCTGAATGATACCCATGGCAGGTAGGATCTGTGACCATAACTTGCACAAAGACATCTCCCAATGCGAGTCTCATCCATTTGACCACTCAGTAGAAAACTCATATCCCAAAATCCAAGGATTTACACTTCCATTATATCAGAAAACTTATGATTCCACGAATACCTTCCACTAAACCGAGATATCAAAACCGCAATCGACTGTTGAGACTGACAATCTCACACATAGTCCCTCCATCAGGCTCATACTAAGAGTCTAACTAATAAGGGCTACCCTAGCCTACACATTACATGGATACTAATCTCTAACAAAAAATTCATCCCACTCTAAACGAGATCTAATACCTTGCTCAAACCAATTTCCATCGGGTCTCACCCACTCTTATCACAACCATATAGGCCTCACCCACGGGTCTCACATAGTGTGCACAATCGAATGGGTATCACCCAATCGATTTCTGAACAGGCCTAACTTCGCCTCAGATCGAATGATCCTCATCCCAAATGAAGAGAAATCCTCCGATAATATTGCCCGCCTCAAACCAGGCATGTGATAATCTTCCTTCATTCCAATGACCATCAGTACCATGGCCTACCTCATTCTGGTGAATGTTACGACTACATCGTAGACTTACAACACTTCCCCGATAGCCTATCATCCTTGTGTATGCTACGATTACCCCGCAGTCTTACAACATTCCCCTATCAGCCATGAGCCCAACTCATGGCCTTGTTCTCCATCTACTAAGCCAACCCACGTTCAAACACTAGTCAAAACCACATTGACTGTATCCAAATCAGGTGTTTGGGTTATGATTCGAACCTTAAATCCTTAATCAGACAAGAACAGGTAGGGAGGCTCTAACACAACCCTCAACCTGGATTTAACCTCATATTTTCTATGCATAAAAACGAATCCACCAATAGATCGCTGGAAATTTCTAAACCCCCAAACCTGGTGCAACCTCTATCCAAACTGCCACTTGAACCTGATGGTTTTGAGCCAAAATAACATCGTATGTGCTCATGCAAACCCTAATACTTGGATCTAGTTTTCTCTATTATACATGCAATTCATCCGATACTTTCAAACCCTAGATCTAGCATATGATATTCAAAATTAACATAACAAAAGCAGATCTAGATGATTACCTTGTTGTTGATTGAAGATCTTTAAGCCTTGAGAACTTTAGCACCTCAAATGTTGTGCTTCTAATGAATCACAAACACCAAGAGCAATTGGCGGAATCAAGAGAGAGAGGGGAGAGGTGTAATTCGGCTCTAGGACTTCTAGGGTTCAAGTGGCTGAATTTCCCATGCCCAAGGGGTCTTTATATAGGTGTAGGAATTAGGGTTTCAATCATTATCCTTATCTGGTTACTTAGCCACCAAGTAGCCCATAAGATAATTCTAGAATCCCTATCATGGACAAATTCTTAAGGATTTATCCCTAGAATTCGTCCACCCTATCTATTAGGGTTTCCTTACCCAACTTTGCAACTATTACAGTTTAGTCCCCTAAGTTCAATTAACTTCTTTTGGTCACAAAATTAATTCTTAATTAATTATTGACCAATGTTAATTAAACAAATATGATATATCTTTTAATATAGTAGTATCAAAATATATTAATGAGTAAATTACATGAATGGTCCCTACGGTTTGGTGTAGTTTGCACGCTTGGTCCCTAACTTATTTTTTTAACTCGTAAGGTCCGTACTATTTGTAATTATTACATGATTGGTCCCTATTGTTTGTTTTTGTTACGTGTTTGGTCCCTATCTTACGTAAAAAAAATAATTATTTAAATCGGGAAAATAAGGTAGGGTAGGTAAGGTATGGTGATGGGGTGGGGTTGGGGTGTGTTTATTTAAATAAATTAAAAAATCAAGGGAAATGGACTTTTTATGTAAGATAGGGACCAAACGTGTAACAAAATCAAATATTAGGGACCTTCCGAGTTAGAAAAATAAGTTAGGGACCAAACGCGCAAGTTATCATAAGCCATAGGGACCATTCGTGTAATTTACCCTATATTAATAAACGATAATGACCTATTTCTATAGTATTCCTCCAGTCAAGTTGCTTTGGTGAAGGCAACCCAAAAGGACCATGCACAACCGGGTCAAGTACATACCAAATATAGTTATGGACTTAGAGACTGATCCAACAGTCTCCCACTTGGATAAGTCTAATAACTATAAATGCAAATGCAACTTCTGGATCCGATTAGCAATCACAGTTCTCAAAACTCTTGATCTTATCAATATCATGTCCTTCAGATAAGGGATCGTAGAATCCTCTGTTCTAGATATCATGCAGACAATTACATGGAACATAGTCATACTTATTGTCCAGCAGTTTGTTTCTCGATCTCAGATTCTTTTGACATACAACTTAATCGAACACATCGATTCAGTACTGACGGGGTCGGACACATGAGTCAAACCAAATCATCGAGAGGCCCTAATATCGCTTTTATCCTCTAAGGATAAAAGGAACATATAAACTTCAACTTATATGCATTTACCATTCACTAATCAAATCATACACAACAATGTGATTTATAACATCAAGTTAGTGATGCGTTTATGCATTATCAATGCACAATCAATTAGCAAACAATAAACCATATATCTAGGTTTTAAGACCATATGATATTATCGTCTTGCGATCACTCGTGATAAATTCCATGAAGTGATTCCAGCAAGCGCGAGTTTATTCCAATGCTCAAATCAAGTTCATAAGCACTCATGAACGTTGTAGCAAACTTTTGCTATGTCGAACATACTTTAGATAGTCTACACACCAATTCATGATTGTCTTCATTCATACCTACTTCCAACATATGAACGACTGTGGACTGTTTGAATAATCTTATTATTCAGGAAGTCAAAACATGCAAAATGAAACAATAGGTAAACAACTAACATAAGACAGTAGCTTTACTCATAAATAATACCCATTTATTTAATCTTCGAATGTTAATTACAATTTATCTATTACATGTTTCTAAACTATCTAATCTAAACTAATATTGTCCTTCATCCCGATGCTCCTAGCGTGCTGCAAGTTCTTAACCCTACTCAATCCCTTCGTAAATAGATCTTCTAGGTTATCCTATGATGATATCCTCTTCACTATGAGGAGTCCTTCTTACACCCAATGTCGAATAAAGTGATATTTTCTGTCTATATGTCGAGATCTTCCATGATCCCTCGGTTCCTTGGTCTAGGCAACCACTCCTACATTATCATAGAAAATTTCCATAGGCTCCTGTATCGCTGGAAAAAATACAAGATCTCCAATGAAGTTCTTCAACCATATTGCATCCTTTTATACTTCGCTCGCTGCAATGTACTCTGATTCGCACGTTGAATCAGCTAAGGTCTCTTGCTTGGAAGTTTTCCAATTCATTGCTCCTCCATTTAGGGTAAAGACCCAACCTGATTGCGAACGGTAGTTATCCCTTTCGTCCTGAAAATTAGCGTCACTGTACCCTTGCACCTTTAAGTCATCACTCCCACCGAGGACTAGAAACCATTCCTTGGTTCTCTGAAGGTACTTAATAATATTCTTGACTACGGTCCAATGCGGTTTGCCAGGGTTCCCCTTGATATCTACTGACCATGATCAAAGCGAAGGCCACATCAGGGCGAGTACAAGTCATAGGATACATAATCGAGCCAACTACGAAAGCATATTGTACTTGGCTCATTTCTGCTATCTCGACTTGTGCACTCGAACTTTGAGTTTTCCTCAGATTGGCATTACTTTGGATTGGTAACTCTCCCTTCTTTGAATTCTCCATACTAAAACGCTTTAGTACCTTGTCCAAGTAAGTATTCTGACTAAGTCCTATTAGTCTCTTACTTTTGTCTCACACTATCCTTATTCCCAGAATATAGGCATCCTCTTCGAGGTCCTTCATAACGAAGCACTTCTCGAGCCAGGACTTAACCTCCTGTCGTTTCGGAATGTTGTTTCTGATGAGTAGTATGTCATTGACATACAATACGAGGAAGCTTACTATAATCCCACTGGCTTTGACATATACAAATGATTCATCCTCGCTTCGTAGAAAGCCAAAATCTTTGACTTTCTCATCGAAACAAAGATTCCATCTGCGAGATGCTTGTTTTAGTCCATAAATGGACTTCCTCAGCCAACTATTGGAATGCTTTGCACTGATAAAACCCTCTGGTTGAGCCATGTAAACATCCTCAGCTAACTTCGCATTAAGGAAAGCGGTTTTGACATCCGTCTGCCATATTTCATAGTCAAAGAAATTTGCAATGGCCATCATCAGCCTAATAGATTTTATCTTTGCAAATGGTGAGAAGGTTTCATCACAGTCAAATGTGGGAGTTTGAGTTTCGCAACTAATCGCGCCTTAGAGGTGTACATGTTCCCATCCATGTCGGTTTTCTTCTTGAAGATCCATTTGCACCCGACCATCTTACGACCTGGTACATTTTCAACCAAATTCCAAACTTTGTTGTCAAACATAGACTGAATCTCGCTGTCCATCGCCTCTTTCCACTTTGCAGACTCCGAGCCTACCATGGCTTCCTTATGGTTGTCAAGTTCATCCAAATTCACTAGTGTACTATCACTGCTGAACGTATCCCTTTCGGTAGTAATATGAAAACCATAAAACTGGGGTTGAACCCTAACTCTTTCGAAACATCTAAGAGGTAAGGACTCGTTAATCGGTTCAATCGTAGTTTCCTCCTCGGGTTGAGGTCCAACGTTAAATGTTCCTTCATTGCTCAACTCTTGAAGCTCTTCAAGATCGATTTTCCTCCCAATTTCCCATTGGCTTATAAGTTCTCACTCTTGGAAAACCCTTCTCCTCGCAATAGGGACAACGTTGTCACTCGGTCTATAGACTAAATATCCAAAGGACTTATGTGGGTAGCCAATGAAAATACACCGCTCACTACGAGGTTGGAGCTTGTCGCGAGTCTGTTGTCTTACGAAAGCCCCGCAACCCCAAACCTTGATATGTGACAAAAAGGGAACTTTCCCTGTCCACATATAGTGAGGTGTTTTGGCAACCTTCTTCGTAGGGAATAAGTTAAGGATATGGGAGGCGATCTCTAAGGCATATCCCTAGAATGAGATAGGTAGCGAAGCATGACTCATCATGCAACGAACCATGTCTAGCATGGTTCGATTATGCCTCTCAGCCACACCATTCAACTATGGTGTCCTAGGTGGCGTCAATTGCGAAAAGTTTCCGCATTCCTTGAGGTTGTCGTTGAATTCAAGACTTAGGTACTCTCCACCTCGATCAGATCAAAGCATCTTGATTCTCCTGCCCAACTGATTCTCTACTTCTTGTTTAAACCCTTTGAACTTTTCGAAGATTTCTGACTTGTGCTTGATTAAGTAGATATACCCATATCTGCTATAATCATCGGTAAAATTTACATAGAAGCGGCTCGCATCCCTTGTGATGGATCTAAAGGTCCCATACACATCGATGTGTATGAGATCCAATAAACCCTCACCCCTTTCACAAGTGCCAGTAAAGGGTGACTTAGTCATCTTTCCAAGTAAACAAGACTCACACATGTCATCGTCCCTAAGGTCGAATGACTCCAACACTGCATCCTTTTGGAGTTGGGCTTTGTGTTTCTTGTTGACATGTCAGAGACGACAATGCCACAAGCATTCTTTATCCAAACTATTGGAAGAATTGATACACAACACATAATTTTCTAAGTTATCTACAACCATCATAGTTTCATATATTCCTTTACACGGTAATGCTTCAAAATATAAAACACTATTAAGATAAGCATAAATAGAACCCTTTTCATTATCAAATGAATATCTAAATCCTTGTCTATATAAACCATGAAAAGAAATGATGTTCCTTGCCATATCTGGCTAATAGCAACAATTATTTAAATCTAAACCTAATCCATTACTAAGCACTAGGGAATAAACTCCAATCTTGGTGACATGTGACGATCTTTAGTTTCCCATGATATGATTTATCTTCCCACGCTCCACATCCCTATTTCTTCTTAGTCCCTGCAAATCAGAACATATGTGAAAACCACATCCTATATCAATAACCCAAGAAATAGCATGCGACGAATCATTAGATTTAATAGTGTAAATACCTGTGAAGGACGACTTGATCTTCCCATCCTTGATAGCTTGCAGATATTCTGGGCGGCGTCTTTTCCAATGCCCTATCTTGTGGTAGTGATGGCACTCTGCCTCTTTGGCCAACTACCCGCCTAATGGCCAACGATCCACAATTGACGTGCACCGTGCTCCAATCCCCAACATTCTCACAATTCAAGAACCGCCCCCATATGGGCCACAAGTGGCCCGTCTAGACTCTTAGTCTCCATTGTGGACTAATGGATACCAAAGGCGAAGTTTGATATACGATAATGTAAATCCGACTCCCTGTGAGTAAAAAGAATACCATCCCAAATTCTTATGGAACCAACAAGTAGAACTAGAGAACCGTACGAATCGTCTACACTCCATAGAGGAGGAAGTGGCCACCCTGAGACCACACCCAATTATAACTCACACTAGGACAACCTTAGCAGAACAAAGAGCGGAAGGGACCACTCATGAAATGAGTAAAATGGCCGACCACTTTGTGCGCCCTTTCGGCATAGCAAAATCATCACACTACTCACCCTAGTTTTATAATGTCTTAAACTACAACCAGTAGTCGTAAGAGAAGAGAGGTATAGCCTCCAAGAACCCATGTGATATAAATCCAATCATTGTATAGGTGGCTATACCTTATCCTGATAAAACTTAACATTCGTGCAATGCTTAATTCTACTCTCAATCGTAAATACATCATAGGGATATAGGTCGAAACAACGAGGAACGCATAGAAAAACATGTGGTTCATATGCATACATGCATAAGTTCATATCTATAATCATAGATAAGATATGACTAGAAATAAACATAGTTACTCATGAACCTGTTTCCCATCATGCCACATAATCATGTCTTCCCATGGAAACAACCAGTTAGCCGGCAAAACACCAATTTTGCAGATGGACCCCACAACCTTCCAAGCCGATGTAACAGCTTCCATGACAGCTATCATGGCACAACTCAATGCCAATAACCCAAATGGAAATTGAAATGGTGTCGATAACTCCAACTGTAGTAACAACCATGGAAACCAATGGCGGACAACTTACCAAGACACCCCAAACTCCAAACCTAAGGTCATGAAGTGAAAGCTAGGGAATAGGAAAGGAAGCGGATCAACTCAAGGGAATACCAAAAGGCAAAAATTTGTAGCAGTCCCTACCCCCACTGCCCCCCCTAACCCAGCCCCGAGAAGACCATATCATGGAAACCTCCGCTCTGCAGCAAGTGTAACTACCATCATCAGGGAGTCTACCAGGAATTTCATTACAGAAGGTGAAACAAGAAGGGGCGCATCTCCCACTACTGTAGGGCCCCGACCCCATGCGTTACTCTAATCCTCAACCAATAACTAAGTCCAATATGCCACACATGCGGTGAAACAGGACACTTCAAGAGGAATTGCCCAACAAAGATGAAATATGGAGGAGTTGATAACTAGACAGGAAGAAGCAACAAGGAACACTTCCAAGATTTTTGTAAGTTCCCAACAATAAACTTTATTCATCGAATTTTCAAAAAAAAAGTTTTGTCAATTAAAAGCATAATCAAAAGTTAGTTCCTCACCCGAACGATCATGTCAATCACAGAAAAACTAGAAATCCTTGTGAATGGACCAGGATGGTTCCATATAAACGTTAGGATCATATATAATTAAGATTCTACAAACTAAGAGTAAGTGATCCTACCTCATCTTCTATCCTTGTTCTAATTTTTGAGTTAGGGCGGAGCCACTCAGTAGACTGTCTTTTCGATCATTAATTGTATACGGTTAGGTCACACCCATCTATAATAGAAAAACCTAGTAGAATTCAGATTACAGATTCCATCACTTTATATCAGAGCTCTCACATTACTAGAACACCCAACAAGCATGAACAAAATAGACGCAATAGTAACAACAAAACCGTAGCTGGTAGTGATGAGAACATGAACGTAGAACATATTATCATTCCTAACAACCATTCCTTCCCAACAGACGTAAAATCTATTATAAAAAGGAGTCCAACGTCATCAATTGACACAAACTGGCTTGATTCTCACCATGCAAACTTCGAGCACTGCAAAGAGAATTCCGTCTTACCTAACCGAATAACAAAACTCTTCCCACCTGTAACAATGAATCCCTAGCATCCAAACACATAAGTCCTTTTGTAAGGGATGTCATACTCCTTCCTAGCCCCAAAAAAGATTAAAAACAAGAAACAAAATACATCAAGGGAATCCGAAAGGTTTCCAACCTTCCCCCAGATATTCCCAGAATCCCTTTGGAAACCTCAACCATGTGCTAAGTTGAGTTGGATTCAACTCTTGCAAACATCCCAATAACCAAACCCTCGATACCACGTAGCATGGTCACAAAAACAGATAGTGTCTGATCACAAGAACGATATAGTAGGTAAGGAAAGCATCGTACCAAGCCTCTAACCGCGGGAAGCACCCATCTAACTCATAAGGGGGAAAGGCGAATTGCCTCTAGAACCACTGACTACTAATAAGTCAAACAAACCCATCCTCAAGGATCGATACACCCTACCCCGAATCAGAGACTTGTTCGACCAACAACAAAGAACTGGCAAAGTCCGACCTACCTTTAGCTTGGAATACCATAGGAAGAAAACTCCCAAGGTACCCTAAGACTCATAAGGTCAGCTACACCACACGTAAACTCAACCTTGGCGACAATAAGGCAAACTCTTAAGGCCTAGAAACTCTACTTCTAGGACACCAGGAGCACGGTCCCTAGTATACCATTCGAAAATTCTCACTAGGATAGGTACGGTAACCTATGGCCTTTGGTTTCCATAAGAAATCAGTTTCGTACACTTCACATTCGACATATTCAACACTCATAAGTGTCTGAGCACCGAAACTCTAGAAATTCCACTCAACGAGATTAAGGTAAACCAGAACCCATACCCCAAAGAGAAGCATGTGTATTAGACATTCGCAAAGCTTGGGACACCCACCTACCTCTAATCGAGTACTCATATAACAACAGCTACCACTCGAGCATAGGAGTTGCACCCTTTAAGGCCCTGTGTGGATGGATGTGTAGATCATCCTCTGTTAGGCTGAGGTGGGAGACACCCAATTGGCAAAAGGACAAACGCCGAATAGCACACTCACTAGAGCCGAGATTATTCGAGAAACACCGGAAAAGATAGTCCAAATCAGACTACGACTCCAAGCATCGTGGGACCGACAAAAGAGCTATGCAGATAAAAGGTAAAAGCCTATGGAGTTCCAAGTAGGAGGTCGGGTATAATTGAAGGTCTCTCTTTGGAAAGGGATGATATGATTTGGAAAAAGAAGTAAATTAAATCCCCGATACATCAAACCATTCGACATCCTTTCCCGGATCAGTTTGGTAGCCTACAAACTCCAACTACCCTCAGAGCTTAGTAATGTACACCCCGTATTCCATGTGTCAAACCTAAATAATTGCCTATCAGACGAAACCCTTGCAGTTCCGCTAGACGAAATTGAAGTGAACGAGAACCTTCTATTCGTTAAGCACCCTATAGAAATTATGGATAGAGGAGTTAAGTGCACAAAACATAACCGCATCCCCATTGTGAAGGTTAGATGGAATGTCAAACGCGAACCTGAATTCATGTGGGAAAGCAAGGTTCAAATGAAGCAATAATACCCTCAACTTTTCGCTAGTCAGTAAGAATCGCTTTTAAAGAATTTCGGGACCAAATTCCCTCTAACGGGGGATGATGTCACAACTGAAAATTTTCAAGTTCAAAAACCAAGCCAAAGGAGTCCCGTATATGTAATAGTATAGCTATACTATTATTATTATGTTATGGTAATATAAGTTTTGAGAATTATGCTACCCTAAAACTCCCATGATCCATGCAAATTAATGTGATATTGACTTACATCAAATATAAATCACATAAACAACAAAACAAACATATTAAAGTTCCTATACATATAGACCATAAACAATTCCCTAGGCCGTGAACTACTTCCAATGAGTCACTTTAGCGGTGAACTATACTTCTTGGGCATTAGTTAGCCATGAACTACTTCCAATGAGTAACTTTAGCCATAAACCACCTCAAATCACCAATTCTTGACCATGAACCACCCTAAGCATCAAAGCCTTGGTTGTGAACACCAATCTAGGATACTTTTACGCCGTGAACACCATGGTGGACCACCCCTTTTAGCCGTAAACCCCTTAGGGGACTTCTTTTAGAGAGTAAACCCACCTTAAAAGTGCATTTAGATCGTGAACCCCTTCCCAATTCAAGGGTGTTTACGGATTGTGAGTTATAAGTGGCTATTTCCAATGCAATTCTCAGTAATTTATGTATTACCCACCAATACTCCAAGAAAATATCAAATCAATTCATTATCCCATATGAAGGAGCATAAAATCCTTTTCTCATTGAACAAATTCTTTTTTCATTTTGTAAACCTCCGTAAACCCCATTTCTTATTCCAACACTTCATCCCATTACTTTACAATTCTTCCTAGTTTTTGGTAAGTAATTCATTCCTAGTAGATGGTTCATACATTTACCTCTGATGATTCTTCAACTCAACCATACATTTATGTGTTAATAAGCTGATGCTAGAAAATCCTCAAGAAGTTCATCCAAGACTTCAAGTGTTCTAGGCTCCAATTTCTCACCTCATTTCTTCACCCACACATTCTCCTACCTAAGGTGAGCTTCATACCCCTATCTTTTGAGTTTTTCATTGTTTTTGGGGGAGGATACAAGTCAAGGGTCATGTGATATCATAGTACAATTTCTTGTATGTATTTGTATGTTGTGGTGTATAGGTTTAAGATTATGAAACCTCCTATAATAGTCCAAAACTGAGATTTTTAGTTAGGCCTCAAGGGTTTGGACTAAATTCCACCAATTATTGTTGATTAGAAGTGAAAACTAGTGTTCATAAGACTATCATTCATAAAATCTTATGTCAAAAGTTACAAGGATTTTCTAAAAGAAATTATTTAAACAAGAGTTTGGACATAATATTTTTGGAGATGTTAAGTTATGAAAATGTTAATATCTTGGGTCATTTTTAGCCATATATATATATATATATATATATATATATATATATATATATATATATATATATATATATCATTTTTAGAACATAGAATAAATTTGAGTAATTATTGAACACGTCGATTTATTAAGGACCAAAAATGGAATTATGAGATAAATAAGGGCCTTTTTGAAAATTTTCATAAATATAAGTCTAAAAAGAGCATTTTAGAAGAAGTGTGCCATTTCAACAATTCACCGAGTTTTGAACCAATTATGACACATTTTAACCAATATCAGTATTATTTAAAAAGAAGGGTCATTATTGCCAACATCGATAATATTGAGTTATTTTTGATAAATATGATTCAATGTGGATTATTTTCAATAAACGGAACCAAATGAAACCCCTAGTAAACAAACGGAACTACAACTATGAAACGAAACAAAACACCTAGTCAACGAGTACACCTATTGTTATTTATGAAATAGGTGACGAATTTCAACTATTAGTACAAATATATGTTAGTATTCTCGTCCGACGCATCTTCACTGTACCTATATATATATATATATATATATATATATATATATATATATATATATATATATATATATATATATATATATATATATATATTGGTGTACGTTTAAAGTCCTGTAAGATTTATAACCAGAGTCGCCTGGAGGGAGAGCGGGAATTTGTGTATTGATCTATACGAGGTTGACACCCCGCACCTTCGTTGTTCGCTACAGCTAGACCAGCCAGTCTAGGGTGACAACTGTCTTAAATGAATCCGATGTCTGGAAAACGCCTAGACAGGCACTCCGTCATATTAGTATGGTTATAACGACTCACTAGAAGATAACAATGTTATTTAGATATTTACGCAGGGAAAACCTTACAAAAAAATTAGCACATTGTGTTGACCGCCCCAATGCATGGTAATGACTGTCCACATTCGTTGTGTTGATCGTCCACTTGCATTATGCGGATTGTCCACAATCGTCTGTTGTTTTCTCACACCTCTCCAGTCTTAGGGTTTTTAAGACCACAAACGATTTTATACAATTTCAAAAGATGATAAACTAAAATACACCCATTCAACTATACTTGATTGGAAATAAGACTTACAGCTATTTTATACAAGAAAATATAGGGTTTTCTGGAGAAAATGAATTTATACAATTTCAAAAGACGATAAACTAAAACACACACATGCAACTACACTTTATTGGAAACAAGACTTACAACTATTTTATACAAGAAAATATAGGATTTTCTGGAGAAAATGAATTTATACAATTTCGAAAGACGATAAACTAAACACACACATGCAACTACACTTGATTGGAAATAAGACTTACAAGTATTTTATACAAGAAAATATAGGATTTTCTGGAGAAAACGAATTTATACAATTTCGAAAGACGATAAACTAGAACACACACATGCAACTACACTTGATTGGAAACAAGACTTACAACTATTTTATACAAGAAAATATAGGATTTTCTGAAGAAAATGAATTTATACAATTTCGAAAGATGATAAACTAAAACTCACACATGCAACTTTACTTGATTGGAAATAAGACTTACAACTGTTTTGACAAAAAACGCTGGATGTTTCTAGGTTTCTAAACTATTATGAATTTTTATATAAAATGCTTATGAACTCACCAACATATTTTATGTTGACGCTTTTCAAATGACTTATATTCTTCGAAATCAATAAGCTGGTTTATGGAACGCGGATTCAGGATTTTTTTGTTGTAGTTTGGAATTTACTCACTATTGTCTCTTTTGTGTAATTTGAGAACATAAACATGATGTAAACAATGTAAGTTTGTTATGTTTATGTATGATGTTTGGATTTGCTATGTTTCATTTATATTCAATTGTTATGATTAGGGGTGTGCAAATAACCGCATAAACCGCACAAACCGCCCACACCACATCAAACCACACCGCATAATGCGGTTTAAAATTTCATAGTGCGGTTTGTGGTTTGTAAATTTGTCAAACCGCATTATGCGGTGCGGTTTGTGGTTTATAGTTACCAAACCGCGATTCAAACCGCACCGCGTCCTATATATATATATATATATATATATATATATATATATATATATATATATATATATATATCAAAATTTTCAATCACCAAATACTTCATACTGTCCAATAACTTTATACTATATCACGATGGTTATATATGATAATTAAAAACTTAAGAGACTATGATATCAAATTTCATAAGTCATAAGAACTTGGCAAAACATCATTTTTTTTTTTATTTTTTTGCAATATCTATGCCTTTTAATTGGTATGCAATATAATTAATAAATTTTGAAAGTGTTTAAATGTAATTAATAACAAACAAATTTATAAATTGAAATAACTTAACAAACCACATAAACCACACAACAACCATCCGCATTAAACCGCACCGCATAATGCGGTTTAGAGCTTTTGTGGTGCTGTCTGCGGTTTCCAAAAAACTCAAACCGCATGTGCAGTGCGGTTTGCGATTTCAACTCTAAACCGCACCAAACCACACCACGAACATCCCTAGTTATGATACTGCACAATGAAGTCACCTGCCTCCGGACGTTTCCGTCGTTTGATCCGGGGGTGTGACAATTTTCCACCTCGTGAGGACCGATTTTCACCCAATTACACTCCAATTCCAAACAATTACAACTTCGTTTTTTCAAATCTGATTTTGGTGTTCTTTATTTCCACGGAAAGGTCTTGAAGAGCTCCACACTTCTATATCGATACTTTTGGCTCAACAAATTTCAAACTTACAACCTTAACCCTCACAAGTGGGTTATCACTTAGTTTTCCCCAGTCCATCATTGCTTACAAGTATACAATTCACAGGCCTTGATCTCATTACGAAGAACAATCTTTGTCAATAAATCCCAAACCTTACTTCCTTAAAGCCTTTAAGCCTACACATAACCAAATTACGATCCACTATCCTGAATCACAGAACGATCCGAAATTGGGTTTTATAGGAGTTATAGTCTCAACAACTTATGGATCGGGCTAAGGAGCAACAGCAGTGGGTGTATCAGGATTTTGGTCATCAGGTGCAGTATGTTCGGTGTCAATATCAAAAGGATCAATTTCTAGTTTATTTAACTATTTCATGGCAATTTTCTAGGAAACTACAAACTAGAAACTATATTAAGGTAGCGGAAACAATAAAAATCATCCTAAGTATATATGCACCTTAGGATCTATGTTTTACTATTATAGAAATTTAATTTTAAAACTAACTTAACTAGCTAAAAAGGAGAGGGATTTGAATATTTACCTTATAAAAATTTGATTTGTCTCTTGTAGCTTGATCTCCTTATTACTCTTATTGCTTCTTGAAAAGACTATTACCCAAAGTAGAGTAACTCTTCGCACCCAAAAGTCAAGAAACCTAGAAACCAAAGGAGAGAGACATGAGAGAGTTGAGAAATCAGTTTATCAACTCTATGGAGAGTAATGACTAAATATTCTAAGGCCTTAGAAGTCCTTAATATAGTTGTGGTGTCTTCTAGATAACCCTGAGTTGATTCAATTAAATATAAAGATCTAATCCATATTTAGATCTTTTCCTTATTTGTTATCTGGATAGCTACTGGAAGGTTTCTCGAACCTACTCGGAATCGTCCACCATATAAGGTTTCAAGAATGTTCTCATTATTCAACTATTGAACAATTAACATTTGGTCCATGTACCTCTAGATTAATTCCAGTTAATCCTAAATTTATTCTAATTAATTTTAACTAGTTTCTAATTAATTTATAGACACGTAATAAATTAACAAACTATTTTCTCAATCTCCTAAAACTATTTCTAGTTATTCTTGTTCTTGAGGTCAACCCAAAAAGGACTTTGTTATTATTCCCAAAGTTACACCAATTAGTATGGTAATGAATATCTATTTCCAACAATATGCTATAAAAAGGTGACATATCGTGAGTCATATAGCTTCTGGATTACTAGATCAAAACACAAATATCCTTTCTGACCAATACCATATCCTAGAAAAAACACATAAAGCTAATTAGTAATATAACTTATTCCACTCAACATGAAGACGAAGAATAACGCAAGTTCACCCAAAAACTCGTAATGAGGAGTAATTTGGTAAATGACTATATAACCTTTCAAATGGAAACATCCCATAATTATCTAAAGTAGGGATCTGATGATGACATAAACAACGATTAGAAATGTTTATCCCCAAAAAATACAAGGAAACTAATAAGGAGCGAGTTGTCTCAACAAGATGTCTATGTTTTCTTTTTCCAATACTGTTTTATTGAAGGGTATCGGTATAAAACGATTGATGAATGGTGTCATCAGACGCAAGTAGTTGTGTTAAATCATTAGAGGTATATTCCCATCCTCAAGTCACACCGAGAACACTTAATAACAACCGACTGTTGTGTCTTGACAAGATCTTTAAAATTCTTGTATATAGTCAATAAATCAGACTTGCACTTCATGAGATAAACTCAAGTATAATGAGTGTGATAATTATATATATATATATATATATATATATATATATATATATATATATATATATATATATATAACATAATATTTGGAGCCTCCCTTTGAAGACACTGGGGATGGGCCTTATATATCAAAATGCACAAGATCAAAAAGAGTAAAGGAATGGGAGACACTTTCATTAAACGGTAAAGTAGAAAATTTAGCAAGTTTGCAACCACAACAATAACAAATGTCACAACTATTCAATTGACCCAAAACACCATTAGTGACTAAAAACTATAAACATGACACTGAAACATATCCCAAACGACAATGTCAAAGATAAACATAAGAATATGAACGACTCAACCAAAAAGAAGTCAAATCAACATTAAAGACAACAACATACAAAACTTGAAGCTGATCTACATCATAGAGTTCCCGTATTCTATGGTCGGTCCTAAACACCCTCTACGACAGTGGGTCCTATACATAATAAATAGAATTAGATAAAAAAAAAGATATAATAGCCAAATTTATATAGTTGACTAGATGAATCAAGGTTTAAAGCATGTTTGGGAATATAGTAGACATCAGTAATAGATACATTATGAGTAACAACCAAACCCACACCCTCCGCTAGCACTAGTTTGGCATTGGCAGATATAATAGAAATAAGGGAACCAGAAGACAAAGAAACAAATGATAAAAAGCATGGTGGAATGTGATAAGATACACTAGAATCCAATATCCATAAGGAAGGAAGGATACATGAAGTGTTGGATGAGGACATACCCGAATGGTACATAAATATCTACATGGTAGATGGATTAGAAGCCATATACTATTAAAAGGACTAAAAAAAGTTATGCATCCAAACCAGATGGATGAGGGATGGAAAATTGGTGATCATTATCTACAAAAGGTGGAGTAATAGTAGTGAACTATGGTGGAGGTGCTGCCCATGGCATGTGACTAGAAAGGTGTTGTTGAAAAGATGGATGAAACAGTCCAGATGGTCGTTTTGTTGTGTTAGCATTTGCTACTGTTTTTCTTTGTTGAGTAATAATGGACATTAAGACTTCTAATGTTTTCTTTGTTTGCAAAATCGATATTCATCAAATGGAATTTTAGGAGCTGTTTGTGGGTGATTTGCAGACAACAGTCATGTTGGAATTGCAAAATCAGCAAGTGTACTAGAAATGTTAGACCCTTTGTTCATCATAGTTTTTATATGTGTTTCTTCTGCAATCAACTCATTAACAACTGAGTCAAATTTTGGAATAGGGGTAATATGGAGAACTGTTCCATGAAGGCCTTCGAAACCAGATCTTAGTGTCATAAATAACTACACCAAATTAATGTTGATATTCTCTTCTAGTAATATAAAGTCTGAAGGTTTTTAAATCATCAGACTCTATGAGGGATATTAGATCCCATAAATTAGGCATAGCTAAATAAAAATCTTGCACGGTCCTGGACTGACATTGAAGGGCTCAGATATCATTCGTCGATTGATATTGTAATGTCCAAGATCTATCAGGTACTATGTTGCTTTTTATTTAAAATATAACTATGAACTGTTGGGATTTTGGGATGGAGCGTACACTGGGTGTACAGGGTGTACGCACGACATACATACATGATGTGCAAAACGCGGAGCCCCCATGCGTACGTTGGGCGTAGGATGATCAGATGTAAACCCTAAATTTTAGGGTTTGCCCCCTATTTAAACAACTTATAACCCTCCAAACCATTATCCTATCAACCTCCCTTGTTCTCACAGTGCCCAACTTGAACCCTAACTCCATTCCATGTATCTTGAGCTTTCTTTGCGCATTTTGGTGTTGCTTAGGTGGTTTTGAAGAGCAAGGAGTTTGAAGAAAGGAGCAGGGACTTGAAGAGGGTTTGTAGATCCAGAAGTTTGGCATCTTTTCTGACTTATTTGAGGTATCAAGTTCCAAACTTGACCATTGCATGCTTAAATGTATTTTTAGGGTGTTTTGTGTAACATTTTGATCTCCATAGTTGAGATTTCTTGTGTTCTGGTAGTTCCAATCCGTAAGAGATATACTTTTGAGCTCTTGGAAGCACTTAGAGTCATAAAAATCGGGCCTTAATGGTTAAGCCACATCTTAAATGACCTGGATCTATTTTTTGGATGTTAGGAATTAATGGAAAGTCACAAAAGGAGCTCTAAGGAAACTGGCCAGTACGTTGTGCATATTGGGTCAATCTCCCTAAAGTGGTCAAGACCAAAGTACATTGGGTGTACGTGCTAGGTATGTCGTGCGTACGCATGCAGAGTGGTCAAATGGATATTTGGGATTTAGGATGTTGGGTCTGAAAATAGATGGGCCTCATGGCCTACTGTGGAGTAAGGCTTTTAGGCCTAGACGTAGGATATATTGTATTGGGCCTTAATGGGCCTTGAAACTTAAATGGATGGACTTGGGCCTTAATTTAATTAGGAGTTGGACCTTGGGAGAAAGAGGCCCAATAGGCCAAGGATTAGGAAACCTTGCCGTGGGACATGAGTTAGAAATTTGGTCCATAATGGAGTTCTATTTGGACCTGTCACACCCAACTAAAGCGAAAACATGGGCCGTGGCAGTACAAAGGGTTTCATAGAAAAGTTAAAAGACAACATCAACCATAGTATTAAAAAGCATTACAAATTTACAATGAGTTTGAACAACTCTTTAAAAGAAATTACAATGTATTTAAAAGTCAACACATGCGAATGCTCCTACAAGTGTTGTGTCTCTACGTGCCTCTTATTAGATGATTCTTGAAAAAGCATGTAAAACGAGCGTCAACTATAAAAGTAGTTGGTGAGTTCATAAATTAAAAATAATATTAGTTTCATGAATCAAAATTAATGTTTTGATAAAAGTTTCTGTAAATTAAAATATATTGCAAAAATTGAGTAAATAAGTTTGCATAAACAAAGTTCGTTGTCATCATAAGAGATAAAGTATTTTGCCCAAATGAGATGCAACGTTCATATTCTCATGGGAAATAAAGTTCATTACTAAAACGAGTAAACAAGTTTCATTGCTATAATGAGCAATCAAGTTCGTTGCTACAAGGAGAAAACAACTACGTTGCTACAAAGAGTAAACAAGCTCATTGCTAAGACATGTAAATAAGTTTTGAGTAACAAAAGTTCATTATTATAATGAGAAAAAAAGTTTATTGCTATAATGAGAAACAAAGTTCACTGCTATAATTAATAAGCGAGTTTGCATGTATATGAGAAAACAATAAGTTCCCAACCAAGCCTATGACTGATGCCCTATCAAGATATATGCTTATCATTCCATAGATTATATGGTATCATGAACTCCAGCAATCAAGCGAGTGAGGAGTTGTCAATTTGTAATAGCGTTATCCATAATGACCATTGGTTCAAAGAGTAAATGGTTGGAGTAAAGTGTAAAGGAAGGGACTTAAGACGATAAGGCCTCATGTTTCAACTTGCATAGACATACATAGGAAAATATAGCAATCATGTTTGATGCAAATAAATTTAAATACAACAAACAATAAATATTTTTTTCGGACATGCTTTTCCACCCCAAAACATTAAAATCGAAAATAAGGGGAGTCGTGAATACTCACAATGCATTGATGTAACAACCCGAAATTTCCGTACTATCTTTTGTAACTCTTTCGTAGTACAATTCGCGCAACTAATCGTCGTTTCCAAATTCGATTTCCGATCTTCCGTATAATTAAGTCATTAATTAGTACACATTTAAAATGACTTAATGGGTGTCTTAATACATTTAGAAAACATATTAGCACCCAACTTTAGTGATTGGAATATTTCTAGAATTTACCGTATCGGGTTACGACAACTCAATCGGGTACGACCAAAAGCCTCGTCTAACGCCGGTATCGGATAGAATTACACTGTGTCCAAAACTTAAACACTATATAAACATGTTTAAGCCTCCATTTGAAGCCTTTGGTCAATTTCTCATTTAACTCTCACAACCTCTCTCCTCAACCCAAAATCAAGGTCCAAAACAAAGATTTAAGGCTTGAAATCAAAGAGGTAACACCCCTAACTTGTTATTCAACCCCTTTAGCCTTCAAATTTGTGTTTAATTTGTGTTTTGGGACCAACAACATGAGTTTACGGCCAAGGAACTAGCTTGGGTCGTAAACTCCTAAAAATGGGGTTTTTAAGCCCTAAAACCCCTCTTAAGCAATGTTGGACATTAGTAATGGCTTAATGACTTAATGGAAAGGACTTATAACATGTAAAATATTGATTTTGAGGGATAAAAGTGAGTTTATGGCCAAGACACATTCTTGGGCCGTAAACTCATATTCAAGGGGTTTTTGAGCCAAACAGCCCTTCCAAATCATAGTTGGGACTTAGATATGACCATAAGGGTTACTAATCTGGACTTGGAACACCTTAAACATAATTTTTGGGAGACAAAAGTGAGTTTACGGCCAAGACACATTCTTGGGCCGTAAACTCCTCTTGATTGGGGATTTAGAGCCTTAAAACATGTCCAAATGCCCTGAAACTCAACCAATGGCCTTGTGGTAAAATCTAGATGCATCTAAAAATAGTTTAAGGGTTTGAAACATATCAAAAGTATCATTTATAGGAGTTTATAGCCTAGGAGCATACCCTTGGCCGTAAACTCATAAAACTATGTTAATGATGCATCAATTACACTCAAATGGCTTGTATAAATTTCTAGAATCACATGTGATTGATTTAAGCACCAAAAACTATCTTTTTCATGGGAATAGTAGAGTTTATGGCCTTAGAACATACCTCTAGGCCGTAAACTCCAATAAGTATGTAAAATGATGTTTTAAATTCATAACAAGGCTTGGAAAATTAACTAGAATCACATGTGATTGTCATTTGAAACTCAAATCAATTTTTCCTTGGCCATAGGTGAGTTTACAGCCGTAAACTCCTATAGTATGGCCGTAAAATCCCTTTTAAGTGTTATAATTTCATACAATCCATTCCAAGGCAATTTAGAAATCCATTCCAACAATCCCCATGTCCATTTAAGCCATTAGATACCCAAAATCACACCCACATGAGTTTACGGCCGTAAACTCATGTATGTGTGTGTTCTATGGCGGTAAACTCTTTAAAATGTTTACTCTCGGGGAGTAAACTCAAGTCCCAAGTCCCTAGTGCCATTACACGTCCGAAGATGTCACCCGGGTCACTCCAAACGCTCATTTTGAGGTGTTTAACCTCATTGGAGTGTAATGTTCCATATGATTAGTGAATATATCCCTAATTGTATATATATGGACATTATTTCATTTTACATAGGGACATCGTGAGTAATCAAACCCCGAACCAATGTCTAGTATTTGAAACCGACACACTTCCGAGTCAGGTGAGTTCATACCCCTACCCTTTTTCACTGTTTTCACTGTTTTCAGGGGGAACACAAGCAAAGTACAAGGGAATTATTGTACTCAAAAAATATTTTCAAATGTGTGTTTCATATTTCATATGCTTTTATTACTGATTACCATAACCGATAACCACTTGAACATGCAGATCACGTGACATATATTTGTGAAATAGGTCTTTAAACTGTTATGTTTTACATATATTTCACAAATGGTTTTTCCACATTTTATCAGTTAAAAGCATGACATTAAACATTTGAACATAATACATGTACACTGTTTTGTCCTCGGTAACACTCCACACATATACGCGAGTGAAGGACTATCATATTATTACTAGTAAATTTGTTAATCCTGTATGATTGGAGACACGTCCTCGGAGAACACTCCACCGAGATATGCGAGTGGAGGAGTACACCCATAACCAGAATCTCCGGTATTTAGAGAGCATGACTTGAGTGTATAGATCTATACGGGGCTGACTACCCCACACCTGGCTGCTAGCTACAGCCGACCCAAAATGGTTCAAGGGTGACGAAAGTCATAAGTATGTGGACGACTTATTGCCACATGTGGACTACTTATTGCCACAGGTTTTAGTCTATTGTATGGTTATGGAACTCGAAATTAGGATAACAGAGATTTACTTATAGTAATAATGAACCATTTTATACATCTTTTACATCTTTAACATCGTTTACATTAGAAACCAATATGCAGGAAAGCATGGGGCTTTTCTGGGTAACACTTACATAACTAGAAAGAGTAACAAACTGGATAACATTACATCTTTTTACAATTGATAGCATACAATACGGAAAGTATGGGACTTTCCTGGTAACACATGATAAGTAAACAGAACAGTTTAACAAGTCAGATAACCAACTATACATTTTCATATGAGTAGACATGTTTTCAGTGTACAAACTTACTATACTTTACATTTGTGAAACAATAACTAACTTTTAAGAAAATACGGATTTTTTTTGGTGTACATAACATTTCAGAAACGGAAAAGAATCACGAAACATTTTCACAAACAAAAACCGCTTATGAACTCACCAGCTTTATGCTGATTTTCAAACCGCTTGTGTTCTCAGGTCAGCATTAGAACAAGTACCTGAAGATCCTTTTGCTCGAAGACAGAATACATGAAGATCCGTTCATTTTGTTTATATATACTATGTATCACAACTGTACAAACTTTACTTTTGAAACAACTGTAAAACTTTAATATGTAATGTAATGGTTGTTTTACTTTACTTACTATGTGCATTGGATTTGATATGCAACGTGGAGTCAACCCCGGAAATGTTTCCGCCTTCGGTTTTCGGGGTGTGACAGATTGGTATCAGAGCCCTTGTTTATAGTGAATGAGGTATACCAAACCTTACATGGTATAAAACTATAAACACTAAAGGGCCTAAGTGCTCTGAATTAAAAGTATCTTCAAACTACAAGTATTTTCAAAAGTATATAAGTATACTGAACCGTCATCATCCGTAACCACAAGTAGAACAGAACATAAATAATTGTGTGTTGTGTACTATGGTTAAACCTGGGCAGTTATGTAGTCGTGTCTAGGGTCAATATAGCCTGGCCAACTATATTCATTCGAGATACGGCCAACATGTGCTTGGGAGTGACTGTGGTATACGGCATGCCTAAAACTTACCCTAATATCCCAAACATCGAAAAAAATTCGTAATCAACTCTTGAAATACTATGAGAGTATTTCTCAATCCAATCCTCTGTAGAAATCCTCATTTGAATGGCTTTCCGTGATTATTCTTAGTGATAAATTATCTATTTTGATAGCTCTTTCCTGCTTTATCGCTTATTCGGATCATATAACTGCCATCTCTATTGATTCAATGTAGAGGACTTACCATCCTCTTTTTCTTGATCTTATTAGATCAAGATGCCTCCCCGAAAGAGACCCAGCTCAAAGAACAACAACAATCCTTCTTCGCCTCCACCTCCTCCCCAGTTTGACCTAGCATCGCTCCAGATGATTATGACAGCTGTAATGGTAGCAGCTATGTCACAAATGAACCCTAGTGGTTCAGGAGGTGGTCCTCAATCTCAAAACCCTGAGGTCAGCCAGGGACACCAAAGAGGGGGTTCCTACAAAGATTTCATGAACGCAAAACCAACATCCTTCAATGGCACTGGAGGTGTCATTTCCCTATCTCGATGGTTCGAGAAAATTGAGTCCATCTTTGAAATTTGTGCTTGTGCGGAATCTGATAAAGTTAAATTTGCGGCCTGTACCTTCTGATAAAGCCTTGACTTGGTGGAATGGCCGAGTCAAATCTCTGACCTTACCCGTAGCCAATGCCATGGGCTGGGAAGCCATGAAAGAAATTCTTATTGCCGAATACTGCCCTCGTGGTGAAATGCAGAAATTAGAGCATGAGCTCTGGAACCTGAAGATGAAAGGTTCCGACATTGCTGCATATACTTCCCGATTCGATGATCTCGCACTTCTTTGCCCGGGATTAGTCACTCCTAAAAACAAGAAGATCGAAAGGTTCGTTTGGGGGTTATCTCAACCGACAAAGAGTCATGTTTTGGCAGCTCGTCCGGATACCTATGATAGTGCTAAGACTCTAGCTCAAATTCTGATTGATCACAGCGACGATGTTAAGGAGATCACTACCACTTCTGAGCCGACTCAAAGAAGTGGCAAAAAGAGAAAATTTTGGAAGAAGAAGAAGGGTTAATCTTCTCAAGGATCTTCCAAGAAACAACAAACGGTAGCAGTCCATGCTGCTACTACTACCCCTATTGTTGTTGCTTCTGTCATGGGATCCACAGCTCCAACTCCTACCAGTAAATATGCTGGTAATCTTCCTCTCTATGACAAGTGCAAATACCATCATCATCCTGGTCCCTGCCGGGAATTATCTTGTACCAACTGTGGTAAGAAAGGGCACACAATTCGATTCTGCAAAACTCCTACCCAATCAGCCAACCAATCATCTGGAGCAGGTGTTAGTCAAGCCTGCTACAATTGTGGAGAAGTTGGGCACTTTAAAAGGAACTGTCCCAAGAAGTCAACTGCTGATAACACTGGGAGGATTCTAACCATGGGACGGGAGGAATCAGTTGCTGATCCTACTGTTGTTTCAGGTACGTTCCTTCTCGACAACTCATATGCTAGTATTCTTTTCGGTTCGGGTGCTGAAAGGGTTTTTGTTAGTCATACTTTCAAACATAACCTAAAACCTAATCCTCAACCACTAACTGAAATTCTTACTGTCGAGATGGCTAACGGTGAGAAAGAAAACACTAACGATGTATTCACAGGATGTACGCTTACCTTAAATGATCACTCATTTCCTATAGATCTCATGTCCGTCTCCATTAAGAGATTTGATGTTATCATTGGCATGGATTGGTTGAGTCCCAATCATGCCGATATTCTTTGTTACGAGAAAGCTATTCGTCTCAATCTTCCTTCGGATCAAACTCTCGTAATCTATGGCGATAAACCCAGTTCCAATTTTCATATCATTTCTTGCATCAAAGCTCGAAAGCTCCTACGGAAGGAGTGCATTGCATTCTTAGCCCATGTGATCAACGAGGAACAAGAAGTTAGAGACCTCGCGAGCATCCCCGAAGTCTGTAACTTTCCTGATGTGTTTCCCAAAGAACTTCCAGGAATTCCTCCCAAACGTCAGGTCGACTTCCGCATTGACCTAATTCCTAGAGCTACCCCCGTAGCAAAATCTCTGTATCGCTTAGCTCCGGCTGAAATGTAGGAGTTATCTAGTCAACTCAATGAGTTGCTCAGTAAAGGATTCATTAGACCGAGTTCCTCACCCTGGGGAGCTTCGGTTCTGTTTGTCAAGAAGAAAGATGGATCCTTTCGGATGTGTATCGACTATCGTGAACTGAACAAGTTAACCGTTAAGAACCGATATCCTCTTCCATGAATAGACGGCCTCTTCGATCAACTCCAGGGAGCCAGCTACTTTTCAAAGATAGACCTTCGGTCAGGGTACCATCAGTTACGAGTCCAGGAGAATGATGTTTCCAAGACAGCTTTTAGGACTTGGTATGGACACTACGAGTTCGTAGTGATGCCCTTCGGTCTAACCAATGCACCGGCTGTGTTCATGGACCTGATGAACCGGGTGTGCCATCCTTTCTTAGACAAATTCTTCATCGTGTTCATTGACGACATCCTCGTCTACTCCCAAAGCGAAGAAAACCACAAGCAACACTTGAAGCTAGTGTTGGAGACCGTTAGATCCGAAAAACTATACGCGAAATTTTCCAAATGTAAATTCTAGATACGGAAGGTAACTTTCCTCGGTCACGTGGTAAGCGAGGAGGGTATTCATGTAGATCCTTCCAAGATTAAAGCGATAGAGAATTGGTCGGCACCGAAAACACCCACAGAAATTCGTCAATTCTTGGGTCTCGCCGGCTACTATCGACGATTCATTCAGAATTTTTCCAAAATTGCCAAACCTTTAACCACTCTAACACAGAAAGGTGTACCCTTTTGTTGGAATGATAAACAAGAAACTGCATTCCAAACGTTGAAGAGAGCCTTATGCAGCGCGCCTGTTCTGTCTCTGCCTAAAGGGACAAAGGACTTCGTTGTCTACTGCGATGCGTCTAATCAAGGTTTAGGCTGTGTGCTTATGCAAAGAGGAAAGGTGATTGCCTACGCCTCAAGACAGCTAAAAGCACACGAGGTCAAGTATACCACACATGACTTGGAACTAGGAGCCGTAGTCTTTGCATTGAAGATCTGGAGACATTATCTCTACGGAACCAAGTGCACAATCTTCACTGATCACAAGAGCCTGCAGCACATGTTTAATCAGAAAGACTTAAACATGAGGCAACAGCGATGGGTAGAATTACTCAGTGATTATGAGTGTGAAATCCGTTACCACCCCGGCAAGGCCAATGTGGTAGCAGATTCCCTTAGCCGAAAGGATAGTGCAGGCCACAAAGTGAAGAACCAGACGATGACCATCCATTCCAACTTACCCATACAAATCCGAGAAGCCCAGTTAACAGCCCTCAAACCCGAGAACGTGTCAGATGAAACCTTGAGAGGGACGGAAAAGAAACTTGAGATCAGAGGTGACGGAGTTCACTGTTTCATGAATCGAATCTAGATTCCCAAATCCGGAGGATTCAGGGAAATAGTCATGGAAGAAGTGCACAAAACCAAATACTCTGTTCACCCAGGTTTTAACAAGATGTACCTGGATCTCAAGAAACAATACTTGTGGCCAAACATGAAAGTTGAGATAGCTACATTCGTGGGCAAGTGCTTGACTTGCGCCAAAGTCAAAGTCGAACATTAGAAACCTTCGGGTCTGCTCCAACAACCCGAGATCCCCGAGTGGAAATGGGAGATGATTACCATGGACTTCATCACCAAACTACCCAAGTGTTCTAGTGGGTACGATACCATTTGGGTTATTGTCGATCGTTTGACAAAATCCGCTCACTTCATTCCAATCAAAGAATCATACAAGATGGAAAGACTCGCGCGAATCTACATTCAGGAGATAGTACGTCTACACGGTGTACCTGTATCCATTATCTTTGATCGAGATAGCAGGTTTACCTCCAGATTCTAGAAATCCCTTCAGAAAGCTCTTGGAACCAAACTAGATATGAGCACGGCGTATCATCCTCAGACCGATGGACAGAGTGAGAGAACAATCCAAATCCTAGAGGACATGCTTAGGGCATGTGTCATTGACTTTGGAAAGTCGTGGGACACACATCTATCTTTGATCGAATTCTCATACAACAACAGTTACCACACCAACATTAGGGCTGCTCCGTTCGAAGCCCTATACGGTCGTAAGTGCAGATCCCCTCTGTGCTGGGCCGAGGTAGGGGATACACAGTTAGTCAGGAGTCGAGTCCCCGACAGTGCTCTCACTGGTCCTGAAATCATCCGCGAAACCACTAAAAAGATCATTCAAATCCGTAACCGATTGAAAGCTTCACGTGATCGTCAAAAGAATTACGCTGATAACCGTCGGAAACCACTAGAATTCTAGGTTGGAGACCGTGTCCTATTAAAAGTCTCACCCTGGAAAGGCATTGTACATTTTGGCAAGCGTGGGAAACTTAATCCAAGGTACATTGGACCCTTCGAGCTCCTCTCCAGGATCGGTCCAATTGCCTATAAACTTCATTTACCTCACGAACTCAGTAACATTCATCCTGTCTTCCATGTTTCAAATCTCAAAAAGTGCCAATCCAATGAAACCCTAACAATCCCCATAGACGAGATCGAGATCAATGAAAACCTCAACTTTGTGGAGGAACCGATCGAAATCATGGATCGAGAAGTCAAACGTACAAAGCAAAGTCGCATCCTGTTAGTAATGGTTCGCTGGAATGCCAAGCGGGGACCTGAATTCACTTGGGAACGGGAAGATTCAATGAAACAGAAATATCCACAACTCTTTTCTGATCCATGATTTGTATCTTGTCTTATGTTTTAAACTTTGAATTTCGGGATGAAATTCCCTTTAACGGGGGGATAATGTAACAACCCGAAATTTCCGTACTATCTTTTGTAACTCTTTCGTAGTACAATTCGTGCAACCAATCGTCGTTTCCAAATTCGATTTCCGATCATCCGTATAATTAAGTCATTAATTAGTACACATTTAAAATGACTTAATGGGTGTCTTAATACACTTAGAAATCATATTAGCACCCAACTTTAGTGATCGGAATATTTCTAGAATTTACTGTATCGGGTTACGGCAACTCAATCGGGTACGACCAAAAGCCTTATCTATCGCCGATATCGGGTAAAATTACACCGTGTCCAAAACTTAAACACTATATAAACGTGTTTAAGCCTCCATTTGAAGCCTTTGTTCAATTTCTCATTTAACTCTCACAACCTCTCTCCTCAACCCAAAATCAAGGTCCAAAACAAAGATTTAAGGCTTGAAATCAAAGAGGTAACACCCCTAACTTGTTATTCAACCCCTTTAGCCTTCAAATTTGTGTTTAATTTGTGTTTTGGGACCAACAACATGAGTTTACGGCCAAGGAACTAGCTTGGGTCGTAAACTCCTAAAAATGGGGTTTTTAAGCCCTAAAACCCCTCTTAAGCAATGTTGGACATTAGTAATGGCTTAATGACTTAATGGAAAAGACTTATAACATGTAAAATATTGATTTTGAGGGATAAAAGTGAGTTTACGGCCAAGACACATTCTTGGGCCGTAAACTCATATTCAAGGGGTTTTTGAGCCAAACAACCCTTCCAAATCATAGTTGGGACTTAGATATGAACTTAAGGGTTACTAATCTGGACTTGGAACACCTTAAACATAATTTTTGGGAGACAAAAGTGAGTTTACGGCCAAGACACATTCTTGGGCCGTAAACTCCTCTTGATTGGGGATTTAGAGCCTTAAAACATGTCCAAATGCCCTGAAACTCAACCAATGGCTTTGTGTTAAAATCTAGATGCCTCTAAAAATAGTTTAAGGGTTTGAAACATATCAAAAGTATCATTTATAGGAGTTTACAGCCTAGGAGCATACCCTTGGCTGTAAACTCATAAAACTATGTTAATGATGCATCAATTACACTCAAATGGCTTGTATAAATTCTTAGAATCACATGTGATTGATTTAAGCACCAAAAACTATCTTTTTCATAGGAATAGTAGCGTTTACGGCCTTAGAACATACCTCTAGGCCGTAAACTCCAATAAGTATGTAAAATGATGTTTTAAATTCATAACAAGGCTTGGAAAATTAACTAGAATCACATGTGATTGTCATTTGAAACTCAAATCAATTTTTCCTTGGCCATAGGTGAGTTTACAGCCGTAAACTCCTATAGTATGGCCGTAAAATCCCTTTTAAGTGTTATAATTTCATACAATCCATTCCAAGGCAATTTAGAAATCCATTCCAACAATCCCCATGTCCATTTAAGCCATTAGATACCCAAAATCACACCCACATGAGTTTACGTCCGTAAACTCATGTATGTGTGTGTTCTATGGCTGTAAACTCTTTAAAATGTTTACTCTCGGGGAGTAAACTCAAGTCCCAAGTCCCTAGTGCCATTACACGTCCGAAGATGTCACCCGGGTCACTCCAAACGCTCATTTTGAGGTGTTTAACCTCATTGGAGTGTAATGTTCCATATGATTAGTGAATATATCCCTAATTGTATATATATGGACATTATTTCATTTTACATAGGGACATCATGAGTAATCAAACCCCGAAACAATGTCTAGTATTTGAAACCGACACACTTCCGAGTCAGGTGAGTTCATACCCCTACCCTTTTTCACTGTTTTCACTGTTTTCAGGGGGAACACAAGCAAAGTACAAGGGAATTATTGTACTCAAAACATATTTTCAAATGTGTGTTTCATATTTCATATGCTTTTATTACTGATTACCATAACCGATAACCACTTGAACATGCAGATCACGTGACATATATTTGTGAAATAGGTCTTTAAACTGTTATGTTTTACATATATTTCACAAATGGTTTTTCCACATTTTATCAGTTAAAAGCATGACATTAAACATTTGAACATAATACATGTACACTGTTTTGTCCTCGGTAACACTCCACACATATACGCGAGTGAAGGACTATCATATTATTACTAGTAAATTTGTTAATCCTGTATGATTGGAGACACGTCCTCGGAGAACACTCCACCGAGATATGCGAGTGGAGGAGTACACCCATAACCAGAATCTCCGGTATTTAAAGAGCGTGACTTGAGTGTATAGATCTATACGGGGCTGACTACCCCACACCTGGCTGCTAGCTACAGCCGACCCAAAATGGTTCAAGGGTGACGAAAGTCATAAGTATGTGGACGACTTATTGCCACATGTGGACTACTTATTGCCACAAGTTTTAGTCTATTGTATGGTTATGGAACTCGAAATTAGGATAACAGAGATTTACTTATAGTAATAATGAACCATTTTATACATCTTTTACATCTTTAATATCGTTTACATTAGAAACCAATATGCAGGAAAGCATGGGGCTTTTCTGGGTAACACTTACATAACTAGAAAGAGTAACAAACTGGATAACATTACATCTTTTTACAATTGATAGCATACAATACGGAAAGTATGGGACTTTCCTGGTAACACATGATAAGTAAACAGAACAGTTTAACAAGTCAGATAACCAACTATACATTTTCATATGAGTAGACATGTTTTCAGTGTACAAACTTACTATACTTTACATTTGTGAAACAATAACTAACTTTTAAGAAAATACGGATTTTTCTTGGTGTACATAACATTTCAAAAACGGAAAGGAATCACGAAACATTTTCACAAACAAAAACCGCTTATGAACTCACCAGCTTTATGCCGATTTTCAAACCGCTTGTGTTCTCAGGTCAGCGTTAGAACAGGTACCCGAAGATCCTTTTGCTCGAAGACGGAATACATGAAGATCCGTTCATTTTGTTTATATATACTATGTATCACAACTGTACAAACTTTACTTTTGAAACAACTGTAAAACTTTAATATGTAATGTAATGGTTGTTTTACTTTACTTACTATGTGCATTGGATTTGATACTCAACGTGGAGTCGACCCCGGAAATGTTTCCGCCTTCGGTTTTCGGGGTGTGACAATTGAGATGATGCAAATTGTGCCTTGAACTATGTTCCACTTGTACCACTACTGATTCCTACAATAATGGTATACGCTAGTGAGTCTGTAATCGAAATCTAAATCGAATCTAACACAAGTATACTTACTACTGCAATAGAATTATGTTAATATTGTGTCAAAATTTAAGCTTGTTATGTTACAAACATTTTTGTGTGAAATTTAGATTTCTATGAATCAATTTGTTGTATAACAAATTCGAGTGGAATTTTCCATTATTGAAATTTTAAAATTAAACGTTTTAAGAGGTGTTCCAATGATTAAATATTTGAAAAGTAAAACAATTTAGTTCTAAAATTTATCAAACTTTGTATTTTAGTATCAACTGAACTCAAAGATGTTAAGATAAAGTTTCTTGAATTTTTAATTTGTCAAACTATTTTTCACCATTTTAATTCCTTGAATAATCATAAAATCATGGAAAAATAGTAAATCATCATGAAAAATTCTTATAATTATTGGGTAACTGTTTTACAGTGTATATAATCTGGGAAAAATAATAAAATGTATTTTGAAAATAGTTTAACATGATTTTTCTGATCTTTGTGTATTTATTCTAACAAAACAAAGTCAAATAAAAAAAGGTTTAAAAATTCCCCAAATCTTTTGAACTAGTGTTATTACATATTTAAAAGTTGGGAAAAATATAAAAGTTGGTTTCTAAATTTTTTAGTTCATTTCTTTGTTTTATTCACTTAAATAAGAAAAATACCAAATGTTGTGTAAGCTTCATATATAGTGTACATAATTAGAGAAAAATACCAAAATTGTTTTTCAAATAGTGTAACCTGATTTTATTATTTTTGTGTGTTTAATTTTGCAAAAATGAAGATAATTAGAAAAACAGTATGTAAAATTTCCCAAACTTTGTGTTCCACTTTAGTTTCACTTTTTTTAAACGTATATAATCTCTGGAAAAAAAATTCTATAGGTGATTTTCATATAAAGGAGTCTCAAGATTTATGTGTATTTAATAAATAAAAATAGGAATAAATAGTAAACAGTTAGGATAATTCCTAAAACAATTTGTAAAATTATTTTATGTTGTATATAATATGCGAAAAATATCAAGAGTCATTTGTAAGAGTATGGTTTGTGGATTTATGAATTTTTAATCATAGGAAAACAGAACAAAAATAGTCTATAGAAGATGAACATTAACATCCTAATGTAATATAAGATTTTCTGATAAAGTTTTATAAATTTTGGATGAGTAAAATACATTTCCCGATTTTAGTCCATTTGAAAAATAAAAAAATTGATATGCATTATGCAAAACTTCAAAATATTTTTTGAGTATGAAACATGATGTAGAAGAAGCGAAATTTATTAAATGCATTTTTAATATATCGGAACTTGCTTTTATGATTTATTTGAGTTAATCGTAAATAAAATTAATAATCATAGAAAACAGTAACAAAAATTGATGCAACTTCATGAGAGATGTTTATTAACTTTAGGAGTCATCCATGAATTTATTCAGGATTTATGGACCTCGAAATTATTTTATATTATGTATTGCTCTATTTTTTTTCAATAATTATAATAATTCGATAAAAATGAATTATTTTCTGAAAATTTACAGGTCATCTTATTTTGCTGTTTGAATTCTACGAAAAATCGTATTTGAATAGAAAAGATGATTTAGATATTTATCTGGAAATGAATCCTTTACGAACATATTTGAAAGCTTTTAACAACAAACTTTGATCATGTAGCATCTAAGCTTGAAGATCATCACATGCATGTTAGTTTGAAGACCAATCATGAGTTTGAAATGTTCACATGTCGTTTTTTAAAAGAAAACTTAGGGTGCATGTGTTGATTTTCCACCAAAACTTGTTGAAATGTTCATTTACTTGGTTTGACATAGGTTTAGGTCATGGATCTTCACCATTTTGTAACATGCAAGATGTTTTTGGTGAAAACCTACTACCATCATCATCAAATATGAAGGATAGACGAACATGCATAAGATTTTTATCATAAAGAAAGATGAAGATGAAAAAGATACTAAAAATATGTCGAAAATAAAGAGGAATAACAAGAAAACTTATTAAAATTATTAGGGATCTTCAAGGATGTATATGCTTTACCTTTTCAATGATTGTGGCTTCAAAAACACCATCCAAACTTGTAAATTTCATGGCTTTAGGACTGATTAACGGAGAAAGAAAATGGGGTTTTTAGAGAGAACAAAAATGAGAAAAGAGAGATTATATCTCTCTAGATAGCTCATCTCTCCCGTCATCTCTTTGGAGTTTCCCATGAAGAAACTTGGCCACCAAAATACAGAAGTGTATATGGACTCATGAAGAATGGACTGGAAAAAATCTCTCTCGTATATTTAGCTTCTATGTTCATCAATTTTAGAGAGAAGGGAGAGATAAATTTTTAGAGAGAAAAAGAGAAAAGTGAAGTGTGGGAAATGAGGGATGTGATTATAATTTTGGGGAAGAGAGGTATGGGGAGGAGAGATCTGACTTTTGAATGGAGAGAGGGGTCCCTCTTTTAAATTTTATAAAAGTTAAAACATATTTTATAAAAGTATCAAGTTTTTATAAAATATGCACCTTATCCTAGTTTTTATTCATAAAACTTTGATTTTTGACTTAAAAATTAAGGGTAAATGTTAATAACTTGATTTTTATTTTCCTTGATGATATTTTCCTAAATTTAATTCTTTTAAAGTGATAATACAAGGTTTATAACAAATTTTATGCAGTTTTAGGTGTTAAAGTTCATAAATCTGAGTTTTTAGGGTTTTGGAGTTTAATACATCTTTGGATATCAAAATAAATTGAATCTTTGAGACTTCAAAATTATTTTTGGGTATTCTAAATCATATTAAAAATTGAAATAATGTTTGTAATTTATTTTTATTGGTTTATTGGCATTCTACGTAGTGATTCCGAGATTCAAGCGAAATTGAGGAATCAAATATAGTAGTCCAAGTTTTCAACTTTGACTTCAGTTCCTACGAGACTCTGACCTAGTTTCTACTACTAGGTCGAGTACACGATGTGTGTATATGATTTATGAAAAGGTGATCAAGTCAAAGAGTGAACCGAATATGGATAGTCACTACTAAGTAGTTGTAGAATTCACATATCAGTGTGAAATCTAAGTACATTAACCATTGTTTCTAATTGTTTCCTAGTTTCTAGTAGTTTAGAACTTAGCTTCTAGTTACTAAGTCTAGTATGTATCGTGCCTATATGTGCAACTAAGTTTAGTCAAATCTAGAAATGACTCGAATTTTGACGGTTGTCACAAGACACAATGATTGACTACGGAATTTATTATGCTTTAGGGATAAAGTTACGAGCCAGGCGAGGAGTACGATTTCGGCATACACAGCGATGCGAGTATCCCTTCGTAGAAACCGTAGGTTGATGGCACTAATGCCAGCCCACTAGTATTGATATGACTTAGTAATTGTCTTTTTGATAATTATTAAGGTGTTATGTATTACTTGATGCTTATGTGTGATATACATGATTTATGTGGTAGTGGTTTTGGCAGAAATAGAACCCGTAATCGGTTGGAAAAAAATCAATGGGTAGGTCGGGCACCCAGTTTTGCCTGACAGGGTAGGTCGAACACCCTTGTATGTCTGACATGGGTAGGTTGAGCGCCCTTGTATGCTCAGCAGGGTAGGTCAGGCACCCAGATATGCATGACAATATGTTTATGATTTTTATGTGGTATGGTGAGGGAAACTCACTGAGCTTCATGTTTACAGTTTTTAGTTTTGGTTTCAGGTACTTCCAACTTGAAAGGGAAAGGGCCGACTTGATCACATCGCATCACACCATGATCTTCTGCATTAGTCGTTTTTGGATTATGACTCTGTATTGTTGGATTGCACAACTAAACTATTTTATGTTTACATGGTTTTGGGAAAAACAATATGGTTTATTTTATTATTGATCAACTTTAAAATGAAATTTCTAGGTTCTATTTTTAAGTGTGTTACAAGTTGGTGTCAAAGCCTTGGTTTGAGGGATTCAGACACACCTTCAGTGGTGGCTAGAATCAAATCGAGGGTTTAAGAGATTTTTACAAGAAAAATAATTTTTCTAGAATTTAAAATAGAGGATTTAGATAAAGAACAAGGAGTGTGATGTGTGCAACCGGACGATTAGGATTTTCTTGGTTTTCGTATGTGTATAAGAATGGTATGCTATTTAGGGCTAAGGATCTAGGAAGGATATCTTGTATGCCTCTTGTATGTGTCTCTTGAACTGCATGCTAGTACCGATTAGTCAATGATACGATGGCCTGATTAGGATATGCTTGCTTTTGGTTACTCAATGCTCAAATACTACTTGCATTGTGCTATTAAGAGCTCTAGTTATCTCTAACTAACTAGTAACTGAATACAGTAAGATAAATATTACGAGGACTAAATAATTTTAGAAGGTTAGGTTAAGCCCTATTACACAACTCTTGTTTAAGTCCAACCGTTGTAGGGAGAGACCTCTCATTCAAAGAATTATCTAGTCTTAGTAATATGTAGTTGTAATCGTGAGCTATTTAAGGAGAGGTAGCAAGGGCATCTTATGCATCTGATGGCAGAGACTGGGTCAGATATTATCCTACAGTAAGCCTAGGATGAGATTACTCACATGAGTGATCTGATTACGAGTTGTGTATGTAGGTAGGGAGCGACTTTGGTGACCTAATGCAAACCAAGGGGAAAGTGTGGATAGATGTGGAAGGTAGTATGGGTGCGTACTACTGAAAGTAGAGGATCCGTACTCGAATTTTGGAGAGCTACGTGGAACCAAGAGTGGCAGAGTGTGAGATCCTTCAATGATTATGTATAATCTTGACAATTGTATGGTTTATTTCAGAATGGTGGTGACACATCATTGAGTAGGAGGCTTGGAACTTGGGTTTGGTTTGGGTACGAGTTACGAGCCGATTGATGAGGGATTGCACGGGTTCATTGTATCCGAGATTAAGAGAGGCATCCTTGAGTCAACCCCGGTGATTTTCGAGTCAATCAAGGAGGGTTTCATTGAGTTGATGGAGGTTCGCCTTAAGGCATTTAGGAGTGACATGTCACTTTGCTAGTCGGGGACTCGTACGCTCTCCTTCAAGGATTTCACGGGATGTGGAGCACCAGAATTCTACAGGGTGAAAGACCCCATTACATCCAGACAATGGATAGCAGATATCGAGTGTGCTCAAATGACCAGCTTCTGCCGTGAGGGGTCGAAGGTCGGGTTTGTCACGGGGTGTTTGAGGGATCGAGCTAGGGACTCGTGGGAGGAGGTCGCTTACGCATTGGGAGGCCCAAGCATTGCCACCATGACCTGGCCGGATTTCTTGACCCGATTTTGAGCAGAGTTTGCACCCGCTGTGGAGATTCAGCAGTTAGCTAAACAGTTCTTGGACATGACACAAATGAGTGAGACTATGGCGGAAATCACCACCAAATTCAGGGAGAGGGATTTGGTGGTTCCCCAATACGTATCTGATGAGGAGATAAGAAGACTCGATACAATAATATGTTGAGACCAGAGATCAGGGAGTTAGTTAGTTACTCGACATGCCCAACACTGGACCACTTGATAGCCATGGCATGCAAGAAGTAGATTGTTATGGAGCATATAGGGATGATGAAGGCGGTGTTTGGGTAGACAGGAGGGGTTTCTGTGAAGAAACACAAGGGATTTGACTCGAGGTCAAAGGGACATCAGGTTCGGGGCCGTTGTGGGAAATGCGACAAGCCACATGAGGAAGCTTGTAGGTTGGGGACCTCTAGTTGCTACAAGTGCAGAAAGACCGGGCACTTTAGCAAGGATTGTACCGCTCCCGCTCCTACCATTCCGATATCAGATCTGATTTGCTTCCATTGCAATCAGAAGGGCCACAGGAAGGCCCATTGTTCGAGTTTAGCATCAGGAGCACCAATGGTGGCGCCGACTCTAGCGACCATGCATATCATAGACAACCGACAAGGCAAGATGGATGCTCCAGTGGTGAGGAGTCGAGCCTTTCAGTTGACCATCGAGGAGGTGCGGGTCGCACCAGTTGTAGTGATGGTTATGTTTCTTTCCCTTAACTCTTATATTATGTTATGACAGTACTTACAATTTTTATATGTCTTGTTTTAGGATGGTTTCTCTTGAACGATATCCATGTTTGGGTGTTATTTTAGTGGGGGGGGGGGGGGCACCCGATCTTTCGTATCTCTTGCGTTCAGCAAGAAGTTTCCAAAGTCTTCGAGCATGTTAGACTACCCACTAGAGGTGGAGATTGTAGATGAGCGGTCCATTTAGGCATCGAGGGTTTATCGGGGTCGTTTTTTTGAGGATGTATGATGAGTTCTACGTTGTCGACTTGGTTCCCATCCTTCTGTTCGGGAACAAAGTCATAGTTGAGATGGATTGGTTGAGCCCCAATGCAGCAGTGATTGATTGCAAGCACCAGCTGCTACGAGTGTGGACCGCAAGTGGGGAGAGTTGGTGGTCCATGGGGAGAGAGCTCAGCGCAACCCCTTTTTTTGTTCGGCTGCTAGGGCCATACATTATCTCCAACAGGGTTACTTGGGGTTTTTCGCTTACATTATGGATACACGGGAGATGGTTAGAGCAGAAATTGATGAGGTACTAGTTATTCGTGAGTACTCGGATATATTTCCTGAGGATATACCTAGGGTGCCTCCGGAGAGGCAGGTAGAGTTTTAGATCAATCTGTTTCCCGGTGCAACTCCCATAGCCAAGACACCATATCGATTGGCCCCACTAGAGATGCAGGAGTGGTCTACATAGTTGCAGGAGTTGTTAGACAAGGGGTTCATCCGGCCAAGTAGCTCGTCATCGGGTGCGTCGATCATGTTCGTGAAAAAGAAGGATGGGTTGCACTGGATGTGCATAAACTACTAGGAGTTGAATAAGCTAACGGTCAAGAATCGTTACCTGCACTCGAGGATTGATGATCTATTCAACCAACTTCAGGGAGTGTCTTGGTTTTCCAAGATTGATCTGCGCTTAGGATACCACCAAACGAGGTTCAGGGAGGAGGATGTTGCGAAGACGGCCTTTCAGACTCGATATGGGCACTATGAGTTTGTAGTGATGCCTTTTGGGCTCACCAATGCCCCAGCCATGTTCATGAACCACGTGTGCATGCTGATGTTAGACTGATGGGTGATAGTGTTTATCAATGATATCTTAGTCTACTTCAAGACCCAGGAGCAACATGAGAGGCACTTGCAAAAGATGTTGGATATCCTGAGGAGAAAGAGCTTGTATGAAAAGTTCTCCAAGTGTGATTTCTGGTTACACGAGATGCAGTTTCTGGGGCACCTTGTCAACCAGAATGGTATCCTGGTCGATCCGGCCAAGGTGGAGGCCATGATGAGATGGGAGGTTTCGAGGTCTACATCTAATATTTGGAGCTTCCTTGGTTTAGTAGGCTATTATTGGAGCTTCATTAAGGATTTATCCAAGATAGCGGTACCCCTAACCCGACTGACGAAGAAGGTTGTTGTCTTTCGCTAGGGGCCTGAGCAGTAGGCAACATTCAATACTTTGAGGCAGAAGTTGTGTGAGGCACCGATATTAGCCTTGCCAAAGGGCTTTGAGGATTTTATGGTGTATTGTGACACGTCTATCTCAAGTTTGGGTGCAATATTGATGCAGAGAGGGCACGTCATCGCTTACGCCTCGAGGCAGTTGAAACCTCACGAGGCGAATCACCCGACGCATGACCTGGAGTTGGGGGCAATTGTTTTTGCCTTCAAGATTTGGCGACACTACCTTTATGGGTTTCGTTGTAGCTTTTACAGAGATCTCAAGAGCTTGAGGTACTTGATGGACTAGCCAAAATCTGAACATGAGAAAGCGATAGTAGTTTTACGTGTTGAAGGATTAGGATTGCGAGATCCTCTACCACCTAGGGAAGGCCAATGTTGTGGTTGATACACTTAACTACAAGGCATTCGTAGTCCCGATAACAGATATTTGCCCGAGGATGACAGTAATGACCACGCTATTGGAGCGGATTCGGAAGGCTCAGCAGGAGGCTATGAAGGAAGAACACCTGAAGAGTGAGCGTATAGTGGGTCAGATTTCCTCCTTCAACTATGATAGTTGCGGGCTATTGACACTCCATCATAGAGTGTGGGTTCCGTACACAAGCGGTGTGCGTCAAATCCTGATGGAGGAGGCAGACAAATCCATATTTTCCATCCATCCCGGGGCGGCGAATATGTATAGAGATCTCCGTCTGGATTACTGGTGGCCTTGCATGAAGCAGGATATAGCATTGTACGTCGAGAGGTGATTGACCTGCAGGAAGGTCAAGGACGAAGACCAGAGACCTCACGAATAGACACAACCGTTAGATATTCCTTTGTGGAAATTGGAGGATATTACCATGGACTTCATTACGAAGTTGCCCCGGATGGTACGCGAAGTTAACGCAATATGGGTCATCGTGACTGGATCAATTGACCAAGAGCGTCCATTTGATACCGATTCAGGGGAGTACTTCGCCGAGAAGCTGGCATGCATCTACATTAGAGAGATAGTAGCTCGATATGGGGTGCCAGTTTTGGTGATTTTTGACAGGGATGTATGGTTCACTTCCAGATTCTGGAAGAAATTTCATGACGAGTTGGGTACTCGTCTACACTTCATCACAACTTTCTACCCGCGAACGCATAGTCAGAGCGAGCGGACCATCCAGACCTTTGCAGGATATGTTGTGGGCGTACGTTCTAGACTTCGGTGGTAGGTGGGATACCTACCTTCCGTTGGCAATAATAGCTACCATGAAAGTATCAACCGGCCTCCCTTCGAGATGCTTAATGGGAGGAAGTGCAGGACCCCAATATGCTGGGGTGAGGTTAGTCAGAGTGTCATGGGGAGTACCAAGGTGCTACTTAAGAAGACGGAGAAGATCAAGTAGGTCAGGGATACGGTACTTCTGAAGGTTTAAGGTCGGGTCTGGGATATGATCCTGGAGGTGTCAGGTCAGGTCAAGACGACGGAGTAGACTCCATACAGCCCAGAGTTGACAGAAAAGCTACACCAACAGACGCCGATCGGACATAGAGTTTCACGTCGGGGATATGGTCCTTCTTAAGGTGTCACCTTGGAAAGGTGTCATCCGCTTCAGAAAACCGGGCAAGTTGGGCCCCAAGTATATCTGACCTTTCAAGGTGGTGGCGCTAGTGGGAAAGGTTACAATATTTTTTGTTTTTTTGGTTAAAAACTCGGGTTCGTTCGGTAGAAATGTCATGAAAAAAACGGATTCAAATATTTATTAAAAGTTATTACTAACCAACGGTTCAGTTTTAATCTAAATTGTTCGAATTTTTCCTGCAAATTAAAAAATCTGATTTGAAATGTGCACATCTCCTAAGGTTGTTTTAACAAGATTTTATCTGTTTTCAAATGTTGCCCCCAGATTATTATCACAAAGTCTGATGAAATGTTTATTTTAAAAGTGTATCGGGACAGTTTTGTAAGTGTATTGTTATTTTTACCTTTAAACTCAATTTGTCTATAATATTTGTTAATGTTTTACAATGAGTACTAAATTTATTCGACACTGTATGTATGGATGATCTTTGACGTTAGATATTCTTTTTACCTTTATAGCCACTAACATGAAATCATCCCTTCTACACTATATGGATAATGTATCTAAAACATTATCTTGTTGTTGGAGGTTATAATGATTAAAAATAGCTATTGTTTGAGATCCTCCATACATACAATACCAAATTAATTTAGTGCTCATTTAAAAAAAATATAAAAAAAATTGATACAAAATGGACTTAAACGTAAAATAATAACAAGTTACTTACAAAATTGTCCCAATAAACTGTTAAAATAAACATATGATCAGACCTTGTGAAATATCCTTAGGATAACACTAATAGACTCAATATTATGAAACAATCTTGGAACATGAGGTATATAGATGAGCTTCATCCACACAATAACATAGTAGGTATCACTTGACTATTGGAATGTCACCCCTTAAATCACTATATGGAAAAAAATATATATAACTTCCTTAGAAAATATATAACTTCCTTGTGTTGGTTGGAAGTTAGGGAGAAAAAGCGTATAGTTCATGAAATTGTGAAGTTAATAAACGAGAAGATAAAAGTGATCCATGCTAATATGAAAAAGGAACAAGGTTGAGAACAAAAAAAGGTATGCAAACTTAAGCTAAAGACCTAACCATACATATCGGTGAGGCTAGTCCTAAGGGTGTGTTTCAACCCATGTGAATGCTATGACCTAACCATAGTCTTACAATCACTTTCATTACTACAACCCAATTATTGTCTTGCCTGTCATGATCCAACCATAGTCTTCCATGCAAGTTACAAAGACAAAATAGCATGCTAGTTGTATGATCCAACCACAATCTTTCATACATGTCTTGTGATCCAACCTTAATATTCATGCATGCGTTGTGATCAAACCACATTCTTTCATGCAAGAGTCACAAACGCAGTATAACATCCTAGATAGTATAGCTAGAAGACTCACCTAAACTATTCAGCAGAAGCTCAACAACTGCCTCAGTAATAAAACAGCCAAGCCAAGCTTCCTAAAACCAAACTGAGACCAGTCCTAAGTCAAGTACTTAATTTTACCCAAGTTTTACCAAAAGTCAATTTAGTCAAAAAGTCAATGGTCAAACTCAACCCAAATGACAACCACATCGTAGCAGTTCTTTTGCAACGTTGTGGTCACGTCGAGACAAACAAACGTATAATAATGTGCCACCAGGTCATGTGCCTTCCTTGGACATGTCGTGATTTTGTCAGAAAGATTTTTCTTCATTAAGAGCTTAATCCCTAAAGACCAAAACTCATATCATCAGATCTAGTTCCTAATAACCTTATAATGGGTAAAGTTTCCAAGGATTCATCTTTCTCCTCTTAATCCATTAAGTCGAGGTCCTCATCCTTTAGATATGAATCAACATGATGTTTAAATGGATAAAGTTTCCAAATTTATTCATAATAATGTCTCAAACTATCATGATCTAATGATCTAATATTTAATACACCAAAATGACATAAAGGACCAGGATAACTTGAATGGCTAAAAAGGAAGCCAAAAAATCATAACTTCCTAGTCCATTAGGTCTATGAAGCATTCCAAACTGATCAAAAGATGTTCAGTCCACTCAACTCCAAGATCATGCATAAAATGGCCCAAAAGTGCCAAAAAACCAAAAATGAAGAGATCTAAAGAACTAAAGAGCAAGATATGAACTTTATGCTCACAATAGTCCAAAAATGAAGTGAATTTGATGGATCCAAACTTAAAACAACATTCCATGCAACCAAAAGAACCTTATTGATATTCAAGCTTCATCAAAACACAACCAAAAGCATCCAAAAGAGGAGAAAGGAGAAATGAGTAGCTTAACTCATGAAGAGGGAGGCTACGATTTCTCCGAAGAAAATATAGATGTGACGAAAGCTAAGAAAATAACCTAAAACATGAATTCTTACATGTAAATACATTCAATACCCTAAAATTCATGGGCTTGGGTTGCACAACAGCCAACTTGTGGCAACCTGATTTCCACCTCGTGGTGATGGGTTTTCAACCAATTCCACTCCAACTTCAAACAATCAAAACTTCTTCATTTCAACTTCATTTTTGGAAATCTTTATATGTATGAGAATTTATTGACAATCCCCACAATCTTGTCTAATTACTTTTGACTTAATACAAGTCAAAACAAAACTGTAATCCATGCAAGTAACCAGACATGTCGCTTTTCTTATTTTACCCTTTTGCTTTAAAGCACAATTCGAGGGCTTTAATCACTTAACCAACATTATCAACACCCAATAGGGTCTAAAATTAATTCCCTTGAAGCCCAAAACCCTTAGTTGATCCATTTACGACTGGTTATCCTAAAGTTAGAATCATTTTGAAACTAGGGGTTACAATTATCCCCCTCTTAAACTGTATTTTGTTCTCTAAATCCGATTGAGTTAAAATTTCTGGAAATAATACTAACACGATCCATATGCTCCCTCCAACCACTTGATAAAAATGCACACATCCAAATTCAAAACTCGAGAGAGTATTCGGAACCCACTTGATGCCAATTACAATAACCCAATCAGTTGAAAATGTTCAACTGCAATAACTATCTCTCTCCATAACTGTAAGACTCAAGTCATAGTGAAAACCACTTAAACTGCGAAACTCTCAAAACTACAACTACAAATCAAATCCACCAAGATGCTCTCCAAAACTAGGAACCTAATATTCTAAACTATAGAAAATGCACCTAATAGCAGATGATCTTCCAATCATTGTAACTACCTCTAGTACTGACTAGAAACACCACTCAACCATGCATAACAACACTCAAAATGTTCCGATTGTAAATCTCAACCAGTACGAAGTCTGTAAATTATGCCTAAATGTTAACAAATAAACAGTTGACTTTCTGACAAGTCATTAGTCACCAACTGCTCCCATGAGTGCAACAATGGTGAATCCATAAGGAAAGTCTTCTTTGGCATCTATGAAGTGGTGTTGATTCTGATGGAATGTGCGGAATATGAAAGATCTAGTGAATCATCATGTAAAATCAAGAACACATGGAGTAAATAAATCTTTGTAAGCTCTTATTAGATCTAGAAAGAATATACAAATAGGTTTGTACAAAGTTTCTCTCTCTAGTCTAACACTCCAAATGGATTCACTTACATAATGGGAGTCACTTACTTCCTATTTATAGGAAAGACTCAATCCATTTACACATACAAAGAGGAAAGCCTAAAACACTACATCCAAGAGTGACTTTTCACCCTAACATTCTCCCCCTCAAAGTTATGATTGGATGTCCGGCTTCAATCTCCAACGAGCTAGCGTGATCAAGACCAAACTCCCCCTCGAAGTAACACCGGTCTTCAAATCCGCAAATGAATATTCGACAAACCCGAGAAGCTTCGAATACCCATCATTCTCCCTCTTTTTATAATCAAAAAATGATTAGAAAACCCATTAAGGATGAGAAGCGCCCGAGGAATAGACTTCACAATACTCCCCCTTAATGTGTACCAAAAATGAATCACCAAAAATCTTGCACGGAAAAACAATCACGAAAAAGCCACAAAAAATTTCCAATTTATGAAAATTTTTGACTTTTTGGGTGAAAGTTGCAAGATTTTTCAAAATCCGGGTAAAAGTCGTCACTTTCTGAATTTTGCAGGGACCCGTTGCACCAAAAACAGTCAAATATGTGAAACTCTAGCCCATTTGCAAAACCGGGCATAAAGCGTAAATCCGCACAAACTGCAGGGACCAGAACTGAAAATTCTGTAATTTCTCAGCTTATATTACCCATTTGCGAAGTTGGGTATAAACTGTCATTTCATGAAAAGATCAGGGACATAATTCGAAAATATTTGTTTTCGTCTTCATTAACGCTTCGCATGTCAAATTCTTCGCACGTTTCTAAAACATGGATGCGAACCATGGATGAGAAGACTTCGCATCTCTAACCCAATTAACCAAATGCAAACATTCTTGACCTTATATGCGAACAACTTTTGACTCCAAAATTGAACAAAGTACATTCTCAGATGCGAACCTGATTTTGATCTCTATAACCAAATGCGAAGTGGGTTTGACCATCAACCCATTTCGTTATCACACCCCAAACACAATCAATCAATTGTTCGTACTCCTGTATTATCTTCTCAGTTTGTGAATGTTTCACAGTAACACACTGGAGACCTCATATGCGAACTCAATGGAGACCCAGATGCGAACTCAATTGAGACCCTTATGCGAATGGACAAATCAATATGTTCGTTCATTATTTCAATCAACATCAAACGAACTCGCACAAATCAATCTTGCGAGCAGAATGAACCAAATCAATAAACCAAACTTGAATTCAATCTCACGAAATTCGCTTCCCAGAAACAATCAACCAAATCAAAATCGACATCAACCATTCTTGACAATTCGACCATCAACAACAAACTCAATTTCGTTTTCAATCATCCACCATCAACTTTGACATTGACTCCCCAAGCATCGATATTAACCCAAATTCCAACACGTGACCATCGACCTTAGAACTTCAATCAAATCAGGCTTTGAAAATCGACTCCGCAATCAATTTTTCAACTATAATCAACCAATATTGAAAATCCAATCGAATTCTTGACCAATCTGATGTCAATTTCAGGTAACGGCTTTTCAACCGTGAATCCATAACAAAGTCGATTCAAGTCTTCCAGTTTATTATCCAACACATCATTCGAACTCCATTAAGTCATACAAGTGAAGAACAAACATCAATCGAAACTTTCGATTCACTGATTCAACAGTTTAAGATCTTGACTCGATTTTCATACGACTCCGATGTGAATAAACAAAAACAAACAAAATTAGTTTGACTCCAGGAACCGATTGACAAACATGAATCGATGTTAAGAACAATAACATCAGGTCGATGTGAATACAACAACAAAAAATCGATTTCTATTCCAAAAATTATTCCGTCTTCAACTCAATCAACGAACATCGTCTAATCGAGTTTGATATGTTCTATTTTGAATTTAACTTCAATTTTGACTTGACGAATGATCAACAGACTCGAGACATTGGGCTTCGATTTCAAAGATGAACAATTAATATGATTCACAATTTGGGCTCAAACATGCGAATCAACAATATGGGCTCAATTCAATTAATGAGAGATGAACAGTGAATTTTGAATATATGGACTCAGTAAAAAAAAATTGGATGAACACTAATGAACTCGAAACTTTGGAAGATGATTTTGCTATTTATTTGGGTTTGATCTATGAAAGAAAATAAATTGGATCTTCAATGGGGTTGAAATGATTTGATCCAATGAGGCAAATCGATCAAAAATAGAAAAAAAATCAAAAAACATAAATCGAAATCATGGATGTTTTGGAATCCATTTGAGAATTTGAGTTACCTTTTTCACGAATCAAGATCCATTTTCAACGAACGAACCAAATTTGGAAGATCTTGGTTCTTTTGTCGGAATGAGAAAATCACCAAATCGACCATTGTACCACCCACCATGCGAGATGTACAACTCATTCTTCGTGTTCTTCGTGTTCTTCAACAATCCAAGAACATCTTCAATAGAACCACCAACACTTTTGGGTTTTGACTTCAAATTCAATGCAACACTTGAAGATTGTTGCTTTGGAACCCAAATTTGTTTCACGGATTTCAGCTTCATAAACATTTGACGATTTTTGTGAGTAAACCTGCTTGTTTTTTCCGATTAATCTTCTTCTTCTTTTTCTTTCTTATCTTTTTGCATCTTGAAGACTTGATTCCATGAACAAACCCACTTTCAACAACATGAACATTTTGAGTTTGAATCAAATCTTTTGGAGTTTGATACTTGTGATTTTCTTGGATTACCGGCTTCCTATAAGGAATCATTCCTTCAAACAAATCACAAGAACACAAAATATCATTGGTTTGAGCTCCAATTGAGCAAAAAACTTTTTCATCTTGAGAATCAACTTGAACTCCTTTTTCTTGAACATCAAGAACATCATATTGAACTCCATTGTCAAGAACTTCAACAAGCTTAAGAGCACGAAGATCATTTGGATCTTCAATAAGAGAAACATATTTCTTATCGAACAAATATTTTTCTTCTCCAATCTTATCATTACTACGTGATGATACAGACCATGTAATATCAACCAACCATTTGATCTCACAAAGTGGTTGAAATATCAAGCTTCCATGATCATCCTTCAATCCTCCATAAGAGACCATAGTTTTCCAATATATCTTCTTGTTTAACACCAACCCATAATATTGATCTTTATTGACTTTGTATTTGATACCTTCAACGATCACAATCCCAAAATTGTAAGGAAAAATTCACCATGATCACAAAAACTTGAAGATTTCTAGAGAGAGAAAATGATTTTGAATGAGTTTTCTTGAGAGAGAAAGTAAAAATCACTTGAATTCTAGTGAAGAAAATCGAATTATGAATAGAATCAAAGTTGAATTCGATTTATAGAGTCCAAAAACTCTCTAAAACACAAAGATCCAAGATCATAAAATGAATCACTAAATCAAAATCGCCATCAAGGATCAATTCTTGATGAAATCAAGAACACCCGCTCTGATACCAATTGAAGTGGTGTTGATTCTGATGGCATGTGCGGAATAGGAAAGATCTAGTGAATCATCATGTAAAATCAAGAACACATGGAGTAAATAAATCTTTGTAAGCTCTTATTAGATCTAGAAAGAATATATAAATGGGTTTGTACAAAGTTTCTCTCTGTAGTCTAACACTACAAATGGATTCACTTACATAATAGGAGTCACTCACTTCCTATTTATAGGAAAGACTCAAACCATTTACACATACAAAGAGGAAAGCCTAAAACACTACATCCAAGAGTGACTTTGCACCCTAACAATCTACACTCCCCAAACAGCTCAGGTGCACAACCATCTGCCAAATCTTCCAAGATACTTACAATGAACTGCATCACTGGTAACTTAACTCACATGAAACCATCTCGTAAAAAAACACTGATCCACTAAGAAGAAACCACAATTGAACTACTAATATACAACCACATCCTTTCCAACAAGTCAACATCTTACAAATGCGCGACCCAACCTATCATTCACTGAGCCACCAGTGACAACACCATACTACTTAAACACCCGACTATTCCAAACAACTAACAAAATAACACAAGAGTCTCACTATAAAATTGTTAGGTCCAACTCACATAAGTGTAATCCATGATGGTTCCAGACACGTCGTGACACCATCCAACCATTTGAATGAGAAGCTCATGGTTCCTCACCGTTCTTACCATCACCCAACCACGAGCATGAAGACCCACAACAAGCACCCAACGAGCCTATAGGTATATTACCATCATCCCACTGACCAACAAGAACCTAGCCAACATTCCAATCAACACTTAGAAAACACAACATGAACCATATAATTCTGTAACATACAATCCTTCCACAGTACACGTTTCTACCGACGTTACACCAGACAAAAAATGGTCTCACGTAACCATAAATGAGATAGAGAGTTGATTTACCCAGATTTCACACTCCTATATGTGCACACAATGTCCCCAAGTCGAATGTGTTCCTTTTTCTTCACAACCTTACCTAAATAATGAAATGCAATTGGATCGGACTAACTGTCGAGCCCAAACTGCTAATAGAAGCATCCTCATGAATAACTGAAATAAGATTCCACACCTTAATTAAATTGAATAGATCCCACCAATACACAACCAACTCGATAAAACTTCTATATTCGGAGGGAAATTCCAAAACTATATAGAAATGTTTTTGGAATCTTGATCAGATTAGCCCTAAATACCAACCGTGCCGATGTGAGATGCCAAAGGTGTACTCTACGTAGATCTAAAGTCACACAAGAAAAACTGAACAATGTCGTCCCAACATTCGAACTTCCAATAATCAAGGACGTCTACTAAACTCGAGCCCTCTATGAACAATAATTCCACAACCAACAATTAAGGGGAAACATACCCAAAAGCCAGGATATACATTGTATATAACTTTATAATAAGTTGACGTATCCACTTCACATCAACTTATACAACTCGAAACCATCAAACCACCTCAATTGTTGACGATGGATGAAATAACCAGTGATTGATAATGGATCAACAATTAAACTCAATCACCCCACATACTATTGAAAAAAATACATGCAAAAATACATATACCAAACTCTAAAGCTGATCGACAGATAAACAATTGCCCATACTTGACTATAGGTAGTGATTCGTACTCCAAGCTAGCTAATCTCTCAATAATCAGTACCCGACCTAAGTAGCCCAAATTCTTCTTGACCTAATCCTTGGTGTTACCGAAAGGTACCACTGGCTACAACGAGCTCCTTGCCCAATAGCTTCTTGCCGCAACGAGAAACCATGCATTCCTGAGCATATAAATCTAATGGCAACTTGTTATGCACCCTGTTCTCGACCCGATCTTGAACCAAAATCTTGCATACCTGAACTGTAGATGCCTCTTACCCAAAGTAAAAAAAATCATAAAATCAAACAGTTTTTTAACCCTCTAACCAGAATAATCATTTCTCCCCCACATAGGGTTCAAACTACCACCAACTGATGTTTGTTAACAAGAACAACTCTCAAACCAGCTCAACCAGGTACATACCAACTCTGACTCTCAAAATTCATAACACAACATAAAATGATCCTTCAGGTGTATGCCAACCAAACTCAATGAAACTCTGAATCTCAGACGGAGAACTAAAAACTTTCCCTAACACCACCACCTTAAACATTACATTTCCCTTGCTGATGGACAAGAAATAACTCCCATAGTCCTATCATAACACCAAATCTCTAGCTAGAAACCATTGCACTAACCGCTATTTAGCCAACAATATCTCATCAAGCAAATCATCGCAAGAATAAGCACAAAAATAAAAGGCTTAATTCTCATACTAATCATCAAAATCGCTTCTTTCTTGTGTCCCACAACTCAAACTATCAAAACTTCGAACGAGACCCTCAAGATATATACCATGGTGGCAACCATGATATCTATCATCAACCAACTTCCTAGAATACCCATGATTTTCTTGGATTCAAGTACTGGTCTTGTTTTTCCAATAGTACGGGCCCAATATTACCTTCCCAACCCATTCGTACTTTCCTCATGAATCATTCAGATCCTCCAAGTCACTTCCATGTGGCTATCCTCGTAGGTCCTTGTACTAAACAGTGTGATAAGGTACTTCCTAGGCTCTCCTAGGATCCTACTTCCCATATAATCACATTCAAACACTGTTCCTATTCCACTAGGAATCCCACCTCACCCTGCTCTCTGTCGCAAAGGAAACTTCTACCAATGTCAAATAACTATCTTACAAATACAATTACATGTAACAAAGATTAAACAATTTCAAATGATAGATCTTTTCCTATAATGGTTGGACTCAAACAAGAGTTGTGCAGTAAACTGGAATCAAGCAATCTAAAAGTATTTTATCTTTGTGGTATGCAGCCTAACGTATTCACTTAATATTTAATTAGCATCAATATCAGCCTCACATAACACAAAGAAAGAAACATTCGAGCAATAAGGCATCATAAAGATCAAAAAATCCTCACATGCAATTCCAAAAGATACTTAGTCTACTCGCTATCAGGCATCTCTATCAGTCCACATAGCAGGCATAAAAGGCATCTATCTTAAGCAGGAATTCTAGCATGCATCACTAAGCAAATCCTTATTTTAACTTCAAGCATGCATATCATACCACAACACCAATAACATATCAACATATATGGGTATTTTGGGAATCACTTACTTGAGCTCCGATTGATTGCAAGCATTGCAAACCTTTCTTTACAGAAGCCTTTTTATAAAAATCATTTTATTTTAAAAGATTTTATTAATCCTCAATTTGAGTTAAGACACACTAGGAAGTGTGCCCGCATCCTTCAAACCAAGGTTCTAATAACAAATTGTAACATCCTAAAAATACTAAGTAAAATTTTATTTTAGATAAAAAAAACCATTTCATTTGTTTGTTCCTAAAAGATAATCAGAGTAAAAGTATTCTCAAAACATCATAGTGAAATCATAAACAGTCAATGTAGAATGAATCTCCATAGGATATCGGTTGATCAGTTCGGGCCCACCCTTTGGAACCAGAACCATTTGAAAACATTTTAAAAACAAACCATAAGCACAAATCTTAGTGAATTCCCCAAAATACCACCTACCATACATATCAGTGGGCCTAGCCCTATGGTGTGTTTCAACCGATGTAAATGCTATGATCCAACCATAGCCTTAAAATCACTTTTGTTGCTACAAACCAGTGGTAGTATTTCTTGCCATGATCCAACCATGGTCATCCATCCAAGTCACAAAGAAAAACAATTATGCTAGTGTTGTGATCCACCCATAATCTTTCATACAGGTGTGGTGATCCACGCATGGTATTTCATTCAGGTGTTGTGATCCAACAACAGTCTTTCATGCAAAAATTATTAATACAATCTAGCAACATAGATAGTATAGTGAGAAGACTCATCTAAACTACTCAACAGATGCTCAGTAGCTACCTTAGCAACAAAACACCAAACCCAACCTTCCTAAAGACAAACTGAGACTAGTCCTTAGTCAAGTACTCAATTCTACCCAAGTTTGATAAAAAGTCAAATTGGTCAAAAACTCAATGGTCAAAGTTAACTCAGATGACCCCCACATCGTGTCAATTCTTTTTCGACATCATGGTCGCTTTTAGACAAGCTAGACACATTGCAGCATGCCAACATGTCGTGGTTTCATTCTGGAAGATTTTTCTTCATTAAGATATTAATCACTAAAGACCAAACCTCATATCATCATATTTGGTTCATAATAGATTTATAATGGATAAAGCTTCCAACTTTATCCATTAGAATGGTCCGAACAACCAAGATCTAGTCTTTAAGTCTTAAAGAGACCAAGAATGAATTATTCTCAACTTAATCCATTAAGTCCAAGTCACCAACCTTCAAATATAAATCAACATGATCTGTAGATGGATAAATCTTCCAACTTTATCCACAATAATGTCTCAAACTATAAAGTTCTAACGTTAATACACCAAAATAACCTAAAGTACGAAGATACAGGTGAAACACACAACTGATAATAAGATATATTGGACTATGAATGATGAAATCGAGAATTACTAATCTGTGGTCAATAAAATAATTCAAGCACTTAACATGGGTAGTTAATGCTCTCTAACACAGTTAAATCTATCAACTTTATTTACCTAAATCTATGATTTTGTCGATCACAAGATCTAATTATTTAATGGTTATAAAGAACTAGAACCAAGTTAATGCAACAACAATGTTCATCTACTACACATACTTGAATAGATTGCAATAAAAGCTAAAACTTTAACATGCTAGGTTTATAATTCATCAAACACAAGAAAATCCAAATAAATTGACATAGAAGCATAAAATGAACACATAGGGTCGAGGTTCATCATCCCTAACAGAAGTTTAGGGTGATTAGCCCATAACTAAGATAGAAACACACAAAGAATCAATGCAAATAAGACTAGACATTATTAGAAATAGCAAACTGTAAGATTCAATGTTGTTTTCTTCTATATCTCTTCAATTCTTGAGCTCCAGATGATTTCTAGAGGGTTTTGTCGCAATACTTCTCCAGAAAGTCGGCTGGAAGTCCCCCAATTCGACCTAACGTTCATATATATATATATATATATATATATATATATATATATATATATATATATATATATATATATATATATATATATATATATATATATATATATATATATATATACTTGCCTAACATCTGGAATCCACTGCATGTTATATGGCCAACACGATGTGTTTGTCATTAAAATCCCGTATTCCCCAAGTCAACATCAAGAATCGCAAAGATTCCATTAACCACGACTTGTTTGTGATCATCACGGCGTGTTAGTTGGGAATCATCATTTTCTAAAAAAACTGAAAGTTTTCCGAAATTGTGTCTAGTTTTCATAAAATTTTGAATCTCATAAATCGGAGTTAGGAGTCATAAGATATGGCAAAAACGCTAAAGAGGGGTTATGTTGTTCAACACCATCCTTCTTTGTCTTCTTTTTGTTTTATCTCCCATTTTCCTACTTCTAGGTCCTTGTATGCTTCCTTTTTATCCCGATCATGTCTTCTCTGATACAAAACATATTTAAACATAATAAGTACCTTTTGTTCTAGAATTAATACATAATGTAGAGTAAAATATAAAGCTAATGTATGAGATATATAACTAAATAAGCACACATCACTTTCCATATCTTTCTATCGATATGTCCGACCACTTTGTCATGTAAGGATTATTATGCTCCTTTTACTAGATATTTCCATTAATCAATTCAAATAATCACAAGGAATGAAACAATTCATATTTGTACTTTAATATATGTACTTTCTTGCCTATGTAAGACACTTTGTTAGTAAACTTTTCTCATGTATACCCGTCAGTTCTAGTTATCACTTTTTATGGGTTATGTACCCATTATATTTTCATTACGATATTTTTGTCTTAAAAGGGTTAAGCGTCCATATGTTGGACCTCACTTTAGCTTCATGGGTTAAATAATACACCATAGCTATTCCACTTTCTACTTATAATTAGTACTTTCACCTCCTACCCCTCAAGGGGTAATCATTAAAGTCTCACTCCTCTTTCAAACTTGATTCTTAGAAAGTTTCATGATTTTGTCAACTCATAATAAGTTTCATTCCTCTGTAGTGATATGTGCGCATCATAGAACTGTATCCACACTCTACTCATATAACCCTAAGTTTACCTCTTCATTTCCTAGTTAACAATTTCTACGAATGCCTTCTCGAATTGAGAGTTCATCTCATTAACTTTTGTCCAATAACCTAACATTTGGAGCTCTATTTAACTTTCAAGAAAAACGATCTCATTCATACCAATAACTTTTACATTCTTCTTATCTTTTATACAAACATATAGACTCGTACATATCTTTCTTATTATACAAAAATATTTGTCAATAAATTTTATAATTTATTTTTACTTTGTTTTTCTCTAGTATGCTTTATTAGGAGTCCATTGCGCACTTATTTTTGGCATACTGCTGCATTGTGCCCTTCCACATAGCATATGTTACAACACTTACCTTTTACTAAGGACATGTGGACATACATCCAAGCCTTGGGGCATTCTTGTACACATAAGGGACAATAGAGTATCCTAGGGGTATCGCCCTTACCGGTACTTCCAAAAAACATTAATTCTTTCAGTTTAGATTGACTCTAAACCTCAGGCTCACTTCCCGTTTCTAAATCTTCATCTTCGATCTAATCCCATCTCAGAATATTCCTTAATACCTTCTTCCAGATTCTTCTTATATTCTTCTACTAGGTCCTCTTCTGGCTTACTTTCATATGGGTCTTCTTCTGATTCTGATTCTTCTTCTTTTTTTATCGGGTCCCCTATAGAAAATTCTATTCTTATTGAATCTGTTAGAGTTCGAGCTTGGCCTATCAGCTAGAAATGGTATATAGGTATACCTTTAGCAAAATGAAATACTTTTGCATGATCTGAAAAAGGTTGGTAATCCAATAGTCTCAACAAGGAAGTGAATGTTTCAGCATATTCGTATACACATATTTCTCCTTTTTGGAGGGTAAGAAGCTCGTTTAATCTCCTCGTAATGAGCATTTTTATGTATTCCATGAAGGGGTCCACCACTCCTTTGCGTTATCTAGCATTCTTCAGCAGAATAGCTTCTTACAATCATGCACATAACATTCCTTGTATATACATTTATTATTATAAAATATAATACATCTTTCATCATTTATTCTCTTTTTTCATACACCTTTCGTCATCTTCTCTAAGTACTCTCTTCCTGTTTACTTTTATCCCTTAGTACATATCAAAAACTACGTAAGTCCAAAGTGTAACACTCATAAAAATCATAATAAATTTAAACTTTTTAAATACAACCCAAAACAATAAAGTGTTTATAAAATAGTTTTCAAAACAGTTCCAACATCAGAGTTTCCCAAAATCATAGGTCATAACAGGAGGATGTGTACATTCATGCTTTCGCATTCCCGCGATCATCCAAACTACCTAAAACATAACCCAAAACTTTAAGCCAACACTTAGTGAGTTCCCCCAAAATACCACCACATAACCAAATTTCATATACAATAACACCATGCAATGGGTCAACAGCTAAAAGACTGGATTACCCCTGAGCCCACAACATAATTCTGGCATGCCCTTGGGGCCAACAACTTATGTCTGGCTTGCTCCCTGGCCATATCAGTCCTCGGACTAAAATACCATCAAGCCCTCAATATGAGTTTGCCATACCGCCCGGTCCTTAACTCGTATTTAGAATGCTCATAAGCCCTCAATATGACACTGGCATGCGCTACCCGGCCCTTAGCTCAAATCTGGAATGCTCCAAGGTTTGTTGGCTATTACACGGATTAGTATAACATCAACCCAAAACAAAATGTCGACACATACTAGATACTAAACATATACAGATAATCATGCAGCAGAATTACATGTAGTCCTACAGATATACTTGAGTAGAATATCAATAACTAGCATCATCATGCATATTTATTCCATACTCTGCATATCAGTGAATATCAACCCAATGGGTCGGCCTTGGTGCCTTTGACCCGCAAATACAGTGAGGAAAACTCACTCGTAAATTGGACAAAAATTGATGAGATCTCAACTTTGAATCTCAGTTTCAATCGCCTCTTATTCAAACCAAATGACCAATCTAAATTAGAATCCCAAATACCCAAAATACCCTTAAGGTCAAACTTGGTCAAAGTCAAAGTCAATTGGTCAAACCAACTAAGTTAACCCAACTATGTCAACTCAACCGAATTGACCCAATGCGAGTACGCGGGGCATACACAGAAGGTACGTTGGGCGTACTCGAGTCCTCATTTGTTGACCACCATCGGAGCGGTTGATGTCATACGTAGGGCTTACTCACATGAACTTCAAAACTCATTTAGTGCTTAATGGCTTAAGAACTTTCATCCATATTTCAAATCCATGGCTAAAATACACTCAAAAGTTATAAAGTTTCCAACTTTATGACTTTGCATGCCCATTAAGTACTTAACTTAATTTTTTAATCCATTAAGAGAATGTAGAAGATACATGGAGAGAAACCAACCATTTGAAACCCATTTTTATGACTCAGGACCCTTCCAAGGGTCTAAAAGGACAACTTAATCGGTCAAGGACATGCTTTGTTCATGAAATATCACATTTGGAACAAAAAGAACCTAAAATTAACTTAAAACAAGATTTACAAGAAACAACACCAAGTTCAGAACTTGTTACCTCAAAATGGTGCCAAAAGGTGGTGTGATCCTGGATCTAGAGAGCTTTACTCCTTCAAGGTGGTCTTCTTCCTTCCTTCTTCTTTAAAAGCACCAAAACGCACACAAAAGCTTAGAAATGGATCCTCAAGAGGATATTTGGGTTGCAAACACGTATGAGAAGGTGGAGGCTGATAAGGTGGGGGAAATGATGCTATAAGGGGGTTTAAATATGTGCCAAACCCTAAAAATTAGGGTTTGCATGTTGGGCACGTATGCCTCGCATACCTATATACGCACTGCGTACTAAGGCTCGCCTTAGTACGTTAAGCGTACACGCATACGCATGGCGTACTCCCAAACCCTCCAAATTACGAAATTGCCACTAGGACTTCCCATATACACTTCCTTCTACTTAGGGACCCAAAATGAAACATATTATAGGGTTAAATTTAGAAGTAGCTCATCATCGGGATGTTACAACTCTCCCCCTCCCCCCAAATCTAGACTTCTACCTCGAAGTCTGTCGTGGCGAATAAATCAGGATAATGCTCCCGAATGTAATGCCTGTGTTTCTAGGCTAAGCAATATAATAATGTAATATCTAAGTTCAACAATTGTAACCTATTTTGAAGTAATAAAGAAGAATTATTTGAGTTTTATGTGATTTATGTGATATATGTGCATTATATGTGCTGATACTGATATAATAAAATAATAATAATAAATATGCATCAAAAATAAAATATTGGATAGACCCAATATCTATGAAGAAAGTTGAAGTAGTCGTAACAAAGATTTCAGGGATATAAGGAATGCTGAAATCTAACTTATAATGAAGAAGCTATGACCCGTCGAAATTTCACGATTAAATCGACACGACGCCGTGAATCGTAAAAAGTGAATTTTTGATAAACTACTTTTTAGCCTTATCAATCTAAACAAAGGTCATAGTGTACGTTAAACAAAGAGCTTGCATAAAAAGAACGTCCAAATCTGACTTCATATGACGAAGTTATGATTTTTCTAACATTTAGCATAGTAGTCTGCAGCCTAGAATTCAAATTTTTGATCGATCGATTTTTAGCGAACACAACCTAAATTAGAATTTTAGATCTCATTAATAGGAGCTCAATGATATATAGACAGTCGAAAACGGACGTCAGATGACAAAGTTATGAATTTTTAACGGACTTTAACTGTCTAAGCCTGTTAAAACATAACTTTAAAAATAAAGTCAAAAACAGTTGTAGATCCCATCGATACCTATGCGTGGATATAAAGAATGAAAACGGAGCTAGTACGCGAAAGTCGTGGATTTTAGAAGATAATTAGTTTTTTGAGTAATCTACGAGTGACACGTGGCACAATCCTGACCACTGCATCTTCCCCACGCCTTGCCACCAGATGGTGACACTTGGCACCCCAACACGATGTGTTGGGAACAGTAACATGCCGTGTTGATCCATTTCAAGTCTACAAATAGAGGCACAAATCATCCCATTTCTTCACACCTTTCCACTTTTCTTCTCTTAAACACTCCCACAGCCTCAAGGCTTTTCTCTAGCCCTCCTTAGGAGTCAATAGCGAGTATCAAAGCGCCAGAAGGATCTGAGAAGAATAGTGTTCGACTCCGAAGTTCTGCCCCCGTAGAGCCCGGCTCCTAGCTAAACCCCGTTATAAGTAAGTTATGCTTACCCTACTTTAAGTATAGCTTATGTTTAAGTTCATTATCGTTATTATGAACCTATAAACAATATATTTGTTAAGTATTATAAAATATAAAGTGTTATTATAATACCTTTTAACTCCTTGTGGTACGGGGAATCTGGTTTGAAGGGAAACATAGAGTTGTTGAATATTAGAACAACTTAAATGCCAAAATTGTCCTAGCCTCTGGTGTTTCATGTTTGGCCTCTGTTTGTACATAGTGGTTGAAAAGTATTATTCAACACTTATATAATTAAAATCAAATCAATATGAACTAGAATAATAATTAGTTGCAATGAATATTATACTAATATCTAGTGATAACGATATTAGGTTTCATCGAAGGAAAATAAGATTGTTAGAATCGAATTGCTACCCAAGTTTGGAGTCGTCACTTTAACAAGTGAGTGCATAGTTACTTTCATCTTACACATAGATATGAAGTATTTAACATAAATTACATGCTATATGTGCATATTATCTATTTTCTTGATATCTATACTGGATGAACGATGTCTACATGTTTTTACTTGATTTAATCTATATGTGTATTTTATACCTATCATTATATTAGGAAAGATAGGTAGATGAAATAGATGATGAGCGATGAAATGAAATGATGAGAGCCTCGATATTTAAGTTGATTTAGTCATATAGAGGAGTATAGATGATCACCACAGACTATTCTAGACAGTCTAGTAGAATGTTGGCAGGCTCGTAACCTGTAGGTGTTTGTGAATAATGTACTCACCGGTGTACTCCATCCCCCTCATAGTTGCCTTACTAAAATATATTGCTTAGAAATCCCCTAAGCAGTATTGTCATCTCAATGATGATCCTTAGGCTAGGTCCATTGAATTAGATGCTTTAAGGATAGAAAGTGAGGATAACGGGAACGGGTAATCAGGTTGAATGATTTGATGACATTAATAAAATTAATTATTGTGGGTTGAAAACGATATGTTCTCACCAGGCTCCTAAGCCTGATCCACTTAGTTTCCTGTATACAGGTAGGGGCAAGAGAGCACATGAGTGATGATCTAATGAGAGATCAATGGATTATAAGCTATTAGAATAATAGATGTTGTAAGGCATGTACTATTTCTGTTTATGCTTATATATTGTATTGCCAATGATATCCCATCGTTTTTAATATAATGAAAACACATTCCTTCGGGAATGCTTTGATAATTTACATATCATATTTTTGGGAATAAATTTTGCAAAATATTTCTTCGAAAGTATACTCTTATTTTCAAATAAAGCATAAACAAATCGGTCTGTTCTGGCTGTGAAATTGGGATGTCACACCACATCTCTGCGCCCGACACCTAGATCCACTTGTAGCCTCTCTGATGTTGCCATCGCACCTTTACTAAAGGTATCTCCTTGTTGTGCATGACCTTCATCTTCTTTTCTAGAATAGACACTGGTCTCCCAACATAGTTCAAGTGCTCATCGACCTGAATATCATCGAAGGAAACCACATCGTCATCATCCAATACGCACTTCCGTAGCTGCAAAACATGGAAAGTGTTGTGAATCTGACTGGTCTCCTCAGGGAGATCCAACATGTAATATACCATTCCAACCCTGGCAATCACCCGAAAAGGTCCAATATACCACAGACCTAATTTCCCCCTCTTTTCGAAGGAGATCACACCCTTGTAGGATGAGACCTTCAAGAGTACCATATTTCCAACCTGAAACTCCAACTTAACATAACTCTTCTGCTGACTTTGAGCGGTCTGAAATCTCTACTTGATCTGTTGAATAAGCTCCGTGGCCTAAAGGACTACTTCGTCCCTTCCCATGAACATGTGACCAACCTCACCCCAACAAACTGGGGCACAACATCTACAACCATACAACAGCTGAAAAGGCAGAGCACCAATGCTAGAGTGATAACTATTGTTATAGAACTCTGCATGAGGTAGGTGGGAATCCCAACTCCCACCAAAATCAATAACACAGACCCGCAACATATCCTAGAGGGTCTATACCGTCCTCTCACTATGGTCGTCGGTATGTGGATGCTATGCAGTGTTGAAGTGTAGTCTCGTGCCCAGTTGCTCATGGAAATTCTGCCATAATCAAGAAGTGAACCTAACATCTAAGTCAAAAACAAATGAAAATGAAACCCCATGATGAGCAATAATCTCTCAGACATAAACATCAACCAATGTTTTGGCTGAAGAGCTCTCCCGGATGGCCAAAAAGTGGGCACTCTTGGTTAATCGATCCACGATGACCCATATAGCATCAAAAACCTTTGTTATCTTCGGCAACTTAGTAATGAAATCCATTGTGATCTCCTCCCATTTCCACATGGGAACCTCCAGAGGATACAACTTGCCATGCGGTTTATGATGCTCAATCTTGACCATCCTGCAAGTTAAGCATCTGTCAACATACCAGGCTATCTCCCTCTTCATACACAGCCACCAGTATCTTAATCTCAAATCCTGATACATCTTGGTGGCTCCCAGGTGTATAGAATAGCGAGACTTATGAGCCTCCTCTAACACAATCTGTGTGACCCCACCAGAAATTGTAACCCAGACCCAACAACACCGCGTCAATAACCCTCGACTATTAGTGAAAAATCTTTCAATATCACCTCCGATCCTTTCCTGTTTCCAATTCTCTTTTCGAATTCCCTCCACTTTGGTATCTTTGATCAACCCAAAAGCAGAGAATCCACAGATATACCCATACACATCTCCGATCGAAGACCTAGCCGACTTGGGCTCAAAGCATCCACTAGCACATTCGCTTTGCCCGAATGGTAAAGGATATCGCAGTCATAATACTTGACCACGTCCAGCCACCTATGTTGCCTCATGTTCAGGTTCGGCTAGTCCATTAGATATCTTAAACTCTTGTGATAGTACAACAGACCCCATATAGATAATGTCTCCAAATCTTGAGGGAGAACACAACTACTCCCAACTTAGATCATGCGCAGGATATCGCATCACATGCTACCTCTGTTTCCACAAAGCATAAGCAATCACTCGTCCTCTTTGCATGAGAACAGTCCCCAAACCTGTGCTGGATGCATCACAAAATACCAAGAAATCATTGACCCCCTCCGGGAGGGTCAATACCGAGGCCTCACATAACCTCTGCTGAAGAGTATCAAAAGTTCATTATTGCTCAGAGCCCCATCGGAAATCCACCCCCTTCCTTGTTAGACGAGTGAGGGGTACTACAATCTTGGAGATGTCCTAAATAAATATCTGATAGTACCTTGCCCAACCAAGAAACTCCTGATCTCTTAAGGATATATCGAAACCTTCCACTACATCACCGCTTCGATCTTGGCCGGATCGACCAAAATCCCATTCTGGTTAACGAGGTACCTTAGGGAAGGGACCTCTTGCAACCAAAACTCGCACTTTGAGAACTTGGCATAAAGTCGTTCTCACCTCAAAACCCCCATATGCTCTGTAAGGTGCTCCTTATTCTACTCTTTGGTCATGGAATACACCAAGATATCATCAATGAACATGATAACAAATATATCGAGCATCGACTTGCATACCCGATTCATGAGATCCATAAGTACAACAGGAGCATTGGTGAGCCAAAATGTCATCACCACAAACTCGTAATGCCCATAACGAGTCCAGAATGCGGTCTTCTCCGTGTCCTCCTCTCTCACTCTCACCTGATGATACCCGAACCTCAGATCGATCTTGGAGAACTAAGATGTACCCTGCAACTAATCAAATGGGTCTTCAATCCGTGGAATGGGATAACAGTTCTTCACCTTTAACTTGTTCAAATCCTAGTAATCAATGCACATTCAGTGTCAACTATCCTTCTTCTTGACGAACAGTATCAGCGCTCCCCACGGAGAACTGCTCGGTCTGATGAACTACTTGCCTAACAGATCTTGCATCTCAGGCGGTGCCAGGCGATGTGACGCCGTGGCAATCGGAGCTGCACCTGGCACAAGATCAATCCTGAACTTAACCTGCCTCTCAGGAGGCACACCAGGTAACTCCTCCGAGAACACGTCCGCAAACTCCCTAAAAATTAGAACCTCAGAAATTAAAATCTGATACCCAACCCAAGTATCAACCACATAAGCCAAATAACATGCACACTCGTGCTAAATATACCGACAAGCCCTGGCTAGCGAACAAAACCCTGAACCAACCATGGTTCCCTCCCTATAGATAACCAGTTCTCCCTCACTTGGGGTTCGAACTACCACTCGCTAGCCCTCACAATCAATCATGGCACCAAACTAGCTCAACCAGTCCATAGCCACTATCATGCATACATCCCCCATGGGGATAAGGATCAAATCTATCAAATAAGGCACCCCACAGATCTCCAATACACAACCCTGATACACTGAAAATGCAGAAACCCCGTTTTTGTTGGTGGTGGACACTTACAACAAACACTCTAACTCCCCAATATACATATCAAACTCCCTAATGAATGATTGAGATACAAAAGACTGACTCGCACCTGCATCAAATAACACAAGAGCATGCAAAGAGTTCACTAAGAACGTACCTATTAGGAGCATAAACATGAGCATAACATAAAACATAATCAACAAAATAATAAATAGAAACATACCGATCGCGAAATCTGGTGCCGACCTAGCTTCCTATTTTATGAGCTAGAAAGCACGACATCGAGCCCTCAAGGGCTCCGCCATGCCCTGAATCTCATCTGTGATCCTTAGAATAGCCGACGTTGGAGCCTGCGTTGGCCTAGAAGCAAGCACGAGACAGTTAGCCTTCACATGGGCAATGTGGTTGCAGTGGTAACAATTCATGGAGCTGAGTGTTGGGTCCTGTTGGCGGCAATCCCTCGCCATATGGCCTTGCCGACCATAATTGTGGCACCCAGGAGATGATCGGAAAGCACCCTCACGAACCTTACCAAACTTTCCATAAGTACGGCCGTTCTGAACCCCGGAAATGATTTCAGCAGCCTTGAACCGCTTCAGCGTACGCTGCGACTACACCGAGGCCGGTCTCTGATCTCTTCTCTAGAGCTCCATCTCAATCTCACGCCGCCTGGCGGCCTCCTATAACTCCAATAATGAACCATAACATTGAATGGGTACAAACTTCCTGATGTTTGTCTTGAGCATGCTTAAGTAATGGGTCATCTAAGATTCTCAGAAGCAGCACACTCAAGACAAAAACATGGCCCTCTCCGTGAACATCTTGGTCATCTTCGTCACCAACTTCGTCCCCTGCCTCAAGTCCAAGTAGTCCTGACCCAACCTCTCACGTTCCACCAACGGAACATATCTAGAATGAAACATCTCCGAAAACTACTCCCAAGTCATTACAGTCCTCTACTCAGGAGAATACGAGCTGGTAACAAGTCTCCAATAATCCTTCACTTTGGACCTCAGAAGGTTCAGAGCACACCTGACCTTCCGGTCAGCTAGACAAGAGCAAGTGAAGAATCACCCCTCAGTTTCAGACAACCACCTCATGGCTATGATCGGATCTTGAACTTTATCAAAATTCGGGGGCTTCGTATTGTCAAAGTCCCGATACTGGAAGACCCTCCTAGTACCAACCGCAGTAGTGGTAATGGTTGCGGTAGCTGCAACAGCTGCCACCTCAGAGAGGGCGGCGCATCGCTTAACAAAGTACTCCACCATGGCAGTCTTAATAGACCCAAAAATCTCTAGCAACTGTGCCTAAAAGTGTGCAACAACTCCCACCAAAAGGATCTCCCTAATCCTATCCTCGGACATGGGACCCATTCTGGACACCTGTCCCTGATCTCGATCTAGATCCTACCTCGAAATGTCGCATCATCACAATACTGAAAATAAACCATGGACATATCAGATAACACACAAATCATACCAAGGGAACTAACTCCCAAAAAAATCCCTATGGGTTGTGACTTCCATATTACGTGTATGGGTCCTATGCTTCTTGTAGTATGGGCCTACAATACCTTCCACACCTACCCGTATTTGTCTCAAAGGATCATCACAACAACCCTAACAATACACACTAGCAAGCACATACACTCAATCCTCACTTCCTAGAGAAAGGCTAATCATTACGAAACTAGAAAACTGACCCTACACAACACATCCATGAAATTTCCACCAACCCTACAACACTCGTGTATGCTAATCATACATAACATTGGATCCTATAGACCGTAAAATACATGATTCTACCCTAAGCCCTTCATCAAACAAGAACAGGAAATAAAGCCAAACCAAACATTCTCAGGCGGTAGAATTTTCTTTATATACAACTATGATGCATACACTAAGCAACTACAATAATGATGTCAATTTCATATAAGGAAAACCCTAGGCCATCAAGCATCATATAATCAGGCAACTCTATCATGCAATTCCTGAAGATCCCTAGCCTATCACTAGCATGTTGTTCTAACATATCACAAGATCAAATAACAGTGTGGTATCTTGGGGTCTACTTACTGGCTCTGTCTGATCGTACACATCGTGTCCTCTTGGATTTTTTGAAAAAAATTTGGAAATTATTTTTTAAAAAAAATATTTTTCCTTAGTTTGAGACTAGATTCACACGAGGGTTCCTCCAATTCACTAAAACCAAGGCTCTGATACCAAATTGTAACACCTATAAAAATCATGATAAATTTAAACTTTTTAGATACAACCCAAAACCATAAATTGTTCACAAAATATTTTTTAAAACATTTCCAACATCAGAGTTTCCCAAAATCATAGATCATAACAAGAGGATGTGTACGGTCACACCTTCGCCTTCCCGTAGTCATCCGAAGTACCTGAAACATAACCCAAAACTATAAGCCAACACTTAGTGAGTTCCTCCAAAATACCACCACATAACCAAATAAGATATACAATAACAACATGCTATGGGTCCACAGCTAAAAGACTGTATTACCCCTGAGCCCACAGCATATGTATGGCTTGCCCTCGGAGCCCACAACTTATATATGGCTTGCTCCCTGACCAGATCAGTCTTTGGACTGAAATACCATATAGACCTCAGTATGAGTCTGGCATACCAACCAGTCCTCAGCTCGTATCTGGAATGCTCATGAGCCCTCAGTATGAGTCTGGCATACCCTACCGGCCCTCAACTCATATCTAGAATGTTCCATAGTTTGTTAGCTACCACACAGAGTAGTACAAACTCAACCCAACATACTATGTCGACACATACTGTAACATATATGTTTTGAAATCGTGTTTTGTAATGAATAAAATTGTGAAATAGTATGTAAAAATGAGTGTTGAGTTCTAACAGATGGTTTTTACTAGAAATGAAGTAAAACTATGTTTAGAATCACTCAAAAAATATTGGAAGTCTTATGAGATTCCAATTAAAAGTCAAATAGTGAAATTTAGCGAAAATATGAGATTTTAAATAAGAAAATTTTTTATTATTTGATGTTGTAGAGAATCTCGTTAGAAATTTGTAGGCGAAAACCTCGTAAAAATCCGAGTTATAACGAAGAAGTTATGACCAACCGAAGATCCGCGACAAAACCGACACGGCGCCGAATGACGTAAAAAGTGAGTTTTTGATAAACTACTTTTTAGCCTTGGTAATCTAAATGAAAGTCGTAGTATTTGTTAAACCGACAAATTCGACAAAAAGAATGCCAAAATCTGACTTCGTATGAGGAAGTTATGATTTTTCGAAGTTTCAACTTAGCATTAGACAACTAAAAGCTCGAATTTTAGATCGAGCGATATTTTACCGATACATCCTAAACGAGAATCGAACGTCTCATCATATGTAGTACAATGGTAAAAAGTCTAACGAAAACGGATGTCGGATGAAGAAGTTATGAATTTTTAACAGATTTTCCTGTCCCGGTCTGTTAAAAATAATAATATTAAAAATAAATTCAAAACTAGCTGACGAAGTCTAAACGAAAGTTGTAGAACATAATTTCAGCTACGCGTGCATATAAAAAACGTCAAAAACAGAGCTCGTATGCGAAAGTTATGGATTTTAGAAGTTTGGGGCCCGAAAATCGAAAAATTTCACATGAATAGTGCCCGAACACATCACTCGCACGAAGCAGCAGTGTCACCGGAGACGTGGCCGATCCGAGAAGCTTCACTTGTCGCGAGCTGAGTGGACCGAGGTGCGACCCAATCCGGATCCGACACGCGTTCTTCCCTGGTTCGCCGAAGCCGAGGTCCAGCAGGAACGAGACACGCCTCGCCTACCAGCCTCGCAGCCGAACCTCGCATCCGAGCCTCCCCTCTCGCGCCACCTGCTTCGCTCCGCTGCTGCCACCGAGCTTCGCTACTTAGCCGACTCCGAACCTCGGCCCTATATAGAGGGGGCTGCGAGATCTTCCGACTAACTTTGAAAATTTGCCACTTTTAGCCCCTCTTTCCATATTTTCTTCATTTTGACTTTCCCCGAAGCCCTGAAATCAATTTTAGCACTCGAAACACGTCCCGAGACCCCTGAGAAGCCCGAAAATTTTATCTTTTAGGTTTTGAAGCCCTACCTTCGTAGAGCCCGGTTTTCTTTCAAGCTCCCGGTTTTCAACATAGAAAGGCATATTTAAAGCCGAAGTGCTGTCCAAATTACTATTTTAACCCCCGGTTAACTTAACGTGAGTTCAATATATATGAACAATTGTATGTTATGTGTTATATGTGCTATGTGCTTTTCAGTATTATCATTCTGAGTTATTTTCTCATGTTATTCGCTATGTTTATAGCAATTGTAATACCTTTGACCATGTGATCAGTGAAAGGACTTAGATTCACATTGGTACTGGTACGTAGCCTCTGGCCATGTAGAGCATGTCTCCGTAAGAGAATGACTTCTATTCTATGGCATTGGCAAATGTTTAGACATGACTGTAAGCCTGAAATCTAACAAGATGTAAATCAGAAATCGCATGTCTTCTATGCCATTTGGGCCAAAGCTTTATTGATGTATATCAAGAATTGAAAAGAATATCTTTGAATAATGTCTTTGATTGATATGAACGCTTGTCATATGATCTCACATACATCTTGTTGTTCCTCTTTGCTTTGCCACATTGAAGTATATATATGGCATAACATTATATTGTATCTATTTTTGAACTCACTAAGTGTCACCGCTTACCCTATCAATGTTTAACAATTCCAGGTGATAAATAACTACTATGTTTACATACTATTGAAAGATGTAGAATAGTTTGTAATAGTACTTTTGTACTGCTTTTTTCTGTTTGTATAAATTACAATATCCTGGGTAGTTATGTAATATATATATATATATATATATATATATATATATATATATATATATATATATATATATATATATATATATATATATATAACACATTGAAATAGAAGGTTTGTATCCAATAGTTTATATATCCTTTATATCAATGTAAAATATTGCTTTTATGAATATGCAATTAGCATGTTTTGGAGTAATGATAATGTGAAATATGAAAGTTTGGGTCTTTCAATCATGGTATCAGAGCAGTAGTTTAAGCGAACTAAATTCCACGGATTGGTATATAGACTTAGACTATAGGAAGTTCAATATATGAACTTAATCACTTTAAGTGTAGGGATACAAACCATAGGAAATATATAAGTAAAAGTATTAGGTAATAGTAAACCCTAATATTCTAAAATACTATCTTACTCCGTATTTCAGATCGATGGCTGAACAAGTAAGTAGCCATACCCCTGATGTTGGTGGAGATCCTCAACCCGAGGAAGTCAATACTCCAGTATCTCCTCGTGAGGAGCGACTTCTAGGTAAACTTACCAATGTTATTCGATAAACTCTCGAAGAACACAAAAAGAATGATGATAAAGGAAAAGAGAAAGTCACTGGAGAATCTTCAAGCGGAAAGGTAAAGCGTCCCTCGTTCAAAGATTTCAAGAGTACTGGTGCTACGGAGTTTTCTGGTGTCCTTAATCCTATAATTGTTCTAACTTGGATTCAAAACACCGAGAAAGTATTTTCATGTTTTTCATGTGGATGATGAAGACAAAGCTATCTATGCTTCTGCAATGCTCATTGGAGAAGCTTTAGTCTGGTAGGAAGCAACATATGAAGCTCTCGATGGATGTGACCAGGAGAACTTATCCTGGGAGTTGTTCAAGATTCGTGTGCTAGAGAAGTATTGTCCTCTAGATATAAGGAGAAAATTGGAGAAGGAATTCCTCGAGCTTAAACAAGGAGGAATGACTGTGAATGAGTATGAAACTCAATTTAATCAAAGAGCAAGGTTTGCTACGAAGTATATTCCAACTGAAGACGAGAAAATTAGGTTATTCATGGAGGGCTACGACACGAAATTCATGATTTTGTTGTCAACCGGGATGTTCTGTCATTCGATAAATTCGTTGAGTATGCTCGAAGGCGTGAGCATGACTTATAAATACATGGTGACACTCTTACTATTCCAAAGCATCCACGTACTGAAAGAACTACTCCTGCTTCCACTATTCCACCAGCTCAATCTATTCGAACTGATCCAAGCAATCAAGCACAATCTCAGAGTGCTTTTCGTGGTCGTGGTAGGTCACAATCTTTTTCTATTCAATCACCGTCATGTCGCGTTTGTGGAAGGAATCATCTGGGTCAATGCAAAATAGACAAGGAATCCATTGTCTATTATGGGTGTGGAGAAACAGGTCATATCAAGCCAGCTTGCCCAAGGAAGGATGTGACTTGTTATGCATGTGGTATTACTGGCCACAAGAAGCGTTTTTGCCCTACTCTTACCAGCCAAGTGACAGGAAGTCAAGCTTTTGTTCAACAACCAGCGAGAAGTTAAGTACCTGTCCAACAAACGAAAAAGGAGGAGGTGCCAAAAGCTAAGGGTCGTGCATTCCAGATTACCGCAGAGGAAGCACATGAGGACCCAAATTTCGTGACGGGTACATTTCTTGTCAACTCTAGACCTGCTCACATCTTATTTGATTCTGGTGCCTCAGATTCTTTCGTATCTTATGAATTTGCGCATTCCTTTCAAACTGTTTGCTATGCACTCGCGCAACCATTTCACGTAGATACTGCAGGAAGTACATCATTACTTGCTAATAAAATCTATAGGGATTGTGTCATAGAAATTGAAGGCTATAATTTTCTTGCTAACCTAATCCCTATCTCCTTACCCAATTTTGATATTATTCTCGACATGGATTGGTTGTCAAAGAACCATGCAGAACTCTTGTGTTACGAAAAGATGGTACGCATTCCTATTGAATGGGAAGATCCTATTCATGTCTATGGTGAACAAAGAATCTTAAAAATAATCTCTTTCCTCAAATCTCGTATATTCATATCGAAAGGTTGTCCTATCTATCTGGCCTATACAGTTGACATCTCAAGAAAGGAGAATAAAACTGTAAATGATATTCCCATTGTTAACGAATATCCCGATGTTTTCCCCGATGATCTGCCTGCACATCTTCCGGACAGACAAGTAGAATTTCGAATTGACCTTGTGCCCGGTGCTGCTCCGATTGCAAAGACTCTTTATCGTCTTGCACCAGCCGAGATGAAAGAAATGATGATCCAACTGCAGGAATTACTTGACAAAGGCTTTATTCGACCAAGTACCTCTCCTTGGGGTGCTCCAGTATTGTTTGTCAAGAAAAAGGACGGATCGATGCGAATGTGCATTGATTATCGTGAACTGAATAAGGTGACTATCAAGAACAAGTACCCACTACCTCGCATCGATGATTTATTCAATCAACTTCAGGGTGTTAGCTATTTCTCAAAAATTGATTTGAGATCTGGCTATCATCAGTTGAATGTACAAGAGCAAGATGTACCGAAGACTACTTTCCGTACTCGTTATGGGCATTTCGAATTCCTTGTCATGCCATTCGGTTTGACAAATGCTCCTGCCGTATTCATGGATATGATGAATCGAGTGTGCCTCCCAATGCTCGATAAGTCTATCATCGTATTGATTGACGATATTCTAATATATTCCAATTCTGAAGCCGATCATGCCATTCATATTTGTGAAATCTTAGAACTTCTTCGAAAGGAGAAACTTTATGCTAAATTCTCAAAATGTGAATTTTGGCTCTGTCAAGTTCAATTTCTCGGTCATATTATTTCTAGTAACGGTGTATCTGTAGATCCCATCAAAATCGAAGCCATTCAAAATTGGGAAGTGCCCCGTAATGCTTCCGAAATTCGAAGTTTCTTATGTCTCACGGGATATTACCGGAGATTCATTAAAAACTTTTCTCGTATAGCGTACCTCTCACAAGTCTTACACGGAAGGAAGTGAAGTTCGAATGGGGTGAAGCTCAAGAACAAGCTTTCTCAACTCTAAAAGATCTTTTGACTCATGCTCCCATCTTATCACTCCCAGAAGGTGATGATGATTTCTCCGTATATAGCGATGCTTCAAGATTGGGACTCGGTTGTGTGTTGATGCAGCGTGGTAAAGTGATAGCCTATGCCTCAAGACAACTGAAAGATTATGAAAAGAATTATCCCACCCATGATCTTGAACTTGCTGCAGTAGTATTTGCCCTAAAACTTTGGAGACATTACCTTTTTGGTACGAAATGCCAATTATTTACCAACCACAAGAGTCTCAAGTATATATTCAGTCAGCAAACTCTGAATATGAGACAACAACGAGCCATGGAGCTAATCAAAGACTATGATTGCGAAATTTTGTACCATCCTGGAGAGGCTAATGTAGTTGCAGATGCACTTAGCAGGAAAGTTTATCGTAATAGTATGTGTTATATTATTACTCACACTACGGTGAAGTTCACCATTCTTGATGAACTAGAGAAGTGGTAAGTTGAAGCCTTAAAGCCAGAAAATGTAAAGAAGGAAGGAATGGTACATTATTCCGATGTTTTACTTGATGATCCACGAGGATTAAAAGTATTTAAGAATCAGATATGGATTCCAAAGATTGGTGGATTAAGACAGAAGATCTTAAATGAAGCTCATAAGTCTAAGCTATCAATACATCCTGGTACAAGTAAAATGTACTATGATGTAAGAGCCGATTATTGGTGGCCTGGATTAAAGAGAGACATTAGAAGATATGTACAGGAATGCTTAGTATGCTTACAAGTCAAAACAGAACACCAAAAGCCTTATGCAACTCCAGAAAGCCTTAGTGTTCCTGTATGGAAGTGGGAAGATCTGTCCATGGATTTTATTACCAAATTGCCAAAGACTGCTAGACAGAATGATAGCATTTGGGTAATCGTCGACCGTCTGACTAAGAGTGCACATTTTCTCGCCATGCGTGAAACGGATCCAATGGAGAAATACGCACAAGTATACTTTGATGAAATTGTTGCAAGACATGGTGTGCCACTAAAGATCATTTCCGATCGCGATACTCGCTTCAATTCTCACTTTTGGACGAGTATGCAACACGAATTGGGATCTCGAGTTGCTCTCAGCACCGCTTATCATCCTCAAACAGATGGTCAGACAGAGAGAATAATCCAGACAGTAGAAGATATGCTTCGTGCATGTGTTTTGGAGTTCGGTGGTAACTGGAACAAATACTTACCGCTTGTCAAATTTTCGTATAATAACAGTTACCACACTTTAATCAAAATGCCACCATATGAAGCATTATATGGTCGCAAATGTCGTACGCCGTTATGTTGGCGTGATGTAGGATAGAAGATCCTTGGAGGCCCTAAAATGATTCAAGACACCACCGACAAGATTCAAACCGTAAGAGAAAGAATGAAAGCAGACCAGGATCGACAGAAGTCCTATACGGAAAAGAGAAGATGACCTATATAATTTCAAGTGGGTGATTTCGTGATGCTGAAGGTATCCCCATGGAAAGGCCTTATGCGATTTGGGAGGAAAGGAAAGTTGAGTCCTAGATTTGTTGGTCCTTTCAAAATCATCCAGAGAATTGGAAAGCAAGCTTACCGCTTAGAATTGCCTGAAGATTTGGCAGGTATTCATGATGTGTTTCATGTAAGTTATCTGCTCAAATGCTTGAGCATCTACGATGAGACAGTTCCATTATCCGAAGTGAAATTGGATAATAAGTTAAGATATGTAGAAGAGCCTGAAGAAATCGTGAATGAAAGAACAACTAAGCTACGCAATAAAGAAGTAGAATTGGTGCTTTTCAAGTGGAACCACCATCGTGGCCCAAACTATACTTGGGAGAATAAGAAAGAGATAAAAGCAAAATATCTCCATTTATTTTAATCGATGTAATTTCGGGGACGAAATCCTCAAAAGGAGGAGGTATTTGTAACATACACGTTTTGAAATCGTGTTTTCTAATGAATAACATTGTGAAATATTATGTAAAATTGAGTGTTGAGTTCTAACAGATGGTTTTTACTAGAAATGAAGTAAAACTATGTTTAGAATCACTCATAAAATATTGGAAGTCTTATGAGATTCCAATTAAAAGCCAAATAGTGAAATTTAGCGAAAATATGAAATTTTAAATAAGTAAATTTTTATTATTAGATGTTGTATAGAATCATGTTAGAAATTTATAGGCGAAAACCTCGTCAAAATCCGAGTTATAACGAAGAAGTTATGACCAACCGAAGATCCGCGACAAAACCGGCACGGCGCCGAATGACGTAAAAAGTGAGTTCTTGATAAACTACTTTTTAGTCTTGGTAATCTAAATGAAAGTCGTAGTATTCGTTAAACCGAGAAATTCGATAAAAAGAACGCCTAAATCTGACTTCGTATGACGAAGTTATGATTTTTCGAAGTTTCAACTTAGCGTTAGACAGCTAAAAACTCGAATTTTAGATCGAGCGATATTTTACCGATACATCCTAAATGAGAATCGAACGTCTCATCATATGTAGTACAATGGTAAAAAGTCTGACGAAAACGGATGTCGGATGAAGAAGTTATGAATTTTTAACGGATTTTCCTGTCCCGGTCTGTTAAAAATAATAATATTAAAAATAAATTCAAAACTAGCTGACGAAGTCTAAATGAAAGTTGTAGAACGTCATTTCAGCTACGCGTGCATATAAAGAACGTCAAAAACAGAGCTCGTATGCGAAAGTTATGGATTTTAGAAGTTCGGGCCCCGAAAATCGAAAAATTTCACATGAATAGTGCCCGAACACGTCACTCGCACGAAGCAGCAGTGTCACCGGAGACGTGGCCGATCCGAGAAGCTTCACGTGTCGCGAGCTGAGTGGACCGAGGTGCGAGCCAATCCGGATCCGACGCGTGTTCTTCCCTGGTTCGCGGAAGCCGAGGTCCAGTAGGAGCGAGACACGCCTCACCTACCACCCTCGCAGCCGAACCTCGCATCCGAGCCTCCCCTCTCGCGCCACCTGCTTCGCTCCGCTGCTGCCACCGAGCTTTGCTACTTAGCCGACTCCGAACCTCGGCCCTATATAGAGGGGGCTGCGAGATCTTCTGACTAACTTTGAAAATTTGCCACTTTTAGCCCCTCTTTCCATATTTTCTTCATTTTGACTTTCCCTGAAGCCCTGAAATCAATTTTAGCACTCGAAACACATCTCGAGACCCCCGAGAAGCCCGGAAATTTTATCTTTTCGGTTTTGAAGCCCTACCTTCGTAGAGCCCGGTTTTCAATCAAGCTCCCGGTTTTCAACATAGAAAGGCATATTTAAAACCGAAGTGCTGTCCAAATTACTATTTTAACCCCCAGTTAACTTAACGTGAGTTCAATATATATGAACAATTGTATGTTATGTGTTATATGTGCTATGTGCTTTTCATTATTATCATTCTGAGTTATTTTCTCGTGTTATTCGCTATGTTTATAGCAATTGTAATACCTTTGACCATGTGATCAGTGAAAGGACTTAGATTCACATTGGTACTGGTACGTAGCCTCTGGCCATGTAGAGCATGTCTCCGTAAGAGAATGACTTCTATTCTATGGCATTGGTAAATGTTTAGACATGACTGTAAGCCTGAAATCTAACAAGATGTAAATCAGAAATCGCATGTCTTCTATGCCATTTGGGCCAAAGCTTTATTGATGTATATCAAGAATTGAAAAGAATATCTTTGAATAATGTCTTTGATGATATGAACGTTTGTCATATGATCTCACATACATCTTGTTGTTCCTTTTTGCTTTGCCACATTGAAGTATATATATGGCATAACATTATATTGTATCTATTTTTGAACTCACTAAGCGTCACCGCTTACCTTATCAATGTTTAACAATTCCAGGTGATAAATAACTAGTATGTTTACATACTATTGAAAGATGTAGAATAGTTTGTAATAGTACTTTTGTACTACTTTTTTCTATTTGTATAAATTAAAATATCCTGGGTAGTTATGTAATATATATGTATATATATATATATATATATATATATATATATATATATATATATATATACACACACACAACACTTTGAAATAGAAGGTTTGTATCCAATAGTTTGTAAATCCTTTATATCAATGTAAAATATTGCTATTATGAATATGCAAATAGCATGTTTTGGAGTAATGATAATATGAAATATGAAAGTTTGGGTCTTTCACATACCTTATAATAAACATATACAGATAATCATGTAAACAGAATCACAGGTAGTCCTAGAGATCTACCAGAATATCATATCAGTAACTAGAATAATCATGCATATCTTTTCCATACATAGCATATCAGTGAATATCAATCCAATAGGCCAGCCTTGGTTCCTTTGAACTGCAAATACAATGAGGAAAACTCAACTCACAAACTGGATAAAAACCGATGAGGTCTAAATTCCGAATCTCAGGTCCAACCGCCTCGTATTCCAATCAAATGTCCAATCTCAATTAGAATCCCAAATACCCAAAATACCCTTAAGGTCAAACTTGGTCAAATTCAAAGTCAACTAGTCAAACCAACTAAGACAACTCAGTCAACCTAGTCGAGTCCACCCAACCGAGTCAACTCAGCCGAAATGACCCAGTAAGAGTACGCAGGGCGTACACCGAAGGTAGTCTGAGCATATTCGAGTCCTCGCATGTTGATCATCATCGGGATGGTTGACCTCATATGTAGGACGTACTCCAAGTACACATGACGTACTCTGAGTAATGGCGTACCCCGAGTACGCGGAGCATACTCCTAGGAACTCTAAAACTCTTTAAGTGCTTAATGGCTTAAGAACTTACATCCATATTTCAGATACATGGCTAAAATACACTCAAGAGTCATAGGTTTCCAACTTTATGGATTTGTATGCCCCATTAAGTGCTTAACTCAACTTCTTAATCCGATAAGATATTTTACAATATGCATGGAGCAAAACCAATCATTTGAAACCCATGTTTATGACTCAAAATCATTTGAAACCCATGTTTATGACTCAAGATCCTCCCAAGGGTCTGAAAGGACAACTTAATGGGTCAACAACATGCTTTGTTCATGAAACACCACCTTTAGGACAAAAAAAACCTAAAACTAACCCAAAACAAGATATAAAAGAAATAACACCAAGTTCAAAACTTGATAGCTCAAAATGGTGCCAAAAGGTGGTTTGATCCTTGATCTAGAGAGCTTCACTCCTTCAAGGTGGTCTTCTCTTTCTCCTCCTTCTTCAAAATCACCAAACATACACACAAGCTTAGAAATGGCTCCTCAAGAGGATATCAGGGTTGCAAACATGTATCATAGGGTGGAGGCTGATAAGGTGAGAGAGAAAATGATGCCATAATGGGGTTTAAATATGAGCAAAACGCTAAAAATTAGGGTTTGCATGTTGGGCACGTACACACCGCGTACCTATGTGCAACCTGCGTGCTAAGGCACGCCTTAGTATGCTAAGCGTACACATGTACGCATGACGTACTCCCAAACCCTCCAAATTACAAAATTGCCACTAGGGCTTCCCATGCACGCTTCCTTATACTTAGGGACCAGAAATGCAACATAATAAAACTATAGGGTTAAATCTATAAGTACCTCACCATCGGGATGTTACAAAAATACTAGTGAGTTATATGGGTTTTGACTCAATAAATACTTCGACACGTTTCCAAATCTTGTATATACTCCAGTAAACTGATTTCTCAAAAAAAAAAGCATGGTAAAATATATCATCAATAAAACATAAGTAAGTTCTTCAAAACCATCAAGGCTTAAATTCGTAGGAATCTATGTATAGGGCTTCTTCCAAAAATCCAAGAAAACAATATCATACATGTTCCGATCCAAAAGAAGCTGGGGAATTGCTTAACTTTCGAGCCTACGAGTGAACCAATCAATTCGTAGATTTTCCTTACTAACACTACTTCACGACGGGGGTACCATCCCACTAGTGTTCTCCATTCCTTCTTCCAGACTTCCTTACTTGGAAACTATGAATGCATTCACTTTAACATACAAATATCATCATGAGTAAACATAACTAATCTAATAATTCACTCTTAATGAGTGACTAAAACAAATTCCCAATCGAATATCACAAAGCATCAACTGAAAAAAATTCTTCATGAGTATATTCAAATCATACCAAATAACTCACTTTTTAAGAGTGACTAATATTGATACAAAAATCAAATTTCATAAATAATTAATTCTAAAACCTCATCGTAATTTGCTAGTCAACTTAAACAAGTACAAACGATGTCACTTATATCTCAAAAATCATTTATTACTTGACATGCTATCGTTTTTGACTTCGTATGTTGCCATTTTAAAAATATTTGTAAAATACTGGGAACTTCTCAACTCATGTTCAAAATATTTTCTTTTCAAAGACATGCTTTTTCACATAAAATATATCATGTAAACATTTCATTTATCATTGCTATGTACCCAAAAGTCCACATGTACTCACCAAATCAGTTTACATTACCTGACTTCTAGGTTGGTCTCACTCCTTGCACTACTTTCCTGTCTAACGCCTTGCACTACCAACTTAACATCGCACTTACTTGATCGTTAACCAGTCAGGTAACTATTTGGTAATTGACTCATCGAGTCTCGCATTACAACTACCAAATTGGCTTAAACTTTTAATCTACTTATTTTATTACCTACTTTTGGTCATCTCGTAACTGAGGGTTTAAAATTTTCACTACACATGTCAAGAATATTACCCTGGAGCCTGACTATTAAACATACCATGGAGTCCAATAATAAAATCATATTATAAACACGACTATCTAGATTAAGTTTCAATATCTTGACTATAGCCACGTCACAGTTACATAATAATTAGTCAAACTGATCATTTGACCTTACTAATGATTGACCCTCGCTAGCTTGCACTCACATACTCCAAACGCCGTTCCCGGTCGACCAATATCTCTACCGTAGTTGCACATAGATAATAATGAAGAGTCGATATTTATAGAGTTGTTTGGTTGACGTCGTGTCATGAGTTTTTCTATGTGTCACTAAAAGGTCACCACGTGTCCTACATCGTCGCCATATCTCCTAGCCAACTATTATCTCCCCTTGTCGTGGTTATGTTGCCTTCTAGATTTCACCAAAAATAGTAATGTACTTTTCAATTAGTCGTAACTTCCTCATACGAAATCCATTTTCGCTGATCTTTATATCCACAGAACTGTCTCAAAGAGCACTACAACTTTATTTTATTAGTTTCCTGATAATAGCTCTTTTTTCCATTGGATTTCTTGCTTAAGGGATAATAATTTTTCCGGTTGTTAGAACGAGACAAGATTAATAGTAAGTTTTCACTAACTAGCCAGGTGAGTAACCACATTTCCCTTCTAGATTATTGTTATCTAGATATGTTTTTATTATTGTACCATGCGACAGATACAATATCATTGTGATTGTGGAATAATCAGTTATAGGTTAAGAGCCTATAAGGCTTTGTGTGACAACCGTCATATTCTGGTCAATTCAAAGTCAAATAAAGTCAACAAGTCAAACCGGTCAGCTCCACTAACCCGTGTGTGCTTGGACTTACGCTCAGTATTTACTAAACAAGTCGCTACTCTAATAAGAAAACATGAATCGAAAAGTACGTACAACTAGATCTCTTTAACCTAAAAACTATACTACGTGGCGAGCCAAACTGATAAAACAATGATGCATACTCATCGGGAGTGTGTAAGATCCTTAAACAAGGCTTAACAGGGTTTACGAACCATGCATTGCGATGCCGGACACTCACAATTGTCACACATGGATCCCCTCTCAATCGTTTTCACTCTATCTCTGACTATGTCAAATCTCTCCCTAATCGCTCCAAGTGTGTGAAATCTCTCCCAAATATCTCTCTGTATGAGAAATCTCTCCAAGAATGTCAAATCTCTCCCAAATCCCTCTAAGTATGTGAAACCTCTCTCAAATATCTCTTTGTATGATAAATCTCTCCAAGAATGTCAAATCTCTCCCAAATCTCTCCACGTATGTGAAATCTCTCCCAAATATCTCTCTGTATGAGAAATCTCTCCAAGAATGTCAAATCTCTCCCAAATCTCTCCACGTATGTGAAATCTCTCCCAAATATCTCTCTGTATGAGAAATCTCTCCAAGAATGTCAAATCTCTCCCAAATCCCTCTAAGTATGTAAAATCTCTCTCAAATATCTCTTTGTATGAGAAATCTCTCCAAGAATGTCAAATCTCTCCCAAATCCCTCTAAGTATGTGAAATCTCTCTCAAATATCTCTTTGTATGAGAAATCTCTCCAAGAATGTCAAATCTCTCCCAAATCTCTCCAAGTGTGAGAAATCTCTCCCAAATCTCTCTCAAAAGTTTCCCGTAACTTTTTTGGAATCAGTCGGGTCATTCCGGCCCTTAACCGGGTCAAAAACGGCTTAAAACGGAGCGAAAACGAGAAAAATAGGCTTTAGGAACCGAAACCGGAATGAGAGGCTTCTTAGGACCAACCGAGCCTCTGGTGGCTAAGAGAACCGAAGCTACTATTCACCAACCGAGCCTCTGGTGGCTAAGAGAACCGAAGCTACTATTCACCAACCGAGCCTCTGGTGGCTAAGAGAACCGAGACCGAACCCAAGAAGCAAGAACCGGAACCGAGAGTACTGTTCACAACCGAGCGGTCGGTCCCTCTCGGTCCGTCCCACGCTCTGTTCGCTGTCTCGCTCTCTGTTCGCTACACGCTCTGTTCGCTGTCTCGCTCTCTGTTCGCTGTTTCGCCTCTCTGTTCTCCTTCTCACTCTCTGTCTCGCGCGCCTCTCTGTCCCCTCCCACCTCTCGGTTCCTACCCTCTCCCTTCTCCCCTCTCGGCTCCTTCCTTCTCTCTTCTTCTTCTCTCGGTTTCCGCCTCCCTCTCTCTCTCGGTTCAGCATAAGAGGCCGAGCCTCGGCCAGAAATTCGCATGTGTCATTTTTAGCCCATTTTTGATATTTTTAACATTTTAAGCCCGTTTTTCGTGATTTTAAAGCGGGATTTTCTCCAGAAATTATATTTTAACATAATAAACTCTAAATATTCATAATTTAAACATATTTTGATGAAAATCATTATTTAAATAATAAAAATCAAATGGATGAATTATTAAAGGTGGAGTGTTGACTTTGCCTTATCCAAAGTCACAAGCAACCACCCCACACCCACTCTTTGACTAACCACACCTCTCCACCTTACCTAGGTCACATCAATGTCTTTTCCACTCAATTATCCCTCCTCCCCACGTTTTTGAGGGCTGATTATTCATCCTCTCTCCTCACTTCTCTCATTTGCTCTCATTTCACAAGAAGATCAAACTCTTTCCTCTCTCACTTTCTCTCTCTAGAAATTCGAGATTCAAGGGCTGATCTTGAGTTTTTCCTCCACATTTGGTAAGCATAATCCATTCTCTTTATGATTATCTCATTTATTTCCACTCAAATCATGGATATCTTAGACAAACTCTCTCATAATTGTGTTAGATCTTCAAATCTTCAAGTGATTCTTCAAGTGTTCTTGGGTTGAACACTTTCCTTCTTCAACACTTACCTACTGGAATCACTTAAGGTGAGTTCATACCCCTACATTTTCATGTTTTCTCAAGTTTTCAGGGGGGGAATACAAGTTAAAACACTAAGAACATATCTAAATTTTTCTAACAGCCTTCATCAGAAAAGTTCAACTCCATTCACGGACTGTTTTGGGCATCTTAAACACTTTTGTTTTCAAAACTGTACAAGGTGCAAATAGTTCAAGTTTTTAGCTTTAAAATGGCTACTTGCACATCTCCATACGATTTTTCTACAATTTATGGTGATTTTTACAAAACTGCCTATCATTTCAAACAACAATCCGGACCAGTCTGTGATTATGGACTTATTCACCCAAGTTAGAGGTCATTATAAATTGTGATAAAAATTATGAACAAACTAGACACATTTTGTGAACTCTCAGAAATTACGGATCTAGTTTTCGACTTCGTATGATTTTTCTATGATTTTTCCAAAACAGGGCAGAATTGCTAAATTTTGCCAACAGCATGTAAATATCATAACACTTTGTATTATGTTGAGCAAAGTGTATAATCATAAGTTCTAATATTTGAATGTGTTTCCTTGCTAGTTTATCATTATGAACTGAAACTAAAACATTCATATTAAATATTATTCATTCATTTTGGAACACGTGCTATTAAACTATAAAAAGTATAGTCAATAAATTCACAACACTAATACTTTTCCATAAAGGAGTTCATACATAGTACATACATTTTAGATAAACTATAATAGGTATAGTTTATGATACATCACTCTACGCACTCGTACAAGAAGGGTACATTCATACAAGAAAGATTTCTATTCGCACACATTTCACGTAAATTTATTAAGCTATGGTTCAATAAATTCACAACACTAATACTTTTCCATAAAGGAGTTCATACATAGTACATACATTTTAGATAAACTATAATAGGTATAGTTTATGATACATCACTCTACGCACTCGTACAAGAAGGGTACATTCATACAAGAAATATTTATATTCACACACATTTCACGTAAACTTGTTATCCTATATTGTGAGTTTCTCTATTTTTCTCTCTCTCTCTCTCTCTCCGTACGTCCGAGTGCGGGATATAATTCCTGGTAGTTATAATCAGAATCTCCTTGAGGGAGAACGTGATACTTGTATATAGATCTATATTGGGATTGACACCCCACACCTTGCTGCTAGCTACAGTTGGACCTGCAGGTCTACGGGTGACAAATGTCATTTCATTTTTCGCGACACTGAGAACGTCGTGGCAGGTTCACATAGTCATAGTATGATTATAACGGCTCACATAGGGAACAATCCATAAGTTTACGGGATTTTATTTTTAAAACCTAAATGAGTTTTATGTCGATTTAAAATCACCTTTTATCTCTATGGGTACAAATACAAAGTACCGGGTCTCTATACAAAAAGGGGTACAAATACAAAGTGCCGGGTCTCTATACAAAGCTATTATGATATTAAAACTACACTTCCTCTAAAATTGTTAGACTTCAACTATAGTCGCTGAGCGTATATGTTGAGTCATATAAGAATTTAGTCTTGATTGGCCTAGAATTGGTGGTGCCCGCCTCATCTCCTGTTCCTCGTTGGGTTGTGGACCTAGGGCAGACCCACTATATTCAACGTTTTATCTAAGTTAAGCCTTATATAACTTTATATGTTGGACGATTATAGAGGAACTCTACGGATTACTCTAGGGTTCATTACAGCATCATGTAGGATTATTTCTATTCATACTTAACTAAGAAAATATTGGATTTTCTGGAAATCAAACTAAATCGATTTTACAAGGAAAAACGGTTTCTACTTCAAACAAAACTCTTATGAACTCACCAACCTTTGTGTTGACACTCTTTAAAACTACTTGTATTCTCAGGAAATCAGTGAAACAGGAAAACTTCATCGCTTTGAGGATGGGACGCTAAACCGTCAACAAATTATTTTGTCATCATAATGTAATTGCTTTTGAAACATGTAAACATATACTTTGGTGTAACTTTTGCAATTATATATATGGTGGTTGTTTTTACTTTGAGCACTATTATACACGTTGTTGTGATACTGTACATGAAGTCCTCCACCCCCAGACGTTTCCGCCATCCTTGGTTTGGGGGTGTGACACTTTGTGTTGTTGACCAATGATATTAAACTAGTATGGTAGGTAATTGCTATACTAAGCAATAAGCTAATTTATCTAATTATAGATAAGCTATACTAAAGAAGTTAAGCAACTATTTTACTTGCAATTGTTTTGACCATGTAATGTTGGTGTAGCTGGTTATGGATACTTATTATAGTGAATTGACATATGGAGTAAAACTTGTTCTATCTTTATAAAATAACATATATGGGATTATTAATGCATTATGACAACATTTTGGCGGATAATAGAACCTAGCAGCCTTAGTGACCATAATGTTATGGTTCATGATGACTTTGCATTTTATGATAGTCTTGGTGACCATTATATATTGAATATGATTCTTCAAATTTAGTTGTATCCTTGGTATCTTTAATATAATTATGTTGTAAACTATTACTCATGGTTGTCTTGGTGACCGTAATACTAATCGACCAACAGACATTGGTGGTCGTAGTACCACCAGTAACAAAATAAAACTTAATAGATGACATGGTGTCTGAAATGTCATACTTGTATGTTTATATTGGAAAGTTTTGTTTGCATTGTTGACTGTAATACCATCTATTGGGGAATACAATTCAATAGCATACTTGGTGTTTGTAATGCCATACTAGTGTACCATTATTTATGTATGGTAATGTCCATAACACTCAAATTAACCAACTGTAAGTCAATGGAAGACTTGGTGTTTGTAATATACTTGCAAATGAATATGTTGTACTGGAAGCTTATGTGACAATAATGCTACTATGTAAACATTACTTACATAAGCTTTTAGTATATGTAGTTACAAAACTATTAAGGAAAGGTTACACGGATTTGATAGTAACTTGCATGGCTACAAGTCTACATGGATAGTTAATAGTTGGAACTATTACATAATTAGTTGTAACCTTGATTATTAAGGATTTTGTGTAATAACATTGATTTTGAGCATATATTGAATTGTTGAAAGGCACAGTGAGAATAATATTGATTAGTGTAATCATATATTTAGTTGTATAATTAATCTATATCTTGCTATCATGGTTACTCACTAAAATCATTGCATCTTATCCTTTTATACGTATGTTCTTTTCAAGTTGACATAGACTTGGTAGAAAGATTCAAAGTTGGTAGTGATGGCTCCAATCAGCGTATTAGTTAATTAATATGATCCTTTTGGTAACATCTTGTAATGATTTTGCTGATATGAATGTACACAAAATTTACTATAAATTATTATTTTCAACTAAATTTTTTTGTTGTACTTCATATTTAAAAAAAAAAAAAAAAAATTGGGTGTTACGTTAAATTGCGCAAAAAATGAGACTTGACCACACGGCTTGTGTGGGCTTTATTGACTAAACATTAACCGATGCATGAGGTTGATCACCCTTCACACTGCCTGTACATAGCGGCTCGTGAGTGGACCCTAGGGGATGGAATTTTTCCATGATATAGCTTACTATGTTAGTCTACTAGTAGTACAATATGTAGAACACACTAAACCTACATCATTTGAGCCCTTAAGCACATCGATTATGTATCAGTTAGTGACATTACCATCCAAAACACTCTGTAGAGCATATGTATGTATTTTCTTAGTGAAGTATTGTGTTTTTGAAGTACTTAAGGAAGAATCAAGGGAGAATCAAAGTGCTTTCCTCATATAAGCTATAAATCCAATGTATAAAATACAATCTTTCATTTGTATGGATTTAATTCAAGTACAATTGATGATTTCAAGAACCATAATTTATGGGGCTTAATGTTTTGTGTTTGGTTGGTAATATATGAGTGAAAAGATTTGGATATGTAAGGATTTCAAATATATTTTGTGTTTGGTTGGTAAAATCTTTTTTATTTTTATGGATTTGCCTTGCAACGCATATAAAATGTTTTGTGTTAAATGACATAAATACCTTTCTTTTAACTTTTCCTAAATTTTATAAGAGAAAAAGGTGTAACATTCTGTTTAAAATAAAATAAAATAAAATAAGTAAATAAATAAATAAGATAAATAGGTAAATAAATAATAAACCCTAAAAACCCAAAGTTTAATTACTTTATTTTATTTTATTAGCCCTAAAGTTGTATTAATTTGATGGGATGTTCATTACTATGACTTAAATGTTATAAGTTATGAAAATTAGGGAGTTAAAAGTAGTATGTTGGACAAATGGTTGGGGGGGGGGGGGGGGGGGGGGTGTTAAAGTATAACTTTTGGACTAACTATGAATAGATTGTGGGAGCTGGGGGCTGTTTAGTAAATATTTGGACTTAATCTGAATTAATTTGTTAGGGCAGGGACCAAAACTGAAAAAAAATGGATTAATGTTGCGGGACGAAGATGAGATTTTAATTGGCACTCCTCTCCCAAGTTTCCTTCATATGAAACCAACCCCTAAAACTAAAAGTTAGCTATCACCTTCTACCATCGTTCTATCACCACCACTCACCACCTCGGGTAGTTGTGTGCATGTGTAGGTGTTGGATTAACGTTATGTGTACTGAGAGGCTTTGGTTGGTGTTTGGATCTAAAATTTATGACTCCTGCCATTTGAAATAGTGGTTTCCGCCTCCTGCCGCCATGTACTATTGTCGCCCACTACTGTCTGAGTGGCAGTGGGTGGTGTATTAACCATATATATTTATTTAATTAGCTAATCATCTAACTTCAGGAGTTAGAAACCCTAGTTAGGGTTTAGAAAACACTAATATCAAGAAACCCTAATGTTGGAGTTGGTCGGTACCCGCATTAAAATTATTAATTAAACTTAAAATAATACTTAATAACTCTCTACAATTAATTTAATGCAATACTGGACTTAATGGATTAAGTCCTTAAGTGGTTTAGTGTGGAACACTAACCCTAGTTTACATTTTATCTAAAAACCCTAGAATCGGGGAGCTCTATTTGGACAATGACCGGGCTCATATTCTGGTTGTTGGAAGGGCTATTACTTCACCCGAGAATGACTATGTTAAACCTTAATCAGTCATACCCATAAGTGATTAATTCCTTAATGGGTTAAGTGTTCTTACTTAACCTTAATAATCATTTTGTGTGAAACCCTAATCGTCATTTCATATGAGGTGGTCACTATTGCAAGTGACCATGACCTGTGATCGGATATTGAATCAAGTATCTTACTGTAGGTATTTGGAAGTGAGTTGAGGTTGTTAGAGTCCTTCATTGCTACAGTTGTTATCTATGCGCATATCGAGGTGATTTTTGCCTCACTATACCTATGGGTGGAAGGCACCAATGTCGACCCACTAGTTTTGGTTATCTGTTAGTAGAAGGGTACCTTAGGGACTGTATATAGCCATGTAGGATAGACTGATGACTCTTTATCGAAGCACTCTTACTTTGGTTGTGGTTCTACAGTGTGACCATCTGTTCGGGTGACTATCTCACCTCTGAATATATATAGCCATGAATGCCTTGGATTGTTGATATTGAGTATGTTGCTATGTTGTAGTGATCAATTAGATAGGTGTTCTAGTATTGAGTATGCTACTATGTTGTAGTGATTTGTTAGATATGTGTTCTGGTATCGAGTAGGTTGTTATGTTGTGGTAATTTGTTAAATCTATCTCCTAGTATTAAGTATGTTGCTTTGTGGTAATAATCTGTAGAACTGTATGTTATATGTGCTTGCTGGTTATCATCTATGGAGTGCTCTTAGGGATTATCGGTGGTTATGTAGGATATCCTGAGAACTCTTGGTCTAGGATCTCTTGCATGTTCCTTGTTTGGTTGTGGCTCTAGAGTAGGACCATCTGTTCGGATGGCTATCTCACCTTTTGTTACTTATGGTTACGCATTCTATAGCGGTTAGCTGGTAGCAGGACTGTATGTTGCGATATGATTTGTAGGCAATAGTGAGTTATATGATTGTTGTTTGCATGTATTATGTGCCTACTTGATCCTAATTGTTTATATGTCGACATATTGTGTTTGGTTTGGTTTCAGGCAGTCCTGCTTTTTGCGGTAGGCCAAGATACCCTGTGCAGGCCGGCTGTAAGCCGTAGGAACGGAGGCTCGAGAAGAGAGGTAGGACTGAGACGGTAGGCCAACAAACCATGGGTATTCCAACCCGATGGCTGATTAGACCTGTTATATATTGGCATTCCAACCTGGGGTATTCCATCCTGAGGATAACTAGATATAGAAGTTGAGTGGGCCTGGGGTATTCCAACCCAATGGTTGACTGGACTCGACATGTTTGATTGTATATGTGAGTTGTTTATATGGTTGTATTTTGGGAAAAACTCACTAAGCTTTATGCTTACCCAATTGTTTATGGTTTCAGGTATCGATTATTGTTGGAAGGTGAAGGAGGGACTGTACACACTTATCGGTCACATTGATGAACTAATGATACGGGAAGCTTTATCTTAATAAAAATGAAATTTTTTTTTGTGAAAATGGGACGTTATAAAAGGTTGTCTTGTATTTATTTTAGGGTTCTTTTTGGTATTGTTGTAAAGATCGTTGGTATAAGTGCCACAAAGGGTACTGACGAGGAAACATTAAAGATGTTTTGTTCCTCATATTTTGATTTATTGGAGTTAGTTTTATGCTAGATTATTCTCCGGTGTTAACATCATCGAGAAAAATTAAAAGAGAATACAATGTTGTTTACTCATAGTAACACATAAAGACATCGATAAGAGATGTATTGTATGACTCATTTGGTTCACCATCGACATATAAAAGGAGTTTTTGGTTAAGAATGGAAAATTAGAGACAATGGAAGGTAATTGTAGCTTTCTCAGACTATATGAGAATGTAGATTGATTCCTCTAATGATTAAAGCCTTTTGGAAAAATAGTTGGTAACAACGAAAAAGAAATATGACATCAGTGAGTACATATTTATGGTTGAGTGGAAGAGTTAATGATTCATATGAACCATATCTTGCTGATTGACTAGGGATGCATGAACTCTAGGGATTATGCATTTTTCTAACGAACTGGCATATCCAACGCAAAGTATCGAGAAAAAAGTGAGCGGCAAGGTTTTTTATTGAACAGTCAGTTAGTTGTTAGATATTAAATTCACCAAGTTAGTAAATTCGTCTATGTCTGGGTTTGAACCCAAGACCTCATATCTAAGAGGCTTCCACCTCTACTAAGTGGGCTAGTCCCACATTGAATTATTTTTTTTAACTTTTTTTGGCGACTAAATAAAAGGGAAAGGAGAAGGGGAGGAGACAAATGAGACGTTAAGAAGAGAGATGGTAATCTTTTTCGAAGATGGTATTATGGTGAGAAAGAAATAAGCACGATAAATAAGAAACCAAGGGTATAAGAGAGTGAGAAATAATGATGGGTTAGTTAAGCATCAATGAAGGCAAGAGAGGGTAAGAGAGGCAGAAATGATGGTGTACGGTGATCAAAGTTCTAAATAACTTAAGGCGTGACTTCGCGGCAATGTCAAACCTTAAACTTTTTCAAGCCTTGGCGAACCACGTCGTTTGTAAGACGTGACTTAAGACGACAATTTTGTATATAATTAATATTTTTATATGTATTTTCAACTATTATTTATTTTTATACACATATATGAGTTAAGACGGTATTTTGATAAAGATTGGTGGCAGATACAAAACTTTGAGTCATAATGAAATTTTTAGAACATTGATGGTGATAAAGCCTTTGTCTATGTAGGGTTATAATGTCAATTTCAAAATGAATTTTAAATAACCCGATATTTAAAAGTCCTTATTTTTTTTTTTAAACAAAACACGAGTTTGGAAAGAATTTAAAATCCAAATCCCATTAAATCCTTCAAAAACTAAACAATCCCCAAGTACTTTTCGATGAACACAAAACATATCTATAACTTGTAATTTTTCGCCACTACAAAATCTAATTTAAACATTTTTCCTTTTAAATTCACTTTTGCTATCACATAAACAAATATATTATTTTATCTTTTTTATTTTGAAATACTATCCCAACAAACACCTTTTTAAAACTTAACACATCTAGAAACCCAAAGTTTTATTCTGGGTATCATTATCAAAAAAACTGTATGTGGATGGTATTTGTAGTTAAGTTGTATGATAATAATTTTTTATTATAAACTAGTATTTTGCCTACCGTGCATTGCAACGATGCTAATAAATTTTGTAAATTGAATTTTGACGATCGTATTAATAAAATTTAGGTACCGTTGCATTTGTTGATAGAAATTCGAGGAGATGAAGGTGTCACTTTCCACAGTTGAAAGTTGAGGTGGTCAAAGTAACATTTTATAAAATTTAGGAGGTGGTCACCGTAGTAAAGTCATATTATATAACTATAGAGGTTAAACATGAAAATCCGAAAAATAGTGGGGTGAAATTGACATTTTAGAAAGTTCTAAATTAAGGGATTGAAAGCGATATTTTACAAATTAGATGGATGGAAAGTGTCATTTCATAAAGTTGAAGGGTAGTAAGTGTCGGTGGAAACATCCATCGAAAGGTTGGTATCACTTACTAACTCCAATATATAGCGGCAAATGAAAATGTTTTATATGCAACCAAACTCTTACATAGGAAACGTACATAAAAATAAGAACGAAAATGTACATAAATTTTATGTCAAAACATATAATAAATAAAAAAAACTCAAATTTATATCGACATGTATATAAAAATAAGAAAGTAGTTTTTTTTTTTTTTTTAAATTAATAAATGGAAGTTCAAACAATAAAAAAAAATATATTATACGTGATTCGATTCATACATAGGAATTGACAAAACTTACATAAAACTAAACACAAAAACCTAATATATATATATATATATATATATATATATATATATATATATATATATATATATATATATATATATATATATATATATATATATATATATATATATATATATTAAGTCAAAACGTAAACAAATTCGAATTTATATCAATATGTACATAAAAAAAACATGCAAAGGAAGTTTAAAATTTTTATCGAAGTGTTGAGCATATTGAAAATATACCGACACATGCATTAAAATAAGCATGTATGTGTATATATATATATATATATATATATATATATATATATATATATATATATATATATATATATATATATATATATATATAGCCCGTGAGAACCAGTGTTATCAAATTAATTAAACTTTAATATTAAAAATTAAAATTATTAATCATTTATTTTAAATAAACTATTATTTAAAAAATATATTTTTTAGTTATATAAAATTATAATCGTTGGTTTAAATATATACATGAAGTTATATCACTTTATAATCTATATAAGTTTTATTTTATTTTTTAATCTAATGTTATTAAGTTAATATAATTAAAACGAAAAAAAAATTGAAATTTAAAGTTTAATGTAATTAGAGTTGAAATTAAAAATTAGAATTAGTATATATATATATATATATATATATATATATATATATAAGTTAACAATCTAAAGCTTGAATGAAATTTTTTTTAATAGAGTTATCAATGAAAGTAAAAAAAAGTAAAAAAAAAAAAAAAAAAAAAAAAAAATTAAATTAAATGAAAGTGGCTAAAATTGACAAAGATCAACAGATTAAAAAAAATAAAAAATAATAAAAATAATTAAAAAAAAATAAAAAAAACGCCGACTTTAGTTAGCAAATGAAAACCATAAATAAAAAGTAAAAGATCTAAACTTGTCAAATAAGGACTAAAAAAATTACGGGGGACTAAACATGCCAAAGAAACTTACCACGGACTTTGGTTTTTAATATAATCTAATTCTTTAGCTAATAATTACAATTAAATTTTAATAGAAAACCCAAAATGGATCTCAAGGATTTTAGAAGAAAAACGAAGGCCAACACATGGGAAGGAATTGGAAATGTATGACCATTTAGATATTTTATCACATGCTAAATATCTTCAGTCACAACCAATGAGGTTTCAGCAAATGTCTCTTACAAAGTTGTAACGCGTGGCATATGTAATTGGTGTCCAATCAGCATGCGGATGTTGAATTTGTATTTTGCTCTGTGTAGTGCTAATTAATTGTTAAAGCACCAAAGTTGACATTTGGTAATATAAATTATAAAATAAAACTTTGTATGTATTGTTAAATCTAGTGTCGTTATTTGTTCTCGAATATTCAACTTTTTGGTCTGTTTAAGGATTTTCTAGCAAATTCTAGACCAATATTTAAATTTTTGATTATTCCTTAAGTCTTTCGATCTATGATTTTAGTTTCATTTATATAAAACGTCATTAATAAACAAGTTTATCTACTGATTATAAAACAACCTGCAAGCCAGAATAGAATGGTTGGGTTGTAGTGCCATTTTCAAATTTTAATTTTTAATGAGTTTTAATTAAGTGGCTTTTTCGTTTTATTGTTTTTTCCAATATTATCATTACTGTAAACTTCAAAATATATATAATCCCCAACATGACTATCTTCTCAGAGAGGATTATTCAGGAACTAGTCGTCGACAGTTTACCATGAATGGGGAAGGAGTTTCAAAATTTTTTTTAAAATATGATAGTTTTTACTTCAATTTTATATAATAAGTACGTGCAAAATCGAGATAGAATTAAAATAAAATAAAAACAACCAATGGGCGGCGTGGAAAGCAATTGCAAAGACAAAAAGACATGGAGTGCACCTAACCTTAATAATGTTCCTTTTTAATCATTTAATTTATATGGGTGTGCAATGGTAAAGTCGGTATTCTTCATCACGTGACACAAAAATTATATATATATATATATATATATATATATATATATATATATATATATATATATATATATATATATATATATATATATATATATATGAAGATGATCAAATGAGAACACCTAAAAGGTTGAGAACGCGAGAAAAATTCCGGACCAATCAATTTATAAAGGTATATTAGTAATTTTATATAAATATTAATTATTGATTTCCTAAAATCTAGGGATAATGATTTTAATTAGCTAACAAAATTAATATTTCCTTTTAGTTAATAAAATATATATAAATTTTTTTTTTTATGATTTTTCCCAAAAATTATTTATGGCCGTTTCAAAAAAAATCATCTAAAAAAATTAATATTTCCTTTAATTTTAAATCTGAAAAGAAAATCTTAAAAAAAATATTATTTTCTACTATTTTACGTTTTTTTTTTCAAAAAAAAAAGAATAGAAATCCAATCGAAAATCAATACACTTCCAATCATAAATGAAAACACATCAAATTACAAATAATTCAATGCATTTTTCATAAATTGAAAATAAAAAAAAAAGTGTAAAAATTATCATTGGTTCATAAAATGTATACCTCTAATCATAAATAAATACATCCATTCACATGAATACACTAACATTCATAAATAAATACAATCATTCACACATGAATACATTGCAATTCACAAATGAATACACTGTTATTTATAAATTAATACACATTCTATCATAAATGAATACACGTGATTTTAATAAAAGAATACAACTATTCACACATAACTAGAATGTTATTCATAAATGAATACACGTGCTATTCATAAATAAATACAACCATTCACGCACCCCCTTTAAGAAATTATTACCAAAAAATTCAAAAATTAGGATTGTGTTTCTTTCCATTGGTACACCTCGTTGTCGCCTTTTGGTTTGCAAAATCTCTCCCACAAGGTGGGAATTGCCCCTGAAAGGGGTCGGAATGTAGTTGTTGTTTCCAAGATCAGAAGTGGAGTCTCCGAACACCAAAATAGCAGAAACCTTGTGGTTTTGAGTAGACGTTTTCACGATAAGATCTTGTGGTTCATAAAACTTAATTCCAAAGCTAGATTCATGTATGAATATAAAGAAATACGAGTAAAGAAATGTAGTTGATTAAACTTCATTAATTTACAGTCAAAATAAAAATAAAAGAGAAAATAATCATTATCGATCGAAGCAACTGCCCCATCGAGACCACTTCCATCATTCCAGTCGAAAATGCTCTCACAGACATTTTATCAAGCACCTTATGTGCACAGTTTATCCCTTCTTCACGAATAGACCCTCTTGGCCCCCATTGGTTCCCATTTATTCAACAAATTAAAGACCATTGCTAATTTCTAAACAAAAATGTACAATTGTTGAGAGCGATCCATGATTTTCGATTAAATACCAAATCTGGGTAGCCATGTGTTAAGATATTTGTATTTGGATAATAAAATTTCAAAAAGCATACCTGTGAACAATGCGTCCCTTTCCATCCACTAAATCTACCCGACTTCAGGTGAGAAAGAATCAACCTACGAATCAATGGTAGCATACCTGTAGAATGATACGAACACCAGCACTGTGGTTTACTGGTTGTGGTCTGCTCGTTGGGCCACCCGAGTACCACCGCAATATGCCTCAAACGTCGCTGCTTCACCATCTCTAATTGTCACAATCATCTTTGCCATTGCCAATTGTCACAGTCATCTTCGCCATTGCCAATTGTCACAATCATCTTCGACCGTCACTCTTGATTGGAAGCTGTGTGCGATGATGATGGTTGCGGTGTAAGATGAAGATGGGGAACATATCTTAGTGGTGGGTTGTAGGTGATGCCCAGATCGATGATGGCCTGAGTTTTATGAAACCCTAAAAAGAGAGAGGTGGAAATATATACACGAGAAGATTAAAGGAAATATGTGAGTGGGTGAGAAATTATAGGATACAGGTAAAGTTGAAATTCCTATTATGTCCTTCTAACCATTTAAAAGTTACATTTTCATGTCAACAGTTTAAGAATTTTTCATAAATCCCCCTTTTAATAATGACCTTAGATTTAAGTATTTAAATGGTCCAGATCTGTTATCGCGTTCTCAACCTTTTAGGTGTTCTCATTTGATCCTACTCATATATATATATATATATATATATATATATATATATATATATATATATATATATATATATATATATATATATATATATATATATATATATATATATATATATATATATATATATATATATAGAGGTTCAATAGAAAACTATAATTAACCAAGAAATCAATTTTTTTTAGAACTTATATTTCATAAATAAAAAAAAAAAAACTAAAAATATAGAAATTCGTAACCTTTTATCATTTTTCCAATTATATCAAATTCGATAAAAAAAATTTCATTAAATTCACAATGTAAATCTAAATTCACACGATAAATCCAAAAAGTATATTTAACAATAATAATGTTAAGTTATGAATTTAGATATTTTTAATTTTTTTTTCGATAAAAAATAAACTATAGAACTTGAAAAAACAAATTATTTGGTTTCTTGGAGAACCAATAATTATGGTTCTCTAATTAACTTATATATATATATATATATATATATATATATATATATATATATATATATATATATATATATATATATATATATATATATATATATATGAACCGACCGTGAGCTTCGTAAATCATAATGATCAACGGACAATGAAATGGATATACACTTATACATTACATGCATATACAGTAGATTATTCCAAAAAACTCAGGTTATTTTATTTAAATTTTTTTAGGTCATGTTTTTTATCGAAAAACACCGAATATAAGGTTGTTCACGATTTTTCATCATCTTTCCACAGAGATCAATGTTAATATTTTTTCAAAAAAAGAACCCACTTTGTTTTTTTTTTTCAATATTTAAGTTTATTTTTATCCAAAATAACTAATTATACCAAAATCTCAATTTTTTGTCGTCTATTAATTAATATCAACATCGATTAAAAAAAAGGAAAAAAAAACATCGATAAATTAAGATTCACACTGTGAATTTGAACTATAATATTTCAATTTTAATATTTATAATGTGAATCTAACTTACTATTTTAACTCTTTGATTATTCAAAAAATAATTTAATGAATTTACATGTGAATCGAAATATATTTACATGTGATTTTATATTATTTTAACGTTTTAATTACTAGTAAATTAGTTTTGTAAAATTAATAACTGGATCTATTTATATTGTGAATCTGAACTGTATATAATTTAGTTGTCAGAATTCACAATTTGAATTTGACTTACTATTATTCACACTGTGAATCAAAGTAGATTTGTAATAGAAATCTGAGCAGATTCATAATGTGAATTTGAACTTAAAATTCGATTTATTTGTTTTTATTTTAATGAATCTTTGTTTAAAATTTATCAAAAAAAATATGAATTTTGATATATTTATTAAATTTCTTCGATAAAAAATATGCCTTCACTTTTCAAAAAACAAGGAAATAAAGTGGGTTGTTTTGAAAAAAAAAATTTGTATATCAATATGGATCTCTATGGTAAGACAACGAAAATTATGAAAAATGATATAATTTGGTTTCTTTTTCAATAAATAACATTGCCTAAAAACATTAAACAAAAAAAAGGGGTTTTGTTATAATACGGTGTATGTGCGTCCATCGATAAATCCGTACTTATGAGGTGTTCGAGTAGAGTTAGTGTTCTACCTGTGTTATATGGTTTCATATAACAACTGAAGGTGATACATTTATCAGTGATAGCACACTGGTAAATCTGGATGAACCTAATAACTACAAAGAAGCAATCGCAGGCCCCGAGTCTGCAAAATGGAAAGAAGTTATGGACAACGAGATTCAGTCTATGTATAACAATCAAGTTTGGAACTTGGTTGAAGATGTACCGGGTTGTAATACAATCGGGTACAAATACATCTTCCAGAAGATGACCGACATGGATGGGAAAGTACACACATATAAAGCACGACGGGTTGTTAAGGGCTTTACTCAAACTAATGGAGTTGACTATGATGAGACATTCTCACCAGTGGTGAAGATAAAATCTATAAGGGTTATGCTAGCCATAGTTTCATTTCATGACTATGAAATATGGCAAATGGATGTCAAAACCGCTTTCCTTAATGGAAAGTGGCTGAAGATGTTTACATGAGTCAGCCAGAGGGTTTTGTCAATGCAAAGTATCCTAATAGAGTGTGTAAGCTTGAGAAATCCATTTATGGATTAAAACAAGCATCTCGCAGATGGAATCTTTGTTTTGATGAGAAAGTCAAAGAGTTTGGTTTTTCGAGAAGCGAAGATGAGTCATGTGTATATGTCAAAGCTAGTGGGAGTATAGCAAGCTTTCTGGTTTTGTATGTTGATGACATACTGCTTATAGGAAATGAAATCCCAACCTTGCAGGAGGTTAAGTCTTTTCTTGGGAAGTGTTTCGCTATGAAGGATCTTGGGGAAGCTACTTACATCCTAGGGATAAGGATATTGAGAGATAGGAGTAAAAGACTAATAGACTTAGTCAAAGTACCTACTTGGACAAGGTGTTGAAGAGTTTCAGCATGGAGAACTCCAAGAAAGGTGACTTACCTATCCAAGGCAATGCCAAACTGAGTAAGACTCAAAGTCCGAGTACAGAGGCTGAGATAGCAGAAATGAGTCAAATACCTTATGCTTATGCAATTTGCTCGATCATGTATGCTATGACTTGTACTTTCCCTGATGTGGCCTTTGCTTTGAGCATGATCAGCAGATATCAAGGGAATTCTGGTAAAGTACATTGGACTGCGGTTAAAAACATTCTTAATTACCCGCAGAGAACTAAGGATTGGATCCTTACACTCAGTGGGAGTCATTACTTGAGAATGACAGGGTATAGCGACGCCAACTTTCAAACCGACCGAGATAATTTCCGCTCTCAGTCGATCTGGGTGTTTACTCTGAATGGAGGAGCAGTGACATGGAAAATTTCCAAGAAGGAAATTGTAGCTGATTCAACATGCAAATCAGAGTACATAGCAGGAAGCGAAGCATCAAAGGAGGCAATATGGCTAAAGAGCTTCATCGAAGACCTTGGAGTTATACCATCCATAAAGGAGTCAGTGGAGATTTTCTGCGATAATGAAGGGACGGTTGCCTTAACTAAGGAACCAAAAGATCATGGTATATCCAAGCATATCGACAGAAAGTACCACTTCATTAGACATCAAGTAGAAGAAGGACACCTCGTGGTAAAGGGGATATCGTCAGAGGACAACCTAGCAGATCCCCTTACGAAGGGATTTACTAGGGTTAAGCACTTGCAACATGCAAGGGGAAATTAGGCTAACAGACGATATTAGTTTTAGTGATTAGATAAATAGAAACTTGTAATTGCTAAATTGTAATTGACATTTGATGATTAAATAAAAGGAGTTTTATTTATAAGTAAAGTTAGTGTCTTGTGTTAATTATTTACTATTGTTTCACTATACATGTTTTGACTTCCAGAATAATAAGATTATTCAAACCATCCACAGTCGATCACACTTTGGAAGTAGGTGATGAGGCTAGAATGTCATGAGTTGGCTTGTAGATTGTCTAAGGTGTTAGACATATCGAGAGTATACTACACCATTCATGAGTGTTCCTGAAATAAGATTTGAGTAATGGATTCAACTCGCACTCACCTGAATTACTTCAAACCAAGATATATGAGTTTTTTACTACGAGTTGGTTGTGCATTGATGTCATCAAAACGCATCAGTAACTTAATTTTATAAAACGTGCCATTGTGCATGATTTGATGAGTAGTTGGTACAAGCATATAATGTCAAAGTTTATCTGTTACTTTTATCCTAAGAGGATTAAAAGTGATATCTTGGGACCCTCGATGATTTTCTTTTGGGTATGTGTCGTGCCCGGTCAGAACTAAATTGACGTGTTCAGTTTTGTTCTATGTGAGACAAATCGGAAATCGGTAAACAAATTGCAGGACAATAAGTATGACTATGTTCCATGTGTTTGTACGAATAAATATCTTGAGAATAGAGGAATATATGATCCCTTATTTGAAGGATGCGTTACTGACTAGGTCAGAGTTCGACAGCGACTTTTGAAAGCTTACGATTGCTAAGTCAGATCCTGAAGTCGCATTGGTAGCTATAGTTATTAGACTTATCCAAGTGGGAGACTGTTGGATTTGGTGTCTAAGCCCATAACTACAACTAGGATGTACTTGACCCGATTGTAGCATGGTCCTTTTGGGTTGCCTTCACCAGTGCAATTTGATAGGATGGACTTTTGAGAATAAGGTTGTTTATGATTTAATAATATATTACAAGTATAATATATTAATATGAAATCATATTATTTAATTAGTATTGATCAATAATTAATTTGGAATTAATTTTGTGATCAAAAGAGACTAATTAAATATATGGGGATTGATTGTGTAAACCAATGATTCAAATAGTATGGGCTAATAATATATGGTTATTTAGGATGGGCTAAACCAATGAGATAATCCATGGATAGTCTATGGAGGTTTTTAACCCATGGAGCCTAGGTAATATGAAAGATCATTAGGGTTTACAAGGTGTAACCCTAGCACTTTCCACACTATAAATAAAACCCGCTAGATCCAAAATCGGTTGCAACAACATTCTTGGAGAGTGTGTATTGATTTTGTGCTAAGTAACCTATTCTCTCAAGCCTCCTCTTGCATATTGGTATTTGTGAACCATTAGAGGCATCACACTGGAGGTGCTCAAGCTTTCAAAGTTCAAGAACCCAATTCCTTCTAAAATGTAAGTCATCTAACTAGTTGTATTGCTCAAATGTCAATTTTTTTTTTTTTTTTTTTTTTAAATATCAATTTTTATGCTAGTTAGGATGTATGCTTTGGAAAATTGAAAATATACATGTATAATTAGAGAAAATATAGATCCAAAGCATATACGATTGCATGTGCACCATAGGAGTGTTATAGTGCTCAAAACCCAACATAAATACCCCTTGATATCATATTTCCGACTACATGAAACCCTAGAAGGATCCCTAGAGCCGAAATCATCCCTCCTCCTCCTCCTCTTCCTCTCTCTCTCTATCTCTATCTCTCTCTTGCTCTCTAACATTCTCCAGTTGCTTTTGGTATTTATGGTCAATTAGAGGTATTACATTTATGATACTAAGATCTCAAAGTCAAGGATCTTCAAGCTTTAATTGAAAGGTAACATTCTTACTTGTTTATTTATGTTGATTTCGATTTTGGTATGCTATAATTAGGGTTTACAAGCTTTGGATGATTATTGCATGTACAATTAGAAAAACCTAGATCCAAAGCTTTAGGGTTTGCATGTGCACTATAAGATTGTTGTTTTGCTCATAACCCAACAAATTCATCATTTTTTAATCTTATTTCATATTGATATTCTAAAAGATGTATATGTAACATGTGCACCACATGCACATTATTTGGAAAAACATTTTTTCAAAAATTATTTTTTATCGAAAAAATAATTAAAAATATGTAAATTCATCAATTTTTAACTTCTACCCATACTAAATTCAAAAATAATGTACAATATGCACCATATGTACATAAGTAGAAAAAAGTTTGTTTTGAATTTTTTTTTCTTCAAAAAATCACTTTCTATAGCATAGATAATGGGCACCCGCATTTGGAACTAGAATCACCTAGAAACCGTCAGTTTAGAACTGGAATTGAGACCACTGGTTCCGATTCCTAAAAGTTGGAAACGCCAAGCAACGGTTCCTGTTCCGGTTTCCATTTTGTATGAACTTTTACTAGTTGGAAAACCACCAGAACCGGTTTCGAAATATAAAAATTTAAAAATACTTAATGCTTAAACGAATTGGCCGAAACAATGTTGATGAGTAAGATATTTATGAGGAGGATCTAATTGGATCTTAAAGGTAACATGCTAATAAGTCATATTTGCAACTATTTTTTCAAAACAAATGGTATGATGTGGATGTGAATGTATGACTATAAAACAATTTAAACATATGTGACGGTATATTCTTTTGAAAAGATCAGATGTAAATATCATTTACATGTTGCTGAATTTACTTTTTTGTTTCAATGTCCAAAACTATTTTGTATTAGCAAAACTAAAACATGACGTAATCGAGTTACCTGGTCTTGGAATCGGAACCGCTGGTTTCAGGACTGTTGAGTTTGAAATAGGTTGTGAGGTGTCGAAGTATCTTGCATCATGTTTTTTTTTTCGAAGTCTGTAATCATGAATTCAAAAGTGTGTATTTCATAAGAGGATTTTAGAGGTCGAAGCTTAAGTGTCTTAGCCCTTATGTGTTTTTTGGTGCTTCTGTTAACTCTTATAAATAAGGGTAAGTATAGGAGATAGGGTAACTTTTGTGAACCTTTGAATGCTTTACACTTTCATCTGGTATTTCATACAGAAGCAACAAAGAGCCAAACAGATTATATTTACGTTTTATGTTCTTGATTCAATTCATACTCTGATTTCATTCCATTCTCTCGATTCATACGACTACATTTGGTATCAGTGCAGGATTCTTTCAGTTGATTTATGATTTTCTCGTAGTTTCAAAAGTTTTTGAATCGTTATTTTTTATTCATAAATATTCTGCCCTTTTGATCTAGAAAATCTTTTTTGATCAACTGTTTTGATTTGATTATGCATTTCGATTTATAAATTGAGTGTTCGTTGATTGTTTTCTGAAAGATTCAATCATTAGATTCTTCTTTCTGAAGCTTTTCATCACTTTTTTTGTACGTTAATGGCGAACTTCAACATGTATACAATGACTGGTTTCTCTCATCTTCTCGGTTCTTCAACCAAAATTCCGATGTTGATTCCTAAATATTACGAGCAATGGGCTAATAGAATGGAAGATTATCTCAATTGGATCGATAAAGATCTGTGGCGCTGCATTATAAGTGGAAATTATCATCCAGGGAGGATAGAACAAGTTGGAATTGCTGGTTAGACTGCTACTATTGTTCTGTAAGCAAACAAATAAAAGGAAAATGACAAGAAATGTTTGCGTGAACTTCGCAGTGCTCTTCCACCTGTTGTTTACAACTACGTCCGTAGTTGAAAAACAGCAAAGGACATATGGGATACTTTGAAAGAGAAATACCAGGGAAGTGAGAATACTAGAAAGAGCTTAGTGAAGCAATGCTTGATCGAATTAGGAGAATTCAAACAGAAAGAAAATGAGACTATCGAACTTTATTATGACCATCTTAGCGAATTGATATCAAGTGCAGTCGATATGGAGTCAATCATTCTACTCTTCAGTATAATCTCAACTTCTTAATGGGACTTAGAAAGGAGTCGAGAGACATTAGTTTGATGATAAAGACACAATAGAGCCTCAATAACTATTTGTTGGGAGATCTCTATAATGTTCTAAAAGCTCATGAAAGTGAGACCAACGAAATATATGAAGAGGGAAAAATGAGTACGGGAGGTCCTTTTGCATTGGTTTCGAAGGTGTCAGGAAAAGACACTGAATTTGAATTTATTGAGGTTGATGGTTCTGGTGATGAGGGTTTTCTCATGAATTCGAAAGAAGATGAAGTGCCATACTACTCGAATAACAAATTCAAGAAGTTCTTCAAGAAGCCGTTCAATCTGAAGTTCAAAGGAAATAGTGATTTCTAGGGAAAATCATCTTATGAGAAGCATGTTAGAGAAGAGTTGAAGGTTGAGAAGAAAGAGAGTAAGGTTACTGGTGAGAAGATGGAGAAGAAGTTACAAGGAGACTCTAGTTTTGATTGCACCTACTGTAATTGTGCGAACCATTTGGCAGTTGACTGCATGTTAAGGAAAAGAGAGGAGAAGAAGAATAAAGTGAAGGATGAAGCCTATTATGTCGAAATGATTGAGGAAGTGAGAGCAAGAAAGAAGGGGATGTCGCTTGTAGCAATGGGAAGTGGTGATGGGGATGGTACATATCAAATATGTTCATCTGGATCAGATGATGAAGAGATGAGGAACACCACACATGGAGCAATGTATGCGAGATATGAAGAGGGAAGTTAAGATGAGGAGAAAGTGACCAGGAAATGTTTCGTTTCAACTGGAGCAGACAAGTCTCCAGTGACTTCGAAGGTACGTTCTCTTCTCAAATCCTTTGATATTCCTTTCAGTTCATATGATGCTATTTTATCTGACTTCGATGATACTCTATCTTACATTAATGATATGCTTATTTCTGTTAGTAGTGATGCTGAGAAATTAGAATCTTTATTGATAGAAACTCAGAAATGATTGGAGTCAAAGAGGAGTAGAGTAGACAATCTTGACTTGCAGCTGAAAAATGCTACAATTGATAGGGATCACGTTAAATTGGATAATTGTTTTTGATGAAACAACGTAACATTGACTGCAATTCAGCTAAAAGATTGTATGCTAAACTAACAGATTTACATCATTCCTATGACATTAGTAAGGAACAACATAGGAAACTATTACCCTTTTTGGTATTCGAAAGGGAGAAAATAGATTTGACACCCTATGATTGTGAGAAAAAGATTTTTTAATTTGTCAAGGTCCCAAATGATTCATATGCATATGGTATTATTAACATAGATGAATTTTTAGATGAAAATGATTTGGTACATATTATAAATGAGACCTTGACCCATACCAAACAAATCAAAATCTTGAAAAAGACTGGGAATTCGACATTTGACTCTCAACACAATTTTCCTGATATCAAAGATGATTCTGATAATATCAGTGAAATTGAGGCGGAGGAAGTTGTTGATTGTTCTCAATTATATGTCATTAATGTCACTTCGATAGGAAAGGGTAAAGAAATTTGTGATGATTCATTGGATAAGGCTAACGCTAACCAACCCTCAACAACAAAAGTTCATGATTATGATCATGTGATTGTCAAAGATAATCAAACTGATAGTGATAATGATGAAGAAGATGTTCCAAGTGAAACAACTATTCCCAAAGTTGTTGCCGATCAAGTTTATGAGGAAACAGAGAAATTCTAAAAAGCGATTAAGGAAAAAGGTCCACATTATCTCGAATTAAACTCAGTTGTTTATCCAAGTTTCAACTACAACGATGATGTGGTGTTTCCCGATCAGGTGTTTGTCACTATAGGAAATTGAGATAAAGTAAAACCTGAAATCAACAAACTTATTGTTGAAGATAAAAAAGAAGTTTCTAAATAATGGTTTTTCTCAAACCAAAGCACGGTTGAAAAATACTCTTAACAAGAACTCATCCACTTTTCAAAGGCAAAAACCAAAAAGAACTTGGGAAGTTAAGACAAAAAAATTAAATGATGACAAACAAACAAATGAACTAGTTTCTCAAAATTAAAAGACAAAAGCACAAATTTTCAATGATGAAATTCAAAAAGTTTCCAAAGAAGAAGGCATTTCGATGTCAACAGCTTGAAATAGGGTTTATTGGAAAAATATCAAGTCTTTAAGAAACAAAAAGATATTTCACAAGAATCGTCTGACCAGAAAGCAACTAAACAAGTTCAGACTTTTTCACAAAATAAGTCTTTTGCTCTGAACAAACCGCTCAAAAAAATGATTTTCAAAAAGTCATTCAAAATCTCAAAAATCAATTCAAGAGTCGGAAGTTCAAAAATCAAGAAATGAGAATTTTGTTCAAAACCAACAATAAAGGAACACAGACATTTTCATGAATTTCAAAATCAAAGACGATTTTCAAATGGACAACAAGTTAGTAATTGAACATCTGTTGGTTATAGCACACTTTTTCAAAACCGTTATCAACCCCATGCAAAACCATCATTTCCAACAAGAGATTTCGAAGAGCTAGATGTTAAAGGAAAAAGAACCGAGCCATTTTAGCTAAAACAACCTCACTTTGCCAATCCTGATTTAAAGCAGCAAGTGAAAGTTTCTTTTGTAAAAGAGAAAACTGACACGAAGAATATAAATCATTGGATTGAAGGAAGAGGAAAGCCATACCAATTAGGAAAGTTTTCACAAGAGGAAATCAGGTATGCTTACGAATGTTACATGAATGAGTCATCAACTGGGGGTTCTTCTTCAATGGAATCAGACCCTTCTATTCGAAAATGGAAATCTATTCCCAAAGCAAAAGTTGAGGCAAAACGAACTGCTGATAAAAAAGGGAATGTCAGTGTCGAGCCTAAACCAATGAATTATTTCATATCGATACCTAAGTATATAGAAGTTGAATTGATCGATAGTTTGAAATCTAAGTTCGAAATTAGGTGTTAGGTTCTTCATTTCATAATGCAATTCACTCTAATCACCAAGGACCAAAAAGCCTTAGAGACTTAAATTTTTTCATTGATCGCAAGTATTGTGTGATGAGCAATATGATGAACACTGGAACATCGACAATGGTTACTCACGTCACATGACTGGTTGAAAGGCACACTTGCAATATTATAGAAGTTTGGACAATGTTGGAGTATTAGTCATAGGCCTCAAATGGATTTTATAAAAATAAAAGTGAGAAAGAAGGAAATGTGGTTCGAAACAAAGCGAGGTTGGTTGTTAAGGGATATTCGCAAAAATAAGGTATTGACTACGATGAAACCTTTTCCCCTATCGTGAGACTTGAGTTTGTTTGAATATTTCTTGCTTATGCAGCACATTAGGACTTCGACATTTATCAAATGGATGTCAAGTGCGCTTTTCTCAATGATATATTGGAAGGGACTGTGTATGTTGAACAACCACCAGGTTTTGCAAATGATTAATATCCTGATCATTGCTATATTCTCGATAAAGCTATATATTGCTTAAAACAAGCAGCTCAACTCTTACCAATTTCTTGAAAGTCTCCAAATTTAAATAAGGATCTATTGATCACACTCTATTTCAAAAGAAAGTGAGGGATCAATTGATGCTCGTTCAAATTTATGTAGATGATATTATATTTGGTTCAACTAACCCTTCATTGTCTAGAGAATTTGAGCATATGATAGAAAGTCAATTCGAGATGAGTATGATCAGTAAGGCCAATAATTTTCTGGGATTGGATATTCGTTACAGAAGGGGTAGAATTTTCATCAATCAAGAGAACTACTCGCGTAACTTGCTTGATAAATTTGGCATGACGAATAGTTTGAAATTAAAAGTACCAATGGCTATCGGCACACGCTTAGGACCTTCGTTTGACAAGCCTATTGTCGATATTACATTGTATAGGAGCATGATCAGTTCACTCCTATACTTAACTGCTAGTCAACCTGATATAATGTTCACTTTCTACAATTGTACTAAGTATCAGTCGAATCCCAAAGAACCTCATTTAACAGCTGGGAAGAATATCTTTTGCTATCTCAAAGGAACTGTGTCCTTGGGATTATGGTACCTTTCGAAGACTGGTTTCTTCGTTCAAGCATTTTCAGATGCTGACCTTAGTGGGTTTCAAATCAACAGAAAAAGCAATACCGATGGATATCAATTATTGGATGGGAAGCTTGTTAGCTGGCAATTAAAGAAACAAACTTATGATTCGATTTCCACAATAGAAACATAATATGTTGCGGCTGCAGCTTGCACTTCTCAGGTCATATGGATATAAAATCAACTTTGGGATTATGCAATTAACATGAAAAATATACCTTTGTATTGCAATTCACAAAGTACAATACACATCTGCCATAATCCGATGCAACATTCAAAGACTAAGCATCTAACACTTTTCTATCATTTCATCAAGGATCATGTCGAGGACGGAAATATAAAGGTTCACTTTATGAAGACGACGGATCAACTTGCAGACATTTTTACAAAGCCTTTAGATGAGAAATCTTTTCTGAGGATCTTGTCTGGGTTAGGAATGATCGATGAAAATGTTGTTCCAAGCTTATCTTCATTGTAAAATATCGAGGAGTCGAAACACTGCTAATGGATTTAGAAGTTACTATTCACTATTTAATGTTCGACCCCCTTCGCTTTCGATATCACTCTGAATGATTCAGATCCTACTTCGTTATCTGAAAAGACTTGCTGTTTTGAAGTACTATGTCTACACATCAATATTTTTCACTTCAGATGTATGGTAACATTTTATTTTTTTAATATTGTTTTTATAAAACAAAATACCAAAAAGATTTTATTTATTTTGTTTTTAATTTTCAAAAACATCAAAAACTCCAAAAATATTTTTTCCTTTTGTCTTTAAATTTCAAAAGAAAAAATTCCAAAAAAGATTTTTTTGTCTTTTCTATTTCAAAAACAAAACTCCAAAAATGTTTTTTTGTTGTTTTGTGTATTTAATAATTTTCTTGTAGTTCTCAATTGACATATTATGGTGGATATTGCTTCGTAACTAGGGGACAAGTATAATTTCAAATATTTGCACTAGTTAGGTGTCCTTAGAAGCATGTTGATGTATATCAACCTAGCCTCATAGAATCAACGTGTTTCAAAGCCTTAATGGATCACTAACTACGAGGTTTCCTTCCTAATCAGGCTATATTCACATTGGTTGAGGAGCTACCTTTCTCTTCTCATTTTGAGTTAAAAGATTTCTACTATGTCCATATCTTTCACAGAGGTACACTATGTTTCTTTACAAATCTTTTTCATCAACTTAGTTCTTCACGATTCACACACTTCACCTGCCTATCCTCGACATCTATGATAAATACCAATTAGAATATAGATACCGCACAAGTCTATGTTAATGATGCTGATTCATGAGTCTGTGATGATGGTCAAACCCAAATTTCCAAACTTTCAAAGGAATTGATGGTGAACTTTAACTTCAAGTTTTTCACGAAACATTTGTTTCAGTACCTTCTTCGATATTCAAAATCATATTCCTTTCGGTATGAGTGATCTTGATAAAATGTTCTTTACTCAATACATTTTTGCCCAACGGGATCTAGTACTTTTTTTTGGAATATGATTTTCGTTTGAATATCAGTTCGTATCTTTATCACTTACAAATTTATCTCACTTTCACTTGTCCCTGACTACACTGGTCATAAAGATAATTTTGATCATTTAACTCACACTTATGTTAAGTTGTGGTTATGAACAAAATTTAGCCTACCTTCGAAGCCTAAGTAAAAGAAGCCCTTCGATACTCATTCATAAGTAGTCGATTATAATTCATGGGATACCACACAAGCAGTTCGATATCTGTCTTGATATTGAATGAAAAGATCTTTGGTTGGGATCCATATGCTTTTACATCGAATGTTTATTTGATGTCACATTACACACATTTTTTTACCTTGGTTCCCACTATTTCTTTGGCACACATTTGCACATAAATTCTTGTGCTCTTAGGTACTACCAACTCAAACCTAGATTTCGCAAGTCTGGCTATGATTTCATTTCTCATCCAAAAAGCGAATGAGCACTGCTTCAAAATGAAGGTTAAGTGACGGTTCTTACTCTCTTGGGGCAAACGAAATGATTGATGGATGTGAGGGATTGGTTAATTCATGATTTTCCAGAAAAAAAGTGCTAATTACTTTTCAGACATGGCGAATTTTATGGTAACGGGCCACTCTTTAAGGTTACATGTGGTAGTTTTCTAATGGTGGTCGCTTTAAATTCAAATTGTGGATTGAGTATAAAAGGAATTTGGTGGTCTAAAATTAAACTTTTACGCAATCTGGTTTAATTTTTCCCCAAATCTTCTTTTCTTCTACTCGGTACTTATAAGCAATTCTCAAAAACCATAACCATGGCAGCACAACTTGGTCATGTTGATCCATCCAACACAACTGAAGATGTAACATCGCAACCGATCTTGAAGATTTCAAGTTCCAATTATTGGGTTCAACATGATGTTTCGAAATACCCAGATGAATTGAAGATGTTGATTGTTGTAACGCCCATAGATCCGGGCTAGTCAATTTAGAGGCAATAAGTGTCGAAAATGACTTTTTGGAAAAATATTATTTAGAATAAATAATCTTAACCAAGTTGTAGTATATGTTACAAGGTTTCCGTACATATAAAGACCGCCGAAATCCAAGTTATAACGAAGAAGTTATGACTCGTCGAAGTTTCGCGACGGAACCGACACGATACCGGGAAACGTAAATAGTGAATTTATGATAGAGTGAGATTTAGCCTTAGCGTTCTAACCAAAAGTCGTAGAATACGTTAAACCGAAAGCGTCCATAAAACAAACGCCCAAATCTGACTTTGTATAAGGAAGTTTTGTTTTTTCGAAGTTTCAGATTAGTAGTGCACAACCCGAAATTTGAATATTAGATCGAGCGGTTTTTAGCCGACACAACCTAAACGAGAATCGAAGATCTCGTTATTAGTAGCGTAACGATAAAAAGATAGACGAAAATGGACATCGGATGAAGAAGTTATTAGATTTTAACGGACCAATCCTATCCTGGCCTGTTAAAAATATAACTTTAAAAATAAAGTCAAAATTAACCGACGGAGTGTAAAAGAAAGTTGTAAAGTATGTCTCCATCTACGCATGGATATAAATAACGTCAAAAATGGAGTTTGTATGAACGAGTTACAAGTTATAATAGCATATATACATATTAAAATAAAGTATAAATCGTATATACGTACACATATATATACGTATGTATATATCATTAGAAAGGTATCGACGATGCGGTCATTATAAGACTAATGTTGAGTTCTTTCAACATTATTTTAGTACAAATATCGTTAAATCTATTGAAAATAGTATTATAAAGGGGTGTTTAGTTGTTTATCTAACTAAAATGTCATTAAGTAATTAAGGAGGGTAGTTTTTGAAAATTTAATTAGTATAAATAAGAGCCTTGGGCTCTCATATTTCTTGCACCATTCTCTTGATTCAATAGTATTTCTCTCCTTATCCCCCGAGCATTTCGGTCCCTCGTGATTCGACTTCTCTTTCTGTAGTTTTAGTATAGTAAGGTGAGCGCCGAAGCGTTGCACGAATCTTTCTTAGAAAGATTCAGCGACGAAGTTCTGCCCCTGTAGAGCCCGACTCCTAGCTAAAATCCCCTTGTAAGTAAGTTATGCTTACCCTATTTTAAATATAGTTTATATTTAAAATTAATATTGTTATTATGAACTTATAATAAATATTTGAGCTATTATTATGACTTATATAAGTGTCGTTATAATATATTTTTAACTACTCACGGTACGGGGGATCTGGTTTAAAGGGCCGCATAGGGTTGTTGGATTTCAGAAGTGCTATACGCCAAAATGGTCCTACCCTCCGGTGTTTTATGTCTTGGCCCTGTCTGTACATAGTGGTTGAAAATTATTGTTTAAACGCTTATATAATAATAATAATAATAATAATAATAATAATAATAATAATAATAATTAGTCACGGTAAATATTAGATTAAAATCTATTGATAATAATACTAGGTTTCGTCGAAGGAAATTATTTTAAAGTAAACGAAGCGCTGTCCGAGTACCGAGTCACCACCTTCTCAAGTGAGTGCATAGTTACTTTCATCTTACACATAGATATGAAGTATTTTATATAAACTACGTGCTATGTGTGCATATTATCTGAATACTTGCTGTCTATGCTGGATAAACATTTTTTTTATACATGTTTTAAATTATTTGAACTGTATACGTATTTTAAATATACAAGTATGTTGGGTATGAGATGGGTAGATGAATGATGAGAAATAAAAGATGATGTGAGTAAACATTGATAGCTATAGACTTAGTGTCTAACAAATAACATCGATAGCTATGGACTTAGTGCCTATTGGACAAACACTGGTAGCTATGGACTTAGTACCTGTTAGGAATTGGTAGCTATGGACTCAGCACCTATTAGATAAACACTAGTAGCTATGGATTTAGTACCCAACAGCTATGGAATTAGTGCTTTACGAACGAGCATTGGCAGCTATGGATTTAGTGTCAGTACTATAACTCTGGAAGCAAAGGACTTTAGAATGAACGAATGCGGGATAGATGACTCTTAGGATAGATCCTTAAGAGTAAAGAAGATAATGGGGATGGGTGATTGGGTCGATTGTTTGATTGTTTAAACATAAAAATTATATTATTATGGGTTAAAAACCCTATGTACTCACCAGGTTTCCCAACCTGACCCACTCAGTTTATTTATATTATAGGTGTTGAGATGAAGTCACATTACACTGAGAGATCAAAGAGATGTAGATCACTAGTGTTAATAAATGTAAGTTCTGTTTATGCTTATGTTTCTGTATTGACGATGATATCCCAAATGTTTAAAACAAATTAAAAATACTTCTGTTCGGAAATGCTTTGATAACGTATTTATCATGTTTTACTGGGAACAAATTCCGCAACATTTTTATTAAAAGAGGTACTCTGATTTTTATAAAGCATAAACAAAATCGGTCTTTTCTGGCCGTGAAAATGGGGATGTCACAATTGTTTCCCTCAATCATTCAGTTCTCTAAACTATTATGGATGCTTCTTTCTTCGTGACTATGACAAGATTGTTTGTGGCTGGTTCTAAAACGGTGTTCAACAAAACATCCAAAGTGGTAATGTTTCAACTTACCAATGACATTATGTATAAACTTACGAAGAAGAAGTTTTCTTAAATCCTAAAGCTTTCCTATGATGGTTCATTTTACGAGGTTACAAATGAACAAGTGGTTCATGTGTTCAATTAGATGGGTCATAAACCCCCACTCACTGGCATCAGTCAGTTCAAGAAGTCTTCATTACCTTGTGTATGGAACTTCTTGCTTGGGATATTTGTACAATGATTAACAGCTCACAGTGTTGGTCTTTATGAAGCTAAATTAGAAATATATGCCATGATTGTTGGGCTCTATTATGACCTGAGTGTTGATTACGCTACTCAATTATGGGAGGAGTTTGGACCAAGTATCACTCATACCAATGTTGAGAATGGTGTTTCCAATGCCAAATATTAGAGTTTAATTCTTAGACATGTCTATGAGAAACAAGGTATCATGGTACCCACAGATGATGCAAAACCAGAGTTCTCTATCTATCAATATCCTAAAATTGTTGAAGATGATCCTAATTTGTTTCCATTTATGGCACGAATTTTTGATGTAATGCTTCGAAATGTGGATCCAATTAATCCGGTTCTTGTTACTTATTTGTCTACGATCAACCCTGATGCACAAATAGTAGTTTTTTTACCCATGGGAATCGAAGGTATTTCGAAAAGTGGTAAAGGTTCCTATAAATCCACGAAGGTTACACAACCTAAGTCTGTTCCTATGATAGTTAGGAAGGAGGTTTTGAAACCTGTTCAAGATCCAGTTCCTAAAGATGTTAAAAAAGAAGTGGTTCGTTCGAAATTAGGTGTTCTTAAATGAACTAAGAAGCATGCACACAGACCTTGTCACTCACCCAAAAAACCAATAGTTGAAGAAGTTTCTTAGGAGCCTCTATCTTCACCTCAATAAGGTTCAATATCGAAAATCTAGAAGATTCAAAAACCTCATATGAATCGAAGGGGTGTGAAAATCCGTGAGGTTCCAGCTCCAATTTCACTAGCTTCAAATAAATGAAAGGCACATGAAGTGGTGCCAAAATTAAAGAATAAGAAAAAGAAACTAGAAGATCCTCTTAAATAAGTTATTCAGGAAACAGATTTCAAAGATGGTAGTGATCAATCTCATATTCGAACTACCGATATTGGCTTCGACTCACCTCAAAAGGAATCTCCAGTCAAGTCGGCTTTTGAGGTGACTGGAAGTCTTAGTGGCTCTATGAAAAGTATCTAATACACACAACCACTAATTTGGGTGATACATCAACTATTTCCATCCCTGAGTAGACAGTAGTCATACAACTCGAAGTTTCAGTGGCTAAATCCGTTTTGGAGGAGGTTCAAACTTCTGGCATCCATGTGAACATATCTAATTTGGACACAAATTTCAACAAGGGTGATGGGATTTTGACTTTCGAAGCTACAGGTAACACTTTGGTTGCAACTTCATCAGTTCCTGTTTCCATTATTTTATCATCCACAATCGAAACTACACACACTGACATTTCTACCACCTTACCACTATTTCATTCACCCAATCCCACTTCGTTAACTGCTTCAACTACATCACCTACTTATTCCAGTATCATGAATCAACCTATTCTCTTTCCTCTTCTCAATCCACCGATGGAGAGAAGTCAATTCCTGAAGAAGATCAAGATGATGATGTGATGGTTTTCTTTGCTGAAATCCAGTTCGACCCAGAGGAGGACAACATTCCTGATCATATTCTTATATCAGGAAAGCAGAGATTTAAAATCACAAGTTGATCTCCTTATTACAGATTCAGGCTGACACTGCGGATCATAATAATGTTTCTGGGATCAAGGTTGATATTGTGCTTAAATCACAGGATCATTAGTTGAAGTTGGATATAGCGAACATTAAAAGATAACAGGAAGATCAATTGAAACTTCGTGCTAATAATTTTTCATATGAGGTATAGAAGCTTCGTGACATTACCAAAGAACATCATATTCTTTTTATTGAAGAAGTGAAGGAGATTTAGGAATCTGTCAATCTTAAAGTGGCAGATCTCAAAACATAAATATCGAAGGAGGTTTCCAAACTTGAACAAAATTATTCCACTCTTCATACCAGGGTTGATGTAATTGTTGAAGCTATTATGAAGGTTGTGGAGTATTTCAATTCTCTTTCTACTAAGATTTATTCCAAGATAGAGTTTGATTCGAAGGTGCTTACTAAGCTGGAAGGATTTTTGGAGATCTTGTAGGAGTCAATTTCGAAGATTGATACTTCTCCTAAATCTTCTGTTTCTCAGGAGTCTTTTTCCCATATGTTTTCTTCATTTAAATCATATCTTAAGACTGACATTACTCCCTTCCTAAAGCTTGTTAATTTTTTGCCAACGGATGCCTCACCTGTTTGACAAGTAGTGAAAGAAGGAGAAAAGGGGGTTGGCTCATCAAAAGATCCCGATCAATGAAAGGTTGTTTGGAAGGTGATAAGCATGCAAATTTTAACATCACTTCCTACTTCTACGTCAACAACCTCAACTAAAATGACTTCGAAGCCATTAACGACATCTTGAGACAAAGGCAAGGTGATCCTACAGGTCTTGAGAAAAGAGATCCAACCAATCATTTTTGTTACGAGACAATTGAACATATTGTTTCTCTTGGGAATATGCAGGACTTTGAGAAAGCACTGAAGAAGAGTTATGAGATAGAGAATTCAGACTTCAACCAGCTGGATTTTTCCATCAATCACATGATGTTTATCTCAGCTCAATATCAATTGGCGGATAAGTTTCATGACAACGAAGAGTACAAGCAATTAAAGATGACATTTCATGTAGTCCTAGGAATGAAAGAAGAGGAATTCTGGTCCTTAGTGAAGATTGTAAAAGGTTTGAGTGTTTCCAAGGATCAATTATTCAAAAGCTTATTACAGAACTTTCATTATCATGTGGTTCGAGCTAATAATGTCGCATGTGACTTCTTAGTGGCAGATTTCCTTCTAATAAATCTTAATGATCTCATATGTGTTGTGAAGATTTTGTGTAGCATTGATGTTTCGAAACATAAAGTTAATAGCAAAGAAGATTTCTTGATAGGTTTTGCTCATATCAAGTTATTCATAGACAATTACTATGATATTAGCTTTAACTGATGTGGAGCTTGCTTTGGCAATGAAGCGACAAGTGAAAGTACCCCAATCATTGCTGAAAGGTCAAGGAAGTCTTAAGAATTTCAATGATGGGGAGATTTGTGTTAAGCCTCTGGGAGTTTTTTTCGTTGGAAAGAATAAGAATCAAAAGATTAATAAGTTTTGGTTCAAAGTTGATGATGCGGAGAGATATACAAATTCACAATACACGAGTCTTCATGTTCATCTTAATAGTTGCAAAATGAATACATATGGGGATAAAGATGATATTTGAAAGAAGATTATTTGGTATACGGATATTCGAAGGGTACTTCATCAAGCAACGAAGATGTTAATGACCTAGGTTCGACACTTCTCACAAAAGTGGATATTTTTAAGTTCGAAATAGGTTGTGAGGTGTCGAAGTATCTTGCGTCATGTTTTATTTCGATGTTTATAATCATGTATTCAAAAGTATGTGTTTCATAAGGGCATTTTAAAGTTCGAAGCTTAATTGTCTTAGTCCTTATGTATTTTTTGTGCTTCTGTTAACACTTATAAATAGGGGTAAGTATAGGAGATAGGGTGATTGTTGTGAACCTTTGAACACTTTACTCTTTCATCTCGTATAGTCATAAAGTAGCAATAAAGAGTCAAAAAGATGATATTTACATTATGTGTTCTTGATTCAATTCATACTTTGATTTCATCCCATTCACTTGATTCATACAAACTACAAGGACTGGTTCCAAGCAGATTCAAATGTTAAATTGTATAAATAAGTCATAAGTAATTTAAACATGTTAATGAAATACATGATGTTATTTTTTCCAATATACATATGCATTGGTTGATGCATATGTTTTTTCACATGGTTTCTTAAAATAATATGCATAATACACAATGACTAAGTGCACATGTAGGTTATGTTTCTTAATTTCAAGAATATACTCCATCTGAGCCTAAATTTGTAATTAACTGACCAAGATAGTAGCAGGGGGTAATACATAATATTGGAACACTGTATGACCAAGATAGTACCAGGGGTAATAAGGAACATACTTAACAAAATTCTCATATTAATATAAAATTTCCAAATAACCAATCTATAACAAAACTTACCAAAGGGCTTCTAGCCCATTGATATCAGGTGTTACCCTCCCTCATTGAGGTCGAAGGTTCAAGTCCCTTCTGAGACAAAGGTAGATTTAGGAGTACTTTAAGATTAGGTTAGACTTTCATCCCAAAAAATAGGACTGGTCATTAATATTGAGACGTTCCCATTTTTACAGAGATTTTAAAACTTTTTAATTTATGTTTATTTAATACATAGTTTATTTATAAATGCGGAATTTGGTCCTATAAAAGTATTTCTAAAGAAATATTTTTCATTGATTTATAAAAACTTAGGATGTCCAACTGATACAAAACATAAGCATAAACATGTCTTTGAATACCTTAGACTATCAATATACATCTCCTTGAATCTCACAACATTCATGTAACTTTGTACTAGTGCCCGTGATACAATGAAGTTGAGTGGGTCAGGTTGGGAAACCTGTTGAGTATAAAGGGTTTTCAACCCACAATAATATAGTTAATATGTTCAATTATAAAACAATTAACCCGATTACCTACCACGTTTGCTTCTTTATTATTCCCAAAGAATCTATCATAATGGTTATCATAGTCATTGTAGCTGACAGTAATGTTATATGGATTTCTCCGTAATACATATTAGTAGGTTTTCTTTCTATTTTCATTCCTAAGGATTTTCCATAAGGATTATTTTAATCATCAATGCTAACAACACTATTACAAGGATTTCTCCACTATACATGTCAATAGGAAGTAAAGTACATCTAATAGGCACGAAGTTCATCGATGCATGAGTTCCAGGGGACTGTCAATAGGAAGTAAAGTACATCTAATAGGAACGAAGTACATCTAAATTGTCTGGTGGTTATCATCTATACTCCATTAGATGACGACATCACTTAGTACAGTAGTACTAGTAAGTTAAGGATTTTTGTTATTATTTTCATCATCATCCATCTCCTTTTTCTTCTAATCCTCCCTTATTACCTATCATTACCCAATATATTATAGGTATCAAAATACATATATACCAATTCATAAAAATCATCTTATAAGTCCATATAACATTTAATTATCCAAATACTTCTTATATATGTGTAAGATGAAAATAACTATGCACCACTTGCTAAAAGTGGATGCCTCTGAAAATTGGGTAGAACTTCACCTTAGTACTTAATATTTTCCTCCGACTTGACCTAGTTTCACATTACTAAGTCTTGGTCTTACATTCCTGGTGACTAAGGATAGTCTAGATTCCTCATTAATCCCAATGTCTATATCAAGATCTATCAAGTAAGGAATAACCAGGTAGGATCATATCGAAGGTAGGGCCCATTTGGCATGTAGAGTATATTGTTTGGAAATATCACTTTAAACACCTCACTAAATCCATCCTAGACATCATCCCTGTAAGTAGATCAATCAGTATAATGACTTGGATGTACTGATAAGTCTTATTTTATAGTTACATAATAATGACTTATGACTATAAATATAAGTTACACAAAAAGAAAAATAGTGTAACTTAACTTACATAGGTTTTAGATGAAACCAGGAAAAACGTGTGGACAGAATCCCGAAACCGAAAGCTCTACTTGTCAGACACCTTGACCCCTCAAAATCTTACTGAACACCCCTAGGAACATCAAAAAATCGGACTCAAGAAGAACTAGTATTCCAGAGAGAATGATTTTGGCATGGAAACAATCTACTGCAGGGAAGGCGCGTCACGCATGGCCCATAGGCGTGCATCGTGCTATGCCTCAAGCCTTGTTGGCTCCTTTGAGCTTTCACTACGTGTCACGTCCCAAATCGTCCAACTCTCCTTCTTTTAGAATGTGACATGTGTCATACTCTTATGGAGCCACATGTCACGCCCATATCTTTCCATATATCTTGTCTCTTGGAAGAGCGAGAGGCCGACTTGCCCGTGGCACACTCCGGTGCTGCCATGTCATCAGTGTAGAAGGTTTCTCACAAATATTCGAATGACCATAAATTTTGCATACAAGATCGGTTTTTGATGTTCTTTATATCCCCTCGATGAGTTCTACAACTTTCATTAATGTCTCAACACCTAATGCTTAGTTTAACAAAAAATTATATTTAGACTAGTTTAGACTGTTAAAGTCCGTGTGAAATTCATAACTTCTTCATACGAACCCCATTTTTGACTGTCTTTATATCGACAAGTTCATATTCATGATATATTCAATTCTCATTTAGTTTGTTTTGGCTAACAACAACCGATTTGAATTTCAATTTTTGTTCTCGCACTACTACACTGAAACTTCGAAAAATCATAACTTTCTCTTACGAAGTCATATTTGGACGTTCTCAATATGCACACTCTCGATTTAAAGCTACTATGAATTTTGATTAGATCACTTAGGCTAAAAAGTATTTTATCAAAGTTTCACTTTTTACGATACGTATAGTCGTGTAAGTAAAATCGTGACACTTCGAAGAAGCATAACTTCTTCATATGAAATCGGAATTTGACGTTCTTTATATGCACGAAATTATTGTCATATATAATATAACTTGAGTTAATATTATTTAATCCTAAATAATCTTCTATCAAAACGTCATTTAAATGTTTATTATGTCTTAATTCTCTAACCCAAATCTATGAGTGCTACAAATAGTCATAGACCTACAATCTTCATCACAATTACACTAAACTAACATTATAAGATAAAACGATATCATATGGGAAAAATCATCTATGTGACATATGGCCCAACAAAAAGAGATATTAGTACCAACTAACTTTATCCTACGATTATCTGAATGACTATCTATCATGGTTTATTGTCATATTCGTATAAAAACATTAATTTAAGGAACTATACATTTACAAGTTGCACAAAAATGTCAAGTACATTTATATCAAATTATACATTATTAAAATTCACAATGCACTTAACTAAACTTTAAATTTTTTTTATTTTTTCAGGTAACATGTGCACTAGATTGATGTACACATTTATTTTTCACATGGTTTCTAAATGTCAAATTCATAATATTTAGTGACCGAGTCCACATGCAGGTCAAGTTTCTTAATTTAATAATTCCATATACATATACACATGACACACGTCTATGACATAACATATATGCATATGCATAAGTGTACATGTGTATGCACATGAATAAGTGTACATACGTATTAAACTAATATATTGTCTATATATTCATATATGCATATGTATATGGACATGCATAAGTACATACTGGTGTGCATATGAATATATTTATGAACATATCTAATACATATGACATAAACCTAGTACATCTGGGTACATGGATATGCACTTGCAAAAAGAAACTGCAAGTGCAATAGCCCTTTGCATTGTGGCAACCTTACCTTCAAAATTAAATGACAGATCTTCCATTTGACGTAAATTAAAGGTGCATAGATACACATTAAAATAATGGGAGGTGATAAATTATAAAGAATGAGGTTATTTATAGTATACTCACCATTGATTAGGGGTAAAGCCTTAGAAGGAAGTTTAGATTCTAATGCAAACAACAGCATGAAATAATAGAGAGAAAGGAACACATATTTTTACGATAAAAAAGTACAGTAAATGAAAAATACTAAATCAAATCACTCAAATTTTTATTTGATTAAATAATGTTATTTCAAAGAAAAATGCATGCATAAAACGAAAAGCACTTTGGAACATATACACATGAAGTTTATATACATATATACATATACTCACCATGAAGTTTAATATGCATAAATATACTATGTACACAAACATTTCATATATATATATATATATATATATATATATATATATATATATATATATATATATATATATATATTCCAAAGTGCTTTTCATTTTAAGCATGCATATATGTATACAAACTTCATGTGTATATGTTCCAAAGTGCTTTTCGTTTTATGCATGCATTTTTCTTTGAAATAACATTATTTAATCAAATAAAAATTTGAGTGGTTTGATTTAGTATTTTTCATTTACTGTACTTTTTTATCGTAAAAATATGTGTTCCTTTCTCTCGATTATTTCATGTTGTTGTTTGCATTAGAATCTAAACTTCCTTCTAAGGCTTTACCCCTAATCAATGGTGAGTATACTATAAATAACCTCATTTTTTATAATTTATCACCTCCCTTTATTTTAATGTGTATCTATGCACCTTTAATTTACGTCAAATGGAAGATCTGTCATTTAATTTTGAAGGTAAGGTTGCCACAATGCTAAGGGCTATTGCACTTGCAGTTTCTTTTTGCAATCTGCAAAGTCGCAACACATATTATTCCACTTTTCAAATTTATAGGTCGCACTCTTCCAAAAATTACTGCAACTATTGTGATTTTTGCAACTTTACTTCCAATACAAATTAGTTACTTGACACCTGTTGGTGATGTTGTTGCTGTAATTTCAATTCAGGTATTTCCAATTTTTTTTTTCATTTTAAGCATGCGTTCCTCTTTGAAATGACATTTTTTAAGGGTCTTGTTGTTTGCATATCAAAAGTTCTATCATGTTTCTATGAACAAATAGAAAAAAAAAAGCAATGCATCAATCAAATACATAAGATATTTTTGATTGTTTACTTCAAATTAATAAATTTTCAATCTTTGTAATTGAATAATGATTTAATAATTACGTTTCTATGAAACAAATAGGAAAAGAAAATAAATTCATTAATCAAATGTATAAGATTTTTTAAAGTTTAAGTCAAATTAAAAAGTCTTAAATCTATGTAATTGAATAATGATTTAGTAATTATTTTGTTGTCTCCTTCCTTTAATTGTGAGGAATGAAAGAAATTCATCAAAAAAACAAACAATTCAATGTACGGTTTTTACAACATCTCCCCTACTTACGTTCAATCAAATCGAAGCATTAGAATTGCCTTTCATCGACTTGAAGAGGCTAAAGCTTTTTTAGTGGCATCTATAGCCACAAAAATCGAAATTTTGCACAGTTACAACAATGATTGACAGTTTGTTGGTTCGCTTCTTCAATAGATTTCTTCATTGATCCCACAACTCTCTCTCTCTCTCTCTATATATATATATATATATATATATATATATATATAGAGAGAGAGAGAGAGAGAGAGAGAGGGAGAGAGAGAAAGAGAGTTAGGATCATATATAACCTGTAATTATTGTGTGAACGTATGACCAAATTGTTGGATTAGGTGTCTAAGCTCATAACTATAATTCGTATATACTTGAATTGATAGTAACACACTACTTTTGGGTTGCATTCAATCCTAGAAATTGAATATGATAGCTTTTAGAGAGAGAAGAATGATTTATTAATTTATTACTTGGTTAATAAATTAATTAGAAATCAAAGTAAATAATTTATTAATTTATTACTTGGTTAATAAATTAATTAGAAATCATATTATTTAAATAATATTTAACAATAAATTAATTTGGAATTAATTTTGGGGTTAAAGGAATTATTTAAATATGCAGGGACTAAAGGTGACAATGTTCAATAGTTGAGCATTGAGCAAATCTAGAACCTCCCTAAAGATGGGGAATGAAACCTAGAGCACTCCTAGTGTTTTCTTGGGCTGTAAGGGTGCTTTGGATGCCTTAGGGAGGAAGTTAATGGATTAGGGTTATGTTGGAGATACCCGCCTAATCCAATACCTTCCTAACACATCTATAAACCCTCCTTAGGGTAGAATTTTGGCCATGACTTCTTTCTAAATGCCTTGGACAAAATTTAGGCTTCTTTCTCCCTCTCTCTCTCTCTCTCTCTATATATATATATATATATATATATATATATATATATATATATATATATATATAGTTTTTCCTTGGTTGCTAGGTTTGTTTGTGAACCATTAGAGGCGCGACACTTGTGGCGCTTACTACCAAAGGTTTTTGAAGCTAGGATTAAGATTGTTATTACAACATAACAATCAAAGGTATGTTTTTCTAAACCTAAATATGAATTTTGAAATTATTCTTGTAGTATTAGGGCTTCCCAATTGAAGTTTAAATACTTGTATGTTCAATTAGAGAAAACATAGATCTGGACAATTAGGGTTGCATGCACACATATGATTGTTGTTTTGCTCAAAACTCATCAGTGGTATCAGAGACTAGGATTGTTTTTTTATTGAATATGATGCAATTAGTTGAACTTGACAATTAGGGTTTATGACAATTAAACCCATTAGATTTAGAGTTTTCACAAACTAGGGCTTCCTAACAATAGTTTTCGAAAATTTGCATAAGGGTTTTAACCCTTTCCTTTGTCCTTCTAGATTTTGATTTTAGGGTTTCCTAACCGCATGTTTTTTCTTTTGAAATTATTACAATGATATGGAATCCTTGTCTTCCACCCCAAGATTTGCCAAATTTTGGGAATTAGGGTTTTGGTAGTGATTTCTTAATCTGGGTAATTATCTCATTTTATGATTTTCTAGATAATTGCAAGATTTGTTTGATCCCTTCCAAATTTTCGAAAATTGCTAGATATGTTAGGGATTTCTAATTTTTGGTAATTATCTTCTTACTTGTTTAAAAAGATATTTGCAAGATGTGATGGATCCCTCCCATATTTTCGAAAATTATTAGGGGAGTGCATTAGGTTAAATTATATTGACTAATTCAATGGATATTCCTAAAATTGATTTAATAAATTAATTATATATTTAATTAATTAATAATTATTAAATCATTTGGTTTAATTTTAATTTAAATTTAAATTGTTTTATTTTTTGAAATTTAGTAATCAAACCTAGTATTTTGAAATGTTTAAAATACACCTTATACTATATGTAAAATTAAATGTTTGATTTTTACTATATGTATAAGACAAGTCGATTGAATGGCTAGTACGCCTCATTCACAAAGCCGATCTATAAGGGGAGTTTAAGGAAGCGACATATAAAATGACCGCCATCGGGTATCCATTCTTATCCACTGCTCTCTTGATTGGTGGATGGTCGTTAACTGAACGAGTTTGATAGGACATAACTATGACAACCCTATTTTTCTCAGCAAGAAAAGACCTATTTAGTTTATGCTTTTAAAATAAAATCAGAGTAGTCCTCCAAAAGATGTTGCGGAATTTGTCCCCAAAACAAAATATGATAAAAAAAAATTATCAAAACTTTTCTTAAAGAAATGTATTTTCATTATATAACAAAACCTCGGGATGTCATGTTCCGATACAAACAAAAAGCATAAACATCATATTATAAGCCTTACAATAGTTATTTACAACTATTTTCCTATAATCCAAAAATCCCTTGTCATCATCCAATTACGCTTGGGGTCCACTACATGTAATACAGAAAGCTGAGTGGGTCAGGCTTGAGAGCCCGGTGAGCATATAGGGTTTTCAACCCACAAATAATAATAAATTTATTAATTTCATCCACTAACACTAAAATTATTAATTTCATCAACCACCAATAACACTGATTACCCGTTCCCGTTATCCTTACTTTGCATCCCTAAACACCTATAATAAAGTACCTAGCCTAAGGATCATCATCAAGATGGACTTTACCAACTTAGGGGATTCCTAAGCCATATATGTTCGTAAGGCAACCATGAGGGGGATGGAGTTCACCAACGAACATATAGTTCACCAACACCTACAAGTTGTGAGCCTACTAGTGTTCTACTTAAATTTCTAGAAAGGTTCATGGTCGTCATCTATAATTCGCTAGATGACAACAATGACAACAACAACATCGAGGCCTCTCATCATTTTAACCCACATCAACTATTTCATCTACCCATGTTTTACCCAACATTTTTGTAGATAAAAATACATATATATAGTTTAAAACTTGTATAAAACACCTAGTCAACACCCATCTCAAATAAACAAACAATATAATTACACATATCACATATTTTATAGAAAATACTTCATATCTATGTGTATGATGAAAGTCACTACACACTCACTTGATTTAACGAAAATCGTGCAACACTTCGTTTCTTAAAATGATTGTTTCCGATGAAATTGAGAGCTTTAATGAGAACCAGACCTTGCAAGGGTTGAGCTTCAAACCGAAAAGATTAATTTTTCGGGGTCTTCGGTCACTTCGGGACGTTCTTTGGGTTTTAGGTATGATCTTGAGGTATCGGGGGATGTAAAATAGCTTGAAAGAAGGTGTAAGGTGTAAAAAATATGAAATTTCCAAACAAAACTAGGAGGGTTCGCACCTCCCTTTATATAGGACGAGGCTTCGGCCTAATGGGGAAGGGAGAAGACACGCATCGATAACGAGGGGGAGGAGGGACACGTGTTGGATGCGAGCTAAGGTAGGTGGCAGCATCGAGGCGAGGGAACACGGCTCAGTTTGCAGAAAGACACGGGTCCGAGGTTGGATGCGCCACCGGTGCGACACGCGTCACTTCGCGATTGGACCTACGCTTCGGACTTATCTGCTCGGAAAACGGGCGGGCTCGCATGCGAGGCGACGTGGCCGAACCCTGCCCTTGTGCATGCGAAAATTCTTGGTTTTTGTGTCTCGAACATCAAAAATTCATAACTTTCGCATACAAACTCCGTTTTCGACATTCTTTATATGCAAGCATAGGTGAGATCATACTCTACAACTTTCGCTTAGACTTCGTCAGCTAAATTTGACTTTATTTTTAATAATATTATTTTTAACACAACAGAAGAGCAAAACACATTAAACATTCATAACTTCTTCATACGATGTCTGTTTTCGTCTGTCATTTTACCATTGTACTACTATTGATGAGACCTTCGAATCTCGTTTAGGTTGTGTCGGCTAAAAATCACCCGATCTAAAATTCAAGTTTTTAGTTGTCTACTGGTAAGTTGAAACTTAGAAAATCATAACTTCCTCATACGAAGTCAGATTAGGGCATTCTTTTTAATGAAAATTCTCGGTTTAACGAATAGTACGACTTTCACTTAGATCATTAATGCTAAAAATCACTTTAACGTAAATTTACTTCTTACGTCATACAGGGTCATGCCGATTCAGTCCTGAAACTTTGACAGGTCATAACTTCTTCGTTATAACTCGGATTTCGGCATTCTTTATATTCTCCGAAATCCTTATTTCAACCACTACAACTTTCTTCATAGATATCGACTCTATCTAACATTTATTTTCGACGCATATTTTTATCCGTAGCTTGTTAAATTATAATAATTAAGCATAAAACACATAATAATCAAATAATACATCTTTATTATTTCAAAACAAATTATAAAGGTTGGCTTAGACTATTACATTATCATTAGTGTCTATCCTAGAAACACGGGCGTTACAATTCTCTCCCCATTAGGATGGTTCCGCCCTCGGAATCATATATAAACAAACAGATGCAGATAGCGACTCATCATGTCACTCTCCGTTTCCCAGGTGAGATTTGGCCCATTCGTATGTTTCCATCGTACTAGCACTAAATCGACCATCTTGCATCGCAACTAGTTAGTCTTACGGTCAATGATTGCTTCTGGTTCTTCGATTAACCTCTTGCTTTCATCCAACCTTAATTCAGAAGTTGGAATTATATCGGGAACATCTCCCGTGAACTTCCTCAAATAAAACACATGGAAAGTGTTATGAGTACCATCTAGTTCTTCTGGTAATTCTAGTTTGTAAGCTTGGTTCCCAATCCTCCGAAGAACTTGAAACGCTCCAATAAACCTTTGACTCAACTTTCCCTTTTTACCAAATCTTAGAAGTCCTTTCCACGGTGAGACTTTAAGTAAAACCAAATCTCCAACTTCGAATGTCATCTGTTGCCTTTTCTTGTCAGCAAAGCTCCTTTGATGATCCTGAGCTGCTAACATTCTTTCCGTAATCACTTTCAGTAGTTTGATGAACTATCTTGGGTCCCATAAACTGCTTTTCCCTAGCTTCAATCTAACATGACGGCGTTCGACACTTTTGTCCATACAAAGCTTGATAAGGTGTCATCTTGATGCTCTAGTGAAAGCTATTATTGTAGGAAAATTCTACTGGAGGTAAATGTTCATCCCAGTTACATTGGAATTCTAGTGTACATGCTCGTAGCATATCCTCCAATGTTTGAATCGTTCTGTAACGCCCGTAGATCAGGGCTAGTCAATTTAGAGACTGTAACGACCGAAAGATTCCAACCAATTTAAACTTTTCAAAAACAACCTGATTTCATTAAAGTCTTTCAAAAGGTTTTCAATACAATTAATTTAGAGTATTCCCAGAATCACATCACAACATAAACATGAGGAGCGGTACGATCACGCCTTCGCCTTGCCATGGTCTCCGGAAGAACCTGAAAAACATTAAACCACAACTGTAAGCCCGAAATCTTAGTGAGATATCCCCAAAATACCAACCACATATACCATACACGCATAACATGCCATATCATATTCGATCACAGAACAGCCATGCACTTCGAGTCTACAATGCGATTGGTCAACCCTCATCAGGCCTTCAATCTACCTGGTCCACTCTCTGAGTCTACAGTATGACTGGTCCGCCCGCACTGGGCCTTCAATCGGCCTGGTCCACTCTCCGAGCCTCGGCACGTCTGGTCTGCCCTCTTGGGGCCTACAGCCTATCCGGACCGCTCGCTGGGCCGTCGTGAAAACCGGTCCGCCCTGGGTATCTTGGCCTACAACACAAAGCAGGACCCACCTCAACCCAACTCCAGTCAAAACAACCATGTGCACATAAACATATAATCATATAACAATTCCCATTCAACAAGCCGATCAAACAAATCACATAACATAGCAGGATACCGACCTTAACCAGGTCTCTAACATATACCATCCTAGCTACCAGGATGCAAACATATCAAAGCAATAACATAACAACAAATACCCGGATCTCAATCCAATAAAGGGCCGACCTTGGTGCCTTAGACCTTGTTGATATAGTGAGGATAACTCACCTCGCACTGCCGAAACTCTAAACTGAAGAAGCAGATTCTCGAATCACCGACTCACCGAAAATCCAAAACTAGCCAACATAGCACAAATAAACATTAGGCGAAAAACAATACTCTTCCAAGGGTAAATTGACCATTTTACCCTTAACTCAATCCGGCCCAACACTAGGTGAGCTCCCAGGCCAACCAATGGCCCAAAGTCCAAAAGTCCAAAGCAAAGCCCACTATTGGCCTAATTTTCTAAATTGGGCCCACCTCATCAAATGGGCCTAAACTCAAAATCCATAACAACCAATGGGCCCACAACACTCTAGCCATAATGTCTAGTCACGGCCCAAAATCCAGCAGCTCAAATAACAGCCCAATCCCTAAGGCCCAAAATGAAAAACCAACAGAGGGAGTACGCTCGGCGTACCCTCCCTAGTATGTTGGGCGTACACACTGAATCACGACTGGCGATCAGGGCGCTGACCCGCTACGCGGGGCGTAACTTTGCCACTCATTAAGTCTTCATAATTTCTTAATGGCTTAAGCTCTTAAGCCCAAACTTCAGATCCCTAGACCAAATTTGCCTAAGATTCATAAAGTCTTAAACTTTATCACTTGGGATGTCCATAAAGCTCTTAATCCATTAAGACCTACATATCTCACACATGGAACAACCACAGCCCTTGGGACCTCATTTTTCTCACTCAAGACCTCTCCAAAGGTCTGGAAGGACACAAAATCTCGACAAGCTCAAAGCATGTATCAAGATGAGGACTTTTGGGACAAGAATGATGCCAAAACTTCACAACACTTAGATCTATGCAAAATAATTGACAAGCAAGAAGCTTTATACCTAAAATAAGCTCCAAAGGATGATATCTCTCTAGATCCACAAGCTCCAGCCACTAAACTCCTTCCTTGACAACTCCTTCTTTCTTCTTCTAGCCTCTCTTTTGCCAAAATAAGCTTTTCAAGACCAAACACACCCAACAATGCAGGTGGAACGACTATCTAGGGTTTCTAAGGTCAAGGGAGAGCTTATGGAGGCTAGGGTATGAACCAACATGTTCCTTATATAGTGGCTGACCCTAATTTTAGGGTTTTAGAACTCTGAGAGTATGCTGGGCGTACCTTCTAGTACGCTGGGTGTACTTAACCTTGCACCCGCATCACTTACGCCCTTACGCTGGGCGTAATCCCAGATTACGCTGGGAGTACTCGGTGAGTCCTCAATTTTCATACTTGGCCCCATTATTCCATTTTTCCCACAAGATGACCAAAATTCCATTTCTATTAAATCCCGGGAACTCACAATTAGGTACTCTTAGGAACGGGACGTTACAATTCTCCCCCACTTAAATTAGGCTTCGCCCTCGAAGCCTCCAGCATCCCTACTCCTTAACTTCTCCCGCCATGCACCACCTGGCATTAACCAAACCAGGTTCCTCAAGATGCAACCATCGAAACCCGAAACTCACTTTCTCCTTTCCAGCGGTGTCCCGACTACCACCTCAAGCCGGCCACCGGCTTCACCCTTTGATAACCACACTTATCCGATTCTACACTTATCAACCGAGTACCATTCCATGGCACTTTTCTCGATTATGATCACAACAATCACTTGACTCTTACAAGCTAGATATAACCCTGAACCACCGGTTCCTGATCCGAGTCCAACTCTATCCATCCCATGCTGACAGAATGACACATTCTTCAGCCTCAGAGTAACTCCCATGAGTTCCCCTCTTGCAATCGCATGCACATGCTGCACTAGCTCTAGTACCCTCGGGTTAGGAAAACCCGCCACACTGACGACACCTCCAATCATTTCCCTAGGATGAACCACCACTACATCCACAATTCCTTGATTAGAATCAAACTGGGAGTCCAAGACTCCATTCCTGCATCCCTTCCGAGCCTCTTGGCTCTACACCCGCGGAATTCCTTCCGCGACCTCAGCAGACACCCAAACCGGATGTGATCCCATACCACTGCTGCAATCACGCTGCTCAATGACCATAATTGGACCACTCCAATCATAACTCTGCGCTGCTGCTTTCACTTCCGTGAACCTACACTCCCTCTCGGAGCTAGATTCCTCTCACTTTCCTTACCAAGGAAATCCACTTGGTTGCCTTTTCACTACGACAAGTGCCACGGTGCTCGCCCAATGCTACACCACTCCTTTATAGCATAACCGCTATAAATGCAACACACATGCTCTGAACCCGCACCGCAAGGACTCTCGAGTCCATGCACCATCTCCACCAATCAAGATCAATACCCGGGGCCTAACCCTCTAATGCTAAAACATCGCAACATACTCAATCCATTTCCTCGAACCGATCTAATAATACCTGAAGAGTCTTCAGCATGTCTGGACCGCCTTACCAGGCCTTTAGCTGATATGGACCACTCTCAGAACCTTCAGCTAATCTGGACCACCCTCCAGGGCCTTCAGTCTGGCTGGACCGTCCTCCAAGCATTCGGCCTGACTGGTACGCCTACCGGCCTTCAGTCTATCCGGACCGCCCAACTAGCATTCATCATTTCGAGTTATCTCTCCGGGTAATCCTCCCATGCATACTGTTCTAGCCCTCTAGGGGTTCCGAACTCCATCTCCATCACACATACTCAAACGCGGCCTGATCCCGACTCTCCACAATCAAATACCCTTGGTCTGTACCCCGCCCCACATGCCTGCCACTTACTCATACCAGCCTACGCTCTCGGCTGATAGAAACACTGTTGAATCCCAAAAAGCTAACAACCTCATATGCTCATCGATATTTCGGAGAATTTTCCAATTCTCCCCCACTTATAGCACTGACTAACAACCACTGGTCACCATCACCGACCTCCCTCAACAACCTTACACAACACAATCTCTTGCACGTGAACTGATTCCCACTAGCACTAGCAATCTTCACAAAATCCTATATCAATCACTGATCATCCCGAGCTCGAAAGAAACTAAATCTGCAGCTTACCACTCTTCAGAATGCAGATGCTACCCTATATTCAAACCAGACATCAGATTTTCACTAATAACCCCCATGAATGATCATCGATGAAACTTCCAATACTAAACCCATAACCGTACCAACCCTCAAAGAACAACAAAAATCAAACCGAAGACCACACAACGAGACTAGCTGACAAACAGTACCCCACAATAATCACAAGATAACAAGATATCAAGAAAGGAACATACCTGCAGCTGCATCCGGCACTACTCTGACCTCCTCTGTTGTAAGCTGAAAAGCACGACCTTGAGCCCTTGGGGGCTCCGCTCCACCCTGACCTCCACCCGTGATCCTCAAAGTGGCCAGTGCTGGAGCCTGCACTGGTTCCGCAAAAAGCTGTGGATAGTTGACCCTCAAGTGCCCAACCTGATGACAATGATAACAAATCCTCAGATCCCGAACCGGCGCTGATTACCGATAATCCATCGCATAGTGCCCCTCCTTCCCGCACTTGCGGCATGCACCACCGGACCTACAAACTCCAGTGTGACCCCTCCCACACTTCCCACAAGTGTGGATGATCTGATCTCCCACCCTGGAATCAACGGTCTTGGACCGTTTCAGCGCCGGATGCGACTGCACCGGAGCCTGCCTCAGCTCACGCAACTGCAACTCAATCTCTAATTCACGCCGCCTGGCAGCCTCCTACAACTCCAACAATGTCTCGCACCTCTGCGTAGACACAAACTGTCTAATATCTCTCTTGAGCATTATCGAAGTCACGATACTGAAAACCTCGACCGGCTCCTCCCCCTGCCACTGTAGCCGCCGTGGCAGCCGTCTCAGTGAGAGCCGCATAACGGTCATCAAAATACTCCACCATGGCGGTCTTGATCGACCCAAACAGTTCCGGCAGCTCGGCCCGGAACAACTCATCAACCTCATCATGCAGGATCTCACGAATCCTCGCATCCAACTCGCACGTGCTCATCTGACCAATAACCTCGGGCGGTACTGACCCTCCCGAAACTCCCTCTCCTACTCCCGATCCTAACCCGGATCCACTCCCAACATGCCTCGGAATCTCCATACTGAAAATAAACCACAAAATCTCATACACTTCCCACCAACCCGGGAACCAACTCTCAACCCAACCCTAGAGGTCATGGTTTCCCTGATACGCGTATGGGTCCTGTGCTTTCAGTAGTACGGGCCCATACTACCTTCCACACCTACCCATATTTGTATGAAGTACTACCACAACACCCTAGTGAAAACTATTGGATAAGGTGTCTAAGTCCATAACTTATTCGGTACATAGTTGACCTGACCCAGCATGGTCCATTTGGGTTGCATTTCATCCAAACTATTTATGGATAATTTTATGAGAGTTATACACATATGTTTATTAATATATTGTAAGTTATAATATATTAATATGAAGTCATGTTATTTAATTAGTCTTAGTCTTAAATTAATTATGAATTAATTTAGAGATTAAAAGGAAGACTAATTAGATTGTGGGCTATTGGTTTTATATGGTGTGGGCTAACACTCATTTGTTAATGGGTGAGGCTTGTATGGAAGTCCATGGATGATGCATGGAGCTTTTAACCCATGGATCCTTGGAAAAGGAAAGGTCATGGGTTATTAGGGTTTCACCCTAATTATGTACACTATATAAGCATGCTTATGTTGCATGAAATAGCCACTAGTGTCACTAGAGTGTGTGTGTTTGTGTGTGGCCGAAATTATAGTGTGTATACACTCTCTCAAAGTTTTCCAAGAGTTTGTGGTGATTTGTGATTCCATTTGAGGCATTCACACTATTGGTGCTTGGCCCTCAAACTCCTTAGGAATCAAACTCATCATCAAAAGGTATGTAATCTCCTCTAATTCTTTTATGTTTAAAAGTACCCCATGCTATGTTAGATAGATTATGAACCTTGGAAAAATTATTATTTTGCATGTATTTAGACAAACATAGATCCAAGGTTTATTAGGGTTGCATGCACACTTAGGAAGTGTTAGATTGCTCAAAACCCAACAGTGGTATTAGAGCCTAGGCTTGCTTGTTTGATACATGATGCAAAATAGTAAACAATTACTTTGATTTTAAAACAAAGTATAAACAACTGGCTGTGAAAATGGGGATGTCACACGTTCGTTCTCTTTGACCATCAGTTTGCAGATGGTAGGCTATATTTAGACACAATTTTGTACCCAATTCCTCTTGTAGACTTCTCCAAAACCGCGACGTGAAATGTCTATCACGATCTGATAGAATCATTAAAGGAACACCGTAAACTTTCATTATCTCTTATACGTAAACCTTTGCATGCTTTTCCATAGAACACTTATCATTGGATGCTATGAAATGTGCACTTTTTGTAAATCAATCGACGACCACCCAAATCATGTAGTGACCGCTCTTTGTTCTAGGCAGTTTAGTCACAAAATCCACGGTGATGTCTTCCCATTTACCCATGGGTACAGGTAAAGGTTCTAAGCTCCCGTACAGTGTCTGATGGTGTTCCTTAACCCTCGCACATGTCACACATTTGACCACATACTTTGCAACATCGAGCTTCATCGTTAGCCACCGGTAGTAGTGTTTCAGATCCCTATACATTTTCGTGCTTCCGGGATGAATCGAGTACATGGTCTTGTGAGATTCCTCCATCAGAAGATTTCTTATTCCTCTTGTCTTAGGTACCCAAATCCTATCTTGGAATACCTTCAATCCTTGACCGTTTGAATCGAACATTAATTCTTTTCCCAAACGTTCTTGTTTTCGATCATTTTTCTCTGAAGCTTCCTCCTGAGCTTTCTTTATACTTTCCACAATTGTCGAGACAACTTCAATTCTCAACGCTCTTGGCCTTTTCTTTTTCAAGGTTTACCTTCCGGCTGAGAGCATCAGTGACAACATTTTCTTTTCCAGGATGGTAAAGGATTTCACAATCGTAATCCTTAAGCAATTCTAGCCAGCATCATTGTCTCATATTCAATTCTTTCTGATTAAAGAGATACTGAAGACTCTTATGATCAGTGAAAAGTTTTCACTTTGTACCCTAAAGATAATGTCTCCATATCTTAAGGGAAAATACTACCGCTGCTAACTCTAGATCATGAGTGGGGTAGTTCTTTTCATGTTCTTTTAATTTCCTCGATGCATATGCTATCACCTTATCCCTTTAGGTCAGAAGACAACCTAACCTAACTCCATATGCATCACTGTAAAATATGAAGTCTTCAACTCCATTAGGTAAATCAAGAATCGATTCTTCACACAACTTCTTCTTTAGTTTCTTCAATGCTTCCTTATGCTTCTCACTCCAAGTATAAGTAGCTCCTTTGTGGGTCAAAGCTATCAATGGAGTAGCTATCGAAGAAAATCCTTGGATAAATTTTCGGTAATATCTGGCTAATCCTAGAAAGCTTCGGATCTCCCTAGGACTTTTTGGATGTTCCCACTTTGTTATAGCTTCAATCTTCCATGGGTCAACCATAATACCTTCTTGGTTAACCACATGACCCAAAAATTGGACTTCTTGAATCCAAAAATCACGTTTGGAGAAATTTTCATACAACTTCTCATTTTTCAGAACTTCTAACACTTCTTGCAGATGCTTGTCGTGCTCCTGCTTGCTTTTTGAATAAATCCAAAATATCATCTATGAACACTATCACAGATTTATCGAGGAACGGTTTACAAACCATGTTCATCAAATCCATGAATGCTGTTGGCGCATTGGTTAGTCCAAACAACATAACTAAAGACTCATGGTGTCCATATCTTGATCTGAATGCAGTCTTCTTAATATCCTTCTCTCTCACGTTGAGCTGATGATATCCTGACCTAATATCGATCTTCGAGAAATAGCTCGAACCTTGCAACTGATCGAACAGGTCATCAGTCCTTGGTAACGGATACTTGTTCTTTGTTGTTGCCTTGTTTAGCTTTATGTAATCTATGCACATTCTCATGCTCCCATCTTTCTTCTTCACGAATAACACCGGAGCTCCCCAGGGTGATGAACTAGGTCTAATGAAACCGTTTTCCAAAAACTCATGAAGTTACGTCATAAGCTCCTTCATCTCCATCGGTGCTAATCGATATGGGGCTTTTGCTATCGGTGTTGTTCCTGGTAACAAGTCTATTCTAAACTCCACTTGTCTATCAGGAGGCAATCCAGGAAGATTTTCATGAAAGACTTTCGGATAGTCACACACCACCGATATACTTTGTGTATCCTTTTTTTCCTTCTTAGCATCGATCACGAATGTCAAGTATGAGGTGCATCCTTTAGATAAACATTTTCTAGCTTTCATTAGGGAAATGATTACAGAATCATACAATCATCAACAATTAATAAGAAATATATGTTTCCATTCATATACAAGAAAGGGGAATTGCCCCAAACATCTGAATAAATTAAATTAAAAGCTTTACTAGAAGGTATATGAGAAGTAGGTAAATAAAGTTGATGACTCTTCTCCAGTTGACATGAGTCACAAACAATGGGAAAGTTATTCGACGATATTGATATCTTGAAGGAGGAAAGAAATCTTCTAAGGAGTGGAGCATGCAGATGAGCTAAACATTTGTGCAACAATGGAGATAAGTTTGAATTCCCATGAAAGCCATGGTAGGGGCTGATTTATTTGGTGCTTTATTAAGTGAAGAAGGAAGAAGATAAAGTCTATCATTAACGTCCTTTTTGAGGAGTGTTTGGCCCTGCAATGACTTAACAACATAATGTTTAGGCCAGAATTCCATGTAGATATTATTGTCTTTGGTGAGTTTAGAAACACTAAGAAGACATTTGGTAATGTGAGGAACATTCAAAACAGCTGGCAATTTGAGATTATGAATATAATTAGATGCAATATGAGAGATAGGTAGGTTTATACCATTCCCAACTTGAAGATTGTCTATACCATGGTGTTCCTTAACAACATTCATTTCTTGAAGATCGGGACCTACATGATCTGTTGCACCAGAGTCTAAATACCATGACAGATCAGTAACTGTAGATGGACTATGATACTGAGCCATATAAGCTTGAGGAGGATGTGGAGTTTTTAGATTAGGCCAACAGGATGGATAGTCGATCTGATTAGACCTTAGCCAACAGTCTATCGCTTCATGACCTGGTTTGTTGCATAATTGGCATTGAAGGCGTCGACATCGTGATTCAGAAGAGAAGTTGATGAAAGATTGAGTAGATAAGACACCAAAACTGTTGGAGTTGTACCTGGGCTGATTCCGATTCATATTGAGAGCGAAGGGGGTGGTGGTGTTGGATGAAGAAGGAATTGCAATTGTTTAGCGAAGATGTTCCTGTTCGAGTCTTGCTTCTTATTCAAGCATTAATGCCATTAGATCATCAACTGAAGTAATAGAATCTTTCATCATAAAGGTCGTAGTGAATAAGCCATAAGAGGAATCGATCCCATTGAGGATGTATCCAATAAGGTATTCTGTAGAAATCAAATTGAGGTTCTCGGCCAAAGAGTCGACAATATCACGTTTCTTTTCATGATATTCAATCATGGGTAGCGAACCTTTAACATATGCTAAAGTTGGGTCTTCATAGCCATACATGTAAGATTGGTTTGGGCTTGGAAAGTTTTGTTAAGAGTAGTCCAAGCAATATGAGAAGATGTTGAACGGGCGACAATCACCAAGCCGTGTTCAGAAAGGGTGGATTTTACCCACAGAAGTACATAACAATCACGTTTCTTCCATAATTGGTACTCTGGGTTAGCTTCAATGGTGGGTGTCGCATCTACACACTCAATCGTAAGAGTTTCGGCCGGTGGTTTGGGATCGAGAACAAATAATTCAAGATCAAAGGTTTCTAAGGATGATAAAATGGCGGTACGCCATAGACAATAGTTGGAGGTTTCATGCTTTATGTTGATTGTGGGGATTTGAAAATACGAATTGGTAGCAAGCCCTAAAATATGTTGATTTGTCTCCACGGAGAAGGAGCACTGAGGAAGAGAAGAGAAAAAAAATTATTTGAGATCTGATACCATGAAGAGTTGATGTATTATAGAAACAAATTGAATTTGAATTCCTTGTATTAAACATTAATTACAACAGAGGTATATACAACAAAATACAACTGAAGTCCTAATTATTTGGTACACGTGTTTGACTATGAACATGTCTTGTACATGTTGCATAAGAGAGATGACAACAAATCTTGAGCACGTGCTGAATATTATTGACAAGAGAAGTTACTGTTGTTAGATCTATTTCACCATCATCCAAATCTCTAGGTTTGATCAAGCTTTTACTTAGATCTATAGATCTACAACATTTTTAGCTTAAATCTTTAGTTCTGCATGTTTTTTGTTCACTTAGTCATCTCTCAACTTTAAAAACACCAACTTAAATATGTTTTTACATGTATTTTAGTGGTTCACCTTAGCAAGATCGGGGAGAAAAGAGGTTCTTACGAGTTTTGCCCCATCTCTGTTCAAATTTTGGTGTTTTATCCAAGCAAATTGAGAGGAGAATAAATTTTTCATAATTATTTACCTTATTTTCAGTTTATGTTATCAAGAAATTTCCTTCACTTTATGATTTTCTTTGTACAACTCCTTTGAAGTTGTTCATTTAGTGTTTTCTTTAAAAGCTTAGAGAAGGAAACTAAAATTATTTCAGATCTACTTTTGTTCACATTTTGGTGGATTTTTCAGCAATTAGAGGGAGGGGAAAAGAATTTTTTTAACAAGTATTTACCTCTTTTGCTTGCTCACTATCAAGAAAAATCGTTTTTAGTTGATGAGTTTTCATATACAGCTTCATTTAAGTTGTTTGTGAGCACTGATTTGGTGATTTCCATAAAAACTTTGAGAATATAAGAAAAAAAAGGTAGAAGAGGCTCTTTATGAGTTTTTATCTCACTTTCAATTCATATATTTTTAGAAAATCTCATCTAGTTTATGATATTCTGTGTAAAAATTTACTCAAGTTTTTTAGAAGCTTGAAGAAAGAAATACGTTTTTATGAACTTTTACCATCTCAAACTTTAAAAAAAACCCATTTTCCATCAGAATATATATATATATATATATATATATATATATATATATATATATATATATATATATATATATATATATATATATATATATATATATATAGCTTAGATCCCTGGATTCGTCGGCATTTTGTTCATTTCGATCCTGTTTGCAAGGCATTGCTCATATCTATTTTTGGTCATATTTTGGTGATCTTGATTCAACTTCCAGAAGAAAAATAAGCTCTTATGAGTTTTTACCATATTTAAGTTCATATATTATCAAAAGTTCATTTCAGTAATGAGTTTATGTGTACAAGTTTGTTCAAGTTGTGTTGTGATTTTTATACACTTCAAAACACTGATGAAATCTGCCTTTACCCTATAGTTTACCATTTTAGTTAATTGTTTTAAAAAAAAGGATAGAAAGGGACTTCTACAAAAAGAAGTGATACGTAAAAAGAGATGCATACAAAACAACAAGCGTTCATACACAAAAGAAAATAAGAAATTTTTACAGCTCACATTAACAAAAAATTATACAAAAAATATTACAAGACTCTACTTGTTGTCACTCTCAAGCCAACAAATAAAAAAAGGGGGCAGAGATGGTGTATACACTGTACGCCATAAAACAGAAGACAAAAATCCATAGATAGTCCCACACAATTCAGAAAAAGAAAAGGGCACAAGACACACATTCACGTGGTACCCATCTAGTATCTCTTTTCCATATACAGTTCTTAACACAGTGCCTTGAGCTTTGAGATTTGAAACCCTAAAAACGTCTTCTCCTGAAGCTGCAAAACTTATCACAAATGGACGTCAGGACCGTATCCCATTTTCTTTGTTGTATATTAGTCCAAATAGCACAGCAAAACCTACCGATAATGAACATTTCAATGCTAGCACGAACCTTTTGTGCATTAGAAAGGTGTTAATTGATTCAAAAAGATCGAATTGTGGATCCTTTTTATTCTGCCTTTCGCTTGTATATCTTTTATCAATCAAGGGGATAACATATGGTCTCACAGATTCCATTTCCTCCAACCCACACGTCCCAAACTGAGCATCTCTAAAACACCTCCAACAACTCCACCATCAACCTGTGTCACAACAACAACTTCCAAACTATCGACGCTAGCGGTCGGGGCCAGTCCATCTTCAATTGATGTGAGAACAAAGATATGATGCATAGGGACAAGGTTTGAAAACTCAAACCTTGCGTTAATGCTTAAGATCAATGTCTTCTCTTAATTATATGTTCCAGTCAAGTTTGATAATACTAGTCGAGACTTTAAGTGAGAATTCAACAAAATACTCAAGTGATAAATAAAGAAGGATGAATATAATCAAAGTAAAGACAATAAATGAAAAAGAAGAATGTTTTGAAAGAGTTTGATTTGTGAGAAAAGTGAAAGAAGAGTAAAGGAAAATATGGTTATCTTTGGATCAACAATCCTTAACACTCTTGTCATTAAAGTACTCCTTATATAGGAAAAGGAGGCACATCGTACAAACTGATGATACAAATAAAGGACTGGATAACAAACAGCTTATGACAACTAATTATCCACAGTTACACAAAAATATTCAATCCTATGAAATGTTATATCACATAAATGAAAAGAATAATAAATATATGAACAAATTCTTAATCTCGGATCTTTGCTTCATCTCGGAACTTGCTCCACTCTGGACACTAAATCCATCTCGTACCAAACACTCATCTCGTACCATTCCTCATTTTAGATTGAAGACTAACTTCGGATCTTCATAACATGCGATTGCTAGAGGTTTACTTTTAGGTTCCAACAATTAACCCTTGATCACTGACGACTGAGCAAAAAAACCTTTTCTCCCCCAGTTAACCAGTATCCGACGTAGAGCCACCTGACACCGCCTGACGACTACAAATCTGATGAAACAAATCCATTGACAGTCTTCATCATGACCACTTCTAGCCGCCGATAACCTTGAGTGGGTGACAGAATAGATAATTTGCTTGCGAGAGTAGCTATATGGTGCCAGTGAAACCACCTCTCTGCTAAGGCATCGAACTCAATGGTCACCATTTCTTTGGCATCCCCTTTCAATAGATCAAGAGAGCAAGGTGGCTGGGAGATATCACCCTAAAATAGGATTAAAACGTAAGTGGACCCAAAAGCCTTGACACCCAATCCGAAGGAAACAAAAAATGGTATTATGGGCCTATCTTATAGAACCCATTTATCAAAAGATAAAGGGAAATTAGCATTTGGGCTGTAACATCAATTTTGGATTCCCCAAATGGAAGTTCATTTTAGTAATGAAAACAAAATATGGGCTAGTTTTACAAGACAAAATTCAATATTTAGCGCTCATGTGCCACAAGCTCGAGTCAGCCAACAAGTTTTTAGAATACGCGTTGTGATCCAGACCAATCAACACTCTAAAAATAAAAGAAGGAGACGTGGGATTAATAATCTGCAATTTTGTTTTAGGCTCCTCTTAATTTGGTCTATCTCACATTTTTGGGCCATTTCAACAATAAAAATGGGTCGTATTTGCAAGATAAAATCAACAGTTTAATGTTCGTGTGCTCCAATTCAGTTTACCTAAATCCGATACAAGAAGATGCGGTTCGACTAGATCAACATTTTCAACAAAAAAAGAGGGGGAGAAGAGTTGTATGCTTTCGCTACTCCATGAAGCATTTCATAATATGATCACTAGAAAAGCTCAAGGCACTTTTTCTCTTTTCTCAAGTAAATCAATATCATTCATATATTATCTCCACTTAGTAAAATTAAAATACTTACTAAATCCTTATTATGACAATCATGACATGCTCTTACCTTTAGTGAGTTAAAGTATTATGCAAAAAAATACTAACCTACTATATAGTGGAGAATCTTTTTACTACAACATCGTATTTTCATAGGCAAAGATGCCACATTTTGATAACTGATTTGGCAAACAGTTTTCAGTGTAATCATACCATTTTGGCATTGTTAGCTTGTCACTACTAATCACACGCTACACAAGCATTTTATTTAATATACAAGTAGCTTGCCTTACAAGCCTACACAAATGCACATGTTGTGAACAACATCTAAAACTACATGCTTACATGCTTTAACTGCCATCATTATGCATTATTGAATTAGATAAATTATTATAATTGTTTACAATGACATGTACAAATGAATGAGGCTCTAACGTGGAAGTACATGCCAATACCATATACCCATTCGTTCTCATGCCTCACTCTTTCTCAAAAGGGGAATGTAGAAGGGTTGGCACAACACTATGCAGAAGTGTTATTCTGAGCAAAGAGTTGAACTACATAACAAAGCGGACACTATATATGTTTGTGTATCCTTGGGGAGACATTCGTGTTATAAATGAAATAGAAACTTCATGGCTCAATCCTTAGCAGCTAAATTTCCTGGATCCCAATAGCTACGATGCCGAGCTCGTGGTAGTCTCTTTACCCAGGTCTCAGAAACTGAATTGGCCGACTATCAATAGCCGTGTTGACCAATTCCTGGCGTCCTACTACTAAGTTTTCAGCAGTCACGTTGTCCAACTCTTAGCAGTCGAACAATCCAACCTCAGTAGCCTCAACTCTCGACACAACTCAGCCCCGAATCCATTATAGCGGCAAGCTCCGCCTTCAAGTTTCAACAACTTTTCCTATAGTCGCTAGGCTTCTTAGCCCAACTCCATCAGCAGGATGCTTCGCCAACAAGGTTCTAGGGATCTCAACCTCTTCCTATAGGACTCCATGCAATGTTCTCCCGTGGGATGTATCTATGATCGCTGGCAGCTAGTCCCAACCTATTCCATGCGATTCTCTCCCTCATAATGTATCCACGATTTTTGGCAGCTAAGCACAATCTATTCCAAGCGATGCTCTCCTGTGTGATGTATCCACGATCGTTTGTTGCCAAGCATGATCTGTTCCATATAATTCTCTCCCGCATGACATCTCCATGATCGTTGACTGCTAAGCCCGAGCTATCCTTCTAAGACATGGAACAAAAGCCACGTATCATCGCGCATCATAAGTTGTGCATCATAAGTTTATACCATGCCTAACACCACGATCTTGGTGTTTCTTTTGCTCGGACGACCAATAAAGTGTTTTATACGTTATATCAGACTATAGCATGGTTACTCTTTAAGAAGAATGTTATCACGACAACAACCCTACCAATTATAATCCCTCAGCATCTATGTTTCCTGGCTCTTGGTAATAGTCTTGTTTTCTATTTTCATGAAAACAACCTCATTGTGCTCTTATAGCATCCTAGCCATATGCACCATAGTAAGATATGAATACCTATGCTACCCACATCAGACTGGGGGTAATCCAGCTAGGTATAGCCCAAGGGAGAGACACCTTTAGAATGGTATCAATGCTCATGCAAAGCAGACTATGTAGTTGGTCATCGGTGACACTTCACCTGCACTGCACACTCATAAAGTAGCCATGATATACATGACATCATCAGTAGCAGTGTTGCTGCATGATTACAACAATAACTGCATCGGATAATAGTCTTAGGGACTGAATGGGCAAGCTTACGCCTCATAGCTACATTGGATCAAAGCCTTATTGACATCATTTTCACATAACAGCCTCGCTCCACGATAACATTATTGGTAGCCTTGCTCAGTATAATGGTAGCAACAGATATGTTGCATCACAACGACCAAATCATGCTCTTAACAAGGAAACATCATTAAGCAAACCCATACTTGACTTATTACTCATCTCCATGATTCTCGTGGGTAAGGTTCGGTTGTTCTCTTTTTTTACATTGGTGCTTTGTGTAGTTCGTTCCATTGTCACCTAGTTTATATGACTAAGTTCAATCTAATTTCATTGGTCGCGTACCAATCACATCAGATTGGGGGGACTTGATAATATCAGGCCAATTAGCATGACGTAGACAACTCTAGCATGCCAGCCTTGCCTGGTACGCTCCTGCCAACCATGCAGGGCGTTCCTCTGTCATCCCTGTCTGGTGCTCCCCTACCATCCTTTACTGGTGCGCTCCTTCTAGCCATACTTGGCATTCCCCTGCCAACCCTATCTAGTGCTCCTTTATCAGCCTTTCCTGGTTCGTGCCCGCCAGCCTCACCCGACGCCACCAGGCGGCCTTGCCCAGTTCCTTGTTAGTTGGTATTGAATTGGGATGATTCAAGGCCTGACCTATTTTTGCCCTATAAAAAGAATAGTGCCTCCTCGATGAGGAATACACTCTCCCTTTGGCTCAGTCGCCACACTAGATTCTGACCGGGTGGCTCAACTGCCACCCTCCGCCTTGAGATGCCATACACCACCACTAGCACAAAGATGGTTCTCTCCAGCTAAGGAGGACCTTCTCATTTATTAAACCGATCTAGCTTGATCGTTCGAGTCTGCTCCTTGGGCATAGTTACTGGGGTGGTTCTAACGACTTTGCTATTGATGTCCAAGTCACTGCTGCACCCGAAGAATCAAAAGACACGCATGAGGTTGACGTCGTATCAGACTTTGTGAGAATTGACATGTTTCCAATTTTTAATTCCAACGTAAATATCAGAAGTTTAATTTTTTTTTTTTTGTATACTTCAAGGGTTGATGTGGATGTTTCTAGAGGTACAGTCTATAAAGATATTAGCTTTATAGAAGCAAGTATGTGAATGTCACTCATTACTTTTACTCATTTACAATCTTTATTATTTACATTTGAAGGAGGTAATTGACATTGATAGTCCTTTTGGATGTTTGGTTCTTCTCAATCTTTATTATTTACATTTGAATTAGTAATTGTTTATATAATTAGTTTATAATATGATTTGTAGGTTTTGTTAGTTCCTGCAGCATTTAAAAAAGTATGATGTGAGTCACACTCAGAAATTCTTCTTCATCCACGTTCCATAGAGACTCAATGTTATGTATGAATCATTAAATTGCATATTTTATCTTTTTATTTTGTAAAAAAATAAAGGAAGTTTTTTTTTTTTTTTTTTTTTTTTTTTTTTTTTTTTTTTTATGATTTTTAATGTTGAATTAGGATATAGTTGCTACACAAGGTGGGAAATGTAGTGAAAAAAGAGAGAGTTTTGGTGATATGTTAATAATCGACCTTTCGGGTAGTAATTGGTTGTTTACCAGGCATGAAGTTGATATTATCATTTTTTTTAAATAATTTTAATTTTTTTTTATAGATTTTTAAATATTGAAAGCATTTTTTAAATAAAGTGTCAACGGGAATTACGGTTGTAGGTATAGATTTCTTATTGATCGAATAAGAGAGAACGAAGATGCCAATTCCTAGGTAAAATCCACTGTACATGACAAGACAAAACATGTTGCACTATATTTGTGTTTAGTGTAACAATGCAAAATATGTAAATGCCCTTATCATATTGACAGTGTTTTATTGGTTCTATTTATTTTTTCAACATCGAAACTCGGAAGCCGATTGAATTATGGCAACAAGTCTCCAAATGAGTATGATGATTTAAAAGATACTATTTGTGATCATGCTTCATGAAGTGAATAGTATGCCAATCATGAATATTGTAAGTTCTATCACAATTTACTTGGGTGAAACCATTTTGAAAATGATTTTAGTTTTGATAAAAGATAATTCTAAATTCTACCATTCATTACACCATCTTTTCATATGTTATTAGTTATGTTCTCAGGATAATATGGAATAGGTGTTTGGAAGTCACCCAATCCGACTCAATCAAAAAGAGGTGATTAATGCACTAATGAGTGGGAAAGATGATTTTGGCTAGAAGTAGAAAAGTCTCACCTCTTAGGTACTTAATTACATCTTCTACCAATTTATAAATTTTCAACAAGCTTTTGTTTATTGATTCCCTCTAATTGTTAAAAAAAATCAAGTTATCTACTCTTATTAGTCTTGGTATAACATTGGTAATCTTAGCCATTGAGTAAATTGTCTTTTTGCAAATGAACATTATATCTCATTCATCCGTATTGGATTTTTTATATTAGGAGGTGTTATATTATATTTTTGGTTGCACTATAAACAAACATTCATGCTGCTGACTTAAGTGCCAATGTGGAGTACAGTAAGCAAAATGGGATTTTAAAGCACCTTTGATTCGGCTAATGTAACTACAAGATGTCATATATCATAAAGGGTAACACATCAACCAGTCTTAACATGATATTAACAGTGTCAACATGATTTACTATTATTACTATTAATAGTAATAATATCAAACACATTGTTAATAGAGTTTACTTAAAATGATGATACATGCCTTATATTTTAACCAAATATGATGCAAAGGCAAAGGGGTTCTATTGACATAGATCCAAAATAGTCTCACAAGGTTAGTAGGAAACTAACAATGCATATTCCTTTATCGATTATAGAGCAACTCAAGTTAGTTGTATAATCAATGATGTTCCCTTAGAAATAGTTCTATGCTGCTATTGGTGAATTTTTCTAAATTTTTTTAGTTTAATAATTTGTTCGTCTAAATATTAACCCTATCTTGCACCGCCTTTTCCCTCCATTTGGCTTTAATCCACATACAATATGTGAAGACGTGTCCTCCACCGCCGATTCAACCAATCCTTTACTTCCAATGAAATCACATCCACCTTCTTCATTCTACGGTTCTTATAAAAAAAAACATGGAGAAGAGTGCTGCAATTGGTTACTTTTGCAGTGAAGAAGGTTAACTAAAACCCTCGATTTAATTTGACTTTTTTTTCAATCATGCCTTTTTTTGTTGGTTTACAGATAAATTACCTCACCCAATATATGTATCTAGGTTCTTATTCTGTTTTTCCCTTTATTTCTATTACGTACCTATATGCATCATTATCTTTTTTAGGGCTTAGGCATTGTACTTTATTACTCTTATGTAAATTATTATATATTGGTATAGTTGTTTTGGTATTGTAGGTTTGTGAAAAACGTCCGCAAATGTTAGTTTTGGTAAGATTTAAGGACAAGCAAGCTGAAAGTGTATTGAGTTTATGAATGGAAGATGATACTTTTTTTTATAAATAATGAATATATTTGGTTTTGAGTGTTTCTATGGCTTTCATTTCCTTTGTAGTCACTATACTTTCATTATCTTTCCTATAACAGGATTATACTTTTTTTTTGGCATGCTTTGGTCGGGTTGGGGCTTAGGGTTGGACTTTGCTTTAATATTCACTCATTATGATTTTGCAAAAGTTAAACTGTGAGAATAAAGCTATCAAGACCTTTGGTATTTTGATCATTTGCATGTCTAGTGTGGGATAATAGTTATAAGAAGATTTGTTTCACTAAAATATTTGTCTTAATATCCTTTGTAAAGACTTGATGGCTTCGAACCCCTGCAAAATGGGGATCTTCACTAGTTTCTAATAGCATTTAAAGATTTTGTGTTGTGGTGTTTTTTAATCACATGTGTCCATTTCATTTTGGCCACAAATGGAAACATGTGTTCTGTAATCTTTTATACATTTGATGGAAGAAATTAAAGAATATGGATGTCCATAGACACCCTTTACATTAAGGTAGACTCGCCTCTATATCTTTTATATTTATTTTATCTTATATAAAAATAAAATTCATTTTTAATTAAAATACAATAATATTTTATTAGAAAAAAAACAAATAAAATTATAGACCGTATTAAAGTCAAGTTCTTTATAAATAAGACGAATAGTAAACTATATATATATATATATATATATATATATATATATATATATATATATATATATATATATATATATATATATATATATAAAAGTTCTTTATAAATAAGACGAATAGTAAACTATATTTATATATATATATATATATATATATATATATATATATATATATATATATATATATATATATATATATATTTATACGTGGTAGTTATAATATTCATTGTCGTAGAGCCTAGTACTTGAACATTGGTTCGATGCATTTTTTCTATTATTTCTTATTTTGAAAAAGCATGGTTACTTTTACGTTCTTGAACCAATAATCATCTTTCGGCTAACCTAACCTCTTCCATCCCTCAGGACCAACAAGGGATTTTACGGAAACATCCATTTGTTATCCATTGACAATGCCTTTCGGCCTAATGTTAGGCCCGACTCACCCACCATGGACGAACCTTGTGGAGGAACCCTTAGGTTTTCGGGGTATTGGATTCTCAGTAACGTTTGCGTTACTCAAAGTGACATTCTCGTTTCGGCTTCGTGCACTGCAACAAGTTTTATTTAAGTTTTGTTTGTCATGTTTATATTCTAACATTTTTTTTTTTTTAATTTTTTAGGTTATCATGTTTGATAAAGTTAAAAAGTAGTTTATACGCTATTTTATAAACAATTTTTTAAAAGCTAACCAAACTAGTATTTCTGCTGAATTTTTTTAAAATTATTCAAAATATTATTTTATTGTTCATAAAAAAACTTAACCATTTATATGTCATTTTATGTCATTGTATATATTTTAGCTAGCTTATCGGCTATATTATCAGACTTATTTTTATAAGTTAGTTTTCCAACAATCAAATAACGTTTCGGATAGTTTTTACATTAGTTCACTAAATTTAGTCTTAATCAACATATAATAGAAAAAATGATTATTTATAAGATATCACCTTTAATAAAAAAGAAAAATAACTTTTATGTATATACCTACACATATTATTATTCCTTAGTCTATTTTAATTCATAAAATATCGCATTAATTAATGAGGACCCCCCACCCCCCCCCCCCCCCCCCCCCCCCCACATATAATAGAAAATGATTATTTATATAAAGATAAATCAATCATTTATTTATTCTAAAAAAATCATTTTAAAAAAGAAAAATAACTTTTATGTATATATCTACACATTATTATTCGTTGATCTATTTTAATTCATAAAATATCGCCTTTATTAATGAGGGTGTTTTTTTGGTTTGGATGATTTTGAGTTAGAGCCCCCCGCCCCTTTTTCTTTCTCCCTTTTTTTTCTTGTACAATATGTTTCTCTATTTGTTTCATAATTGTTTTGTATATTTTTAATTCAATATGTTTAGTAGATTGAGAAAGATGTTATTTTCACGTGTTATGAGTTGAAAAATATAAAAGAAAGATCAGAGAGCAATATTGATGTGACGGTGTGTTCAACGAGTTGTTAGGAAACTACTGGCTCTTCCCTTATCGGTCAGAGTGATGATATGATGTGCCAAACCTCCACCATTATTTTTCCTTTGTATTCCATTATTTTTCCTTTGTATTAAATTATATATCAAATATGATATTCTATTTATTTAAATACCAAAAAGGATCTATGATGAGAAATAAATAATTTTATTTTGAAGAAAATAAATATTAAATAGTATTTGCATAGTGTAACTGTTTCTTGTCTACAAAATTAATGTTATTACTATAGCTATTCTTTTAGCCTAATTTACTTGGAAAAAGAAAAGTTAAAGGCCCACTACGTTAGTTGGCTAACAGGCTGTGTCATGGACTCATGGGCTGGCAACAAGACTCTCTAAAACTAAAATCATCGATAGTTTATTCCTCATCGCCAACGACCTTCCACACCTCCTCCGATGATAGACATTAGACATTGGCCACCACTATACACCTCCTTTCACCTTTGTTCAACCAAAACTCCTCTTGCTTGCCACCAAACCACAACCACGATGACTTGTCTCTTTTGTTCTCATAACAAATGCTCCAATATCTCATAACCTTGTATGAAACCATCGTCAAATACACATTTTTCTTAACCTAATTTTACTTTTTCCTCATACATATTACACGATGATGATATTTAGATTTTAAAAGCAATTATGGTAGTCGCGTTGGGAGGTCGCATTTAAGGTAACGATGACACTGAGAGCTTTGTGACAGAGAATGGATACCACGTGGTGGAGTGTAGAAACTCAAAAAATATCACTTAATATTTACCATTTCTTAACTTTTTATACATATTATAAACACACATGATATACACTGTTAACACCTATACTCAACACATTAAAATTTAGAATTCCAAATGCTTCCCCTATTTGACGAAATAGTTTTTTAGGTTCATTCAACGAGTTTTTAATTTTAGTTCTTCTAAATATTTAAATCCATAAAATATTGCGTTTATAAAAATCAAACAAGGCAGATGATGATTATTACCTTCCAAGATTTTATGTCGGAGATCCTAACAAGGATCAATGGCTTTCTTTGTAAACCTCTTGTGCAATCTGTTCTAATTTTGTTAATCACTTCACCTACAACACCATAGCCTCTCATGCAATTTGGTTAATATCTACTTTGTTGATTTTTGACCAAAATAATTTGGCGTCCACTGTAGGGCCGTGGTGTTCTTAATTCTCGAAAATTATTTCTACACAATCAACTTTATCTTCTTCCTTTATTCCTTCCATTTCCTCAAACAATCTTCTACCACCTCCAAAAGGACCTCCTAGTTAGAGGAAAACAACTGATACCTCTAAAAAGTACACCTCTCTGATCATCAACCGTGTGAATCCGGGATCCCTAAGATTCCAGGATCCTCCAATTGTGTAACAACGAACTCTTCTCCATGGGACTTCAGGTATCGTAAGAGCAAATCTCCCATGAGCCACATAATCTCAAGATTTGCTCCTACGATAGCTGAAGTCCCAAAGCACTTCCAAACTCCTAACATGAAGCCTTACGATGGAACCACTGATCCTAAAGAATGTGTGGCATAATATAGAGAAAGAATGGTGATCATCACCATTTCTAGACATCTATAGGAAACCTGTTTTGGTTTCACCCTCATAGGACCAACCTTGAAATGGCTTCTCAGTGTTCCTCTTTATTACTTGTTTTGCTCATTTAGTTAATCTTTTCAATAGCCAATTTTCTTATAACACGACGTTCAAAAGGATCACTGGTGATCTCCATTGAGTACTACAAGATCCTAACAAATCCTTTAGAGATTTTGTAAGCAGGTTTAGCAAGGAAGAGCTGAATATTCCTAATATCGACATAGTCATTGCAGTAGAAGCCTCCAAGATGGATTTAAAGAAGGATCCTCCCTTTTATGAGGATCTCGTAATGACCCCATGTAGGAAAATGATGAAGTCAGAAGTAGAGCATCAAGGTTCATTAGACTTGAAGAAAGTCTAATATTTACCATGCATGATCTTGGCGAGAAAGCAAGGTGGCCAAGGAAAGGAGAGAAATCAAGTGGCTGGAAAGACAAGTCTAAATGGTGTACATACCATGAAGATTTCAGCCACATCACTAAGGATTGTGTGTCCCTCAGAAAGGAGATTAGCTATCTCCTAAGCAAAGGACATCTCAAAGAGATCCTCGGAAGACGAAAAGAAAAATTAAAGGAAAAAGAACAGGATCTTGCGAAGATCCTGGAAAAACTAGAATCCCATCCTTCAAACGCTAAGGTAATTAATGTTATCTTCAAGGGTTCTAATATTTGTGGAACTTCTTACTCTATAGAAAAAAAGACCCTGGAAGAAGACTTTGATAACACAAGGATCCCGGTGGATGAAGGATCCTCAGTGACCATCATACTCTTAGATGCTCTAACCAGGATGAACCTTCCAGAATCCAAGATAATAAAGAGATCCTTAATAATAATAGCCTTCAATGGTGAAACAAAACATACTATTGGAGAAATCAAACTACCTATCTACATTGAAGGGGTAAAATCTATGCTATGCTTTTATGTTACTAATGCTTTGTCTTCCTACAATGTTATATTAGGTAGTCCATAGATCCATGATATGAAAGCATTTCCATTAATGTACCCTTAATGCGTTAAAATTCCTACCCATTGGGGGACAATAAAGGTCCTTGGAGATCAGCAGGAATCCAAAGAGTGGTATGGGATCTCGATGAAGCTTTCCTCGGTACCAAGGCAAACATTGCAACTAAAGTGTGGGGCACGAGACGTACTAGAAGTTCCCCTAAATTTTGAGGATCTTGAAACCAAAGTACTCATAGGATCCTTAATACCAAGAGACATCGAAAATGACCTAATTGCATTCCTAAAAGAAAGAAGTAAAACCTTCGCATGGAAATACGAAGACAAGACATGTATATATAAGAATATTATAACTCATAAACTGAACATTGATCCTTCTTTCAAATCCATACATCAAAATAGAAGGAATTTGGCACCTGAAAGGTACCTAGTCATTCAAGAGTAAGTGGAAAAACTTTTCAAATAGGGATGATCAAGGAAGTCAAGTTCCCAAGGTGGCTAGCCAACGTGGTCATAGTACAGAAGAAGAATGGCTCCATGATAGACATGGCAAAGAGTCATGAATTATTAACATTCATGGATGCATCAACGGGATTCCAGCAAATCCAGATGGAACCATCTGACAAAGAGGATACGACATTCATAACTCTAACATGTATCTATTGTTATACTACCATGTCGTTTGGTCTTAAAAATGCAGGTGCAACATACCAAAGGCTAGTCAACAAGATGTTAAAAGAGAATCTGGAGGACACCATGGAAGTCTACATCGATGACATGGTGGTTAAGAAAGCTGAAAATCACCTCAAGGATCTTGAAGAAGCCTTCGATATATTAGATGAATACAATATGAAGTTGAGCCCGTCCAAATGTCACTTTGGAATAAAGAGGGGCAAGTTCCTTGGTTACCCGATGAAGCGAGTCCTGACCAAGGATCTTCGAATGGCAAACCACTCCTCATATACCTTTCTGTATCTTCAGATGTTTTAAGTGCTATTTGGGGTAAGGATCTTTACGACAAACTAGATCATATTTAGTATTTAAGTAAAAGTCTATTGGATCATGAAACCAGGTACTCTCATTTAAAAAAAACTAATACTATACATGTCAAAACTAATTATCTTATCAAGAATTTCATGAAAAATCTAGAAATGTCAGATAGAATAACTAAGTGGTCAATAAAGCTCATCACATATGACATCAAATATGAGCTAGGATCCTCTAAAAAGACATACGTAGTAGCAGACTTTGTGGCTGATTTTAGTGATGATCTACAACCCGAAGCAGAATTGGAAAATCGACAACTCCAAAAAGAAGAAAGCATGGGAAAATACACGCTTTTCGCAAATGGAAATCACAACTTTAGAGGAGCAAGCCCATGGATCATACTAAAATCGACACATGGGGACATCCTACCCAGGAAGTTAGTTATAAATTTAGTGCAATTAACAATGAAGTAAAGTATGAAGCATTGATCATGCGGTTACAGCTGGTCAAGGATCTTTAGATTAAGGATCTTTAGGTATATGTCAATTTTTTATTAATAAATAACCACTTTAATGGATCCTATGCAGATAAAGGAAAAAGACTAGCATTATACCTTCAAATTCTTAAAAAATTAGCCTCCGAATTTGAAGCTTTTAGTCTGAATCAAGTCCCTATAGAAGATAACATCGATGCAGATGCATCAGAAAACTTAGGATCTTCAAGATGAGGGCCTCACAGTTTGTGATGATCCAAGGGAAATTATATAGGAAAACCATGGCAAGTCCATATCTTAGATGTTTGGAAGATCATGAAGCTACATAAATTCTAAAAGACATACATGAAGTGGATTGTGGCAACCACACTGGGGGCAGATCCTTATGTTCTAAAGTGTTAATAATAGGTACTATTGGCTAACCATAAAGAAAGATTCCTTCCTGCGTGATCAGAACTATGATGCATATCTCATTGATTCAAAAGCAGGAAAGGGGGCATAGTGGCTAGCATCCTGCTATGATGTTGGAATGTTATACAACTCAAAGTGCACTTTATGAAAGTCGATCTAGTTACATTTCACTACAACCTGGGTGAGGTACATACCTACTCCTTACTCTCGTTTCTTGCTTTTGTATATCTTGATTCCAAGAACAGTACAGACTTAAGCATCAGAGGGCAATTAGCCAAGCTAACGCTCACCCCAAGCTAATGTTTTCAACATGCAGAAACTCAAGGATCCTTGCCGGTACGAATAGAGACTGATCATCACCCTTCCGGTTAAGGGTACTTAATCCCCTTTAATGTTTAAAGAGTTAATAACATCTTTCATCCATATTTAGGTTTCCACACCCCGCTTGGACTTAGAATATGTTACTAAGGGATGTGAGTAAGGGGATCATTTCATGCTTTAGTGACTTGGCAACCTTCTTATTTCTAAACATATATTAAGATCCTAAGGTTTAAAGAGTTAATGACCTCTTTCTCACGAGTTTAGGTTTCTACACCTCGCTTGGACGCACGATATCTAACTATGGGGTTTGAATTAGGGGATCATTTCATGCTTTAGTGACTTGGCTACCCTTTTATTTTTGAAAATATGTTAAGATCCTAAATTATAATCTACAGTTTATAACATCTTCATGTTATCACATGTTGGGATCTTACCCCTAGAAATTACATAAGGTTTATAACATCTTTATGTTATCACACGTTGGAATCTTTCCCCATAAAATACACACAAATCATAACAATTTCATGAACAAGGATATTTCCCACGCTGTACGTCACAAGTTGGGATCCTCTCTAGTATATAACATTAACATGTTATCAATTGAACTTATGGTGTTAACCAAGAATTTTGTCAAGGTTTATAACCTACAAAGGTTATCCTAAGAAGGGAATTCCCCCGTATGATCTGATGATTAAGGATCCTCATCTTTAAGGATCCTCATCATTAAGGATCCTTATTGGTAAGGATCCTCATCAGTAAGAATCTTATCATCAGAAGTCAACAGTGATCCTAAGTTTTTTCCTATGTTGAGATTTATCCTTAGTAAATTCTGAGATTGAAGAACTTATGAAGCTTAATGAAAAACTCAAAGACAATTAGGTTCCATCTTTCCTTGTTCTTAAATTTGAAATTTTTTAAGTAAAATTAAGGATCTTAAACTTTTTAGGATCCTAAACCAATTGTTGATTTATAAACTTTCATCACTTCAGAGTCATTTACTATTTTAAATTTATATCTTTGAAGAAGTTTTTAAAGCACTTAGATTTACAAAAATTAGTTCATAACAAATTCTTTTATACTTCTTTTATTGTAAAAAAACATATGTTCAGATCCTGAAGTAAATTTATAAGGTTTATAACATTATCAAGTTATCTTAAGTTAGGAGCTTCCCCAATATTACTTAAGTTGGGATATTCCCCAGTATATCTTCTGTTGGGATTCTCCCCAATACATCTGAAGTTGGGATTTTCCCTAGTTATTATCTTAAATTGGGATCTTCCCCAGTATTACTGAAGTTGGGATTTTCCTTAGTATACTTTCAGTTGGGATCTTCACCAGTACGTCTAAAGTTGGGATTTTTCGCAGTTATTATATAAAGTTAGGATAATACCCAATAATTTTTAAGTTGGGATTATCCCCAGTAAAACTATAAACTGGGACCTTCCCCAATGAATTCCTATGTGCAATCTTTCCCAATATTACCTAAGTTGGGATTTACCCCAATAATTTCCTAAAGTTTATAACACTGACGCGTTATCTCATGTTGGGATTTTCCCCAAAAAATACCTAATGTTTATAACATTTTCATGTTATCATACAGTTTGGATTTTTCCTAATAGCTTACTAAGATTGGGTGACTCCCCCGAATATATGCAAGACTTGTAGCATTGCCATGTTACAAACAAGACTTTTCTCAATTGGATTTAACTCCAAATGATTTCTAAGACAGGATCCTCTCCAGTTCACTAAGTAGAAGCTAAAAAAGGATCTTCCATGATGAAATCCCAAAACAAGAATCCTCCTGATACAAGCTTCAAGATCACGTGGAACTAAAAGACTTAAAATGCAAAACTTTTGCTAAGTCAAAAGTCTTAAGAAGGTTAAAGCTAAACCTAAGGGTCATCAGCTTCTATCTATCCTTATTTCCTAAAGTTTATCCTTATAAGAAGATAATCAAAAGCTCATCCGTTTTAACTAAGGGTCCTGACGGTTTTAGAGCCCTTGGCAGATGATTAGATATCCTAGATTATTCGGATCCCAAGAATTCTTGTAAAACCTAAACTCTTTAGGATGCTAATTGTCTAAGGATCCCCATGAATACCTATTTTGATTCTACAACCAAATCAATCACGCAAGAAAAGAGATAGACGAAGGCATCAATATTAAAAGGGGTTACCCTACAACCCAACAAAAAGGAAAATATTGTTTACAAAATAAAATTTTAAAATTGTTTTTAAGTTTATCAAACTTAATTGAAGGTTTGATCACCCCCAACTGGGATATAATCTGTATCTTTCTTCTCTTCTCTACAGGATCATGACTAACATTTACAAGCTTTCCAGTCAACTTAGAAAGGGTTTCATGCCAAACTTCTGCATTCTAGGATCATGCATTCTCCATATCCTCTACCAGCTTGATCTTTACCTCTCAGTTGACCTCAACAACACTGCTATTAATCTCAGAAGTCAACTCCTCAATCTCCAACGCATGCTCTGCCCGATCAAGCTTAACCTTTAGAACTTCAGTGGGTGAAGAAACATGATTAAGAAACCTATAAAAGATCACGATTGCTAGAAAGAGAGCAAATTCCTCGGTGCCTCGTCCACCCAAGGCTCTCAACAGACTTACTCTTTTGGGATCATGGAGTATTGATGGTCAGATTTATTGAGGTTCTCTCCGGAGGATGAGAAGAAGAGTTCTTCTCCTTCTTCACCAAATGTTGTGCAACAGACATGACGGATTAGATATCAACAAGGGTGAACCAAGCACTAGAGTGTGTAGCCTTGGATCCTAAACATAACAAAGTAACTCAATAAGTCTAGGATCCTTCATGAAAAGTAAACAATAGACAAAGAAAGGAACTTTAGCTTTTGACGTGGGGGAAATAGCAGATTTACCGTTCGAACCTAACAGATCTTTCAGTCTCAGGAAAAGTAAGGAAACTCCCAATCTTCTCCTTGGTATCTTCAGCAGTAGGGACAAGATCCTCAAACTTGACATCTACATCAAAAAAATTAAACAAGGAATTGTGAATTTTACATCATCAACGAAATAAAATAAAATCCTACCTTTTCTAACCTAATTTCTTGACAGGAGATCACCGGCGAGATGGATTCACGTTTCAGAAAGAAATATTTCTCTTTCCAAGAACCTTCATTTTGTTTTGATTTCAAAATAAGATGTAATTTATTTGTTTTGACTCTAAGCAAGAAAGGACAAGACCTAAAAGTTTGGAAATCACAAAGATGGGCCAACATAGCTAAATCCCATGTCTAGATCCTTAGATTGATTCAATCGATCAACTTAAAGCAAGATCCTCTAGATCACGAACATAGTTTGGATTGGACCAAACCTAAGTAAGAGAGACGAAGTTAGGTTGGGTCCTAGCATCAAAAGGCTTGAAAATAACATCGGAAGGAAAAGTCCCGATTGACTCTAATGACTCAATGTCTTCATCACCAAAAGAACAGGTCTCTTCATAAGATAAGATCCTCTAATCAATTAAGACCTTGTTGGAAAATCAAGGATGGAGTGCTTTAACCATAATCAACAAACATGAAAAATAAGTAGAAAGGTAAAGAAATTTAACTTCAAACCAAGGAGAGAAAAGTGATTTGACAACATAATCATATCTTTTGAATGGATAAAATTCTATCTATTAGAGTTTCAATTTCGAATCCTTTATTTTTCAATTAATTAAATTATACACTTTAAATACTTAAAATCAATTCAAAAGTTTTGCAGGTATAATTTGGGGCAATTGTTAGGGCCAACATCCTCATAATTTTTAGGATCCTTAAATATCCAGGATCCTTAGCTACCTCAGGATCCCAAGTATTACCGTTATTATTTTTATTAATGTTTATAATGGTTATATTTTGTTCATAACTAACACGTGTGTAGAAGTAGTCAAGGGAAGACCAATTCTCATCGAAGAATTAGTCCAACCAGGCTTAAGACCCGGAAATACCAAGTCAAAGCACATTTTAAATACCAGTTCAGCAGGATCCCAGAAATATCAGACATTTAGTTACTTAATCCAGACTATAAATACACCTATAAAACACACACAACGGGGATAATTCTCTAACCCCTTACTCATTTAGTATCACTTTAACATTTTTAATCGTATCATCATGTTTATCTTTGTAACTCTTTCTTCTATCAATAAAATCAAATAAGGCAGGTGACGGTTGTCACCTCCCAAAGTTTATGCAAGAGAGCATAACAAGGATCAATGGATTTCCTTGTACATCTCTTGTGTAATCTTGTTATAATTTCGTTAATCGCTTCACCTACAACACCACATCCTCTCATGAAATTTGGTTAATATCTACTTTGTTGATTTTTGACCAAAACACTTGTGAGCTCCATGCTTCTAACCCTCCTTCTAAGTCAACGACCACAAGCTACGACGGGAAGATAATGTGTATTTGGTGCAAGCCTTCGCTTTGAGCATTCAATCTTATTAACCCTAGGTAGGCTTCCTTCATTGATGAGTGTTTTTTTCTGAAGTACAAGTCATATGCATATATGTGGCGGTTGAACCGTAAAAGTATGTGTTTTGGCCAAAAATCAACTAAGTAGAATCTAACCAAATTATATGAGAGGTTGTGATGTTCATGATAAATAAAGTAAGAAATGATAATTAAAGTGACATAGTTTAGTTACATGGAAACCCCTTGATATTTGATAGGATCTTCGGCATAAAACCGTGGGAGGTGATAATGATCACCTGTCTTGATGATTTTATTGATATAAAATTGTTGGACACAGAGATGAATGTGTAAATGTAAGTACAAGTATCGTGAATGAGATCAGTATATCACTAGTGTGTTAGTTACATGTGTTATCTATAGTATAATGCTAATAAGAAGAAGTATGATAATCCATGGATTGTCCAGAATCAACAGATGAATGTTATTTGACTTGGTATTTCAGGTCTTTTGCTCGGTTGAGATGGCTCTCCATTGAGAATGGGTCTTGTGCTGACTCGTTTTGTACATGTGAGATAAATAAAGAAAATATAGCCATTAAAAGTGTTAGAAATATTAGTGGCAATAGTTAGGATCTCTAGATATGTTTAAGGATCTTAAGCCTTTAGGAATATTTGAGGATCTTGAATATGAGTCAAGGATCCTGCCCCTAACAGTTGCACCCAAATTATACCTGCGAAATATAACTATTAGTGTTTTAGATATTTAGAGGTATAATTTGTAAATAAAAATTGAAGTATGAATTTCCAATGGATGGGCAATTCGAACCACAACGGGTAGATTTCTAGTCGTTAAGAAGGCTCAAATCACCTTTTTACCTTTCATTGTGAACACCCATAAAAATCATGCCAAATTGAAACTTTTTAAAACATTTCAAGACCAATGATTATTACAAGGCTTGTTTTCAAAATAGTATAATGTCAGAGTATCCTAGAAATCAAAATCATAAAAATGTGAGGAGCTGTACAATCATGCCTTTTCCTTCTCGTGATCATCCGAGGTAACTGAAACCAAAATGTATACTGTAAGCCCGAATCTTAGTGAATTCCCCCAAAATACCCATACACACAAAAATACATATAGAATCACAAACAACATACAATACATCCAGTCAACCATCGGGTTCGAATGCAAACATACTACGGGTCCAATCATCCTCGGGATGGAATAACACAAGACTACAAACATCGGGTTTGAATGCCAACATAGTATTAGTCCAACAATCCTTAGGATGGAATACTCACGACCCACAACCATCGGGTTGGAATGCCCAGGTCTATTGGATTTCGCACAAAGTAGATAAGCCTCAACCACTAATCAAACATGTGCACATATATCAGATAATCACATAACAGTCTATAGAAATACAAACTGACCTAACAGATCATAACAATATAATAACATCCTATCTACCAGGATACCGATGTAACAGATCATAACAGTACACCATCATCCTATCGACCAGGATACTGATCTAACGGATCATAATAGTATACCATCATCCTATCTACTAGGATACTGATCTAACGAATCATAATAGTGTATCATATCAGGATGACAATCCAAAAGGGCCGGCCTTGGTGCCTTCGACCCTTGAGCATAGTAAGGAAGACCCACCTCACAACTGTCGAACTGTAGTCATAAAGTCAACTCTTGAATCATAGCCGCGAACTCCATCACCTATATTCACCATAGAACCACTTCCATAAATTTCCAATTTACTAAAATACCCCTAGAAGTCAAACTGGTCAACCCTTGGTCAAAGTCAAAGTCAACGGTTAAGGTCAACAATCCATGTTGACGCAACTAGTCGAGTGCAGTTCACTGACTCGTCGAGTCCTTCCAGAACTTGATAAATTGTGAAGCTCTAGCTGAATCACTCACTTTCCAGGAAACTCGTCAAGCCCATGCATGTCCAAATGTTGGGAAAACACTTACTGACTCGTCGAGTCCTCCTAGTGAGTCGCCAAGTTCATGCAGAATCACATACGGGAAACCTTTGACCTACTCGCCGAGTCAGCTAAGCGACTAATTGAGTTCAAGCAGTTTACCACTGATACAAATGTTTTTTAGCCACCCAAAAGCTCCATATTGCATATCCAACCTCCTAGTGCATGGTATCCACATAAAGTTGCAAATTTTACGTGTATGCATGGTCCTAAATTCCAAAAGTAGAATAAGGGAAAGATTAACTCAAAGGGAAAGGCACAAGCTTGCCAAATCTAATAACTTTATAGGTATAGGGAACAAGGGTAGTCCAGATCTAAGGTTACAACTTCAGATCTTGTCCTAATACTCGAAATGACTTCCAAATGAGCTAAAGATGGCCCTAAACCCAAACATAAGGAGATTTAGCTAGAGATAAACCAAGGTAATGGCGTGTACCTTCAAAATGAAGCCAAGACGAAGTAGAGTCATATTATGAAGCTCCTTTTTGATCCAAGACTCTTATACTTCACACCTCCTTCACAAAATGCACCAAAATCACTCCTTGGACCTCACAAACACTCAAGAACAAGGTAATATCGATTAGGGTTTCTTCTGGCCACCAAGAGGGTGGTAAAGGACTTGAGGAAGGGACATAAAGTCCTTTAAATAGGGTGAAAACCCTAAAATTTAGGGTTTCATTTTCCAACCCTACTCGTCGAGTCCGGGTCCTCCTACTCGTTGAGTAGATCCAATAACCCATGCGGGCTAACCCGCCTCTACACGACGAGTTACAAGAAACCAAGTCATCGAGTAGGTCCATAAATATATCATATAATGCTTAAAACTTGTACTTGGGAGTCGGGGTGTTACAATTCTCCCCCACTTGAACTAGAATTTGTCCTTGAAGTCTACTACGGTGAACAAGTCTGGTTAGTATTCTCGCATCTCTGCCTTCAGCTCCCATGTCTGCTCGGATCCCCTCATGTACTCCCACTGTACCTTTACCAAAGGTACTTCCTTGTTCCACGAAACTTTCACCTTCCTCACAAGAACAGCCACCAGCCTCTCCACGTAATTCAGACGCTCATTGAACTAAATATCATCTAATAAAAATATTGTCACCTCATTTGGAATGCACTTCCGTAGCTGTGAAACATGGAAAGTATTGTGGATCTGACTAAGCTCCTTCGGGAGATCTAGTCTATAAGCCACCTTGCCAACAATGGAAATGATCCTAAATGGCCTAATGTATCGAGGACCCAACTTCCCCCTCTTCCTAATGTGAATCACACCCTTCTATGGTCAGACCTACAGGAGTACCATGTCACACACCTGGAACTCCAACTCAGATCGGCATCTGTCATCATAACTCTTCTGCCGACTCTGAGTGGTCTGCAGCCGATATATAATCTGCTGAATAGTGTCGGTGGTCTGCAGAACTACCTCTGTCCGTCCTATCACTCTATGACCGATCTCACCCCAACAGACTGGGGTGCGACATTTCCATCCATAAAACAACTTGTATGGTGGGGCACCAACACCAGAATGAATGTCTTTGTTGTAGGATAACTCTGCAAGAGGTAAGTAGGATTCCCAGCTCCTACCGAAGTCAATTACAAAAGCTCAAAGCATATCCTTGAGAGTATGTATGGTCCGCTCACTCTGGCCATATGTCTATGGGTGATAGGCTGTACTGAAGTGCAGCAGTGTGCCCAGTTCCTCGTGGAACTTCTACCAGAAACAAGAGGTGAACCGAACATCATTGTCTGAGACAATAGAGACCAGCACACCATGGCAAGCAACGATCTCGCTGATATACAATTCGTCCAACTACTCAGCTGATGAACTCTCCCGTATACCTAAGAAGTGGGCGCTCTTGGTCAATCGATCCACAATGACCCAAATAGCGTAGAAGCCTTTCTCCATCCTTGGAAACTTGGTGATGAATCCATTATGATCTGTTCCCACTTCCACATGGGAAACTCTAGGGGTTGTAGTTAGCCATGCAGCCTCTGGTGCTCAGCTTTGAGCATCTTGTAGGTCAAGCATCTCTCCACGTACCAAGCGATTTCTCACGTCATGCACGACCACCAGTAACTTAGTCGCAAATCCCAGTACATCATGGTGGCCCCCGAGTGAATAGAGAAGCGAGACTTATGAGCCTCCTCCAAAATAGTCTGTCTGACCCCACCAAACATTGGAACCCAGAGCCTACCGCAACGGGTTAATAATCCCCAGCTACCTAGCACAAACCGAGTGTTCTCACCCCTAATCCTCTCAAATTTCAAATTCTCCTGATGCATACCCTCTTCCCGAGCTTCCCTGATCAAGCTCACAAGTGGAAAATCCACTGATATCCTCATACATGTCGCTGGGATAGAATGTTTTGCTAACTTGCGGCTTAGGGCATCTGCAACCATGTTCGCTTTACCTGGGTGGTAAAGGATCTCACAGTCGTAGTCCTTGACTACATCCAACCACCTGCGCTGTCTCATGTTCAGGTTCGGCTGATCCATGATGTGTCTCAAACTCTTGTGGTATGTGTATATGGTACAACGGACCTCGTAGAGGTAATGTCTCCAAATCTTCAGAGAGAATACCACCGCTCCCAACTCCAAATCATGAGTAGGGTATCTTGTCTCGAGCAGCTTCAGCTACCGCAATGCGTAGACTATCACTCATCCTCTTGCATGAGGACCGTTCCCAGTCATGTGATGGATGCATTACAGAACACTACAAAATCCTCAACTCCCCCCGGGAAGGTCAGAAATGGAGTCTTGCAAAGTCGATGTCTGAGGGTATTAATGCATTCTGCTGCTCAGGGCCCCACCAGAAATCTAGCCCCTTCCTCGTCAGACGAGTGAGGAGTACTACAATCTTGGAGAAATCATGTATGAATCTCTGGTAGTACCCTGCCAATCCTAAAAAGCTCTTGATATCTGAGGGAGCTTTTGGAACCTCCCACTGCATAACCGCCTCAATTTTGTCCGGATCGACCAAAATCCACTCCTGGTTAACGAGGTGTATAAGGAACTGAACCTCTCGTAACCAAAACTCGCACTTTGAAAACTTGGCATATAGCCGTTATCGCCTCATGACTCCCAATAACTCCCAAAGATGCTCCTCATGCTGCTCTCGTGTCTTGGAGTACACCTAGTTATTGTCTATGAATACAATAACCGAGCAATCAAGCAACGATCTGCAAAACCGATTCATCTTCTCCATATATACTGCAGGCGCGTTGGTGAGCCCAACTGGCATCACCACAAACTCGTAATATCCATAACGAGTCCGGAATGCGGTCTTCTCCATGTCATCCTCTCTGACCCTGACCTAATGGTACCTGGACCTCAAGTTTATCTTGGTGAATCAAGATGCCCCCTGCAATGGATCAAAAGATCATCTATCCTTGGGAGTAGATTCTTCAACGTCAAAATTTTCAACTCCCGGTAGTCAATGGACATCCAGTGTGCACCATCCTTCTTCTTGACGAAGAGGATCGGTGCTCCCTACGGGGAACTGCTTGGATGGAGGAACTGCTTGCCCAACAGTTCCTGCAGCTATGATGACAAATCTTGCAGCTCTGGTGCTGCCAAATGGTACGGTGCCTTGGCAATAGGGGACACACCTGGCCCTAGGTCGATCCTAAACTCTACTTGCCTCTCCGGAGATACTCTTGGTAACTCCTTCGGGAAGACGTCAACAAACTCCCTAACCACCAGAACCTTTGAAACTGAAATATGATCTTTGACCCACATATCCACCACATACGCTAGATAACCCGCACACCCGTGTTGAATGTACTGCTCGGCAGCTGAACAAAACCCTGATCCCAATCTGGTACCCTCGCCATAGACAATCAGTTCTCTCCTACATGGGGTTCGAACCACCACTCGCTGACCCTCGCAGTCGATCATGGCACCAAAGCGACTAAGCCATTCCATACCCACGATGACACACACATCCTTCATGGGAATCTGAATCATGTCTATCAGGAAAGACACCTCAAAAATCTTTATCTCACATCCCCAATATATTGAAGAAGTAGAAACCCAATGTTCATTGGCGATAAAGACTCACAACGGACACTCTAGCTCTCTTACTGGCACACTGAACTCCCTACTAAATGTCTGAGAGACAAACGACCAACTCGTCCCCGAGTCAAATAAAACCAAGGCAGGTAAGGAGTTTACTAAAAACATACCTAATCACAGGTACAAAGAGATAAGAATAAAACATATATAATTAGTAAGATAGGGATAGAAACATACCACCAACCATGTTTAGTGTTGCCCTAGCCTCCTATATTTTTCAATAGAAGGCACGACCCTAAGCTCTCGGGGGCTCTGCTCTACGTGCCTCCCGTCAGTAATCCTCAATGTAGTCGGCGCGGGAGCCTGCACCTGTTTGGTGGCTAGTCGGGGACACTGGGCCTTCATATGGCTCACCTGCTCACATAGGTAACAAAATTTCACTCCAACAGCTGGAGTCTACTGTCTGCAATCCCCGACAAGATGGCCCTACTCGACACATTTGTGGAACCCGCTCCCTAATTGGCAAAACCCCAAATGATCCTTTCCACACTTCCCACAAGTTCGGCCATGTTGTCCCCCTAATCTGGAATCAACAGTCTTAGACCGCTTTGGTGCTGACTGTGACTGTGTCGGGGCCTACCTCTGCTCTCTCAACTGCAACTCAATCTCAAGCTCTTGCCTCCTAGCGGCCTCCTGTAACTCCAACAAGGTATCACATCGCTAGCTAGCAACAAAATGATGAATATCATTATTGAGCATGCTCAGATAATGTGTCATCTAAGCCTGCTCAGAGGAAAACTCCAGGTAGAACATCACCCTCTCCGGGAACATATAGGTGATCTCCGACACCGTCTCACCGTCCTGTCTCAACTCCAAAAATTGCTAAGCTAACAGTTCCCATTCAACCTGTGGAATGTAACGAGCGCAGAACATATCATTGAACTGCTCCCAAGTAACTATATCTCTCTGGTCATCCGAATACGACCCAGTCGTCAACCTCCACCAGTCCTTTGCCCCAACCCTCAGTAGGTTCAGGGCACATGTTACCCTTTGGTCAGTAGGACATGAACATCTGAAGAAACAACCCTACACTTCCGATAGCCACTTCATTGCTTTGATCGGATCCTGATCCCCATCGAATGTCAGTGGCTTCATGTTATCGAAGTCCTGGTACTAAAAAGCTCAGCCAATTCCTCCTCATGCTGCTATTACAACTGTTGTAGGTACTGTAGCAGCTGTCTTAGTTTGGGTTGCATATCGGTCATCAAAATACTTCATCATCGCGGTCTTAATAAACACAAACATCTTCGGTTTATGACCCCATACAATCTCGACCACCTCCTCGTGGATGATCTCCCTGACACAATCATCTGTCAATGTTGGCCTATCTTGGCTGATGATCTCGCGTGATATCGGGGCACCGTGATCACCCTGTCCCAATCCCAGTCCAGATCCAGTCACAAAATTCCTCATAACCACCATTCTGAAATTACACCAGGAAGATATCAGATAATCCGTATAAATAACAGGGAACCAACTCTCAACTAAACCCTAGGGGTTGTGACTTCTTTGATATTCACATGGGTCCTGTGCTTTCAGTAGTACGGGCCCATGCTACCTTCCACATCTACCCATATTTACCTCACGTATCATCAAAATACCCTAATAATATACATATACATGGTGATCGCTATATACTCACTCCTAGAGGAATGCTAAATATCTCATACTGGCCTACCGACCTCGCATAAGCCACCGATGAAACTTCCACCAACCCTACAACACTCGTGTATGCTAGTCATACATAACGCTGGACCCTATAGACATTAGAATAATCGGTCCTACTCTAAGCCCAGAACTAGACAAGGAACAAGAAATAAAGCTAAACCAAATATTCTCAGGCTATAAGATCTTAATTATGTGTGGTCGTGATGCATACACTAAGGAACTATAGTAATGATGTCAATGTCATATAAGGAAAACCCTAGGCTATTAGGCATCATAGGAAATTATATGATGCAGTTCTTAAAGATATATATCCTACTACTAGCATGCTGTTCTAACATATCACAATATCAAATAACCATATGGTATTTTAGGGTCTACTTACTAGCGTTGGCTGATCGTACACTCTGCATCCTCCTTTGATATTTTGAAAACCATTTGAAACTCTTTTTCTTGATTTGAGAATGGATTCACACGAGTGCTCCTCCAATTCACTCAAACCAAGGCTCTGATACCAACTTGTAACACCCAAAAAATCTTGCCTAATTTAAACCTTTTAAAACATTTCAAAACCAATGATTATTACAAGACCTGCTTTCAAAATAGTATAATGTCAGAGTATCCTAAAAATCAAAAACATAAAAATGTGACGAGTTGTACGATCACGTTTTTGCCTTCCCGCTATCATCCGAGGTACCGAAAACCAAAACTGAAGCTGTAAACCTAAAGCTTAGTGAGTTCCCCCAAAATACGCATACACACAACAATAGACATATAATCACAAATAGCATACTATGGGTCGAGCCAACCATCGAGTTTGAATACCCTAGGCCCTCAACAGTCAGGTTCGAATGCCAACATACAATGGGTCCAACCATCCTCAGGATGGAATACCCAGGACCAGAAGCATCAGGTTTGAATGCCAACATATTATGAGTCCAATCATCCCATGATGGAATACTCACGGTCCACAATAATCGGGTTGCAATGCCCAGGTCCATTGGCTTTTACACAAAGAAAATAAGCCTCAACCACCAATCAAACATGTGCACATATATTATATAATCAGATAACAGCCTATAGATATACAAACTGACTTAACAGATCATAATAGCATAATAACATCCTATCTACCAAGATACCGATCTAACAGATCATAATAGTAACCATCATCCTATCTACCAGGATACAGATCTAACAGATCATAACAGTAGAGCATCATCCTATCTACTAGGATATTGATCTAACAGATCATAATAGCGTATCATATCAGGATACCAATCCAAAAGGGTCGGCCTTGGTGCCTTCGACCCTTGAGCATAGTGAGGAAAACTCACCTCACAACTATCAAACTGTAGTGATAGAGTCAACTCTCAAATCACAACCACGAACTCCACCAGCTATATTCAGCATAGAACCGCTTCCATAAATTTCCAATTTACTAAAATATCCTAGAAGTTAAGCTGGTCAACCCGTGGTCAAATTCAAAGTCAACGGTTAAGGTCAACAGTCCTTGTTGACCAAACTAGTCGAGTGTAGTTCACTAACACGTCGAGTCCTTACAAAACTCGATAAATCGCAAAACCCTAGCTGACTCACTGAGTTTCCAGGAAAATCGCCGAGCCCATGCATGTCTAAACGTCAGGAAAACCCTAACTGACTCGTCATGTCCTACTAGTGACTCACTGAGTTCATGCAGAATCACATACGGGAAACCTACATCTGACTCGCCAAGTCAACTAAGTGACTTGTTGAGTTCATGCAGTTCATCACTGACACAGATGTTTTTAAGCCACCCCAAAGCTCCATATTGCAGACCAACCTCCTAGGGCATGGTTTCCACATAAAGTTGCAAATTTTATGTGTATGCATGGTGCTAAATGCCAAAATTATAATAAGGGAAATATTAACTCAAAAGGAAAGGCCCAAGCTTGCCAAATCTAGTAACTTTGTAGCTATAGCGACCAAGGGTAGTCCAGATCTGAAGTTACAACTTCAGATCTTGTCCCAATACTCGAAATGACTTCCAAATGAGATAAAGATGGCCCTAAACCCAAACATAAGGAGATGTAGCTAGAGATAAACCAAGATAACAACTTGTTACCTTCAAAATGAAACCAAGAGAAAGTAGAGTCAAATTCTAAAGCTCCTTTTTGCTCCAAGCTTCTTATACTTCACACCTCCATCACAAAATGCACCTAAATCACTCCTTGGACCTCACAAACACTCAAGAACAAGTTAATATCGATTAGGTTTTCTGATGGCTGCCAAGAGGGTGGTAAAGGAATGGAGGAAGGGAGTTAACGTCCTTTAAATAGGGTGCAAACCCTAAAATTTAGGGTTTCATTTTCCAGGCCCTACTTGTCGAGTCTGGGTCCTCCGACTCGTCGAGTAGATCCAATATCCCATGCGGGCTAACCCGCCTATACACGACGAGTTGAGGGCAGCCAAATCGTCGAGTAGGTCCATAAATATGTCATATAATGCATAAAACTTATACTTGGGAGTCGGGGTGTTACACATTGATTCTTATATAAGTAAGATATGGAGATTCTTTGATTCCATATTATTCTTAACCTTTCTTCCGAAAGCTCATCGACATCATTGAATGTAGTATTTTTATTCGTTTTGTCCTTTTTCCTTCTTATTCTTTTTCTTAAAAATAGCCAATAAAGGAGATCCGAAGCTCCTTTCCTCTGAAAGCTCATCGACATCACTGATGTTGATTTCGTTGATCTGAAGCTCCTTTCCTATGAGGAAACATGTACCTTCGATGACGATAGTATTGAAGTTTTGAGTTCGAGTGAAACTTTTCCCGCTAGTAATGTTTTTGTGCCTTTCGATGATAAGATGCAACCTGATTTTATTTCTTCTATTTGGGTTTGTTTTCCTGAATATCCCTTTACCTTAGGCCTTTCCAATACCTTTTTCGTCTTCATTTCTGAATCTTTTGAAAATCACCAAGATTTCATATATTTAAGCCATGCTTGCGGTTTGGAGGATCAATTATTGGATCGACAATATGGATCGCTCCATGGGTCTCAACATTAGTCAAAATGAATTAGCTTATGTTTATGAACTTTCTACCTTTGGAAAATCTTGCTTTTTGTTGAAAGTTAAAACTGACGGATTATCTCTTGTTCTAAAATCCAGCATAACGATGGTGTTTGGAAAGGAAGATACTTTTTCGTAAAACATGACTCGGTTCCTGGTGGAGATCTTTTACCTCAATACTGGGTTAGAAAGGGCAGGGTTCCTTATTTTCACATTGAGGATCCCAATATTCACACTTCTTATTTTGTTTAACTTTTTGCAGCTTTCAAATTTGACGAATTAGTTCCACCTGCTGAAGATACTGATGATAGATTAGGGACTTCATTGCTCTTCCTGAGGTTGTCATGACATTGAAGCTTGGTCATTCATGTCATCAAGAAATCTCAACTGCTATCATCCCTACGGCTACCAGTTGGGAACCTTGAGCACCTTCACATTTAGTATTTGAGAAATTATTAAAATTTCTTTGGTTTTCGTAGGATCCAAAGCCATACATGCTGGTGCTCATTTCTCCCTCTCTGATCTTGACACGGTTGTGTCAAGTGGCTAGATATTTGTGAAGAAAGGGAAAAATAACTCCTCTATTGTCTCCAAAAGGCCCACATTGATCTGACTACGAAAACTATGGGTTCCCAGAAGAGGCAAAATTCTAAAGTAATGAGTTTGTACTCGGAAAATCTTGGAGCTGAGGGTGCGCTTCAGAGTCTGGTCTCCTTTTCTCAAGATGTAGGTGTTAGCGTTGCTTTTTTTTCTTACGCTTTTCCTTTTCCTTTTTCTAATGTAACTCTTGCTCCAGATCTTCGATTGTGTCTCTATAAAATTGAGGATCCGGGTTGAGAAGGCCGAAGAAGATTTAAGAGAACAAGAAAAAAATATGGAAAGCGAATGAATTCATGAGAAAGGAAGAGGCCAAGAAAGAGAAGGAGTGTGATGCAGAGATGGAAAAGGTGATTGCCAAAGTGAAAGCTAGCATAGTCATAGTTGTTCGAGAGGCCAAGATCAGACTAGCTGAAGACGTGGCCAATATAGGATCCTGGAATCTGACTGGGTGGCGCGCAACCCTTGCTGAATTAAAGGTTGAATTTATCAAGACCGATGAGGATACTGAGGAGCAACATCTCATGGTGAATGAGTAATAGAAGAGCCCAGGTGATGATGACCAGGCTACAGTCTAGGCATGTTAAATAGGAATATTTTGCATGATTTTGTATAAAGAAATGTTTGGTTCTTATGGAACTGATGTACCACTTTCTCTGTTTATGTATGGTTGTTTTAGATTTCCTTTATGGTTGACTTATATGCATGTTATGATTGTAGATCTTCTGAGGATCCTCATGCAATAGGATTCTTGAGATCTAAATACCCTGAAACAGTTAGGAATCAACTTGGGTCTTTAAATATTTAAGATCTTAATCATTATGTAGGAAAAATTAACTTTAAAGGATAGATAAAACCTGACTATCCTTAGGCCCCGTGACCTTTAGACTTAGGAGAATTCCTTTAGTATGATAGTGGAAGATCCTTACTTTAAGATTTCATCAGGGAGGATCCTTGAATGGCCCTGACTTAGTGAACTTGGAAAGGATCCCTCCTTAGGAGTCAACTAGAAATAACTTCAACTTGGAAAACACCTAATAAAAACTCTTGTGTGATAATGTTGTAACCCTTGCATATTTTTTAGGTAACATCCCAACTTTAGACAATTCTTTGGCATCATAACTCTTAGAAAATCTCAGCGGAAAATCCTAACATGAGATAATACATCAATGTTACAATCGTTAGTAAATTACTGGGGAAATACCAATTCAAGGTAACGTGTTAATGTTACATTCTTGGTAAATTACTGGGGAAAATGTATGATAAGTTGTCAATGTTATAATCTCAGGGAATTTTTTTTGGGGGAAGATCCCAACTTGAGATAACATGTCAATGTTTTATAAACCTTATGTGTTTTATGGGGAAAATCCCAACTTGAGATAACATGTCAATGTTATTAACCTTAGATTCAAACATTAGGATCTTAACTTATGTTCATAAATAAGAGGGTTGCCAAGTCACTGCAACGTGAAATGATCCCCTTGATCCCCTTATTCATATCCCATAGTTAGATATTGTGTGTCCATGCAAGGTGTAGATACCTTAACTCGTATGAAAGAGGTAATTAGCTATTTAAACCTTAGAGGGGATTAAGTAACCTTATTCATAGGAATGATGATCGATCTCTATTCGTAATTACTATGGTATTCACGTATCGTCATTGTGAAGATCTAAGAATGTTGTAGCCATTGGGATCCTTGAATACCAAAATCCTTAGATATCAGGATCCTTAGATCTTCGAGTGTGGTGATCGTCGTGCGTCAGGATCTGTGTGTATTAGGATCCTTATGTGTTCCTACGCATATCGGACGTTAGTTTTGGTTGAGCGTTATCTTGGCTAACGGCTCTCTGATCCTTAAGTTAGTAATGGTTTTCAGGAAAGTAAATAATGATAATAATAATGAAAATAAAGTGTAAAAGGATAAAGAGTATGTGTATGTTGAGTTTGTTGGAAAATGACTAATCTCACTTACATGAAATAAACTTTAAAATGTATATCATTCCAGGATCTTGGGAAGATAGTTCAATCAAGGGTAGCTAGCCAATATGCCCCATTTCCTGCTTCAATATCTATGAGATACAATCCTTCCCATTTAGGTGCCAATTTACTTGAACTAGGATCCTTGGTATTTTGGAATGCTTTACTTAAGACTAGGTCTCCTACCTGGAATCTTCTAACTTTGATATTCTTGTTGTATGCTTTAGTGATCCTTTTTTAATGGGAAATGATGCGAATCTTGGAAATATCCGTGAGTTCATCGACAGTATCAAGATGTTGGGCTAGGATCCTATCATTGTTCTCTTGATCCAGAAATATATATCTTGCCATTGGGATCATAACTTTAGTAGGGATCAACACTTCTACTCCGAACACCAAAGAGTATGGAGTTTGGCATGTGGCTACCTTGGAAGTGGGCTATCTTCCTATAGGACAAAATGAAGCTCTTCTGCCCATCTCACTTTATTTTCATCTAACATTTTCTTCAATTTATTGACTATGATTTTATTGCTAGATTCTGCTTGACCGTTGTCTTGAGGGTGAACAGGGGTGGACATTATCATTTTGATTCCCCAACTTATGCAAAAGTCCTTAGTCCTCGTACTTATGATTGGGATCCATTGTCACATATAATTTTGGTAGGGATCCCGAACCTGGTAAGGATATTAAGTTTGATAAACAATACCACCTCCTTATCTCTTACTTAAACAAAAGCCTCAACTTTGATCCACTTTCAGATATAGTCTATAATTACTATCATGAAGACTTTTCCTCCTGGAGCCTTAGGTATTTTTCCTACTATATCCATCCCCCACTTCATGAACGACCAAGGGGAGATGATAGGATGTAAAGGTTTCACTAGTTAGTGTAGGATATTGCTATGTCTTTGATAGGTATTGCATCTTTAGGTATACGAGATGGAATATTTCTTCATTGTTGGCCAGTAGTATCCCATCCTTAACACCTTGGACCACAAGGATCTGCCCCTAGTGTGGTTACTACAATCCCCTTTATGTATGACTTTTAGGACTTCCACAACCTCATGATCTTCTAGGCATCTAAGGTATGGACCTGCCACGGATTTCCTGTATAGCCTACCTTGGATCATCACAAAATGTAAGACCCTCATTTTAAATGACTTGTCACTTTTTCTTCCTTCAGGATGTTACCATTTTGGAGCTATTCCACAATGGTTTGAATCCATAATCTCAAGGTTAAGGAAGGATCCTTGGTGCTAGGATCCTGGTGAGGGAGTTGAAAATCAGGATCTTTGATTGTAGCGATGCTGGTTGTTACCTTGTCATCGTCGGGATCGTTCAGTCTTTTGGAAGGATCCTCGATTGCTAGGATCATCATGTGGATGATCGGTATCTTGGTTTCTAGTGGGATCCTAAAGGAAGACCCTAGATTAGCTAAAACATCCACTTTAGCATTGTCTTCTCTAGGAACTTGGTTTAGACTGAATGGTTCGAACTTTGAGGATAATTTTTTGAGGATCTAGAGGTATAGTTCTAGTCTTTCTCCTTTTATTGCCTAGGATCCATTAAAATGGTTAGTTATTAATAAGGATTCGACATATACCTAAAGATCCTTGGCTAGCCGTAGTCCGATGATTAGTGTGTCGTATTCAACTTTATTATTGGTTGCATCGAACTCACAACTGACTGCCAAGGGTAGGATGTCCCCTTATGGTGACTTTAGTATGATCCCTAGGCTAGTTCCTTTTTGGTTTGATGCTCCATATGTGAATAGTGTCCATCTTCTTGGGTTTTCTTCTTACAGGAATCGTTTAGTTTCTATCTCTACTTCAGATTGTAGATCATTACTGAAGTCAGCCACAGAGTCGCTAGTGCTTAGGATTTTATCGTGGATCTTGGCTAATATTTGATGTCGTATGTGCTTAGCTTTACAGAACACTTTTCCATCCTTCTTGGCATTTATGGTTTTCTCATAACATTCTTAATAGGATAATTAGTTCTTACGTTTATAGGATATGTTTCAAAGTAGTGTCTTAATTTCATGGAAATGGTTACTAGTGCAAGTATAAGTTTTTCAAGGTGAGAGTACATGGTATCAAGATCCAAGAGACTTTTACTTACATAGTAGATGGGATGTTGTTCCCCGTTAATTTCCTTAGCTAAGACCGTGCTTATCGCGTTTGAGGATATTGAAAGGTAGAGAAGAAGTGGTTCCCCATCTAATGGTTTTACTAATATGGGTGTTGAACTTAGATATATTTTAAGTTCCTAGAAGGCATCTTCATGCTCCTTAGTCCATTCAAAACTTTTATTTTTCATTAAGATGTGATAGAAAGGTTTGCATCTTCTAGAGGATCTTGAGATGAATCTGTTTAAGGCTGCCACTCTTCCTGGTAATCTTTGAATACCCTTTATCTAGGATGGGGATCTTAGATCAATGAATTCTTTTATTTGCTCAGGACTTGCTTCAGTTCCTCTTTTGGTCACTATGTACCCAAGAAACTTGCCTAATCGCATTCCAAACCGACACTTGGCGGGGTCCAGCTTCATGTTATACTCATCCAATATGTCGAAGGATTCTTCAAGATCCTTGAGATGGTCTTCGGATTTCTTTGATTTGACCACCATATCATCAGTGTAGACTTCCATGGTGTCCCCCAGTTTCTCCTTGAATATCCTGTTGGGTAACCTTTGATATGTTGCACCTGCATTTTTAAGACCAAATGGCATGGAAGTATAACAATATATACCTATTGTGGTTATGAATGTTTTATCCTCTTGGTCATTTGGTTCCATTTGTATTTGTTGGAATCTGCTGATGCATCCATGAATGTTAGTAACTTATGACCAACTGGGGCGTCTAGCATGGAGTTTATGTGTGGTAGAGGGAAAGGATCCTGGGGACAAGCCTTGTTGAGATCCGTATAATCCACACACACTCTCCATTTTCCATTTTTCTTTTGTAATACCACCAATTAGGCTAGCCACCTTGGGAACTTCACTTCCTTGATCATTCCTATTTTAAGAAGCTTTTCTACTTCTTCTTGTATGATTTGGTTTCTCTCTGGTGCAAACTTCCTTCTCTTTTGTTGTATTGGTCTGAAAGAAGGATACATATTAAGTTTATGGGTTATTATATTTTTATGTTACCTACCATGTCCTCGTGAATCTATGCAAATGTCTTGCTTCTATTGGTTCTGGTATTGAGGATCCTATGAGAACTTTAGCATCAGGATCTTCAAGGTTCAAGGGAACTTTCTTTATATCTTGCTCTCTTGTTCTTGGTAAATCTTGCACCCCCATCATTTATTGATATGATTATCGTGGTATTGTTAAAGATTTCATTAAAGTCTTGTAGCACTCATTAGATTCTTGTTGATCACCTGTGATCTTCACTATTCCCCGTGGGATGGGCATCTTCATACATTGATGATATATCAATGGGATTGCCTTTATTTCATGGATCCAAGGTTTACCTAGTATAACATTATTAGAGGATAATGTATCTATTACACAAAATTGTTGCATAAAGTTTACCCCCTTAATGTAGATAGATAGCTTTATTTAACCGACTGTATGTTTTGTTTCGCCACTGAATTGTAACGTCCCAAAAATCCATACCAAAAATTTTCTTTAAATCGTTACTAAAACCATATTCATAAAAACATATCATAACCATAACATAATTAAGAGTAATAAATTCCAAAACATATGTTCATTATCAGAGTAAAACATCCCAGGCTGACTAATCGATGGTGTGTGCCATGTGATCACCCCGAGCTCTTCCCTCCACTACCGGAAGTACCTGAAACCAAAACTGAAAACCGTAAGCACGAAGCTTAGTGAGTTCCCCAACCTACCACATACCCTGATCAAAATACATACATCATATACTAGGCCATGCCCGCTATTTCGAGCCTCACCCGCTACCTCGGACCTCGCCCGCCACAACGGCCTCGCTGCCCCAGGCCCCGCCTAGCTTCGAGCCCCGATCGGATATAGATCTGTTTTAATTAGGCCTCGCCTATCACTGGGCCTTGCCCGCTAACATATAATTTCACATAAACATATCACTACACATAAAAACATATACTAATGGATCTTGCCCTAAGGCGTCGCGTATCTTGGGCCTCTCCCCTGACCTGCTACTGATGAGATGTGGAACACTGTCTACACTCTGCTATTGGTGAGATACGGGACCTCGCCCACACTCACCACCCTACCAGGCACATACAAGTTTCATATAGACAACAAGTATACTTCTATCATGCAAACCATTCCTTGGGCCCCCTCCCACTATCAATGGACCTTGGTCCTAAATATCATACTGGCATATAGTGCCTAGGGCTAACCCCTGGATCTTCCCACTCATACCTACATGGGTCGGCATTGTGGCCTTAGACCCATTCATGCAAAGGGAAACTCACCTGCTACTGTTGAACTTGATGTTAATCCCTCTTACCACTATCTGACAACTCTCTTTGAAATGCTGCTCCACTAGCTCCCTGAGCTTCAATATCAATATAGCACTTAGTCAAACTTTCCTCTGAAGCCAACTAAGTCCACTCTGGTCAAAGTCAAAGTCCGGATCAAAGTCAACCTTCCAGGTCAACTCTACTCGCCGAGTTCATATCTTTAGAATCCTTTCATTCGCGACTCGAGTCGCCGACTCAGCCCTTGACTCGCTGAGTCTACCGATTTCCAAGTCCTGACCTGTCCAACTCACTGAGTCCCCACTCAACTCACTGATCTGAGTCTTAACTTGAAGAGTTTGGGGTTTCGTGACTTGACTCGCCGAGTCCAAGAGCAGACTCGCCGAGTCTAAGGCAATCTTCAACAGACTCGCCGAGTTGTTCTTCCAACTCGCCGAGTCCATGCTCAAGTTCATAAAACTCGACGAGTACACCCATGTGACTCGCTGAGTGTCTTCAGATCTCAAACCATACAGTGGCTTTTCGAGGCATGTAGGGGCTCCAAATCATAGATCCACTCTTCCCAAGTCCATTCCTCACGTAAAGTTGCAAACTTTACGTGTAGCTAAGGAGATCTAGGCCTAAAAGACTCCATACTCGGGTTTAAGACACCATGCTTCACTTACACCTCCAAGACTGATACTTTATGGCTCTTTAGGCCAGAATACACTTAGATCTGAAGTTGCAACTTCAGATCTGAACCTCTAACCCGAAATGGCTCTAGAACATGGCATAAAAGCCCCAAATCTCATGACAAAAGGAAACTATGAGCAAAGGAGTGAAGGTAACGACTTCTTATCTTCAAATGCTTTAAAAAGTCACACCAACTCTGGATCTAAGGCTTCCTCTTGCACTACTATGAACTTCCTTCTCTTCCAAGCTTCAAATCACAACTTTCAAGGCTAGATCTTTGCTCGAAATGGATATGGTGGCTAGGGTTCGGTGTTCTGGACGAGAGGAGCTGTAAAGGTACCCAAAGGAGGAGAATGAGACGTTTAAATAATGCTTTATGTCCCGGATTTAGGGTTTCTCTCTTCAGACCGGACTCGCCGAGTCCATTCTTCGACTCACCGAGTCGGTCACTTACTCTTCGACCCGGATCCCGCTCGGACTCGTCGAGTTCCTCCTTAGACTCGACAAGTTTAGCCTTTGACTTAAGGTTTTCTTTCCTTTCTTGGTCTTTCTGATTTTGGGTGTTACATGAATCCTATTAATACTGAGGATCTTTTGATTATTTTAGACTCTGGGATGTTCATTCTTTTTAAAGCATCGAAGAGTACAATGTAAAGAGTGATCACTAATCCATCGTGGTGAGGATCTTGGATGCCTTGCATATATGCTTTGTCAAAGGAGATCTCCTTCTTGAGAGTTATGCAATCCTCTATGATATGACCAACGTCTTCATGGTATGCACACCATTTAGATTTATCTTTCCAAGTGGTGGATTTTTCTCCCTTCCTTGACCATCTTGCTTTGTCGCCAAAATCCTACATAGCAATTATTACACCTGAAGCATCCACATAAAAGCAATAGTCAGTAATCTAAGGAAATTATTCTTCCTATCCTTCATCTTCAAGGGCATTAAAACTATGATGACCAGGTTTGGAATATGGTTTTGACTTGTAGGATGTTTGTGTCGATGAGTCGACCTTCCTATTGGGGTGATCATATGAGCTTGGTGGGCTGCTCCTTTTTTGGATCTCCATGTCCTCTTTGAACCTTATGAATCTTAAAGCTCTGCTTTAGACCTTATCTATTCTCTTGCATGGGGTCATTACAAGGTCTTTATAGAAAGGGGAATCCTTTTTAAGCCCATTTTGTAGGCTTCAACCACAATCGCCATATCGATGTTGAGGATACTTAGTGCTTCCCTGCCAAACCTGTTCACAAAAGTCCTAAGGGATTCCTTCGGATCCTGAACCACTCAATAAATATCACTAGTAATATTTTTGAATGTTCTTCTACAAGAGAACTGATTTTTAAACAAATTAATTAAGTGAGCAAATGATGTAATAGAGTATAGAGGAAAGTTAAGGAGCCATTTTAAGGTTAATTTTGTGAGGCTCAAACCAAAACCGTTTCATAGGCAAGCTTCCTTTAAGTTTGTGGGAATGGGGATTGCTTTGGTCAAAAATCGATCAAATAGATATCAACCAAATTGCATGAGAGGTTGTGGTGTTGTATTCAAAGTGGTTAACGAAATTAGAACAAAATTGCACAAGTGGTTTATAAGGAAAGCCCTTGATCCTTGCTAGGATCTCCGACATAAAACCTTAGGAGGTGATAATGATCACCTACGTTGTATGATCTTATTGATTTAAATGTGAATTATAGAGATGATGATATAAATACGATTACAAGTGTTTGCTCAACTTAGGTATGTATTGAGATGTGTCAGGATTATTGTATATGTTGAAGATCGCTATCCAATGTAAGAATTACGCCACATTTCTATAGTTGAAAGTGTTGATTATCAGGGAGCCAAATCGAGAACTACGAACTAGATGGACATGTGTCAAGATTATTGTACCTGTTGAGATATTATAGATTTGTTAATCAAGGTATTTCTTCATTTTGGAGTAGTAGTATTCCTTGCTAAAGGACTACTTGGTTTTATACCAACGGGGGAGGAATGATTGGCAACCTGTAAGGGTTGGATCAGAAGTTTCAGATCCTAAATTTTAGATTTATGGGAGTCTTCACATGGAGTTAGGTCCTATTTGATAAATGTCTTACCAGCCCCCAAAAGATCTTTCAGGTTGAATGGGTCAGAGATATCGTTTGATTTGCACAAAATATTCCATCTTCCTAAGATTGGTCTTTCCCACAAAGCCACAAAACAAGTCTGGGTGAAAAAAAGACGTGCTGGACATTTGTGACATAACAAAACAAACACATGAAGCGCCTCCATCTTCCCATGTTTGATCAACCATCTTAGGACTTCTTGTCATCGTCGGCCAACCACCTCCCGTTAAGCAGCCCAACGCCGCCCTACAGTGACACCACTTAGCTCCGCCCCACATGTTTCATCCTCTTTTTTTTTATCCATCAGCAAGCTTTTCATCTTTTTTTAGATTCATCAACAAGCTTTTTTCGATCCATCATCGACTTTTTTTTTTCTTTCTTATTTGGTTCATGTGTTTCATCTGTCTTTTTTCCTGATTTTCAAAATTTTGAGAGAAATCAAAATCAGAACTTGTTTTTGTGAACAAGTTCTTTTTTCCTGATTTTCTTATCTTTATTTTCAGAATTTGTGAACTTCTTTTTGTGGTTATAGAAGCATACATACATGTTGTGGGTTGTTCGAACATGTCGATTTTTCTTCAAATATATTGATTATTTGATATATATATATATATATATATATATATATATATATATGTTGTTTTTTGTGTTGTTCAAACATGTTGCTTAATATGCTGATTTTTTGTTATATATATATATATATATATATATATTGTTTTTTGAAAATACATGCTAAATTTATGAACATATATGCTATTTTTTTGGTTATATATGTTGCTTTTTTAATATATTATTATTTTGTTTTAATGGTTTGGTATTTTCAAAATTTTAAACAGTTGAACAAGATTGTAGGGGCTTTGAAAAATATGCCCTCCTTTTCCCTAATCTGTGCAACCAATTATTTGAAGGGTCAACCTCTACCGGCTTTCATAATTGGGGGCCATCTTCTACTTTTCTTTCTGAGCACTGGCTGACTTTACATATTGTATTCTTTCTTTTTGACATGGTTCTTTTACTTTAAATGATGTGTTAAGATATTTAGATCCTCGGTTTGAGTCTAGAATCACAAGAGTTTTTATCCAATTCTCTCAAACCAGGGCTCTAAAAACTCTTGGTTAACAAATCTATAATATCTCAAGAGTAGAGGTGATAATATAGAATATATGAGTTGACTCACTATATTGTGTATTACATTACATACCGAATTTCATCCAAAAATTTTCATTTTCATTTATTCAATTATATAAGAGTGTAGTTACATTATGTGGAAATATATTATGAATACCGGTGTGTACAGTCGAACCTTGCCCTTCTCACAAATCAATGAAGTACCTAAAAAACATTTACAGTCTATTGGGTAAGCACAAAGCATAGCGAGTTCCCCAAAATATCATATACCACAATACATATATCAGGTGGCGCCCAATAAGCATATAGAAGGGCCCCACCCAAACTACACAATAGGCCCCGCCCTACCTACATGTAAACGGGCCCCACCCAACTACATAATGGCCCCCTCCCAATATGCATGGCGGACCCCGCCCAACATACATAAATATATTACACTTCACTTTTGGCTCTACTAATATAGGCACATAGAGACTATACTTTCTACTCTATTATCTTCGAGTACACTAACAATCAACACATATATTCTATATTATCACCTCTACTCTACTAGCTCTTATATCCTAACACACATGAATATGTAATGTAATACACAATATAGTGAGTCAACTCATGTGGACAATTACTCAGACAATTAATAGTTATCTGGGTGATTCTACTGGCGATCCAACTGGCAGGTAACGCGCATAAAAAGTATTAATTGATAATACTATAACTTATTAATCTATATGAAAATCAGGTAATGAAAGCTAGATATTTCTACTAATCCAAATGAATAGCGAGAGTTCTATCAAATAAGGATTAGCAAGGTAGGACAGCTGGGAGGCATGACCATTTCGACATATAGCTTTTATGAAATCCAACAACCAAGCCAATTTGACCATTCTAGACACCTCTCTCGTAAGTAGCTTAATCAATATTGTAATTTGAACTACTAATAAATCTTATTTATACATTCTTAACAACGACTATGAATATAAATATAAGTTACAATTAAGGTGTACTAAGTGTAGCTTAACTTAAAGAAGTTTGTAGCGAGAACCTGGATTTGTGCATACATGACTTTTATACCGAGAACTTCTATTTTCCTAGCCCTCTACCTTATAGCTTCACTGAAGTAGAGTTCTTTAGACTCCCAGAAATTCTCAAAAAGTCGTATCGATGAGGGAGTTTGAAGTGAGAAGTGAATGTGGGGTGAAATCCTATTTATAGGCGGATTTCGGGGATACGCACCACACACTTCTTTGATTTCTCTCGGCTGCCCTACTGCTACATGTTGCTTTTCCTATGGCCCATATCCCACCTTCTAGAAGCCTGTGTCACGCAAACTCATATTATTTGAATTCTGTAACTTCTTAATACCAATTCCATTTTCGACATTCTTTATGTCCATGCATAGCTATCGACGAGATCTAAAACTTTCATTTAGACTCCGTCGGCTAATTCTCACTTTATTTTTAACGTTATATTTTAACAGAATTAGACTATTAAAGTCCATATAAAAATCATAACTCTGGCATATGACATCCATTCTCGACTGCCTTTATATCGACGAAATTATATCTACGAGATCTTCAACTCTCGTTTAGATTGTTTCAGCTAACAATCAACCAATTTCTATTTCAGTTTCCATGTTGTGCATTGTTGCGCTGAAATTTCTAAAAATCATAAGTTCCTCATATGAATTCAGATTTAGGCATTATTTATATTTACTCTCTCTCTTTTACATTTACTACGACTTTCGTCAAGACTATTTACCTTAAATAGTTCCGTATCAAAAACGTCTTTTTACATAACTGGGCGTTTGTACTGTAAGAAGGAAATGGTTGTTATAACTTCCTATGTGTATCAGCTTCAAAAGTGTTTGGTGGGTGAGACAGTTGTTGTTCCATTTAAGAACATATAAATCAATGAGCAGCTTAACTATATTGAGAAGTTTATTGCCATCATTGAGAGAAAGACAAAGAATATGCACAACAAGGATATCAGGATAGCGAAAGTCCAGTGAGAGCATTGAAATGGTTCATAATAGAGTTGGGAGCCAGAGGCGGAGATGCGAGTGTATTATCTGGATTTGTTCAGTAATGACGACTTTAAGGAAGAAATCTGATTCAAGTGGGGGAGAGTCGTAACAATCAATCTCCTTTTTAATTATTTAATAGAAGCATATAGGTATAAAATACATTTCAATAAAGAAGATTAATAATAACTAATAACAAAAACAATCAAGAAATGAGTATTTGAGTGAATTGTAATAATTTTTTAGAAGAGGGACTGAAATTGTTGTCTTAGAAATCTTGTGATGCAAAGATTTTTATTTATAGGGACTAAAACTATCATCATGGAAAACTTTGGGGGCTAAACTAAAAATAAAAATTTGAGCCAATATTTTTTGACGGGAATGTGGCCTCATGATTAGCCTTTCCCTTAGTAAACATTAGTCTAACTTTAAACAGATCTTCAAAACACAGAAGCCTAAACTAGTTATATTTTGTGTGTGTGTGTGTTTAGTGTATGCAATCGAGAAAGTGTAGCCGAGAGAAAGAATTAAGATTGAGAAGAAAAGCGATGAAGATTAGTGATCGATTGTGAGGAAGAGAAGGGTTGTGTTGGTGACGTTGAGCTTGGTGCAAGTAAGTCTCTAGTTCTCTTATTTTCTTATTTTTTAGTTCAATCTAAATCATAAAAACATTACCACAACTGTCGGCTGCAATGGCCGCTACCATCGACGACCACCGGCCACCTTTTGTGGTGGTAGTACATGGTGTCCTTTTTCAATTTTGCAAGGTTTGGATCATGTGGAAACCTAAACCCGAGTTGTGTTTTCTCCTTAAGGCATTGTACTTTTCTCCCATAAAAATATTGTACTTTGAGTTGTGGTTTACACTACCAACTATATTTTTTTCACTATACATCATAGACACTATTAAGACCTCATTTTCTAGCTTTGAGGTCATTTTCCTAAGGAGTTAATGGGTTAACACCCCAAATTAACCCAAATGACAAAGTTATGATTTTATGTGTTTTTCCCTAATTTGTCCAATTTTTGTAAAAATCATAGTAAATTCATGGAAGGTCGGATTTGGGCAAGTTCAGCTCCCAAAGTTCATAAATTAAGTCTATTAACTCCATGACATTTTCCTAAACTTATTGATGAGTCTAACTAGGGTAAAAATTGTGATTTCTACTGACTACTCCAGTTTTATCTTCTATGATACACCATTTTCATAGACTTATATTGATCTTAGGGGTTGGTTTTGAAATTTATCTATAATAAAAGTTATGGTTTTGGTTTTAATATATGTTGTTTCAAAAAGTTCAAACTTGTTGCAAATTTTGGGGCGTTACAGAATTAGTCATTATAGACATTTAGGACCAAGAGATTGTTTGGTAGCTCCATGTGATTTAACGATGAATGATTCAAAGGCCTAAATGATTTAAGGTTCTATATAAATTTGGACACCATTGAAAACATGTTTTTTGGTAAGGTTGTTGAATGGATTTGTTGAATGATAAAAAAAACCATTTGCCCTTGTGCTTAAAAGTAATAATAAATACCAACAAACCAAAAATAATAATAAGAAGAAATTCATGCAAATCATATACCAAATTAAAATTGACAGCAAATCAAATCATTTTCTAAATTCCCATAACAAAATCAAACAAATTTACCATAAGGTTGAAAATTAAACAACCCAACACATATACTTTAAACTATCATATACATCAATCTTCATCATCATTGCTTAGTGTTCTAACTTACTTCAAGTTCTGTACTTTGCATTATTCTTGAAGCACATTAAAAATAGATTGCTAATCAATATTCATATTTTCCAAAATCAAATCCATGACAACAAATTTCTTTGTGTTTATTCCATGCCTTGCATAATCAAGAAAAGGAAATCAGAAAACTCATATGTGACCATCGCATTTCATTCATTAATATTCATATAATATCTTATATGAATTTTGCATCTAGTTTATAAAAACATTAATATCCATATCAATTTGCATAAAAACATTATTAAACAATATCAGTTTAATATCACCCAAATGTACAATAAAAAAATGAGCATTAAAGTTTAGAATTTAGTTGCAGCCATTTAACTCTAAAGAGGTAGAACTAACAAATAGATAAACATTCAATAGATATATTAGACTTGGCTAATTAGAATCACATATCGTAAACATACTTTGATTAGAAAGTTTATTTAGAGAAATGGATTGTTGAAGCTATTTACAAAGATTAAATACCATGCAAGTAGAAATCTCGTGACAAAATTAACTTGAAAACATAAATATTAATAATGAAAAGTCATTCGGTCAACCAAATCAATTTGAAAACAAAAGTCATGCAACAAAAAATAATTTGAAAACAGAAGTATTTATAAGAAAAAATCATTATCATTTAATCAACCTAACCAACATGAAAAATAGAAACCACCCAACAAAAATCACTGGTGGTACCTTTAACCAAAAAATTCAACGATTAATGAACAAAATTCCTACAAAATGCCACCTCTAAATCAAGATCATATTAACAAAAAAATCAAACAAAATGGTATAATTAATGAATAAATAAAACATAAAAAATGTGAAGAAGGAATATAATCAACTAACCTTTAGTAAGGATATAAAAGGAAAATATGATATCAATCTCCTTTGGTTTTGAAATATCTCAAAAAAGTTTACTAACTTCAAATTCAACTAACCATGCAACTATGCAACTAGGTGTTTGTAAGAAATCCTCAAAATCTATTCGTAATGATATCTTTCTCCTAACTTCCACCATCCAAAAGCAAATCTCATTTTTCATTGCAAAATTGAAAAACTCTTGCAAATTTGGTTTACATGGAAAAAAAAAACGATTCATGTAAATAGGAGGCACCAATGTTTTCGAGAAAGAATGATAAGGTGATGATAACCAATGTGGGACCCTATTTCAAGGTTATGGGGTATGATACTACATATCCCTTACTTTTTGTCTACCACCTCAGTGATATGTTACTCTCCTCCCTCTTCTTCCACTTCCATTTTTATATATGAAATGATGACTTCTCACTACCTCTCACTTTTAATGCAATAAGCCCTTGTATTGTACAAGTAAAAAAGCATAAACAGGGTTGGTTAGGTGTGGACTTGAAGCATATTGGCTTCATTTATGCGATGAAAGAAGTAAGGGGCAGTATTCATCCACGATCCACCTTAGCCACATTAGCCTTACCGTAGAGGCCACCGTAACTAGGGATGTTCAAAACCAGATATATGAAATTTGAGATACTTATCAGAATTCAAAATTTCGGATGTCTGTCTTTTGGATATTAGAAATTTCAAAATTGGATCATATATTGGAATTGGAAGTTCTAATTTTTTTTGAAATAAAGAAAAATTTTAAAATTAATTTAAAAATAGAGAAACTACTAAATAACATAACCCTTTAATGTCTTATACTTTGAATACACGACTATCAATATAAATTGTACTCACCATTAAATTGTCAATCTCAAAGTGTTTAATGTCTATCGTTTTTCAATAAGATGTGTATGTCATAGTATCATATATATATATATATATATATATATATATATATATATATATATATATATATATATATATATATATATATATATATAGTTCACATGTAGTATGTTTATTTAAGCTTTTGTTAAATTTAATTTAAAAAAACCTTGAAATTTCAAAAATTTTAATCAGATTTTCGACCTGCTCTTAAGATTCCAGAAAATAATCGAACTCCGAAATTACAATTCGAAATCCGGAATGTTTGTCAGTAATTCTGAAATATAAATCAGAAATATATTTTTTTATTAGAAAAAATATTTTTTCTCAATCCGTAATGATCATTCTGGATTTAATGGTTATTTTTGCCAAAAAAAAAAACACCATTTTTTATTATATTATTCGTATACATATTACGTTATAATAGTATACATATATACATATTAAATTACTCAATTTTCGTTATTTTAACATCCCTAAAAATATCACTTTCATAAGTATCTATGCAACAAAAAGCCCCATACAACAAAAAGTCTTTAATATCTATGAAACATGCAACACCTAGTTTCTGTAACACTTAGTTCCGGGATGAATTTATTTCTTTAAATTGTTGATTGTTCCTGTTGAACTTGGCAAGTTGAAGGCTTCAACTCGACGTGTTGAGTGGAACTTGGCCGTTAGAATTAATGGACCAACTCGACGAGTTAGGGTACCGTAACTCAACGAGTTGGCGGCTTGGAAGGAAACCCTAATATTTAGGGTGTTGCAGTCTATTTAAAGGACATAAGTCTCTTGTTTAGCGTCCTTACCAGCCTCCTCTGTCTAGAAAACCCTAAAAGAGTGTATCATCTTCCTTAAGAGTGTGGGAGCTTGTGGAGGGCCTTAAGAGTAGGTATTTTGTACACATTCGGAAGATCCTTGAAGTTGAAGGTGCATGGAGAGAAGACCTAGATCCAGAATCTCGCCACTCTTTTCAGTCATTTAGAGGTATAAAGTTTATAACTTGATTTTTTATTTTTTTGGACCTATTTATTGGGGTTTTATCCTAATTTTCGACTCAGGTTAAGTTGCTGAAGAAGTTGATTATTCCAGTGGTTGCCATGTTAGATCTAGCCATGTTATGGCCTCATTTGGCTTAAAGTTGCATACTTTACTAGATCTTAGGTCCCATTTATACATTGAGTCCTCTATTAACCCATTTTGAGTCCAATGGTTACTTTTAGAATGCATGGACATAAAATTGGAAACTTGACGTTATTTCTCAACCTTAAGGGACCAGATCTGCCTATTGGGACTTTGTTTTGAGAGTTTAAGGGCTTAATGGGTCAATCATTACTCTAATGAGTCTAGGGTTTGGATTTGAATAAACTTTGATGGTTTCTAAAGATAAAGTTGGAAATTTTACCCTTCTAGATATCATTTTTAAGAATATCTGAGATTTGAAGCTCCTAAGTTCGATGGAAATAGCTTAATGCTTTAAGTTATTGGATTCCTGGCTAACTCGACGAGTTCATTAGTTGAACTCGGCGAGTTGATGCGAGTTTTCCCGATTTGTGCATTTAGTGGAGAAAGTTGACGAGTTGAAGGATAACTCGACGAGTTGGGTCAACTCGGACGGTTAACTTTGACCTTTGACTTTAGTCTTTGGCCATGTTTGACTTTTAAGGCGTTTAGGGCATTTTAAGTTGTATTTAAGGAATTGTTTTTGTATAAGGTTTGAGTAGAGCTGATATTCGGAGCTAGGTCCTAGTCAGCTATCGTTCATTATTTGAGGTGAGTCTTCTTACCACACTCATGGGTCGAAGGCACCAAGGTCGGCCCATTATTGATTATGAAACGATACATATGGGAATTGTTAACTGTTGTTATTGGATTTACATGTGGACTTATGTGCAGACCATGAAAGGAGCCCATGACATTTGGCAAGGCCATGGGAGGAGCCCATGACTCAAGGATACAAGACCATGGGGGTAGCCCATGGCATTCCAATGAAGACCATGCGTGAGGTGCATTTTTTGGGGAATATCATCAATCAATAGGGTATTTTGGTGGATCCCGCCAAGATTGAGACAGTAATGCGTTGGGAAGTTCCAAAAAACGCATCCGAGATCAGGAGTTTCTTAGGATTAGCGGGGTATTATCGGAGATTCATCCAGGATTTCTATAAAATTGTTGTACCCTTGACCCGTTTGACCAAGAGTAGTATGAACTTTTGGTGGCATCCAGATCAACAGTCGGCTTTCGTGACATTGATGCAGAAATTATGCGAGGCCCTAATTCTAGCTCTACCCGAGGGATTGGATGATTTTTTAGTGTATTAAGGCGCTTCTATTTCAAGGTTAGGTGTTGTGCTGCAGAGGGGGCATGTGATCACTTATAACTTCAGGCATCTGAAGCCTCATGACGTGAATTACTCCACTCATGATTTGGAGTTAGGGTGAGTGGTGTTTGCCCTCAAGATTTGGAGGCATTATCTCTATATGGTATGATCTACCATCTTTTCCGATTACAAGAGTTTGATGGATTTGATGGATCAACAAAATTTGAATACGCGTCAGGGGTGGTGGTTAGATGTGGTGAAAGATTATGACTGTGAAATCTTGTACCAACTCGGGAAGGCCAATGTGGTAGTCGATTCTTTGAGTCGTAAGACGATAAGTTCCCCGATTTGAGATGTTTTGTAGAGGGTGAAAGTGATATCACATTTATTGGATATGATTAAGGAGGCACAGGTGGAGGGTTTAAAAAGGCAGAACTGGAAGGTCGAGCGAGTTCGGAGGCAAATTTTGTTGTTTGTTCGAGATAGTCGAGGGTTATTGACTCAGCGTGTCAGAGTTTGGGTTTCGACATTCGGAGGTGTGAGGCAAAGAATCTTGGAGGAGGCGCACAAGTCAAAATTGTCTATCCATCCGAGGGCCACTATGATGTACCGAGACCCAAGATTGAGTTATTGGTCTCCCTGCATGAAGTGGTGTTTGGCCTGTAGAAAGGTCAAGTCTAAACATCAGAGGCCTCACAGAAAGATGCAGTCGCTACCTATTCCCATGTGGAAATGGGAAGAGATCACCATGGATTTTATCACGAAGCTACCTAATACGGCTCGGGTGTGGATTTCATTTGGGTTATTCTAGACATGTTGACCAAGAGTTCGCACTTTATACCAATTTCCGAGAGTATCTCGGCCAAGAAATTAGCAAACATATATGTGTAGGAGGTAGTGGTCAGTCACGGTGTGCCGGTATCTGTGGTCTCGAACCGCGATGTTCGTTTCACCACTAGATTTTGGAGGAAGTTTCATGAGGAGTTGGGTACTCAATTGGATTTTATTACTGCTTACCACCTCCAGACTGATAGACAGAGTTTCCGTATGATCTAGACGCTTGAGGATATGCTTCGGGAAAGTGTATTGGATTTCGGGGGAAATTGATATACTTACCTCCCTCTAGCAGATCTCTCATATAACAATAGTTATCATGCCAGTATCGATCGACCCCCGTTTGAGATGTTGTATGGTTGGAGGTGTAGGACTCCAGTTTGCTGGGGGAGGTTATTTATCGAGTTATCAGAAGCACTGAGGTGGTTCTTAAGACCACCAAGTTGATTCAGCAGGTGCGTGATAGGTTGCGAGTCGCACACAACCTTTAGAAAAGTTATGCTAATCAGCGTCGTTCGGATCTCGAGTTTTAGGAGGGGGGTTTTGTTTTGTTGAAGGTATCACCATGGAAAGGTGTCATTCGGTTTCAGAAGAGGGGCAAGCGAGGGCCCCAATTCATTGGTCCGTTCAGTATTTCTGCCCGAGTTGGCAAGGTTGCTTATCAATTGGATCTATCGGATGAGATCGGTCAGATCCACAAAACCTTTCATGTGTCTCAGCTTCGAAAGTGTGTTGCTGATGAGGCCGTAGTCATTTCCTTGGATGATATTCAGGTTGATGGAAGCCTGAATTACGTGGAGAAGCCCATTGCAATTTTGGACAGAAAAACAAAATCTCTATGGAACAAAGAAGTTACGTCAGTAAAGGTATAGTGGTAGCATCGGAAGGGCTTAGAATGGACATGTAAGCCCGTGATGGAGATGATTTAGCATTAGTTGGGGTTGTTCGAGGCCACGGACTTTGAGGATGAAGTCTGATTGAATTGGGGGATATTTGTAACCTTTAGTTCTGGTATGAATTTATTTCTTTAAATAGTTGATTTTTACTATTGAACTTGACAAGTTGAAGGGTTCAACTCAACACGTGGAGTGGATTTTGGCTACGAGAAATAATGGACCAACTCCATGAGTTGGGGTGCTGTAACTCGACGAGTTGGCGGCTCGGAAGGAAACCCTAATATTTAAGGTGTTGCAACCTATTTAAAGGCCTTAAGTCTCTTGGTTAGCATCCTTACCAACCTCCCCTGTCTAGAAAACCCTAAAAGAGTGTATCATCGTCCTTAAAAGTATGTGAGCTTGTGGAGGGCCTTAAGAGTAGATATTTTGCACACTTTTGGAGGATCCTTGAAATTGAAGGTGAATATCTTGGAAAAAGACCTAGATCCAAAATCTCACCACTCTTTTTAGTCATTTGGAGGTATAAAGTTTTTGCCTTGATTTTTTTTATTGTTTTGGATCTATTTATTGGGGTTTTATCTTGATTTTTGACTCATGGTTTGGTGAGTATTCCAGTGGTTGTCATGTTAGATCTAGCCATGTTATGGCCTCATTTGGCTTAAAGTTGCAAACTTTACTGGATCTTAGGTCCCATTTATGCATTAAGTGCTATATTAAACCCATTTAGAGTCCTAGGGTTCCTTTAGCATGCAAGGACATAAAATTGGAAACTTTACGTGATTTCTCAACCTTAGGGGACCAGATCTGCGTATTGGGACTTCGTTTTAAGAGTTTAAGGGCTTAATAGGTCAAGCATCAGTCCAATGAGTCTAGGGTTTTGTTGGATTAATGTCTAAGTCCATAACTATATTTGGTATGTACTTGACCCGACCCGGCATGATCCATTTGGGTTGCACTTCACCGACACAATCTATATGGATAGTCTTTCGAGAATAGTATATTTATGATTAATATTAATATATTATAAGTTCTAATATATTAATATGGAATCATATTATTTAATTAGTATTGATCAAGAATTAATTTAGAATTAATTGAGTGATCCAAAATGAACTAATTAAATATGGAGTCTTATATATATATATATATATATATATATATATATGGAATGGGCCAAGTTCATTTAGGTTGGGCTAAGCTTTCATGGATAGTCTATGGAGTGTTTAACCCATAGATCATATGAAATGAAAGGTCATGGGTTTAACCCTAGTCTCCATACTATATAAAGATGTCATTGGTTGGTGAAATGAGCACTAATGTGGTACACTAAGAAGGGCTAGCCGATTTCACTAGAGATAACCAAGTATCCATATTCTCTAAAGTCTTCCAAGGTGTTTTGGTGATTTGTGATTCCACTTTAGGCTTCCACACTATTGGGGCTAAGCTCTTAAAGCTTGAAGACATCAAGCTACATCGAAAGGTATGTCATCTAACTAGTACTTTGTAGTATAAGAACTTTATAATATGCTAGTTAGGATTAAAGCCTTGGAAAGTTCTTATTTGCACGTATAATAGAGAAAACATAGATCCAAGGTTTATAGGGTTGCATGTAAACCATAATGCTCAAAACCCAACAGTGGTATCAGAGCCTAGGCTTGTTTTCTTGTTATACTTGCAAAACTGCTTAAAAAAATCGAAGTTGTTTGCTGTCTGATCATCTGACTCGGCGAGTTCATCAGGAGACTCGGTGAGTCCATGCATAAAATGTGATCAAATCGATCCAACTCGCCGATTTGGTTCATGCACTCGATGAGTTGGACCCCCAGACAGCATAAATTCGACTTTTTGGCTGGAATTGGACTAGGAACATTACCCTAAGATGTTTTTGGACTTATAAACTTGTTTTTGATGTGGTAATATTCATGCTAATCCAATTTCAAAGATAATTGTCAAAAGATTCATGTTTTGTATTAGTTTAAGGTTTAGACTAATTACATAAAAAGGTTTGATTTGAATTATCTTGTTCTTATGAGTTGCTTAGATTAATAGAAAAGTTGAGTGAAATAGTTGTTTTCAATCCAAATTAATCTAAGAGTTGATTCTAAAATGTGTTTTTGTAACTTGTCCTCAAGTTATATGAAAAGTCACATTTAAGTTTCATAAAACTCATAAAAGTTGGCACAGGTTACAAAAATGAAGAGTCTTGTCTCATTGAATGGTTTTACGACTCCATAACTTGTCCTCAAGTTATGGAAGTTCAAGAGTCACTTCATTAAGTAATAAAATGTGTAACCTTAATTAATTCCATAAGTTATAAAATAAAGATAAGTTAATTTTTTTATTAGTTTAAAGTCTTCCATAACTTATCCTCAAGTTATGGAACTTGAAGAGTTTTTGGATTAAAACTACTTTAAACACATAAGTTATGGAATTAATTAATTTTGAATAATTTCAAAACTTGCTCTCAAGTTTTGGAATTTGAAAAGTTTTCTCTTATGAATACTTTAATTCCAAGTTAGCCCTTAGAATTTTAAAAGTTAAAATTCAACCTTTATACTTTATAATATTATAAGTTAATAATATTTATATATATGTATAAGAGTAAAGTCAGTCTTACCGTTAGTAGGCCCCATTCACGAAGCCAGTCTGTAAGGGGGGTATAACGTTACTGCCTATAAAATGGCAGTTTAATGGGTGTCCACTCTCACCCACCGCTTCCTTGACCGGTGGAGGGTCGTTAGCCGAACGAGTTTAACATGATTATAATTATCCCTTCATTAAAAGTATTAATGATAAATACTAAGTAACTAAACTCTTAATAATACCCAATCTTAGTTACTTAGGAAAAATGTGAATAAGGTGCTAATCCATGAAATTACACTTTGCACTTTGTTTAAGTCGGTTAGTGGAGCGTGTGTGGTTAACCAGCACACTAACTCGTATTTAACAAGGTAGGCAAAGGGTAACTTAATGTTTATCATAGAATCGATGGAGTGTGTGTGGCTAACCAATACATCGATTGAGGGGTAAACACTTAAGGGTACCAAGTAATTTGCATGGTTACTTCACACCTTATTTTGTGATCCTCGGCATCCCAATCACAAAACCTAAAGGGAACACTCGAGATTGAAACATGCCATTGAACAGTTCAATGAATCTCAAAAGATCTAGGAGTTTCAAATCCAATTAAAAAACATAATCATACATTTCGTTTATCTTGGTAGAAATTGGTGAATCGTCATTCACCTACCTTCAAATATTTTATAGCTTGGATTACGGCATCCCTCTTCTAAGTTATAAAATAGTTTGTTGGGTCCTAGCCTTAATATTTCATATTGGGTGTCATATTAAGGACTTAAGATCAACTATCTTGAATATCTCCCAAAAAGATGTCTGGTCTAGACATCTATGATCTTCCCAAATCTCTTGAAACAAGCTTTCCTAAATGAAGATGATGTCCTTTGGAAATCATAATTCTTTAACCTCCTCCAAGTATTCTCCCTAACCCACAAGTTCAAGGTCACTCAAGCCCTATTGGCAAGGCAAGGTCTAGGTGTGATCATATCTTGGAGATGTAGTCACATATTGACAAGCCGGGAGAGTTGGGTGTCAAAGTTTTGAGAAAGTTGGTGGTTCAACTACTTTCTAAGTCACATAGTGAGTTCTTTTGGAACACCTATGAAACAGACTATGACAAGACCCTTACTGATCTTATCTATTTGCTAAGATCAACTTCCTAAAACTTTATGGACATTGACAATGATGACATTGGATATCTATTAAAGCTCTCTCTTCCCAGTGGAAAGGGATTGGCCATAGTCAACTCGGTTGACCAAATGGTAAAGAGAAAGGCTAAGTTTGAGATAGTCCTGTGTACCATTATCAAAGGGTTCATATCTTTATATTGCCGAAGGAAGGGTCAGTAGTTGCAAAGCTGCCAATTTACCTAAGGGTGTTAAAGTCAATTAGTTTGACTCTACTTCAGGTAAAGTCCACTATCTAACTCTGCTAAGTTTCTATTCTGAGATTCTTGATACATGATGTGACTGGGTCACATGGTGATGTTTTAAGAATAAAAGAAAAGTGAAGAAACTTAAAGAAAGAATATGTTGAATCTGATCGCGTAGATGGATTTCTATCGCATAGTTTGAAGATTGGATTCTTGAGCTACTTCTTAGGAGTTATGAGATATTGCTTAGGAATAGATAACAACAAGTTTTCATATGGATTGTAAGGATAAGTTTTTCCGTAAAGTTTTAAAATAAAAGAAAAATTTTTGATTTTATTTATTTTAAATATCCTTACAATGGTATTTGAGGAAAAATTGTTGCTTATATGATTCCATTAATAGCAAGAGTGGAAATATGAAATTGATTCTTTCATTTGTGGTAATTTTACCAAATAAGGAAAGATTCTCATCATCGAAGTTTCAATTGGACTGGAACATGGAATCATGCAAGTTGTATAGGATGATGAATGAGAACTTTCAAGTATTGGAAAATTAAGAATAATTACTTGTTCACATGGATGTGTAAGTCAAGTAATGGACTAAGGGATCGAGTACACATTCTTGTGCACTGATTAAGTCCACCACAAAAGATTGATAAGATTATTCATCATAGTTTACTAAAGCTCAGTAAATATGGTTATACTTACAAGCTTAAATGTAACTCTGAGATAGTGGAAAAGGTTCCAATGTAAGGCAGAGCGAATAAGAAGAATCAACTTAGTTAGAAAGATAAACGTTTCTCAAATCTGAAAAGATGGGAGAGTACTTTAGTATTAGTTTTGTGATCATCTTAATGATTAAGAAACCATAGAACAATTATTTCTCTAAGGGAATCTTAGTGCATTCTTATGACTAAGAAGAGGAATCTTGAAGTGTTGAAATGGTTAAGTCAAGAAGATGAGTCATACTTCATTCCAATATAAGTCTTAGAGTCATACTCCAAGATTGTAATTTGAGTGACATGTCTTAAAGAAGGTTTAAAACACTTGTCAAATGTAAGAGTAAAAGTTTCCTACTCTTGTACATTTGAAATTGGTAAGTTGTGATGTTTTGGATAAAACAAAGACCAACTAAGGCCAATTGTGTGAAGTGTTTGTCTTGATTAGAATCCGAACTATCTCTTGGATGTTTGACAAGGAAGTCATATTTGTCAAGAGTAAAGTGGGAGACTTAAAGGTATTGAAAGTCTTAAGAACTAATCAAGAAGAAAACCTGAAGTTCTTCAATAGCACACGACTTGAGGTTTATAACCTATCGTGTTGACATATTCTTTGCCCATTCCAGTTAAAGTTTGATTTGCATACGAGTTCTTAGAGTTCTCAATTGGTTTCACAACAACCTGGAAGCAATGGCAGGCCCTTGAGCTGCTAGGTGCCAAGAAATCAAGATTGAGTTCAGTCCATATAAGTTTGGATTTGTTATTATCCTTGTCTTGTGACTATGGTTTTGACAATTCTCATGGATAAGAACACATACACCAGTAAATTTAAGTGTTATAAGGTTTCTCTCCGATTCATGAAAATGATGGTGAGGAAACACTTTCACTAAGTAGATTTTAGCTAGATAGCAATTGTGATATTTGCATTCTCAAAGTCGTTAGTGGAAAGTGTGTGGTTTACCAGCACACTAACCTGGAATTGTGAGAAGCGGCAAAGGTCTAAATAATCGAGACTATGATTACGAAATCCCTTTTCATAGTTCTTAAAATTGTTCAGACACACAAGTGTGCTATCTAAGGCAAGGTGTATGATTTTGATAAAGTTTTATCAAAACAATCTAGTATCAGAAATCTGATCTTTGGTAAGAAAGTCAGCTGATTTCTGAGTACATGTCAAAGCTAGTAGGAGCATAAGTGTTATGCTAATAATCATCATGTTAGTGGGAGCATGGTAATTATGATAAAGATTGCAAGTTAGCAATGCTAATTATAGAAAAAAAGGGTTCAATTGGGAAAGAGTTGTTTTGCTATAATTAAGGGAGAGGAAATTATACTTCATCTCAAATCTAAAAGCTTAGATTGAGGTTTTAATCCTTTTTAGTCAAGGAAACATATATCAATTTCATGTTGAAATGGCTCAACATAAGGAAATTATGTATATGGGTGCATTATTTGCGTTATAAAATTCGATTATGATTACGACATCCCTTTTCATAATCTGAATTATGAGAACTTGGCAAATTGAAATGGTAATAGTATAGCAAAAGACTGGTTTAGTCTTTATGTGAGACATCATGAATCGTGTCCCATATGCTTCAGATATAGGATCGATTACATGTGCTATATTCATCCGTTCTAAAATTTTCAAAATGTTTGGGGCATTAAGAAGGGAAAAGGTCTAGAATGAGATATGACTAAAAGGATTAAACAATTGTCGAGGACGATCTAAGGTTTACCAAAAATTGGGTGCTCAAGGACAGTTGGAAGTATAGTGATAATTCTGGAAGGACCATATTAACATAATCTGTAAGGAGGCAACTCTTGTTCAGAAGTGATAGTCAAAACGGAATCTGGAAATGTTTCAAAGTTAGAATCTTTCAATTTATTTAAGATTAGGAAACATAATGCTAGAAGGATGTTTCTAAGGAGCTGATCTCCTTTGGAATGCTTTGTAATGGTTGTTTTCAAGTCTTTCTGACTTCGTGCATAATCATTACAAGAGGATCAATGCATATAAGTTTAGAATCTAACAGATTTCAGTAAATCGCATGAATTTGGAATTCTTGCATTTGTAGTAAGGATTTAGGATTATGAAGGGAGGATCATTGGAGTTATGTTCAGTTGATCTAGTTCACAAAGTGAAGATCATAGACAAATATAGAGAGCATACTTGGTGTATGGAAAAGCTATTGTTTAAGAAAAACATAGTGTACATGCTTGGAGCATGGGACAACTAGTGTTTTTAATTCAAGTATAAAGTTGATAAAACCGAAACAATGAATAATGAGTAATCAATAGGGTGATAAATAAAAGTGTTTATTTATATTCATAGTGTTTGATACCATATTTGATTCATTTATTCTTGTGTTTCACTTTGCATGTTTTGACTTCTAGAATAAACTAGGTTATTTTTCTGGAATGACTAAGTTATTCAAACCATCCACAGTCGGTCATATGTTGGAAGTAGATATGAATTAAGAGTCATGGGTTGGCTTGTAGAGGTCTAAGATGTTGGACAAAGGGCTACAACACTCATGAGTGGTCATAAGTTCTGAGTATTGGATTCAAACCGCGCTCATTGGAATCACTTCATGGATTTTATCACGAGTGATCATGAGACGATAATATCTTATATTCTTCAAACCTAGAGATATGAGTTGTTACTATGAGTTGGTTGTACATTGATTGCACGAAAACAGATTCGGTAACTCGGTGTTATAAAATATGCCTTTGTGTATTGTTTAACTTGTAGTAGAACAAGCCATATGAGTCGAAGTTTATCCATTCCTTTTACCTTCGAGATAAAAGCGATATTTGTGGGCCCCTCGATGATTTAATGATGACACATGTGAGTGCTTGGCCAAGCCAGGACTGATTTGATTTCTTCAATCAGTCAGTCGTCATGAATCGAAAATCGGGAAACAACAAATGGACAGAGAGAATGACTATAATCCATGTCTCAGTCCATATGATATCTAGAATGGAGGAATATATGATCCCTTATCTAATGGACAAGTTTGTTGACAAGATCAGAGTTGGACAACGGCTTTAAGAGCTACGATTGCCAGTTAGGTTTTGAAGTCATACTCAATAATTGTTTTAGACTTATCCAAGTGGGAGACTGTTGGATTAATGTCTAAGTCCATAACTATATTTGGTATGTACTTGACCCGACCCGACATGGTCCATTTGGGTTGCACTTCACCGACACAATTTATATGGATAGTCTTTTGAGAATAGTATATTTATGATTAATATTAATATGTTATAAGTTCTAATATATTAATATGGAATCATATTATTTAATTAGTATTGATCAAGAATTAATTTAGAATTAATTGAGTGATCAAAATGAACTAATTAAATATGGACTCTTATATATATGGAATGGGCCAAGTTCATTTAGGTTGGGCTAAGCTTTCATGGATAGTCCATGGAGTGTTTAACCCATGGATCATATGAAATGAAAGGTCATGGGTTTAACCCTAGTCTCCATACTATATAAAGATGTCATTGGTTGGTGAAATGAGCACTAGTGTGGTAGACTAAGAAAGGATAGCCGATTTCACTAGAGAGAATAAAGTATCCATATTCTCTAAAGTCTTCCAAGGTATTTTGGTAATTTGTGATTCCACTTGAGGCTTCCACACTATTGGGGCTAACCTCTTAAAGCTTGATGTCACACCCCAAAACCAATAACGGCGGAATACATTTCGGGGTGGATGACGTAGTGTACAGTATCATCAAAATTGTATAATAGTAAAAGCAAGAAACATACAACCATTTCATTTACATAGCAAGTGTATTTACAAGTGTGTTTTGTAATGTTTGACAAACACCAAAAGTAAACAAAAATAAGAGATGGGTCTTGCATGCTCCATCTTCTCCCAAAAATGCTGCAGTTGTACCTGTCTATCTTTGACCTGAAGATACAAGTTATTTTGAAAAGAATATCAGCATAAAGCTGGTGAGTTCATAAGAGTTTAGTGTGAGTTCTTGTATAAAAAGCATTAGAATCATTAGTATGAAAACTGAAGTTTGTAATCATAAGTAGTGGTAAAACCTAGAAAATCCAATATTTTCCAGAACCGTATAGTAAATGAAAATCTTTAAGAATTATGGTGTTTCTATCTTTGAAATCCATTTATCGTAGAAGTATAATAGTGACTCACCAATAAGTAAAGCAATATAGTGAGTTATTCTTGGAGTACATAATAGTGGTGCAGCATCCTTTAGTATTAGATACTTATTTACTTCGGGATATTAACTTCATCTTTCTTTTAGTATTTTAGTTTGGTTATAGTGTCTTTCTTGTATGTTACCAATAGTGTGAGTAATAGCGGGCCCTCATGACCTTCCCAGTCATGCATAGTGTAGTAGAGTAAAGGCATCCCTGGACCTGAGCGGCTCGGACTGGAGTTATCAGTCGATATGTTATAGCGTCTGCCCCGTATAGATCTATACATATAGTGTCGTCTTCGTATCGGAAAACTCCGGGCGTAGTGTGTAGCGAATAGAGTATCTCGTAGTGGATTAATGAATTATCTCATGATTAGCACATTCTCTTGTATTATAGTGGAGTAGTCTTATGTATAACTTGTATTGTATTCTCTTATTAGTGTATAGCTTCATAATAGAGAGAATTATAGTAGTGTAGAGTAGTAGTTAAAACAAGGGATAGATACCTTAACTATACCTATTATAGTTAAATTAGTGTGTGTGGTTCTAGTCAGATTAGTGATTTAGGCATCTAATGAAATAAGAAGTACTCGTAATCCGTACTAATATACGAGATATATAACTAAGAAATCAACGACAGTCTGACGGATAACCACTACCCTAAGCCCACAATCAAACAAGAACAGGAAATAAGGCGAGCTATCGGTCCTAAGTCCTTCAAGTCTTACTTATATAAATATATCAGTGTGGTTACGTTTTTTATAAGGAGTTTTATTAAACAAAAGTGTTGTATAAAAGTAACATTTAAAGCTTGTTTGTCAATTCGAAATAGTTTTGAAAACAGATGATTGATTTATAAGGCATAGTCATAAATCACATGTGATTTGAACTACAGGCAGTGAATCACATGTGATTAGTTCTGTAATATGAAAAATTGTCTTGTATAACTTTTCATAAACATGATAATAAACTTGTATCTTCCCCCTAAAACATATAAAACATTTGAAAGGTTCATTAAAGGGGTATGAACTCACCTGAATTCGTGTAAATCGGGTGAATCGGGTAAATCGGGTAAAAGTGTCGGTTGAGCGTTTTGTTCCAAATAATGACTTGTACACCTTTAGGACCCTAATGTCATATGAAAAAATGTGTTTTACAATAAATTAATCATTTTATGCTTTTCGTTTAAGTATTGAGGCATTTAAGCATCAATTCAGGGTTTTAGGGCCTAGAAGGGGTTCCCGGGAGTGGTTTAAGGCTAAGGAGGATTTACGGGAGGGTCCATGAGCTCACTCCCTTGGAGTTTACGGCCCAAAGGCCACTCCTTGGGAGTTTACGGCGGTAAGTCCCCTAGGCTTGGCCGTAAGCTCATGTGGTCTTCCAAATTGCATGTTTAAGGCCTTATTTCACTTCCTTACTTTAATGGTATGTGTCTTGGACCAATATGGAGGGATTAAACTATCATTTTGTGACATTTTGGGGAGTTTACGGCCAAGACTTGTTCTTGGTCCGTAAACTCCATTTAATCCTTCAAGATGGATGTTTAAATGGTACAACATGTTCTCATTCACCTTAGGTAATTTCTAGAAGGCCTTACAGTGAGTTTTGGGACAATTTGGCATGAAATTTGGGGAGTTTACGGCCCAAGAATATCCTTGGCCGTAAACTCTTCTTTTGGCCTCAAAATGGGAAGTTTAATGGTACAACACACACCCAAGGGCCTTAGCTAAATTCCTTACATGCATTAGAGGAGTTTTGGGACTTGTTTGACACAAAAACATGGGTGTTTACGGCCCAAGCTTAGACTTGGTAGTAAACTCCTCTTTTTGTCCTCAAGTGATGTTGTTTGATGCATTTAAACCTTCCTTAGTGTCAAGTCTAAATTACCAAACACCCTAGATGAGTTTTTGGGACTTTAAACAAGGGTTTTTGGGGTGTTTGAGGTGTTTACGGCCTAAGCACAAGCTTGGGCCATAAACTCCTTTTTAAGCTTCAATTTATTGTGTTTTAGTGTCCAAAGTCTCCTAGGTTTATACCTTAATTAGTCCATAAGCTTAAAGGAAGGAAAAATGAGGTTTTTGGCATGTTTTTAGGGGTTTATGGCCTAAGGGGCTTCTTAGGCCGTAAACTCCTTTTTGTTCCTTGTTTTCTATGATTTTGGACTCTAAATACAGTAATGTATGTTTAGATTAAGATAGGGAATGAGTCCTTACGTTTGGAAGTCGGAAATTCGCGGATTTGGGGTCGATTTCAGGTCTAGAGAGAGAAAGTAGTGACAGAGAGGTGAGGGAGTGGTAAAAGTGTTCAATTGTTGTGTTCATTTGTTTTTATATGTCTCGGGTATTACACCCGATACACGGCTACCCAATGCTAAAGTTTAACGGAGTTAAAACTTTTTACCCGGGTGAAGTGGTTGAAAAGTAGTATAACTCTATTTAGTTAAATGGGGTTAACATTTACAAGTTATAATTACTTACGATAATACCGGAACATATAAATAACTAGATATTTGTTTATTGATGACTCCAAACATTACCAAGAAATTACATATAGTGACGCATTCCGTTAGTGAAAATAGGGTTTGTAACGGCAATATATTTGGGGTTGTCACACTTGAAGACATCAAGATACATCAAAAGGTATGTAATCTAACTAGTACTTTGTAGTATAAGAACTTCATAATATGCTAGTTAGGATTAAAGCCTTGGAAAGTTCTTATTTGCATGTATAATAGAGAAAACATAGATCCAAGGTTTTTAGGGTTGCATGTACACCATAGGAGTGTTAGAATGCTCAAAACCCAACAGGTTTGGGTCTAACTTAACTTGGATGGTTCCTGAGGATAAAGTTGGAAACTTTACCCTTTTAGACATCATTTTGAAGGAGATCTGAGATTTGAAACTCCTACATTTGAAAAAAACAGCTTAATGCATTTGGATTCCTGGCTAACTCGACGAGTTGACTAGGTGAACTCAGCAAGTTGATGTGATTTTCCCGATTTGTACATTTAGTGGAGAAACTCAACGAGTTGAAGGACAACTTGGCGAGTTGGGTCAACTCGGACCGTTGACTTTGACCTTTAACTTTAGTCTTTAACCAAGTTTGACTTTTAAGGGGTTTAGGGAATTTTGAGTTGTATTTAAATAATTTTTTCTATTTAGGGATTGAGTAGAGCTGATTTGCGGTGAGTCTTCTCACCACACCCATGTGTCTTCTCACAACACCCATGTGTCGATGGCACCTTGTAAGCTATAGTTTAGTATTTGAGGTGAATCTTCTCACCACACCCATGTGTCGAAGGCACCAAGGCCGACCCATTATTGATTATGAAATTATACGTATGGGAATATGTAATTGTTGTTATTGGAATTATATGTGGACTTATGTGCAGACCATAGGAGGAGCCCATGGTATTTAGCAAGACTATGGGAGGAGCCCATGGCTCAAGGATACAAGACCATGGGGGTGGCCCACGATATTCCAATGAAGACCCTGGAGGGAGTCCATTGCAAAGTTATGTGTATATATGTGTGCATGGTATTATGTGATTATATGATTCATGTGTTTTGGGAAACTCACTAAGCTTGTGCTTACAGTTTTATTGAATGTTTTAGATACTTCTATGTGTTAGTACCTGAAGTGAACCTATAGCAATCACACAACCAAGTTCCAAGGTAAGCCATAGTTCCGAAGTAGAAGATGTTTCGGAGTCAGTTTGTGATTAGAAGTAGAGTTGGCGTCAAGAACAAAAGCTTATGGTGCGAAGTGAAAGAAATCCGAAATGAAGAAGATGTTCAAAAATGACGTATCCGTCTGTACTAATTTATCTTGTCATTTTGTTTGTTGTAACTAGTCATAGAACTTAGTCTCTTTTGTCAACTTGGATAATCAGAGTGTCACAAAGAACTCTTTGATCCAGTCCTATGTATGTTTAGGAGTTTGTATGATGTAACCTTTTCACCTATTTATGGTGCGTTTAATGATAAGAATACCAAACAGATTGTTGTTCCAAAGATATTATTGCTTGAAGTTATTTCTCTTAAAACTTTTTTCTAAATCAATTGTTAAAAACATTTTTCTTGCTCATTTATTGTCCTTACTCTGATCATATCTTCATTCTTCATTTATGGCTTGAGCACTTTGTTTAATCTCTTAATTTAGACTTGAATGGTTTACCAGACCTAATTGGAACCTTCATTTAGTAGCAGACATTGATCTTAAGCATTAATTCAAGATTTGAGTTTTCGAACCTTTTCCCTATGAAATTAGATCCTTAGTCATCATAATTGGTATCAGAGCTTGAGTGGTTGTCCTTTGAATCCAAAAGATCAAATAGTAGTTGATTTAAAAATACCTTGGTATTTCAATCATTTCTGTGCTCTGGATAAAATTTCTTCCATTTAACACTTTAGCTTGAGATATTTTAACTTCAATGACTGCTTCTAATACTCAAAAAATGTATTCAATGCAAATATCAAATAGTGTGAGTTGCGCTACTCAAAAAATGTATTCAATGCAAATAGCAAATAGTGTTAGGATGGACTCTTGAGAAAAGGTTATATATGATTTATTAATATATTATAACTTCTAATATATTAACATGAAATCATATGGTTTAATTACTATTGATCAAGAATTAATTTGGAATTAATTTGGTTATCAAAAGAGACTAATTAAATCTATGGGTACTAATTGTGATAATTAGTTATATTTATATGTGTTGGGCTTATGATCCATGTTGGACCAAGTTTATATATGGATACCTAAAGAGTTGGGCCACATGAACCTTGGATCATAACATCCATGGGAATGGATTTGGGTTAAACGCATGACCCTTGAAATCCAATATATAAATACATTCTCCATGACCTAAAAATGCCTACATGAAGTTCTTCGAGAATTATGGAGGTTTTCGGGTGCATGGAATTCTCTCTCAAGAGTCACCTTTGTTCTATGTGAGCTGTGATTCCATTTTAGGTGCAACACTTGGGGCACTAAGTTCTTAAAGGCCAAAGTCTTTCTAGCAACATCAAATTCATCAAGACTTCAAGCAACATAAAATGTATGTTACCCTAACTAGTGTCTTGTAGAGTATATGACAATTACATACTAGTTATAGGCTTAATACCGTGGAAACACCTTTTCATGTATAATTAGTGAAAACATAGATCCAAGATATTTAGGGTTGTATGTGCACTGTAGGATGTTGTAGTATACAAAACCCAACAGTGGTATTAGAGCAATGGGTTGTTTTCAAATTATACTTGATGCTACTTGCTGAAAATTGCATGAAAAATCGAAGTATTTGCTGTCTGCACACTGAACTCGACGAGTCCGTTGAGGGACTCGATGAGTCCATGTGTAAACTCATCCAACTTGTTGATTTGGTTCAGGCACTTGGCGAGTTGGAGCCCCTGACAATATATATTCGAGTTTTGTTGGCCTATTTTGGATTAGAATCATTACCACAAAGTGTTTTTGTTCATAAAATTTGATTTTGTTATTATGGTCATTTTGATTCTCTTTCAATTATTAGATAATTGTCATAATTTCAAGTGTTGTATTAGTTTATACGAATACGCTAATTTCTTGCAGACTGATGATATGAATTATCTTGTTCTTATGAGTTAGTTTAGATTAATAGAAAAATTATGTGATAATTGTTTTTGATCCAAATTGATCTAAAAGTTGTTCATAATATTTGTTTTTGTAACTTGCACTCAAGTTATATGAATAGTCTCATTTATGAATTTTAAAACTCATAAAATTTCCATAAGTTATGAAAATGAAGAGTCTCATTTTTTAAATGATTTTAAAGTATTCCATAACTTGTCCTTAAGTTATGAAAATGAAGAGTCTAACTAAACTATTTTATACTCATAAGTTATGGAAATCAAAAGTTTTTGAATTGTTTAAAACTTTCCCTCAAGTTTTGGAATTTGTAATGTTACACCCCCCCTATATACTTTAATTCCAACCCTAGAATTTTAAATGTTTAAAATTCAACCCTTATACCATTATAATATTATATGTTTAATATATATATATATATATATATATATATATATATATATATATATGTATGTATGTATGTATGTATGTATGTATAAGAGTAAGTCAGTCTTACCGTTAGTAGGCATCATTCACGAAGCCGATCAATAAGGGGGTATAAGGCTATTGCCTATAGAATGACAGTTTAATGGGTGTCCACTCTCACCCACCACTTCCTTAACTGGTGGAGGATTGTTAGCCGAACGGGTTTGACAGGAATCTAATTCTCCCTTCATTAAAAGTATAATGATAAATATAAAGTAACTAAACTTTATCAAATTCCCAATCTTAGTTACTTTAGGAAAATATGAATTTGGTGCTAACCAATGAAATTACACTTTGTACCTTACCTAGTCGTTGGTGGAGCGTGTATGGGTAACCGACACACTAACATGGACTAGTAAGAGTGGCAAAGGGTGACTTAATGTTTATTATAGATCGGTGGAGCGTGTGTAGGTAACCGACACATTGATTAGGTGATAAAGATTAAGGGTACCAAGTTAATTTGCATGGTTATTCACACCTTGTTTGTGATCCTCAGCATCCTAGTCACAAACTTAAGAGGGAACAATCGAGAATTAAACATGCCATTGAAAATTTCAATGAATCTCAAAAGATCTAGGAGTTTTAATCCAATTAAAACCTAATACCTATTTCGTTTTTCATAGTGGAAATTGGTGAATCGTCATTCACCTACCTTCAAATATTTTATAGCTTGGATTACAATATCCCTCTTCCAAGTTATAAAATATTGTGTTGGGTGTTATATTAAGGATTTAAATCAACTAACTTGAATTTCTCCCATTATAGATGTCTAGTTCAGACAACTATGATCTTCCCAAATCTCTATGAACACGCTTTCCTAATGAAGATGATGTCATGCGATTGGATTATGGAAATCATACTTCTCTTCCTCTACATCCTCCAAATATTCTCCCTAACCCACAAGTTCTTGAAAATTTCAAGGTCACTCAATCCCTATTGGTAAACAAAGTCTATATGTGCTTACATCTTGGAGATAAATTTACATATTGATAGGCTAGGAGAGTTGGGTATCCAAGTCTCAAGGAAGTTGGTTGTTGGCTAGGTTCTTTAGTCATTCCTTGATGACAGATCACAACATGACCCTTATTGATCATACCTATTTGCTTGTTGCTTCTGAATCAGCAATGATTTGGAGCATTGGTCAATCAAATTTTATTGGAAGATTTACTTCCCAAACTTCCATGGACATTGATAATCGTGAAATTAGTAATCTAGAAAAGTTTTCTCTTCCCAAAGGAAAGGGATCGGCCATGGTCAAGTCGTTTGACCCAATGGTAAAGAGAAAGGCTAAGTACGAGATGATCTCGAACACCATTCCCAAAAGTACATATCTTTATTTTTCCAAAAGAAGGAGCATTGGTTGCGAAGCTGTCCAATTTACCTAAAAGTTCACTAGGATAGTAAAAGTCAATGAATTTGACTATGCTTCAAGTAAAGTCCAATATCTAACTCTATTAAGTTCCTATTTGGAGATTCATGATGTGACCAGGTCACATTTTGACGTTTTGTAGAATCGAAGAGATGAAGCTTAAAAAAAGGAGTAAGTTGATTCTGATCGCGAGGAGATGGATTTCGATCGCATGATTCGAAGATAAGAATTTTGAGCTACTGCTTAAGAGTTATGATAGATTGCTTAGGAATAGATAACAACATAGTTTTCATATGTAAGGATAAGTTTTTTCCGCAAGTTTTAAACAAAAGAAAAGTTTTGATTTTATTTATTTTAAATTTCCTTACAATGACATCTGTGAAAAAATGTTGTTTATATGATTCCATTGATAGCAACATTGGAAAATGGATTTGATTATTTCGTTTGTGGTAGTGTCATACTTTACCAAATAAGGAAAGATTCTCATCAACCAAGTTTCAGTTGGATAGAAACTTGGGATCATGCAACTTGTATTGTGTGATGAATGAGAATTTTCATCTTTAGGAAATTAAGACTAATTCGTTGTTCACATGTATATACGAGTCAAGTGAAGCACTAGCAGATCGGGTACACTTGGTTGTGTGCTGATCAAGACCACCACAAAGAACGATAAGGCTATTCGTCATGACTTACTAAAGTTTAGTAAATATGGTTGTGCTTACAAGTTTACGTATAATTCTGAAACATTGGAAAAGTTTTAATGTATGGCAGGATGAATGAGACGAATCAAATTAGGCAGAAAGATAAAAATTTCTCAAATCTCAAAAGATGGGAGAGTACTTTTTATTGTGCTTTATGATTATCTTAGTAATTATGAAACCATATCAGAATTGATCCTCTAAGGACATCTTAGTGCATTCGTATTACTAAGAAGAGGAATCGCGAATTGTTGAAATGGTTAAATCAAAAGATGAATCATACTTCGTTCCAAAACTGAGTCTTAGAGTAATACTCCAAGATTGTAACTTGAGTGACATAATCTTAAGAAGGTTTATAACACTTGTCAAATGTAGAGTAAAAAATTTTCCTTACTCTTATACGTTTGAAATTGGTAAGTTGTGATGTTTCGGATAAAACAAAGACCAACTTAGGCCAATTGTGTGAAGTGTTTGTCTAGATAAGAATCCACACTGACTCTTGAATATTTGTTGTCAAGTAATGGTATTTGAAAAATAGAATCTTATATGTCAAGAGGTTAGTGGGAGTCTTAAAGATCCAAAAAGAGTTTCAAGAACTAATCAAGAATAAAACCTGTTGTTTATCACTAGCACACAACTTGAGGTTAGTAGCCTATCGTGTTGACATATTCTTGTTTCTATTCCCATTCCAGTTAAAGTTGACTATGCAAGTGAGTTCTATGAGTTCTTAGTTGTTTGCATAACTACTTGAAAGCAATGGTAGGCCCTTGTGCTACCAGGTGGCAAGAAGTTAAGATTGAACACGTTCAGTCCATATGAGTTTGGATTTGCTAATTTCCTCCTCTTGTGGCTATGTTTTTTACAAATTCACATGGATAGAAACACATACACCATAAAATCTAAGTGTCATAAGGTTTCACTCCAATTCATGAAAATGATGGTGAGGAAACGCTTTCACTAAGTAAATTGTATGTATATATCATTGTGATATTTGCATTCTCAAAGTGGTTAGTGGAGCGTGTGTGGTTAACCGGCACACTAACATTGACTTGTGAGAAATGGAAAAGGTCTAAACAATTGAGACTATGATTAAGAAATTTCTAAAAATTGTTTAGACACACATGTGAGCTATCTAAGGAAAGGTGTATGATTTTGATAAAATCTTATCAAAGCAACTCGTATCAGAAATCTGAACTTTGGTAAGAAAATCAATAAGGTATTGATTTCTAAAAATCCAGCTGATTGCTGAGTACATGTCAAAGCTAGTGGGAGTATAAATTTTATGGTAGTAATTATTATGCTGGTGGGAGCATAATTAATTATGATAAGTGTTGCAAGTTAGCAATGTTAGTCATAGAAAACAAAAAGTTTCAATTGGTAAAAGTTGTTTTGCTATAATTAAGGGAGAGGAAATTATACTTCATTTCAATTCTAAAAGCTTAGATTGAGATTTTAATCATCTTTAGTCAATGATATATATATATATATATATATATATATATATATATATATATATATATATATATATATATACATATATGAATTTTATGTTGGAATGGTTCAACATAAGGAAATTCTATATATATCAAAATTCGATTATGATTACGACATCCCTCTTCGTAGTCGAATTATGACAACATGGAAAATAAAAAATATTGTAGTAAAAGACTGGTCTAGGATCATGTCTTTATGTGAGACATCATGAATCATTACCTATATGCTTCGAATATAGCATCGATTACATGTGCTATAACATTTATCCTTTCTAAATTTTCCAAATCCCTAGGGAATTATGAGGGGAAAATGTCTAGAATTAGATATGACTAAAATGATTAACCAATTGTCGAGGACAACCTGAGGTTTACCAAAGATTGGTTGCTCATGGACAGTTGGAAGTATATGGTAAATTTTTGGAAAGGACCATATTGACATATTTTGAAAGGAGGCAACTCTTGTTCAAAAGTGATGGTAAAAATAGGTGTTTGGATATGTTTCCATAGGTGGAAGTTATCCATTAAATCTGTGTAAGATTAGAAAACATAATGTAAGAAGGATGTTCAAAGGAATGTACTTTAAATTTGAGACTTCGTTTTCCATGGAATTGCTCTCCATTGGAATACTCTATAATGTCTGTTGACAAGTCTTTGTGACTTTGTGCATTATCATTACAAGAGGATCAATGCATATAGGTTTAGAATATAACAGATTTTAGTAAATAGTAGGAATTTGGAATTCTTACATTCACGATAAGGATTTGGGAATGTGAATTGAGAATCATTGGAATTATGTTCAGTTGATCTATTCCACAAAGTAATGATCATAGACAAACATAGTGTGCATACTTGGAGTATGGCATAGCTATTGTTCAGATAAACATCGTGTGCATGCATAGAGAATGGGACAACTATTGTTTTGATTCAAGTATAAAGTGTACAATGAATAATGAGTAATGAATATGGTGTTTAAATAAAAGGCATTTTATTTACTATCAAATGTGCTTGGGGACATATAGGATTAGTATTATTCTTGTGTTTCACTTTGCATGTTTTTACCGTCTGAATAACTAGGTTATTCAAACTCTGCACATGTAATCATACTTTGGAAGTAGGTGTGAATCAAGACTATCATGAATTGGGTTTGTAGATGTGTAAAGTGTTTAGACATAGCAAAAGTTATTGAAACATTCATGAGTGCTCCTGGAATGAGATTCAAGTATTGGACTAAACCCTTGCTAATTTGAATCACTTCATGGATTTTATCATGAGTGATCATGAGACGATAATATCTTATATTCTTCAAACGGAGACGTATGAGTTGTAGTTGCGTGTTGGTTGCACATTGACATATGTAAATGCAACCAATAACTTGGTTGTTATAAAACATATCGTTGTGTGTAATTTGATGAGTAAGTACAAGCGAACATTTGGGTCGAAGTTTATCTATTCCTTTTACCCTTGGAGGGATAAAAGCGATATCTTTGGGCCCCTCGATCATTTGGTGATGACAACCCTAAGTACTCTACCGGGCCTGGACTGATTTGATTTGTTTAATTAGTCAGTCATCATAAATCAGAAATCGATAAACAACAAATGGAAAGGGAGAATGATTACAATCCATGTCTCAGTCCTTATGATATCTAAAATGGAGGAATATATGATCCCTTATTGAATGGACATATCATTGACTAGGTCAGAGTTAGACAATGGCTTTTAAGAGCTACGATTGCTAGTCAGGATCTTGGAGTCTTATTTGCAATAATAGTTCTAGACTTATCCAAGTGGGAGACTATTGGATTAGATGTCTAAGCCCAGAACTATTATTGGTATGTACTTGACCGGAGAGTAGCATGGTCCATTTGGGTTGCACAACACCAGGATAATTTGTTAGGATGGACTCTTGAGAAAAGGTTTTATATGATTTATTAATATATTAGTTCTAATATATTAATATGAAATCATATGTTTTAACTAGTATTGATCAAGAATTAATTTAGAATTAATATAGTGATCAAAAGAGACTAATTAAATCTATGGGGAATAATTGTGGTAATTAGTTATATTTATATGTGTTGGGCTTATGATCCATGTTAGACCAAGTTTATGTATGGATACCTAATGAGTTGGGCCACATGAACCATGGATCATAACACTCATGGGTATGGATTTGGGTTATATCTATGACCCTTGAAGTTCAACATATGAATACATTCTCCATGACCTAAAAACGCATACATGAAGTTCTTAGAGAATTATGGAGGTTTTTGGGTGCACGAAATTCTATTTCAAGAGTAACCTTTGTTCTAGGTGAGTTGTGATTCCATTTGATGTGAAACACTTGGGGCACTAAGTTATTAAAGTCCAAAGTATTTCTAGCAACATCAAATTCATCAAGACTTCAAGCCACATAAAAGGTATGTTACCCTAACTAGTATCTTGTAGAGTATATGACAATTGCATGCTAGTTATAGGATTAATACCTTGGAAACACCTTTGCATGTATAATTAGTGAAAACATAGATCCAAGGTATTTAAGGTTGTATGTGCACCATAGGATGTTGTAGTAAACAAAACCCAACACATAGAACATGAAGGATAAGCGTCTAACTTCGGTTGTTAATGAGTTCGACACCTTGACTACAACACCTGGTGAACTGTTGCCTCAGCCTCAACAGATACCAAATCGCCGTCGAGAACATGACAGCTCATGGGATAGTCCGAAACCTACTTGAGTACAACCTCAACTTCATCAATAGCCTCAGAAAGGGGTAAGGAAATGTGAAATCATGTCTTCAGAGTAATGGAACTCTGAAAAACATGAAGCTCTACAAACTTTTCGATGAGCTTCAAGGTCATGAATCAAATGTTGCATAACCCCTACATGAACTCACTGGAGGCCCTCTAGCTCTAGTCAGTTCCTACAATCCACAAACTCTGAACCATGTTGTACCAGACCCTCTCACTGATGTTGTTCCATATAACCCTCCTGTTCAACCCTCACTTCCAACCATATCTGCTCCCACCAACAACTACCAATCAACTGGTGACCTTATTTCTGAAGATATGGACTCCGAATTCCATTTCCAACAGTAGTTTGACTTACTTTCCATGAAATACAACTGACCTTTCAACAAGCCATACAACAATCGTTTCCAAGCTTCTCACCAAAACATCCGTTTTCAGGCACATCACCAAAATAATCCTTAAACCCAATCGTTCAACAAACCTTTAGAAAATCCTCCTTCCTACAAACCCAACCTTCCCTCATCAACTCTTACTTCAAAATCTTCACAGACTCCTAAGTCCGAAAAAACCCAAGATTATATGTCATAAATGTGAACATGCAAACCAGTTTGCAAAAGATTGCTTAGCTGAAGTCCCACGGAAACCCAAGGTCAAGGGCTCTGCTTACAATGCACGACGAGTTCAAGAAATGGCAGAAAATGAAAAGGATTTTGTCACCATTGTATAAAGGGATGGAGAAGGGTATTGGTCATCTGGAGATGATAATAACATAACCAGTGGCAGGAACATGTGTCTTATGGATCGATAAGAAATAGAATGTGATGAAGTCGATGATTCCTCAATCTCATGTGATTCTGAACCCCAAATGATTTCCAAATCAAAACTAGTTCCAATTAAGCATGTGTTCAACAACCCTTCAGCAAGACAAACTTCTAAATCCTCACTTCATTCCAAAAGGAAACCCATTTTTAATAGGAAATATGTTGTTGCTCCTAAGGTAGAAGCACGGAATTCTCAAAAAAAGGAAGTTAGATTGAGACAAAATTCTAGATTTCTTGAAAATTCCAAAAAGAGTGTATCTCAAACTGTCTATTCACCAACTAAAAGTCACCACACCTTCGCAACCACTACGATTATAAAAAGACCATCCAACCCTCCTAATCTAGTAGAACAAAAGAATGTGGATAGTCATACCTCGAAAAAGTTCATTACAGATACTTAATTCACTCGCACCAACTCTCCTCGGACTGTTTCATCTATTTTTATAGCAAAAGTCGATGGTACAATTTTTAAAGCTGGATTACTTTCAAAATCAAGTGCACCATCGAACAAAGAAAGAATTTCCAAGAAACAGTTTTCACAAAAATCTTCAAAACAAAAAAAAATAGAAAAGAAAAAATCTCATTGATGAAATTGTGACTCCGGAAGGCACCACTGCTCCGGAAGTTCCTTGTCTAAGAAAAGTTGTTCTGAACCCTCATTTTATTAAGTATGATTATTAGATACATAAAATAACCATGGCTTTCTGTTTGTTTCCTAAGGAATCTTGAAACAAACCTTCCAAAACATCTATTGCTCAATAACCACAAAAGAAATCTAAGACTCGTGTTTTTGTCCGAAAACCTAACTTGGAGCATAAAAACTCCACAACCCATGAATTTTGTAGTGACTCTGTGCTTCAGAGAAAGAAACAATATGGTATATTGATAGTGCTTGCTCCATGCACATGACGGGGCAGACGATCTTTCTACGATATCTCAAACTTTCACCAAATATTGGCTATGTAACGTATGGAAACAACTCCAACTCTTAGATCAGAGGTTATGGCATCCTTTTAAATGGCAACTTCTCTATTTCAAATATGGCATATGTTGCTAATTTGAAGCATAACTTGTTAAGTGTGGCTCAAATTACTGATACAAATCGACGAGTTGAATTCTGCAAGAAACACAGTTATGTCATACCAGAAGACCAGAAGGAATGTTTTATCAAGTCAAATCGCAACAAGAACATGTATCCTATTGACATCAACATGATCATCGATAAGCCCCATATTTGCTTACTTTTAAAAGCAGTTCATGACATCAGTTGGTTATGGCACAAGAGGCTTGCTCACCTAAATTTCGATATATGAATGATCTTGTTTCCGGTGAGATGGTTAGAGGTCTGCCACTCCTCAATTTCGAAAATGGTCATTTATGTGTTGCATGTGAATGTGGAAAGCAGTCCAAGTAGGGTCATCACCTCAACATTGTACATCAATATCAGAACCACTGGAACTTCTACACATGGATCTATGTGGACCCTCAACAGTAGAGAGTTTTCATCAAAAAAATTACATTCTTGTCATTGTGGATGACTTTACTAGGTTCACCTGGGTCTTCATCCTAAGGATGAAATCAGAAACAGCCTCTGAGGTCATCAACTTTATCAAAGGAATTGAAGTTCTTATGAAACTACCAGTAAGGCGAATTCGAAGTGACAATGGTTCGGAGTTCTCTAATTCCACCATTAAGAACTTCCTCACCGAGAAAGGTACTGATCACAACTTTTCGGCTCGATACACTCCACAACAAAACAGTGTATTCGAACGTCGCAATAGAATACTTGTTGAAGCTACTCGATCCATGTTTAACTTTTCAAATCTTCCACTCTATCTTTGGGCTGAATCTATTTCTACTACATGCTTTACTCAAAATAGAAGTATCATCAATCGACGCCTCAACAAAGCACCATATGAAACCATGAACAATCACAATCCAAGTATCTCTTTTCTTCACGATTTTGGATGTAGATGCTTCATCAAGAACAATCGTGATCAGCTTACCAAGTTCCAACCCAAAGTTGATGAAGCCATCTTTCTTGGATACTCTACTAAATCAAAGGGTTATCGAGTTCTTAATCAACGAACTCGTGTTCGGAAAGAAAGTTTGATGTTACCTTTGATGACAATTTCATTCGAAATTCTAGCCCAACCAATGTTACAACTCACATCATGGAGTCCGATGCTCCAACGTAAGGATGTTGAAACCGGCAAACAATCTATGAATTTGACTTTAAAACCCACTTCGGACCCTCAGAAATAGCTCTTGATTCAGAATCTCGAACAAGGCACACTTCATCAATCGAAGCTCTAGTCTCCCAAAATATTTCCGGTCCAACACCTAGTCTTTCTCCATTTGATTTCGAATTGTTTCAACCGTCTCAGGTTGAGTGGAGAATGGTCAACCTTCCCTTGCATCAAATGTAGATGGATTCCAAGATACATCTTCTGAATTCAACTCTAATCCTATCAACAACGATGATGATCCAAATTTCTCCGATTTCCCACTTGATGATGACGTTAACTTATCCGATTCACAAGTTCAAGGGGGGCATCATCCAAAAGTTCAAACTATTCAGGGTGAGCAACACAACCCCATTATTGATATTAGATCATCTGTGTCACAAGAGCTTCCAAGACTACATATTTGGACAAAGGATCATCCTCCGAACCAAGTTATTGGAAACCCAAATGCTGGTGTACAAACTCGTTCTGCCATAAGTGTTCAAAATGAATGTCATTTTTCGGCATTTATCTCAATGTTTGAACCCAAATCCATCAAAGAAGCACTAGAACATGTCGATTGGATTACATCCAAGCAAGAAGAATTAGCAGAATTTGATAGAAATGAAGTTGGACTCTCATCCCTCCTCCTTATAATCTTCCCATTGTTGGTACAAGATGGGTGTGTTGGAACAAACTAGACGATGCAGGAGTCATTATTTGAAATAAAGCAATATTGGTGGCTAGAGGATTTATACAGATCAAATGGCTTGACTACAATAAAACCTTGGCTCCTGTTGCATGTCTTGAAGCTAGCAGAATCTTTCTTTCTTATGTTACTCACAAAGGCTTTAAGGTTTACTAGATGGATGTTAAATGTGCTTTTCTAAATGGTGAAGTTGATACTAAATTGTATCATTAATAGCCTCTTGTTTTTGTTAATCTCTCATATCCGAACTATTTCTACAAACTCTGAAAAGTAGTTATGGCCTCAAGCAAGCTCCTCGCGCATGGTACGAGACTCTCACCGACTTTCTCAAGCATTCATCTTTTCAAAGAGGTATTCTCGATCCTACTCTGTTCTAAAGGACAAATGAAAAAAACATATCATGATTATCTAAATTTATGTTGACGACATCATTTCGGACATAATGTTTTCAACATGTTTCTGTACCAGATTTCAACTCAATCCAAAGATTTCTCATCTATTGGGTGTTAATCAAATATTCTGATACCTCAAAGGTACAAAGAATCTTGGAATCTAGTACCCAGCAAATAAGAGTTTTCTCCTTCAAGCATATTCTGATTCCAACTATGGCGGTCTTCAATTGGATAGAAAAATCGCATCTGGTGGCTGTCAATTTTTAGGTGCTAGATTGTTTAGCTGGTCATCCCAGAAACAGAACTGCATTGCAATTTCAATAGCCGAAGCGGAATACATTGCTGTTGCTCGCTGCACGACTCAATTTCTTTGGATTAAATCTCAGTTTTGGATTATGGTTACCATTTTAAATGAATTCCTATCTATTGTGACACTCAAAGTTCCATTGCAATCTTGCATAATCCAATTTAGCACTCAATGATGAAGCACATCGATATATGGTACCATTTTAGTAAAGATCATGTTTTAAATGGTCACACTGAACTTATTTTTGTGCCATCTGATGATGAAATTGCTGATGTCTTTACCAAGGTATTAGACGAGACCAAATTTAATGGTTTTCTGAACAAAATGGTTATGATGATGCCTAATCGTCAGTTCTTTCAGGAGGTATGCACTCTCTGATTGAAACATCAGATAGTAAAAGGTTCTGAAGTAAAATTTTATTTCATCTCGGAACTGTCACCTCCCAGAATAAATAGGATCATTTTACATATAGTTTTCTCTGATCATCTTTTGTAGTTTTAAGTTGTATAACTCATCTCATCACATGACCTCCAAAACCAATACAGTCACATTGGTATCAATCTCATCTCGGAACTTACTTCATAAGATCATCCCTAAATTTAAGTTCGGAACAGTATTGAATTCTTTTCAAAATTCACTCCGGACGGTCCTTAAAATTTCACTCCGGAAGTTTTTCAAATTTGATCCCTGAATTTTTTAAATTTCACTCTGTAAGTTTTTCAAATTCCATCCTGGAAGTTTTTCAAAACTTCACTCCGGAAATATTTTCAAAACTCACTCCACATCTCCGAACTTTTGACTCCGGAATTTTCAAAAATTCATTCCAGATCTTTTTATCTAAACAATTCATTCCTGAATCAATCTCGAAACTTTCTCATACTCTAATTTATTTAACTTGTCATGTTTAAAAATTAGTTTTGAATCACTCCGAAATCCTATGGTTCCAAAATCAAATCACATCTTGAAGTCCAAAAAGTTTTCCGATGAATTGTTTTTTTTTCAACAGTTACTTTATGCAGATGCATATCTTTTCTCTCGAAATTTGCCCCTCGATTGCACATCTCCATAAAGTAAACATCCCATCACCATATGACGGTTTCTATTTTGCACTCTAATCCATTGAAACCTTTCGCTACAATGGGTTAACTCACTCCAAAAACGTTAACACAATTAATGGGACCCTTTTCCATATCCAAGACTCATCATTACCCCTCAACCCGACCCGTTTCCATCACTTATATAAATCTCTTCAAACCTCTTTTTCCCTCTTTACGCGCACTAAAAATCCCAAAATCTCTCATCTTCTTCATCTCAACTGTGTTCTTCGAGCTCTCATCCTTTACATCAATGGCGTCGTCATCACCCTCAAAATCCAATAAACTTTTCTTCAAACCACTCAAACTGCTCCTAAACTTCCTAAAACCACATCAAAAAAGAAATCATCCAAGGGGTCATCATCTTCACAATTGCATGAACCCTTTCTCAGGGAAACGAGGCAACTGTTCTCCATTGATCCTATGGACTTCAATGAACCAATCGAAGTTATGATTGAGTTTATTGCTCATCATCCAATCACAGTGCCGCTTACCAAGATCCTAGAACCACCGATTCCTATTCGACTTCTTCACATTGCTTTTGAATGTATCAATATTGTGGATGACGTTCTGAAAAAAAAAGATTACAGGTGATCGAATTGTTCCTGTCCACAAGTCTACATTTCTCAAGGCGATTAGACTCCAAGAAAATCCTTCAAACTTCAAGGTTCAGGAACCAACTGTCGAAGAATTTCAATAATTTCTCACATACATTGACTATAGTGAATAATACAAGGCCAATAAGTTCAAAAAGTCAATCGTATCAGGTCTTTGGACTGGATGTATGTGGTTTACAACATTTTCTCCAACAAGACAAACATCATCGATCTTCCTAAAGTCCTATGTCAGGACTTTAAAAAATTCTCAATCAAGAGGAAGCCAAATGACATTTCAATCCCTATATTTTGGGCCCTGACACTCTAACAGCTCTACAGTGAAAGGTTTGAACCAATTCCTGAGGATAGAATTCTAAGAGAGGTATTTGTCTCTTTTAAAACTATTAGAAATTATTGTATTCCAGACCAAACTCCTTTCGGACAAATTAGACGTCTTCTGGAACATATGTTGGTCATCCTACCTTCCAGATCCATTCATTTGAAATATCACATGGAGACCTCGATTGTGTATGACCCAGGACAATCTGGCTCGGTCCCCGTTGAGTCCACTCCGAAAGTGGCCTAGACAGTTCCCTCAGGAGGAAAGAAAAAGAAATTATCCAAAAGGAAATCCACTCATTCCAAACCCAAAGCGAAAAAGAGAACCAACGTTGGTTCCTCCTCTCAACAGATAGGAGCCAAGGACATTTTGGCTTACTCTAGCCATCTGAATACCCCACCAACCCACTCTTCCGAGGTACCCCTTAGAGTTTCAAAAACACAAGAACACACCCATGGGGATTCTCCACATAATCCACCGTCACCATCCCAACAAGGTGATGTTGGTGTTGAACAAAGTTCATTTCCCCCTGGAACAAACCCACGTGTCACATTTGATATCCCACTTTCTTCCACAGACTCACGGTCTAAAACCCCTTTTCCAGACCCCAAGCATTTTGAGGTTGGAGTAGTCCCTCAAACCACAAGTGCCTCAACTGGTCTGATACCTAGTAAGGGTACAGGACAACCAGCTGCTAATGATCCACTTTGGGAAGATTATGTTCACATGGCGCATTCAAGGCATCTGGAACTCATTAGGTCCCAAGTTGAAGCAACTCCCATCTCAATGAGAAATGCGGATATTTAAATTAAGTTACCATTTGTTGCTCCTACTAACGATATCACAGACTTCAGGTTCACTTCTGGAGAAACTCCAAAGACTCCACATCATGATTCGATGCATTCCGATCCCCACGAAGAACTTTTAGAAGAAATGATTTTCAATGATGATGGTACCTTTGTCGCTGATACTCCGGTGCTACCCTCTGTTCGCTTTCAGTCTAAACCATCCCTATCAAAATCACTTTTTGATTTTGGACTTTCATCATCCTTCTTTGACCCATAGATGAAGAAATTCAAATAAATGATCATGTTCAAGTTGATCCTGATGCTGAAACTGATTCAACTCTGAAACCTCAAGATGATGCTGCTACAACAAAGCTTGGCCCCTCCTAACCGCCAGTGAATCTGGAATCAATCAAAACAAAGTCTCGAGATTCCACTTCGGACACCAGATCTTCTGTAGGGAACTACATCGATCTGTTTTCCCTCTTGGATATTCAAGAAAATGTCTCAGACGCCATGAAAACGGTTCATACCCTTGAAACCTCAGTAGTTCGTCTCAATTCAAAGATTGATGAAACAGTTTCCAGATTGGATTCAAAGGTAGATGTTATTCTCTCTTCCTTGTCCGAAGCAAACAAATCGGTTCCCACCACTACTGAAAGAGAAGCTCATCATAATCAGCTAATTTCTCTATGCCTCAAACACTCCATATAATAAGTTGAATAGAAGTATGATGCATCTGTGGATCATTACCTTGACACAATCACCCATATGTTGAAGGTTCATGACGACCTGGTTAGTGCTACTAACGAGCTTATTAAACAAACTCATGCTCATCATGAGAAACAGATTCGATGGCTCGAGAAGGAGATTCGGAAAACGATGAGCTGAATCTAATCATGCAGTAGGTCCTCATCAAGCTAATCAGAGCATCAAGGAGCATTGTGGATGTTCTGAATCACAAGTTTGATGAGGTGCTGTCCATTCTCTCAAAAATTTTCAATCATCTCAAAGCTCAGGCTCCCTGAATTGATGCTTATGACTCCCTAACTCTTCAACTCAACACCAGCTTTCAGAAGGTCTTTGATAAATTCTCTGAATTGAAAGAGATGTCTTTGCTTGCACTAGCTGTCAGGGCCTCTGTTGCAACAATGTGAGAAGGACCAAGCTTAAAAACTAAACCGTGGAAACTTGCCTTGGATTTCTTACTCCTAGATGAAAGTTCAGATGATGATGTGCAGGTTCTCACTGGTTCTCCCTATGCAACCGATGATGATGATGATAGTGATCATAATGATGTATATATGAAGAACAAAGTGTTAGGGCTTCAAGCTCCAAGAAAGTTCCCTACTAAAGTAATGACGGAGGAAGAAAAAAAGACTTTGGTCAGCAGTCTCTTGCCCATCTACCCTGGTTGATGTTCTTCATAGAAGTATTGAAATGGCTAAGATTAAAACCAAATTAATGGTTAATGTCTTCCTAGCCACCCCCTCCATGCTGCCTCCAATTCCTGGCTCACAAATTGCTCCTATTCATGAAGTTTCACCACTCTGGAAACCGGAAAACCTTTCGGAAGAACCTGTCCCTCCTTAACAAAAATCAAGACAAGGTAAAGAAGCCCATCTCTGAAGATCATCAAGTTCACCACTCCGGATTCCCACCAAAGAAAAAATCAGGCTGGTCCCAAGAAAAAATCGACCGAGCACTTGAGGAAAGCATTTGAATTTAAGCTCTTAAAGATAACCCTAAGCCGACGCTTGGGCTGTCACTTCTCTACCATGATGAAATTATTCATGATTTGGACATAGTACCGTTCATGTACTATGATATTCCTAATGACCATTTGGAACAACTTGATCTACCACTATCTCCCTATAGCAAGTATTGCAGAAAGTTCGCTCCTTTGCATCCGAATGATGATCCTCAAATGATCATCTAAATCAAGCAAGAACGATAGAAGAACTTTATACTTGTAATGTTCTTCCCTAAAAGGAAGTGTGGTCTAGAAAAAGGATCACCAACATCTTCGTGTTTGCAAGGAATGTCCTAAACAAGTTCGACCTTAATTGTGTGCTATTTCGAATCTACATCCTTCGGAATAAACCAACCAAATACACCATCTCTGACACTGATTTCCCTGTAATTAATCCAAACGACATCCTAATTGTTACTTCTTATTTCTGAAACCAACAAAGTAACGATCTCAACATGAGATCCTATCGCGCTGCTTTAAGCTTCCTCAAGGATTATGTGGCTGAATTCTATCGATGCGACTATGAATTGGCACATCTATTTGGAACAGAAAACTACTTAGTAAAAATCGATTTCGTTCAGCCAGAAGCTGAACTACTGGCTGAAGGGACCATCAATGAACCGGTGCTAGGGTTTGTCTACAAGCAACAAAAGAAAAATAAAAAGGACTTCTTTCGAGTCCTTGACAAACTCCTAGTTCCAACTAAATCCCTTCAACAATTCATCATTCGTACATCTAAGTCCGAAGAACCTGAACATGTCAAGGAAATGTTTGTGAGTCAACTAAAATGGCATAGTGAAGTCATAGAATGGTTGTATCGAGCATAGGTTTTCATCAGGGAAGAAGCAAGCTGAGCTAACCTAATTGCTAAGTTCACTTAGGGGAGACTGTTAGTACCTGAAAGTGAACCTCTAGTAATCACACAACAAAGTTTCGAGGTCATTCTTAGTTCTGAAGTAGAAGATGTTCCGTAGTCAGTTTGTGATTAGAAGTAGAGTTAGATCATCAGTAAAAGCTTATGGTGCGAAGTGAAGGAAGTTTGAAATGAAGAAGATGTTCAGAAATGATGTATCCGTCTGTATTAATTTATCTTGTCATTTTGTTTGATGTAACTAGTCATAGGAAATAGTCTCTTTTGTCAACATGGATAATCAGAGTGTCAGAAGTAACTATTTTATCCAGTCCTAATGAATTTTTAGTTGTTTGTACGATGTAACCTTTTCACCTATTTATCGTGTGTTTAATGACAAGAATACCAGACAGATTGTTGCTCCAAAGATACTATTGCTTGAAGTTATTTCTCTTACACCTCTCTTCTAAATCAATTCTTAAAAACATTCTTCTTGTTCATTTTTTTATCCTTACTCTGATCATTATCTTCATTCTTCATTTATGGCTTGAACACTTTGTTCAATCTGTTACTTCAGACTTGAATGGTTTACCAGAGTTGACTAGAAACTTCATTTAGTGGCAGACATTGATCTTAAGCATTAATTCAAGGTTTGATATTTTGAACCTTGTCCCTACGCAATCAGATCCTTAGTCATCACACTATTGATAATGACAAGGGCCTGGCATGATGGCGCGACGTGCATCCTTTAATGTTTTCACATTTAGTTTTCGTATTCTAAATTTTAAAATAATATGGCCAAGTAATTGGATTTTTGTACTCCCTATGGTTGATGTTTAAGAAATTAAAAGTTAAATTTTGTTTTTGAAAAGTTTGGGTTGTTACAAGTTGTTATCAAAGCCTTGGTTTGTGGGATTTAGACACAGTTCTGGGTGTGACAAAACTCAAAATGAGGAAATGGTAACATATTTCTTTTCAAAAATAAACCAACGGTAAATTTCTTGAAAATTATTTTGTAAAAAAAAGGGAGAATGCAATGCGCGTAATTGGCCGAGCTCAAGTAAGTGTTGCCAATGTTTTAGCCATGTTATAGTGTATATGAAAATTAATGTTGTATGGATTATTTGCTAAGTGTATGCTTTCAAAGTTGTACATGTTTAGGATTGCATAGCCTTAGAATGAGGGAATATGCCTTATTCATGTTCCTTGTTTGGTTGTGGTTTAGGGTTGAAGCTTTATTTGAAAGTCTATGTGATTCTCTTTATGTAGAACTTGCATGCATAAGGCAACCTGCTATTATTCATTTTTGTTTCTAGTTTGGTAAGAGTTGAGGATCCGAGAGCAGTCTATGATCTGAGTTAGTGTTGTGTTTATGAGTCCTTAGTTGTGATTGGATTATTCAGGGATATCATGTATGGCCTTGGGCAAGGTGAAGGTAGGTGTGGAAGGTAGTATTGGGCTGGTACTACTAAAAGCATAGTACATGTACCATAATAAAAAATAGACCTGATAGTTCTTAGAAGTTCGGTGAAGAGGAATGTCTTTGAAATTTTTATCTTGGTTATTTGTGATATTTTCTGTTGAGGATGGTGATGATCATGCAAGGTTTAGGATCAGGATTCGGATAAGGTTCAGGCTCGGGTATAGAGCCCATCGATGAGAGGTTGCGCGATCTTATAGCAGTCGAGGTTACTCATGGCATCCGTGATGCTACCCCAGTGATTTTCGGAACTGTCAAGGACGGTATCCTGGAGATCATCGAGGAGTGGCTCAGGTTTGTCACACCCCAAAACCGATGGCGGAAACGTTCTTGGGTGGAGGACGTCATGCGTAGTATCACAACCAATGTACGTAGCAAGCATAGTAAACACAACCATTACATTACATAAGAAAATTTACATTTGTTTAAAATTAAGGAAATACATGTTTTATATATATATATATATATATATATATATATATACATCAGTTTGAACAAAAGTAAAGACGAGACTCCTATACACTCTGTCTCTCCAAAAGAACGCATGATACTTGTCTAACGAGAACCTGAGAATACAAGCAGTTTTAAAATATCAGCATAAAGCTGGTGAGTTCATAATCATGTTTTGTAAGGAAAACTGGTTATTTAATCTTGTGAAAATACTTCATTTCCTTTGATAAAGAATGTTGTAATATCGAAAACCATTGTTACTGAGTTATGAAATACATATGCATCTTTTCCCAGAAAAGCCCATATTTTCCAACATGTTAGTCGATTTCCGTGTTTGTCGATTCCCATACGGTAAGAAAACTCTGGTTATCAGCAGTAAGTATAGTAGTTTTATTCCTTAAGAAAAAACCATAAGTTGTGTCCCTGGATTACCCTCTAGTACGAAGGTAGGTAGTTTTAATACATAAAACTATAGGTTAAGGTCCCTGGAATACCCTGCAGTACGAAAGCAGGTAGTTTTAAATCTATAGAAGAAAGAAAGAAATCCGTGAACAAATTTAGTTAGTTTAATACGTATTGTGATTCGTATAACCATACCGATTTGACCTGTAACCTCCTTGACGTTCTTCAGGTGTCGATCGATTTCCAAAATTTGTCACCCCAGGCGTGCCCGCCTAACTGTAGCTAGCAGTTTAGGTGTGGGATTGTCAATCACGAATACATCTATCCACAAATTTCACGCTCTCCCTCTAGGAGACTTTGGTTATACTTCCGGAGAGGATTTACTGGTACCCCAAAGGGTATAACGAAGACAAGTCTCACAAGCTAGTATTAACTAATTCACGGGATAATTGGTCGATATCGAGTTTCGAAATCATTTGGAACAAAGTAGAGTATAAATAATTTAATGCAAAGTAATTATTTAACATGATACTCTAGATTAAACATCGATAAACTAAATTAGACATAGGTTATATTATTGACGTTGTACGAAATCTGAATCCGTAAAACAAGTAATGAAGATCCCAAATTATTCCCATAATAATTTGAATGATTTGATAAGTTCCCACGTTGTTAGAAAACCATGTAATTATATTCAGAAAACCTCCCTTATGTTTCACATATTACAAAAGGGATAAAGTATATAAAAGTTCGTCAGAAAATCGTATAATTACATCAGTTTTTAAGTTACAAAAACCTTTATGATTTGCTTGTATCGCCCCCCCCCCCTCCCCCCCCCCTGAAAACATGAAAAACTCGGAAAAAGTGTAGGGGTATGAACTCACCAGACGAGAATGTACCGGGCAGGATGCTAAGTGTCAATTTAGGACTTGAACACGCGCGAGGGTCCTATGTAACATGAATTGATACATAATTGTATCTAATTAGGCATTGAACCACTAATTAATTAAGATAATATACTCCGATGCACGAAAACACTTTAATTCAAGTGTTAGAAGTGATACGGGTTGCATCTAAGGAGTGTAGAGCCTTGATAAGGAGTTTACTCTTCAAGTGTAAACCCTTAGGGGTGGTTACAGCCCAAAGACCATATCCCCCATGAGTTTACGACCGTAAACTCATGTGTGGGGTGTGTTTGTGTACTTCAAGGTCTTATATCACTTAAGGAAGTAAGCTATACTCAAATCTAGGGCATAGGAAGTGACTAGGGCTCCATATGGACCTTTGGGGGAGTTCACAGCTGTAAACATATATTATACAACCGTAGACTCATATTTTCCCCTTCATTTCATGCTTTGGTGGTTCTAGGTTAAGCATACAAGTTTCTAATCATTTATACAAGCCATAGAGGGAAGTTAGGGTGCCATTTGACCCTTTTAGGGAGTCTACGGCCAAAGGACCAATTCCTTGGGGGTTTAAGCTTGTAAACTCTATAAGGTCTTAGTTTCTTTGATGTGTAAGGTCCCTACATCGATGGTGGTTGATTCTATGTTGAATTCTAGGCATAAGGAAGGAAGAAAGGGAAACTTTGCACCCTTTAAGGGAGTTTACGGCCCAAGAACATTCATAGGCCGTAAACTCTCATTCATAGGCCATAAAATTATGTTTACTCCCATTAAGACATGATTTTGGGGTTCTAAATTCATGCATGCTAGTTTATAAGTCATAGCTAAGCATTAGAAGGGTTTTGGAGGGGTTTTGGGGCTTCAAAACCCCCTTATGGGAGTTTACGGTTTTGGGAGGTGTTCCCCAACCGTAAACACAAGTTTTTGGGACTTTTGAATGATTTAATCACGAATTTGCATGCATACCAAGCTAAACCACAAGCTAGGAAGGATTACTTACGATTTTGGAGCTTGAATGGGGCGTTTTTCAATCAAAAAGTCGACTTGTAGAGAGAGAGTAGAGAGAAAAGCTTTAGGAGTGGGGAAAAGGCTCAATGAGGGCCACTCAACCCTTATATAGGGTTTGAGTTTGCGGCCAGGTGGGGATCCACCCGATCCCGACGTTAAATAGAGTTTATAGTCGTACCTGATTAAATGGTCGTAACCCGACTTCGTCGTAAACTAAAAACTTTTCCAAATGAATTCGAGGGTGTTTCATGTGTTTTTATTTCGTTTAAAAACTTATGAAAATAGAAATAAAAACATTAACTGATTTGCCTTACCTAAAAGTTAACGGAAAATTTCAATAAAAAAATTTTTTATTAACGGAAATGGGTTACAGAGATGGAATGAATTTTAGGTTGTCACAAGGTCTTTTTGAGCCGAGATTCTTGCAGGCTAGAATAGGTCCCCGAGCTCCCTCATTTAGGGAATTTAATGTGTATGGAGCTCCTGAGATCTTCAGGCTCAGGGATCCCATCACTAGTCGATGATGTGTAGCAGACATGGAGAATGTCTAGCTTACAAGCTCTTGCCCCGAGGCCGAAAAAGTGGGATTTACGTATTGAATGTTGAGGGATCAAGCACGAGATTGGTGGAGGAGCTGACCCTCGAGATGGGATCCACGGGTGTCACTAAGATATATTGGGAGGTGTTTATGTGGAGGTTTTATCGGGAGTATGCACCACCAATCGAGGTGCAACGTTTGGTTAGAGAGTTTCAGGATTTGCAGCAAAATACCAAGACTATGGCGGACATCAGTGCCATGTTTCGGGAGAGGTCACTATTTCTCCTACAGTATGTTCTGGATGAGGAGATGAAGAAGATGAGGTATCATTCCATGCTGAGGGATGATATTTGTGAGTTTGTGACATTTTCGGGGTGCAAGACCCTGAATAAGATGGTGGAGAAGGCCTGGGAATGGGAAATTGAGTTAGAGCTCCACATGAAGTGGAAGTTGGAGCACTGTTGGATTAGTGTCTAAGTCCATAACTATTTTGGTATGTACTTGACCCGATGGTGCATGATCCTTTTGGGTTGCCTTCACCAAAGCAACTTGATTGGAGAAATAAATAAAGAGAGAAAGGTTATTATGATTTATTAATATGTTATAAGAATAATATATTAAAGGAGAAATCATATTTGTCTAATTAATATTGGTCAATAATTAATTAGGAATTAATTTTGTGATCAAGTGTAATTAATTAAACTAGAGGGGCTGAATTGTAATTATGTGATAGTTACAAAATATGGTAATGGTTATCCTAAATATGGGTTGAACGAATTAAAGGAGATAAGGATCCTTGAATTCGTCCAAAGGATAAAGGATAAGGGTTTTCAAGGCTTATCTTATGGTTGCTTTGTGGATAAGCAACTAGATAAGGATAATGACTGAAACCCTATCTCTACACCTATATAATGTGACAACTGTCAATTCAGGTCATTCTTGGACTCATGCATATTTATAATAACCATTCATGCACAACATGCCATGACCTAGTAGTATAAATTAGGTCAAAAATCTTGCATAAACTAGGATCCAACTAAGGTCTAGGACTAATATACTTGATACTTACAATTCTAGTAAGTTGCTTAGCTACAATAGGAAATGCCAATACTATAATTAGAATAAGCTTCAAACTTTGTTATAATTGAAATAGGGTATAAAACTCTAAAAATAAATTAAAACACTCTAATTATACTTCAACATGTTGTTGAATATCAATCAATGTTCCAAAAACTCTAAACAGCCAAAAATCCAAATTTATAAATCTTAAAGCTTAAAAACTTTATAAAATTTGGCTATAAACTTTCTAATATCAAATTTTATTAATCAAATTATGGATTATACCAATGAAATAGAAATATAAATTACAAGTATTAATCATAATTTATTAGTTAAAAACAAGATTTTTAAATAAATCAAAAATTGCTTAAAGAATCACTTTTATAAAAATTAGATTTTTATAAAAATTAGATTTTTATAAAAATTAAGGAGGGATTTTTTATAAAAATTTGAATTTAGGAGAGAGGAGGCTTTAATGCCTCAAAAATCTGGCCATCTCCCCTCTCCCCATGCACTCTCTTCCCAAAACTCATGATTAAACTCAAACCCACACTCCACCTCTTCTCTCTTCACTCTTCTCACTTCACTCTCTTCACACACTTCACCCTCTTCCTCTCTCTCTCTAAACTCACGAAATTTCTCTCATTTCTCTGCCAAATTTCAAGACTTTGAAGACCTTGAAGTGTTCTTACTTCTCTCAAGATCATAACCAAGGTAAACAACATCATCTTCTTCCATAGTTTGATGATTCTACTTCTTTTCCTTCTTAGTTTTCTCTTCTTTTAGAATTCTATGCCTTTCCATGGCTAGAAATCTTTATTCTCCCCTTGTGGTTTGTAGATTCTCACCATAACACAATGCATGTGTTTGAAATGGTGAAAATCCGGGATCAAACCCATGCAAGGAGTGAAAAAGATGCACATATGATCATGTGACATCAAAATCTAATATTTCATGTTCTTCTCCATCTCTTTTATGTTCATGCATGACCAAAAGCATTTAAACCATTTCTAGTACATATTGAATCCTCATTCATTCCATGCATGTGTTAGAAATCGGATCTTACCAAAGACATGCATGATGTTCTTGTTGAAATACCCTAATAATGCACACAAGCAAACATGCAATCTGCCAGATTACTTTGTTCGACTTTGAACAGTCATAACTCAGTCATTTCTTAACCAAATCATGATATTCTTTTTGTATTGGTTAGTTCCACGAGTTAACTTTCAAACCCAACTGGTCTTACTGTAAAATATTAAATATCCGATTTTTGGCAGATTTTACAAAAAGGTTGCGCATACAGCTCTTTTTCTGTGATCACTATTTTTATCTTGCTTAAACAATGGTCTTAAACCCAACCATAAATCTTAGGAAAAATACCTTAGAAACTTAACATATCTAGTGAGTTATGGTTGAAATTTCGTGGCTTAAAACCTCACTGAATGGGCTACAAAAATTCATGAACCTCAGCCACATCTACACTTCATGCATTATTGCATGCAACTTTTCTTAAATTGTTTGGAATCATTACCCTCATTTCTCTTCTGAATACATTCTTAACATTTTTACTTTTGAAAGCCCTTGCATGCATGAGATAATCTGGAAAATTTCAAGAGCTTTTGTTATTTATTTGATTTATTAGAATTATTGCTAAAACCAAGGGCATAAATCATATAAAATACTTCCAGAGGTCAATAAATCCTAAATAAATTCATGGATGATACTTATGGGGAATAATGACCCCTCACCAAATTTCAGCAATTTTTGTTACTGTTTCATATGATTTCTAATTTTCTTTTATTTAGGACATGATAAATTACAAAACCACTTTTTAGGATGTGAAAATTGTATCTAACAATTTTCGCATACCTTACTTGTGATGGGTGACTCAAGAAAATAATTTCAAGATTTTTCATCATGTCTAGCTATTTTTCCCAATTTTTGGTAATTATAATGGCTTAAAAATGGGAAAAATAGTTCTGATTATCCAAAATTCATGAAAATTTGCCAGGATATCATATTATATAGTAGGAGGTTACATAAAAATTTTGAATATTTTTCTCCACTGTAAACTATTTTTCCCTTATTTTCTAAAGTTAATTGCACTAAAATTCACTTAAATATACATAAATACCCAAAACCAGTTTATACATTATGAAAACCACTTTTGATATTTTTCCCAAGATATTTATACTGTAAATGATGTTACAAAAATTTATGGTAATTTATTTTAACTGTTTAATAATATTTCTTTAATTAATGACTATTTAAAGAAATAAAACAAGGAAAAATACAAATAACCACTGAAAAATATATTTTATATTTTTCCCAGCCTATTTATGTATAATAACAATTAAATAAAAAGTTTGGGTAATTTTGGAAACTGTTTACTATTTATTTCAATTTTTATTGAAATAAATGCTCAAAAATTATAAAATATAATTAAACAGCTTGGAAATCCATTTTTATAATTTTCCCAGCTTAGTGTTGTGTATTAACAGTTAAATAAAAAGTTTGAGAATTTTTATCCCTCGAATACTATTTTTCGTGAATTTATGTTGTTATTGAGACTTAAAATTTGGAAAATTAACCTTCCAAGGTTGTAATTAATCGCACGACTTGTAAAATTTCAATACATCAGAAAAAGTGTAACAAAATGATATAAATCCAATACTAAAACATAAATTGGCATTTCCCTATATGTAGAGTTTAGTATATTAGCATTAGATATCGACATGGAAACTCACTAGTGCGTGTGTTTGGTGTCGTAGGATCCCGGTAGTAAGACGTTGGTGCATCCCGAAGTACCGCTTGTGTCTACACAAAACATCGTGAGTATTCACGCACTCCCCTATTTTCGTTTTTTATGTTTTGGGGTGGAAAAGCATGTCCAGAAAAACTATTGTTTGCATGTTGTACTTAAATTGAATTGTATCAAACATGATTGCTATTGTATTGCTATGTTTCTTTATGTATGTCTATGCAACACGGAACATGAGAACTTATCGTACTAAGGCCCTTCCCTTATCTCTAACCATTAACTCTTTGAGCCAATGGTCGTTATGGATAGCGCTATTAGGAATTGACAACTCCTCACTCGCCCGAATCGCTGGAGTGCATGATACCATATTCATCTATGGAACGATAAGCATAGATCTCGATAGGGCTTCAGTCATAGGTTTGGTTGAGACTCATTGTTTGCTCATACACATACAAACTCGTTTCTCGTTATAGCAATAAACTTGTATTCATTAATAGCAATCAACTTGTTTATCATTGAAGCAATGTACTTGTATTTACGAAAAGCCTTATTGTACGCTCGATTTTATAAACTTGTGATACTCACCAACTATTTTCATAGTTGACGCTCGTTTTACATGCTTTTTCAGGAAATAATTAGTAAGTGGATGTAAAGATTCATCATCATAGAGCATGTTGCATCGTGTTGAAGCTATTATGAAGCTATATTTTGAACAATGTTATTTTGAAAAACTTGTATTTTGTTTCTTTTGAAGCTATGGGTTGTAAACTTTTAAATACTGCTATGGTGATGTATCTTTATCTTTTGCAATGAAACCGTTATCGCTGTCATACCTTGCGTTTCCGCTTTAGCGGGGTGTGACATATAAAGACCCTAAGGCCTTGGAATTCGTGTACTTGTTCCCAAGAAGTCCTAAGGACGAATTCTAACCTCTCTCCTCTCTCTTTATACCTTCTCCATTTGCTCTTGTGTTTGTAAGCCATTAGAGGAGTGACACTTGTGACTCTAAGCATTCCAAAGTCAATTCAAGGAGGAATTGGGATTGTTATTGCTACATAACTATCAAGGTAACATTATAAACTTATTCTTATGTTACTATGATTACTTGAATTCTAGAATTAGGGTTTATAGTCTTGGATTCAAAGCATGTACAATAGAGAAACCTAGATCCAAGCATTAGAGTTTGTATGAGCACATAGGATGTCTTATGACCAAAACCCATCAGTGGTATCAAAGCCATTGGTTTGGTTTCAATTGTATGAACTTGATATATTAGGGTTTATTGCCAATAAACCCTAAGAGGTTAGGGTTTTTCGAGATTAGGGTTTGCAAACCCTAATTTGCAAGAGTTTGAATAAGATCTTCAAATCCTTTCCTTAAACCCTTAAATTTCGAAATCTAGGGTTTGTTATAATCCCTTGTTTTTCGAAATTTGCCTCCTCCCCAAGATAAGATCCTAATTTTTAGGGATTTGGATTATCCCATATCTTGTAATTATCCTCTAATTGTTATATATGGTAATTCAAGATCTTGCATTATCCATCCATATTTTCGAAATCTATATAGATATTTAAGGGATTAGGATAACTTAAATGTCTAAATGCTAATTATCCCCATTATTTAGATAATCGCTTATGATTTAATAATTAAATTAATAGTCTAATTCAAGATAATTATTAAATCAAGAGTTTTAATATTTAAAATTTTAATTTAAATGTCATAAATTCGAAATTTTAAGATAGATTAAAACTAAATTGTTTTGAAATGTTTCAAAACTTGCCCTCAAGTTTTGGAATTTAAAAGTTGATTAAAAAGGTTTAATTAGGAGTGTTAAATTCTAAAACCCTAGTATTGTTTTGAAAAGTTCAAATCACACCCTTATGGTTTTATTAATTAATTAAGATGTATAATTAAAAGATATTTAATAAATCCATAAAAGTTTTGGTTTGCAATTTACTTGAATTAAAGGTATAATTATTAAATTTGACCATATAGTATTTTAAAAGTATGAAATGCACCCTATATTATATATAACATTAAAAGTCTAACATTATATATATGTATGAGTAAAAGTCAGTCTTACCGTTAGTAGGCCTCATTCACGAAGCTAGTCTTAAGGGGTGTTTAAAAAAAAATTGCCTATAAAATGGCGATTGAATGGGTATCCACTCTTACCCACCGCACTCTTGACTAGTGGAGGGTCGTTAGCTGAACGGGTAGGATAGGACGAAACCTTCCATTATAAGTATAATGAAATACAAAGTAACTAAATGTTTTTCTAATTCCCAATCTTAGTTACTTAGGCAAAAGTGAATTAATGCAATTCCATGAAATTACACTTTGTGCCCTTGCGAAGACGTTAGTGGAGCGTGTGTGGTTTACCGGCACACTAAATGGTTCTAAGCAAAGGTTGCAAAGGGTGACTCAATGTTTGTCATAGTTCGGTGGAGTGTGTGTGGTTTACTGGCACATCGAATAGGTGACTGTAACATGTGAGGGCACCGTGTAAGTTTGCATGGTTATTCACACCCGCTTTGTGATCCACGGCATCCCAGTCACAAACAAGAGGGGCATATCGAGATTTAAACATGCCATTGAATGTTCAATGAATCTCAAAGGATCTAGGAGTTTTCATCGATTTAAAACTTAAATTTCTTTTTCGTTTTTCGTGGTGGAAATTAGTGAATCGTCATTCACTTACCTTCAAATATTCTGCAATTAGGGTTACGGCATCCCTCTCCCGAGTTGTAGAATATTGTGTTGGGTCCTAGCCTTAGTATTTCATTTGGGTGATTTACTAAGGACTCAATCTATCAACTAACTTGAATTCATTTTTCTCCCATCAAAGTTCGACAACTATGGTCTTCCCAAATCCCGTGGAACAAGCATTCCACATGAAGATGATATTCCACGATTCGATCGAGGAACAAGAAATCATGCTTCACTTCCTCCTCCTCTAATTATTCTCCCTAACCCACAAGTTCAAAGGCTTGAAAAGTTCATGATCACTCAAGCCCTTTTGGCAAGTGAACATAAAGAAGGAAAGTCGGTGTGTGCACACGTCCTAGGGATGAAGTCACACATTGATAGGTTAAGAATGTTAGGATCCGTTGTCTGTGAGGAAATGGCTGTTGATTGAGTTCTTCAGTCACTTCCTAACTTATATAGTGAGTTCGCAAGAGAGTACAATATGATAAACCACGACGTGACCCTTATAGATCTCACCTATATGCTTATTGCTGCTGAATCAGCAATGGTTTGGCGCAATACAAAAGCAAAGTTGATTGGTGAATCTGCCTTCAAGACCTCTATGGATATAGACAATGGCAATGAAATACATGCAATGATTGAAAAGTTTGATCATAAGAGAAAGGCGATGTCTGAAGTAGTTCCATGTGTTGTTCCAAAAGAGTCAATTTGCTTTTATTGCCAAGAGAAGGGGCATTGGAGACGAAGTTGCCCTATTTACCTAAGAGATCTAAGAGATGGGAGAGTCAAAAGTATGACTACACGTCAGGTAAAATCCACTATCTAACTCCATTAAGTTCCTATTTATTGATTCTTAATACAAGATGTGATAAGATTGCATTTGAATGTTTTGCAGGATCGGTGAAAAGAAAGGAAGCTTGATAAGAGAGCAAGATGAATCTAATCACAAGAGATGGATCTCGATCACATGGACTTGAAGATTGGATATTGAGCTTAGATAGTTATGATAGAGTTGTTAGAAATTTTCCTTTTACATAGTTTTCAATAGATTTTTCATTTTAAGGACAAATGTTTTTCCGCTGCTTTTATAAATAAAATAAATTTTGTTTGACTTATTTATTTATTTGTTTACTTCCTTGCAATGAAATCGTTATGAAAATTGATGTTTGCATATTTTTACAACGAATGGATATGATTCTTAGTTATGTTATTTATGGAAATGTCGAGAATTTACCATATAGGGAGAGTTTCTCATCGTCCAAGTTTCAATTAGACAGAAACTTGGAATCATGCAACTTGGTTGCACAATGAATGAGAAATTTCATATTTTGGAAATTAGACTAATTCATTGACAAAGTGTCAAGTGAAGGACTAGGAGATCAAGTACACAAAGTTGCGTGTTGATCAAAGTCCACAATAAGAGTAACAAAGACATTCGTTATGATTTACTAAAGGTTTAGTAAATATGATTATGCTTAAAAGATTAAGTGTAATTCTGAATTGATTGAAAATGTTTAAATCAATAGCAGAACGAATAAGAAGAGTCAAGTAGGCAGAAAGATAAAAGTTTCTCCATTCTAAGAAGAAGGGAGAGTAGCTTTTATGCTTTATAATGGGTCTTAATGATTAAGAACCATGTCTCAGTTGATCCTCTAAGTAAGTCTTAGTACAATTGTATGTTTAAGAAGAGAAATCAAGGATTGAAGAAATGGTTAAATCAAGAAGTCTATCATACTTCGTTCCAATAACAAGTCTTAAAGTTAAGATTGTGGTAATGAGTGAAAAGTATTAAAGGTTTATAACATTCATAAAATGTGGAAAGTTGTGATGTCTTGAATAAGACAAAGACCAACTTGGACCAATTTATGAAGTGTTTTGATAAAAGCTACACTAACTCTTGAATATTTGGTTGTCAACAAATGTTTATTGACAAGAGAATCTTATATGTCAAGGAGTCAGTGGGAGTCTTAATAGTCTTGAAAAGTTTCAAGAACAAATCAAATAAACCTTATCGATCATCACTAGCACACGAGTTGAGTTTTACAACCTATTGTGTTGACGATATTTTAATTCTGTGCTGTTCCAATTGAGTTCATTATGCATGTGAGTCCTATGAGTACTCATTTTGAACGCATAGAAGGCAAAGCACCTTGATCAATGAAAGGTACATTGATAGGAAAAGGGTGAGATGCTTAACTACTTGGAAGACGTGGTGGGCAGCTGTGCTACCATAAGGCAAGAAATCAAGATTAAAAAAAGGTTCTGTCCATATGAGTTTGAATTTGTCGTAAACTTTGGTTTTAACAAATTCACATGAATAGGAACAAATACACCATTTAAATCTAAGTGTCATAAGATCTCTTCCTTCATGAAAATGATTGTGAGGAAATGCTTTCACTAAGAAAGATTTTAAGAAGATAGTGATTGTAAAATTGCATTCTCAAATTCTATTATGGTTATGGTATCCCTTTCCATAATTTGAATTGTGAGGTTTGGTAATTAGTCTTAATTGTTGAGACACACATATGAACTATCTAAAGGCAAAGGTGTATAAGTTCAAGAAGCCTTGATAAAAGATTATCAAAGCACTAAGTATTAGAAACATGGACTTAAGAAATTCAATAGGTATTTTCTTTCTGAAAGTTAAGATGTTTATGAATACATGTCGAAGCTAGTGGGAGCATAAGTGTTATGTTTTATAGTAATCATCATGATAGTGGGAGCATAAAAGTTATGATTGTATGATTGTTATAGAAAGTATTGCAAGTTGGCAATATTAATTATAGAAAAACAAGAGTTATACCTTGCAAAGTCGTAAGGGTTGTAAAGTTGTTTTGCTATAATTAAGGGAGAGAATATTATGCTTCATTTCAAATCTAAAGGATTAGGTTGAGAAATGTTGATAAATTTAGTCAAAGGTACATAGTGTGTTCTTAAAATTTCGATTATGATTACGGCATTCCTCTTCACAATTCGAATTTTGAGAACATAGCAAATAAAACATTATGCGTCGTGCCCCATACGCTTCGGGTATAGGATCGATTGCAAATGCTTTAATGTTTGACCATTCTAAAATTTTCCAAATGTCTAGCACATTTAGAGGGAAAAAGGGACTAGAATTGGTTTTGACTAAAATAATTAAACAACTATCAAAGGACAATCCAAAGTTCGACGAGGATTGGTCGCTTGTGAGTAGTTGGAAGTATAGTATTGGAAAATATGGAAACATTTCCATATTGGATGGACCATATCGACATCATTACAAATAGAAAAGATTCTATTAAGAATGAGTTATCATGAGGAAAATATGGAAGCGTGTTCATATTAGGAAGTAAATATTGAAAATCTATGTCTAGATTAGAAACTTTTATGCAAAAGGATGTTCAAAGGAATGTACTTTGAGTGAGAGACATCATATCTAAGGAATTGTCTTGTAACAATCTACGTTAGAGGACTTTGTAATATCATTGGCAATAGTCTTTGAGACTTTGGTGCAGTGACATTACAACAGGATCGTTGCATAAAGTGTTAGAATCTAGTATATTCTATAAGTAACAAGAATTTGATATTCTTACACTTAAGAAAATGGATTTGGAGTTGTAAAATGAGAATGATTGGAAATGTGTTCAATTTTGTCTATTTCACAAAAGTAAGAACCATAGGCAAACATTGTGTGCATGCTAGGAGCATGGGACAAGTGTAATAATTCAAGTAAGAAGTTGATTACCCGAAACGACAAATAATGAGTAATCGATATGGTGATAAATAAAACATGTTTTATTTATGCTTAAAGGGTTGAGGCCATATGGGATTAGTATTATTCTTGTGTTTCACTTTGCATGTTTTAACTTCCAGAATAATTGAGTTTATTAAGAATAATCGAATTATTCAAACGGACCACAGTCGTTCATATGTTGGAAGTAGATATGAATGAAGACTCTCGTGAATTGGTGTGTGGACTGTCTAAAAGAGTATTAGACATAAGCAAATGTTTGCTGCAACATTCATGAGTGCTTATGAATATGAATTTGAGCATTGGATTAAACCCACGCTCACTTGGATCACTCCATGAATTGTATCACGAGTGATTGGTGAGACGATAACATCTTATATTCTTGAAACCAAGATGTGTGAGTTGTATCTTGCTAATCGGTTGCATATTGATAATATGAAAACGCACTAGTAACTTGGTGTTATAAAACATATTTTTGTGTATGATTTGGTTAGTGAGTGCAAGCAAGCATTGTATCAAAGTTTATCCGTTCCTTTTATCCAAAGAAGGATAAAAGCGATATCTTTTGGGCCCTTCGATGGTTTAGTGATGACATACGTAAATGCTCGGCCGGGCTAGGGCTAATTTGATTTGTTCAATTAGTATGTCGTCATAAATCGGAAATCGAGAAGTAGTACAAAGAGAATGATTTGAAATCATATCTCATACGATATCTAGAATGGAGGAATATATGATCCCTTATCTAAGGACACGCGTATCTGATAGGATCAGAGTTGACATCGGCTTTGGAAAGCTACGATTGCAGATCAGGATCTGAAGTCATACGCATACTAGTTATTAGACTTATCCAAGTGGGAGACTGTTGGATTAGTGTCTAAGTCCATAACTATTTTGGTATGTACTTGACCCGATGGTGCATGGTCCTTTTGGGTTGCCTTCACCAAAGCAACTTGATTGGAGAAATAAATAAAGAGAGAAAGGTTATTATGATTTATTAATATGTTATAAGAATAATATATTAAAGGAGAAATCATATTTGTTTAATTAATATTGGTCAATAATTAATTAGGAATTAATTTTGTGATCAAATGTAATTAATTAAACTAGAGGGGCTTAATTGTAATTATGTGATAGTTACAAAATATGGGAATGGTTATCCTAAATATGGGTTGAATGAATTCAAGGAGATAAGGATCCTTGAATTCGTCCAAAGGATAAAGGATAAGGGTTTTCAAGGCTTATCTTATGGTTGCTTTGTGGATAAACAACTAGATAAGGATAATGACTGAAACCCTATCTCTAAACCTATATAAAGACCCTAAGGCCTTAGAATTCGTGTACTTGTTCCCAAGAAGTCCTAAGGACGAATTCTAAACTCTATCCTCTCTCTTTATACCTTCTCCATTTACTCTTGGTGTTTGTAAGCCATTAGAGGAGTGACACTTGTGACTCTAAGCATTCCAAAGTCAATTCAAGGAGGGATTGGGATTGTTATTGCTACATAACAATCAAGGTAACATTATAAAATTATTCTTATGTTACTATGATTACTTGAATGCTAGAATTAGGGTTTATAGTCTTAGATTCAAAGCATGTACAATAGAGAAACCTAGATCCAAGCATTAGGGTTTGTATGAGCACATAGGATGTCTTATGACCAAAACCCATCAGTTCAGGCAGTAGTGGGTCATGCCAAGAAGCCTAAGACCTCCAAACCTCTTAGCAAAGGAAAATAGGGTCGTGACCACTATGCCAAGTGCGATGAGCCGCGTAGTGGATCCCGCCGAGCAACATGCTCAGCATGTTATGTGTGTGGCTATCCAGACCACATGAGTCGGGATTGCCGCAATATGGAATTGATTTGTTTCCACTGCAACCAGACCGGTCATAAAAAAAGGTTGATTTTCTAAGGTTGGTTAGAGGAGGAGGAGCAGTGGCAGTTCCTGCGCCCGCCACGATAAGGATTACAGATGGCCGCCCGATCAAGGCGGAGGCTCCTACGGTGAAGAGTTGTACATTTCAGCTGACTACAAAGGAGGCCCAAGCAGCGCCTCACGCCGTAACTGGTATGTGATCTATATATGTTTCATTTAAATTATTATTATTATGTTTATGTTGTTATCATTTTATATAGGGACATGTTTGGTCAATGGTTTGTCGGCTCATATTCTTTTTGATTCGGGGGATACCCGATCTTTTATATTTCTTGCGCTCAGCGATAAGTTTCGTGATGCTCCAGGGACTTTGGATTCCCTACTGGAGGTCGACGTTGCGGATAACCACACCATGAGTGTTGCGAGGGTATTTTAGAGGAGTGTTCTAAATATGTTCGGGGAGAGGTTTCCTATCGATTTGGTTCTGAATCCTTTGCGAGGATTGAAGGTGATCGTCGAGATGGATTGGTTGGGGCCAGGACCTCAAGTGGGGGAGAACTAGTTATTCATGGAGGGAGATCCTCACATGGGCCAACTCTTTGTTCGGCTGCGAGGATCGGGAGACTTCTTCAGCAGGGTTGTACTGGGTTTTTGGCTAACGTTTCAGATACGAGGGTGGAAGCCATACCATATATGAGCTAGGTACTGATTGTATGAGATTTTCCTGATGTGTTTCCATAAAAGTTACCTGGGGTGCCTCCCGAGAGGCAAGTGGAGTTCCGTATTGATTTAGTGCCTGGTGCGGCTCCGATAGCTATGGTGTCGTATCGTCTAGCTTTGCTTGAGATGCAGGAGTTGTCTACATAGCTTCAGGAGCTACTAGACCGGGGATTCATTCGTCCGTGCAGTTCCCCTAGGAAGCAATGATTATGTTCATGAAAAAGAAGGATGAGTCACACAAGATGTGTATTGATTAGTCGTAGTTAAACAAGATAATGATGAAGATCTGTTATTCGCTTCCAAGGATTGACAATTTGTTCGATCAGCTTCAGGATGCCTCATGGTTTTCCAAGATTAATCTTTGGTTAGGGTATCATAAGATGTGGATTCGGGATGAAGACACATCAAATATGGTGTTCATGACTCGTTATGGTCATTACGAGTTTATGGTGATGCCATTTGGGCTCACTAATGCTCCCGTAGCAACATGGATATCATGAACCAGGTTTGCAGATCGATGTTGGATCAGTTTGTGATTGTTTTCATTAATGATATTTTGGTCTATTCTAAGACCAAGGAGCAGCACGAGTGGCATTTGAGAGAGGTGTTGGAGACCTTAAAGAGGGAGAGGTTTTATGCCAAATTCTACAAATGCGAGTTTTGGTTGCGTGAGGTGCAGTTTCTAGGGCACATCATCAACTAAGAGGATATTTTGGTGGATCCCGCCAAGATTGAGGCAGTAATGCGTTGGGAGGTTCCGAAAAATGCATCCGATGTCAGGAGTTTCTTGGGATTAGTGGGGTATTATCGTAGATTCATCAAGGATTTCTCCATAATTGTTGTAACCTTGACCCGTTTGACTAAGAAGAGTGTGACCTTTTGGTGGGGTCCAGATCAACATTCAGCTTTCGAGACATTAAGGCATAAATTATGTGAGGCCCCAATTCTATCTCTACTCGAGGGATTGGATATTTCATAGTGTATTGCAATGCTTCTATTTCAGGGTTAGGTGTTGTGCTGATGCAGAGGGGGCATGTGGTCGCTTATGCCTAGAGGCACCTAAAGCCTCATAACACGAATTACCCCAATCATGATTTGGAGTTAGGGGCAGTGGTTTTTTCCTTCAAGATTTGGAGGCATTATCTCTATGGGATACGATGTACCATCTTCACAGATCACAAGAGTTTGAAGTATTTGATGGATCAACAGAATTTGAATATGCGTTAGATGCGGTGGTTAGATGTGGTGAAATATTATCACTGTGAGATCTTGTACCATCCCGAGAAGGCCAATGTGGTAGTCGATGCTTTGAGATGTAAGACGCCAAGTTCCCTGATTCGAGATGTTTTCTTGAGGATGACAATGACTTCACCATTATTGGATATGATTAATGAGGAACAGGTGGAGGGTTTAAGAAGCGAGAACTAGAAGATCGAGTGGATTCGAGTGATAATTTTGTTATTTGTTTGAGATAGTCAAGGGTTATTAACTCACTGTGGCAGAGTTTGGGTTCCGGTAAACGGAGGTGTGAGGCAAAGGATCTTGGAGGAGGCGCACAAGTCTAAATTCTCTATCCATCTGGGGGCCACAAAGATGTACCAAGACCTGCGATTGAGTTATTGGTGGACCTACATAAAGCGGGAGGTTACGTGGTTTGTCGAGCGGTGTTTGACCTGCAGGAAGGTCAAGCCCAAACATCATAGGTCTCATGGCAAGATGCAGCCGCTACCTATTCCCATGTGCAAATGGGAAGAGATCACCAAGAATTTTATCACGAAGCTTCCTAAGACGACGCGGGGTGTGGATTCCATTTGGGTTATTGAGGACAGGTTGACCAAGAGTGCACATTTTATATAGATTTCCGAGAGTATCTTCACCAAGAAATTAGCACACATTTATGTACGGGAGGTAGTGATCAGGCATAGGGTGTCGGTATCTGTGGTCTCGGACTGTAATGTTCATTTCACCTCTAGATTTTGTAGGAAGTTTCATGAGGAGTTGGGTATTCAATTGCATTTCATTACTGCTTACCACCCTCAGACTGATGGGAATATCGAGCGGACGACCTAGATGCTCGAGGATATGCTTCAAACATGTTTATTGGATTTCAGGGGAAGTTGGGAAACTTACCTCCTTCTAGCATAGTTCTCATATGAAAATAGTTATCATGTTAGTATCGATTGACCCTCGTTTGAGATGTTGTATGGTCGGAGGTGTAGGACTCCAGTTTGTTCGAGGAGGTTGGTCATTGATTTATGGGAAGCATTAAGGTGGTTCTTAAGACCAACGATTTGATTCAGTAGGTGCATGAAAGGTTGTGAGTCGCGCATAGCTGTCAAAAATAGTTATGATGATCGATGTTGTTCGAATCTGAAGTTTCAGGTGGGGGATTTTTTTTCTTGAAGGTATCACCATGGAAGGGTATCATTCAGTTTCGGAAGAGGGGCAAGCTTGGGCCCCGATTCATTGGTCTATTCAGGATTTCTGCTCGAGTTGGCAGGATTGCTTATCGATTGGATCTACCGGATGAACTCAGTAAAATCCATAACTCCATCCACATATCTTAGCTTCAAATTGTGTTGCTGATGAGGCCGCAGTCATTTCCTTGGATGATATTCAGGTTGATGGAAGCATGAATTATGTGGATAAGCCCATTGCAATTTTGGATAGTAAAACAAAAGCTCTATGGAACAAAGAAGTGAACTTAGTAAAGGTACAATGGCAGCATCGGAAGGGCTCAGAATAGACATGGGAGCCTGAGAGGGAGATGAGGGAGCATTACCCAGGGTTGTTCGAGGTCGCGGACTTCAAGGACAATGTCTGATTCAAGTAGGGGAGATTTGTAAATCTTAGTTCTGGTACGAATTTATTTCATTAAATATTTGATTTTTCATGTTGAACTCGGCGATTTGATGGCTTCAACTCGACGTGTTAAGTGGATTTTGGCCACGATAATTAATGGACCAACTCGGCGATTTGGGGTGCCTCAACTCGACGAGTTGGCGGCTAGGAAGGAAACCCTAATTTTTCGGGTGTTGCACCCTATTTAAAGGCCTTAAGTTTCTTGGTTGGCCTCCTTACCAGCCTCCTCTATCCAAAAAACCCTAAAAGAGTGTTTGTAACATCCCAAAATTCTAGAACACAAATTTCATTTTTAATTTAATAATTCATAAAACAGATTATAGAAAGCATCATGAAGTTATATCTGATGGGTTTTGAGCAAAATAAGATTCGTATGGTGTTCATGAAAACCCTAATGCTTGGATCTAGTTCGAAATCATGTCTAATAAAATAGTTAGAGCATTACCTTTGATTTTTGCTTGAAGATCTTGAGCCTTTGAGAACTTTAGCACCTCAAATGTTGTGCCTCTAATAGATCACAAATACCAAAACAATTAGAGAAGGCAAGAGAGAGAAGGAAGGCTAAAAATCATCTCCTAGAACTCTTAGGGTTATGTGTAGCCAAAATGGTCCTTATATAGGTGAGGAGTTAGGGTTTCAGTCCATAAGAATCTTCTGGTTGCTTAAGCTCTAAGCAGTCCATAAGAATCTTCTGGAATCCCTACCTTGGACGAATTCTTAAGGCCTTATCCCCAAGAATTCGTCCACCCTATCTCTAGGGTTTCCTTAGCCCACAATACAATTATCTTATAATTGCAATTTCAGTCCTCTTAGTTTAATTGATCTCTTTTGTTCACAAAATTAATTCCTAATTCTGTCTTGACCAATATTAGTTAAACAAATATGATTTCTCCTTTAATATATTATTCATATAATATTTGGTGAAGGCAACCCAAATGGTCCATGCTACAACTAGGTCAAGTACGTACCAAATATAGTTAACAACATAGACACTAATCCAACAGTCTCCCACTTGGATAAGTCTAATAACTATAAATGCAAGTACGACTTCAAAATCCGATTAGCAATCATAGCTCTCAAAATCCGTTGTCGAACTCTGACACATCCTTTAGATAAGGGATTGTATATTCCTCCGTTCTAAAGATATCATGTGGGCAATCACATGGAACATAGTCATACTTATTGTCTAGTAGTTTGTTTCTCAATCTCTGCTCTATCTAACATAGAACTTAATTGAACACATCAAATCAGTCCTGACTAGCCCCGACACATAAGTCAAACCAAATCATTGAGGGGCCCAAGATATCGCTTTTACCCTCATAGGATAAAAGGAACAGATAAATTCGACTTATATGCATTTACTATTTACTCATCAAATCATACACAATAATGCATTTTATAACATCAAGTTACTGATGTGTTTACGCATTATCAATGCACAACCAACTTGTAAACAATAAACCATATATCTAGGTTTAAACACTATATGATATTATCATCTCACAACCACTCGTGATTAATTCCATGAAGTGATTCAAGTGAGCGTGGGTTTAATCCAATACTCAAATCTTATTTCAAGGGCACTCATGAACGGTGCCGCAAACCTTTCCTATGTCTAAATGCTTAGACAATCTACAAGCCAATTCATGACAGCCTTCTTTCATACCTACTTCCAACGTATGAGTGATTGTGGACCGTTTAAATAATCTTATTATTTAGGAAGTTAAAACATGGAAAATTGAAACAATAGTAAATAACTAACATAAGACAGTAACTTTATTCATAAATAATACTCCCTTATTTAATCATCAAATGTTAATTACAATTTATCTATTACAAGTTTCTAAAGCTATCTAATCACTAAAACTAATATTGTCCTTCAACCCAATGCTCCTAGCGTGCTGCAAGTGCTTAACCCTACTAAGTCCCTTCGTGAGGGGATTTGTTGGGTTATCCTCTAACGATACCATCTTTACTACAAGGAGTCCCTCTTATACCCGATGTCTGATGGAATGATATTTTCTATCGATATGCCTGGATCTACCATGATCCCTCGGTTACTTGGTCAAGGAAACCGTACCTTCGTTATCACAAAAAATCTCCATAGGCTCCTTTATGGCTGGCACAACTCCAAGGTCTCCGATGAAGTTCTTCAACTGTATTGCCTCCTTTGACGCTTCGCTGGCTGTTACATACTCTGATTCACACGTTGAATTAGCTATTGTCTCCTGCTTGGAACTTTTCCAAGTCACTGCTCCTCCATTCAAGATAAAGACCCAACCCGACTGAGAACAGAAGTTGTCTCGATCAGTATAAAAATTGGCATCACTATACCCTCACACCCTTAAGTCATCACTCCCACCGAGGATAAGAAACCATTCCTTAGTCCTCCGAAGGTACTTAAGAATATTGTTGATTGCTATCCAATGTGCTCTACCAGGGTTCCCTTGATATCTGCTGACCATGCTCAAAGCGAAGGCCACATAAGGGTGAGTACAAGTCATAACATACATGATTGAGCCAACTACGGAATCATAAGGTACTCTACTCATCTCTACTATCTCGGCTTTGATACTCGGGCTTTGAGTCTTACTCAACTTGGTATTGCTTTAGATTGGTAACTCCTATTTCTTGTAATTCTCCATATTAAAATGTTTTAGTACCTTATCCAAGTACTTTAACTAAGTCCTATTAGTCTTTTACTCCTATTTCTTACAATCCTTATCCCAAGAATATAGGCAACTTCTCCTAGGTCCTTCATAGAGAAGCACTTCCTGAGCCAGGACTTAACTTCCTACAGGGTTGGGACGTCGTTTCCAATGAGTAGTATGCCATCGACATACAAAACAAGAAAGCTATATATACTCCCACTGGCTTTGACATATACACAAGACTCATCCTTGCTTCGCAAGAAACCAAACTCTTTGACTTTCTCATCGAAAAAAACATTCCATCTACGAGACGCTTGTTTCAGTCCATAAATGGACTTCTCAAGCTTACACACTCTATTAGGATGCTTCACATCGACAAAACCCTCTGGCTGACTCATGTAAACATATTTCATAATGAAATGCAGCTATGGCTAGCATAATCCTAATATACTTTATCTTCGAAATCATCATAGTCAACTGTGAGAGTTTAAGTAAAGCCCTTCGTAATCAATCACGCCTTACAAGTGTGTACATTCCTATACATGCCGGTCTTCTTCTTGAAGATCCATTTGCACCTGACCGTCTTACGACCTGATACATTGCAACCAAGTTCCAGACTTGATTGCCATACATGGACTAAATCTCGTTGTCCATAGCCTTTGTCCATTTTTCAGACTTCGGGTCTACCATGGCTTCCTTGTAGCTATTAGGTTCATCCAAACTTAGTAGTGTACTATCACTAATAAATGTATCACCCTCCATAGTAATATGGAAACCATAAAACGCGGTTGGAACACTAACTCTATAGTAACATCTAAGAGGTATGGACTCGTCAACTGGTTCAACAGGAGTTTCCTCCTCGGGTTGAACACCGGTGTTAGAGATTCCTTCATCGCTTGACTCTTGAAGATCTTCAAGATCAATTTTCCTCCCACTGTCCTCTTGGCTTATGAGTTCTCGCTCTCCGAAAACTCCTCTCCTCGCAATGAAGACAACATTGTCACTTGGTCTATAGAAGAGATATCGAAAGGACTTCTATGGATAGCCGATGAAAATACACCTCTCACTATGAGGTTCGAGCTTTTCGTGAGTCTCTTGTCTTACGAAAGCCTCGCAACCCTAAAGCTTGATATGTGCCAACGAGGGAGATTTCTGTGTCCACATCTCGTGAGGTGTTTTGGCAACCTTCTTAGTAGGGACTTGGTTAAGGATATGGGCGACAGTCTTTAAGGCATACCCCCAAAATGAGATAGGTAATGAAGCACAACTCATCATGAAATGAACCATGTCCAACAAGGTTTGATTGCGCCTCTCAGCCACACCATTCAACTGCGGTGTCCTAGGTGGCGTCAATTGCGAAACAATTCTGCACTCCTTGAGGTAGTCGTGGAATTCAAGACTAAGGTATTCACCACCTCGATTGGATCGAATCATCTTGATTTTCATGCCTAGATGATTCTCCATTTATTGCTTAAACTCTTTGAACTTTTCAAAGGTTTCTGAGTTACGCTTGATTAAGTAGATATACAAATATTTGCTATAATCGTTGGTGAAAGTCACATAGAAGCGGTTTGTATCCCTTATGGTGGATCTAAAGGGCCCACATACATCGGTATGTATGAGATCCAATAAACCCTCACCCCTTTCACAAGTGCCAGTGAAGGGTGACTTGGTCATCTTTCTATGTAAACAAGACTCGCACATGTCATCGTCCCTAAGGTCGAATAACTCCAACACTTCATCCTTTTGAAGCTAGGCTATGTGCTTCTTGTTGACATGTCCAAGACAACAATGCCACATGCATGCTTTGTTCAAACTATTGGAAGAATCGATATGCAACACATTATTTCCTAAGTTGTCTACAACCATCACAGTTTCATATATTCCATTACAAGGCAATGCTTCAAAATAGAAAGTACCATTAAAGAAAGCATTAATAGAACCTTTTTCATTATCAAACGAAAATGTAAAACCTTGTTTATATAAACCATGAAAAGAAATAATGTTTCGTGTCATTTCTGATAAGTAACAACAATTATTCAAATCTAAACCTAAACGACTATAAAGCACTAACGAGTAAACTCCAATCTTGGTGACAGGCGACACTTTCCTATTCTCCATGATCAAGTTTATCTTCTTATGCTCCACATCCCTACTTCTTCTTAGTCCCTATAAGTCAGAATAAATGTGAAATCCACATCCTATATCAAAGACCCAAGACATAGCATTGATGAGTTGTTAGAATGAATAGTAAAAATACCTGCGAATGATGGCTTTATCTTCCCATCCTTGATATCTTGCAAGTACTTCGGGCAGCTTCATGTCCAATTCCCTTTCGCATGGCAGTAGTAGCACTTTGCATCCTTCGGGTTGGAGGAGGGTGCAGTAGGACCAGCCTTGGTTCCACTTGAAGAGGTAACATCATGGGACTTTCCCTTATGGTGGCTCTTTGAAGGAGCCTTCCTCTTCTTACCCTTTCCTTTCCCAATAGCCAAGATAGGGATAGCAACAAGAGTAGATGCAATAGGTTTTCCTTTCGGACTACTCTCAGTAGTCCTTAGCAGGCCTTGGAGCTTGCTTAGAGTGACCTCCTCCCTGTTCATATGGTAGGTCATACGAAATTGGTCGTAGCAAGGAGGTAAAGATTGTAGAATAATATCTATGTTCAGCTCCTCATCGAAGTTAACATTTAACTTTAGCAATCGGTCCACATAACTCTGCATTTTCTACAGGTGGGTCGTGATGGACTCTCCATCTCTCATTTTGGTAGTGATCATCGAAGCAATGATCTCGTACCTTTCCTGCCTTACGCTTTGATGGTACCTATCCATCAAATCATGATGCATCTCGTAGGGGTAGTAGTCCTCGTAGGATTTTGAAGTTCAGCAGTCATAGTCGCGAGCATGATGCAATGAACTTTCGTAGCATCTCACGTGCAAGCCTCGAAAGAAACAATTTCCTCGGGAGTAGCAGTGTTGGTGTCAACCTCCTTCAGTTCCTTGTCGAGAACATACTCCTTGTCCTCGTAGTGGGTGGCCATTCAGATGTTGTGGATCCAATTATTGAAGTTGGTCCCCTCAAATACCACCCTCCCACAAAAACTTATGAGTGAGAACAAGCCAACAATGGTTGAGCCACAAGCGTTTGTTTTTTAGTCAGATATCTGAAAAGAAAAAAGAGACAAAGTTTGATTAGATAAGAATCCCCAATTAAACACCCAAATGAGAAATTAGTGCTAGGACCCAACACAATTATTCACAATTTAGAAGAGGGATGCGGTAATCTAAAATGCAAATAATTTGAAGTTAAGTGAATGACGATTCACTAATTTCCACCATGAAAAACGATAAGAAATTAAGTTTTAAATGGATTGAAAGTCCTGGATCTTTTGAGATTCAATGAACTTTTCAATGGCATGTTTAAATCTCGATATGTCATTCAAGTTTGTGACTGGGAAACCGAGGATCACAGACAAGGTGTTAAAAACCATGCAAATATACTTTGTACCCTCGATATCATGTTCCACCAAATAATTATACTGGTTAACCACACACGCTCCATTGATCTATGATAAACATCGAGTCACCTTTTCCACCATTGCTAGTCCATATTAGTGTGCTCGTTATCCACACATTCTCCACTAACGGCTTCGCAAGGGTACAAAGTGTAATTTCATGGAATAGAATCATTTAACATTTTTTCTAAAGTAAGTAAGATTGGGAATTTTATAAAAACATAAATATACTTCATATATTCATTATACTTTTAATGAGGAATTACTTTCCCTATCCTACCTCTTCAGCTGACGACCTTTGCCAATCAAGGAAGCGGTGGGTGAGAGTGGACACCCATTAAACAGTCATTATATAGGTAGCAACCTTATACCCCCTTTATAGATCAGCTACCTGAATGAGGCCTACTAACGGTAAGACTATCTTTATCTTTATATATATATATATATATATATATATATATATATATATATATATATATATATATATATATATATATATATATATATATAATTATTAATCTTATAATATTATAATAGTATAAGGGTTGAATTTTAAACTTTAAAATTCTAGGGTTTGGATTTTAAATATTTCAAAATTAAAACTTTTAATTAAAAATTTAAATCCCAAAACTTGAGGGCAAGTTTTTAAACTTTTCAAAACATCTTTTAAATCAAATTTGAAAATTATTAATTAATCATATTATTAATATTTATCACAAAATTTGAGCTAATCTTTTCCATACAAGATAATTCAAATTAATTTACAAATAATCAATCTTGATCTTATAAAACAAGTAATTATCTTAAACTGAAAAATATCCATTAATTTGATTTGGATATCAATTACCATAACAAAAAATCTGATTTTTAATTTGAAAATAAATTATGGGAATTATCTAAAGCAAATCAAGGCAGAAAATTCGGAATCCAGCAAACAGCTGTACTCACGTCGTGACCTTCTTTTGGTCACGTCGTGAGTCTGGTCATAATAGAAAAACGAATTTTATAGCTTTGAACAATAAACTTTGCATCAAATACATTAGAATAAACATTCTAGGCTCTAATACCAGTGATGGGTTTTGAGCAAAACAACATCCCTATGGTGTTCATGCAAACCCTAATGCTTGGATTTAGTTTTTATAATTGTACATGCATAATTGTCCACGACTTGCAAAACCCTAATCTAGCATATCAAAAAATTCGAAATCATGTCTAATTAACTAGTTAGAACATTACCTTTGATTTTTGCTTGATGATCTTGAGCCTTTGAGAACTTTAGCACCTCAAATGTTGTGCCTCTAATAGATCACAAACACCAAAAAAATTGGAGAAGGCAGGAGAGAGAGGTAAGGCTAAAATCGGCTCCTAGAACTCGGTTATATGTATCCAAAAATTGATAGCTAAAAGGGTCCTTGTATAGGTGAGGAGTTAGAGTTTCAGTGAAACACTTATCCGGTTGCTTAGGCTCCAAGCAGGCCATAAGAATCTTCTGGAATCCCTACCTTGGAGGAATTCTTAAGGCCTTATTCCCAAGAATTCGTCCACCCTATCTCTAGGTAGCCCACAATACAATTATCTTATAATTGCAGTTTCAGTGCGCATAGTTTAATTAATCTCTTTTGTTCACAAAATTAATTCTTAATTAATTCTTGACAAATATTAATTAAACAAATATGATTTCTCTTTTAATATATTATTCACATAATATATCAATAAACCATAATAACCTTTTTCTTTATTATTCATCAAATCAAGTAGCTTTGGTGAAGGCAAGCCAAAAGGACCATGCTACAACTAGGTCAAGTACGTACCCAATATAGTTATGAACTTAGATACTAATCCAACAATATCATATTATAAAAAACCATACGTTATATGTCTCAAAACATGTCATAATTAAATAATGTCAAAGTACAAAATCCCAAGAACATCATAGTGCGGAAAATCGTGGTGTGATGCCCTGTTATTGTGCCGACTCCTTTCACTTCGAAGAAGAAGGACTAGAAACAAAAATTGAAAACCATAAGCACAAAGCTTAGTAAGTGCCCCCATCATACCACATACCATACTATAAACATACTGTCTAGCATATCTGGGTACTGGCCTACCCCTACGGTCTCTTTCAACCAGTAGCTTGCCTAGCATATTAGGGTGTTGGCCTGCCCCTTCGTTCTATTTCAACTAGTAACTTGCCTAGCATATCAGGGTGTTGGCCTACCCCCATCGATCCTTTTGACTGGTACCTTGCCTAGCATATCAAGGTGCTGGCCTACCCCTTTGGTCCTTTTGACTGGTATCGGGGAATATTTCACACCCTAATTCTACCATGTAATCTCCTCATACATAAACACATAAGTCACATACTTCATAGCATATCAGAGTGTTTGCCTACACCTTTAGTCCTTTCGACTGGTACTGGGGCCTATCCTACCCCTCCTACTACTTAAACAAAATATCATAGCATACTAGCACATAAAGAAAAACAGATAGTGGCATACCAGATAATTACCACAAAGACAATCATCTTTACTATAACTCTTACTAGTGGGTCGGTATTCGCGCCTTCGACCCACTTCTACTGGAAGGTAACTCACCTCAAATGTTGTGAAGTAGCCAAACTATCCTCGACTGTGAAATCTACCCCACTCAAACTCCTACACATAAAGATTTCCTTTAGTTACCCATTTTCATGCTCATTACCCCTTAAGGATCAACTTTGGTCAAATTCAAACTCAAGGTCGACACCCTGGTCAAAGTCAACATCAGGTCAAAGTCAACATTACGAGTTGACCTATCAACTCTTCGGGTTCCATAAATTAGAAAACTTTGAACTCATGATCTAGCTCGTCGAGTTCTTTCACAACTCATCGAGTTCCTCCTATCCATGGTATCGAAACTTTCCCATTCTACTCGTCGACTCATCCTTGAACTCGTCGAGTGTTCCCTTTTACAGAATCAGGACATTTCAACCCAACTCATCGAGTTCCTCTATGGACACGATGAGTTCTTTACTCTGTTAAGCCATCTTAATAGATTAAGTTGATATCCTTCATCTGGACTCCACACTTCTTCTACACACTGAACAAATATCTAGATCTTGATCCAAAAGCCATATATACTTCGAACTAAGGCATACAAACTAAGATCTAGACCCTACACATCATTTGAACACGTAAAGTTTCTGCCTTTATCTCCATACATGGCCTTTTGGGGCTTAAAAGGAAAAAAAGGATGTCTTAGAGCTTGCATGGGGGTTCCAATGGCCATAAAGTTTGCACCTTTATGCCATAATAGCCCCTCAAGGTCCAAGATCTGGAAGTACACATACTTGGGATGTCCATTTCCCAAAAGCTAACATTCTTAGAGCACCCCCCCCCCCCCCCAATAAAAGTGAAATGAAGAGATCTAAGAAATCATTAAGCAAGTTTGAGACATGCTTACCCGAAAATGTTGCAATTGGAGTGAAGTGTCTGGATATACTCTCTTCTTCTTGAGTTCTCTAGCTTCCTCTTCTTCTAGAAGCTTCAAAAGCACAAGTTTTCTCTCAAAAAGGTCTCCCCAGCTCACATAAGGATGTAGGGTTTTGTGGCTAGGTTTTTGGGACTTGGAGATTGTAAATGAGGCTAGCCTTCAGGGATTAACGTGTTTAAATAGGGTGAAAAACCCAGAAATTAGGGTTTCACTCTGCCAACACTACTTGTCGAGTTAGCGCTCCTAACTCTTCAAGTAGGTTTCTTGACCCGCATCCCAAAAATGATTCCTACTCAACGTGTTTGGGGCCTCCAACTCGTCGATTTCTTTTATAAAAGTGAATAAATTTTATTTAAAATACATACTAGGAACTGGGGCATTATAAATCTCCCCTACTTATTTTAGACTTTGTCTTCAAAGTGATGTTTCTAGAAATAGCTCAGGGTAGTGGTCCCTTATCTCGTCCTCCGGATCCCACACCCATTCTGAGCCCTTGCGGTGCTGCCATTGCACCTTCACCAACTCTACCCTCTTGTCCCTCGGATCCTTTGTCTTCTTTCGAGTATGTCTACTAGTCGCTCGATGTAGTTCAGGCTGTCATCCACCTAAATATCCTCTAAAGGTACCACAGTAGAGTCATCTACCAAGCACTTCCACAGTTGGGAGACATGAAAGGTATTGTGGATCTGACTATGCTCGGCTAGCAGATCCAGCCGATACGCCACCCGGCCTATCCAAGGCAATACCCTAAACGGACCAATGTATCTGGGGCCAAACTTTCCCTAGTTCCTAAACCGGATGACAACTTTCCAAGGTAACACCTTCAGGAGGACCATATCTCCTACTTGAAACTTCAGGTCTGATCGTCGTTTGTCGGCATAGCTCTTCTGTCGACTTTGGGTCGTCTGGAGTCTACTCCGGACCTATTGGATCATCTCTGTTGTCTTGAGTACCACTTCAGTACTCCCCATGACTCTCTAACCGACCTCACCCCAACATATTGGGGTCCTGCACTTCCTCCCGTAGAGCATCTCAAAGGGAGGTAGGTCGATACTAGTGTGGTAGCTATTGTTGTAGGAAAACTATGTCATGGTAGGTAGGTATCCCAGCTACCACCAAAGTCTACAACACGTTACCGCAGCATATCCTCCAAGGTCTGGATGGTCCGCTCGCTTTGACCATCTGTATGCTGGTGAAAAGCCATGCTAAAGTGTAGACAACTACCCAAATCGTCATGAAATTTCTTCTAGAACCTGGAAGTGGACCGTACATCTCGGTCAAAAATCATGGAAACTGGCACTCCATGTCAAGCTACTACCACTCTTATGTAGATGTCGTCTAGCTTCTCAGCCAAAATGCTCTCCTGAATCACGATGAAATGGGCACTCATGGTCAACGGATGCACGATGACCCAAATCGAATCTACTCCCCGTGTGGTCCTGGGAAGCTTCGTGATAAAATAGTAATATCCTTCCATTTCCACACAGGGATATCCAATGGTTACGTCTTTCTGTGAGGTCTCTGATGCTCGGTCTTGACCTTCATGCGGGCCAGGCATCTATTGACGTACCAAGCTACATCCGGCTTCTTGCAAGGCCACCAGTAGTCAGGGTGAAGATCTCTGTACATCTTTTTCGCCGCGGGATGGATGGAAATTTTAGACTTGTGCACCTCCTCCATTAGGATCTAGCACACACTGCCTTCGTACAGAACCAACACTCTTTGGTGAAGTTTCAATAGCCTGCGGCTATCATAGTCGAAGGATGAAATCTTGCCCACTATACGCTCACTCTTCCAGTGTTCCTCCTTCAGAGCCTCCAGTTGGGCCTCTCGGATCTTCTCCATAAGTGGAGTCACTACTATCATCCTCATATAAATGTCTCTAATCGGGGCCACGAATGCCTTGCGGCTAAGTGCATAAACCAAAACATTAACCTTCCCCAGGTGGTAGATGATCTCACAGTCGTAATCCTTCACCACATCTAACCATCGGCTCTACCTCATGTTTAGATTCGGCTAATCCATGAGGTACCTCAATCTATTGTGGTCCGTGTAAATGGTACATTGGACCCCATAGAGGTAGTGTCGCCAAATATCAAGGGCGAAAACAACCGCCCCAACTCCAATTCATGCGTCTGCTAGTTTTCCTCGTGAGGCTTCAGCTGCCTCGAGGCGTAGGCAATGACGTGCCCCCTCTCCATCAACACTGTGCCCAAACCCGAGATGGACACATCGTAGTATACTATGAAATCCTCAATGCCCTCTGGTAGGGCTAAAATTGGTGCCTCGCACAACCTCTGCCTCAACGTCTCGAATGCTGCCTGCTGCTCAGGTCCCCAGCGAAATACAACGGCCTTATTTGTCAGTCGGGTCAAGGTTATTGCTATCTTGGAGAAGTCTGGTATGAATCTCTGTAATAGCCTTCTTACCCGAGGAAACTTTGAATCTCAGATGGATACTTCGGAACTTCCCATCTTATCACGGCCTCGACTTTGGTCAGGTAAACCAGAATATCGTTCTAGTTGACAAGATGCCCCAGAAACTGTACCTCACGCAACCCGAACTCACACTTGGAGAACATGGCATACAATCTCACCCTCCTCAAGGTATCCAAAACCTCCCGTAAGTGCTCCTCGTGCTGCTCCCACGTCTTGGAGTAAACCAAGATGTCATCAATAAACACTATCACTGACCGATCCAACATTGGTCTGTATACGTGGTTCATGAGGTCCTTGAACGTAGCAGGGGCATTAGTGAGCCTAAAAGGAATCACCACGAACTTGTAGTGGCCATAGAGAGTCCAGAAAGCAGTCTTTTGTACATCCTCATCTCTGACTCACATCTGGTGGTAGCCTGAACACAAATCTGTCTTGGAAAACCAAGATGCCCCCTTTAGCTGGTCAAAGAGATCATCAATCATTGGGAGTGGGTAACGTTTCTTCACTATTACCTTGTTCAACTCCAGGTAATCTATACACATCCGATGCGACCCGTCCTTCTTTTCCACAAACAGGATCGGGGCTCCCCAAGGCGAACTGTTCGGTCTAATGAATCCCTTATCTAATAGCTCCTGCAGTTGTGTAGACAACTCCTACATCTCAGGAGGAGCCAACCGATATGGTGCCTTAGCTATCGGAGCCACACCACGGACTAGGTCGATCCTGAACTCTACCTGTCTCTCTAGAGGTATCCTAGGCAACTCCTTTGGAAACACGTCTGGGCACTCTCACACCATTGGCACATCACTCACAGTTTATTTACCCGCCCCCAGGTATCCATAATGTAAGCAACACACCATAGGCAACCCTGCTGGAGGTAGCGCCTAGCCTTCGCTGCCAAACACAAAGTTGGTCCATACTACGGCCTCTCCCCCTGAATCACCAGCTCTCCCCCACTTAGGGTCCTAACGCGTACCAACTGTTTTACACAGTCGATCACCTCCCCATTAGGGCTCAACCAATCCATGCCTATGATAACCTTCTTCTCCCTCAAAGGAATGGGAACCAAATCCACAAGATACCGCTCGTCATACAATCTCAAGGCGCAATCTCTGAAGACCTCTAATGCCCGGACAGATCGGTCGTCAGCAATCTTGGCCTCTAAAGAACAATCCAACATGCTTGAAAACTCATAAAACCTCTTGCTAAGTGAAAGAGAAACAAATGATCGGGTAGCCCCTGAGTCAAATAACACTTGTACTGGGATGTCGTTCACATGGAATGATCCTATACGAAACACATAGAACATAGAACATAAATATCATAATCGACATGAAATAAGAGTTAGGGAGAAGAAAACATACCTATCACCACATCCGGTGTGGCATGCGCCTCCACGGAGATCAGCTGCAAGGCTTGGATCCTCACCACTAGAGCATCTTTCTTACTCTGTCGGCCATCCGTGATCTATAGGGTCGCTGGAGCTGGCACAGCCACTGGCACTCCTGATGTCAATCATGGACAGTTGGCCTTTTATATCCCTTCTGATTATAATGAAATCAAATCAAGTCTAACGTCTGAAGGGTGGGGGTACGGTCAGTACAATCCCTGCCAAAGTTCCCAAGCTTGCCGCACTTATAGCAACCCGGTGACCCTTATCTACAAATTCCTTCATGCATCTTACAGCATTTCCCACAGCGGCTCTGGCCCTGCTGGCCCTTCGATCTAGATTTGGATCCCTTGGGTTTCTTCCCTAAAACCCCTGTCACCTGCCCTATCTCTGCCTTCCACTTCTATATGTTCTCTATATCAATCTCCCTCTCTCTCGCCCTGGTTATCATATCCTCCAAAGTCGGGCATGTTGAGTAGCTGACGTGTTTTCGGATGTCATCTCTCAACATAGTGTAGTGTCGGGTCTTCCTCATCTCCTCATCACCTGAATACTGAGGCACCAATAAGGCCCTTTTCCTAATCTTGGCGGTAATCTCGGCCGCTGACTCAGTCATCTATCTCATATCAAGAAACTCCCTGGCTAGCTGTTGAATCTCCACAGTTGGTGCAAACTCATCCCTAAACATGGTAACAAAGTCCGCCCAGGTCATAGCCTCAATGGATGGGGCTCCCAACGAATCATTGACTGCCTCCCACCAGTTACTAGCTCTGTCTCTCAAACATCCCACAACATACTGGACCTTCGATGCCTCAGGGCAAAAGCTCATCAATTGTGCACACTCGACGTCTGCAATCCATGTAAAAGTTTTTCGTTCCACATCCCTGAAGCCCTTGAAGGAGAGTGTGTGTGTCCCTTGATTGGCTAGACGCCATGTCACTCCAGAATGCCCTGAGGTGATCCTCCATCAGCTCAATGATCCCTTCCGTGATCGACCCAAAAATCATCGGCGTCGCCTCAAGGATGCCTTTAGTAATCTTAATTGTGATGAACTCGCGTAATCCATCATCAGCTGGCTCGGAACCTGCACCTGAACCTGAACCTGACCCTGACTCTGAACCTTCTGCTCCATGATATGTCACCACCATTCTGAAACAAAACACATAATCGTCAGGGTCATACATAATCTCAAAAGGTCTCACACACTCTAAAAGTTCCATGGTTCTATCTCATCCCTCCTTGACTCGAGTATGGATCCTCTGCTTTCAGTAGTATGGGCCCATACTACCTTCCACATCTATCTGTACTTTCCTCAACGATTGCCTTGACTTCACCAAGTCCCTTTCACTACTACCGCTTGCTACACTAATCTCATCCTAGGCTTACCCTAGGGTAACCTCCAACCCACTCTCCACCATCAGCTGCATAAGAAGTCCCTACTATCTCTCCCTAACTAGCTCGTAAATACCATTACATATTACTAAGACTAGTGTTGGATTAGTGTCTAAGTCCATAACTATTTTGGTATGTACTTGACCCGATGGTGCATGGTCCTTTTGGGTTGCCTTCACCAAAGCAACTTGATAGGATGAATTATGGAGAGAAAGGATTAAATATGATTTATTAATATATTATGAGAATAATATATTAAAGGAGAAATCATATTGTTTAATTAGTATTATTCAAGAATTAATTAGTAATTGGTTTTATGACTAAAAGAGATTAATTAAACTTAAGGGACTGGAATTGTAATTATAAGATAATTGCAAATTGGGCTATGGATTGTCTTAAATTAAGGAGTGGACGAATTCTATGGGGAAGCCCATAAGGAAATCATCCAAGGCCTTAATTAAAGGAGTCTATGGGTTGCTTAGGGCTTAAGCATCCAAATTAGGGTTTCCTTGTTAGATAACCCTAATAGCCTCACTATATATAGAACCCTTAAGGATCAAAAACGTGGGGAACTTCTCTTCTAGGGTTAGAACACGTTTTGGGTAGCCTCTATCCTCTCTCCTCTTCATTCTCTTGCTCTTGGTGTTTGTGAGCCGTTAGAGGAGTGACATTTGTGACTCTAAGCTTTCTAAAGTCAATACAAGGAGGAATTGGATTGTTATTGCTACAAAACAATCAAGGTATGATCTAAACCCTAATTATATGTTATATTGATTATCATATGTTAGGTCTAGGGTTTATAGTCTTGGATAACTTGCATGTACAATAGAGAAACCTATATCCAAGCATTAGGGTTTATATGAGCACATAGGATGTTCTTATGACCAAAACCCATCAACTAGATCATTCTTCAAATGAAGGGTCCTAACTAGCTCGTGAATACCATTAAATAGGGCTAGACCTAACCTTCTGAAATTAGTTAGTCCTCGCACTATGTAACTTAATGTATTCATTTACTAGTTAATTAAAGATAACTAGGACTCGTAAAAGAACAAAGCACATGGCATTTAGGCATTAAGTAACCCAAATCAAGCATATCCTAATCAGTCTATCATATCTCTGACTCGTCAGTACTATCATGCAATTCAATAAGCACATCTAGCAGACATATAAAGCATCTTCCTAGATCATTAGCCCTAATCTAGCATGCAGTTCTCATATACATACAATTGGCATATAAGGCATCCTTCCTAGATCATTAGCCCTAATCTAGCATGTAGTTCTCATATTCATATCATGTATCATAGAAAACATGTATGGGTATCCTTGGGAAAACTTACTTGAGTTCAGCCGATTGCACGCATCACACACCTTGTTCTTTCTCAAACTCTTAATTATAATTTTTGAAAAATTATTTTCTTTGCAAAAACTTTCAAACCCTCAATTTGATTCTGGACACCCCCGAAGGTGTGTCCGAATCCTCAAACCAAGGCTCTGATACCAACTTGTAACATCCCAAAATTCAAGACCAAAATTTTCATTTTTAATTTAATAATTCATAAAACAGATTATTGAAAACATCATGAAGTTATCTCATATCATAAAAACCCATATGTCATATGTCTCAAAACATGTCATAATATAATAATGTCAGAATACAAAATCCCAAGAACATCATAGTGTGGAAAATCATGGTGTGATGCGCTGCTATTGTGTCGGCTCCTTTCTCTTCAAAGAAGAAGGACCTGAAACAAAAACTGAATACCGTAAGCACAAAGCTTAATGAGTTCCCCCATTATACCACATACCATACAATAAACATATTGTCTAACATATCAGGGTACTGGCCTATGTGAGAACAAGGATCTGATTACGTAGGGACAAGGCTTGAAAACTCAAACCTTGAGTTAATGCTTAAGATCAATGTCTGCTTCTAATTATAAGTTCCAGCCAAGTCTGGCAAGACCAGTAAAGACTTGAAGATGAAGATCAACAAAGTACTTCAAGTATTAAATATGAGACTATGAGTATAATAAAGGTAAAGACAATAAATGAACACGAGGCATGTTTGAAAGAATGATTTGAGAGAAAATTACAAGTGAAGTAAATGTGAAAAGTATCCATCTTTGGAGAAAACAATCAGTCTACTTGTAACCTCCATAAATTCGAGCCAATTTAAAACTTTTTTAATCATTTAAAACCATTCGGTTATTACAATTTGTTTTCAAAATAGTTGACCATCAGAGTTCCCAGAAACCACAATCATCAATCGAGAAAGTGTACGGTCATGCGTTCGCCTTCCCGCGGCCATCCGTTGAACTTGAAACCATAAACTAAAACTGTAAGCCCGAAAGCTTAGTGAGTTACCCCCAAAATACCAACACCATACTGATATAACCATGACATACACCATATAAGTAAACAGAACATCCATGTATCTCGAGTCTACAGTATGCATAATGAGCTTTAGCCTGACCAAACCACCTCGCAGGCCTTCAGTCTATCTGGACCGCTCTCCAAGCCTTCGGCACGTCTAGACCACCTTGCAAGGCCTTCAGTCTATCCGGACCGGTCGTTGGGTATGTTAGCCTTTCGCATAAAGCCGGACCGCCTCAACCAAAACCCCCAATCAAACAACCATGTGTATATATAACAGATAATCACATAACAGTTTATAGACAACAAACCGATCTAGCATATCAATAGCATCACAACATCCTATCATCCAAGATACTGATCTAACGGATCATAGCAACATATAACATCCTATCTACCAGGAATACTGATCTAAAGGACCATAACAACATATAACATTCCATCTACCAGGATACCAATCTAACAGATCATAACAACATATATCATGATAACAATCCGAAAAGGGCTGGCCTTGGTGCCTTAGACCCTTGAGTATAGTGAGGATAACTCACCTCGCAATTGTCGACTCGAAAGATAAGCTCAAACTCTCGGATCACCACCACAAAATCCACGACATATATTCACCATAGAACCATACTCATAAATTCCCAACTTCCCAAAATGCTCCAGAAGTCAAATAGTCAACCCTTGGTCAAAGTCAAAGTCAACGATCAACGTCAACAATCCAGGTTGACCCAACTTGTCGAGTGTAGTCACTAACTCGTCGAATCCTTCCATAACTCGAGTAGTCGTGAAAACCTTCACTGACTCATCGAGTTTCCCTTCAACTCATTGACTCCAAACGTGTCTAAATGTTGGGAAAACCCAAGTTGACTCGCCGAGTCCATGCAGAAGTCCTTGCACAACAATCTTCATCGGGCTCGCTGAGTCCCTTCAGTCCATTATCCATTCATATGGTTTTTAAGACATGTTAAGGTTCCATGATGTAGATCCAGCTTCCCAAGGAATGTTTATCACGTAAAGTTGCAAACTTTACGTGCATATAAGGCTCATAATGTCAAAACCAAGCTTGTAATGGAGTTTTTCACTTAATTAGAGGCTAATAATTGCTAAAGTTGAAAGCTTTATGAGCTTAGAGACCAAAGAGACTTCAGATCTGAAGTTACAACTTCATATCTTAATGTATACCCAAGAATAACTTCTTATTATGCTAGAAAAGCCCAAATCTTCAACCCAATGAGATCTAGAATGATTTAAGGTCAAGAAACGACTTGATACCTTCCAAAAGATGCTAACTGAGGTAGATTTCAGATCCCCCACGTGTTCCTTGCTTCTAGCCACTTACTCTCCAAGCTCTCCTCACTAATATCCACAAGGCCTCCCCATGGGCTTGGACAAGTTGGGCGATCGCCCCAGGCCCCAAAATGCCAAAGGGCTCCCATTTTATATTTCTTATATTAATATTATAGCAGTAGCCCATTAGTTTTTAGCTTATTGGAATGGTTATTGAAGCCCAATCCTCTTATCAGGTGCCAACCCAAAAAAGAAGCGGGAGGAATGAGCGATCGCGACTGGCGTGCGAGAGATGAGTAATGTCCGACTTCCAAGGCAAATTAAATCTTCAACGATCAATTTCCATGGAAAATCAAAATTTTCTCTCTGGATTTGATAAGGTAAGCAACGATCAGAACTTAAATTTGTTCTATTTCATATTAAGTTGCAGTTGAATCGATCTCGATCTCTGATTTATTCTCTAATTCTCCATCTTTTTGATTTTTGATTCTCAAATCGACATTCAACATTCGATTATTTTCTTCTTGGGTTTAGTTTTAATGATTCCTGATTATTTCCCTTCTATTTTACATTTCCAAGTTTCATTTTTTTTCTGGAAAGACTAGAATAGCACCACACCATTAAAATTTTGGGAATTGCTAGTCACAGACGAAGTCGCATTAGCGTCTAAGACTCTAAGTATTCCCACCGAAATCACTAATTGTGAGTTTGTAATATGTGAAATTTCTTATGTTTTTTGTAAGTTAAACTTCTAGCCCTGAATTGAAATTTCTTATTTTTCTATGAATCTGTGATATAGTGATATTCTATTCTTTTATGAATCTTTTTTTATCTTCAGAATTTTATGTTGTGTAAAAATTAGAGAATCCAACTAATCCAAATCCAAGTTTATGACCTTCTGAGTGAGTGACTATGAATCCCTGTAACTCTCACTGTAAGTGGCCTCTCGATTTTTTTAGAGTTAATTTGTTACTCATATGTTTAATTTCAGTTTTTGAATGTAACAATGTTCATAATTTTAATCCGGTTTCCCTTTTTTTAACATTAGAATTTTCTATTGTAATTCTGGAGCTTTTTTAATTGGCATTTAGCAAGTGCTTAGAAGTTATTTATAGGCTCACAACATTAGCATCACAGGAAGTCAACAAAAGGAAGTACAAAATAACTCTTTTTGAAGCTGTTTGTTACATGTTTGGCTCACAGCATTAGCATCACATGCTGTCAACAATAGGAGGACAAAAGAACTCTTTTTTTTATTTGTTAATATCTTTGTTTCTTGTTATTTGTTTGTTGGTTACCTTTTATCACTTATTTATGTAGTTTTTCTTTGTTACGTTTATTTATTAGGGTTCATGCTCTAGCCTTTTATTTTGCCGTCTGTATTAATAGATGCTAGGTTGTTTGGTTTCTAGGGCCTGTCTCGAAGGTTTTTCTTTCCATAGGTGGGGTATCCCCAACCTTCAATTGTATTATTTTTTTAATTAATAAAAATTTCCTGATGTGCCACCCTCCTTTACAAAAAAAAAAATTATAAGGGCCCCAATTTTTTTTTGCCCTAGGCCCCATATTGTCTAGGACCGATCCTTAATATCCACCTTCCAAAGCTTGAAACACACAAGAATGAATCACACACACATATTAGGGTTTTTTGGACTCTCAAGAGGCTATAAGGGGGCTAAAGGAGGCTTATGATCCTTTAAATAGGGTGCAAAACCCCGAAAATTAGGGTTTCATCCTCCAGCTCCTACTCGTCGAGTCCTAACTTGAACTCGACGAGTAGGACACGTGGCCCAAACCGCTTGTACTCGACGAGTCAGGGCATCCAACTCGTCAAGTAGACCTTTCAATTTAATGAAACTTAAAGCGATAAAATTATCACCTGAGAGTCGGGCATTACAATTCTCCCCCACTTGAACTAGACTTCATCCTCGAAATCTGTTGCGGTGAACAACCCTGGATAGTGTTCCCGCATTTATGCCTCAGGCTTCCATGTCCACTCGGACCCCCTTCGATGCTCCCACTGTACCTTTACCAAATGTATCTCTTTCTTGCGTGGAGCCTTCACCTTCCTCTCCAGAGTGGCCACAGGTCTTAACATAATTCAGGTGCTCATCGACCTGAATGTCATCCAATGATACTACTGCATCCTCGACCTTAAAGACATCCAACGTCTATCGAAAGAGACTAAAACCCATGCAAATATATTTGATCCAGAGAAGATGAATCCATAAACCCATGCGGCACACAACCTTACTCCGCCTAAACCTGCAATCCAGAAACGTGAATTCGATCTGACTCCCTAGCATACCACTCATACTATCCAACGCTATAACTCTTCCCATTACTACTAACGGCTACTCAACCCTAGGATCCTGAAGTTCCCACCCGAAAATAGAACCATGGATCATATTCTGTTGAACCCCTATACCTGCGACTTACCGTCGGCCCGTACCGGGTATATTGGCCTAATGCATAGAGTAGGACTGCCTCAACCCGATCAAGGATAACATGCCATCTAATAGACTATCAGAAGGAGGTCAACATAATACCGATGATAAATTACCATGTCGTTCCTTTCCATCCACCACTTCCATAGAATACAGCCCCGCAAGCGATTACCACTAACAACATACCTGCCACTACCGGCCAACCAGTACGGCACTCATATATAGCCCATATCACCCTTCAGGTGGGAATACCAATATGACAAGTCCAATTGATCGTAGGGTCCGGTCATCCTCGGGATAGAATACTCTAGATTGTAATACCAACATGACGAATCAGTTCAACCATCGAGTTGAAATTCTTAGGGTTTGTTGGCCTAGCACCTCAACCCTACCACTCTTCTTGAGCCTCCGTGCCTATGACTTTCAGTTGGTCTGCACCAGGTATCTTGACCTACTACATAGAGAAGGACCGCCTCAACCCTATCCAAACATAATGTTTTTCCATAGATGCTCAGGAGAAAGATATAACCCGGTTCCCAGAACCTGAATGACAGGATATTCTAATCCCAAGCGTTCCTAAGGCTGATGAATACCCATTTGGATCTACTCCCAGTCCCTAACTGGAGTATTACCAATCCAAGAAGCTTAATCCTCTCAAACCCACCAGACTGATGAGATCACCAAGATCCTTTGTACTCCATATCAGTACAACTCCCCCAAATCTCAACAAAACATCCAAGCCAAACGCGATCCTACAAAAGACATAATCCACATAATCTCTATGCCCGCATACTATGACTGTAATACCTTTACATGGTCCTCAACTCATGACTGGAATGCTCCTGATAACCTATCGACACTGCTATCGTCACTTCAGTTGTCCCAACGCTCCATCCTGGAGATTTTCACCTCCTCCATTGCCCAAGAGGGCCTAAACAATGTCCTTCACAGCACCAACAAGTATCATAGTACAGAAACTTCACCCCACACTATCCATTTGTAGAACAAGTTGCTACCCCATAACACATATATACTCAGAACTTGATCATATAACTAACAAAACCCACACAATTTCTTCAGCATACTCCATCACCATGTTCGGTACTTGGGGGCAGACCTACTAATTGCTATAGCATAGCAGTATAGTCAATACCCACAGATGGATCTACAAACACATACATAGTCTTCAGCATGACTGTTCTCACCCACTTAGGGTTCAAAACTCCTGATCCATTCCGTGGACTCTGACCCCGGCCTAACCCTAGGCCTCATGCCGATCGTCTACCCTCTCGAAAATCTGTGGTCTGTTTCATGGTCTGCATATCTACCACATACGCTAAATAACCCGCATACCTATGTTGAAAGTAATACCGAGCCCTGGAAACTAACAAAACCCTCCATTTATCAATCCAAACACCCTCATAGTTAAGTACACCCTCGGCCGAATACCCAAACTAAACTCAATTCATGACTAGACCTCTAACCTTATTTCCCCTAAATTCTGTTATCAACGACCGAGAATACGTAATACACATGTTGGGGAGTTTTACCAAATTCCCAACTCACACAACCCTCAAACCAATCAGCCACTTGGGTTGCCTTCCTTCCTAACAACGATGTGAAACTTATCCCTTTTTCAACACCTCTTCGACTTCTGTATCCCGGAATGATTCTCCCCCACTTAGCTTCGACCAAGTCTTCACAATACATGATAAATTTGGAGAATTCCCGGTCCTTCTCACTTTCCGATGATCTATCCGATGACCAGCATCTCTTCCTAACTAGTGCTCCACTCCTAGCCAAACCCAATTGATCACACACTCCTAAGAACCAGATGGACACTTCCCGAATCCTAGTGAAACCAACAGTCACTAATGCTTGAATGACCCCTCACTCAAATCATGCAGATCAAAAGATAGATTCTCTAACTAATACCTCGGCGATGAGCTATTTCCCTAAGCGCTTTCGTCCATTAATCACTAACGGATGCTAAAAAACCACCAAATCGTGACAATGCAGAATAACCCTTCTGTGGGACCCTATCTGCAGACCTCCCACATATTAACCCTTTTCCAAAGGTGTTCCAAACAAGTTTCCCGTTCTCCGGCTCTAGAAACCATTCCATTCAGGGTTCTCACACTGACTCGCTTACCCACTCAAACGTCTACAGCTTAACTACAAAAATTAAAGCAATATTTGCCCCAAACCAGGCTACAAACTACTCCTCAGACATAGTTTACAAACCCAAAGTGCAATAGGTCGCATCGTCAATCCTTATTGCCCGATACAAGAGATCCAAGGCAAATCGGACATCACAAAATACTTATGCCACATTTACCCACCTGCGCTCACTGGTACTGAAATAATATTGCTAATCCCTACAACCAGCTGACCCCGAGCTGGAATACAACCTGATCCCAGGGTCGCAAGCCTACTCACTCCTTTGAGTTCTAAAAACTGAAAGGGCACAATCCTTTACTTATAAAATGACAGTCCAATATATCAATTAACCAATCCACTTCCAGCTGCCAAACCCCAGCTAAACATAATCATCACTCCTTTTTGGAGTCCCCGCGATTCACATTCTGGCCTCGAGCAAAGCCCCGAGCCTCGAATCCAGAAACTCCTATGCTAGCCTTTCCCGCTCACCCCGCAGAATGTAACGAGTACTGAACATATCCTTAGTCTCAAGTAACTGTAGTCCTCTACTTATCAGAATATGTCCCAACAACAAGTCTCGATACTGGAAAGTTTGACCAACTCCTTTCCCTGTTGTCGTTACAACTGTTGAAGCTATTGCGGAAATCGTCTTAGCAATGGCTACATAGTGCTCCAAGAAATACTTAACCATGGTGGTCTTGAAAGATCCAAGCATCTCCGGAAACTGTCCCCGAACGATCTCTATCACCTCCTCCCGAATGATCTCCCTGACATGATCCTCTGACAATACTGGCCTATCCTGGCTACCAGCTCCCGATCCTTATCCGGATCCAGTCTCATAACCATCATTCTGATAATACACCAGAACGATCTTGGATAATCCATACAATAGCAAGGAACCAACTTCCAACTAACCCCAGGTGTTGTGACTTCCTTGCTACGCGTATGGGTCTTGTGCTTTCAGTAGTACGGGCCCATACTACCTTCCACACCTACCCATATTTGTCTCAAGTATCATCACAACGCCCTAACAATATACATAATCATAACGAGCACTCAATCCTCACACCTAGAGGAATCCTAAATATCTCGTAACTGACCTACCGGCCTCACAATACTCACTTATCCATGAAACTTCCACTGATACTACAGCACTCGTGTATGCTAGCCATACATAACGTTAGACCCTATAGACTTTCGAATATCCGATCCTACCCTAAGCCCCCCAAATCAGATAAGAACAGAACATAAGGCCAAACCAAACATTCTAAGGCTATAAGATTTTCATTATGTACTGTCGGGATGTATACACAAGCAACTACAGTATTGATGTCAATCTCATTTAAGGAAAACCCTAGGCTAACAGGCATCATGTAATCAGGAAATTCTATAGTGAAGCTCCTGAAGATCCCCGGCCTAGTACTAGCATGTTGTTCTAACATATCACAATATCAAATAACCGTATGGTATTTTGGGATCTACTAACTGGCTCTGGCTGATCGTACACTTCGCATCCTCTTTTACTTATTTTGAAAACCATTTAAAATCATTTTTGAAAACCCTTCCTTGATTTGAGACTGGATTCACATGAGTATTCCTCTAATTCACTGAAACCAAGGCTCTGATACCAATTTGTAACCTCCATAAATTCGAGCCAATTTAAAACTTTTTAAATCATTTAAAACCATTCAGTTATTACAATTTATTTTCAAAATAGTTAACCATCAGAGTTCCAAGAAACCATAATCATCAATCGAGGAAGTGTAAAGTCATGCCTTCGCCTTCCCGCGGCCATCCGCTGAACCTGAAACAATAAACTGAAACTCTAAGTCCGAAAGCTTAGTGATTTACCCCCAAAATACCAACATCATACCGATATAATAATAACATATATCATATAAGTAAACAGAATAGTCATGCATCTCGAGTCTACAATATGCATAATGAGCCTTCAGCCTGACTAGACCGCCTTGCAGGCCTTTAGTTTATCTGGACCATTCTTCGTGCCTTTGGCACATCTGACAGGGTATGTTGGCCTTTAGCACAAAGCAGGACCACCTCAACCCAAACCCCCAATCAAACAACCAAGTGCACATATAACAGATAATCACATAACAATTTATAGACAACAAACCGAACTTATAGATCAATAGCATCCAACATACTATCTTCCAGGATACTGATTTAACGGATCATAGCAACATATAACATCCTATCTATCAGGAATTCTGATCTAACAGATCATAACAACATATAACATTCTATCTACCAGGATACCGATCTAACAGATCATAACAGCATCTATCATCATATTTACCAGGATACCAATCTAACAGATCATAACGACATATATCATCCTATCTACCAGGATACCGATCTAACAAATCATAATAACATATATTATCCCATATACCAGGATACCGATCTAATAGATCATAACAGCATATATCAGGATAACAATCCAAAAAGGGTCGGCCTTGGTGCCTTAGACCTTTGAGTATAGTGAGGATAACTTACCTCGCAACTGTCGACTCGAAAGATAAGCTCAAACTCTCGAATCACCACCACAAACTCCACCACCTATATTCACCATAGAACCATACTCATAAATTCCCAACTTCCCAAAATGCCCCAGAAGTCAAATAGTCAACCCTAGTCAAAGCTAAAGTCAACGCTCAAGGTTAACAATCCATGTTGACCCGACTCATCGAGTGCAGTCACTGACTCGTCGACTCCTTCCAGAACTCGAGTAGTCATGAAAACCCCTACTGATTCGTCGAGTTTCCCTGCAACTCGCCGAGTCCAAACGTGTCTAAATGTCGGGAAAACCCAAGTTGACTCGTCGAGTTGCCCTTCTAACTCGCCAAGTCCATGCAGAAGTCCTTGTACGACAATCTTTATCAGACTCGCCGAGTTGACCATGCAACTTGCTGAGTCCCTTTAGTCCATTGTGCATTCAGATGCTTTTTAAGCCATGTTAATGTCCCATCATGCAAACCTAGCTTCCCAAGGCATGTCTATCATGTAAAGTTGCAAACTTTAAGCGCATGTAAGGCTCATAATGTGAAATCCAAGCTTGCAATGGAGTTTTTCACTTAAACATAGGCTCATAATTGCTAAAGCTGAAAGCTTTATGAGCTTAAGGATCCGATAGAGTTCATATTTGAAGTTACAACTTCAGATCTTAGCTCATACCCAAGAATAGCTTGTTATTATGCTAGAAAAGCCCAAATCTTTAACCCAATGAGATCTAGAATGAATTGAGGTCAAGGAAACAACTTGATACCTTCCAAAAGATGCTAATTGAGGTAGATTTCATATCCCTTACACATTCCTTGCTTCTAGCCACTTGCTCTCCAAGCTCTCCTCACTAATATCCACCTTCCAAATCTTGAAACAGATAAGAATGAAGCACACAACCGTATTAGGGTTTCCTGGACTCTCAAGAGGCTATAAGGGGGCTAAAAGGAGGCTTATGATCCTTTAAATAGGGTGCAAAACCCCAAAAAATTAGGGTTTCATCCTCCATCTCCTACTCATCGAGTCCTAACTTGAACTCGTCGAGTAGGTCACTTAAACACGTGGCCCAAACCGCTTCTACTCGATGAGTCAGGGCATCCAACTTGTCGAGTAGACCTTGCAATTTAATGAAAATTAAAGCCATAAAGTTATCACCTGAGAGTCGGGGCGTTACACTACTATTCTTGTCATTAAATTCTCCTTATATAAGAGAAAGAGTTACATCATAAAAACCAAATTACTTACATAGGACCGGATAAAGTGATTACTTCTGACACTTCTGATTATCCATTTTGACAAAATAAACTAAGTTCTATGAACTATTACATCAAGTAAAAGACAAGAATAATAAATGTTAACATGGAAAGATGATCTCTGAACAGACTTCTTCACTTCGGACATAATCTCCACTCCGGACACCAATATCACTTTGGACCACAGACTGACTTTCGAACAACAAAAGGTTAGAGATTGCTAGATGTTCACTTTCAGGATCCAACAGCCTACTCCTTCGGTCTCTTTCAACTGGTAACTTTCCTAGCATATCACGGTGTTGGCCTACCCCTTCGGTCTCTTTCAAACAGTAATTTGCCTAGCATATCAAGGTGCTGGCCTACCCCTTCGGTCCTTTGACCAGTACCTTGCCTATTGTATCGGGGTGTTGGCCTACGCTTTCGGTCCTTTCGAACGGTATCGGGGACTATTTCACCCCCTACTTCCACCATGTAATCTTTTAATACATAAACACATAAGTCAAATACTGCCTAGCGTATCAGCGTGTTGTCCTACCCCTTTAGTCCTTTCGATTGGTACCGGGGCCTATCCTACCCCTCCTACTACTTTCACATAATATCATAGCATACTAGCACATAAAGTATAATAGATAGGGGCATACCAGATAATTATCACCAGGGCCGGTCCAGACGGTGGGCAACCCGGGCGACCGCCCAGGGTTCACGACTCCTTGGGGCCCAAAATTTATGGGCTATATAATGTATTTAAAAAAAAATATTACCAAAATGATTTTTAGGGCCTAAAGTTGGTTCAAACTCAAACTAACTCAAAAGATAAACAATTTGGCTTGCTTCTTATTGTTAATTGAATGTGTTTATAGTCAATAATAAATGATATTTTTTTGAATCTTTGTTATATTTATCATTAAGGGGCCCTTTTTTCGCCCTAGGCCCCATATACATTTGGACCGGCCCTGATTATCACAAAGACAATCATCTCTACTATAAATCTTAATAGTGGGATGACATTAGTGACTTCGACCCACTTCTACTGGAAGGTAACTCACCTCAAATGATGTGAAGTAGAAGAACTGTCCTATGCACAGAAATCTACCCCACTCAAACTCCTACACATACATATTTCCTTTAGTTACCCATTTTCATGCTCATAACCACTTAAGGGTCAACTTTGGTTAAATTCAAAGTCAAGTTTAACACCCTAGTTAAATTCAATGTTCCGAGTTAACTCAACTCGCCGAGTTGACCCATCAACTCGTCGAGTTCCATAAATCCGAAAACTCTGAACTCGCGATCCAACTCTTTAAGTTCCTCCTATCCATGGCATCGGGACTTTCCCATTCTACTCGTCAAGTCATCCTTGAACTCGTCAAGTTTTCCCAATTACAAAATCAAGACATTTCAACCCAACTCGTCGAGTTCCTTTATGGACTCGATGCGTTCTTAAGTCTGTTGAGCCATCTTAATAGATTAAGCTGCTATCCTTCAGAATTAGACTCCACACTTCTTCTACACACTGAAAATGTCCTTTTAAGTGTAAATTTTCCAACTTTACCTGTTAATAGCTTCCTTTAATGGGTTTATCTCAAACCCTAATTCTTTAAGATCTAGATTGATCCAAAAGCCATATATACTATGAACTAAGGCATACAAATTGAGATATAGACCCTAGACATCATTTGAGCACGTAAAGTTTCTACCTTTATCTCCATGCATGGCTTTTTGGGGCTTAAAAGGCCAAAATGATGTCTTAGAGCTTGCATGGGGGCTCCAATGGCCATAAAGTAGGCACATTTATGCCATAACAGCCATTCAAGGTCCAAGATCTAGAAGTACACATACTTGGGACATCCATTTCCCAAAAAATAACATTCTTGGACCAAAAACCACCATAAAAGTAAAATGAATAGATCTAAGAAATCATTTAGCAAGTTTGAGACTTGCTTGCCCGAAAATGTTGCAATTGGAGTGAAGTTTCTAAATCTACTCTATTCTTCTTGAGTCCTCTAGCTTCCTCTTCTTACACAAGCTTTAAAAGCACAAGTTTTCTCTCAAAAAGGTCTAACAAGCTCACACAAGGCTCTAGGGTTTCATGGTTAGGGCTTTGCGACGTGGAGGCTGTAAATGAGGCCAACCTTTAGGGATTAATGTGTTTAAATAGGGTGCAAAACCCTGAAAGTAGGTTTTCACTCTACCATCCCTACTCGTCGAGTCAGGGCTCCCAACTCGTTGAGTAGGTTTCTTAACCCGCGTCCGAGAAAATAATTCCTACTCGACGAGTTTGAGGCCTCCAACTCGTCGAGTTCTCTTATAAAAGTGAATAAATTTTATTTAAAATACATACGAGGAGTCGGGCGTTACAGTGTATCATTTTCCTTGAGAGTGTGTGAGCTTGTGGAGAGCCTTAAGAGTTGATATTTTGTACACTTTTGTAGGATCCTTGAAGTTGAAGGTGCATAGCTTGGAGAGAATACCTAGATCCAGAATCTCCCCACTCTTCTCAGTCATTTGGAGGTATAAAGTTTATACATTGCTTTGTTATTGTTTTGGGTTTATACATTGCTTTGTTATTGTTTTGGATCTATTATTTGGGGTTTATGTTGATTTTGGACTCATGGTTAAGTTTCCCAAGAAGTTGAGTATTCCAGTGGTTCTCATGTTAGATCTAGCCATGTTATGGCCTCATTTGGCTTAAAGTTGCAAACTTGACTAGATCTTAGGTCCTATTTATGCATTAAGCCCTTTATTAAACCCATTTTGAGTCCTAAGGTTCCTTTTAGCATGCATAGACGTAAAGTTGGAAACTTTACGTGATTTCTCAACCTTAAGGGACCAGATCTGCATATTGAGACTTTGTTTTGAGAGTTTAAGGGCTTAATGGGTCAAGCATCACTCCAACAAGTCTAGTGGATTACTAGTTATGGGTCATGAATTAAAGTGATTTCATGTAAGGAATATGGTATCTAAATCAATTAAGATAAAAGAAATGGTTGACAGAAGTGAGAACTTAACTAATAAGTGCTTAATCACTTAAGACATTTTACTAAGAATGTTTATTAATCCCTCTTCTAATTTTCAAGATTAACATTTTCCCTATCCATAACTAGAACTTCTAACTAACTAGTAGTTAGTTAGTTAACTAATCATATCTCTAAGCAACCACTCAAGCAAGTGGCTAGACAAGATCACATCACTTAAACTCATATTCCATCACAAGCTAGTCTAGGTTGGTCTCCTTATCTTCTTCTCCTCTCTCATCCTTCATAATCTCGAAATATTTTCCTTGTTCCTCATTTATTTCACTAGACAATAATTCATGGAAATACTCTCAACTTTCATCTCATTTTCAACCACAATATATCCCTTTCAAAGCCACCAAAAATCATGAACCTTAAGGGTTGTTGTCCCTTGATGTTTCAACCACCATTTCACCCATCTACACCTTCTTTTTGCTTGATATTTTAACCACCAAATACCACTAGAAGTTAGTTGTTATTCTACTCAAAATTAGAGACTCAATACATTAAGTAAACTACCATTTTCTTACCCTTTTGATGTGAAGTTTTCGTGGCAGCAACATAGCCAAAACAGTGGCTGTTTTGGAGCATCAAACCAACACCCAAAAGTTTTTCATTTTACTGTCCATTTTCAAGATTTAAGGTATACCATATGTATCTACTTTCAAACACTTAAAACCCCTGAGAAAGTTACCCTTTACCTCTCACAAAGCTTGTGTTATTCACCCACCTTTTAGCAACATACTTTAGCTCCAAATTAAAGCTAGATATATTCTTTATTTCTACTCTTCCTTTTTATCATCAAATCCACTTATTTTAAACGACTTAAGACATGATAAAATTCTAACATACATGTCAATATATGTCTTTATTTGTTAAGACGTTCAAAAGAATACTCAAATCGCAAACTTGAGTGGAACCGGAAACCGCACAAACCATTCTCAACCCGAATAACTCTACACGATAGAAGTGAGTTTTCTACGACCCATCTTTTATGTTTTACAAATTTTGGGGGAGAATACACACTAAAAAAATCCTAGTTGGATGATTTATAAAATTTTCTAACTAAAAATGCAAGTTATGTCACTAAACATATAATTTAAGCTTTTTTTACAAAAAAGTTGTGGTCTGTTCAAGAACTGTTTGTCCCTTCTTAAATTTAACGGATTTCAAAACTGTACAATATGAAAATATTTCAGGTCTATACCTTTTCAAGGACGACTCGCACACGTTCACACATTTTTTCTAAAATTTATGATGATTTTTATAAAACTGGCTATCATTTCATAACATTTTTGGGTCAGTTTGTAAAAAATGCACATTTTCACTTTGGTTAGGAATCACTTAAGGTCAAGGTAAAAATTATGGATAAAATTACGGATCCCTATTTCAACTTACGATAACTTTCCTATAATTTTTCTAAAATCATGGACATAATTGCCCTTTTGATTTATCTTGCTGTTTGGTTTTCAAGTATATATACAAAGGATCTCATTACAACAAAACATAAATCCCTTGAATCAAATTTTGTGAGTCAAAGTCTTCATCATACCTATCAGGGTGCCTACAAAAGTCATGTATTATAACTAGAATCTTTCGTAAGAGAGCATGATACTTGTGTATAGATCTATACAGGATTGACAATCCCGGACCTAAGTTGCTTACAACATCTAGACCGATAGGTCTGGTGTGACAAATTTCATAGCATTCCGACGCCTGAAGAACGTCGTAATAGGCCATCTATGTCTTTATCATGGTTATAATAACTCCCATGGGGAAACAACGATACATTTAGTTTACGTGAAATCATACATTCGAACGGTTTTATATAAATTTAAAACAACACATTTCTACTTTACGTATGGAAATACTTGTACACTCCAGTCTTAGGGTTTTTATAAGACTACAATTCATTTTAAGGAAAATATTTGATTTTCTAGAAACAAACACTATCACTTACAAGGAAAGGCTTATATTTCACTCATTACAAATTCTTATGAACTCACCAACTTAAATGTTGACACTCATTCAAAACTACTTGTATTCTTAGGTAATCACTAGAATAGGTAACTACCAACTTTTGAGGATGAGACGCTAAGGCGTCAGACAAACTCATTACTATCATGATATTGTAATTGATTATGAACATATAACTCATGCAACAATGCAACATTTTTAATTATATTTATGATGGTTGTGTTTGTTTTGGTCACTAATATTCTCTATGTTATGATACAATACATGAAAGTCACCCACCCCGGACATTTCTGTCATCCTGGATTGGGGGTGTGACATCGAATATTGTTAATTTTGGTTAAGTGATTAAAACCCTTGAATTATGCTTTAAAGCAAAAGGGGTAAAATAGGAAAATGATATTACAGGCGTCATATAGGAGTTAAGGATTTTAGTTTGATAGATTTTAGTCAAAAGTAACTAGATGATATTATGGGGATCATCAATACCTTTACATGCATATAAAGAATGTCAAAAACGGAGTTGAACCAAAGAAGTTATGAGTGTTTGAAGTTGGAGTAGAATTGAGTGAAACTTGTCGCCACAGAGTGGAAATTTGCCTTCTATGGTGTGGAAAGCACCATAAAGTGGCAAATTTCCTTCCACGATATGGCATGTGCCACGGAGTGACAATCTATCTCCTATAGAGTGGAAGTTGGGTAGGGCCAAACCCATGATTTTTAGGGTTTTTCAACATATTTAAAGGTAATGATTCATGTTTAAAGGTATTTTCTCAACCTCCATCTCATCTAGAACCCCTTAGGAGAAACCCTAGTCTCTATCTTCATATTTTGAGCTTCTCCCTTCTCCTCTCATCTATTTTTGGAGTGTTTTTTTAGTGGTTTTGGAGTGAGGATTACATACAAGATTGATCATTGAAGCTTGGCAGTTAAAGATCTCAACTTTCATCTACCTTTTGGACCTTTATAAGTCATAAAGTTCCAAGATTTATTGCATTTCATCCTTAGATCTAGGTCTATTTAGTTTTGGTCTATTTTATTGAGTTGTGGTCCCATTTGAGGCCAGTTTCATAGAGTTTAGAGAACTATCAATCTTTTAAGTAATGTTTGGGTTTAGATTTGGTAATTTGGGTGAAGTAAAGAGGGTATGCAATAACTCTTTTTACTCCATGCATGAAGAAAGGTGTGTTTTGGACATCTTATGAACTAGAGTTTTCGATCTTGCTTGTTTAGAGCTTCTTAATAGATAAAGTTAGAAACTTTATCAATTCAGACATGATAAGGAATCGGATCTTAATGTTGGAAGCTTGGACTTAATTAATTAAGTTAAGAAAGATGTTTTTGGTCCCTTTGAGATTAACAGTTTAGTTCTTGGTTGTTTGGATCATCATAATCTACAACGTTGGACACGTCATCCATTATAAAGCTATTAAGTACCAGATATGATGTTATGAGCCTTGGTCTTTAGGAATTAAGTTCTCAATAAAGAAAGGGATATTTATGTCAGAGGCCACAACGTGGCCAAGGAAGGCACACAACGTGGTGGTGCTCTGAATTTCGACTGTTTGTCATGTAGTTCCTACGACGTGGTAGAAGCTTGGCCTCGTTGTGGTGACCAACTGAGTGACCTTTGAAAATTGACTTTAACTTTGACCAAATTGACTTTTGGGTTAACTCGGGCAAATTAGGATCCTAGATTAAGGATTTGTCTTTATTTGATGAATAGGTGACTCGTAATGTTGGTGCTTGTCTTCTAGTGAGTTGTGTTGATATCTGATAGCCGTCAAGATGAGTCTCCTCACTATATTTGTGGGTCAAAGGCACCAATGCAACCCACTTGATTATGTTTATGTATCCTTATATATAGGATGTTTTATGTAGTAGTTGTATGTTAGGCAGGTAGATTTGTTTTGATTACATGTGTTTGCTTGATATTGATTATATGTTTATGTCAAAATGACGTGGTTAGGTTGAGGCAGTCCAGAGGCACATGCTGAAGGCTAAGAGGCTCGTGAGGTCAAGTTGATACTGTAGCCCCAAGGGAGAGTGGTCCAGCTACTGTAGGTCTTGCGAGACGGGCCAGTAGACTGTAGGCTCAAGAGAGCGGTCCAGGTATATTCTAGACCTTATGAGGCGGTCCAGGCAGACTGAAGGCTCATGATTGCATGCATTATGCATGTATTTGTTGGATTTTGGGGGAACTCACTAAGCTTTGGTTACAGTTGTTGATTTCATACTTTCAGGTACTTCTAATGATTGAGGAAAAACGAATATGTGATCATACACATCCTCATATTGTTTTATGTTTTGAGAGATTGACTTGACAATTTTTTAGGATATGATTTGAAAACAATGGTTATTTATCTATAGTTTGTTGTGGAAATGTTTACAAAAATGAAAAATTTTATCATTGGTTTTTGGATGGTGTACAACAAAAGTCCATGCTACAGACAATCTTGAAAAGATTTTCATAAAAATCGTGAATTCACAATAAATATGAGCAATTTTAAAATATATAAAAAAAAAAAACTATTTTACAATATATATAAAATAAATCATAAAATTATTTTTTGGTGGGAACATAAAAAAATGACCATTTTAATTAAAATCTTCCTCATTTTGACCATCTTCTTTACATCTCAATTATCATCCAAGTGGGATCGTGATCAGAATCTATCTAGTGATAATTACTATTCCATCTATTAATACCAAAAGCTATGAAACGATTTCCAAACACAAACTACACATATTACCGTTAACCTACTTCTATCGATCACTAAACCCTCATCTTCTTGATCCTTCAAGAACACGATTTTTACAGCAATTGATGATTAATGAGTTGAATTCACAAGTAGATAATCAGCAATGTGGACGAACAAAGAATCATCGAATTCAACTCCAAGAGGATTTCCGTTCTCCACACCTCAGCCGGAGAAGAAGCGATGCTATTCTTCAAACATGTATTCTTCTCCGCCATTCCCGATCCGGCAACCACCGTTGCCGGCGTCTGAGAAGAAATGGACACCACCGCAACCTAGTAATAGTAATAGTCTCTTCCATGTCATCCACAAAGTTCCCGCCGGTGATTCCCCATACGTCAGAGCCAAACATGTTCAGGTTTGATCGATTTCTTACTTTCTCTTCTTGACACCGATTGCTGGTTTCTTTCCTTGTAAATTCTTCTTTTTAGAGTTCTTCTTCTAATCTTCCGTTGTTAAAGAATCTAAACTAATTATATTTCTAAGCATCAGAATCTAAACAAATTCAATTATATAGATCACCATGTGTTTGATAAAATGTCAAAGTGAAATCATCTAATCTTTTGAATCTGCTTAAGGGTTTATAACTTGATATACTGATCATGTAATCATTGTTGATAGTTAGTAGACAACAATCCAAGCAAAGCTGTACCAATGTTTTGGGCTGCTATTAATTTGGGTGATCGAGTTGATAGTGCTTTAAAAGACATGGCTGTAGTGATGAAACAGTTGAACAGATCAGATGAAGCAATCGAAGCCATCAAATCTTTTCGTCATTTATGTGCACTAGATGCACAAGAGTCTCTCGACAACATTCTTCTTGAATTATACAAGGTTAAATACGTCTTTTCCACATTTATCAAGAATCAGATCTTAACAATTTGCATTTGTTAACAGAGATCAGGACGCATTGATGAACAGATAGGATTGCTTCAATCAAAACTTAAACATATTGAAGAAGCTACTTGCATGAATGGGAATCGAACTAAGCTTGCTAGATCACAAGGGAAGAAGATTCAAATCACAATGGGACAAGAGTATTCAAGGTAGAAAACTAGAAACGTAGAATCATCATCTTTAAAATCGACAGATTTCTCATTCATAATTTTAATTTTTGATCTTGAGGATGAAAAGTGCATTTATGTGTTCTGTATCAGATTATTAGGGAACTTGGCGTGGGCTCACTTGCAGCAAGACAAGTATAAATTAGCAGAAGAGATATATCGGTATGAAAGAAGCAAAAATCGATATCCAATTGTTCAAAAAACATCTAATTTTGTTGAAAAGTTTAGATTTGGATTTGAATGTTGCAGAAAAGCGCTTTCGTTGGAACCTGATAAGAACAAGAGGTGCAATCTAGCGATCTGTTTGATGTACATGGAGAAGATGACGGAAGCGAAGTTTCTTCTGAGTACAGTGAAAGATTCAAATCGGAATCGGGACTTTGAAGAAGATTCATACGCGAAATCATACGAGCGAGCGATTCAAGTAATGGAAGAATTGGAAATGGAAAAACGACGTAACTCCGATAATCAATCATCGTTCTCTTCGTTTCTCAGTAGACACAAAGAATCCGATTCCAACGAGAAAGCGACGACAAAAGGAAAACGTAGCAATTCCGTTTCCGATCCCGGATTCCGTCGCGCGTATGCATCTCCGTCGCCGATCTGCGGCACGCCTAGGGTTCCATTTACCCAGCCGAGAAGACGAGATTGGGAGAGATCGGATTCCGGTGGTTGTTTTAGGAAATTACATTTTGAAAACTCCGGAGAAGTTGAAAGGGAGCCATCGAAGGTAGGTGGTGAAATGACGGAAATACCCTCGAAGATTGTCGTGGAGAAGAAGAGTTGGGCGGATATGGTGGAAGAAGACGAACAGAATCAGAATCTGTTTGACGAAAATACGGATTATGGTGATGATGAAAACATCAACGAAGAAGAAGGTGAAGATTATGGTGATGAGAATACGGATTGTAATGTAATGAATCGGAAGATTGAATCGTTGGGTTTACAGGATGGATATCAAACGCAACCGGGGACTGCTAAAAGTAAAAAGGTTGACCGGTGTTTGACTTTTGGGAGCATGAGTCAAAATCGAAGTGAAGAGGAAAATTACTGGTGTTCTTCGTCTGAAAAGAAGGAAAGCTTTGGGTATGAGAGCTTGAACGGTGGTAATGGAGGTTTTCCGGCGAGAAATGGTTTTAAAGATGTAGTTTTGACTTCGGAAAGGCCGAGAACTTTAGAATGATTCTGGTGATATGTAGGTTTTTCCCACGTTAATAATTTTTTAGTTTTTGGGATTTTTGTATGCGAGTTTAACACGTTTTTTTTGTAAAATAGTGATATGCATGTGTATACAGTACACGATATAGAAAATTTTGGTTTCTTCGAGTTTTTTTTTTTTTTTTTTTACCAAAACAAAATTGTGATCATGGTTATATATATCATTACTATATAAAAAAGCATTTTTATTACGGTGGCTTAATAATTTAATTCACACTATTCCAAATTGAGAAATTAAAATGTGTTGTTATAATAAATATGACAATATGACATGTGTCATACTAGGATATTTATTAAATAAACATTAAATATTGTACATGTCATTATTTAATTGGGTATGAAGATTTGTAGGAATAAAAAGTAGTAGAATACTTAATTTTTCAATCTACTCAGTAATAGACGAAAATTCGATATTAACACTTGGATTTCTATTTCTATTTCTTTAGGTTACCAAAGTTAGCAATTACTTCTTGTTTATTTTTTCAAAAGATATTTTAACCAAAAATCAATATTAGATCTTCTTTAAAAGTCGGTTCTATCCATATTGTCTAATAGCACCTGAATATTTTAGAATTATAATAATTGTATGTTGATTTAGTCTTTTAGTCAAATAGTCTTAGCGTTTGAATAGGAGATAATATCTCTCATTCAACAACTCTTTCTGTTGTATATATGTTGTTGTATATTCGTGAGTTTGACATATTTGAAATCAATTTAATTCTCTTCACTATATGGTATCAGAGCTCAGTCTTGATTCATAATCCTCTTCTTCTTTATTTATTTATTTATTTTTTTTCATTTCTCAGTCACTATGGCATTTGGAGCGCCTAGTCTCCTCAATCTCGCTACTACCACCGCCTTTACCCTAAATTTCCAGATCCCTGCTATCACAATCAAATTGGATCACAAGAATTACTCTCTTTGGCGTACCACCATTGTTTCAGCTCTTGAAGCTTTTGATTTGGAGGATTTTGTGTTAAACCCTAAACCTCCTTCCGAGATGATTGACATCCCAATTATTACAGCGATGCCAACCACAGCCACCTCTCCTACTGTTCCCACTGCACCTGCCACAAATCCCCAAATCCGGAGTATGCCCTCTAGAAGAAAAGAGACAGATTTGTGCTGCTATGGCTCAAATCGACTCTTGCTGATCATGCCTATGCCCTTGTTGCTCGCTCTACCTCTTCTCATGCTGCTTGGAAAACTATTGAAAAACTTTTTCAAGCTCAGACAAGGGCTTTTCGTATGCAACTCAAAGTCCACTTACAAACCCTTACCAAGGGATCAATGACCATGCTTGAATATATCGAGCGAAAATGGTCCATCTCTTATTCACTACCATAAAATCTTCATCTACTTAATGATGAAGACATCATAGGCTACATTCTAAATGGCCTAGATTCATCCTATGGCAATTTTATCACTGCTTTCATGATGAAATCGGAGGCACTTACGGTTGATGATCTTATTGGTTACTTACTTCAGGAGGAGGCCCGACTTGAGCAAGAACACCTCCGCCTTGCCTCAGCTAATCCACCCTCAAGTCCCGCTGCACTTACGGTCAACCGCTCAAATTACAAGTCACATGCCAGTTCGAATCAAGGGTCCAGTTCTTCTTACTCTACTCGTAACTCAGATTGAAGAAAGAAACGAGTCACCTATCAACTGTGCAGCAAGCCAGTCCATGAGGCCATTGATTGTTAGCAGAGGGGAAACCAGACCGATTACCCATCAAGGCGCCCAAATCCCAGGACCAATCCTCACCAAGCCAACTTAACCCAACGTCAAAGCTCCTCTACTGTGTTTGACCCATCCTGGTATGTAGATACGGGGGCCACTAACCATGTGACTCCTGATATCTCAAAGCTCAATATTGTTGATCCCTACTCTGGTGATGATAAAGTCCAAGTGGGCAATGGTAATTACTTATCCATCTCTCATGCTGGCTCTTCTTCTTTACCAAATCTTAAAATGCTTAATGTTCTTTTTGTTCCTGGACTCACTAAATCGCTTTTTAGTGTCTCCAAGTTAACCGATGACTATGACGTATATGTTACTTTTTGGCCTAAATCTTGTTCCGTTAAGACATTGCAGGGTCAAACTCTGCTCCAAGGGGACAAAAAAGATGGTCTCTATCGGTTCCCACTTCATCATTTTCGTTTCTCTCCAAAAGTCTTTCACACCAGTCGCACTTCTTTACATGGATGGCATAAGCGGTTGGCTCATCCACATGAATCCATCTTACGTCGCATAGTCTCTACATTTAATATTCCTGTTTCTTCCAATAAATTTCCTAATGGTGTGACTCATGTCAAATAGGAAAAATTTATAGACTGCATCTTCCTACTTCCCATGTTACTTCATCTAAACCTTTTGCATTAATTTATTCTAATGTTTGGGGACCAACTCCTGTTTTGTCTTTTAATGGCCCTCGTTATTTTGTGTTATTCATGGATGATTATTCGAAATTTGTATGGGTGTATTTTTTATCACACAAATCACAAGTATATCAAACATTTATTGAGTTTCGTACCATGATTAAAACTCAATTTGAGTATGATGTTAAGAGCATGCAAACCGATTGGGGGGGGGGGGGGGTGAGTATAGGAATGTTTCCACCTTTCTTAAAACGCATGGTATCATACATCGTGTGTCTTGTCCTCATACACAAGAACAAAACGGGGCAATTGAAAGACACAATCGAATCATAGTTGAAAAGGGACTCACATTATTAGCCCAATCTCCTATTCCAAACTTGTTTGGGAACATGCTTTCAAAACTACCACTTATCTGCGTAATAGAACCATAATACCACTCCTTAAATTTGAGTCTCCATACCAAAAAATTTACCACAAAATTCCCGAATATGATTTTCTTAAAACATTTGGATGTCTATGCTACCCCTATTTCGTCCATACAACTCCCACAAAATCGAATTTAGGTCCAAACCGTGCATTTTCTTGGGATATAGTGCCTCATACAAGGGCTACATTTCTTTTCATCAACAAACTTCCAAATCTATATTTCTAGACATGTTGTATTTGACAAAGACAAATTCCCTTACACTCATTCGGCCTCTCCAGTCTCACACAATAATTCTCAACAAGCTGAAAATCTTCCCAGGGTTTTAGCCAATATCAACCCATCGGCGCCTTCCGTACCTACTGGCCCAATTGAACCTGGACCAACCATGCCATTGTCACCCACTAGATCCGATCCAACTCTAAACAGTCCAAATCCCACTCCACAGCCTAGCTCGTCATCTACCCTAACACTAGTCATCTCTACCTCCAACAGTCCCACTTATCAACATTCGCCTGTTTCTTCCAGAGCTCGTACTGATGCGAAAACCTCAATTTTTCGTCCATCTGACACCACTCAACATCCCATGGTAACCAGGGCTCGCACAAACTCACTCAAACCAAAAGCTCTTCTTGCCAACACGTCAGAACCTATTCATATTGAGCCGAGCACTTTCTCTCAAGCAAACAAATCCAAGTGTTGACGAGATGCCACGAAGGCTGAATATGATGCGCTACTCAACAACAACACCCGGTCTCTTGTTCCATGCCCCCACTAACTCTAACATTGTTGGTTGTAAGTGGATTTACAGGCTAAAGAAAAGACCGGATGGCACAATTGAAAGACATAAGGCGAGATTGGTGGCTCGGGGATTTAGTCAAGAGGCAGGTATCGATTACTTTGACACCTTTAGTCTAGTAATAAAACCCGTAACAATTCGGTTAGTACTGTCTATTGCTCTTTCTAAGGGGTGGATAATACAACAATTGGACATCAGTAATGCATTCCTCAATGGTGATTTATCTGAAATGGTGTATATGAAACAACCAAAAGGATTTGAAGATCCAACGCATCCCAATCATGTATGTAAGTTGCATAAGGCATTATATGGCCTTAAACAGGCACCCAGAGCTTGGTTCACAAAATTAAAAGCCTATCTTGTCACCAATGGTTTTTGATGTGTGTAAATTCAACTAGTTTTATCCCTACTTTTTATTAATAATTTGAGCACACAAAAGCAGTGAACCTGTCTTTAAGTGGTATAGATTGATAAGTAAGGTATCGAACTCAGGGAACGGCAATTAAACTAATAGCTAATTTTTACTAAAAAAAATAATAAAAGTAAAGGGTTTTTCTCTAGTTTTGCAAGACTAGAAACTTAGACAAACTAAATTAACTAATTAACTAAAGCAACAACTATTCACCAAATTTGATAAAGATGTTTCTATTTATGTTCAACCAATTCACTCCTATGGTTATTTAAGTTAAGGTTGATTAATTGCTATTGGTTACCAATGATAATAGTTAGGTTCATATTCATTACTCCTAACCCTTAGACAACTAACTAATTTAAGCGTTGATCAAGTGTTTAAACTAATTAATTCCCTAGATTAATTATTTGGATTAAATAAGATTTGTAATGGTTAATTAAGTTATCAATTCAATTAACCTCTTGTTGATGGTTTCTCAAACAAGCTCACACATTAATCTTCCTATTTTCTTATTAATCTTAGTTTCATACTCATTACTTCCAAGCATACGTTTTAGCATTCACATAGACATATGAGGTTAACAATTAAGTGATGTTCATGCAACCTAATTGCCTTCCAATTAACAGAAAATAGTAGTGATTAATACATAAGGTTCTTTAACAAACTTGATTTAATAAATCACCAATAGACAATTAAGCAAGAATTTATAATTAAACCATAAGAGTTCTTTGGTATTCCCCAAACAGAAACAAAAACGAGTTTAGCTCATAGTTGCAGTAGAAACAAACACAAAAACAAAGTTTATGAAAGTAAACATGTTTAATTCCTAAGCCTAAGTGGTAGAATTAACCTAATTGTTTGAATTCTTCCAACTCTTGAAGCTTAGGGTTCCTTAGCGTCTTCTGAACCTTTTAGTCGCAGCTAATCCTTCAAAAATCGCCAGGGGTTCTATCCCATGGGATAAAGATTCGTCTTTTAAAGATATCCCAAACAGAGGGTACTCGGCTAGTAGCAGAATAAACTCACCGAGTAGGTGCATACTTATCCGTCTTGAATTAGCAGTCGTACTTATCTTCGGTATATCGTCGTGTACTCGCCAAGTAGGGTCGATCTACTCGCCGAGTAGATCCTTCTTTCACTCTTTAATCTTCACTTGCTTTCCTTTTCTCCTTTTTGCCTCCAAGCATATCCTTTGGACTGAAAACACAATTCAAAGCATTTTAAGTACCTTTTGTCCACATTATTCTCATAATTAACCAAAAATAACTAAGAATATATATAAAATAATTAACTAATTATGCACATATCAAAATACCCCACACTTGACTTTTGCTTGCCCCCAAGCAAAACTAAATTTTAAACACATTAAAATCACATTAATAACTCCAATCCAACCCAGCCATTATGCCAAGACCGCAACGCATGCATTTGTGTCTAAAATTCCTAAAAACCCCCCCATACTTCAAATACTCACAATCCTCATAAACATTCGCCCACTCACCCCGAACTATGCTCATTTTATGCAACCCTCCGAATCCATCCTCAGAAAATCTCTTTACCCTCAAGGTATTTTTAATTGAGCAACCCAAGCATACATAATCTAGAAAATTACAATTTATGATACCACTATGGAGCTCTTTGAATTCTTCATTTTCTTGATAATTTGATCTTTAATTTCTTTGAATTCACCACCTTTGTTGTTTGATCTTTGGTATCTTCAACTTTTTGAATTTCCTCGGAATTTTCAATCTTCTAATCTTCACTTCATTTGCTCCAAAATTCCTATAACTTTTCTAGTAATTTTTTTCTTTTTTCATATATTTCTCAATTTTTTTTTTCACTCAAATCCCTACATGCTTAAGCAGGGGCGCTCAATCTCAACCTTTATTGGCTAATGATAAAAACTTTCCTGGATACATTTCAGGTTTAGGCTGCTAAACATATTGCATCCCTCAGGCTGAGCAAGGTCGTGTTTTTGTCTCATGATTTCACTGAAATAAGGAAGCCACAAATGCACTAGAACGTATATAGGCTCAACTAAACATTTGGGTTTTCATACAATTATTAACACAATTCTAATATGGAATCCTAACTTTTACCAAAATTTTCTAATTAAAGACCTAAGCATTTTTGGTATGCAACAAATTTTTTTAAAAAATTAGCCTAAATTAAGATTCTAAATGTTCTAAGGTGTGACTAACCCCCTACCCCACACTTATTTTATGCAATGCCCTCATTGCATATTATAACAACTAAAAAAAATGTAAATAGAGAGAAAGTTAGAACAAACTCCCCTGGGGTAGCAGTCGCTAGGTTGACACTCTCTTCTTCAACTCCTTCTTCTAGTGACTTTAACCATGGGAACAGCTCATCCATGGCACGGGTGTCATACGTCTCGTGTGGTTGATAGCTCGAAAACTCCAAGGAAAAAGGGTTGTTGCACAATCCTCAGTAGTAATTCATAAAGAATATATGAATGGCACAGAAAAAAGTAGCCAAAACAAATCAGAAACTCCTCCTGCAGCAGGCTACTCGCCGAGTAGGCGATCAAACTCGGCGAGTAGAATTCGTTGGCAAAGTAGGTCGTGCAGAAGCAGATGTACTCGCCGAGTAGTTTTAGTGCACTCGGTGAGTAGAGCGTATAGTTCCAGAATTATTTTGAACTGCTGTCTCTCTTTACTCTAGTGTTGACATGTAAATATAAATGTACTCTCCAGTAAACTCCCTAAGCAGTAACACTTCAATAAACTCTCGATTCGTACGGACTCGATCCTAGGAACAAGACTCCATAAGCACTCATAAAGATTCTCATTCCTCTCTTGACCATTCCTATATAGCATGCTTCCTAGCTTCAATTCCTGAAAAGAAAACTAAAAGTAACACTAATATTCCAACCACATAGCCAAATTCAACATGTCAACAATTGTCTTAAAACAAACATCATAATCAAACAAAACAAAAGCAAATAAAATCTTCATTCTTCCTCTTCCATCCCGGCTCCTCCAGCTCCACTACCTCCTTCTCCACCCCTTCTTTGCATCCTTTCGTCCCAATCCATAATGTAAGGATAGCCGGGTCCCGGTCGCGGGGCAATAGGCATTTGTTGGAAAAGATAGTCGAGGGATTGATTGGTGTAATTAACCCCTCGCCCTATATCATCCAAGTAGCATCGATACTCCACTTGGTTCCATCCCTCGTTATCCTCCACCGGAATAACCGGTGGGTCTTCTCGTACCCGCTCGTTTCTCGGCCTAACCCGCCTTCCCGGCTCCTCGGGGACCGCCGACTCATCCTCATTCGGGATCGTAAAAGAATCACCAAAATTTTCCACTATCCGAGCCCTCCTATAAAGTGCAGTGTTGAACGGAGGAGGGTGGATAATCGTTAGCATTTGAGCTTGCGACAATTCCAAGATCCCAAATGATCTCGCAAGCCGAGTAATGAACATGCCCCCATTGATCTTCGAGTTTATTTTCTCCTTAACCGCTCCCTCCGCAAGAAATTTAGCAATGCAATATGGAAGGTTGCAGAAGACATCAGGAGTGATAATACTCCACAAGTAAAAGATATCAAGGGTGGGCACTTTATCCCCATCCTTCCGCATATTGATCGTGCTTGCAACGAATCGGTGAATGAGTCGATGGATTGGAGAACGGATATGACCTTCTTGAGCAGTGGAAGGTATGTAGACCCGGTTAGCAATTGTACTCCACCATGTCGACGCCACCACCCCCTCGGGAAGTTCTTTGTGGGTATTTTCCAAGAAGGCTTCAAAGTATTCCGTCATCGACATGTCTTGATCGTAGATGCCCAACCGCCAAGAGAACTCAACCATGCTGCATTGTCGCAGCTCTCCTCCCAAAGAAAACGAGATCGTGTTTGGATTGTAATACTCACTACCACCTCGGAATGAAATGGTAGCAAAGAATTCCCAACACAACTCCGCGTAGACTGGCTCTTGGATTTTAAACAATTGCAACCAACCATCACAAGTGATGTTGGCATATCCCAAGTTACAATCTTTCACCAAATATGGAGTAAGTTCCTCTTCCAAGCCGACATTGCCCATCCATCCCCAATCCACTGCAATGGGCAGGTGGATTTCTTTCTGTCGCAGCGCTTCCAACCTGTTTAGGGCTCGAGTTTTGGAGGAATTGGAGGTGATTTGTTGAAAGGCTAACCATGGCATATCACCATGGCCTCCTCCACGTGATGACTGTCCTCTCCTTGCCATTCTATCTGCATAAACATACCAAAAACACAGCAACAAACAACACCCCATAATTAAAAACAGGAAATTTTTTTATCTTTTTGGGACCTACTCGCCGAGTACACGAACATACTCGCCGAGTAGTATGAACATTCTGACAGATCGAGATCGGATCTGTGTAATCTGTGTAATAGTCCAATTTGTTCATAGGGTTTTGTTGTAATTGTGTATCTAACCATAGATCTTGAAGAAATTATTCCAAATAACCTCTAATTCATGAGTAAATGAAAGCCCTAAAAATTGGGAAAAACTCCCCAAATCCGAAATCATACCAAATATGGGGAGATATGTGATAAAGATTGGACCTTTCATAAAATTAAAGGGTAAAAATGTTACCTTGTTGCTTGAATGAAGAGAAAGAAGAAGAAAATTGAAGAAATCTTGAAGAACCCTTGAGATGCGGCTGAGAGGAGATGCTCGGCGAGTGTGGAGATGAAATGATGAATAATAATAATTTTTACAGGTTTTAATTTACTGGGTTTAAACCGGCTACTCGCCGAGTAGAATGGATCTACTCGCCGAGTAGACACGCGTGTTATCGACTTTTGGCTGTAAGTGAACATTTACTTGCCAAGTATAGCCGATATACTCGCCGAGTATAGCCGATGTACTTGCCGAGTAGATGTCTCAGGTTGAAAAAAATTTAAATTTTGCCAATTTTACTATATGAATTCCTTTGTTTAGCCTTTCCACCCCACACTTTCAGTAGAGCTTGTCCTCAAGCACTTAGAGAAGTAGAATAAATGAAGAAGAATGAAAAAAAACAATATGAAAAATAAAGAAAAGGAAAGAAAATGCAAACGTGAAACTCGGGTTGACTCCTGAGAAGCGCTTCTTTTGATGGAGTCATTAGCTGGACTCCGCCCCGTCTACGTGTTTGCGATTCCGCACAGCAGCAACTCCTCCAATCCTTCATTTCGGGGGACTCCTTCTTCATATTTCTTCACTCTATGACCATTGACTTTAAATGGTGTGCCATCTCTTGAGATCAATTCTATAGCCCCGTGAGGAAACACCGTCTTGACCAAAAAGGGACCATCCCACCTTGATTTGAGTTTACCTGAGAAAAGTTTTAATCGGGAATTGAAAAGTAGTACTTTTTGGCCTTCATGGATGTCTTTGCTTTTGATTCTTTTGTCATGCCATCTCTTGGTCTTTTCTTTATAGAGCCACGAACTAGAATAAGCCTCATTTCGGAGTTCTTCAAGGGCATTCATTTGCATTAGATGGTTGGTCTTCAATTCTTCCATGTCAAAGTTGCACCTATTTAACGCCCAATATGCCTTATGCTCGATTTCAATAGGTAAATGGCATTGCTTTCCATAAACTAACCTATATGGTGTAGTACCAATAGGTGTTTTGAAGGCGGTACGAAATGCCCATAGCGCGTCATCCAATTTATCCGACCATTCCTTGCGGTTGCTTCCCACCGACTTCTCTAAAATACGCTTCAAGGCTCGATTGGTCACTTCTGTTTGTCCACTCGTTTGCGGGTGGTATGATGTGGAGAACTTATGGGTTACCCCATATTTCTTGAGCACCTTTTCCAATTGATCATTGGCAAAGTGTGTGCCCCGGTCACTAATTAGGGCCTTCGGAACACCAAACCGGGAGAATAGTATTTTTAAGAATCGTACCACTACCCGTCCGTCATTTGTAGGTAAAACCTGCGCCTCCACCCATTTCGAAACATAATCTACCGCCACTAGGATGTACTTGTTTCCTTTGGATGTGGGAAATGGTCCCATAAAGTCAATGCCCCACACATCGAATACCTCACACACTTGAATGCTATGTTGTGGCATTTCATTACGAGATGAAATGTTTCCCACCCTTTGACAAGAATCGCATTCTTTGACATATTGGGCTGCATCTTTGAAGATTGTAGGCCAATAGAACCCAATGTCAAAGATCTTCTTTGCGGTATAGTGTGCTCCATGATGTCCTCCCGTGGGCCCGCTATGGCAATGTTCTAGTATTCTTCGACTCTCCTTCTCGAACACACATCTTCTTATAATTCCGTCCGCACAGCTTCGAAAGAGGTATGGATCGTCCCAAAAGTAATATTTGATCTCCGCGAAGAATTTCTTCTTTTGCTGACTACTATAATCCTTCGGGACGTAATTTGTAGCTAAATAGTTAGCTATGTCTGCGAACCATGGCTCCTCTCCCACGAACACCATTATGTATTCATCCGGAAAGTCGTCTCCATCCTTATCTTCTTGCAATTTCGGGTTCTCGAGCCTAGATAAATGATCGGCCGCTACGTTCTCCATTCCTTTCTTATCTCGTATCTCTATATTGAATTCTTGAAGAAGCAGCACCCATCATATTAGTCTTGGCTTGGCATCCTGTTTGGAAAACAAATACTTGATAGTCGAGTGGTCAGTAAAAACAGTGGTTTTAGATAAAACCAAGTAAGGGCGAAACTTGTCAAAAGCGTAAACTACGGCTAACAGTTGTTTTTCGGTAGTAGTATAATTCTCTTGGGCAGGATTTAAGGTCTTGCTTGCATAATAGATGGGTTGAAAGTGCTTATCAACCCGTTGTCCAAGGACCGCTCCTAGTGCATAGTCACTAGCATCACACATGATCTCGAAGGGTAAGTTCCAATTTGGTGCTATAATGATCGGGGCATTAGTTAATTTTTCCTTTAGAAAGTCAAATGCCTCCAAACACTCTTTAGTAAAATTAAAGGTTGCATCTTTTAGTAATAATTGTGTTAGAGGTTTCGTGATTTTGGAAAAATCTTTTATAAAACGCCGGTAAAAACCTGCGTGTCCCAAAAAACTTCTAATGCCCTTCACATTAGTTGGTGGGGGTAATTTGGCAATGGTGTCTATCTTTGCCCGATCCACCTCAATTCCCTTTTTAGAGACTTTATGTCCCAAAACTATACCCTCCTTGACCATGAAGTGACACTTTTCCCAATTTAGGACCAAGTCGGTTTTCTCACATCTAGCAAGCATTAAGTCAAGATTTGTGAGGCAGTCATTGAAAGAAGATCCGAATACAGAAAAGTCATCCATAAAGACCTCCATGAATTTTTCCACCATATCATGGAATATGGCGGTCATGCACCTTTGAAATGTCGCAGGTGCATTGCATAGTCCAAATGGCATGCGTCTATAGGCGAAAGTCCCACTGGGGCATGTAAAGGTGGTCTTTTCTTGGTCCATTGGGTCTATGGGTATTTGGGAATACCCTGAAAACCCATCTAAAAAGTAATAGTAGCTATGGCCCGATAGTCTCTCTAACATTTGATCTATGAAAGGAAGGGGAAAATGGTCTTTGCGAGTGGCATCGTTTAGCTTTCGATAATCGATGCACACTCGCCAACTGGTTACCGTTCGCATTGGAATTAACTCGTTCTTTTCGTTGGTAATGACCGTCATTCCTCCCTTCTTGGGCACCACTTGGACCAGACTCACCCATGGACTATCGGAGATGGAGTAGATGATTCCTGCATCCAAAAGCTTGACCACCTCCTTCTTGACGACTTCTTGCATGTTCGGGTTTAATCGTCTTTGATGTTGCACCACCGACCTTGATCCTTCTTCTAAATTGATTTTGCGAGAGCAGTAGGATGGGCTTATTCCCTTGATGTCGGAGATGCTCCATGCGATGGCTCTTTTCCTTTTCTTCAACACGCGTACAAGCTCCTCCTTTTCCGTCTTGGATAGATCCGAGGCTATAATCACCGGCTTCTGATTTCCTTCTTCTAGAAAGGCATATTCCAGATGGTCAGGTAGTGTTTTGAGCTCCAATTTGTTGTGCATAGTGACGGACTCGCCGAGTGCAGGTTTGGTACTCGGCGAGTTGGTGGCGGCATTCACGACTTCTGGCTTTTCTTCAGATGTACTCGGCGAGTAGATCGGGTCTACTCGGCGAGTAGGGCTTTCAGCTTGGTTCTTTATTTCTTCATACTCCGCTTCTTCCAGCAGTCTTTCAATCTCTAATAAGTCCTTTTCTGGATTAAATACTTCGTCAAAAGCTGCAAACTTGCTGGAATCTTCAGGTATGTCTTCTTCCAATAATTCGTCAAGCATGTCGATTGAGAACACCGTGTCATCACTACTCCTTGAGTACTTCATGGCTTGGTCTACCCCGAATGTCACTGAATCGTCCCCAACTCGCAATGTGAGCTTAGAATCTCTCATGTCTACGATAGCGCTAGCGGTGTTGAGGAAGGGTCTTCCAAGGATGATTGGCACTTGCGGATCCGCCTCCATGTCGAGAATGATGAAATCAGCCGGGAAGACAAATTTGTCTACTTTCACTAGCAAATCTTCACAAATGCCTCTTGGGAAAGTAACAGTCTTGTTTGCCAAATGAATTGCCATCCGAATTGGCCTTGGCTCCGGGAGGTCCAGCTTCTTAAAGAACGAGTATGGCATAAGGTTCACACTTGCTCTAGAATCAGCTAAGGCATGAATTGCAGCCAAGTTGCCAAATTGGCAAGGCAAAGTTAAGCTCCCCGGATCACCCTTCTTCTTTGGTAATATGTTTAGCATTGTGGCGGAGCAATTCTCATTAAGTACTACCTTCTGCACTTCCTCCATCTTTCTTCTGTTAGTGAGGAGTTCCTTAAGGAACTTTGCATACTTGGGCATTTGCATGACGACTTCAATGAAAGGAATATTGATTTGAAGAGTTTTAATGTGATCTAGAAACTTCTGATATTCCTCTTCCTGCTTCTCTTTCTTGGCTCGGGCTGGGTATGGCATTGGAGGCTGGTATGGTTTCAAGGGTGGCTGTTCATTTGTTTTAGCAGAGGTACTCGCCGAGTCCATCGGTCCTACTCAGCGAGTAGGACTCTCAGATTGTAAATGTTGGTTTTCGACTTGCTCTTCCGTTCCTTCCTTCTGTGAGTCCTTGGTTGCTTCAGTTCGAATAGGGGCCAGGGGAGTAATAATCTTCCCACTTCTTATGGTAACAATATTCACTTGTGCGCCTCGTGGGTTGTTCTCGGTTTTGCTAGGAAACTCACCCGGTGACCTTTGGTTTAGTTGTTGAGCAAGTTTCCCAAGCTGCGTTTCTATGTTGTGGATGGATGCTTGCTGGTTCCTGAGCATTGTTCTTGTTTCTCGGATAGCAGCATCGTGGTCACTATGTCTTTTCTCGGAAGCGGCGACAAATTTAGTTAGCATTTCCTCCAAGCTTGGCTTCTTCTCTTGCACCGGCTCCTCCTTTTGGTAAAAGCCTCTCCCTTTTTGTCTGTACTTCTCCTCCTTGGCCTTCTTGTACTCTTCGTAAGGCAGCCACTCCTTCTTTTGTTTGCGCCAGTCCTCATCATACCGGTCACCACTCGAATAACATACTTGTGCCTTTTTGTTGCCGTTCTCATCCAAATCGCAATCTCTAGTGAGGTGAGGTCCATTGCAATTCTCGCAACCCACCCGTATGGCATGGATAGTTTGATCCATTTTGTCAATTCTCCTATCCATGGTTTTTAACATGGCCATGACCGCGGATAGATCTTCAGTAGCAGCGTATGCGGCTCCCCTCGTGACATCATTCCTAGGGTTGTGGTATTCTCTAGAGTGTTTAGAGAATTCCTCAATCAATTCTTTAATCACCGGGGGTGGCTTCTTTGTAAGTGGGCCTTGCGAGTCTAGCAACTGCCGAGTCGTGACATTGACTCCATCATAAAAGATGGAAACTTCTTGCTGGCTGTTTAGATCATGGTGTGGGCAATTTCGTAGCAGACTTTTGTACCTCTCCCATGCTTCATATAATGACTCTCCAGCTTGTTGTTCAAAGTTTGCAATGGCCTTCTTGAGTTTGGCTATCTTGGATGGTGGGCAAAAGTGATCAATAAATTCTTCCTTCATTCTGGCCCAAGTAGTGACTGACCCGGGGGAACGTGATTTGAGCCAGTCTTTAGCAGCACCCTTGAAGGTTACCGGAAGCATCCGAAGTAGTTGAGTTTCGCGGGTTACATTTGGAATGTTGAAATAATCAGCAACATCATTTACTTCATCCAAATGTTTGTAGGCATCTTCATGATCCTTCCCATAGAAAGGTATTTCCTTGAGTGAAGCTAGGATATGACCTTTTAGCTCGAAGGTGGCAGTTGCGGGAATTGCGGGTTGCACAAGTCCCGGGCCATGGTCGTCGCGCATCCTCTTCTTCCATTCTCCCATGGGAATTTCATCAATGTTAGCCATAGTGAATGCTAACTCTTCCTCCGATTCGGTTTCTTGTTCGTACTTTGCCTCCTCTTCTTCCTCGGTTTCGTATCCAATATCTTCTTGAATTGGCTCCTCAATTATCAAGGAAGCGCTAGAAGCTCCTGATTTGCTGCTCTTCTTTTTCCCAAAAACAGTCTTCAAGTTGGACAATGGTGATTTCTTTGGTGTTCTTGAACTCTCCACGTCCTTCCCTTTGTTTCTTTTCAATGCGGATTCGGGGTCCTCAAACGGGGGTACCAGTGGTGTGTTTGCTCCTCTGGTCATGAAAGTCCTGAAATTGATCAAATAAAAAGCGTAAAAAGAACAAAAAAAATTGTAAACAAATAAAAAAAATTTGCTAACTAAACTGTTACTCGCCGAGTAGGTGCGAGTGCACTCGGCGAGTATCAGTGATATTTCAAAAAAAAAAAATTCTAAGTTTTAACCTAACTAAAACAGATACTAAAACCTAATTACCAGTTACTAAATTGCAATAAATGAACTTTATGCAAGTAAACTCACACAAAGGAACGAAAAAATTAGGAATTAGCTTAATTATTTAGAACCGTTCCCCGGCAACGGCGCCAAAAAACTTGATGTGTGTAAATTCAACTAGTTTTATCCCTACTTTTTATTAATAATTTGAGCACACAAAAGCAGTGAACCTGTCTTTAAGTGGTATAGATTGATAAGTAAGGTATCGAACTCAGGGAACGGCAATTAAACTAATAGCTAATTTTTACTAAAACAAATAATAAAAGTAAAGGGTTTTTCTCTAGTTTTGCAAGACTAGAAACTTAGACAAACTAAATTAACTAATTAACTAAAGCAACAACTATTCACCAAATTTGATAAAGATGTTTCTATTTAGGTTCAACCAATTCACTCCTATGGTTATTTAAGTTAAGGTTGATTAATTGCTATTGGTTACCAATGATAATAGTTAGGTTCATATTCATTACTCCTAACCCTTAGACAACTAACTAATTTAAGCGTTGATCAAGTGTTTAAACTAATTAATTCCCTAGATTAATTATTTGGATTAAATAAAATTTGTAATGGTTAATTAAGTTATCAATTCAATTAACCTCTTGTTGATGGTTTCTCAAACAAGCTCACACATTAATCTTCCTATTTTCTTATTAATCTTAGTTTCATACTCATTACTTCCAAGCATACGTTTTAGCATTCACATAGACATATGAGGTTAACAATTAAGTGATGTTCATGCAACCTAATTGCCTTCCAATTAACAGAAAATAGTAGTGATTAATACATAAGGTTCTTTAACAAACTTGATTTAATAAATCACCAATAGACAATTAAGTAAGAATTTATAATTAAACCATAGGAGTTCTTTGGTATTCCCCAAACAGAAACAAAAACGAGTTTAGCTCATAGTTGCAGTAGAAACAAACACAAAAACAAAGTTTATGAAAGCAAACATGTTTAATTCCTAAGCCTAAGTGGTAGAATTAACCTAATTGCTTGAATTCTTCCAACTCTTGAAGCTTAGGGTTCCTTAGCGTCTTCTGAACCTTTTAGTCGCAGCTAATCCTTCAAAAATCGCCAGGGGTTCTGTCCCATGGGATAAAGATTCGTCTTTTAAAGATATCCCAAAACAGAGGGTACTCGGCGAGTAGCAGAATAAACTCGCCGAGTAGGTGCATACTTATCCGTCTTGAATTAGCAGTCATACTTATCTTCGGTATATCGTCGTGTACTCGCCGAGTAGGGTCGTTCTACTCGCCGAGTAGATCCTTCTTTCACTCTTTAATCTTCACTTGCTTTCCTTTTCTCCTTTTTGCCTCCAAGCATATCCTTTGGACCGAAAACACAATTCAAAGCATTTTAAGTACCTTTTGTCCATATTATTCTCATAATTAACCAAAAATAACTAAGAATATATATAAAATAATTAACTAATTATGCACATATCAGTTTTCGTGCTTGTCAATCTGACACCTCTCTCTTTGATCATGCTACACCAACAGTCACCATCTATGTTCTAGGATATGTTGATGATATGATTGTAATAGGAACAAATGACTCTATTCTTTCAAACTTTATCGGTCATCTTCACTCTATGTTCTCTCTGAAAGACATGGTTGATTTACATTACTTTCTTGGCTTGCAAATTCATAAAACCAAGTCCGGACTGACGCTATCTCAGGAGTCTATGTTATAGACATTCTAAACGTAAGCAACATGTCATTTTCATCTCCAGTTACCACACCTTCTTATCTAAACATTCGTCTCATCAAAGAGGGTGGTCCATTCTCAAAACCAAAGCTTTACAGACAGATTGTGGGTTCCTTGCAATATGCCACCATCACGAGACCTGACATTCCCTAAATCGTGTCTGTCAATATATGCATTCTCCAACATTTCGCCATTGGCAAGTGGTCAAACGTATTCTCCGTTACCTAAATGGCACCAAACATTATTTCCTACATTTCAAAGCTACGAATGCCAAAGGATTACATGATTTTTCTGACTTCGGGTGGAATTCTGATTTCGATGATAGTCGTTCTCAATATGGCTATGCTATCTTTCATGGAACTAATTTCATCAGTTGGACATCACGCAAGAAAAGGGTGGTGGCACGTTCTAGTACTGAAGTGGAGTACCGGTCACTAGCATATACAACTGCTGAACTTCTTTGGCTCAAACAATTGGTTGCTGATCTTCAAGTTCCTCTCACAGCTCCACCATTACTCATATGTGATAATGTAGGAGCAATCTTCATGACAAAGAATCCAGTGATAAGCACTCGTTCAAAACACATAGCTTTAGATTTTCACTTTAGTCGTGAACAAGTGGAAATTGGCCAACTCAAAATTTCTCAAGTGTAACGCCCGTAGATCCGGGCTAGTTAATTCAGAGATAATAGGGGTCCAAAACAACTTTTCAACAAAAGATTATTTAGAATAAATAATCTTAACCAAGTTTTAGAATATTTCTCAAGGGTTCCATACATATAAAGAGCGTTGAAATCCAAGTTATAACGAAGAAGTTATGACCCGTCGAAGTTTCAGGACGGAACCGACATGGCACTGGGAAGACGTAAATGGTGAATTTATCATAGAGCAACTTTTAGCCTTAGTAATCTAAAAGAAAGTCGTAGAATATGTTAACCTGAGATCGTCCATAAAAAGAACGCCCAAATCTGACTTCGTATGAGGAAGTTACGATTTTTCGAAGTTTCGGCTTAGCGGTGTACAGCCCGAAGTTCGAGTATTAGATCGAGCGGTTTTTAGCCGGCACAACCTAAACGAGAATCGAAGATCTCATTATTATTAGCGTAACGATAAAAAGACAGATGAAAATGGACATCGGATGAAGAAGTTATAAGATTTTAACGGACCAATCATGTCCCTGCCTGTTAAAAATATAACTTTAAAAGTAAAGTCAAAATTAGCGGACGGAGTCTAAACGAAAGTTGTAGAGTACGTCTCCACATACGCGTGGATATAAATAACGTCAGTAACGGAGTTCGTATGAACGAGTTACAAATTATAATAGCATATTTACGTATTAAAATAAAGTATAAATCATATATACGTACACATATATATACATATGTATATATCATTAGAAAGGTATCCACGATGCGGTCATTATAAGACTAATGTTGAGTTCTTTCGACATTAGTTTAGTACAAATATTATTAAATCTATTTAAAATAGTATTATAAAGGGGTCTTTAGTTGTTTATATAACTATAAGGTCATTAAGTAATTATGGAGGGTAGTTTTTGTAAATTCAATTACTATAAATAAGAGGCTTGGCCTCTCATATTTCTTGCACCATTATCTTGATTCAAGAGTCTTTCTCTCCTTATCCCCCGACCATTTCTGTCCCACGTTATTCGACTTCTCTTTCAGTAGTTTTAGTATAGTAAGGTAAGCGCTGAAGCGCTGCACGAATCTTTCTTAGAAAGATTCAGAGATGAAGTTCCGCCCCTGCAGAGCCCGACTCCTAGCTAAAATCCCCTTGTAAGTAAGTTATGCTTACCCTATTTTAAATATAGTTTATATTTAAAATTAGTATTGTTATTATAAATTTATAATAAATATTTGACCTTTTATTATGACTTATATAAGTGTCGTTATAGTATCTTTTTAACTACTTGCGGTACGGAAAATCTTGTTTAAAGGGCCGCATAGGGTTGTTGGATTTCAGAAGTGCTATACGCCAAAAATGGTCATGCCCTCCAGTGTTTTATGTCTGACCCCTGTCTGTACATAGTGGTTGGAAAGTATTGTTTAAACGCTTATATAATAATAATAATAAGACTAATAATTAGTCACGGTAAATATTAGACTAAAATCTAGTGGTAATAATACTAGATTTCGTCGAAGGAAATTATTTTAAAGTAAACGAAGCGTTGTTCGAGTACCAAATCACCACTTTCTCAGGTGAGTGCATAGTTAATTTCATCTTACACATAGATATGAAGTGTTTTATATAAACTACGTGCTATATGTGCATATTATCTGAATACTTCCTGTCTATGCTGGAAGACCATTTTTTTACACATGTTTTAAATGATTTGAACTGTATACGTATTTTAAATACACAAGTATGTTGGGTATGAGATGGATAGATGAATGATGAGAGATAAAAGATTATGTGAGTAAACATTGGCAGCTATAGACGTTTTTCCTAAAAAATAACATCGGCAACTATGGACTTAGTGAATTGGACAAACACTGGTAGTTATGGACTTAGTACCTGTTAGGAATTGGTAGCTATGGACTTAGTACCTATTAGATAAATACTGGTAGCTATAGATTTAGTACCCAGCAGCTATGGAATTAGTGCTTTACGAACGAGCATTGGCAATTATGGATTTAGTGCCAGTCCTATAACTCTGGAAGCAAAGGACTTCAGAATGAACGAATGCGGGATAGATGATTCTTAGAATAGATCCTTAAGAGTAACGAAGATAATGGGGATGGGTAATTGGGTCGATTGTTTGATTGTTTAAACATAATAATTATATTATTATGGGTTGAAACTCCTATGTACTCACCAGGTTTCCCAACATGACCCACTCAATTTATTTATATTACAGGTGTTGAGATGAAGTCACATTACATTGAGAGATTAAAGAGATGTAGATCACTAGTGTAAATAAATGTAAGTTCTGTTTATGCTTATGTTTCTGCATTGACGGTGGCATCCCAAATGTTTTAAAACAAATTAAAAATACTTTTCTTCATAAATGCTTTGATAACGTATTTATCATGTTTTACTGGGAACAAATTCCGCAACATTTTTATTAAAAGAGGTACTCTGATTTTTATAAAGCATAAACAAAATCGGTGTTTTATGGCCGTGAAAATGGGGATGTCAGAGTTGGTATCAGAGCATTAGCTTAAGCGAACTAGAAATAAGGATTGATTTCTAGACTTAAACTTAGAATGCTAAGCGATGATTGTGAAATGAGTGTCTGCTATAATTTAGACATGAGCACTAGTTTATTTTAGGAAAGATGCCTAAAATGTTTTATGTGCTAAATGATTTATGTTATAGCTATAAAGATGTGTTATATGTTGTTATTTGTTTGGATTTATGGTCTGTTGCCGACCGGATTTGGAAACCTTATGTGCTCAGGATTCTAAACGTATGATTACGATATTAGAACTAGCATGTAATGTTTCGGAGTAATAAGGAGATTTATACGTCTATCGTAAATAAAATCTTTCCTATGTTAAATTCTCGTCTCGGTACACTGAACGTCTGCTTGGGTGTACAAAACAAGAGGAAGATGACAAGCTAAGCCTAACAATGTGATGGGTCATGCATCGGTCGTTGCGCCTGCACCCGAACCTATCACAAATTCAGGAAGTGATGCGATCCATGGTAGACCGAGAAAATAAAGGAAATGAGATGGCTTACGATAGTGAATGATACCTATCGGAAGATATCATAAGATAGGTATCTTACCTTTAGAATACGTCTGATAAAATAGTAGTTTGTCTAGAAAGTACGGTACATCTGAATGTACACATTTGATTGGCGGGATGATACAACAATTGGTGTAATTCCTAAAGTTTTCCTATCATCTGGAATTTCCATCACCAACTGAGTTGAAGCAGAATTGATGATTGAAGATACGCCTGGAAGAAGTCCTGGTCAAGTCTAGGGAAATTTTTATGATTATTTGGACACACTCGTATGTGTTAAATTGTTTTGTGATTTTAGGACTTAGCGACTGCGAGACAATACTTGGGACAAGTAATAGTAGGTGTGAAAGGTAGTAGATGCATATACTACCAGAAGCACAAGACTCACGCTTGGATCAGGGAAAGTCACAAGGTTACCAAGAATCTAGTAACTGATTTCGTTCTATTCAAGTATGTCATTACCATCTTTTCGGTAATGACTAAGAAGATGATTGTTATTCCGACCCTAGTGGTCGTATCAATTTGAGTTCGACTACGCTGAGTATGTTATGTGGTTCAGAGAATCAAGTTCGAGGTAGCATCTGACTTAAGACGGAAGATTGAAATAAAAAAAAAAGTGATCAGTAGAGGTATCGCGAAAAGTTACTTGTAGCTAGAAACGCAACATTTTAAGATGTGATTAGAACATGATGGAAGGTATAGTCTGTTCTGGAATTTGACTCTAAAAGACCTGAGTCCAAGCGAGGCATCATACGATGAGAGGTCATTAGAACATGACCCATGAGTCTATTATGATAATCGAAGGAAGAAACTTATCTCAAGTTTGTTAAAAAGGAGTCTCCAATAAAGATCGAGATCACGACATGAAGATCATGATTGGAATTCTAACATAAGATAGAGAGCGGGTCCAAGATCCGGCACCGCCTGCAGTTAGGAAGTCTTAGAGTTAGATACTCATTCGAAGAAACATCACAGTTATGGTTATTACTTAGGATGAAGAGATAACGTATAGAGTCATCATGTGAGTCCTGTTTCGTTGATGATTCCAAGACGTACTCATCTTAAAGGGGAGATAATTGTAACGCCCGTAGATCCGGGTTAGTCAATTTAGAGATAATAGGGGTTGAAAACGACTTTCCGACAAAAGATTATTTAGAATAAATAATCTTAACGAAGTTTTAGAATATGTCTCAAGGGTTCCATACATATAAAGAGAGTCGAAATCCGAGTTATAACGAAGAAGTTATGACCCGTCGAAGTTTCGCGACGGAACCGACACAACACTGGGAAGACGTAAATAGTGAATTTATGATAGAGTGACTTTTAGCCTTAGTAATCTAAAAGAAAGTCGTAGAATATGTTAACCGGAGAACGTCCATAAGAAGAACGCCCAAATCTGACTTCGTATGAGGAAGTTATGATTTTTCGAAGTATCAGCTTAGCGGTGTACAACCCGAAGTTTGAGTATTAGAGCGAGCGGTTTTTAGCCAACACAACCTAAACGAGAATCGAAGATCTCATTATTATTAGAATAACGATAAAGAGACAGATGAAAATGGACATCGGATGAAGAATTTATAAGATTTTAACGGACCAATCTTGTTCCTGCTTGTTAAAAATATAACTTTAAAAATAAAGTCAAAATTAGCGGACGGAGTCTAAACGAAAGTTGTAGAGTACGTCTCCACATACACGTGGATATAAATAACGTCAGTAATGGAGTTCGTATGAACGAGTTACAAATTATAATAGCATATTTGCGTATTAAAATAAAGTATAAATCATATATACGTACACATATATATATATATACATATGTATATATCATTAGAAAGGTATCGATGATGCAGTCATGATAAGACTAATTTTGAGTTCTTTCGACATTAGTTTTGTGCAAATATTATTAAATCTGTTTAAAATAGTATTATAATGGGGTGTTTAGTTGTTTATATAACTATAAGGTCATTAAGTAATTATGGAGGGTAGTTTTTGTAAATTCAATTACTATAAATAAGAGGTTTGGGCTCTCATATTTCTTGCACCATTATCTTGATTCAAGAGTCTTTCTCTCCTTATCACCCGACCATTTCGGTCTCTCGTGATTCGACTTCTCTTTCAGTAGTTTTAGTATAGTAAGGTAACTGCTAAAGCGCTGCACGAATCTTTCTTAGAAGGATTTATTGATGAAGTTCTGCCCCTGCAGAGCCCGACTCCTAGCTAACATCTCCTTGTAAGTAAGTTATGCTTACCCTATTTTAAATATAGTTTATCTTTAAAATTAGTATTGTTATTATAAAAGTATAATAAATATTTGAGCTATTATTATGACTTATATAAGTGTCTTTATAATATATTTTTAACTACTCGCGGTACGGAGAATCTGGTTTAAATGGCTGCATAGGGTTGTTGGATTTCAGAAGTGCTATACGCCAAAATGGTCCTGCCCTCCGGTCTTTTATGTCCGACCCCTGTCTGTACATAGTGGATGGAAAGTAACTTTTAAACGCTTATATATTAATAATAATAAGACTAATAATTAGTCACGGTAAATATTAGACTAAAATCTAGTGGTAATAATACTAGATTTCGTCGAAGGAAATTATTTTAAAGTAAACGAAGCGTTGTTCGAGTACCGAGTCATCACTTTCTCAGGTGAGTGCATAGTTAATTTCATCTTACACATAGATATGAAGTGTTTTATATAAACTACGTGCTATATGTGCATATTATCTGAATACTTCCTGTCTATGCTGGAAGACCATTTTTTTACACATGTTTTAAATGATTTGAACTGTATACGTATTTTAAATACACAAGTATGTTGGGTATGAGATGGATAGATGAATGATGAGAGATAAAAGATTATGTGAGTAAACATTGGCAGCTATAGACTTAGTTTCTAATAAATAACATCGGCAGCTATGGACTTAGTGTCAATTGGACAAACACTGGTAGTTATGGACTTAGTACCTGTTAGGAATTGGTAGCTATGGACTTAGTACCTATTAGATAAATACTGGTAGCTATAGATTTAGTACCCAGCAGCTATGGAATTAGTGCTTTACGAACGAGCATTGGCAGTTATGGATTTAGTGCCAGTCCTATAACTCTGGAAGCAAAGGACTTCAGAATGAACGAATGCGGGATAGATGATTCTTAGAATAGATCCTTAAGAGTAACGAAGATAATGGGGATGGGTAATTGGGTCGATTGTTTGATTGTTTAAACATAATAATTATATTATTATGGGTTGAAACTTCTATGTACTCACCAGGTTTCCCAACATGACCCACTCAATTTATTTATATTACAGGTGTTGAGATGAAGTCACATTACATTGAGAGATTAAAGAGATGTAGATCACTAGTGTAAATAAATGTAAGTTCTGTTTATGCTTATGTTTCTGCATTGACGGTGGCATCCCAAATGTTTTAAAACAAATTAAAAATACTTTTCTTCATAAATGCTTTGATAACGTATTTATCATGTTTTACTGGGAACAAATTCCGCAACATTTTTATTAAAAGAGGTACTCTAATTTTTATAAAGCATAAACAAAATCGGTCTTTTCTGGCAGTGAAAATGGGGATGTCGCAGTTGGTATCAGAGCATTAGTTTAAGCGAACTAGGAATAAGGATTTATTTCTAGACTTAAACTTAGAATGCTAAGCGATGATTGTGAGATGAGTCTCTGCTATAATTTAGACACCAGCACTAGTTTATTTTACGAAAGATGCCTAAAATGTTTTATGTGCTAAATGATTTATGTTATAGCTATAAAGATGTGTTAAGTGCTATTATTTGTTTGGATTTATGGTTTGTTGCCGATCGGATTTGGAAGCCTTATGTGCTCAGGATTCTAAACGTATCATTACAATATTAGAACTAGCATTTAATGTTTCGGAGTAATATGGAGATTTATACGTCTATCGTAAATAAAATCTTTCCTATCTTAAATTCTCGTCTTGGTACACTGAATGTCTGCTTGGGTGTAAAAAACAAGAGGAAGATGACAACCTGAGCCTAAGAATGTGATGGGACATGTATCGGTCATTGCACCTGCACATGAACCTATCACAATGGAAGAAATCCAGGAAGAGATGCGAGCCATGGTAGACCGAGAAAATAGAGGAAATGAGATGGCTTACGATAGTGAATGATACCTATCGAAGGATATAATAAGATAGGTATCTTGCCTTTAGAATACGTCTGGTAAAATAGTAGTTCGTATGGAGAAGTACAGTACATCTGAATGTATACATTTGATTGGCGGGATGATACAACAATTGGTGTAATTCCCAAGGTTGTAAAAATTGCTCGGCGGTACCTCGGCGGTCAACTGGGGTCAAGCGATTAATCGGTCTAGGCGGGGATTAATCGCCGCCTAGGCGGGGACCCTTAATTGTAAAAACAAAAACTTAAATATTACCTATATCATATGATTATCTCTAAACAAAATACTAACAAAACATGTAAATATCCATAAACTTTTACATATTCAAGTCATAAAACAATACATGTCCAAAGTAAGTAAATATTCATAAACGTTTACATATTCAGGTCATAAAGCATCATACAAAGTCCAAAATAAGTTTTATAAGATCAAACTTTTGATTGTTCACAGGCTTCTACTCTTTATGTCTGTATTCTTCCATGATGTGAACTCCATCCGATTCATAATCAACTTCTTCAAATACTTCCTCCTCACTACCTGACGCAAAATCTTCATCTAAAAGTTCTCTTGTTCTTGAACTTTGTCCGAGTTCATCGGTTCCTTGACCATCACCAACTATGCCAACTCCATCTTCATCACAATCACCACAATCAACAATCCATTCTTGAGTCGTGTGACTATCATTAGCTAATAACACTTCCATATTCCTTTCTTTTCTCTTTTTGTTTTTTCCATCAAATTAGCATTAAATTGGACATAAACATGATTGTTCATTTTACTTGCATCCAACCTATTTCTTTTCTTCGTGTGAATCTACAAACGTAAAAAAAATAAATGGTAAAAAATATACAATATTATGATATAAAATTATAATTTAAATAAATTGCTTAAATTTGAAGTTTGAATTCTAACCCCTTCAAAGGTGCTCCAATTCCTTTCACATCCAGATGAACTACTAGTCAAAGAAAGAATTCTTATTGCAATCTTTGTCAAATGAGGAGTTGCTCCACCAAACGTACCCCACCAAATTGCTATGATTTTTAAACATAAATCACATTATTAGATTCATAAATTGATAAATATGAATTTTTATAAAATAATTAAACAAAAGTAAAATGTTTTACCCGGATCATAGTCAGCGTCATTAGCTTCACATGCTTTAACTGCAAGTTCCCGACCAAATCTATCCATTTTTTTCTTGTACTTTGGCAACTCAATAGTCACGACTTGCTTTTGCATCTCTAAATCTCCGGCAAATAATGTATCAAAAAACTCAAGAACCGCATCCATTACTTTGGGATCATGTTGGAGTTGCGGATCCTTATAATGATAATAAGGATTTAGAAGATAAGCCGTCAAAAGCAATTTTGAATCTAGTCTACCTTTCATTTTCTTTGATATGATATTTATGATAGGCTCATATGCTTTTTTGTTACCGCCTAAAGCATCAATGATTTCTTTTTTTGCTTTTTTAATCTCACCATAAACAAAACCCATCGAGGGCTTCCAATCCGCATCAACCATACGAAGAACTTTCACCAAAGGGGAAAACACCTTTAAGCAAAGTGCCACACCCGCCCAAAATGTGGAACCTGTCACCAATGTATGACTAGATCTCCCTTTAACTGCATTTGAAAATTTACATTCTTCCCATTCGTTGTTAGAGAACATATGCCTTAGTTGCTCTTTTTTTTTCAGACAAACTTTGTAATGTTAGATAGGCGGAAGCAAATCTCGTGACACCCGGTCGGATGATATCCCTTTTGTTAGTGAATTTTCTCATCATAGCTAACGTTTTGTGGTGGGCATAAATGAAGATGGTTAGTTTCTTTGCTTGATCTAAGACTTTCTTGAACCTTGGAAGCCCACCAATACCTTCAAAAAATAATCACGATTAAAAACACAAATAGAATTATAAAACACAATAAATAAAATTACAAATACCTTCAAGCATAAGGTTTATGGTATGTGTCGCACATGATGTCCAGAAAATCTTTGGTCTTTTCTCTTTTAGCAACTTTGCGGCTCCCATGTTATTCGTGGCATTATCGGCTACTATTTGAACAACATGTTCGGGACCAACTTCTTGAATGCAAGATTCCACATACTCATATATATGTTGACTTGTATGTGCTTCATCCGAACATTCTTTTGAAGATAAAAAAACGGTACCCATCTTTGAATTGACACATAAATTCATAATGCTCCTCCTCTTTCTATCAAACCAAGCATCCGTCATAATCGAGCATCCATCTTGTTTCCATTCTTCTTCATTTTTTTTCACTAAATTTTTTGTTCTTTCAACTTCTTTTTTTAAAATTGTGTTACTCAACTCATACCTAGTAGGAGTTGGAAGCCCGGTTCCATATTGGTCGATTACCTCCACCATCATTTTAAAGCTATCCTTTTCGAAGGCATGAAAAGGAATTGCACACTCATATGCCCACCTACCAATGAAACTTTTCACAGTTGATATTCTTTCTTTTCGAATAGCATTGTTAATATCAACTTTTTTGCCTTTTCCCGACTTCAAAGATTCTTCAGGGTTTAATGTGTTTGCAAAGTTATCCATCGGGCCTATAACATATGGTTCCCTCAAGCTCCCAAAATTATTCTCTATTTCATCCGTGTCTATACTAATGTTTTCATTAGTATCAAATCTCACCTCCGATCTTAACGCTTCATCATGTGCTTGTTTTCCCTTCTTTTTTAACTTTCCTTCATTGATAGCATCTCGACATCTCAACTGATCATCTTTGGTAGACTTTTGACATGGAGCTACATTTCCTTTCACATGAGCAATATGTTGTTTCATTCTTGAAGCCCCCCCACTATAAACTTTTCCACACAATGTACACTTCAATTTATCCAAGTTTGTAGGATCTGGGCAAATAGCAAATTCCCAAGCAATATCATTTGAATTCCTCTTTAAACCAGTAGCTATTGAATCCATTGATTGTGTAGTTGAATTTTTAGATGCCATTAACAACCTTTAATCTGTGAAATTTTGAAAGAAATGGTAATTAGACATGGGCAGAAAATAATTGTAATCTGGAATGAAACAGGATTGAAACAGGCATGAAAAAGATGGAATGAAACATGGGCAAAAATTAGGATTGAAACAGGGGCAAAATGGTCCAGCTTGTATGATCACTTATGAAACAGGGGCAAAAATCAAAACACAGGAAAGGAAAACCCAAACCAAAATAGTTGGACCATTGTGCAACTTGTATATTCTTATGTTCGTAAGCAAACAAAAACTGGAATGAAAAACCGAAACCAAGGGAAAAACTTACCGATGACAGCTGGTCAAAGTCGATTGTGAGAAATCCCGAATCCGGAATCGACAGATTGAATTGTTTGGACTCGAACGTGTGGTCAGAATACGTTGCAGCGATGATTAGAAATCACGATGGTGAATGCTGTGCGAATCTGCGATGCGTCGTCATCCCATGTGTCGGAGTCCGATGGTGAATGCTGTAGCCTGAATCGCTAAACCCTTGTCGCCGGAGTCTGATGGAGAATGTTGTAGTCGATCGCTGGAGAAGAGAACGAGATGAATGAGGCGCAAAAAAAAACAAGATGAAGCTGTATTTCTTTTAGTCGATTAGATTAAGAAAAAAGGTTTAATTTTGACTTTTTTAGTTGACTTATGTTGACCTATTTTGACCGCCTAGACCGCCATTTTCCGCCTTTGACCGTCGTTGAACGATTCCGATTAATTCCAACGCCTATCAAAAATCCTATACAGTTTACCTCCGCCAAGCGCCTAGGCGGCCGCCTAGGCTAATTTTTACAACACTGGTAATTCCTAAAGTTTTCCTATCATCTGGAATTTCCATCACCAACCGAGTTGAAGCAGAATTGATGATTGAAGATACGCCTGGAAGAAGTCCTAGTCGAGTCTAGGGAAATTTTTATGATTATTTGGACACACTCGTATGTGTTAAATTGTTTTGTGATTTTAGGACTTAGCGACTGCGACACAATACTTGGGACAAGTAATAGTAGGTGTGAAAGGTAGTAGATGCATATACTACCAGAAGCACATGACTCACGCTTGGACCAGGGAATGTCACAAGGTTACCAAGAATCTAGTAATTGGTTTCATTTTATTCAAGTCTGTCATTACCATTGTTTCGGTAATGACTAAGAAGATGATTGTTATTCCGACCCTAGTGGTCATATCAATTTGAGTTCGACTACGTTGAGTATGTTATGTGGTTCAGAGAATCAATTTCGAGGTAGCATCTGACTTAAGACGGAAGATTGAAATAAAAAAAGTGATCAGTAGAGGTATCGCGAAAAGTTGCTTGTAGCTAGAAATGCGAAATTTTAAGATGTGGTTAGAACATGACGGAAGGTATAGTCTGTTATGGAATTTGACTCTAAAAGACCTGAGTCCAAGCGATGCATCATACGATGAGAGGTCATTAGATCATGACCCATCAGTCTATTATGATAATCGAAGGAAGAAACTTATCTCAAGTTTGTTAAAAAAGGAGTCTCCAATAAAGATCTAGATCACGACATGAAGATCATGATTAGAAGTCTAACATGAGATAGAGAGCGGGTCCAAGATCAGGCATCGCTAGTAGTCAGGAAGTTTTAGAGTTAGATACTCATTCGAAGAAACATCAAAGTTACGGTTATTACTTAGGATGAAGAGATAACATATAGAGTCATCATGTGAGTCCTATTTCGTTGATGATTCTAGGACGTAATCATCTTAAAGGGGAGATAATTGTAACGCACGTAGATCTGGGCTAGTCAATTTAGAGATAATAGGGGTCGAAAATGACTTTTCCACAAAAGATTATATAGAATAAATAAATTTAACCAAGTTGTAGAATATGTCTCAAGGGTGCCATACGTATATAGAGCGCTGAAATCCGAGTTATAACAACGAAGTTATGACCCGTCGAAGTTTCACGACGGAACAGACACAGCACTAGGAAGACGTAAATAGTGAATTTATGATAGAGCGACTTTTAGCCTTAGTAATCCAAAAGAAAGGCGTAGAATATGTTAACCTGAGAACGTCCATAAAAAGAATGCCCAAATCTAACTTCGTATGAGGAAGTTATGATTTTTCGAAGTTTCGGCTTAGCGGTGTACAACCCGAAGTTCGAGTATTAGATCGAGCGGTTTTTAGGTGACAAAACCTAAACGAGAATCGAAGATCTCAATATTATTAGTGTAACGATAAAAAGACAGACGAATATGGACATCGGAAGAAGAAGTTATAAGATTTTAACGGACCAATCCTGTCCCGACCTGTTAAAAATATAACTTTAAAAATAAAGTCAAAATTAGCCGACGGAGTCTAAACGAAAGTTGTAGAGGACGTCTCCACATACGTGTGGATATAAATAACGTTAGTAACGGAGTTTGTATGGACAAGTTACAAATTATAATAGTAAATTTACATATTAAAATAAAGTATAAATCATATATACGTACATATATATATATACATATATATATATATATATATATATATATATATATATATATATATATATATATATATATATATATATATATATATATATTGTGACATCCCCAAAATCACGGCCAAAAAAGACCGGTTTTATTTATACTTTATTTCAAAATCAGAGTTATCTTTTAATAAAAGGGTTGCGGAATTTGTCCCAAAACAATAATATGATAAAGATTTATCAAAAGCATTTCCATAGAAATGTATTTCATTAAAAGACTCGGGATGTCATGTTCGTACAGATCAAAAGTATAAACAGTACAATATAAGCCTTACTACATTATTTCATATCTACAGGCCTATATCCGTAATCCCTCGTCCAAAACATCACACCTATGCTCATGCGCCACTACCTGTAATGCATAAAACTGAGTGGGTCAGGCTTGGGAGCCTGGTGAGCACATAGGGTTTTCAACCCACAATAAATAAGTTTATTAATTTCATCAATCAACAATAACCCGATTACCCGTTCCCGTTATCCTCACTTTACGTCCCTAAACACCTATCATAAGGGACCTAGCCTAAGGATCATCATCGGGATGAACACTACTGCTAAGGGGATTCCTCAGCAATAAATGTCCTAATAGGCAACCATGTGGGGGATGGAGTACACCGGTGAACACATCGTTCACAACACCTACAAGTTGCGAGCCTGCTAGTGTTCCATTGGACTGTCTAGAAGAGTCCGTGGTCGTCATCTATACTCCGCTAGATGACTGGATCAACAACAACAACATCAAGGTCTCTCATCATTTTATCACATCACCTATTACATCTACCCATGTTTTACCCCAACATTTTCGTAGATATAAAATACATATACAGTTTAAATCATTGAAAACATGTATAACAACGTTCATCTAATGTAGATAGCAAGTATTCAGATAATATGCACACATAGCACGTAATTTATATAAAATACTTCATATCTATGTGTGAGCTGAAAGTAACTATGCACTCACCGGAAAAGGTGGTGATTCCGAACTCAGACAGCGCTTCGCTTCTTAAAAAGAATTTTTCTTCGACGAAACCTAGTATTATTACCACTAGAGTTTAGTTTATTATTCGTCGAGACTAATTAATAGTCTAGATATTATTATTATTATTATATAAGCATCAAAAAAATACTTATATAACCCATAATAATAGCCCAAGTATTTATTATAAGTTCCTAATAACGTTACTATAATTAAATAAAAGTTATATTAAAAATAGCGTAGGCGTAGCTCACTTACAGCGGGTTTTATAGAAAACCGGGCTTTGCTTGGAGCAGCGTTCCCGAGCCGAAAAGCTCTTCTTCTCGGAGCCTTCGAGCACTCCGGGGCTTCCGCCTCATGCTACGGAGGTTCCCTAGGCTTTTCGGGGGATTTCGGGGCTAGAGAGAGGTTCTAGAGAGAGAGAGAGAGAGTAAAGAGAAGAAAGAATGGGAAAGGTGTGAAGAAAATGAGGGTGGGAGAGGTGGTATTTATAGGGTGAAATGTGGCTGAACTTGGTGCCACATGTCACCATCTGGTGGCAAGCCTTGGGGAGAAAGCAATGGCCAAGATTGTGCCACATCACCCATTCTCGCACAGCACACTTCCGACTTCTAAAATCCGTAACTTTCACATACGACCTCCATTTTTGACGTTCTTTATATCCACGCGTAGGTAATAATAATATCTACAACTTTCATTTTGACACCGTCAGCTAATTCTCGACCGATCTTAAATTTAACAGTACAAGGAGATTATACTGTTAAACGTCTGCGTAAAATTAATAACTTCTACATACAGACTCTGTTTTTGTCTGTCTTTTTACCGTTGATTTCCTATTAATGAGATCTTCAACTCTCATTTACGTTGCGTAAGCCAAAAACCGCTCGAACTAAAATTCGAGTTTCAGGCCGTGCACTGCTAAGCCGAATCTTAGAAAAATCATAACTTCTTCATACGAAGTCAGATTTGGGCGTTCTTTTTATCGATGTTCTTAGTTTAACATATTCTACGACTTTTGTTTAGATTGCTAAGGCTAAAAAGTCTTCTATCGTAAATTCACTATTTACGTCTCCCGGTGTCGTGCCGGTTTTGCCGTAAAACTTCGGCGGGCCATAACTTCTTCGTTATAGCTCGGATTTCGGCATTCTTTATATGTACGGAAACCTTGAGACATATTCTACAACTTTATGTAGAGATATTGGGATTATCTCACACTTTAATTTTGACGCTCATTTTTATTCTTTATTAATTATACATTTATAATTAAATAATAAACACATAAACACACATAATTCACATAATACTCAAATATTTCATATTTATTACTTCAAAAAGAGTTACAATAGTTGACCTAGACTATTACATTGACAAAAATGCTTAGCCCTGAAAACCCGGGCGTTACAATTCTCACCCCCTTAGGATGATTCCGTCCCGGAATCATGCATCAGCAAACAGATGTGGATAGCGACTCATCATGTCATCCTCTGTTTCCCAAGTGAGATTCGGCCCATTCGAATGTTTCCATCGGACTAGCACCAAGTCGACCATCTTGCATCGTAACTTCTTAGTCTTACGGTCAATAATTGCCTCAGGCTCTTCGATCAGCCTTTTATTCTCATCCATCCTTAATTCCGAGATTGGAATTATGTCGGGAACATCTCCCATGAATTTCCTCAAATAACACACATGGAAGGTGTTATGAATACCATTGAGTTCTTCGGGCAATTCCAGCTTGTAAGCTTGGTTCCCAATCCTCTGAAGAACTTTGAATGGTCCAATAAACCTTGGACTCAACTTTCCTCGTTTCCCAAATCGTATAAGTCCCTTCCACGGTGAGACTTTAAGTAAAATGAAATCCCCAACTTCGAAGGTTATCGGTCGTCTTTTCTTGTCGGCATAGCTCTTCTGACGATCCTGAGCTGCTAACATTCTTTCCCTAATCACCTTCAATTTCTCAGCAGTCTCATGGACTATCTCGGGGCCCATAAACTGCTTCTCTCCGGCTTCAAGCCAACAAGACGGCGTACGACACTTCTGCCCATACAAGGCTTGATAAGGAGCCATCTTGATGCTCGAGTGAAAACTATTGTTGTAGGAAAATTCTACCAGAGGTAAGTGCTCGTCCCAATTCCCTTGGAATTCGAGGGTACATGCTCTCAGCATATCTTCCAACGTCTGAATCGTTCTTTCACTCTGACCATCAGTTTGCGGATGGTAAGCAGTACTCAAACACAACTTTGTACCCAACTCCTCTTGTAGACTCCTCCAAAACCTCGATGTGAAACGACTATCACGATCTGACACAATAGTAAGAGGGACACCGTGAAGTCTTACAATTTCCTTCACGTAAGCATTTGCGAGCTTATCCATAGACCACTTCTCGTTGGCTGCTATGAAGTGTGCACTCTTGGTGAAACGATCCACGACTACCCAAATCATGTCGTGACCATTCTTCGTTCTGGGCAGTTTAGTCACAAAATCCATGGTGATGTCTTCCCATTTTCCCATGGGTACAGGTAAGGGTTCTAAACTCCCATACGGTTTTTGATGTTGTGCCTTAACCCTCGCACATGTTACGCACTCAGCCACATACTTCGCAACATCGAGCTTCATCGTCGGCCACCAGTAGTAGGGTTTTAGGTCCCTATACATTTTAGTGCTACCGGGATGAATCGAGTACATGGTCTTGTGTGCTTCTTCCATTAGAAGATCTCTTATTCCTCCTGTCTTAGGTACCCAAATTCGATCTTGGAATACATTCAGTCCTCGACTGTTCGTACCGAACACTAACGTTTTTTCCAAACGTTCTTCCTTTCGGTCATTCTTTTCTAAGGCTTCTTCTTGAGCTTTCCTGATACTTTCCACAATCATCGAGACAACTTCAATTCTTAACGCTCTTGGCCTTTTTCTTTCAAGATTGACTTTCCGACTGAGAGCATCAGCAACAATATTTGCTTTACCTGGGTGGTAAAGTATCTCACAGTCGTAGTCCTTGAGAAGTTCTAGCCAGCGTCGTTGCCTCATGTTCAACTCCTTCTGATTAAAGAGATATTGGAGGCTCTTATGATCAGTGAAGAGCTTGCACTTCGTGCCGTAGAGGTAATGCCTCTATATCTTTAAGGCAAATACTACCGCTGCCAACTCCAGATCATGAGTGGGGTAGTTCTTTTCGTGCTCTTTCAATTATCGAGATGCGTATGCTATCACCTTTTCTCTTTGGGTCAGAACACAACCCAACCCGACTCCAGATGCATCACTATAAACTGCGAAATCTTCGACTCCATCGGGTAGAGAAAGTATCGGTGCTTCACATAACTTCTTTTTTAGCTTCTCGAACGCCTCATCGTGTTTCTCACTCCATGTATACGTAGCTCCTTTATGGGTCAAAGCTGTTAATGGAGCAGCTATCGAAGAAAAGACTTGGATAAATCGTCGGTAATATCCGGCTAATCCTAGAAAGCTTCGAATCTCCGTGGGACTCTTCGGACGTTCCCACTTCATTACAGCCTCAATCTTGGCGGGGTCAACCATTATTCCCTCCTGGTTAACAACATGACCCAAGAATTGGACTTCTCATATCCAAAAGTCGCATTTGGAGAACTTTGCAAAAAGCTTCTCCTTCTTTAACACCTCCAACACTTCTCGTAGATGCTTGCCATGCTCCTCCTGGCTTTTCGAGTAAATGAGAATGTCGTCGATGAACACTATCACAGATTTATCGAGGAGTGGTTTACAAACCCTATTCATCAAATCCATGAATGCTGCGGGAGCATTGGTTAGTCCGAATGACATAGCCAAGAACTTGTAGTGTCCATATCTTGTTCTGAATGCAGTCTTCTCAATATCCTGCTCTCTCACCTTCAACTGATGATATCCTGACCTAAGATCGATCTTTGAGAAGTAGCTCGAACCTTGCAGCTGATCGAATAGATCATCAATCCTCGGCAATGGATACTTGTTCTTCACCGTTGCCTTATTCAACTCTCGGTAGTCTATGCACATCCTCATGCTTCCGTCCTTCTTCTTCACGAATAACACCGGAGCTCCCCAGGGTGATGAACTAGGTCGAATGAAACCGCTGTCCAACAGCTCCTGAAGTTGCGTCATGAGCTCCTTCATCTCCGTCGGTGCTAATCGGTAAGGTGCCTTTGCTATCGGTGTTGTTCCTGGTAATAAGTCTATACGAAATTCTACTTGCCTATCAGGTGGTAATCCGGGAAGATCTTCGGGAAAGACTTCCGGATAATCGCACACAACCGGTATATTCTGCACCTCTTTCTTTTCTTTCTTAGCATCGATTACGAATGCCAAGTACGATGCACATCCCTTGGACAAACATTTGTTGGCTTTCATCAAGGATTTGATTCCAGAACTCACTCTGCGTTTGTCCCCGTACACCATAAATGATTCCTTTCCGGGTGGGTTTATCCTAACTATCTTCTTTCGGCATAATATCTCGGCATCGTTGGCGCTAAGCCAATCCATACCCAAAACGATGTCGAAACCGTTTAACTCTATGGGTAATAGTTCCTCCTGGAATTCGTTTCCGTTTAGGTCAATGACGATGTTCCTAATACGATTACTAACAGGTACGAATTTGCCACTGGCAACTTCTACAATTTGGGCGTTATCAAGTTTTTCTACAGGTAATGCTAATTTCGCACTAAATTTATGCGACACAAAGGACTAGTTGGCTCCGGAATCAAACAGTATATTTGCAGGCAAACCATTTACAAGAAAGGTACCTGAAGCGACGTCTGCTGCCTCCTTTGCAGCCTCGAGCGTCATCTGGAAGGCTCTCGCCTTCGGCTTTGGTGGTATGTTGGGTCTTCCTGCCTCCTTCTTCTTCGGGCAATCCTTCAAAATGTGCCCTTCTTCATTACACCCATAACAGGCCTTCTGGTTAAGGGTGCATTCATTGGCATAGTGCCCAGGCTTTCCGCATTTGTAACAAGTGACCCCTCCATCACACTTCCCAAAGTGCTTCTTCTTGCACTTGTCACACCACTTTGCTTCTGATCCTCCTCCTCTCAAACCAGGTTTCGAGAATCTACTCTTCTTGTTGGACTTCGAGGATCCATCGAACTTCCGTTTCTCACCGACTTCAGCCCTTTCCAGACCTCTTTCCTTTTGTTGGGTCTCCACATTCTTAGCTGCTCGAACAGCTGATTTCAAAGTGGTTGCCATCTTGACTGTTGGGCCAAAGTCAGCCGACAGTCCGTTTGCGAATTTCTCAATTTTAGAAAGTTTGGTTGGCACTAGGTATGGAAACAACTTCATCTTTTCCGTAAATGCAGCAGCATAGTCATCGATGCTCATTCTCCCCTTCTTCAAATTTTGGAACTCATTGTTCAGATCAATCAGGTCTATCTCTGAACAGTACTGCGCCTTTAGTTGTTCCAAGAACTCATCCCATGACATTTTCAGGGCTTTTCCTCGTGGCATCGTATCTGCCAATAGCTTTCACCAACTCAAGACTCCAGTTTTCAATTGTCTCACAGCGAAAATAGTCTTCTGCTTTTCGTTGCAGTCGCAGCTCTCAAACACCATCTCCATCTCGGAGATCCAGTCCATAATCTCAACAGGCTTTGGGCTTCCTGAGAGACTTGGTGGTTTTGCACCCAAGAAATTTTTGTACATCCGCCCATCCTTGTTGTTTCTTCCTTCTGGGCCATCCCTTTGTTCACCTTGAGTCCCTATTTGACTCACTTGACGGCTATAGTTCCCTTCCTCAGATGGCTCGGGAACTGGCTCCGTCGGTTCAACATGTATGGTAGGTTCGTCTCTATTCTCGCAGAGCATCCGTCTCATTTCTTCCCTTTGTTCAGCTAGCATAGCCTGAATCATGGCTTGAACTCCAGCCATGGTAACTGGCTCAGGTGCAACTTCTTCAACAATAGGTATTTGCTGAACTACTAGGGGTTGGTTCCTACCTCCATTTGCGTTCACGTTTCCGCTACGGGTCCTTGCCATCATGATCTATACACCGAATAAGGTGAATTCAGATATTTATTTAGGAGAGACGTTTTAAATCGTCCTTATCACTCCGAAACGTTTACATGCTAGTTCTAATATCGTAGTCGTACATTTAGAATCCTAAACACATAAGGTTTCCAGATCCGGTCGGCAACAGACCATAGATCTGAACAAAATAACGGCATATCATGCATAAAGCATTTAGCACATAAAAGCATTTTAGGCACAATTCCTAAAATAAGCTAGTACTCACACCTCACAATCATCGCTTAGCATTCTAAGTTTAAGTCTAGAAATCCTACAAATTCCTAGTTCGCTTAAACTAATGCTCTGATACCAACTGTGACATCCCCAAAATCACGGCCAGAAAAGACCGGTTTTGTTTATACTTTATTTCAAAATCAGATTTATCTTTTAATAAAAGGGTTGCGGAATTTGTCCCAAAACAATAATATGATAAAGATTTATCAAAAGCATTTCCATAGAAATGTATTTCATTAAAAGACTCAGGATGTCATGTTCGTACAGATCAAAAGTATAAACAGTACAATATAAGCCTTACTACATTATTTCATATCTACAGGCCTATATCCGTAATCCCTCGTCCAAAACATCACACCTATGCTCATACGCCACTACCTGTAATGCATAAAACTGAGTGGGTCAGGCTTGGGAGCCTGGTGAGCACATAGGGTTTTCAACCCACAATAAATAAGTTTATTAATTTCATCAATCAACAATAACCCGATTACCCGTTCCCGTTATCCTCACTTTACGTCCCTAAACACCTATCATAAGGGACCTAGCCTAAGGATCATCATCGGGACGAACACTACTGCTAAGGGGATTCCTCAGCAATAAATGTCCTAATAGGCAACCATGTGGGGGATGGAGTACACCGGTGAACACATCGTTCACAACACCTACAGGTTGCGAGCCTGCTAGTGTTCCATTGGACTGTCTAGAAGAGTCCGTGGTCGTCATCTATACTCCGCTAGATGACTGGATCAACAACAACAACATCAAGGTCTCTCATCATTTTATCACACATCACCTATTACATCTACCCATGTTTTACCCCAACATTTTTGTAGATATAAAATACATATACAGTTTAAATCATTGAAAACATGTATAACAACGTTCATCTAACGTAGATAGCAAGTATTCAGATAATATGCACACATAGCACGTAATTTATATAAAATACTTCATATCTATGTGTAAGCTGAAAGTAACTATGCACTCACCGGAAAAGGTAGTGATTCCGAACTCAGACAGCGCTTCGCTTCTTAAAAAGAATTTTTCTTCGACGAAACCTAGTATTATTACCACTAGAGTTTAGTTTATTATTCGTCGAGACTAATTAATAGTCTAGCTATTATTATTATTATTATATAAGCGTCAAAAAAATACTTATATAACCCATAATAATAGCCCAAGTATTTATTATAAGTTCCTAATAACGTTACTATAATTAAATAAAAGTTATATTAAAAATAGCGTAGGCGTAGCTCACTTACAGCGGGTTTTATAGAAAACCGGGCTTTGCTTGGAGCAGCGTTCCCGAGCCAAAAATCTCTTCTTCTCAGAGCCTTCGAGCACTCCGGGGCTTCCGCCTCGTGCTAGGGAGGTTCCCTAGGCTTTTCGGGGGATTTTGAGGCTAGAGAGAGGTTCTAGAGAGAGAGAGAGAGTAAAGAGAAGAAAGAATGAGAAAGGTGTGAAGAAAATGAGGGTGGGAGAGGTGGTATTTATAAGGTGAAATGTGGCTGAACTTGGTGCCACATGTCACCATCTGGTCGCAAGCTTTGGGGAGAAAGCAATGGCCAAGATTGTGCCACATCACCCATTTTCGCACAGCACACTTCCGACTTCTAAAATCCGTAACTTTCACATACGACCTCCGTTTTTGACGTTCTTTATATCCACACGTAGGTAATAATAAGATCTACAACTTTCATTTTGATACCGTCAGCTAATTCTCGACCAATCTTAAATTTAACAGTACAAGGAGATTATACTGTTAAACGTCTGCGTAAAATTAATAACTTCTACATACGGACTCTGTTTTTGTCTGTCTTTTTACCGTTGATTTCCTATTAATGAGATCGTCAACTCTCATTTACGTTGCGTAAGCCAAAAACCGCTCGAACTAAAATTCGAGTTTCAGGCCGTGCACTGCTAAACCGAATCTTAGAAAAATCATAACTTCTTCATACGAAGTCAGATTTGGGCGTTCTTTTTATCGATGTTCTTAGTTTAACATATTCTACGACTTTTGTTTAGATTGCTAAGGCTAAAAAGTCTTCTATCGTAAATTCACTATTTACGTCTCCCGGTGTCGTGCTGGTTTTGCCGTAAAACTTCGGCCGGCCATAACTTCTTCGTTATAGCTCGGATTTCGGCATTCTTTATATGTACGGAAACCTTGAGACATATTCTATAACTTTATGCAGAGCTATCGGGATTATCTCACACTTTAATTTTGACGCTCATTTTTATTCTTTATTAATTATACATTTATAATTAAATAATAAACACATAAACACACATAATTCACATAATACTCAAATATTTCATATTTATTACTTCAAAAAGAGTTACAATAGTTGACCTAGACTATTACATTGACAAAAATGCTTAGCCCTGAAAACCCGGGCGTTACATATATATATATATATATATATATATATATATATATCATTAGAAAGGTATCGATGATGCGATCAGTATAAGACTAATGTTGAGTTCTTTCGACATTAGTTTAGTACAAATATCATTAAATCTATTTAAAATAGTATTATAAAGGGGTGTTTAGTTGTTTATATAACTATAAGGTCATTAAGTAATTATGGAAGGTAGTTTTTGTAAATTTAATTACTATAAATATGAGGCTTGGGCTCTCATATTTCTTACACTGTTCTCTTGATTCAAGAGTCTTTCTCTCTATCCCCCGAGCATTTCAGTCCCTCGTGATTCGACTTCTCTTTCTGTAGTTTTAGTAAAGTAAGGTGAGTGCTGAAGCCTTGCACGAATCTTTCTTAGAAAGATTCAGCGATGAAGTTCTGCCCCTGCAGAGCCCGACTCCTAGCTAAAGTCCCCTTGTAAGTAAGTTATGCTTACCCTATTTTAAATATAGTTTACATTTAAAATTAGTATTCTTATTATAAATTTATACTAAATATTTGAGCTATTATTATGACATATATAAGTGTCGTTATAATATCTTTTTAACTACTAACGGTACGGGGAATCTGGTTTAAAGGGCCGTATAGGGTTGTTGGATTTCAGAAGTGCTATATTCCAAAATGGTCATTCCCTCCGGTGTTTTATGTTTGGCCCCTGTCTGTACATAGTGATTGAAAAGTATTGTTTAAACGCTTATATAATAATAATAATAATAATAATAATAATAATAATAATAATAATAATAATAATAATAATAATAATAATACTAATACTAATACTAATACTAATACTAATACTAATACTAATAATAATAATAATAATAATAATAATAATAATAATAATAATAATAATAATTAGTCACGGTAAATATTAGATTAAAATCTAGTGGTAATAATACTAGGTTTCGTCGAAGGAAATTATTTTAAAGTAAACGAAGCATTGTCCGAGTACCGAGTCACCACTTTCTCAGGTGATTGCATAGTTACGTTCATCTTACACATAGATATGAAGTGTTTTATATAAACTACGTGTTATATGTGCATATTATCTAAATACTTGCTGTCTATGCTGGATGAACGCTTTTTTATACATGTTTTAAATGATTTGAACTGTATACGTATTTTAAATATACAATATGTTGGGTATGAGATGGATAGATGAATGATGAGAGATAAAAGATTATGTGAGTAAACATTGACAGCTATAGACTTAGTTTCTAACAAATAACATCGACAGCTATGGACTTAGTGCCAATTGGACAAACATTGGTAGCTATGGACTTAGTACCTGTTTGGAATTGGTAGCTATGGACTTAGTACCTATTAGATAAATACTGGTAGCTATAGATTTAGTACACAACAACTATGGAATTAGTGCTTTACGAACGAGCATTGGCAGTTATGGATTTAGTGCCAGTCCTATAACTCTAGAAGCAAAGGACTTTATAATGAAGGAATGCGGGATAGATGACTCTTACGATAGATCCTTAAGAATAAAGAAGATAACGGGGATAGGTAATTTGGTCGATTGTTTGATTGTTTAAACATAATAATTATACTATTGTGGGTTGAAAATCCTATGTACTCACCAGGTTTCCCAACATGACCCACTCAGTTTATTTATATTACAGGTGTTGAGATGAAGTCACATTACACTGAGAGATTAAAGAGATGTAGATCACTAGTGTAAATAAATGTAAGTTCTGTTTATGCTTATGTTTCTGCATTGACGGTGGCATCCCAAATGTTTTAAAACAAATTAAAAATGCTTTTCTTCGGAAATGCTTTGATAACGTATTTATCATGTTTTACTGGGAACAAATTCCGCAACATTTTTATTAAAAGAGGTACTCTGATTTTTATAAAGCATAAACATAATCGGTATTTTCTAGCCGTGAAAATGGGAATGTCACATCAAGTTTCATCTGCCGATCAACTAGCGGACGTCTTCACTAAGGCACTGGGAAAAGCACGTATGCAATTTCTAAGACCCAAGCTTCAAGTTCGTCCCAGTCTTGAGCTTGTTAGGGGGCAATAGCACGTGTATATTTTAGAATAATAATAATAATTGTATGTTGATTTAATCTTTTATTCAAATATTCTTAGCGTTTGAATAGGAGAGAATATCTCTCATTCAACAACTATTCTCCTGTATATATGTTGTTGTATATTCGTGAGTTTGACATATTTTAAATCAATTGAATTCTCTTCACTATATTGTCAAAAATGAAAATAAGAGGCGTCTTCATCATCATCTCATTGGAATGTTGATATAAATTCTTCGTTCTTTAACAAAGGTTGGAACTCATTTACAATTTAGTTGTTTATTCTGTTTGACTTTTTATCCACTGTCAGATTAATCAAACTGGAAAATCATTGGAATACTTCGCACATACTTAATTATTACCTCTAAGAAGCCTTCTGATCTAAAACTAATCATCAGTTTTATGAAACTGCATACTATGACAAACCGCAAATCAATAGATAAAACACCAAGAATATATAGATTTGATACAAGTCAATTTGTTAATAAACTAATGTCCTCCATCATCGTAAAGGCTTTACAAACATTCTGCTTGTAGTTTTGACTATTAATGCACTTATACATGTAATTCGACATATATCATGGATCCAATTCGACGTATAATTCTCACTCTATATATTTAAGTCTCTATGTATTTAATTGGCATATCATTTATAAGAAACAATTTTATGGATAGACTAAAGTGAAAGCAAGTTATAACTGGCAAAAATACACCGGAAATGATATGTTAATCAAATCACAATTTGCAAAATGGAAGCTAAATTATCAACAAAAGCAACGTAACGTATAGTTGTGTTATACTACCATAACAAATAGAAATGTTGCATCATCTTTGATAACTTTTTTTTTTACTATTTATCGTGTGTGGATGTTAAAAATAACATAAAAACTCACTCAAACACAAAAGTCTCACTGATGGATCTGCAGATATATAATATTTTGACAGATTCGTGATTCTTACTAAAGAAAACCTTAAAACATAAGGACTTAACAAGACATACATATACAATGATCAAGTCAAATCCACAATTGGAGGTGATCGCCGCCCTTAACCATTTTAAACACTTGGTTAATGGGTTAACTGGGAAATTAATCTCAAAACAACCATAATAAAAAAGGAGAAAGTACTAAAATATAGTCCACAAATCCACATCACTCCAACCATAAAGAAAATCAAGTTTTGGAATGTGGGCACACACAACTGAGTAAAGACAAAATAAAATCGATGGGTGCAGGAGCTAAAAAAGGCTTTAAGTCTCGAATTCTTCTAATTCATGCTTAATGTTTTAGGTAATGTAGAACCAAAAAGCAATGGAGATAACGTTAAAGATCAAGGGGCAATCAAGAAAAAAGTGGCTAAAGCCTTGAATAAAGAAATCAAAGATGGTATTTCGTGATTAATCACAATATCCCTAGAGTGTTCTACACATGATGTTGATAGGTTTTAACTAACATAAAAAAAAATCTATCAAGAATTTGCAATGGACTTTCATATATTTTTGAATTATAAAAATGCACTTCCATTTTCTTTTTTTTTATTCATGCATTTTACATTGAGAATCCACCTATTTATTGCATTGTGATTTCACTTTTTTTTGTTATTAGCACAATATACTTTAGATAAGAGTACAGGAAATACCAAATTACCCTCCATAGGTTGTGCTTAGCACGAACCCAAACATACCTAGTATATATACACAAACATTGTTTCTTGAAAAAGGTTGCATCGTTTTCTTTGAATTTTTACAAAACCATCTGTTTGTTTAAGAGAAACCAAGTATGATGACTTGAAAAGTTAATTATGCATTAAAAAAAATTAATAGGATAATATAACTTTTAGCTTATATATATTTAGTCTTTGTATATATATATATATATATATATATATCGAGAGAGAGACTTAGGTTATTCTATTCAAAGTAATTATTGTGTTATTGTATGTATAAATGTGGGTCAATCATTTTACGTATTTTAAGAAAATGATTAATACATATTATTTAATTAAATATAATTGAAAAATACCATTTAATTTAACTAGAAGTGTATTTTAGTCAGTTAACATAGATTTAATAAAGGAAATTTTCATACTTTAAGGGATCAAAGATTCTATTAATTTTAAAAATCCGATTTTACAAATTATAAGGTTTTTAGTTCGAACATTCTGACAGAATATGTTTGAGCATGTTAAAAAATAAAAATATTCTTGAACCATAAAATAATAAAAATATTTTTGAGCATATTTCTTGATCATGACTTTAAAAATTTCTTGTAGAATAACAAAATTCTCGAACCATTAATTGAAAAATTAAAACAAAAATTGCATTAATTCTTTAGAATACATGTAACAATCGCTAAGAATTACATTTATTTTTAAAGAATAAAATTAAAAAAAAAATCAAATCTGGAAAAAAAAAACATCGAAATCTAACAAAAACACTAATACATTCTAAAAGAATAATGTTGCTGAGAGGCGTCGTTCAAATTTCGTGGTCCGTTCTTCAAGCATCAGCTTCTGTACAAACAAATCCAATGAATAAATTAGAGAGAAAATATCCATACTCCATTCCAACATAATTGGAATTCGTGATTCCATTCTGATATAATTGGAATTCATTTACCAATAATTATATTAATTCAGGGAATTCTAACAGAATATGTTCATGATTATCATAAAAAACATTCTTTTCTGATAGAATGTTATAAACGAAGAAATATCATTCAGTTGAAGCATTTAAGCGAGTGCTTCGTGTGCATAAAAACAACTTTCAATTCAGTTGAAGCATTCATCTATCAAATAAGCAACATAACAACCATGATTTATGTTCAACCAATCAAACCCAAAAACCCATCTAAACCTATGAATTAATTTTCATTGATTTACATTAAATAAATCAAAATAAGAAAAAAGATTATAGAAACTTGTGATTATCCAGCCAACAACAACCCTTTGTTTCTTCTTCTGCTTGCCCATTGATTTCACAGGCTCAATCTAAACACCCATCTGATTTCGGTTCTTCTTGCCTGCCTCCACCGTACCACCTTCCAACCATCATTTCCTACCTCCGTTTCTTTCAAATCAACCCAAAAAAAAAAACAACTAGAGACAGCTGGAACAAAAAAAGCAAAAGAGAAAAGATAAAAGATGAAATCAACTAGGAAGCTGATAAAGAAGCCCCTAATTGTGATGATCGTCGGTGGCATAAGCTACCTTCGGTTTCCCCAATCGTTGCTCAGTTTTCACCACCACATGACCTCCTTTAATCGATGATGCCAAGACGAGGACTGAAGTCGCTTTCTTTAGCCCCCCTTGCAATCGATCGAAATGTCCCGAAAATGCCATTTGCAGAAATCGGTTCTTATTGAAAAAAAAACACAGAAATCGTGCTTGGGCATGGTACCGCTCTATGAAGAAGACGATGAAGGGTAACCCCACAAAGGGTTGCTGGTGTCAATTTGTTCAATTTAGGGTTTTCAGAATCGGTTTTCAGATAAAGAGGGGAACGAGATTTAAACTGGAGAGATACCATGATTATATGGATTATTTTTGGAAGTTATTAAACGAATGACTAAATTACTCTTATTTATTTATTTAATTCTTTAATTTTTTATTTAATTTTGATTGGTCCACATTTATACATACAATAACAAAATACTTAGTTAAAATACCTGAAGCTATATATATATATATATATATATATATATATATATATATATATATATATATATATATATATATATATATATATATATATATATATATATATATATATATGCAAAACAATCCATTAAACTTATCATTTTTCTACATATTTAGTTCTTATAACCGGATACTCTAGGTTCTTAGTTTGTATATATTTAGTCCTTAAAGTTTTTATTTTTTTATGTTTTTATTTTTTTTGCAAAATAAGTCCTTGTTGTTGTACACATACGGTCCTTATAACAATTTTTTTCAGGTTTTACTCACGTGACATCCTATGTAGGACAATCATTAATGAGATATGTGACTTGTCTGATAGTGGAATCATGTGTGACTTGTATTGGTTTGGGTTTCGTAGTGAGGTCATATAATACCATTTAATAGAGACAGATTAATACCATTTTGCTTTCAATATCATTATAGAAAATTACAATTTCTTTTAACCTTATCACTATGTGAAATTTTCTTCAACTCATTCACTTCTTCCTTGAGACATGAAACCTCTGTTTTAACAGCTACAATCTCATTTTCAAAATTTGGATTGAATTTGACATGTTCTTCATCAACCCATTGCCAAAATTTGCATTTTGTTACCTGATTTCAAAAACAAAATTTAAGAAGGTAAGAAATAAGGTCAATTTGAAAAGAACAAAAAAAAAACATTTGAATAAAAATGATCAAAATCGACATACTAATGACTTAGGGAATTCTCTAAACTTTTTTCCAAGGTGTTGTTTTATCCTGGAAGTGCAAACTTGAGTTGCGAGGAAGCAATAACAAAGAATCTCATTGCCTATTATGGAGATAGATGAAACCGAAGTCGAAGACATCTTCTTCTTGGAGAAAACTAGGGCACCAACATTATTTGATTGATTTGTGAATTAGGTTACTGATATAAGTAAAGGATGAGCCACAGATAGATGTCATTTTATGCATCTTTAGGGTAGTTTTTATTAGCATTTCGCATCATATTTATGCTTTTTCATATGCATTAGTTTAAATAATGTTTATCTCATGTTTATCGTCAGAATTTCCGTATTGCTCATGTTTTTATGTCATTTTCATATATTTCGAGTGGAGTTATACTTTGGGAGCAGTTGTGGATGCATATTTGGAGTTTAATGGAGCTAAAACACTTGAGGAATCTGGTTTCTGGTTCGGATTTGCTGAAACTGAACAGTTCACATTTGAAACACGCGTTTTATGAAAAATGTGATCGTGCTTCTTACAAAAATATGATCGCATTTATGCATCAAGGATTTGTTGGACCGAAAATATCATCTGGAGTCTTTCCGACAAAAATTCGATTGTGGATCCCTAAAATGTGATCGCATTTTTCCTTCGATGTATTAAAATGTTTTTGTTAACATATCCCTCTAGGAATACATCAAAGACAACGGGATGATTATCTAAAGGATGGTCTAGCTAACGGTCGTTACCCAACGTAAGTGCTAGGCCCGGGCCTTCATCCTTGCTCCCTCGTACTTAGTCCCCAACGTTCTAATGTCAAGGCCCATAACAGGCCAAAATAGTACCAACTACTCCCAAAATGACAAGTGTAACACTCAGAATGCTGCTTCCCAGTGACTCTGCACCAATAGCAAATAGCCATTAGTGGAGCACGACCCACCAATAGGATGCCTCCACGTCCTAACGATCCAAACAAGACAAAAGGTGTTGTCGGAGACATGCTCCTCAGATGATAGGTATAAAAGGAACCTTCTTTTATAGAAGAACGGATCGTCTCCCTCCTTATCTCAAATTAAACCCTAATCCTCTCATACAACTACTAACTAGACCGCCAGGGTCTCGTTTTGGGACCCACTTCCAGACTACGACTAACGTCGGCTCTTTCATTGATGTGATTCTCAGGCTTAATGCAGGCGAAACCACCACATACAACATTAAGCTCGAAGACATATACAACATTTGGCATCATTCGGGCCTGTACTCAGAGCTACATAACCTTAAAATGACCGTAGACGGTGACAATGACGAGAAAGGAACCTACGATGTCTGGTGGGCAAGAAACGAGTCCACTTAGATAAATGTCACCGCTTGATGACTCACAACCATCTGCCTCAAATAGACAAGCCTCCACCCCACACACCAGTAACACAGATGTCAAGTCCAATAACAGGAATGACAGCGCCAGTAATCGCCTCCCTATAGCGATCGTTGCTTGTCACAACAAAGCAGTCGGTTACAACTGAAACCGTAGCATCTCGGTTAACAGAGATTCAGCTATCGCAACTGGCAGCTTGCTAATCGTAACAACAAACCAAACGGTCACAGTGGTCGACTCATCCATCACAACTGGTGATCTCTCGGCCACATCCACTACCGCATAAAAAGGGGGCGACCATTTGGTTCCCATATACCATCCTGTTTAATATGAAATCTGTGAAGTCAAGATACCAGTTTTCTATGGTGGTAGGCTATTAAAGAGAGAGGATATGGGAGAGGATTTTCGGTTCTTCCTTGGGATATGGGATGGCCGAAATTTGCAAGGACAAGGACCCTTTATATAGGTGACTAGAGGGGATTTTCGGTTCCTCCTAAAGATATTGCTTTTCCTATTAGGGAAAAAGGAACAAATAAACTTTGACTTATATGCGTGTATCATTTACTCACTAAATCATACATGACAATGCATTTTATAACACCATGTTACTGATTCGTTTACCCAACACCAATGCATAACCTATTTGTAAATTACAACTCATATATCTCCGTTTCAAGAATATAAAATATTATCGTCTCAGAATTACTCGTGATATAATCCATGAAGTAATTATTTGAGCGTGGGTTTATCTAATACTTAAATCTCCATTTCTAAGTACTCATGAGTGTTGTAGCAATACAATTGCCATGTATAACTCTTTTATACAATCTATAATCCAATTCATAACAGTCTTAATTCACTACTTACTTCCCAAAGTATGATCAACTATGGAATTTGAATAATTAAATTATTCAGGAAGTAAAACATGCAAAATGAAACAGAAGAATAAATAATTAACAAAGTCAGTAAACAAACTCATAAATAATCTCTATAATTTAATCACCAAAAGTCAAATACATTCATTTTGCGATAAGTTTCAAACTAATCATCTAACTACTAAAACTAATGTCATCTATCAATCCAATGCTCCTAGCATACTGTATGTGCTTAATCCTACTCATATCCTTTATGAGGATATGCAGGATTATCTTCTAATGAGACTCTTTTCACTATGAGATAACCTTATTTAACTCTATGTATGATATACTGATACTTTTTGTTGATATGCCTTGATTTTTCATGATCACTCGGTCCTTTAGTTAAAGCAAACGCTCCTTCATTATCGCATAAAAGTTCCATTGGTTCCCGAATGGTCGGAACAAATCCAAGATCTACGATGAAGTTCTTCAACCATGCTGCTTCCTTTGGTGCTTCACTTGCCGCTATGTACTCTTATTCGTATGTAGAATCAACCACCGTGTCTTTCTTGGAACTTTTCCAAGTAACTGCTCCTCCATTTAAAGTAATACCCATCCAGAATGAGAACGCAAGTTGTCGATGTCTATATGATAGTTGGCGTCACTATACCCAGTCACTCTCAATGTATCACTACCACTAAGGACTATAACCATATCCTTTGTCCTTCGCAAGTACTTGAGAATGTTCTTAACTGTTGTCGAATGAACTCTGCCAATATTTCCTTGGTAGCGACTGACCATGCTCAAGAAAAAGACACATCAGAGTGATTAAATGTGATAATGTACATGATCGATCCTACAGCCAAAGTGTCACACCCCAAAACCAAGAACGGCGGAAAAGTTCTGGGGGCGGAGGACGTCATGTAAAGTATCACAACACGGTAAATGTAAATAAGCAAAAAACATCATCCATTGCATTAAATATATAATTTTAATACAAGCGTGTTCTGTACAGTATAGACACCAAAAATAATGTATATCAAAATAATAAGATGAGTCTTGGATGCGCTCCATCTTCTCAAAAGCTGGCCTCGGTACCTGTCTACTGATGACCTGAGAATACAAGTTATTTTTAAAGAGTTTATCAGCATTAAGCTGGTGAGTTCATAAGTATTTTAGTGTCGGTATTTGTCATCCAAAAACGTTTGAACATATATCAAGTGTAAGTTTGTAAAATGTAAGTAAATGTTTGTAAGTGTTTGTACAAGTTTGAAATCTCTCAGAAAAACCTATATTTTCTATTAAAGTAGCCTTCTACCAAGGGTTAACTGTTTTGTATGTTCGTTTACTATAAAAGTGTGTAATTTACTCAAGTGGAACTATCATTTTTAAAATATAGTTTGTACATAATTGTTTAAGTGAAAAGATCACTATTTGTGTAAAGAGTAAATTAATGTAGTACTGTAGTATTGTCTTATAGGAACTACTGTTGTACTAACTACCACAAACCGGATTTATATTAAGGTATCATGTGATAAATTGCACCATACTATCAACTGGTAACAACGACAACATATAGTCGAAAAATAAGGTATGACGTTTGGCACCCGCAGACCTGTCGGTCCCGCTGTAGCTAGCAGCGAGGTGTAGGATAGTCAATCCAGTATAGACCTATACGCAAACTCACGCTCTCCCTCCAGGAGACTCTGGCTACAACTCGGGTCATGACAATTAAGGCATGCTCCCATACAGGGGATCACAATTGTTAATGTATTCGTGTATATGTAATATAATGTTACTTGTTCTAGTATTGTTGTATATGTTCTCTTAGTAATAAGTATTGACTCATGAATGAACTGACTCGTTGATTTAGAAATTGTAGTAGTATGATCCTGTGTTACCCCGATGGTAACTTACTAATGATGTACTGATAAGTATGAATATGGAAGTACTTTTATGTCTATATATGTATATTTGATATATAATTAATATTGAAACGACCTTCGGATGGTTACCCGAAATCCCACCAGACCACATCTCAAGCGCGAAAAGGAAATAGGGCGGATGGCCTTCCTAAGCCCTTTAAACATTTCTTATATATCTATACATATATGAGCATGCAATTTATAAGAAGTAAAACAATGTTTAATAATAGTATTTGATAAGTAAAAGAGTTTGTAAAACATTTTGAAGTGAAACAGTTTGAACAGTGATAAAATCATTGGTTTTCTAGTTATTAATCGCATGTGATTAATGTAATCACATGTGATTGATGTAATAACTATAAGTATTTAACTTGTATCCCCCCCCCCCATAAAGTATTTAAAGCATTTCAAAGGTTAATTAAAGGGGTATGAACTCACTTGTGGTGAGTGGATTGGATTGAAGTATCGGGTACTGTGCTAGGTGGCAAACAGAGACTTGTTCACACGCATGAGCCTAGTTATCATATAATGAGAATATATATAACTAATTAGCCAATTGATAACTTAATGAAATAAGTTGGGACACTTAGGAACATGTAAACACTTCGTATAAGTGTTATAGGTCCTAAGGGTTGCATCTAAGTCGATATGGGACAAGGCAAAAGGATTGAAAGGCATCCAAGGACCTTGTATAAGAGTTTACCACCCAATAAACTCCACACAAGGAGTTTACGGTCATAAACCCTTGAGTTTACGGCCGTGAACTCTTGTCTTGGTGGTTTTGGGTGTTTAAGTGTGCTAAATGAATTCTAGAATAAGCCTAGCATTGGTAGATTAATCCTTTAGGTAGTTTAGGGCCCTAGAATGCTCCTTTGAGGAGTTTATGGCCTAAAGACCATAACCCCTAGAGTTTACGGCCGTAAAATCCTATGGGGTGTTTGTTTGAATTCTTTTAAGCCTCTTTCACACAAAGGATAGCTTCTAGGTTTTTGTTTAAGGCTAAAGGGGACTTTAGGTACACTTTTGTGCCTTTACTTGGAGTTTACGGCCCAAGAGTATTTCTTGGCCATAAACTCCCTTTTAGGGATGATTTTGATGTGTTTTGGTCTCCAAATTAGCTACAAGCATTAGAGGGTAGTTGTCTTAAAGCCTTAGGGGTGTTTAGGGCACATTTTGGCCCTAAAAAATGGTGTTTACGGTCCAAGAAACTCTTGGGCCGTAAACTCCAAAAGCTAAGTGTTCTTGAATGATTTCTAGCCTCAAATGTTTATACACAATGTCCTTAACTAGCTACCTAACAAGGAAATGGGACTAGATAGCTTTTAGGCTTTGTTTTGGAGTTTACTCCCCAAGAACGTTCTTGGGCGGTAAACTCCCGGATCTTACAAATTTTGTCATATAAACAATGTTATAAAGCATATAACAAGCATTAAAACACATTTAAGAAAGTAGACTCACGATTTGGGATGAAAACCCGAAGATCTGTGAGAGAGAAAATGGCTTTTCTCTAGTTGGAAATGTGAATAATGAATGAATTTAGTTCAGAAATCTATTTATAGTCCTGAAATATTTTGATAGAAAATATTTTTATTCCGGAAATGATTTCTAATATATCCGTGTGTTGGAACAACAGTGTTGCACAAAATCGTAGCGCATCCACTCTCCTGATGTTTACTGAAGTGTAAACCCTAAATTACTCCAACTTATACGAAAAGTCTGAAAATCGACTATGACTGTTATAACTTCTATTGAAGTGATACTGTTTGTATAGAATGGAAATTTCGGTTTGTCACATCATCCCCCCGTTAGAAGGAATTTCGTCCTGAAATTAGAATTTAAGTAAATAAGAAGTTACAAATAACTAAGCGAAAAGATGAGGGTATTTCAGTTTCATCTGATCCTCGCGTTCCCAAGTGAATTCCGGTCCTCGCTTGGCGTTCCAGCGAACCTTCACAATCGAGATACGGCTTTGTTTCGTCTGCTTGACCTCACGGTCCATGATCTCTAGAGGTTCTTCCACGAAGTTGAGGCTCTCGTTGATCTCGATCTCGTCGAGTGGGATTACGAGAGTCTCGTCGGACAGGTACTTTTCAAGTTAGATACGTGGAATGTAGAATGTACGTTACAAAGTGTGTCAGGTAGATCGAGTTTGTAAGCTACGGGGCCGACTCTTGCGAGAATCTCGAAAGGCCCTATGTACCTTGGATTAAGCTTCCCAAGCTTACAGAAGCGTATCAAGCCCTTCCAGGGTGAGACTTTGAGAAGGACTCGGTCTCCCACCTGAAATTCCAAAGGTTTTCTTCGCTTATCAGCGTAGCTCTTCTGTCGGTCTCTAGAGGCTTTCAATCGTTCATGGATCTGAACGATTTTCTCTGTCGTTTCCCGACTGATCTCCAGACCGGTGAGAGTACTGTCAGAAGCTTGCCCCCTGGCTAATTGGGAATCACCCACCTCATCCCAGCATAGAGGGGATTTGCACTTTCGGTCGTAGAGGGCTTCAAATGGTGCTGTCTTTATGCTCGTGTGATAACTGTTGTTGTAGGAAAATTCAACAAGGGGTAAATGGGTATCCCACGTTTTTCCAAAATCAATTACACAAGCACGCAACATATCTTCTAAAGTCTGGATTGTCCTCTCACTCTGTCCGTCGGTCTGTGGATGGTAGGCTGTGCTCATGTCTAGTCTTGTTCCTAGGGAATGTTGTAGTGATTGCCAGAATATTGAGGTGAACCTACTATCTCTATCGGAGATAATGGATATAGGCACACCATGTAGCCGTACGATTTCCCTAATGTATGTTCTCGTAAGTTTCTCCATCTTGTCGTTTTCTTTGATTGGCAGGAAGTGTGCAGACTTGGTCAATCTATCGACGATGACCCATATGGTATCAAGTCCACCCGTTGTCTTGGGAAACTTGGTTATGAAATCCATAGTGATCCGCTCTCACTTCCATTCTGGAATCTCTGGTTGTTGCAGTAAGCCAGAGGGCTTCTGGTACTCGACCTTAACCTTTGCGCAAGTAAGGCATTTACTTACGAATGTAGCAATCTCTGCTTTCATATTAGGCCACCAGTATAGCTTTTTAAGATCCATATACATCTTATCTGAACCTGGGTGGATGGAATACCGAGTGTTGTGAGCTTCGGTCATGACCAAGTCTTGGAAACCACCGTGTTTCGGTGTCCAGATCCGGTCCATGAAATATAAGGCTCCGTCACCCTTGGCTTCTAAATTCTTGTCCATTCCTCTGAGGGATTCACTCGTCACATTTTCAGGTTTCATGGCTTCAAGTTGGGCTGCCTGAATTTGTTTAGACAAGTGTGAATGGATGGTTATTGACAATGACTTGACCCTGCGATCAGAATATTCCTTCCGACTTAGGGCGTCTGCTACTACGTTGGCTTTACCCGGATGATATCGAATATCGCATTCGTAATCACTGAGTAGCTCGACCCACCGTCGTTGTCTCATGTTGAGCTCCTTCTGATAGAATATGTGTTGTAAACTCTTGTAGTCGGTAAAGATAGTGCTTTTCGTCCTGTACAAGTAATGTCTCCAGATCTTCAGAGCAAACACCACGGCTCCTATGTCAAGATCGTGGGTCGTGTAGTTAACTTCGTGTGTCTTCAACTGTCTGGAAGCGTAGGCGATGACCTTACCTCGCTGCATCAGAACACACCCGAGCCCTTAGTTCGATGCATCGCAATAGACTACGAAGTCCTCTATCCCTTCAGGGAGAGATAGTATTGGAGCGGTTCACAAGGCTCGCTTGAGCGTTTGGAACGCTCTCTCTTGTTTCTCTTCCCAGTCAAAGGCCACGCCTTTCTGGGTCAGGGTTGTAAGAGGTTTCGCTATTCGGGAGAAGTTCTTAATGAATCTGCGGTAGTAGCCAGCAAGGCCTAGAAATTGACGAATTCCAGTAGGCGTCTTCGGTGCTGACCAGTTCTCAATGGCTTTAATTTTGGATGGGTCCACGTGGATTCCCTCTTTGCTTACCACGTGTCTTAAGAATTCGACTATTCGGATCCAAAATTCACATTTCGAGAACTTCACATAGAGTTTCTCCATTCGTATAGTTCCTAAAACTTGTCGCAGGTGATCGCCATGCTCTTCCTTACTTTGGGAGTAGATCAGGATGTCGTCAATGAAAACGATGACGAACTGATCCAAGTAAGGTCGACATACTCTGTTCATCAGGTCCATGAAAACTACGGGCGCATTGGTCAATCCGAATGGCATCACCACGAACTCTTAGTGTACGTAACGAGTTTAGAAGGTTGTCTTTGGAACATCCTCCTCTAGTACTCGTAACTGGTGATATCCAGATCTCAGATCAATTTTGGAGAAGTAATTCGCCCTTTGCAGTTGGTCAAATAGATTGTCTATGCGAGGCAGGGGGTAACGATTTTTGACCATCGGTTTGTTGAGTTCTCTGTATTCGATACACATACGGAATGATCCGTCTTTGTTCTTAATGAACAAGACTGGTGCTCCCCAAGGTGAGAAGCTTGGTCTTATGAAGCCCTTGCTGAGCAGTTCGTTAAGTTGACCAGATAATTCCTGCATCTCTGCTGGTGCTAAGCGGTAGGGCGACTTGGCTACTAGGGTAGCTCCTGGGACTAAGTCGATTCTGAACTCGACCTGTCGTTGCGGAGGTAATCCAGGTAGCTCTTCTGGGAAAATGTCGGGGAAGTCGCTCACCACTGGAATGTTCTTTAGTTCTTTCGTTTCTAGGCTCGTGTCGACGATGTGAGCAAGGAATGCGAGGTATTCTTTGCGCAGATATTTCTGTGCTTGAATACTTGATATAATGTGAAGACTCGCACCAGGTTTGTAGCCGTAGACTATAAGAGTTTCGTTAGACGGGAGGTTTAGATGGACTTCTTTCTCGAAGCACATGATGTCGTCGCGATGAAGACTCAACCAATCCATACCGATGATAACGTCGAAGCTTTTAATCGAGACCGGTATAAGGTCGATTGGGAATGAATGGTTATCTAGAGTTAGGATACAACCAAAGTATATGCTATTCGTACTTTCAGTTTTTCCGTTAGCCATTTCTACTTTGAATTTTTCTTTAAGTGCGTGTGGTTGTTGCTTAAGCATGCGAGAAAATTTATGGTTCACGAAGCTTCGCTCCGCTCCACTATCGAACAGAATGCATGCATTGGAGTTATCGAGGAGGAATGTACCAGTCACCACTGTCGGGTCAGCAACTGCTTCCCCATGGCCTATAGCTAGTACCCTCCCTGCTCCTTCAACATTCTTCGCCTTGGGGTAGTCTCTCTTAAAGTGGCCTGCTTCGCCACATCCATAGCAGGTCAGGCTTGCGCCAGAGCCAGGGACTTGGGCGATCGGTCTCGCCGGAGATTTACAGAAATAGACTGTGTGTCCTCTCTTGTGGCAGTTATAGCACTGCATTTCATGGCAGGGGCCATTGTGGTGGTAGTTGCATTTGTTGCACTTGGGCAAACTTCCAGCATACTGTCCTACCGGAGCAGTAGTAGCAGCAGCAACAGGGGTTATTGCAGCATGCACTACCACAATTTGCGGCTTTTTGGAAGCTCGTTTCGTCTTCTTCCTTTCCTCCTAGAGTTTCCGCTTTGTGTTAGCAGGTTTGGAGGGTTCCGAGATGGCTAGAGTTGTTGTCGTTGTTGTAGGGGTTTTGACTCCATGGTCGATAAGTCGCTGTGCCAATCGCTTGACACTGTCGAAGGTAGCGGGGTTTAATGATAAGACATTCCCCTGATATGGAGGCACTAGTCCCCATATGTACCTTTCGATATTTTTCCCTTCAGTGGGAACCATATTGGGGTAAAGGGCCACCAGTTCGCTGAATCTGGCGGTATAGGAGACTACGTCGGAGCCCTTCATGGTTAGGCTCCACAGCTCCTGCTCTAATTTCTGTATCTCGCCCCTCAGGCAGTATTCCTCAATCATGAGGTCCTTCATGGTTTCCCAACCCATGTCATTAGCCACCACAAGCGTTAGTGCCTTAACATGGTCGTTCCACCATGTCAGGGCCTTTCCTTCAAAGGTGCATGCGACATATTTCACTTTGCTCGCAGCAGGGCATGAACATATTTCGAAGACCGCTTCAGTCTTCTCGAACCATTGCGAGAGAGCATTGACTCCGCCGGTCCCATGAAAGGACTTCGGCTTGCAGTTGGTGAAATCCTTGTAAGAGCACTCTCTCGAGTGCATAGGAGTTTCAACCGAAATAGAGTTTACAGGGGTTCCACCTCTGCTGGCATTAGTAGAGTGATACTGTGCCATGGCAGTTGCCACTGCTGCAACTACGACAACATCTTTTAGCTATAAGTTTATAAAGATGAGAAAAGTGGTAAGAATCAATTTGTAAGTAAGGTGAGAGTGACACATGGACTAACTAACCATAGCCCAACAATTGAATGAGTGTTTGAGATCATAACAAGGAAGATTTGTAGGAAAACACAAGTGTAAAGATTCTTCCCACAGAGTAGGTAGTTGTCAATAATACTGGTATTACTGATGTAACGAGTTCAATGAAAATTGACCTAACAGTAGGTCTTACATCATACCATACGAAAAGTTTGACAGTTCTTAGATTCCTAATTAGAGTACTGAAAGTCAAGAATATTTTACAGATAAGTGCTACTTAGAGCACAGATGTTAAAGGCTAATCCTTAACCCAAAAGATAATGATGTACTAGACATCATCTAACGGCGATGAGTATTCCTCGGGATAACCCTGAGGTCTCTCATTTGACGGATCGCCTCTTGAAGGTGTCGTTCATGAGCCCTTTGACGAGCTTGAAGTTCCATGACTTCTGCTCGAGAGGCAACCAGATGTTGCTGTAGGGTTTCATTGGTTCTCCGGGTCCGTTCCATGTCTTCTTCGAGACGGCGAATTCGGACTGTGTTGACACCAGAGTTGGCATCAATCTCCACGACCCGATCGATGGCTGCTCGACCTTGCTCAACATTACGAGCTATTCTGCGGATAATGACGGGCAGAGCTTGGTCAGCAGAACCACCTTTGCTGACGTTGTAAAAGCTTTGGTCCCTAATGTATGGTAAGGGTTGACCTTGTTCGTCACTCCAGCGATTCAAGTTATCTACCCACAAGGGAGTGGGACCTGGAAAAGCTGGTCAAGGGTTGTTGTTCGGGGCTTGACCTACTTGAGGTAGGTTGTTGACTTCGAGCTCAGAGTCTGATCCATCCGAGAAGCCTTCAGCTTGATGATCATCCAACGGAATTTGGTTCTCATCATCGGACTCTGCTTCGAGCCATCCTGCGTTGCCTTCATTTGGAAAGTACGGGTTGTCGTGATGGAATCCAACCATATAAATCTACGCGAGAAGAGAGGTATAAGGATATAGTATATATGTAGCTAGTAGTACAAAATACACCCATAGTATTTTAAGTTTAGGTTCTATTGATCTTCTTGTGGTATTGTTGCTAAGTATTTAGACTTGTTAACACATCACAACCATTCTAGGGCATATGCTAATCACTCCTCGGACCAGCATAGTTGATCAGGCTATGCCATTCCCAGGACTGACCATACATCCCCTAGCTTACCTGTGATATTTAACAATCATAATACTTTTGTTCTTGTCATTGTGACACTGATTTTAGTATGAATGCATACTAGTATACTTACTTAAATATCTTAGTATTTAAAGTATAGACTCTTGGTCAGAGTGTTTTAATCCCAACTAGGTTTATAGTTTAGTATATCTTTTATGGGTTGATATACTTGATTCACTATAAACAATGCTCTGATACCAACCTGTCACACCCCAAAACCAAGAACGGCGGAAACGTTCTGGGGTGGAGGACGTCATGTAAAGTATCACAACACAGTAAATGTAAATAAGCAAACAACATCATCCATTGCATTAAATATATAATTTTAATACAAGCATGTTCTGTACAGTATAGACACCAAAAATAATGTATATCAAAATAATAAGATGAGTCTTGGATGCGCTCCATCTTCTCAAAAGCTGGCCTCGGTACCTGTCTACTGATGACCTGAGAATACAAGTTATTTTTAAAGAGTTTATCAGCATTAAGCTGGTGAGTTCATAAGTATTTTAGTGTCAGTATTTGTCATCCAAAAACGTTTGAACATATATCAAGTGTAAGTTTGTAAAATGTAAGTAAATGTTTGTAAGTGTTTGTACAAGTTTTAAATCTCTCAGAAAAACCTATATTTTCTATTAAAGTAGCCTTCTACCAAGGGTTAACTGTTTTGTATGTTCGTTTACTATAAAAGTGTGTAATTTACTCAAGTGGAACTATCATTTTTAAAATATAGTTTGTACATAATTGTTTAAGTGAAAAGATCACTATTTGTGTAAAGAGTAAATTAATGTAGTACTGTAGTATTGTCTTATAGGAACTACTGTTGTACTAACTACCACAAACCGGATTTATATTAAGGTATCATGTGATAAATTGCACCATACTATCAACTGGTAACAACGACAACATATAGTCGAAAAATAAGGTATGACGTTTGGCACCCGCAGACCTGTCGGTCCCGCTGTAGCTAGCAGCGAGGTGTAGGATAGTCAATCCAGTATAGACCTATACGCAAACTCACGCTCTCCCTCCAGGAGACTCTGGCTACAACTCGGGTCATGACAATTAAGGCATGCTCCCATACAGGGGATCACAATTGTTAATGTATTCGTGTATATGTAATATAATGTTACTTGTTCTAGTATTGTTGTATATGTTCTCTTAGTAATAAGTATTGACTCATGAATGAACTGACTCGTTGATTTAGAAATTGTAGTAGTATGATCCTGTGTTACCCCGATGGTAACTTACTAATGATGTACTGATAAGTATGAATATGGAAGTACTTTTATGTCTATATATGTATATTTGATATATAATTAATATTGAAACGACCTTCGGATGGTTACCCGAAATCCCACCAGACCACATCTCAAGCGCGAAAAGGAAATAGGGCGGATGGCCTTCCTAAGCCCTTTAAACATTTCTTATATATCTATACATATATGGGCATGCAATTTATAAGAAGTAAAACAAAGTTTAATAATAGTATTTGATAAGTGAAAGAGTTTGTAAAACATTTTTAAGTGAAACAGTTTGAACAGTGATAAAATCATTGGTTTTCTAGTTATTAATCGCATGTGATTAATGTAATCACATGTGATTGATGTAATAACTATAAGTATTTAACTTGTATCCCCCCCCCCCCCCATAAAGTATTTAAAACATTTAAAAGCATTTCAAAGGTTAATTAAAGGGGTATGAACTCACTTGTGGTGAGTGGATTGGATTGAAGTATCGGGTACTATGCTAGGTGGCAAACAGAGACTTGTTCACACGCATGAGCCTAGTTATCATATAATGAGAATATATATAACTAATTAGCCAATTGATAACTTAATGAAATAAGTTAGGACACTTAGGAACATGTAAACACTTCGTATAAGTGTTATAGGTCCTAAGGGTTGCATCTAAGTCGATATGGGACAAGGCAAAAGGATTGAAAGGCTTCCAAGGACCTTGTATAAGAGTTTACCACCCAATAAACTCCACACAAGGAGTTTACGATCGTAAAACCTTGAGTTTACGGCCGTGAACTCTTGTCTTGGTGGTTTTGGGTGTTTAAGTGTACTAAATGAATTCTAGAATAAGCCTAGCATTGGTAGATTAATCCTTTAGGTAGTTTAGGGCCCTAGAATGCTCCTTTGAGGTGTTTACGGCCCAAAGAACATAACCCCTAGAGTTTACGGCCGTAAACTCCTATGGGGTGTTTGTTTTAATTCTTTTAAGCCTCTTGCACACAAAGGATAGCTTCTAGGTTTTTGTTTAAGGCTAAAGGGGACTTTAGGCACACTTTTGTACCTTTAGTTGGTGTTTACGGCCCAAGAGTATTTCTTGGCCGTAAACTCCCTTTTAGGGATGATTTTGATGTGTTTTGGTCTCCAAATTAGCTACAAGCATTAGAGGGTAATTGTCTTAAAGCCTTAGGGGTGTTTAGGGCACATTTTGGCCCTAGAAAATGGTGTTTACGGTCCAAGAAACTCTTGGGCCGTAAACTCCAAAAGCTAAGTGTTCTTGAATGATTTCTAGCCTCAAATGTTTATACACAATGTCCTTAACTAGCTACCTAACAAGGAAACGGGACTAGATAGCGTTTAGGCTTTGTTTTGGAGTTTACTCCCCAAGAACGTTCCTGGGCGGTAAACTCCCGGATCTTACAAATTTTGTCATATAAACAATGTTATAAAGCATATAACAAGCATTAAAACACATTTAAGAAAGTAGACTCACGATTTGGGATGAAAACCCGAAGATCCGTGAGAGAGAAAATGGCTTTTCTCTAGTTGGAAATGTGAATAATGAATGAATTTAGTTCAGAAATCTATTTATAGTCCTGAAATATTTTGATAGAAAATATTTTTATTCCGAAAATGATTTCTAATATATCCGTGTGTTGGAATAAAAGTGTTGCACAAAATGGTAGCGCATCCACTCTCCTGATGTTTACTGAAGTGTAAACCCTAAATTACTCCAACTTATACGAAAAGTCTGAAAATCGACTATGACTGTGATAACTTCTATTGAAGTGATATTGTTTGTATAGAATGGAAATTTTGGGTTGTCACACAAAGCATAAGGGACTAGAACCATGTTAGATATCTGTTCATCTGTACTTGGGCTTTGAGTCTTACTCAATTTGGCATTGCTCTAAATATGTAGCTTTCCTTTCTTGGAATTTTCCATACTAAACCGTTTTAGTACCTTGTCCAAGTATGTACTTTGACTATGTCCAACTAGCCTGTTCTTTCTATCTCTTAAATTTCTTATCCTGAGAATATAGGCAGCCTCTCCTAGATCATTCATAGCGAAACACTTTCCAATCAAATATTTAACTTCTTGTAAGGTTGGAATTTCGTTTCCTATGAGTAGTATGTCATCAACATATAACACTAGAAAAATTACTATACTCACACTAGCTTTGACATACACACAAGATTCATCCTCACTCCTAGAGAAACCAAATTCTTTGATTTTTTTCATGGAAGCAAAGATGCCAACTGTGAGATGCTTGTTTAAATCCATATATGGATTTCTCAAGCTTGCACACTCTATTGGGAAACTTTACATCAACAAAACCCTATGGCTGACTCATATAAACATCTTCAACTAACTTCTCATTAAGGAAAGCGGTTTTGAGATTTGTTTGCCAAATTTCAGAATCATGAAAGGTAGTTATGGCAAGCATTATCCTAATAGATTTTATCTTAGCCACTGGTGAGAAGGTGTCATCATTTTGAGTAAAGTGCTTCACAACCAGTCATGCCTTGAAAGTGTGAACATTTCCATCCATGTCGGTCTTCTTCTTGAAGATCCATTTGTAACCAACTGTCTTTCGACCAGGTTATTGATCAACCAAATTCCAAACTTGGTTTTCATACATGGACTTGATATCGATGTCCATTGCGTCTTTCCATTTGGCTGTCTTAGGGCCTGCCATCACTTCCTTATATTTAATTTGATCATCAAAATTTATCACTGTTTGATCACCGATAAACATATCACCATCTAAAGTAAACATAGAACTCAAGTGGCATGCTAACTCTACTGGAACGATGAAGAGGTAATGAATTGTCAACTAGCTCAACTAGAATTTCCTCTTTTGGTTAAGTGCTTGTGTCTTCTAAGGTTCCTTCATTGGCTAACTCTTGAATCTCTTGAATTTCAATTGTGCTCCCATTGTCCTCTTTGCATATGAGCTCTCTGTCGTGAAAGATTCCTCTTCGTGCTACAAAGACCACATTTTCACTAGGCCTGTAGAACAAATATCCAAAAAAAATTTATGGGTAGCCAATGAAAATACATCTCTCGCTTCTGGCTTCTAAGCTTGTCATGAGTTTCTCGTATAACGAAATATTCACAACCCCAGACTTTGATATGTGCTAACGAGGGAATTTTCCTTGTCCACATCTTGTGAGGTGTTTTGGCAACCTTTTTAGTAGGTACAAGATTGAGGATATGAGTGGATGTATCTAAGGCATACCTCCAGAAGGAAATGGGAAGAGTGGCTCAACTTATCATGAAACAAACCATGTCTAACAAGGTTCAATTGCACCTCTCAGCTACACCATTAAGTTGTGGTGTCCTAGGATGGAGATGATGTTGCGCAAACATCCATTCTGATGTTGCGTTGATAATCATTATAGTTGGAGCCATCAAAAGTCACTTTGGAGATGATGGAGAGTAGGGAGAAACCCGAGTGGTGGATAGAAGATGATGGAGTAGAAGCATCAATAGGAGTAGACATCTTATAGAAAAACAATAGTTTTAGTTAGATGACAATTATCCTTAATATTTTAACCCATAATAAACGATTAATGCTAGGATCCAAAATAACAATTCACACCTAAGAAGAGGGATGTCATAATCTTATTGTGAATTTATGAAGGTAGGTAAACACAGTTCACCAATTTTGAACTATGAAATTCCTAGATCTTTTAAGATTCATTGAGGCTATCAATGACATGTTTAATATCAGATTATGCTCTACTATTTGTGACTGGGATACCAAGGATCACAAACTAGATGTGAATAGCCATACAAATATGCTTGTCACTCTCGATGTTATTTATTATCTCACTTTAATGTGCCGGTTAATCACACACGCTCCATTAATCAATGATAGTTTTTGAGATGCCCATTATTACTCTTTATAGTCACTATTAGTGTACCAGTTAACCACACGTGCTCCACTAACTACTCTAAAGTATAATGTGCAATTTTATGGATTAAAATACTTTTCACATTTTCCTAAAGTAACTAAGAGTGAGATTTTATAAAAGATGTTTTAGTTACTTTAATAGCACTATACTTATTAATGAGGTTATGTCCTATCAAATCTATTCGGCTAACGACCATACACCATACAAGAGAGCGTAGGGTAAGAATAGATACCCAATGACTGTTATTTTATAGGCCGCTTCCTTAAACTCCCCTTATAGTATGACTTCATGAATGAGGCATACTAGCGATTTGACTGACTTAGTCTTATACATATAGTGATTATTAAACTTTTAATTTTACATATAGTATAAGGTCTATATTAAAAACTTTTCAAAATACTAGGTTTAATTTATAAATTTTGAAATTAATAAAATTAATTTAAATTAAATTAAACAAATAAGGATTAAATAGTGTATTTACTATTAATCAATTAATCAAATAAACTTTAATCCTAATCCAATACCCTTTAATTTTAAAATTAGGGTTTGGGATTTACCAAATTTATAATTATCCAATTTTAAGGATTTTAAAACTAATAATTATCAAAACAAGGAAACCCTAAAGACTCCTATCAATATTGAAACAAACAAGAAGGAGGCTTGGGTTTCTAAAACCCTTGCCCAAATCGAAATTCACCACAAAAGGTTTTTTGATCTTATTCAACTCTATGCAAGATCACAGATAACAATGGCTCAGATACCACTGATGGGTTTTATACATAACAAAAGTCATATTTTAGGCGGAAAAATAAAACCCTAAGTTTGCATACACCCTATAGGGTTTATGTTCTCACTATAATTTGCAAACAACAATTTTAATTCAAGAATCCCTAAAGTACATTGCTATTTTTGAAATTGAGAAGAGTAATTTGAAAAGCATACCTTTAACTTTATTGTTGTAAATAAACATGAATTCCTTCTTTGTAGAAGTTCAGAAAGCCAACACTAGAGATCTCGTGCCTCTTATAGCTCACACCCACACACTAGAAGTTGGAGGCTATTGAAGAGAGAGGAGAGGGGAGAGGATTTTTGGTGATTCCCTGGGATATGGGATGGCCAAAATTTGCATGCACAAAGACACTTTATATAGGTGACTAGAGGGGATTGGATAAGACAAGTTTCGTTGGATAACCCGTATCCCTTTTGCTTTTCCCCCAAGTTTCCTTAGAGCTCAAGAAAGGCTCTAGAAACTATCTAGAATTCCTCCTAGATTTTGTCCAACCCTAGGAGGTTCTAGAATTTTTCCAATGCTCAACTTTTGAACATTGTCACCCTTAGTCCTTCCACTTTTAATTATTCTAGTTAATCCCAAAATTAATTCTAATTAATTTCTGATTAATTTATAATTAAACAATATAATTTATAATTAATACATTTTTCTCAAAAAATATTAATAATTTATTTATTTTTATTTCTAATTAATATATTAATCATGTCATAAATTAATAAATCAGTCTCTCTCTCTCCAAATAGCATTCCAGTCTCTTACTAGGTTTGAGGGCAACCCAAAAGGACTTTGCTAATCATTTAAGTTTATAATAATTTAGTTAATGTCTTAGAAACCTAATCCAATAAAGTTTTCAATGCATCCATCATCGTTTCCCATTTCGTTCATCATCAATAGTGGAAATTCTTTGGAAGCTTTGGATTATATCAATTGAAGTGTAATGGATTCCTCAACCTATCGTCAAGTTCGGATCGAGTTGGAAGACGTTATTGGTTATTGGAAGTTTATATGTTGTGTCAACATTATTCAGTTTTCCAGACATGACATTAAATCTACATATAATCTAATTTTTAGCATGTCATACATGTAGAGTAGGTATTTGGATGGATCCAACCAAAGTTTTAGCAGCATTTTGGATAACTTTAAAGTTCTTATCGAGATAGTAATGTATTGATGGGGTCTGTTCAGTCTCAAGGTATGTGATCTTGGTTCGATCATTCATGAGAATGCTTTCTGTTAATGATTGAGGTCCACATCTCGTTAGATCTTCTGGTACTTCACCCTTTGGGTAAGGTTATGGGTTCCCTTAATGTGTGTATTGTGGTAAGTTCATTAGATATTTTTCGTGAGGCGTGTAGGTGGGCTGGACAAGATAAAAATGGAGTACTTGGTTCAAATTATTTGCATGATTCTTATTTGGGTTATAGCCTTTGAATTGGAACAAGAGTGCGACCGTCTATCCCATTCTCGGGTTGTGTGTAACCATGCATCCGTTGGATTTTGCATTGGTAACAGTCTGTTCTATGAAAGGAATTATATGTAGTAAAAGAGTATGACAGTGTTGTGTTCGGCTACCATTGAGAGGGATGTTTATTGGGTTCCTACAAGACGGTGGATTGAGGTTGAGTATCTTTAGGCCCCGTAGTGCTAGTCGTGAGTTTTTTAGGCGAGTGATAGAATGATGGCAAGAGTGGTGGGGTACCATGAGCTTATCATTTTAGTGATTAGAAGGTGTCACGATGTATTGTGAAGTAATGGATGTATTTTTCATGTGGGCGGGACTCGGTAGTCAATTGGTTGACACTCTTAAGTCTCGGTAGTCATTTGGAAGGGCATTTCAGACTTATGTTATGGGCTCGGAGGCAACCAAACTTATGTTGAGGACCTTGTAGGGGTATTCCAAATAAAGTTTATGGCCCAGTGATCATGTTTGTTTATTTTCTGCGTGTAGTACTTTCGATGTTAGTGCATTGTTGGGAGTCGGGAGACTCAGGGACTAGCCGGTTTGGATCATGTGGTCAGTAAAAGTTTGTTTTGGTTGATGAATTGGTTGTGCATCATAAGTCACTTGATGAATGTTTGCAATGGTGGAACTCATTTCCTTGTAGGTTGTTTATTAGGAGTTTGGTTACCAGTGTTAGGTAGTGGTTCTGAAATCTCGGGTCTCGAAGTTTGTTGTAGATGTCTTGAGTGATCTGTCAGGTGGAGGTACACCTAAGCTGATAAGGAATTTGGATGCAACGTGAAATTCTTGGATGGACCATCATTATGCTCGTGGGAGCAGTGGTTTAGTGATAACTTGTCAGGAAGTAAAGTGTGTATTTAAGGTTTTTGAGCACAACTTCCAGATTTAGGGTTGGTTGAAATTCATGATCAGTGTCTTTTAAGTATTCTTTCTACATGACCCGGTGGTATTCCTAGTCTGGTACTAGGGGTAGGTACGACATATGGATGATCATTAGTCTTAGGGTATGGTTTCTTAGGTTTAGAATGAGGGGTTCCCGGTTCTGGGAAGTATATAGATGGAGTTGATTGGTGGTCAAAGTTTTGGGGTTGATACGAACTCGGGGTTGTTTGTTGGTAGCTATCGGTTTCTGAGTGGTCTCTTGAATTTTGTTTATATGAAGCCTCAACTTTGAAATGGTTAAAGGGAGTTGTGGTATATATTGGCGATATATGTGTGTGTTTCTCTACAACGGCTTATAACAGAGAATCGTGTTGGGAGTCGCTTTGTTTTCAAGTGGAGGGTTTAACAACAGTGAATAGTTAGTAAAGGCTTTGAATTTGGGGATTTTGGGAAGAATAGTAATGATCATTCATCAAGGGTTAAAGATAGCGGGTCAAGGATTCATTATTAGCCACGATATGTAGTTCTTCTTAGGCTAGGTTTCGATTGTAGAATGGGGAGGTAGTCGCTTGTATGAGCCGCATGCTCAGTTCGGACTAGGGTTGTGGAAGAATTGCCCAATTTCTTGGGTATGTCTGAAGGGTAGTAAGGAGTTACTTCGAGGACGAAGTCTGATTTAAGTGGGGAGAATTGTAGCATCTCAAGTTCCTTATATTTTCATTTATGCCCTTAGTATGAGAATTGTTTGCATTTTGGCCCCAATGGCATTTTTTGTAAATTTTGGTGGTTGTATGTGTACGTTGGGCATAGGTAGCCGGGGTGTAAACCCTAAATTTCAGGGTTTGGACCATATTTAAACATCCTTAACACTCAAGGATTCTTTCTTTCTTCAGCCTCTAGCCCCATTTCGACCCCTTTACAAACCCTAATCCATTTGATAACATATTGAGCCATTTGTATGTGTTTTAGTGATCTTGAAGGAGGAAGAAAGAAGAGGAGATCGTCTTAAAAGAGTGGAACACTTTGGATCCGGAATCACATCATCATTTGACACCATTTGAAGGTTAAAAGCTCTAAACTTGATGAAGTATTGATTAGATCTTGTTTAGCCATGAATTTGTGTTCTTTTGGTACCATAAGCTTGGTGTTATGAGTATGGGTTAATCTAATTCATATAAATTGTCCTTTCAGATGTTTTGGTGTGTTTAGATACATAAAAATGTTGTCTTGATCAATAGCTTCCTTCCACGCATGAACTAGGATGTCTTAACGAGTTAAGAAGTTAGGGTTTTTGGTATTGAGCACTTAATAGCCATGCAAGACAATAAAGTTTGGAACTTTATACTTAAGGATAACATTTGAGGACTAGATATGGAATTTGGACGAAAGAGCTTAAATAATTAAGCTCTTAATAGAATGTAGTAGAGTTAGTCGCATACGCTAGGCGTACCAAATGGTACGATGTGCATATGCAGTCAACATCATGTAATTGGTCAAAGCTAGAGTACGCCCTGTGTACAAGCTGAGCATGGCCAACGTACTCATCTAAGTTGACTTAGATGGGCTTTTAACTTTTTTACTTTGACCAGGGTTTGACCTAAGGGTATTTTTGGGTATTTTGATTATAGGTTAAGTTTGTTCATATTCGAATGAATAATTTACCAGTAGAGCTGATAAACGGAACAGTGTTTAATTCAACAATCTTTTCAGACTGAGACGTAAGTTCTCCTCATTGTACTTGTAGGTCGAAGGCACCAATGTTGTCCCACTATGTTATGTATCCTGGTATAGAGGATGTTGCTATGTTGTAGTGATCTGTTAAGATTTGTGTCCTGGTATGTAGGATGTTGCTATGAGGTAGTGATCCGTAGATCTTCCTGTATGTCTGATTGGTTATATGATTATCTGTTTGCTGGATCTATGTTATCGATTATGTATATATCGACATAGTATGGTTGGATTGAGGCAATCCTGCTCTGTGCAGAATCCAACAAACCTAGGAGCAAGCCAAGCATAAATTGTGGGCCAGTAAGGCAAACTAGACTTATGTTGTGGGCTCGAGAGCAATCCAGACATAAGTTGTGGGCTAGTAAGGTAGCCCAAACTTATGTTGTGGGATCGAGAGCAAACTAGACATGAGCCTTGGGCCAGTAAGGCAAGCCAAACTCATGCTATGGGCTTAAGGGTAATTCAGTCTGTTAGTTGTAGACCTAATATGCATGATGTTATTGATGGGTTTTGGTCATAAGACATCCTATGTGCTCATACAAACCCTAATGCTTGGATCTAGGTTTCTCTATTGTACATGCTTTGAATCCAAGACTATAAACCCTAATTCTAGCATACAAGTAATCATATGAATATGTAATTAGGTTTAAGATCATACCTTGATTGTTATGTAGCAATAACAATCCCAATTCCTCCTTGTATTGACTTTGGAAGGCTTAGAGTCACAAGTGTCACTCCTCTAATGGCTTACAAACACCATAAGCAAGAGGATGAAGAGGAGAGAGGTTGGAGGCTACCAAAACCGTGTAGAAACCCTAACAAGAAGCTTAGCCACGTTTTTGAGCCTTAAGGGATCTTTATATAGTTGGGCTATTAGGGTTATCTAACAAGGAAACCCTAATATGAATGCTTAAGCCCTAAGCAACTCATAGACTCCTTTTAATCAAGCCCTTGGACGATTTCCTTATGGGCTTCCCCATAGAATTCGTCCAACCCTTGATACAAGGCAATCCATGGCCCAAATTGCAATTATCCTATAATTACAATTCCAATCCCTTAAGTTTAATTAATCTCTTTTAGTCACAAAACTAATTACCAATTAATTATTGACTAATATTAATTAAACAATATGATTTCTCCTTTAATATATTATTCTCATAATACATTAATAAATCATATTTAATCCTTACTCTCCATAATTCATCCTATCAAGTTGCTTTGGTGAAGGCAACCCAAAAGGACCATGCACCATCGGGTCAAGTACATACCAAAATAGTTATGGACTTAGACACTAATCCAACAGTCTCCCACTTGGATAAGTCTAATAACTATTATGCGTATGACTTCAGATCCCGATCTGCAATCGTAGCTTTCCAAAGCCGCTGTCAACTCTGATCCTATCAGATACGCGTCTCCTTAGATAAGGGATCATATATTCCTCCATTCTTGATATTGTCTGAGATATGATTTCAAATCATTCTCTTTGTACTACTTCTCGATTTCTAATTTATGACGACAGACTAACTGAACAAATCAAATTAGCCCTAGCCCGGCCGAGCATTTACGTTTGTCATCACTAAACCATCGAGGGGCCCAAAGATATCGCTTTTATCCTACCTTGGATAAAAGGAACGGATAAACTTTGATACAATGCTTGCTTGCACTCACTAACCAAATCACACACAACAATATGTTTTATAACACCAAGTTACTAGTGCGTTTACATATTATCAATGTGCAACCGATTAGCAAGATACAACTCACACATCTCGGTTTTAAGAATATAAGATGTTATCGTCTCACTAATCACTCGAGATAGTGATCCAAGTGAGCGTGGGTTTAATCCAATGCTCAAATCATATTCATAAGCACTCATGAACGTTGCATCAAACATTTGCTTATGTCTAATACTCTTCTAGACAATCCACACACCAATTCACGACAATCTTCATTCATATCTACTTCCAACATATGAACGACTGTGGCCCGTTCGAATAATTCGGTTATTCATAATAAACTCAATTATTCTGGAAGTCAAAACATGCAAGGTGAAACACAAGAATAATACTAATCCCATATGGCCTCAAACCTTTGAGTATAAACAAAACACGTTTTATTTATCACCATATCGATTACTCATTATTTGTCGTTTCGGGTAATCAACTTTATACTTGAATTATTACACTTGTCCCATGCTCCTAGCATGCACACAATGTTTACCTATGGTTTTTACTTTGTGAAATAGACAAATTGAACACATTTCCAATCATTCTCATTTTACAACTCCAAATCCATTTTCTTAAGTGTAAGAATATCAAATTCTTGTTACTTATAGAATATACTAGATTCTAACACTTTATGAAACGATCCTTTTGTAATGTCACTGCACCAACGTCTCAGAGACTATTGCCAATGATATTACAAAGTCCTCTAACGTAGATTGTTACAAGACAATTCCTTAGATATGATGTCTCTCACTCAAAGTACATTCCTTTGAACATCCTTTTGCATAAAAGTTTCTAATCTAGTCATAGATTTTCAATATTTACTTCCCAATATAGATACATTTCCATACTTTCCATATGACAACTCATTTCTTAATAGAATCTTTTCTATTCATCATAATGTCAATATGGTCCATTAATACCATGCTTCCAACTACTCACAAGCAACCAATCCTCGTCGAACTTTGGATTGTTCTTTGATAGTTGTTTAATTATTTTAGTCAAAACCAATTCTAGTCCCTTTTCCCTCTAAATGCGCTAGACATTTGGAAAATTTTAGAATGGTCAAAGATTAAAGCATTTGCAATCGATCCTATACCCGAAGCGTATGGGACACGACGCATAATGTTTTATTTGCTATGTTCTCAAAATTCGAATTGTGAAGAGGAATGCCGTAATCATAATCGAAATTTTAAGAACACACTATGTACCCTTGACTAAGTTTATTAACATTTCTCAACCTGATCCTTTAGATTTGAAATGAAGCATAATATTCTCTCCCTTAATTATAGCAAAACAACCTTTCAACTCTTACAACTTTGCAAAGTATGACTCTTGTTTTCTATAATTAATATTGCCAACTATGCAATACGTGCCTTAATAATCATACAATCATAACATTTATGCTCCCACTATCATGATGATTATTATAAAACATAACACTTATGCTCCCACTAGCTTCGACATGTATACATAAACATCTTAACTTTCAGAAAAACAATACTTATTGAATTTCATAAGTTCATGTTTCTAATACTTAGTGCTTTGATAATCTTTTATCAAGGCTTCTTGAACTTATACACATTTGCCTTCGATAGGTCATATGTGTGTCTAAACAATTAAGACTAATTGCCAAACCTCAAATTATGGAAAGGGATGCCGTAACCATAATCGAATTCGAGAATGCATTTTTACAATCACTATCTTCTTAAAATCTTTCTTAGTGAAAGCATTTTCTCACAATCATTTTCATGAAGGATGAAATCTTATGACACTTAGATTTAAACGGTGTATGTGTTTCTATCCATGTGAATTTGTTAAAACCAAAGTTTACGACAAATTCAAACTCATATGGATCGAACTTTCTTAATCTTGATTTCTTGCCTTATGGTAGCACAGCTGCCCACCACGTCTTCCAAGTAGTTAAGTAGCTCACCTTTTCCTATCAATGTAGTTTCCATTGATCAAGGTCCTTGCCTTTTATGCATTCAAATGAGAACTCATAGGACTCACATGCATAATTAACTCGATTGGATTGGCACAGAAACAAAATAATGTCTTCACGATAGGTTGTAAACCTCAACTCGTGTGCTAGTGATGATCGATAAGGTTTATTTGATTTGTTCTTGAAACTTTTCAAGACTATTAAGACTCCCACTGACTCCTTGACATATACGATTCTCTTATCAAAACATTTCTTGACAAACAAATATTCAAGAGTTAGTGTAGCTTTTATCAAAACAAAACACTTCATAATTTTGGTCTTAGTTGGTCTTTGTCTTATCCAAGACATCACAACTTTCCACAATTGATGAATGTTATAAACCTTCTTAATACTATTCACTCAATGTCACAATCTTGACTTTAAGACTTGTTTTGGAACGAAGTATGATTGACTTCTTGATTTGACCATTTCTTCAATCTTTGATTCCTCTTCTTGGACATACAATTGTACCAAGACTCACTTAGAGGATCAATTGAGATATGGTTCTTAATCATTAAGACCTATCATAAAGCATAAAAGCTACTCTACCTTCTTCTTATAATGGAGAAACTCTTATCTTTCTGCCTACTTGATTCTTCTTATTCGTTTTGCTATTGATCTAAACCCTTTAATCAATTCAGAATTACACTTAATCTTGTAAGTGTAATCATATTTACTAAGCCTTTAGTAAATCATGACGAATATATTTGTTACTCTTATGGTGAACTTGATCAACACACAACTTTGTGTACTCGATCTCCTAATCCTTCACTTGACACTTTGTCAATGAATTAGTCTAATTTCCAAATACGAAATTTCTCATTCATCATGCAACCAAGTTGCATGATTCCAAATTTCTGTCCAATTGAAACTTTAGGCGATGAGAAACTCTCCCTATTTGGTAAATTGTGGACATTTCCATAAATAACATAACTAAGAATCATATCCATTCATTGTAGAAATATGTAAACATCAATTTTTCATAAGGATTTCATTGCAAGGAAGTAAACAAATAAATAAATAAGTCAAACAAAATTTATTTTATTTATAAAAGCAGCGGAAAAACATTTGTCCTTACAATGCAAAATCTATTGAAAACTATGTAAAAGAAAATTTCTAACAACTCTATCATAACTATCTAAGCTCAAAATCCAATCTTCAAGTCCATGAGATCGAGATCCATCTCTCGTGATTAGATTCATCTTGCTCTCTTATCAAGCTTCCTTTCTTTTCACCGATCCTTCAAAACATTCAAATGCAATCTTATCACCTCATGTATTAAGAATCAATGAATAGGAACTTAATGGAGTTAGATAGTGGATTCTTACCTAAAGCGTAGTCATACTTTTGACTCTCCCATCTCTTAGATCTCTTAGGTAAATAGGGCAACTTTGTCTCCAATGCCCCTTCTCTTGGCAATAAAAGCAAATTGACTCTTTTGGAACAACACATGGAACTACCTCAGACATTGCCTTTCTCTTATGATCAAACTTTTCGATCATTGCATGTCTTTCATTGCCATTGTCTATATCCATAGAGGTCTTGAAGGCAGATTCACCAATCAACTTTGCTTTTCTATTGCGCCAAACCACTGCTGATTCAGCAGCAATAAGCATATAGGTGAGATCAATAAGGGTCACGTCGTAGTTCATCATATAGTACTCTCTTACGAACTCACTATACGAGTTAGGAAGTGACTGAAGAACCCAATCAACAGCCATCTCTTCACCGACAACGGATCCCATCATTCTTAACCTATCAATGTGTGACTTCATCCCTAAGATGTGTGCACACACCGACTTTCCTTCTTTATGTTTACCTGCCAAAAGGGCTTGAGTGATATTGAACCTTTCAATTTTACAATCTTGTGGGTTAGGGAGAATAATTGGAGGAGGAGGAGGAAGTGAAGCATGATTTCTTGTTCCTCGATCGAATCGTGGAATATCATCTTCATGTGGAATGCTTGTTCCACGGGATTCGGGAAGACCATAGTTGTCGAACTTTGACATCTACAAAACGGGAGAAAAACGAATTCAAGTTAGTTGATTGATTGAGTCCTTGGTAAATCAACCAAATGAAATTCCAAGGCTAGGACCCAACACAATATTCTACAACTCGGGAGAGGGATGCCGTAACCCAAATTGCAGAACATTTGAAGGTAAGTGAATGACGATTCACTAATTTCCACCATGAAAAACGAAAAATAATTTTAAGTTTTAAATCTATGAAGACTCCTAGATCCTTTGACATTCATTGAATATTTCAATGGCATGTTTAAATCTCGATATGCCCCTCTTGTTTGTGACTGGGATGCCGAGGATCACAAAGCGGGTGTGAATAACCATGCAAACTACATGGTGCCCTCACATGTTACAATCACCTATTCGATGTGCCGGTAAACCACACACGCTCCACCGAACTATGATAAACATTGAGTCACCCTTTGCTACCTTTGCTTAGAACCATTTAGTGTGCCGGTAAACCACACACGCTCGTCTTTGCAAGGGCACAAAGTGTAATTCATTGGAATTGCATCAATTCACTTTTGCCTAAGTAACTAAGATTGGGAATTTGAAAAACATTTAGTTACTTTGTATTTCATTATACTTATAATGGAAGGTTTCGTCCTATCCTACCCGTTCGGCTAACGACCCTCCACTAGTCAAGAGTGCGGTGGGTAAGAGTGGATACCCATTCAATCGCCATTTTATAGGCAATTTCCTTAAACACCCCTTATAGACCAGCTTCATGAATGAGGCCTACTAACGGTAAGACTGACTTTTACTCATACATATATATATATATATATATATATATATATATATATATATATATATATATATATATATATATATAATGTTAGACTTTTAATGTTATATATAGTATAGGGTGTATTTTATACTTTTAAAATACTATATGGTTAACTTTAACAATTACACTTTTAATTCAATTAAATGGTTAACATAAACTTTTATGGATTTATTAAACCTCTTTTAATTATACTCCTTAATTAATTAATAAAACCATAAGGGTGTGATTTGAACTTTTCAAAACATTACTAGGGTTTTAGAATTTAACATTTCTAATTAAACTTTTAATCAACTTTTAAATTCCAAAACTTGAGGGTAAATTTTGAAACATTTCAAAACATTAGGTTTAGAATTTAAATATACATCAAAATTAAACTTTTTAATCAAAATTTAAATTCCAAAACTTGAGGGCAAGTTTTGAAACCTTTTTCAAAACATTAGGGTTTTAACTATTTAAATTTCAAAACTTCAAAACTTTTGGGTTCAAATTTAAACTATAAAACCTAAAGGGCAAAATATGAAACTATTCATAACAACAAGGATCAAATAACAAATAATTTTAAATTAACATTTAATCACATAATTATCCATATTTGATTTATTTAATGATTTCTTGCAAAACAATTTATCAATTTACTCAAAATAATTAATCAATTATCTTATAAGGAAACAATTATCTTATTAATTGATAAATATCTTCATTTAGATCAAAAATATAGTCAAATATATCATATAATCGGATTAATATTGATCTAACATGATAAGGTAACTATCCATATGCAAAAACAGCAAGAAATCCCGAGATAAGCATTATCTGACGAGTTGACTCGTCGAGTCAGGCATGGACTCGGCGAGTTCAGCCATGGACTCGGCGAGTCCAGCCTCCAGAATCCAAAAAATCGAATTTTCCAGTTATACAATGCATCAATACAATTGAAACCAAGCTAGGCTCTGATACCACTGATGGGTTTTGGTCATAAGACATCCTATGTGCTTATACAAACCCTAATGCTTGGATCTAGGTTTCTCTATTGTACATGCTTTGAATCCAAGACTATAAACCCTAATTCTAGCATACAAGTAATCATATGAATATGTAATTAGGTTTAAGATCATACCTTGATTGTTATGTAGCAATAACAATCCCAATTCCTCCTTGTATTGACTTTGGAAGGCTTAGAGTCACAAGTGTCACTCCTCTAATGGCTCACAAACACCATAAGCAAGAGGATGAAGAGGAGAGAGGTTGGAGGCTACCAAAACCATGTAGAAACCCTAACAAGAAGCTTAGCCACGTTTTTGAGCCTTAAGGGATCTTTATAGTTGGGCTATTAGGGTTATCTAACAAGGAAATCCTAATATGAATGCTTAAGCCCTAAGCAACTCATAGACTCCTTTTAATCAAGCCCTTGGACGATTTCCTTATGGGATTCCCCATAGAATTCGTCCAACCCTTGATACAAGCCAATCCATGGCCCAAATTGCAATTATCCTATAATTACAATTCCAGTCCCTTAAGTTTAATTAATCTCTTTTAGTCACAAAACTAATTACCAATTAATTATTGACTAATATTAATTAAACAATATGATTTCTCCTTTAATATATTATTCTCATAATACATTAATAAATCATATTTAATCCTTACTCTCCATAATTCATCCTATCAAGTTGCTTTGGTGAAGGCAACCCAAAAGGACCATGCACCATCGGGTCAAGTACATACCAAAATAGTTATGGACTTAGACACTAATCCAACAGTTATATGTTTGTGTGATGGTACTTGTGGGAACTCACAAAGCTTCGTGCTTACAGTTTAAGTTTTATGTTTCAGATACTTCAGATGATCGCGGGAAAGCAAAGACGTGATCGTACACATCCTTCGATGTTATGTTTTTGGACACTTTATGATACACTGATCTTGGGGATATTTGTATTTGATACTTGATTTTGATATGGGTTTTGTTTGAAAATAGTGGTTTCTTTTAATTTTAAAATGAAATTTTTTATCTTGATTTTGGGGATGTTACAAATACAAAGAACCCCCATTTGTATCACAATATTATACCGTGTTTGACATGAAATTGAGGTAACCACCATTTCAATGAGATTAAAAATGCAATTTTTTTTGTTCTATTTACACAAATGTGGGACACTATTTTTGGTATTGTATTGCCATATAAGAAGATGATGATATTAACATATATATTGTAAATGAAATGTGCTAGTTTTTCATCTAGTATATTGTCTTGTTTTAAAATGTGTTTATCAAGTGAGTGTATTCGAGCCGAATTTAGCTGGAGCTTGATTCGTTAAATTGTTAAGGGTGATTGTTGTGTAGTTAACATGTAGTTGCATTTGATTATTCAAAAGCCAGAGTAGACCAAAAATAACATAGTATTTCATGTAGCAATTACATATGTAGGATTCCAAAGCCAAGACCAACATGGATATTTTCGGTATTCTATCTTTATAAATATATCCCTTCTAATCTTAAAACCCTAAACAGAACAAGGGAGACTCACTCCCCATGTGTAGAAAAATTGGTTCCAAATGGTATATTTGTAAAAAATTAAGAGTTCAACTTACTTTACCCGTAATATGGAGTTTTAGTCTTAATAGTTCCAACCACCAGACTAGTACTTGATATATCTTCCATGTGTTGCTCCAGTGATAGGAAGCTAGGACGGTAACCTTTTTGCAAAATAAAAGAATTTCTGTGTAACTGTAAAGGATGTCATTCTTTAAATTTAACCACATTTATATGGGAAATTGAATAACCTAAACAAATGTTTAAGGCATTTTGAATAAATTAACAATTATTTTTCTTTTTCAAAAATAACTACGAATGGGGCATTTCGGAGTGGAGATGTCCAACCCAACATATTCCACTTAATGGGCACTAAATAAGACACTTCGGAATGTATGCGAAAAAAATCTTTATATGTTGGTCAAAATGGGCAAACAATAAATCACATCCGATTTCGATGAGTTCACGGTTTTACGAGTAAAATTTTCACTCATTTACATTAATTATGTGTATGGTATATATTTTTACTCCTTTTAATCGATTAAATTTTAATGTTAGATTACGGAAAATGCTAAATGAAATGAATAATGTGTTTAGTAATTCATATCAAAGTGAAGATTTCAAAAACTAATTTCATCAAGCATTGATTTCATTTTCGAAACATGATAAGTCTATTTTATGAATGTGTTAAATTGTCATAATTACTTTGAATTAATGTGTGATTGCCCAAGAATGACACTACTTTGATGAGTTGTTGAACTTCATATGCAGGTCAATATATCATACTAAAAGTGGGCGGAACCTGCAAGTAAAACGAATTGCTAAAGGAATATAGAAATGTTGCTCGGAAAGTTGACCACTATTCATTGTTTTGATCATATCTCAAGTTCTAGAGCTCCGATTTACATGACTAAAGAAGTTTTGGAAACTAGACAAGATTTGCTACAACTTTCGTGTTTTGAGTTTCTGCTAGTTATGTCGTTTTGACCACCAAAACTTGCACGGAAGGTGAAGGATGCCTCCAGGCATCTAAGACGTCCCCTAGGACGTCAAGGTCATTCGGTCAACATCTAGGTGAATTTCGGAGCGGAAAGGAAGAGAGGACCCCCGTCGGCGTCTTACATGGCGTCTAAGACGTCCCCTAGGATGTCTGGGCGTTTTAGGGACGTCTGGTGTTGGAACAGTGTGTTTCAGAAAGTATTGAACTCAAGGAATGACGTTCTAGGACGCGTCTAAGGCGTCCCCTAAGACGTCTGACGTTTTTGGCCGATTTTTAGTGTATTTCCATAACTTCAGAAGGCATGCAAAGACGTACAAAGAATGCCTTGGCGTTATACATGACGTCTAAGACGTCCCACATCGCCCAGTTTCATTATTTTCTGCCACACACTATAAATAAGGACCTATGCATTCGTTTTTAGGGTTCCCACCTTCGATTCTCAGAGTCTTTTCCTGCGTTTTTGAGGCTCATAAACCCTTGGAAACATTTGGAAACACAAATCCATTCCATTTCAATCCGGATTCAAGGCAAGATTCGATTCAATTCATCATTCAACCGATGATTCTCATCAATTTTAGTAACTTTCAAAAACGATTACTTCCTCCCAAGGTTTATTTGTTTCATATTTTGATAATCATTAGGCTACAATTCTTGGTTGATTTTAAGTTTGTTTATGAATTCTATTATGCATTTCAATCATTTCATCAAAGTTATTGTTTTTATGAATTTAATGGAAGGTTAAATCATTAGGGTTATTTCCGGGGATGTTTAAGACTTTTGGATGAACACACTTGATTATTACTTGATTCTAATTAATTTCAATTGTTATTTTATGCTTGATATGATGATCTTTGGTAATGATAAGTGAAATTGGGTTGTATGAATTGTTTGATGTCATAATTAAGATAGTCTATTGTCAATTCATCATTTGTTCCAAGTTTAATTAGTTTAGGAATAAAGACAAGTGATTAAATCAACATATATTATTCCAATTTATGATATTGAATCTTAATATGGTAATAGGTAATCGTAAGATATTTTATTGCTAGTTCACTAATTGTTCCCAATTCATTTAGACATAAAGGAGTAAGACAACTAGTTGAATTACATATTGTGTATCCAAACTATCTGTTACAAGTTAATAAACCCCAATCGCATCTAAGTAATTGAATTAAGATTCTAGGAAAGAAAGTGTGTAAATCTAAACTGTCTATAACTGAACAGGAAGTACTTTAGTTTTCTCATTTTAATTAATAAATCTTCAAGTTTTTGTTTGATTTTTACTTTAATTTTTTCTGTGATAATTGCTAGTAATACTTTTCTCTTTATTTATTATTTTGACACAATGTTTAACCGACTTACCCTATCTACTTATGTTAGTTGATTTAGTTTTGATTGATATAACGACCCTCGATCAAAACAAAATTCTTACAAAGGCACTTATGGTACATTTTGTTTAAGTTATATTATTTTTGAGACTTTTGTAAAATATAAGACAAATCCTCACAACAAAAGTCTGATACAATTTGATTTAAATATTTATTTTGTCAAATTTAGACAAATCCCAAAAACCAAATCGACTTGAACCAAAAAAACATACTCCTTCACTTACCCAATCCCACTCAACTTACGCCGCCCCATCATCATGACACATTCTCTGAATATCGCTGTCATCGGAGCCGGCACCTCCGGCCTACTCACCGCCCGGGAGCTTCTCCGAGAGAACCACCGAGTCACCGTCTTTGAAAAATCAAACCGTCTCGGTGGAACCTGGCTTTACGAACCCCAAGTCGAGGCCGGCGATGTTCTTCACCTCGACCCCAATAGATCCGTTGTCCACAGCAGTCTCTACTCGTCCCTCCGAACAAATATCCCCCGGCCACTCATGGGTTTCTCCTATTACTCATTTGAAGACAAATCCTACGGTGATCCGAGAATGTTCCCCGGACATGAAGAGGTTCTAAAGTTTTTGCAGGATTTTGCTAACGAGTTCGGAATCACTGAGGTGATTCGGTTTAACTCGGAGGTGGTGCGAGTCGACTCATTAGATGGTGATTTTGTGGTGGAGTGGAGGACGATGGAGGTGGGTTCGGTGGCCGAGGTGTTTGATGCGGTGGTGGTTTGCAGCGGCCACCATACTGAACCTCGAATCGCCGATGATGTTCCTGGTATGTAATGTAATTTTACAGATCGGCCGGCTCACGTGACTTTTTAACTAACTTTTTTTTTTTTTTTTCTTTTTTGTTTTTGTTTTTTTTTTTTTAAATTTTGTTATTACTATATTATAGTATAATACGATAATTGATGCTATCATACCTCGTAATTACAGAAATGACCCTGCTATAATGGAATAGTTGCATATTTGGTCTCCTAGATTAATAATTAGTAAATTACTGTTTTGGTTCCTGTAATGTTAAATTTCAACAAATACAGATTTAGCCCTATAGTTTTGTATTTTAATAATTTCATTTCAAGAAAAACTCTGTTTTTTTATTTCAATAATTACATTTCAAGAAAAATTATGGTTGTGATAGAAGTGACAAGGAGTTTATTAAGATCATCCTTTATAAATTCTCAACAAACTGAATTTAGCAATCATAAACTATATTTCGTAAGATTCAAATTATTATTCATTAAAAAACTTATAGCTAAATTTTATTTTGCTTATAAAATCGAGGCAGGTATCGAGGAATGGTCACGAAAACAAACTCATAGTCACAATTATCGTGTTCCTGAACCATATCGAGATCAAGTTTGTCTACATCTTTCTCGTATTTTTGTTTCATTTTAACTAATAAGTAAAAGTGTATCAAGATTTTCGATACAATTACAGGTGGTGGTAGTGATTGGGAATGGGACTAGTGCATTAGATATATCTCGAGAAATCGCAACAGTTGCCAAAGAGGTTCATCTTTCGTCAAGATCTTTAAATGTCAAGGTCTCAAAGTTAGATGTGTATGAAAATATATGGCAACATTCAAAGGTACATCCAAGTCTTTATAGGTTTAGACAAACTTTTTTTTTGGGTGTTAGTCCATTAATACACATCAAATGCAGTACGACCTCTTTTGTCTTCATGATGAGGATGAGATATGGAGAGTGAGAGCATGTTACACCTTTTTAGGCGGTGCAAAAAAAATGCAATATTTGTCCCATTAAGATTGTGTTAGTCCAGTTTATGGCAAACACATACAACCTATGTGTCATGTGTAACAAATGGGACCATTATGAACACAATTTTGACATTTGAACAGATTAATCGTGTTTATGATGATGGAACGGTCTTCTTCCAAGATGGAGATTCAATTGGAGCGGATGTTATCTTACATTGCACGGGGTATGAATTACACGCAACAGTCTTTACCCAAAAACATGCGTTTTATTTTAAAATTCCATGAAAATACACCGCAAAACTCTTATTTGATTTGGTGTATATGATAGGTACAAGTTTCATTTCCCCTTTCTAAGAACAAACAACATTGTGCATGTGGATGACAATCGTGTTGGACCACTCTATAAACATGTGTTCCCTCCACAACTCGCACCTAGACTAGCTTTCGTTGGACTAACATATAGTACGTACATTGTTAACTAAAATAATGTTGTTCTTTCCTTTTTCTATTAAGTATTTCTTGGGTAAATGATGTTTAAAAAATATTCGAGAAAATTACGACATATTTTGGGAAATAAACGAGGGAAAGTTTATAAAACTTAGGACTTAAAAGACTCATTTCTCTAATTTTATTTATCAAGTTGTTCTTTCAGTATTGAGTAACAAACACTCCTTTACTATCATTATGAAGATCAAGGTGTTCATTTTCAAATGTTTGAGCTACAATCAAAATGGGTAGCACTTGTATTGTCCGGGAAAATATCATTACCATCGAAAGATGAGATGTTAGCCGATGTTCACAAACATTATCGAGAAATGGAGGACAATGGGATCCCAAAGCGCTACACTCATTCACTAGGTTTTAAGGTAATTATCTTGATTCTTCTATGAATATTACATAGAAAATATAGCAACGTACTTCACCCTTTTTACTAAATAGCAACATACTTATGATTCGTTACTCAATAGAAAATTTTAATCACATTCTATTACCGATAATAGAGTATTTAAAAAATAATATACATTTCCCACATTGGAGCAAAATGTAAGGATGTTGGTATTATCGGTAAATAAACAATTATGTTGTTATTATGGGTAAGCTAATAAAAATATATTTCTGTTATTGGTAGATAAATGTAAGTAAATTGTTGTTTTGGGTAAAAACATAATTATGATGCTACTAAGGGTAAAAAAACTTATAGTATCATTAAAAAAAGTAAAGTAAAGTAATATTGATTGGATTATGTTCATTCCTCTTTGAGTTTGGGTTTCAAACGAACTATGTATTAAACTTTGAAATTGATGGTTTCTATGACAGTTTGAATATGTGGACTGGTTAGCTTCTCAAGTAGGATTGCAAATAGATGATCGACTTAAAGTGATTTGTAGGAATTTTTCAGAGCAATGTATTTCTCATCCTAATGATTTTAGAGACGTGTTTGAATTATAATTTTCTTAATTTTGATTTATGTGTAATTAACTATCAGTTGATGCGCATTAATTGGAATTGTAGGCACACGAATCATTTTATCAAGAAAGTAATCTATTGTAATGTGGTCATTGATCGTTTGTATTAGAAACATAAATGAATTAGTAGTTTTTATAAAGGGAATATACATACCATTCTATATGGGGTTTGGAAACCATAATATGTTTTTTAACATAATAATAAATTTGATTGGGTTGTTGTCTAGTAACTATCAAGACAGATTACAAAATCACTCAACAAACCCTCTAGCAGATTGACAGATTAGTTCACATTCATTTTTACTTGGGCATTTTATCGAACGGTTGATGATTTAAAGAAGTAATTTTTTTCTTCACATAAATTTCTTACCATTTTTAGAAAATCTTTACAATCATACTGAAGTTCGTAGTAATATCTACAGAAAATAACACGTTTCTGTAATTTTCTTTAGCAAAACTGTTTCTGTTTTGAAACGATTCGACCTCAAAATTACAATTGCATATACTCATTAAAAAAAGAACTCATAAACCTTTCAAAAATTAAACTAAAACTGTAGTTAAGAATGAATTGATCGATAAGATCTGAACATACATGGCACAAACGTATGGAGAATCACTGGCAGAGGTTTTGTGGATGATAAAGAAGAGACTTTACTTGTATTGGATCACAGTGACGTCCGATTCTTCTTAGACGATGGTTGTTGCTTTTCTCCGGCTGATGTATGGAGAACGGAAATCATTAGGTTGCGTCTAGTTATAGAAAAACAGTTTTCGTTTTTTGTTAAAAACTGAAATAAGTTTCGTTTTTAGTTTTCAATAGAAAATTTAGAAAACATGTTTATTGGCGGAGGCGATAGTTGTGATGGCAGTGGCAGCGGTGGTCGTGGTGGCAGCAGTGGCATCAACCGGTCAACGGTGGTGGTGATGGTGGATCAGTGACTCGGTGATTGCAGTGGTGTTGTTGGGTGGATGTGAGGTTGTAGGCGTGGGGTGGGGATGAGTGTGTTGGGGTTTGGGAGTGGGTGAGAGGGTATGGTTGGCAAGAGGCGAGTGTGTTTATATTTTAGAATGGCCAAAGATTTTATTAAAATGTAGCAATGAGCTAGAAAAAGCATATTATAACAAAGTAGAAGCTAAAACAAGATTATGAAGTCAAACAATCCAACCAAGCTTAACTTTACTATACCTATTGGAAATCCAAAAAAATGTTCTCTCAACAACCTCATCAAAAATAAAGGATTTTCTAGGAAGAACCATTCCAAAAACAATAGAATTCTTGAAGTTCCAACAACATCAAAAAGTCGATAACACCATTGCATCAAAAGGCTTTCATTGACTACCCCTTAAGAGAACAAAATCAGACCAAGAAATAAAATCAGTAATGTTGAATTGATCAGGAAGGTGAACGTCCCACCATATAGCAATCTGTCTCCAAATATTTGTCAACTCCCCGCAACCAACAAAAAGATGATAAATAGTCTCCACAATGTTATGACAAACCGGGCATATGATCGTATGCAACTCCAACCCTCGATAAGACAATCTCCCTAGTATAGATATTCTCGAGTCTGATCCTCCAAATAAGAATATTAATCTTGATAGGAACCAAATTATTCAACCTGGTCTCCGCACCACTAATATCGAGCATACCAGAATCAATAACAGAACGAGATGAAGAAACATAGAACACACCAGACACATCATCAAGCCAACCTAATCTGTCAAGTCTATCCTGCAAACGAAAATTCTACAACAAAACTATAAGATCATCCCACTGGCTCTACTCAATATCTCCCCTAAGAAGACGACGAGGGATACAAGGGTCCAATCTAAGAGAAAAAAAAAATCTCTAATAGAAGTCACTCTATGATTATCCAGCATAAAAAAATTAAAAATGAAATGGTCTCAACGATATTCCGATATAACAAACTTTGTATATTGAAAAATATGTATAAAAATGAGTTACCTTCGCTTATCTTTGCATATGTCATTTCAATTTTGAAAGCGAAAAACTGATAGTAAATTAAAGTGTTTTGATCTCTCTCTCTCTCTCTCTCTCTCTCTATATATATATATATATATATATATATATATATATATATATATATATATATATATATATATTAAATGGGATGTAAATATTTAAAATATGTTTAGTCGATTAAACGAATAATATGATCATCTAATGTGTAGACCGAATATTGTACTAAAACCTTCGAATCTACTATTAAAAAATTAATTATGTGTATCCAATATTTTATGTGTTTTATTCATATAGTATTAATTGTATAAGGCTCAAAGTTATTATATAAATTGTTATTATTTAACTTATTATTGTTTAGAGTAATCAAAATATATATCTTTAGCCACATTAATATAATGAAATTTTGTTAATTACATTAAAGTTTTATTTTAATATTACAACTTTCCAAATTCAAATTAAATATTATTTAGAACTAAATCAAAGTGGTTTTGCATTCATTGTACTTAATTGATACTTATGAAGCTTAATTAAATATGATTAAAATATATTAATTATGTTTATTCATTTAAATGAATAATATCATCAACTAATTTCTAGTAAAAATATTTTACCAAAATCGTGCAATTATTAAAAAAAATTAGTTATGTCTCTAATATTTTTTCTGCATTTATTTATATAAGAGTGTATGTTATTTTTTCTCCATGAACATATTTATCAAATATATAATACAAAGTTATATATTTGAGACAACCATTCTATAACCACTTTACAAAATTAAAATTGTAGAATTTTAGTTTGTAACAGTCATATAAATACATAATTTGATTGCAACGAATTATTAAATTAAGTATATAATATTAATAGTATAAAAGTTGTGACATTAAAATAATAATATTTTAGATAAAAGAACATATATAAACTAATAAATTAAGTAAGTTGTCTTAAAATTAAATAGTTAGCTTTAAAATTAAAATAATAAAGAAGTTTAATATTTTAAAAACTCAAATTAATATAGTTGAAGACAAGTATATTATCTAAGAAACATATATATATATATATATATATATATATATATATATATATATATATATATATATATATATATATATATATATATATATATATATATATATATATATATATATATAACTTCTACATTTTTTTTCATGAAAAAAATACATATAAAACTAAAGAAATACATATACACAATAGAAAAAATGATCAAACTCCTATTTACTTACATTTAACATTTTCATCATATCATTTTCATATAACAAAAGAAAAAACATAGACTTTAAATATACCGATATACTTACATTAAATATCTTAATCATATCATTTTCATATCACGAAAATAACATATAATAAAAAAGTTTAATATATTAAAAAACTCAAACATGAACACAATTCTAATAAAGAAGTTTAATATATTAAAAACTCAAATTAATGTGGTTTAAAATAAATGGATTATCTACAAAACAAGAAAAAAAATATAACTTCTATATATATTTTTTTCTCAACAAACAATACATATAAAAAAAAAATACATATAAACAATAAAAGAAATAATCAAACTCCAATCTACTTACATTCAACATCTTCATCATATCATTTTCATATAACAAAGAGAATATACAATAGCTTTTAAGAACAACGACATGAACATAATAAAAACTACTAACAAATGGCTTAGTTTATACAAATTGCCATCTTTATACCTCTTTCTCGTTTTAATATAAATACATGCACCACAAATAGATTTTTGTGTGTTCTCAAATCATATTTGTTTTCATATCATTCTCTAAACCCTATCAATATGATCATCTACCAATTTGAACTATATATAACTACCAATCATATGTCATAAGTATTAATTAACTATCATAAATTAAAAACTCTTGACTTGTATTATCATTTAAGTGACTTAAGTTGAAGAGTTCGGAAGTTTTAAATGAATATAATTCAAGATATATAACCTATCTTAGACGATTTTCATTTGAATGACTTATTTTATAAAAGATAAATAGATCGTAAACGGTCAAGATGTTAAATCTTAATTAATGAACCATTAACATGTTTATTAAACAACCGCTAACTTATTAGTTCACGATCAATAATTTTTATCAAAAGAGATGGAGATCTTTACGGATACACCTTGCTTCTTAAATAAAAATATAATAATAAAATAAAAATTTAGTCCCTAAGCTTTACATAAAACTACAAGTTTTGTCCAAATTTTGAAATTGTCCCTATATCGTCCTTAACTTTATATTTTGTTGTGGATATGACCGTGTGTTTTGCTCAAATGCATATTTAGTCGAAACTTTGAAGTCATTTATTGGGTATTTGGGTATGGACCTGGTGGGATGTCAAGTCTACCAAACAAATTACACCATTTGTTTGCAAATAAAACGTAATATAATGGTAAAAATGGGTAACGATCCTCGGGGAAATGATTGTATTCAATCACCAATGCAATACAATAGAACCAGTGTAAATAAACTAACTAACTACAATTAACTAAAAAGGGGGTGTTGTGATTGCTTGAAAACTAAAAGACTTGAATAACTAAAAAGCTTGCAATTAAGTAAGATGGTGATATGCTCAAATATTATAGATAATTGGTTAAGCAAGACAATTCAACACAATGAACATTTGTGTGTTTATCATTAGGATTCAACATGAAGCTTATCATTCATCCCAAATTGGTTATAGCAATCATGAAGCATGATATGTCAAGATTCCTCATAAGTAGTATGGAGGCTAGGGAAGCCCACAACACCCCTTCTTCATCAAAATCAATGATCCAATTGAAGCAATTGAACCTAAGAAGCTGATTAGCCTTAAGAATGAAGGAATCCTCAATTCCTAGAGGATGTGAATGCTTACACATCCATAAAGGAGTCATGATGCATAAGCTAGAGATGATTTCTACCATCATAAAGCCCTTGTTCAAAGTAGATTCAATGATTCAATGCTAAATCAAAGAAATAAACAAACAATTGCTCATTTAAGTACCAAGCTCATGATCAAAGTATTAAACATGCATAGGAAATATGAACTAGAATCATAAACATAACATAAATGACAATTGAGCATTAATCCTTCAAAAACCAACAAACATTCAATGGTTTTATCCAAAGTTAACCAAAATATAGAAATTAGCCACTCATGGCAACAAACTAACAATCACAAAAGTGTTTTTGCATCAAGAATCTACCAATTAGTTAAAAAGATGAGAAGAATGAGTATCCAAACTCCAAAATCGCCTCTAATGCTCTCCACTGGTGGAAAATCGAAGTTGTTGCTGAAAGATCAAACTCCCCAAGGTAAGTGGTAAACAAAATGACCAAAATGTCTAAAAGTGTGCAGTTGCGCAGGTACCCGCTCGCCTGAGATTCCACCCTCGCAAGTGTTGTTGGAATGGTATTGGTCCATTCTTCTCCACTAACCATTCCACTACCCAAGATTCCCTTGGTCCCCTCCATGACTTATATGATTTGAAATTGGCCAATTACCTTCAAGCTCTAAATATGGATAGTCCATGCCCAAAATAAAAATCCATGACCCATCTTCAAAAGCCCACTTCATCCAAATCTTCAACTTTTTAAGCCCAAATTTTCTTTGACGGATCCGTAAAGCTCAATAATGCATCGAGAAGCCCACTAAGCCCAACTCCAGTCAAACTGCAACCGCAATGAGCTCCAAAACCCTACAAAATATCTCATGCAAAATAGAAAGCACCCAAAACGATCGATGATAACGAAAATAAAGAATATACAATGCAATATTAATAAAAAGAGCTAAAAAATACTAAAATAAACTAATAAAAATAAGGAAATAAAATAAGCTATCAAATCACCCCAAGCTTAAACCTAGCTTGTCCTCAAGTTATAACAAGACCAAAATGAGCTCGGGATGAGTTAAACTAAAAAGGAAAAAGAAAGATAGCGTAGAACTTGGTCAACATCAGTCAACATGCTCCGAATCAGTCTTTCATGGACCCTATGCATCTTCAAAATGTTCCCCGCTTTAGAGCATAAACCACATTCTCAAACCACTTGAAGTGTGAGTAGTGATGGGTTTTGGTCATAAGACATCCTATGTGCTCATACAAACCCTAATGCTTGGATCTAGGTTTCTCTATTGTACATGCTTTGAATCCAAGACTATAAACCCTAATTCTAACATATGGAAATTGACATTAACATATAATTAGGTTTAAGAACATACCTTGATTGTTATGTAGCAATAACAATCCTAAATATCCTTGTATTGACTTTGGAAGGCTTAGAGTCACAAGTGTCACTCCTCTAATGGCTTACAAACACCATAAACAAGTGGAGAAGGTATAAAGAGAGAAGTGTGAGGTTAGAATTCGTATCTAAGACCTCTTGGGAAGGGATCCACGAATTCATGACCCTAGGGGTGTTTATATAGGTGTAGAGATAGGGTTTCAGTCATTATCCTTATCTAGTTGATTATCCATTAAGCAACCAATAAGATAATCCTTGAATCCTTATCATACTCGAATTCTAAGGCTTTCCATCCTTAAATTCGTCCACCATATAAATAAGATAATCCTTACCTTATTTTGTAACTATCACATAATTACAAATCAGCCCCTTTAGTTTAATTAATTACATTTGATCACAAAACTAATTCTTAATTAATTATTGACGAATATTAATTAAACAAATATGATTTCTCCTTTAATATATTATTCTTATAACATATTAATAAATCATATTATCCTCTCTCTCTTTATTCATTTCTCCAATCAAGTTGCTTTGGTGAAGGCAACCCAAAAGGACCATGCACCATCGGGTCAAGTACATACCAAAATAGTTATGGACTTAGACACTAATCCAACAGTCTCCCACTTGGATAAGTCTAACAACTATTCTGCGTATGACTTTAGATCCTGATCTGCTATCGTAGCTTTCCAAAGCCGCTGTCAACTCTGATCATATCAGATACGCGTGTCCTTAGATAAGGGATCATATATTCCTCCATTCTAGATATCGTATGAGATATGATTTCAAATCATTCTCTTTGTACTATATCTCGATTTCCGATTTATGACGACAGACTAACTGAACAAATCAAATTAGCCCTAGCCCGACCGAGCATTTACGTATGTCATCACTAAACCATCGAGGGGCCCAAAGATATCGCTTTTATCCTACTTTGGATAAAAGGAACGGATAAACTTTGATACAATGCTCGCTTGCACTCACTCACCGAATTACACACAACAATATGTTTTATAACACCAAGTTACTGGTGCGTTTACATATTATCAATGTGCAACCGATTCGCAAGATACAACTCACACATCTCGGTTTCAAGAATATAAGATGTTATCGTCTCACTAATCACTCGTAATACAATTCATGGAGTGATCCAAGTGAGCGTGGGCTTAATCCAATGCTCAAATCATATTCATAAGCACTCATGAACGTTGCATCAAACATTTGCTTATGTCTAATACTCTTCTAGACAATCCACACACCAATTCACGACAGTCTTCATTCATATCTACTTCCAACATATGAACGACTGTGGCCCGTTTGAATAATTCGATTATTCTTAATAAACTCAATTATTCTGGAAGTCAAAACATGCAAGGTGAAACACAAGAATAATACTAATCCCATATGGCCTCAAACCTTTGAGTATAAACAAAACACGTTTTATTTATCACCATATCGATTACTCATTATTTGTCGTTTCGGGTAATCAACTTTTTACTTGAATTATTACACTTGTCCCATGCTCCTAGCATGCACACAATGTTTACCTATGGTTCTTACTTTTGTGAAATAGACAAATTGAACACATTTCCAATCATTCTCATTTTACAACTCCAAATCCATTTTCTTAAGTGTAAGAATATCAAATTCTTGTTACTTATAGAATATACTAGATTCTAACACTTTATGCAACGATCCTTTTGTAATGTCACTGCACCAAAGTCTCAAAGACTATTGCCAATGATATCACAAAGTCCTCTAACGTAGATTGTTACAAGACAATTCCTTAGATATGATGTCTCTCTCTCAAAGTACATTCCTTTGAACATCCTTTTGCATAAAAGTTTCTAATCTAGACATAGATTTTCCATATTTACTTCCCAATATGGACACGCTTCCATATTTTCCATACGGCAACTCATTCTTAATAGAATCTTATCTATTCATAATTAGGTCGATATGGTCCATCCAATATGGAAACATTTCCATGATTTCCAATACTATACTTCCAACTACTCACAAGCGACCAATCCTCGTCGAACTTTGGATTATCCTTTGATAATTGTTTAATTATTTTAGTCAAAACCAATTCTAGTCCCTTTTCCCTCTAAATGCACTAGACATTTGGAAAATTTTAGAATGGTCAAACATTAAAGCATTTGCAATCAATCCTATACCCGAAGCGTATGGGACACGACGCATAATGTTTTATTTTCTATGTTCTCAAAATTCGAATTGTGAAGAGGAATGCCGTAATCATAATCGAAACTTTAAGAACACACTATGTACCTTTGACTAAATTTATCAACATTTCACAACCTAATCCTTTAGATTTGAAATGAAGCATAATATTCTCTCCCTTAATTATAGCAAAACAACCTTTCAACTCTTACAACTTTGCAAAGTATGACTCTTGTTTTCTATAATTAATATTGCCAACTATGCAATACATGCCTTAATAATCATACAATCATAACATTTATGCTCCCACTATCATGATGATTATTATAAAACATAACACTTATGCTCCCACTAGCTTCGACATGTATTCATAAACATCTTAACTTTTAGAAAGACAATACCTATTGAATTTCTTAAGTCCATGTTTCTAATACTTAATACTTTGATAATCTTTTATCAAGGATTCTTGAACTTATACACCTTTGCCTTTAGATAGTTCATATGTGTGTCTCAACAATTAAGGCTAATTGTCAAACCTCACAATTCAGATTATGGAAAGGGATGCCGTAACCATGATCGAATTCGAGAATGCAATTTTACAATCACTATCTTCTTAAAATCTTTCTTAGTGAAAGCATTTCCTCATAATCATTTTCATGAAAGAGGAAATCCTATGACACTTAGATTTAAATGGTGTATTTGTTCCTATCCATGTGAATTTTTTAAAACCAAAGTTTACGATAAATTCTAACTCATATGGATCGAACTTTCTTAATCTTGATTTCTTGCCTTATGGTAGCATAGCTGCCCACCACGTCTTCCAAGTAGTTAAGCAGCTCACCTTTTCTTATCAATGTACTTTCCATTGATCAAGGTCCTTGCCTTTTATGCATTCAAATGAGAACTCATAGGACTCACATGCATAATTAACTCGATTGGATTGGCACAAAAACAAAATAATGTCTTCACGATAGGTTGTAAACCTCAACTCGTGTGCTAGTGATAATCGATAAGGTTTATTTGATTTGTTCTTGAAACTTTTCAAGACTATTAAGACTCCCACTGACTCCTTGACATATAAGATTCTCTTGTCAATAAACATTTGTTGACAACCAAATATTCAAGAGTTAGTGTAGCTTTTATCAAAACACTTCATAATTTTGGTCTTAGTTGGTCTTTGTCTTATCCAAGACATCACAACTTTCCACAATTGATGAATGTTATAAACCTTCTTAATACTATTCACTCAATGTCACAATCTTGACTTTAAGACCTGTTTTGGAACGAAGTATGATTGACTTCTTGATTTGACCATTTCTTCAATCTTTGATTCCTCTTCTTGGACATACAATTGTACCAAGACTCACTTAGAGGATCAATTGAGATATGGTTCTTAATCATTAAGACTTATCATAAAGCATAAAAGCTACTCTCCCTTCTTCTTAGAATGGAGAAACTCTTATCTTTCTGCCTACTTGATTTTTCTTATTCGTTTTGCTATTGATCTAAACCCTTTAATCAATTCAAAATTACACTTAATCTTGTAAGTCTAATCATATTTACTAAGTCTTTAGTAAATCATGATGAATATCTTTGTTACTCTTATGGTGAACTTGATCAACACACAACTTTGTGTACTCGATCTCCTAGTCCTTCACTTGACACTTTGTCAATGAATTAGTCCAATTTCCAAATACGAAATTTCTCATTCATCGTGCATCCACGTTGCATGATTCCAAGTTTCTGTCCAATTGAAACTTGGGCGATCAGAAACTCTTCCTATTTGGTAAATTCTTGACATTTCCATAAATAACATAACTAAGAATCATATCCATTCGTTGTAGAAATATGCAAACATCAATTTTCACATAACGATTTCATTGCAAGGAAGTAAACAAATAAATAAATAAGTCAAACAAAATTTATTTTATTTATAAAAGCAGCGGAAAAACATTTGTCCTTACAATGCACAATCTATTGAAAACTATGTAAAAAGAAAATTTCTAACAACTCTATCATAACTATCTAAGCTCAAAATCCAATCTTCAAGTCCATGAGATCGAGATGCATCTCTTGTGATTAGATTCATCTTGCTCTCTTATCAAGCTTCCTTTCTTTTCACCGATCCTACACAACATTCAAATGTAATCTTATCACATCATGTATTAAGAATCAATGAATAGGAACTTAATGGAGTTAGATAGTGGATTCTTACCTAAAGCGTAGTCATACTTTTGACTCTCCCATCTCTTAGATCTCTTAGGTAAATAGGGCAACTTCATCTCCAATGCCCCTTCTCTTGGCAATAAAAGCAAATTGACTCCTTTGGAACAACACATGGAACTACTTCAGACATCGCCTTTCTCTTATGATCAAACTTTTCGATCATTGCATGTCTTTCATTGCCATTGTCTATATCCATAAACGTCTTGAAGGCAGATTCACCAATCAACTTTGCTTTTCTATTGCGCCAAACCATTGTTGATTCAGCAACAATAAGCATGTAGGTGAGATCTATAAGTGTCACGTCGTGGTACATCATATAGTACTCTCTTACGAACTCACTATACGAGTTAGGAAGTGACTGAAGAACCCAATCAACAGCCATCTCTTCACCGACAACGGATCCCATCATTCTTAGCCTATCAATGTGTGACTTCATCCCTAAGACGTGTGCACACACCGACTTGCCCTCTTTATGTTTACTTGCCAAAAGGGCTTGAGTGATATTGAACTTTTCAATTTTACAATCTTGTGGGTTAGGGAGAATAATTGGAGGAGGAGGAGGAAGTGAAGCATGATTTCTTGTTCCTCGATCGAATCGTGGAATATCATCTTCATGTGGAATGCTTGTTCCACGGGATTGAGAAGACCATAGTTGTCGAACTTTGACATCGGGAGAAAAACGAATTCAAGTTAGTTGATTGATTGAGTCCTTGGTAAATCACCCAAATGAAATTCCAAGGCTAGGACCCAACACAATATCCTACAACTCGGGAGAGGGATTCCGTAACCCAAATTGCAGAACATTTGAAGGTAAGTGAATGACGATTCACTAATTTCCACCATGAAAAACGAAAAAGAAATTTAAGTTTTAAATCTATGAAAACTCCTAGATCCTTTGAGATTCATTGAACATTTCAATGGCATGTTTAAATCTCGATATGCCCCTCTTGTTTGTGACTGGGATGCCGAGGATCACAAAGAGGGTGTGAATAACCATGCAAACTACATGGTGCCCTCACATGTTACAATCACCTATTCGATGTGCCGGTAAACCACACACGCTCCACCGAACTATGACAAACATTGATTCACCCTTTGCTACCTTTGCTTAGAACCATTTAGTGTGCCGGTAAACCACACACGCTCCACTAACGTCTTCGCAAGGGCACAAAGTGTAATTTCATGGAATTGCATCAATTCACTTTTTGCCTAAGTAACTAAGATTGGGGATTTGAAAAACATTTAGTTACTTGGTATTTCATTATACTTATAATGGAAGGTTTCGTCCTATCCTACCCGTTCGGCTAACGACCCTCCACTAGTCAAGAGTGCGGTGGGTAAGAGTGGATACCCATTCAATCGCCATTTTATACGCAATTTCCTTAAACACCCCTTATAGACCAGCTTCGTGAATGAGGCCTACTAACGGTAAGACTGACTTTTACTCATACATATATATAATGTTAGACTTTTAATGTTATATATAGTATAGAGTGTATTTTATACTTTTAAAATACTATATGGTTAACTTTAACAATTACACTTTTAATTCAATTAAAAGGTTAACCTAAACTTTTATGGATTTATTAAACCTCTTTTAATTATACTCCTTAATTAATTAATAAAACCATAAGGGTGTGATTTGAACTTTTCAAAACATTACTAGAGTTTTAGAATTTAACATTTCTAATTAAACCTTTTAATCAACTTTTAAATTCCAAAACTTGAGGGCAAGTTTTGAAACATTTTTCTAAACATTAGGGTTTTAACTATTTAAATTTCAAAACTCCAAAACTTTTGGGTTCAAATTTAAACTATAAAACCTAAAGGGGAAAATATGAAACTTTTCATAACAACAAGGATCAAATAACAAATAATCTAAACTAACATTTAGTTACATAATTATCAATATTTGATTTGTTTAATGATTTCTTGCAAAACAATTTATCAATTTACTCAAAATAATTAATCAATTATCTTATACGGAAACAATTATCTTGTTAATTGATAATTATCTTTAATTAGATCAAGAATATAGTCATATATATCATAAAATCGGATTTATATTGATCTAACATGATAAGGTAACTATCCAAATGCAAAAACAGCAAGAAATCCCGAGATAAGCATTATCTGACGCTCGAACTCGCCGAGTACCACACTGTACTCGCCGAGTTGAGGTCTACTCGCCGAGTACACTGTGGTACTCGCCGAGTTCCTCAGCCATAAAGCCCAAAAAACGATTTTCCAGTTATACAATGCATCAATACAATTGAAACCAAGCTAGGCTCTGATACCACTGATGGGTTTTGGTCATAAGACATCCTATGTGCTCATACAAACCCTAATGCTTGGATCTAGGTTTCTCTATTGTACATGCTTTGAATCCAAGACTATAAACCCTAATTCTAACATATGGAAATTGACATTAACATATAATTAGGTTTAAGAACATACCTTGATTGTTATGTAGCAATAACAATCCTAAATATCCTTGTATTGACTTTGGAAGGCTTAGAGTCACAAGTGTCACTCCTCTAATGGCTTACAAACACCATAAGCAAGTGAAGAAGGTATAAAGAGAGAGGTGAGAGGTTAGAATTCGTATCTAGGACCTCTTGGGAAGGGATCCACGAATTCATGACCCTAAGGGTGTTTATATAGGTGTAGAGATAGGGTTTCAGTCATTATCCTTATCTAGTTGATTATCCATTAAGTAACCAATAAGATAATCCTTGAATCCTTATCATACTCGAATTCTAAGGCTTTCCATCCTTAAATTCGTCCACCATATAAATAAGATAATCCTTACCTTATTTTGTAACTATCACATAATTACAAATCAGCCCCTCTAGTTTAATTAATTACATTTGATCACAAAACTAATTCTTAATTAATTATTGACCAATATTAATTAAACAAATATGATTTCTCCTTTAATATATTATTCTTATAACATATTAATAAATCATATTATCCTCTCTCTCTTTATTCATTTCTCCAATCAAGTTGCTTTGGTGAAGGCAACCCAAAAGGACCATGCACCATCGGGTCAAGTACATACCAAAATAGTTATGGACTTAGACACTAATCCAACAAGTAGATCACATCCTAATGTAGTCGCGGTGTGCAAGACAAAGGAAACAGAGGATGCGTCCAGTGGGGGCACTTTAAATCACCAATGTAGACCATAATGCATGAAGGAAAGGCGCCTCTTCACAAACAATGATTCCAACATTTGTCAGGCTAAAGTGTATATTACGAAATATGGCTTTACAATCTCCTGTCTCATCGTCATAGCCATTTCTCACCAAAAATAAAAAATAAAATAAAATAATAAAAATTCTACTTAACTTAAATCTAGATCTAACAACTTAAATCTTCAATCTTGAAGTTTTGTTATTTGGATTTCAGACACTTTGTAGCTTGATCTTTTTTTTTTTTTGGAGAAAGTCTTAAACTTAGATTCTTGTTCTTCTCTTTGTGTTGCTCTTTTTCCTCATTTTTCTTCTTTGTTTTTGTTGCTTTTCTTTAATCTTCTTCATTGTTTCTTTTTGTCTTCACTTTCCAATTTCTTCATTTTTTTTGTGTTTTCTTCTTGGAAGGTCTAAGAAATTTCACCATGTAACATAGGACTCCAATAGTGAAAATGGAGTAATAGATAGAGGCTAACATGAACTCCTAATGATCATTAACAATGTGTCAAGATCTACTAAAAAGGATGGGGAATGATTCAAAAATGGGTGTTACGGAAAAAAACTTGGTCCCAAAAGATGTGAATTAGGGGACCCACTTCAAAGTTCATCAAGCACCTTAATGCAAGATGTGATAAACAAAATCTATCTAACTATCTACTCTAGACCCCTAGAAAAATGATGACCTATCCTATAAACGTGGTGAGAATCTAACTAAGCAACGCTCAGACGAGACTCGGGAGTACTAATGGGTATTCCCCCCAAAACCAAGATGCGAGTCTGCACTATCTTCAAAATACCTTACCGGGCTAATCTTTGCTCGCATACATCAGTTTGACCAACCACATCCCTCTACACCTAGACTCAATCAAGCTACCTGCATCTGACCCCCACACAAGCGGTCTCAAAGTGGTCTATGAGGATCAAAACGTGTCTCATTTATTCAATACAAGGAATTCCATATCAAGACCCGAGACCAATCTATGATTCAATACTTATGACTCGACGCTATGGTATATGTAGGGATGATAGGACAAGAGAGAACAAAAATGCATGACCTTAAACTAGAATACATCTAAAAAGTATGAAAATTAGAAAAGAAAGAAATAAAATATGCAATAATTTTTGGATTTATTTATTTATTTTTTTAATGTAATTTTTATTATTGTCCTAAATGACTTACTCTAAATGCAACTATATACAACCTAAATGCAATAAAAATTAAAATATAAGAATACCTCACCCCAAGCTTAAAATTAAGCATTATCCTCAATGCTTAGGATGAGAGTAGGGAAGGATCGTACCGGGATCCAGGTGGAGGAGTCCCACGAGGACGGTAACCGCCTTCGGGCTGAAAATGATGCCAAAGATCCTCCATGTAGTTGTTGGTGCGAGCTTCCTGCTCCTCGATGCGCCAAATGGCTACTGTATTTCGGTTGCCCTGGAGGTGTAAGGCAACAAGCTGACTGTATATATTAAGAGGAAGCTCGGGCTCGTTGTGTTGTTGATAGGACTAGTACTCATGTTGTGGCTTGAAGTGTGTTCCCGAAGGTTGAGCATAAGAGGGTGGCAGAAGTTGTCGAATTGGGAGGTCATAATGGTCTTCAGCCTCAAATGGGCTATCAACATGGCCATTGTCTACCTGCATGTCATCTTCATATCCTGCATCATCATCATGTAACTCTTCAGGCAAGAACCAAGTTTCGGGGTCGCTGGTGGTAAAGGAGGATATGATGATATTAGGTAAGATGTAAACTGATTCCTTGACATGATTAAACCAAGAGTACTGACGATTGTTGAAAGGTACCAATAATTCCATCCGGGTGAGAGCGAAGCAGTCGAGGAGGTAGAGAGGTGGGTCATCTACTGGCACATACTCAGAATCAGGAAATTGAAGGCCTATACCCAAACCAATTAGGGTAATGAGACCTCCAGTGCAAATGTTGCCATTGGTCTTTGTGCGTATGCTGTCACATTTATCCAAGAAAAAGGTTGCGAAACCAGGGCAAGACCAACGACGGCTAGTCATGCAATAGAGGAAATATAGCTCGATTGTGTTTATTTGTCCCGGCTCGTGACGACCAAAGATGGAGGTTGAAAGAATTCGGTGGGCGATTCTCCAACAAGGATGGATGATGTAAGGATCTTTTTGTCGACTTGGATTGAAGTTTAGAAGACTGGTGATCTGAGTCCAAAACTCTACTTTGGGCAACCTCTTGAATTGAGTCCATTGATAATTATAGATGTCGGTGTTGTGACTATCGTATGTGCCCATGATAGTGTTGAGCGTGTTATATGTGAGCCGGTGTTGCCGACCCTAGAGTCTAAATGTGAGCACCTCCTCCGTGTTATTCCGTGCATAAATGGAGAGGAACTCAAGTGTGGGTTGCTTGTATGTGCGTGCGGAAAGAGCTAGGTAATCGTGGCAACCTATGTTGAAGAATAGTTGTTGCAAGCAATCGTCAAGGACAAGGCGAGTCATCGACTCCTGGTGGTAAAATTTTGTGGCTCGGATCGCATGTTTATGGAAGTTGGACTTGAATTACTTGATTTGTGAACTACTGAGGACAAGGTTACCATCACGATCGACATGGTCGGTGGACACTTTTTTGGTTGATCGCGATGATTGACCTTTATAAGAAGAAACATGAGACACATGAATGGTTTTATTTTTTTCCCATTGTACCTGTAAATAGAACCTGGCAAAGACAAAAATTATCCCTCATACTCGTCTCACACCAATCTAATCAATCCAAACAAAAAGAAAAGTATAAACCGGGCAAATACTCCAAACTTGCAATTTGGCAGAATTCAAGGCAATGTAATCTAATTAATTCAAAACAATTCAATTCTAGTAAGTCTAATGCATAGCATAATTCTATCCAAATTAGTAATGAAATGCAATAAAATTAAAAGGAATGTACCAAATTCGAGTGTCGAAACCTGAAAATAAAATCGCTAAAACCACACCCCAAGCTTGAATTGGACCTGCAAGGTTAAGTAATTTGAATCTCCGGTGAGAAACAAAAATTTTTAAATTTTGGTCAAAATTAGTGGCGGCGGCCGGCAGCGGAGCTAGGTTTTTTGGCGAGCTGATTTTTCCAAATTAAGTGTAGATCGGCGTGTCCGGGAGTATTTGGTGAAGAATGCCCTAAGAAAAATTGGAATTTGATGGAAGGTGGCGGCGGCATGGGGATTTTATGATTTTCAATGACCTAGAGGAGGTGGTGGTAGTCAGATGTTCTCGGTAGGAAAAGGGTTGCTGGCAGTCAGAATTAGTTGGAAAGGAGGGTGGTGGGGCGCACCGGTGGTAGTAGCAAACGGGGAGGGCGGTGGTGGTGAGTTGCGTTTTTCTAGCGACGAAGGGGCGGGGGGGTGGGGGGTAAATAGATGGTGGATGTCGGCTGGAAAGAAGTGGGGAAGGAACTAGCTACGGCGGCGGAAGTAGCGAGGATGGTAGCACGGACCGGAGTTGGAAGCAGGCTGCAGCGGGGTCTTCGTCGGCGGAGCTAGAGTCGCCAGTGGCAGGGGTTCGTTGGTCGCTGTGAATGGGGGGCACAAGGGTTTAGGGTGGAGTCCGATGGGTTAAAGGGATATAAGGTTGGGTCGGGTAAGCGGGTGGGTATGGGCGGGTGGTCAAGGGTCTGGGTCGCAATGTGGGTCAGATACGGGTGAAATATGGTTGATGTGGTTGGTCGCACAAAAGGAATAAAGTTTTGTTCTTTGCCGAGCAAGGAGTTGTGAGGGTGGAGGCAGGCCGCGCGGAACAATCAGATGGCATCCCATGTAGGGGTAATTTGGAGCTCGGAATTGCGCGGCTGGGGCTGGGTCGCGCAACGTTTGCGCGGGTACCCGCGCAAATTGTAGATTTTTGACACTTTTTGCAAACTTTACCAAGATCATTGATAGACTTCAAGATGCTTATTTTTGGCCAAATTCAAGCTTAGAAACACCAAAACTTCAAGCGGAGATTATTTATTTACAATGCATTTATTTAACGTCTTTGCCAAGACATAGCCCCGCTTCCGTCAACCTTCGTAAATCGGAGTTTCCAATGTTACATTATCGAATTCTCCCGTGTCAAAGCCTTCATAAAATGGTTTCAAGCGGTGCCCATTCACTTTAAATAATTGATTTTTTTTCCAAACTCTTAATTTCAACCGCACCGTGATCAAACACTTTTATAACGATAAAAGGTCCGTTCCATCGAGATCTCAACTTTCCCAGAAATAGATTTAAGCGTGAATGATAAAGAAGAACTTTTTGGCCTGAAATAAAATGTTTTTGAGTGATGTGCTTGCCGTGAAACGCTTTTGTCTTGTTTTTGTAGATGCTTGCATTTTCATAAGACTCGTTCCTCAAATCTTCGATTTCTTGAAGTTGCATCTTTCGGTGCTTCCCGATTTCTTCAATATTGAAATTACACTTTTTAACCGCTCAATATGCCTTGTGTTCCAATTCCACTGGTAAATGACAAGACTTTCCATAGACGAGGACGAATGGAGACATGCCAAACGAAGTTTTATAGCTGGTCCGATAAGCCCACAATGCATCTTCTAACATCAAGCTCCAATCTTTCGTTTGGTGTTGACCGTATTTTCAAGAATTTGTTTGACTTCTCTATTTGACACTTTGGCTTGGCCGTTTGTTTGTGGATGATAGGCAGTCGAAATCCAGTGTGAGACACCATATCTCTTCATCATGGCTTCTATCATTTTATTGAAAAAATAAGTGCCGCTATCACTCATCAAGGCTCTCGGTACACCATATCTTGCGAAAATATTGGACTTCAAGAAGTAAATCATAGTTTTAGAATCATCATGCCTTGTATCCTTGGCTTCCACCCACTTTGAGATGTAGTTAACTGCCAAAAGTATATAAGTATAAAAGAAAGAGATGGGGAATGGGCCCATGAAATCGATTCTCCATACATCAAAGATCTCACAAATGAGGATAGGGATTTGAATCATTTCGTTCTTCATGGATACGGTTCCCATTCTTTGACATATATCACAAATCTTGCAAAATAGATAGGTATCTCTTGACATTGTTGGCCAAAAGAATCCACATTCTATCACCTTTCGCATGGTTTTGTTTTGACCAACATGTCCTCCGCATGCATACTCATGGCAAAACTTCAAGATTGACTCGACTTCATTTTGGTGAATACACCTCCGTATTAGTTGATCCGGACAATGGTTCTAAAGATAAGGGTCGTCCCACACGTAGCATTTAGAATCACTCTTCAACTTGGCCTTTTGGTACTTGGTAAATGCATGTGGAATTTCTTTAGTAACCAAGTAATTGATAATATCAGCATACCAAGGAGTGGTGTTTGAAATGGAGAAGAGGTGTTCATTCGAAATTCATCAAGAATGGAAGACGAAGAACCACCAATATTCAACTGACTTAAATGATCCGCAACTAGGTTTTAGGCACCACTTTTGTCCTTGATCTCAAGATCGAACTCCAGTAAAAGAAGAATCCACTGAATTAACCGTGGCTTAGCATCTTTCTTGGTCATTAGATACTTCAAGGCTGCATGGTCAGAGTATACAATCACTTTTGTCTCGAGAAGGTATTGTCGAAATTTCTCCAAGGTGAAGACAATAGCTAGAAGTTCCTTCTCGGTGGTGGAATACTTGGCTTAAGCATTATCCAAGTTTTTGGAGGTGTAGTAGATAACATGTGATGCTTTGCCCTCCTTTTGACCTAAAACCGCTCTAATGGCAAAATCGCTTGCATCACACATAATTCAAAAGGAAGATCCCAATTTAGAGGTTGGATTATTGGAGCAGAGGTGAGCAAATCTTTAAGTTTATCAAAGGCCTCTTGAGATGCTACATTGGAGTAAAAGTCAACATATTTTTGGAAAAGGAGGCACATCGGTCTCGTGATCTTTGAGAAATCTTCTATAGAATCCCGCATGGCCCAAGAAAGATCTCACTTCTCTAACACATGTTAGGTAAGGAAGGGTTTGTATGACATCGATTTTGGCTTTATCAACTTCAATTCCCTTTTTGGAGACGATGTGTCCCAAGATGATGCCTTAATTGACCATGAGTGGCACTTCTCAAAGTTTAACACCACTTCTTTTTAAAATCTTCTTAAGGTTATCCAAGCATTCATCAAACGAATTGCCATACACTGTGAAGTCATCCATGAACACTTCAATTATATTCTTAACATACTCGGAGAAGATGCTCACCATGAATCATTGGAATGTGGCGGGGGCATTGCATAATCCAAATGGCATCCGCTTGTAGGAGAACATGCCGAAAGGGCATGTAAAAGTCGTCGTGTCTTGATCTTCGTGGGCAACGTGTATTTGGTGAAAACCCGAGTATCCATTGAGGCAACAATAATGCGATTTGCCCGCCAATCTTTCGAGTATTTGGTCGATGAAAGGAAGAGGGAAATGATTTTTCCGTGTGCTTGAATTCAACTTTCTATAATCAATGCACACCCTCCATCCAATTTGAACTCGAGTGGGTACCATGACTCCTTTGTTATTCTCAATAACCATGATTCCTGTTTTCTTGGGAACCACTTGAACCGGACTAACCCATTTAGAGTCGGAAATGGGGTAAATCATGTCTGCATCGAGAAGCTTGATTATCTCTTTCTTGATAACTTCCATCATAGGAGGATTTAATCGTCTTTGAACTTATCTTCTAGGCTTACAATCATCTTCCATGAGGATTTTGTGAGTGGATATATTAGGACTTATCCCCTTGATGTCCGCTATTGTCCACCCATGTCCTCTTTATGATCTTTCAAAACTTCAACCAATTGATCTTTTTTCAAAGTCTTTCAATTGAGAGGAGATGATCACCAGGATGGTTTTGTCTTTACCTAGATAAGCATACTTTAGATGGCTAGGTAAGACTTTCAATTCAAGTGTGGATGGTTGGATTATGGAAGGGGCATCTTGTTTGGAGAATAAGGTAAGGAAACTTGAGAAACATCCTTCTTTTTTGAATTGTTAACTTCTAAAGTCTTCACAGTCTTTTCAAATTCGGAGCCTAATATATACATATCCAATGTTTTCTTCAAACTCTTACAATCAAGACTCATGTTAAGCACCATCTTCAAAATGTCTCCATGTGATAAATCAAATAGTTCTTGGGTGATTGGCTCAATCACATCAACCCGATACAATGGAGAAATGTTGCTAGGGGATCTCATTGCTTCAAAGATGTTGAAGTGAATGGTCTCTCTGTCACACCCCCGAACCAGATGGCGGAAACGTCCGAGGGCTTGCGTGACTTAAATCGAATATCATCACAATGAATATACATGAATCATAGCATAAACATCACCATGCATCAATATATTACAGCTGACATGTTCACATCAAGTACATTTTTTAACATTACAAATCCATAACATAAATTGTTTGATAGTTTTCAAAAGCACAACACCCTAACATACTTGGTACTACTCCTCAGCTTACCTGTTAACTGAGAATACAAGTTATTTTAAAAACGGTCAACATATGGAATGTTGGTGAGTTCACAAGCAGGTTTGATATGAAAAATGTTTTGTGTAGCTTGAAAGAAAACAACCCAGAAAATCCGATATTTTCTGAAAAGACCATTGTTTATATAAAAGTGTGAAGATCCGTAAATATATGCATGATGATTTCTAGACGTGTATAGTTGAAAAACTTTGTATTAAAAGTACCAGTGAAAAATGTTGAACTTCCCAGGAAAACCCGATGTTTTCCGAAAATAAAAATATCATATAATGGTTCAAATTGTTATCCCATCACGTGAATGATTTTGATTTACCTTGATTACTTGATTTATATTGGATTTATTTATATGAGTCGTTATAATCATGCATGATAATGACTAGTTAATCTGTTTTGGCACTCTGGTAAACGCCAGAATTGATCTTAAGACTTTGTCACCCTAGACTGGCCAAGTCTAACCGTGGCGAACATCTGAGGTGTGGGGGAGTCACCCCCGTATAGATCTATACACAAACTCTCGCTCTCCCTCCAGGAGACTTTGATTATAACTACAGACTACGACCAACACACGTTGGTGCCACCCATTATTACTCACTAAATCCCAATTGACTTTGATTACTATTGATTGTCGACCTGTATTTTTTTACTTGGATTGACGTTTGGCCTAATAAACGAGGAGAGGAGGATTACAAGATACTACTATTCCCGCGTATTATTTATGGCTATTAGTTATATGAAGGACACGCTGGCTAATTTCGCATTTGATTTACTTGGACCTTAGTAGCAATGCTAATGGGCCACTAAGGCCCAATAGCACTTAAAAGCCATTGAGGGTCCCTTAAATATGAAATTGGGTCATAGAAGGCTCAATAACATTATTTATTATCCCTTGGGCCCAAAAATCATGTTAATGGGTCACAAAAGCCCAACAAGCATGATTAGAACTTTCAAGCCCAAAGATTTGAATGTTTACTTGTTTTAGGTGTAGTTTAATTGTTGGAAAGTTTGATTGGGTGATTGTTAATTTCGCACTGGAACAAGGCCGGTCGGTTATTTTTAATGATATTTGGAATTATACGTATTTTTATCTTTCCATTTTCATGAATGGTAGTTTGGTATTTTTATTTTAACTCAAATATCTTAAAAATAAAATAATTGACTCAAAAAATCTTGGTTTGAACCCCCTTTCAGCCCTTCTTTGGTAAAATTGACAATTTTAGTCCTTCATATAAAAAAAAGACATTTTAAGCCCTTAAACCATTTTCTTAACACTTTTGACCCAAAGACTTGTTCAAGTGATATTTTTAGCTCAAAACTTATTCTTTGGCAGTTTCAGCCCTTCCAGAAAACTTTTGCAACTTTTACAATTTTGGCCCAAAATCCAAAAAGTTTACATTTTTTATCCTTGTTTGGAAAATACATCATTTTAACCCCGAAAATAGTTTTGTTTACCCTTTTTACCCCCTGTTTTGAGAAGTTTATCATTTCACTCCCTAGAAAGTTGAAATTTTAGCAAGTTATGGCTTAACGAGTCGAAAAGCCCAAAATTTGGCCCATTAAGCTACACTTTACACTTCTAGCCCTTAAAAGAGTATGATATCCATAAAAACATTTATTTTTACATATTTAACTCTTTTAGTCCTTAAGAAACCGTGAATGACAATCTTTCCCCAAACTTTTTCTTATTTGACAAAAATAACCCAATAATGAATCTTATGTTGTAACATGTTTATTTTAACCCGTATATGGTAGATTTTTCTTAACTAGTTATGTGTAATACACCCTAGATCACATATTTTTCCCTTATGAACTATAGATCTCTAAATATCTTTCATTTTTGGCACATATTTACCACATATACACAGGAAATCACACATAGCACACACATACACATAGAACATATGAAAATCGAAAATAGAGGGGTATCAACTCACCTTTGCTTGTTGTTTTCGATTTGAAGAAGAAATGGAAGAAGTTTGACGCTATTCTCGGCCTTACAAAACTTATTGAGAAGAATTTGGTTTAGATGGGTTCTAGAATGATGATTTTTGTGGAATAACCTCCTTGAAAAGCTCTTAATATTAAAAACTTTGGAGGAGAAGTGAAGAGTGTTCTTTGAGAGTGTTTGGAGAGAATTTGTGAGGTGTGTGTGTTTTTTCTTTGTGCTCTCGGCCGAAGAAGAAAAAGAGAGGGGAGAAGAGAGAGATAAGGATGTGATGGATGCATGGGAATATGAGATGGTTGAATGGAAGACCAAAATATAATAAGGAGGTGGCTAACCCTCCTTATTTCATTAATTTCCATTTTTTTCCCACTTCGGCCAAGAATTAGAGAAAGAGAAGAGAGTTTTGGGCCTTTTTGCTTAAATCCATATTGTGGGCCCAATTTGATGATTTTTTGGCCCATTGGGCTCCCATAATGGTTTACGGCCCAGTTTGTTAAAAATAATGGGCTTCATAGTCCATTATAGTTAATTAGGTTAGTTATGGCCCAATAAAACCCAATAGGGTATTTTATTTCATTTTAGGCCCAATATGGCCCAAAATATTAAAATAAATGGAAATGGGTCGAATCAGAGCCCATTTAAGAGTTCTAAGCCCAAAATAGTCAAATTGGAAGCTTATTGGCTCATTAGGCCCAATAAGGAAATCGTAGTCCATAATGGACTTAAACCGGGATTTCTAGGGTTTCCAATTCTTGGTTGACTATTTGAAGTGCTTGCATAGAGCGTTTGATGGAAAATTTGTTGTTATTGAATAAGCATCATACGTGCTTTCACATTTTTGGTTCATAAATGCTATCATTGTTGTTGTTACATGGTATAGAATTCCTAGTTGTGACACTCTCCATCAAACTCCATGGTGATCTTCCCATGATGGACATTAATAATTGTATGAGCAGTATTCATGAATGGTCCTCCAAGAAGGATCATAAATGACTTGGAAGGATTCTTCTCTTCAAGGTCAATGACATAAAAGTCGCGGGAAATACTAGTTGATTAACTTGCACTAGTACATCCTCCAACGCGCCTCTTGGAAATACACTTGACTTGTCCGCTAATTGAATGACTATTGCGGTTTCTTCCAAAGGTCCAACATTGATAGGTTGAAAAACCGAGTATGGAATCACATTGGGTTGTAGATGGTTTAAAATCCCATGGGTCTTGGCTGACCTTGATATCCTCCCATTGCATTAACATCCTCCGGTTCACTACCAAGTGAGGGACACTTATCTGTATAATGCCCTTTCATTGAACAAATACCACACACCATTAATTGTTGACCACTTCCCACCACTATTTGACTTAACACATTAGTCAAATCTAAGAGATTTGATTCCAAGTGTTGGGTGTTGCTAACTTCACCAACCACTTATGGAGAATTTCTCTTCATTTCATTGCAAATCCCAAAGTTCCTTTGATTTTGAGAAATGGTTCCAAAAAGTGATCCTATCTCTTGAGGTGTCTTGTTGAAGATGTCACCACCACTTCAAACATCAATCATCCTTCGATTTTTTTCATTCATACCCTCATAAAATTGTTGAGGAATTAGTTGTTCGGGTATGGTGTGTTGAAGACAAATTGTACACAAGTTGTTGAATTGCTCCCAAAATTATGAAAAGTCTCATTCTCCCCTTGAAGAATCTCTAAAATGTCACTTCTTTGGCTTGATATCCGGGAGGTGAGATAGAACTTGCTATTGAAGGCTTTGAGTAACTCTTCCCATGTATGAATAGATCCAAGTGGTAATTTGAATAACCACTCTCTAGATTTATCTTCCAAGGTGAGCGGGAAGGTGGTTAGCTTGAAATCATCCAATGTCACATGTTCGGGTAACATGATAACACATATCATATGAAAGGACTTCAAATGCCTTTAAGGATCTTCTCTATCCAAACCATGGAACTGATGGGTTTTGAGCATTCTAACACTTCCTAAGTGTACATGCAACCCTAATAACCTTGGATCTATGTTTGTCTAATTGTCATGCAAAGTTGAATTCCAAGGTTATATTCCTATCTAGCATACATGGGGAACAATTTTAACATAAAGTATAGATAGAATAACTTACCTTGTTGTTGTTTGTGTTCCTTGAAACCTTGTGAGCCTAGCACCCCAAGTGTGATGCCTTAAATGCTTCACACAACACCAAATGCTCTTGGAAGAACTTATGAGAGTATACATATTTCTCAAAATCGGCCAAGCCCTCTTGTTTCTTAGTGTAGCCGATTTTGGGTGGAGGATATGTTACTTATATAGTGTTGACACATCTAGGGTTAAACCCTAATGTGTCATGACTCTTCATTTCCATGATCCATGGGTTTGTAACTCCCATTGAGCATCCATGGAGCATCCTATGGGTGGAACCCAACTTGATGGTCCATGGAGCCTTTGAGCCCACTATACAAGATATGGATGATTTACTTAATCAACCCATATATTTAATTAGTTATCTTTTGATCACTTAATTAATTCTAAATTAATTCTTGATCAAACTAATCAAATAATATTATTAATATATTAGAACTTATAATATATTAATAATCTCCAAGTATTATTTCTCTCATTTAGTCTATCCAATTGCATGGTGCCATGCAACCCAAATGGACCATGCCGGGTCGGGTCAAGTACATACCAGAAATAGTTATGGACTTAGACACCTTATCCAATAGTCTCCCACTTGGATAAGTCTAATAACTATTACTGCAAGTATGACTTCAGGAACCGATCGGCAATCGTAGCTCTTTACAAGGTTTCTCGAAACTGAGAAGATGATGGTACGCCATTTAAGATAAGTGATCATATAATCCTCTGTTCTAGATATCAGTCGGACAAATACATGGAACAATGTCTTACTTATTGTCCAACATTTGTTTCCCGATTTCCGATTTTTTTGAAAAAGAACTTCATTGAACACATCAATTTAGTTCTGACCGGGCCCGGTACATAGGTCAAAACAAAATCATCGAGGGGCCCAGATATCAGCTTCTAATCCAAGAAGGAACTGATAAACTTCGACTCGTATGTTTGTTCTACTACTCATTGAATTACACATAAGAGCGCGATTTTATAACATCGAGTTACCAATGCGTTTTTCGTACAATCAATGCATAACCAACTTGTAAGTAACAAATCATATCTCTAGGTTTAAAGATTTATATGATATTACCGTCTCACGATCACTCGAGATAGAATTCCATGAAGTGATTCCAGTGAGCGTGGGTTGAGTCCAATGCTCAGAACTTATGAGCACTCATGATTGTTGTAGCCTTGTCCCAGACCTCTACAACCAAACATGACAGTCTTGATTCATACCTACTTCCGACATATGACCGACTGTGGAGGTTTGAATAATATGTTATACCAAACAAAATTATTCTGGAAGTCAAAACATGCAAAAGAAATATAGTAAACGATCGACAAGAGATAGCAACACTTTACTCATAAATAAAACACTTTTATTCATCATCAAATGTCAATTACACTTTACAAATTTCGAGGTTATCTAACTACTAAATCTAATATCATCCTTCAGCCCTATGCTCCGAGCATGCTGGAGATGCTTAACCCGAGTCAGTCCCTTCGTGAGGGGATCTGCTGGGTTCTCATCCGATGATACCCTCTTTGCCACGAGGAGTCCTTCTTCGATCCGATGTCTGATGAAATGGTATTTTCTGTCGATGTGTCTGGATCTCCCATGATCCCTTGGTTCCTTGGCTAATGCAACAGCACTTTCACTATCACAGACCGGAGTTGAGTCTGGAGTAGGAGTGATAGCAACCGACTTCCCCTTAAGACCTATTTCTGCGGTCTTGAGAAGTCCCTGAAGTTTGCTGAGGGTGACCTCTTCCTTGTTCATGTGATATGTCATGCGGAATTGATCATAGCACGATGGTAAGGAGTGCAAAATGATATCTATTGCAAGCTCCTCAGGGAAGTTCACATTGAGCTTCAGCAAACGATCCACATACCTTTGCATTTTCTGCATGTGGCTCGTGACGGACTCTCCGTCCTTCATCATGGTTGTTATCATGGAGCAGATGACTTCGTACCTCTCTTGTCGTGCACTTTGATGGTATCTTTCCATCAAATCTTAGTGCATTTCATAAGGGTAGAAATCTTCATAAGACTTTTGGAGTTCAGCTGTCATGGTGGCCAACATGATGCAAGCCACCTTGGTTGCATCTCTTTCATGAGTATGAAAGGCAGCGATCTCCTGGGGAGTTGCAGTGGACTCGTCAATTTCCTTAAGCTCCTTGTCAAGGACATATTCTTTGTCCTCGTAGCGGGTAATCATCCTGATGTTTCTGATCCACTTATTGAAGTTGGATCCATCAAAGGTGACTTTCCCACACAGACTCATAAGAGTAAAGGAGCCATTAGGATTCGAGCCAGAAGCATTATTTGAAGACATCTGAAAAAGAAGAACAAGTTTAGTTTAGATTTAAGAGAGTCCTTAATAAAACACCCAAATGTAATATTAAGGCTAGGATCCAATCACAATATAATATAACTTAGAAGAGGTATGCCGTAATGTAAGCTATACCATATTTGAAAGGTAGGTGAATGACGATTCACCAATTTCCACCACGAAAACCGAAATATTAAATATTTAGTTTTTATTGGTTTTAGAAATTCCTAGATTCTTTGAGATCCAATGAACTTTTCAAAGGCATGTTTCAATCTTGGGAGTGCCCTCCAGGTTTTGTGACTGGGATGCCGAGGATCACAAAACGAGGTGTGAAGTAACCATGCAAATCACTTGGTACCCTTAAAGTTTATCACTCAATCGATGTGCCGGTAAACCACACACGCTCCACCGATACTATAATAAACCTTAAGTCACCCTTTACCTACCTTGTTAAGTCCAAGTTAGTGTGCCGGTTAACCACACACGCTCCACCAACGACTTAGACAAAGTGTAAAGTGTAATTTCATGGATTAGCACCTTATTCACATTTTCCTAAAGTAACTAAGATTGGGAATTTAATAAAACGTTTAGTTACTTTATTATATTCATCATACTTTGAATGAGAATTTATAAGTCCTTGTCTTACCCGTTCGGCTAACGACCCTCCACCAGTCAAGCAAGCGGTGGGTGAGAATATTCACCCATTAAGTCACCATTTTATAGGCAACAACCTTATACCCACCTTATAGACCGGCTTCGTGAATGAGGCGTACTAGCGGTAAGACGACTTTATTCTTATACATATATATAATTATTAAATTATCATAATATAAGTATAAGGGTTGAATTTTAACTTTTAAAATTCTAGGGGTTGGAACTAAAGTTTTAACTTAACTTTACTTGTTCCAAAACTTGAGGGCAAGTTTTGTAACTTTCAAAACTTTTCATTTCTTGTAACTTATGAGTTTAATAGAGTAATAAAATGAAGACTCTTCATTTTTCTAACTCTTGTGTTTTCTTAATGGTTTTAACTCAAGTGTGACTCTTGGTTTTCCATAACTTAAGGATAAGTTATGGACTCCATTAAAACACATTATGATCAAGAATTAAACTACCAAATAGGTTACAAATAATTCCTATGATCATCTAAAACATCATAAGAACAAGAACATGAATATAAACACAATCAAAAATTACATAAAACTTTGTAATTTTGATAACTAGTTGTTGTAAATGAATTAGCAAAGACATTACACCACCAAAAACAAGTTTACATTTACCAAAACAGTTTAGGGTAATGTTTCTAATTCATTTTCCAGCAACTGAATCGAAATTCTGCACTCATTCGACCCTACTCGTCGAGTGCATGAACATGACTCGCCGAGTTGGTTGAAGATACTCATGGACTCGACGAGTCCCCCCTATAGACTCGACGAGTCCATTCGCAGACAGCAAATTTCCGATTCTGTTTTCAACTTTTAAGCACAAATAAGAACAAACAAGCCTGGGCTCTGATACCACTGATGGGTTTTGAGCATTCTAACACTTCCTAAGTGTACATGAAACCCTAATAACCTTGGATCTATGTTTGTCTAATTGTCATGCAAAGTTGAATTCCAAGGTTATATTCCTATCTAGCATACATGGGGAACAATTTTAACATAAAGTATAGATAGAATAACTTACCTTGTTGTTGTTTGTGTTCCTTGAAACCTTGTGAGCCTAGCACCCCAAGTGTGATGCCTCAAATGCTTCACACAACACCAAATGCTCTTGGAAGAACTTATGAGAGTATACACACTTCTCAAAATCGGCCAAGCCCTCTTGTTTCTTAGTGTAGCCGATTTTGGGTGGAGGATATGTTACTTATATAGTGTTGACACATCTAGGGTTAAACCCTAATGTGTCATGACTCTTCATTTCCATGATCCATGGGTTTGTAACTCCCATGGAGCATCCATGGAGCATCCTATGGGTGGAACCCAACTTGATGGTCCATGGAGCCTTTTAGCCCACTATACAAGATATGGATGATTTACTTAATCAACCCATATATTTAATTAGTTATCTTTTGATCACTTAATTAATTCTAAATTAATTCTTGATCAAACTAATGAAATAATATTATTAATATATTAGAACTTATAATATATTAATAATCTCCAAGTATTATTTCTCTCATTTAGTCTATCCAATTGCATGGTGCCATGCAACCCAAATGGACCATGCCGGGTCGGGTCAAGTACATACCAGAAATAGTTATGGACTTAGACACCTTATCCAACAGGAACTTGGTGAGTTGATGTATGAAACTTGAATTCAATTCAATTCCTCGGTGGTTTGTGGGATAAAGAATACCAAGGAGTGTGTGAGTAACATCTGTCTCTATCATTTGTCTAAGTGTCAACTCTTGAAAGGGATTGGGTGGATTGGGATATTGTTGCATGTAATTGGGAGGTTGTTGGTAAGGTGGGTATAGGTATTGTTGGTAATTGTACATTTGTAGTGGATAAGGTTGGTAGTTAGGGTATTAGTTGTAGTGAGGTTGTTGTTGTGGGTATATTAGAGGCTATGGGTAATTAGGTTGATTTGGTTTATTTGCTTGTTGTTGAACTTGAAAAGCATTGTTTTGAGGTTGGTTGTTTTGATGGAAGTTTTCATTTTGTGGTTGTAGTTGTTGGTAATTGGGTTGATTTGGGTGAGGAGGGGGTGGATTCCAAGGTGACATATCTATGATAGGTTCTTGGTGTTGTTGTTGTCTTGGTTGTTGGGGGTGGGGTATTAGAATCTTGATTGTTTGGGTTTGGATTGGGATTGTGAGGTGGAGTGTGATTCATGGATATGTAGTTTTCAAACATAATGTCTTCAAAGGAATGCCTTACAATTGGAGAACTCGGTTCGGCGTCGGTATCACTTGAAGTATGAACTTGATCTTCAATGTTGATTAGTGGAGAGGAGGAAGAAGCTTGAACGGGCTGTTGCTGCTTTGTTTGTTTGGCTAACTTTTTCAACCTTTTTGCTTCTTTTTCAATCTATGGATTGTAGAGTAGTTCACCGGTTCTTGTAGACCTAGACATAAACAATCAAATAACAATAACCAATTTTCCTCGACAACGATGCCAAAAATTGGTGGGATGTCAAGTCCACCAAGCAAATTACATCATTTGTTTGCAAATAAAACGTAATATAATGGTAATAGAGGTATCGATCATCGGAGAAATGGTTGTATTCAATCACCAATGCAATCCAATAGAACTAGTGTAAATAAACTAACTAACTACAATTAAATTAAAAGGGGGTGTTGTGATTGATTGAAAACTAAAAGAATTAAATAACTAAAAAGCTTGCAATTAAGCAAGATGGTGAGATGCTCAAATAGTGGAGACAATTGGTTAACCAAGACAATTCAACACAATGAACATTTGTGTGTTTATCATTAGGATTCAACATGAAGCTTATCATTCATCCCAAAGTGGTTATAACAATCATGAAGCATGATATGCCAAGATTCCTCATAGGTAGTATGGGGGTTGGGGAATCCCACACCACACCTTCTTAATCAAAATTAAGGATCCAATTGAAGCAATTGAACCCAAGAAGTTGATTAGCCTTAAGAATGAAGGAATCCCCAATTCCTCGAGGATCTCAATGCTTACACATCCATAAAGGAGTCATGATTCATAAGCTAGAGATGATTTCTACCATCATAAAGCCCTTGTTCTAAGTAGATTCAATGCTAAACCAAAGAAATAAACCAACAATTGTTTATTCAAGTACCAAGCTCATGATCAAAGTATTAAACAAGCATAAGAAATATGAAATAGAATCATAAACATAACATAAATGACAATTAAGCATGAGTCCTTCAAAAACCAATGGTTTTAGCCAAAGTTAACCAAAATAGAGAAATTAGCCACTCATGGCAATAAAATAACAATCACAGAAGTGTTTTTGCATCAGGAATCTACCAATTAATTAGATAGATGAGAAGAATGAGTATCCAAGCTCCAAAATCGCCTCTAATGCTCTCAAATTGTGGAAAATTGAAGTTGTTGCTGAAAGATCCAACCCCCCAAGGTAAATGGTAAACAAAATGACAAGAATACCCAAAAGTGTGCAGTTGTGCGGGTACCCGCACACCAGAGATTCCACCCTCACAAGTGTTGCTGGAATGATATTGGTCCATTCTTCTCCACTAACCATTCCATTACCTAGGATTCCCTTGGTCCCCTCCATGACTTATATGATCTGAAATTGGCCAATCACCTTCAAGCTCTAAATATGGATAGTCCATGCCCAAAATAAAAATCCATGACCCATATTCAAAAGCCCAATTCATCCAAATCTTCAACTTTTTAAGCCCAAATCTTCTTTGATGGATCCGCAAAACTCAATAATGCATCGAGAAGCCCACTAAGCCCAACTCCAGTCAAACCGCAACCGCAATGAGCTTCAAAAGCCTACATAATATCTCATGCAAAAGAGAAAGCACCTGAAACGATCGATGATAACGAAAATAAAGAATATACAATTGAATATTAATAAAAAAAAAACTAAAAAATACTAAAATAAACTAATAAAAATAAGAAAATAAAATAAGGTATCAGACCCGCAACAAAATGCAAATCTAAAGACATATTCACATTGGGATGATTTGAAATTTGAACATAACTTATGATTTTTGGTAAAATGTAAGGACCAAATTATAATTTACTCGAATTTAAATTATCTTACAAAAATACAAAAAAACTTAACTAAAACTCGTGAGTCTTGATTACAAAAAGTTTCCATCTTTAAAATTAGATCTCACATCGAAAACTTAATTAAGTGTTTTTTTATTATCAACTTGCAACTGTTTTAATTTCTAAGGTTAAAGGATTAATAAATCTTGTAAACTAATCTCCCACTTGCATAAACAAATAAACAACTAGTTTTTATCGCTCAAATCAGATCTAAAGGGGAGAATCATTCAAATTCCAAAACAGGTTTCCTCCATCAACACAAGAACTGAAGAACCCTTGAAGGAATCATCTTTAGATGACTTCAGTTTAGATGACTTCAGTTGTACCTCGGGGAGCGTAGTTAGTTGTACCTTTGGGAGATAGTGAAACATGGGTGTCCAAGAAACTGGGGATGATGAAAATAAAGGAACAAAGAACAAGTACAGAAGAATGGATTCTGAGCTTACCGATTATGGTAATAATGATCCAGAGGTTGTACAATACAATCAGACACAGCGACAAAGAAGCAAGAGAACCAGAAAGTACGTTTTTGCTTGTGCTGTTTTCGCATCTCTCAACAATGTCCTTCTTGGCTATGGTAAATACCCAAAACGACTCTTTGTACTAATTTTAAAGCTTATGGTACAATGACTATTTTCAGCAAGCAACCATTTTTTTATGTATTTGAATTTTGACCTAAAAATACATCGTCTAAGCATTGGTATTACTATTATTAAGATAAATATACAGATTTGGAATCTTGATTCAAAATGTTCTTGATATGCACAGATGTAGGTGTTATGAGTGGAGCAATCATATTCATCCAAGAAGACCTGAACATCACAGAGCTTCAGGAAGAGATTCTTATCGGTAGCCTAAGTGTCATCTCCATATTGGGTAGTTTGGCCGGAGGAAGAGTCTCCGACGCCGTTGGCCGGAAATGGAGCATGGGTCTTGCTGCAATCATCTTCCAGATTGGTGCAGCTATAATGACCTTCGCTCCTACTTTCAAATTTCTAATGATTGGTCGACTCCTTGCCGGAGTGGGAATCGGTTTTGGTGTCATGATAGCTCCTGTCTACATCGCCGAGATTTCTCCGACTATCTCTCGAGGTTCATTCACCTCATTTCCGGAAATTTTCATAAACCTTGGGATTTTACTAGGTTATGTATCCAACTACGCGTTTTCTGGATTTTCTTCCCACACAAATTGGCGAATCATGCTTGCAGTTGGAATCCTTCCGTCTGTTTTCATAGCGTTTGCAATATTCATAATCCCGGAATCACCAAGGTGGTTAGTGATGCAAAACCAAGTCGATGAAGCAAGATCGGTTTTGATGAAAACAAATGAAATGGACTCGGAAGCGGAGGAGCGGCTATCGGAGATACTAGCATCCGCCGGAGCAAAAACCGGAGACACCGCCGTCTGGCGGGAATTGCTAACTCCGACGCCATCTGTCCGGCGAATGTTATTCACTGGAATCGGAATCCAATGTTTCCAACAGATCACCGGAATTGACGCGACGGTGTACTACAGCCCTGAGATCCTACAAACCGCCGGACTTCAAGACAAGTCAAGGCTTTTAGCCGCAACCGTAGCCGTCGGAATCTCGAAAACTGCCTTTATCATGGTGGCGATCTTAGTCATCGATAAAGTTGGAAGAAAGCCGTTACTATATGTGAGCACCATCGGAATGACTTTTTGTTTGTGTGGTTTGGCGATAGCTCTCTCGTTATTTAATGGAACATCTATCGGAGTGGAATTGGTGATTCTATTGGTTTGCGGGAATGTGGCGTTCTTTTCGGTCGGAATTGGACCAATTTGCGGAGTTTTGACATCAGAGATATTTCCATTGCGGTTAAGGGCACAAGCATTCTCATTAGGGGCGGTAGGGAATAGGGTTTGTAGTGGTATTGTTGCAATGTCATTTTTATCTGTTTCTCATGCCATTTCGATGTGGGGGACATTTTTTATTTTCACCATGGTATCTGCTTTATCGGTTGTTTTCGTTTACAAATTTGTTCCTGAGACGAAAGGAAAATCATTGGAACAAATCGAGTCGTTGTTCGGTAACGAACACGATTCACTAGAAAACGAAGTAGAGCTATCAGATACTCAACGGTTGGTGCCAAATCAAGAAAAATCGTCATTTATTATTTAAAAGTTTGTAATATAATTTATCTAAATTTTGTTGTTACAAAATTTTAGAAAGTGCGTATGTGATTTGGCCAACTAGGATTTTTTTAGGCCATTAATTTTGCTTATACTAAGTTTATACTTATATTTATTTGTAGGTTTATGTTTATATTTTATGGGTAAATGACACAAAAATCATTAATTTTTTGTTTTTTTCAATTAACACCGCATTTTTTTCTAAAAACTTTTGAGATTAATAAAACTTTTCTTGTTATTGAATTTAAAAACCGATTTAATAGGGATGATGATTATATACTAGGAAAAAATAGAATCCTAGATAAGTACGAAGATGCATATAATCTTAATACTCCCTCTTAAGTTGGAATGTGTAGATCTCGAACACCCAACTAGCTACAGAGAAACTTGAAACAATCCGCTCCAAGTGTTTTAGTAAAATGTCAGTTGTTTGAAGTTCAGACCGGATAGTAAGCATTTTGATCTCCCTACTATTGACCCTTTCATGAACAAAATAACAGTCCATATCAATGTATATTGTCCGTTCATGACAGACTGGATTTGCTGCAATGTGTTGTCACACCCCCAAACCAAGAATGGCGGAAACGTCCGGGGGTGGAGGACTTCATGTATAATATCATAACCATAATTGCAATAGTAATTCAAGCAAACACAACCAGCATATATATAATTGTCAGAGTTAAATCATTGTATGAATTACATGTTTTCAAATCAATTACAATATGTTGACAAAATGTGAAAAGTTTGACGTCTTAACGTTCCATCATCAAAATGCACTTGATTACCTGTTTAGTGATTTCCTAAGTATACAAGTTGTTTGAAAAAGTGTCAACACAAAGGTTGGTGAGTTCATAAGCTTTTGTTTTGAATTGATAAAAGCCTTTCTATTGTAAATGTAATGTTTGTTCCAGAAAAATCCGATATTTTCCTTAAAATGTGTAATGTAATCTTATATCCAGAGACCGAAATGTATAAGTAACCTTTCTTACTTATAGTAAATAATGCAAGTTTAAATCAACATAAATGCTTTTGATTTCAGTGAAATTCCGTAAATTCCTATGTTTGTTAATACTTTCTGTGAGTTATTATAACCATGCTATGACCTAGTTGGCCTGAAACGACGTTCTTTAGGCGTCGGAAATGTTATGACATTTGTCACCTCAGACCTGCCGGTCTAGCTGTTGCATGCATCTCAGGTGTGGGTTTGTCAAACCCAATATAGATCTATATACAACTATCACTCTCTCCCTTCAGAAGACTCTGGTTACAATACAAGACTTATTGGAAATGTGAAGCAATGTATCACAAAGTCATTAACAAATTTACATGTAATGTAATGAAAATCCCTTTTTTATAAATGTACCCTTTTTGTATAAGTTTGTTATGTAATGTATCATAAACTATACCTATTATAGTTTATCAAAACAAGGGTAGTAGTGGTAATGTACATAAACTATACTTAACATAGTTTATTCAAATGTTTGTATGTACTGGATGTACTTTGATTATAACAATTTGTTATATTCTATGTTCTATATATCTAAATCCATTTGTAAACGGATGCATGTCTGTATATTAAGACAAAATGTCATTTATTGGAATAAAATATATTCACATGAAGATATACACCTTGCTCGACATGTTACAAGGCGAAATGAAATTGATAGCATTTCTCTGTTGTTAACATTTTCTATTACTGTTCTTAGAAAATTTATAGAAAATTCATAACAGGTCCAAATCAGAATCTGTAAATTCTGGGAGTTTGGAAAACGTGTCTAGTTTGTTCATAAATTTTCTTATGATTTTTAGTGGTCTCCAACATGTGTGAAAACGTCCATAATCACAGACTGGTCCGGATTGGTTCTTGAAAAGAGTTTGGTAAAAATCACCATAAATTGTAGAAAAATCGTATGAGGGTGTGCAAGTAACCATTTTAAAGCTAAGAACTGGAACTACTTTCACCTAAAACAATTTTGAAAACTAAAATGTTTAAGTTGATCAAAACAGTCCGTGAATAGAGCCCAACTTTTCTGATGAAAGCTGGTAGAAGAATTTTAATTATGTTCTTGGTGTTTTAACTTGTATTCCCCTCCTTAAAACTCAATAAAGAATAAAAATATAGGGGTATGAACTCACCTTATGTGATATCAGTGTGTGAGTGTTGGAGAAGAGAAGCGTTCAACTCAAGAACACATGAAGATGCCTTGAAGATTTTCAAGAATCTAACACCAAAGTGATGGAATTTGTGTGAGCAACCTATGATTGGAGTAGAATGAAGTGTAATAATCACAAGGAGGATGAATTATACTTACCAAGAGTGGAAGAAAACTGGATGATCATCCTTGGAATCCCGAAATTGAGAGAGAAAGTTTGAGAGAAAAGTTGTGTTTGATCTTTGGTGAAATGAGAGAAAATGAGTGAAGTGAAGAGAGAAGATGTATGTTCCAGCCCTAAGGATGTGGGGAGGGTTGGGAAATGAGTGGAAAGGACATTGAAGTGACCTAGGTAAGGTGGGGAGGTGTGGCTTGTCATAGAGTGGGTGTGGTGGTGGTTGCTTGTGTCATAAGGTAAAGCAAAGTCAACACTCAACCATAAAATCTTATCCAATGGATTTTATTCTTAAATAAGGATTTCCTTAAAAATATGCTAAATTTATGAATATATGGGACCTTATATGTCAAAATATAAGTTTGGGTGAAAATCCCCCATTGAAATAATTAAAAACGGGCTTAAAACGGACTCGGGGTCGAAAACCGGGTAGAAAAGAGGAGGATCCGAAGTCTGACGAGGGTTCGGTCGTCAGCAACCTTGGAACCGGAGTGGATGGGCTGCTGGAGCAGATCCGAGGGAGAGGGGATTGCGGTCCGAGCAGCTACCGCAGGCGGCTTCGTTTGAAGGAAGATCGAAGGCGTGATTCAATGCGCGGGCTTGGTTCCAGATTTGGTGGCTCTGGGCTCGGTGGCTGCGGGCTTGACGGCTGCGACTCTAGGCTTCGGCTCGGTGGCTGCAGCCGAATGGCTGTGGCTGCCCAAGGGCCTCGGTTCATGCGGCTTTCAGTCCAAGAGGGTTCGGCCCTAAGAGGCTTCGACCCTGTAAAGGGGTTTCGGGTATTTTAGGGTATTTTACCCGTTCTAACCTTGTTTTAAGCGATTTTTGACCCAGTTAAGGGTCGGAATGGCCCAAATGATTACGAAAAGTTATGGGAACTTTTGAGAGAGATTTGGGAGAGAGAGAGATAGAGTGAAAGAGATTTAGAGAGGTTCCATTTATGACCTTTTTGAGCATCCGACTTTGCAATGCAAGGTCCGTAAACCCCGTTAAGCCATGTTTTAGTGTCCTACACACTCCCGATGAGTGTGCAATAGTGTTTTATCTCTTTAGTTCAGTGTTTAGCACTATCGAGGCTAAGGAAAATTAAACACACGAATTTTCTAAATGATGTTTTCTCATTAAAATAGCGAGTTGTACAGTAATTACATAACGTAAACCCTAATATACAAGGGTTAATTGAGTCGTCCGGTTTGACTCGTTGGCTTTGTTTTGACTTTGACTTTACCCAAAATTGACTATTGTCACATGTGTCTAGTAGCTTTAATGTCATACATTAGAGGTGTACGACCCACATAGCAGCATCTTAGTATTAAAAGAGCCACTTTAGCCATAAAACTTCACATATAGTGCTAGCCATGGATGTATATTATGCTTCTGTTGAGGACCTATATGCCACTGTTTGATTCTTCGTTCTCCACGAAACCGAATGACGTCCAAGATTAATAAAGTACCATGTGCATAACCTTCTAGTAGTAGGGTAACTTAACCAACTGGCATCATAATAAATAGTGATATCTAAAGTTCAAGTTGAGGAAAGAATAAACCTTAACCAGGAGTGGTTTTTGTTGGATCTAGATGCTCAAGAATTATTATTGACTGATATTACTAATGATATAATCCTATAAGGTCACACCTTAATCAAGTTGATACTTATTAAAGATTTATTAAGTAAATGGTTATTATGAAATAAATTCAACTCTTGTATTTAATTAGAGAAAATTATTGTTTTATGAAAACAATATTATAAGAAGTAGAAACTAGTCATTATATGATATGATATCATATAATAAGTCATGTACAAAGTTAGTCTTTTAACTATGGTAGAGTAAGTAATTTGATTTAATCATGGTTAACCAAAGTGTCCAAGAAACATTGTTTGTCGTCTTTAGGGCCTTATGCCCGAAAGTATGATGAAGAGTGGAGGTTGCTTGTCAACCTTCACTCTCTCTTGTTTCCCATGATCCTATTAGTAGCCAATACTTTAGAGCATTATATTCAAAAGGCTTTACTTTGAATGGGATACAAAAATAGAGTCTTTTGCATGAAAATGTTGCTAGTTGTTTGGTCTCTAACTTTTTTCGATTGTCTCCCAAAACCATGAGCATCTAAGATCTTGGAGTTATCTCTCTTTTGAAGTTGGTGCTTTACTTTTGGTGCTTTTATGTATTCCTTTTTAGAGCTTATTTGTTAAGCATTTAAAGGCTTAAAGAAAAAAGAAATAAAAGAAGAAAACTAGCATTTTTGGTATCTTATTCTTGTTGGTGGATTTCTTGTAGAGATGATCAAGCTTCTTGTTCTTTCCATCTACTTCAAAACCACAAATCCAAAAGAGTCCAAAGGCTTCAAAGGTTGTCTTTTTTAAAACACCCTATAGTTGTGACAACTGTTAATTTTGGATCCAACAAAAGTCAACAAGTCAACAAAAGTCAACTCGACCGTATTAGAATTTTAGAAAATCTTGATGTTTCCTAATGTACAACCTACAAGTATTAATATGAAAGACCTCTCCTTTTGCCAATTATTGAATAAAAATCCTACTTTTGGCTTAGCAACGTTAATTTCGATAATTCCAACATATATTATTTTGGTATAAATAATATCTTCAACACATTGTGTTATTATCTTTATTGATAATACTTCCTTTATAATTATTTAAATTTGTATAATTCAAATTAGGTAATTAGACATTACTTTACCTTTTTTTTTCTTTTCTAAAACACCCATCTTTTTATAAAAACACTTAGTTTTTATAAAGGATAAAAGGGTTGATTTTGGGTGCATGGAAAGCCCCAAAATGAGTTAAATCTTACTACAACTTCCCACAAAACATATTATCAAACATGTAACCAATCAACCATCACCTCACCACACCCTACCCCACCCCTCCCCTCCTATATTTTTCTTCGACCAAGAAGGCCTTTTCACTCACCATCATCATCATCATTCATCTTCTTCTCTCAAGAGCAATGGCAAATCTTCCAAGAATTAATTCCTTCAAGTTGGTCCTTGGATTTTTGGTAAGAATTTCCTTGCTAATCTAGTGATTAATTGATTAATTAGAATTAATTTGGATTTAATTCTAGGATTAATTAGAATTAATCATTCAAGTACTCTTTGGTTTCCATGGGAGTTTCCTTACGCAAGTATAAATAGGGCACCGTGGGTGCCTATTTTTGTCCCACCTTTACTTTCTTTCATAGAGCTGAATTTATGCTCAGGCCACCTCTCTCCTCAAGTCTTCTTCCTACTAGGTTTTTGGGTACAAGCCAATAGAGGCATCCTTTCTTTTGGTGCCAGCTTTCCAAAATCTAGAAGAGGGACTCTACTTTGATTATTTACAATAATAATAAAAAGGTATGTAACGCTAATTTTGTGTGAATTTCTATTTCATAGCCTCTCTCTTACGGTTTCTCGATATTTAGAGTTAGTTGATATCAATAGAGAAAACATAGATCCTTTCTAGGTTGCATGTGAACTTAAGGGTTGAAGTGTTTTTTCCACCACATGTAATTTTCGTTTATAACCTTGAAAACCCATTAGTGGTATGAGAGCCATATGTTTTCTAGTTGATTGTGTACTAAAATAAATTGATCAAAAGAAGGATAAGGGATTAGGATTAAAGTTGAATTATTTAAATTAATTGTTTAATTGGTAAATAATTATTTAATCCATGAAATTAAATTATTTAATTGGTAAATAATATGATTTAAATTTATTTAATTAATTGTTTAATTAAGATAAAAGATTAAATCATTATTTTATTTAAAATTAATTGTTATTAATTGTTTAATTCGAAAGATTAATTTTAAATCCTAATATTTTGAAAAGTTTAAAATACACCTTATATATATATATATATATATATATATATATATATATATATATATATATATATATATATATATATATATATATATATATATAGAGAGAGAGAGAGAGAGAGAGCTAGGTTCAGGTATTCAAAGTAATTATTGTGTTATTGTATGCATCAATGTGGGCCAATCAAAATTAAATAATAAAATAAATAAATAAGGGTAATTTAGTAATTTGTTTAGTAACTTCCAAAAATAATCCCTATAATCATGGTATTGACTTATATCCTAAATAAATAAGCATGTCTTCCTCAATCTCCGACCCGATAAAGCCCAAACATCCTACAGGGTATTGACGCATTCAGATCGTGTTTGGAAACCCTCACTGATCATCCAAAAATAATCGATGGGGGAAAGGTTTAATATTGAGTGTATTTTTGCTATTTTTAAAAGATTTTACAAGGGATTAGGTTTAAATCGCATCCCGTCGTCATTTGTTGAACAAGCAAGGGAAGAACATCTGCAAGCAGACAAATGAATTGAGAGAAAAGCGAAGGCTCGTCGGTGTTGCCTCCGGTTCCTTGGTTGTCGCAGAGCACAAAGAAGGCCGAAGTAAACAAATCTCACAGGTGGTGCATAGTCGGTCGATTCGCGAGGAGCGACTTTGTGTTCGATGGGAACAACAGAGAAGGAAGAAAACGAGGGGAAATAGGGGTCCGATGACAGCCATTCGTCGCAGGTGAGAACCTCGGTGGTGTTTTCTCGAAGATCACAATGTTTCCTTATTTTGACAGTTCCAAATCAACCACAGGTAAAAATTTCTTTTGGGATTTTGTTTTTTTGTTTGATAGAAATCGTTGGGGTGTTTCGGTTTGCTGGGAAATCAATGAAAATGAAGGGAATTTGGGTTTGTTGATTCACAGGTAATGAAGAAGGAAGTAATTAGCTTTTTTTTTGTTCTAGCATCCTCTAGCTGCGTTAACTTCTGTTTCTTAGAAGTAGTGATTTGGGGGTGGTGTATGTTTTGTGCTTTGATCGACAGAACAAGAAGAAAACACCACACTAGAGTGTGTGGTCGTTGCAGACGACGAAGAAGAAGGTGGAGGGGAGGGGGGGGGGGTTATCACAATCGGCTGCTCCATCTAAAGGTAGAGATTTTTTTGTTGTTTTTATGATTCCTTTTTATAATTTGAGTTTGGATGGAACTAACTGCTTTTGCTTTCTTTATGTTTACTTTACCATACAATATGTTACAGGAGGCCAGGTGTATCCTGCACAGGTGAATTTTTAATTGCATTTGGTATTTGACAGTTACAAAATCTTGGAATAATGTTATTCATTTATGTGAAGGCTCATATGGTATGAACGATTTTTGTATGTTGTTAATCCGAAATTGAAAGTTGTTTTAATGCACACCAAGTGCTCGCTAAAATGCTTCAATTGAATGATATTTCTTCGTTTATAGTATTCTATCTAGAAAAGAATGTTTTTTATGATAATCATGAACATATACTAAATTTGAACGATGCCTCTTAGCAACATTAATATTTTAGAATGTATTAGTGTCTTTGTTAGATTTTGATGTTTTTTTTTTTCCAAATTTGAAATTTTTTTTAGTTTTATTCTTTAACAATAAATATAATTCTTTAGCAATTGTTATATGTATTCTATAAGAATTAATGTAATTTTTGTTTTAATTCTGCAATTGATGGTTCGAGAATTTTTTTATTCTACAAGAAATTTTTAAAGTCATGATTAAGAAATATGTTCAAGAATATTATTATTATTTTATGGTTCAAAAATATTTTTATTTTTGAACATAGTCAAACATATTCTATCAGAATGTCTGAATTAAAAACCTTATAATTTGTAAAATCGGATTTTTAAAATTAATAGAATCTATGATCCCTTAAAATATGCAAATTTCCTTTATTAAATCTATGTTAATTGACTAAAATACTCTTCTAGTTAAACTAGATGATTTTTTTTTCAATTATATTTAATTCAATAATATGTATTAATCACTTTCTTAAAATAAGTAAAATGATTGGTCCACATTTATGCATACAATAACACAATAATTACTTTGAACATAATAACCTAAGCCTATATATATATATATATATATATATATATATATATATATATATATATATATATATATATATGATTAAAAGTTTAATATAATATATGTATAAGACAAGTCAGTCAAACTACTAGTACACCTCATTCACAAAGCCATGCTCTAAAGGAGGTATAAGGAAACGGCCTATAAAATGACCATTGAATAGTTGTCCACTCTCACCCACTGCTCCCTTGTATGGTTGAGGGTTGTTAGCCGAACGGATTTGATAGGACATAACCTCTTAAAAGTATGATAATATAAAGTAACTAAACCTCTTATAAATTCTACTCTAGTTATTTTAGGAAAAATGTGAAATTGCATGCTAATCCATGAAAACGCACATTGTTTCCTTATAAGTCGTTGGTGGAGCGTGTGTGGTTAACCGGCACGCTAATTCCGTACTATAAATGTGAAATAATGAAACAAATCATGTTTATAATTGATGACGGAGCATGTGTGGTTAATCGACACATCAATGGGAGATCATAAATCGATTGAGGGTGTTTGAGTAGGTTTGGACAGTTATTCACATCTTAATTGTGATCATTGGGATCCCAGTCACAATTCGTAAGAGCTCAATCGATATTAAAGATACCATTGATAAGATTCAATGAATCTCAAAAGATCTAGGAGTTTCATATGATTGAAATTGGTGAGATAACTCTACCTACCTAAACTAGATTCCAATTTGATAACAACATCACTCTTCAAAGGTCGAATTAAAAATATGGATCCTAGCCTTAATTTAATTATGGGTTAATAATTAAGGATTAAAATCAACTAAATTGAATTCTATATTCTCTAAATTCTAGATGCCAAATCAAGATAATAATGGTCTTCCTCTTTCTTATGGAAATGGTTTTCCTCAATCTTCTAGAGATGCTCTTCCAATTTCATTTGAAAGTGAAATTATTTTCCATTCCTTAGTAAATGATGGAACTGGACATAATCTCTCTTCAACTCTTCTACATCCTCCTGTTGTGACTCTCCCAACGTCACGAATTGAAAGATATGAAACAAATCAAGCCCTTTTGGCATGTAAACATGAAGATGGAAATTTTGTGTGTGTGCACGTTCTGAAAATGAAGTTGTACATTGACAATTTAGATAGGATGGGTGTCGTATTTCCAAGGGAGAAAGCCATCAATTCGGTTCTTATCTCGCTTCTTAAGTCATATGGTCAGTTTATTGAGAGCTTTCATATGAGGAATCTCGACATGACCCTAATTGGTCTGACCCAAATATTGATGGTTGTTGAGGTAGAAATGCTTAAGAACAAATCCGAAGCATAAATGCTTCAAGGGTTTGATTCTAAGGTTTCCATAGACATTGGTAATGGTGACATTGGTGTTGTAGAAAATATTTCTCTTCCCAGTGGAAAGGGGTTGTCTAGGGTCAGACCACTTGATCGTATGGTTAAGAGAAAGGCTTGTTCCAGGATCGTTCCGTGTGTTAAACCCAAAGAGTCCATTTTTTTCTATTTCCAATTGAAGGGACACAGGTTACAAATCTGCCAAAAGTACCTAAAGGATCTCAAAGATGGTAAATTTAATTCGTATGACTCTACTTCATGTACATCCATTATCTAACTTCATTCCTTTATAAGTGCCTATTCTTAGATTCCTGATACATAATGTGACGATCAAACTGTGATGGTATTGCAGGATCTAAAAGGAAGAAGGAATCTTAAATGAAGTGAGCTAAATCTGTTCAATGGAAATGGAATCTAGTCACATGGTTCAATGGTCAGAATTTGGAGCTACTACTAGGGAGTTAGGAAAATTTAATAGATTCTTATTTCCCTTCAAAAATGTCTATAGATTTAGTTATTCATTTCATGAATTTTAAGGATAAGTTCCAATTTTCGATTTAGCAATAAAATGAAGTTTTGGTTTATGAAGTTGCGTTATTTCCATGCAATGGAATTTATGAAAGTTTTAGTTATGTTTCTAATAATAGTAATGTTAATAGTGGATATTGATTTTTGTATAACGTATTTGTGGCATTGTCATTTTTTGACCAAGTGAAAAGGAATCTCATCACCACGTTTCAATTGGATAGAAATCCGGAGCCATACAATTCGAATTGCATGATGTATGAGAATTAATTTCATTGAAAAATATGAATAATTCGGTGTTCACATGTTTATGTGATGCAAGTGAAGGACTAATGGATCTAATATCTGTTGATATGGACTTTTAAGATCCACCACTAGGGACGATCACTCTATTCATCATGCTTTACTGCCACTTCAGTAAATGTGTTTTTGTTTATAAGATTAAGAAAAATTCTGATACTTTTGAAAAGTTCAAAGCACAACATAACGAATAGAAGAATCTGTCAAGCAGAAAGATAAAAGATTCTTCAATCTGAAAGGAAAAGACAACGCTTTATTATCATGTTCTAATAAGAATGATTCATATCTTCAAACTCATTTTAAAAACTAATAAGGATAACAACACCTTGTAAAATGTGGAGTAATAATGTTTTCTTACTCTAGCACATTTGGAATTGGAGTTGTGATGTTTTGTTGATCGAAATACTAGTTGAGACCTATTCTATGAAGTGTTTTCTTGTCAAAAAGCCGTATGGACTTTTGAATATTTGTTTTAGCTCTTTAAGGAATGTTTTTTTATGAGAAAAACTCATATGTTAAGAATTTAGTGGGAGTCATATTGATCTTGAGAGTTTCAAGAGTCAACCGACAATGATCCTTTTAATTATCACTAACACGCGACCTGAGGTTGATAACATGTTGTGTTTATTGACACATTTTAATTTCCGTGCACTTCTAGTTGAGTTGGCAACCCCTATGAGTTCTATGTTTTTTAGTTAGCTTAAAAAGGCTAAGCACGTTGGTCAGTGAAAGTACATTGATCAATATGGGTGAGTTGCTAACAACATGGAAGTGTTGGTAGGCTTCTGATCTTCCATAAGGAAATAAAATTAGATTAAGCAAAGTTCAGCCCATAAAGGAGAACTAAATGTGATTTTGGTTAGTCCTAAACCTTGTATTATGACTATATTTTGAAAAATAAATTTCTACATGAAGGGGACATATGTACCTTCAAATCTAGGTGATAAACGTTTTCGCTCTAGTTCATGAAAATGATTATGAGGAAACACTTTCGTTGATATATTTTAAGGATATAATAAAGATCAACATGGATATTGTTTGTGTTAATTGCATTCTGAATTTCATAATATGATTACAACATCCCTCTTTATATTTCAAATTTTGAGGAATGACAAGAAATTGTTTAAACTTTCAGGAGATATGTTTATCACGTCTTGAAAGATGTTGAGCTCATACACTATCCAGATAAAGTGCATAAGCTTAAAAAGCCTAATTAGAGGCTTGACAAAGCATCGTGAAATAGGAATTTGTACTTCTATGAGAAAGTCAAAGGGTACTGATTTCTAGAACTCCAACTAATTTCCGAGTATCTGTCAAAGCTAGTGGGAGCGTAATTGTCACACCCCAAAACCGGAACGACGGAAATCGTTCTGGGGTGGAGGACGTCATGTACAGTATCACAACACAGAATAATAGTAAACAAGCAAACAAAATCATCCATTACATTAATAATGTATTTTAATACAGGTGTTCTTTATAGTTTATAAGACACCAAAAAGATGAATCAAAATAAAAGATGAGTCTTGATTGTGCTCCATCGTCTCAAAAGCTGGCATAGGTACCTGTCTACTGATGACCTGAGAATACAAGTTATTTTGAAAGAGTTTATCAACTTTAAAGCTGGTGAGTTCATAAGCATTTTAGTGTCATTGATTGTATCAAAATGTTTGTAACAGAGTTTGAAGTATGAGTTCGTAAATTTTTGTAGTAAAAGCTTGTGAATCTTTGTATCTCCTAGAAAATCCTATATTTTCCACTAAAAGTAGCCTTCTACCAAGGCCTGACTGTTTTGTAAGTTTGTTTCTCGCAAAAGTGTGTAATTTTCCCAAGTGTGACTATCATTAACAAGATAAAGTTTATACACTACCATTTATGTGAGGAGATCATAGTGTGAATGCAATGGGAAAATAATATAGTCCTGTAGTGTTGTATTATAGTGACTATTGCTATACTAACTACCTTAAACTGGTTATTAAAGAAGGTATATTGTGATATGATTGTAACCATACTCGATCGACCTAGTAAAACACGGCGCTCGAAGACGTCGAAATGGTATGACATTCTTCACCCGAAGAGCTGCAGGTCCCACTGTAGCTAGCAACAAGGTGTAGGATGGTTAGCCTAGTATAGATCTATACACGAATTCATGCTCTCCCTTCAGAAGACTCTAGTTACAAAACGAGCCATGGCAGAGATGCCATGCCCCGAAGTAGTGGCTCACATTTATGTTATAGTATGTATGTATTGTATATACTAGTGTATTGTATGTTCTCTATGTCTTGTATGTAGTATGTTCTCTTGTATAGTGTAGTGTATGTATTGTTTCTCATTATAGTATTCTCCATCTGTTTCTCTTTATAGTATATTCATTATGTTTCTCATAACAGTATGTATTGACTCATGTATTAACTGACACTTTGTATGTTTCACTGTATTAGAAATAGTGAGTATTGACTTCCTAAACTATAGCTATTATAGTTTACTAATAGATTTATTTGTATAACTGAGTGTATTGAACTGAGATAAAAGCCTTTATATCTATACATATACACATAATATATACCTAAGGATCTAACGACACTCGGACAAACAACAGTGTACTCTAAGTCCACAACCAAACATGGTACAGGAAATAAAGTGAGTTATCAGTCCTAAGTCCTTCAAACCTTACTTATATAACTATATATGTATTAGACATGGTTTTGACAATATATGAGTTTGAAAGCTGTAAAAGAAAAGGTTTGGCATATAATAGTGAGTTTGGTAAAGAGTTGAACATGTAGAAGAGTTTGATAAATAGTTTGAAGTAGTTTGCTTGATAAAACAGTTAAAAGCATAGTAAATCCATTCGTTTGATAGTTATTAATCACATCTGATTGATATAATAACTATAATGTGTCAACTTGTATCCCCCCATAAAAGCATTTAAAATCATTTAAAAAGTTGATTAAGGGATATGAACTCACCTGTAGTGAGTCGATTGGATGAACAAGTGGTATAGGACGGTAGGTGTCAAGTGAAAACTTTAGCACACACAGATCCTAGTTAGTAAATATGGACACACATATGCATCTAATTAGTGATTAAACAACTAATTAAGCAAGTATAGACACCCTAGAACATGGAAAACACTTTGATTCATGTGTTATAAGTATAAAGGGTTGCATCTAAGGGTTCTAGGGCGTCACCTTGGAGTTTACAACCCAAGTGTAAACTCCCCATGAGTTCACGGCCCATGGGTTTACGGCCCAAGTGTAAAATCCCTATGAGTTCATGACCCATGGGTTTACGGCCTCATGAGTTTACGTGTGACAACCCGAAGTTTGCTTCATCAATTGTAACCCATTTTCGTTAATATATTCATCATTTTTCGATTCGTTTCCGTTACATCATTTAATTAGTTCATAGTTGTGGGACTTCTATTATGACTTAATGAGTGTCTAAACATGTTTAGAACTCACATTAGCACTTCATATTAATAATTGGAAACATTTTAGAATCGACCATATCGGGTTACGGTAACTAACTCGGGTACGACCAAAAGCACCGTATAACGCTGGTATCGGGTAGAATTCCACCATGTACAAAACCTAGACACTATTTAAAGATGTTTAAGCTTCCATTTGAAGCTTTTGCTCTCTCACTACTCTCTCTCCAACCTCTCTCCTCAACCAAAGATTCAAGGTCCAAAACATTGATTTAAGGCTCCAAATCTTCGAGGTAACATCCCTAGCTTGTTGTATAACCTCTTAGGCCTTCAAATTCGTGTTTAAACTATCATTTTGGACCTGGAACATGTGTTTATGGCAAAGGAGAATGCTTGGGCCGTAAACACTTAATATTTGGGTTTTTGAGCAATTTAACCCCTCCAAACCAACATTAGGACTTAGATACAACTATATGGCTTACCAATTCGGACTTAGAACACATTAAGCATGGTTTTTGAAGAGTAAAAATGAGTTTACTGCCCAAGAACAAGCTTGGGCCATAAACTCCTCATTCATGGGGAGTAAACTCATTCAAACATGTTCAAAAGCCATATAACTCCACCAATAGCCTTGGAATAAATCCTAGAACCATCTAAAAATAGTTTGGGGACCTTAAACATGTCAAACACCCTCCAAATGAGAGTTTACATCCATGACACCCCAAAGACAAGTTCCAGGGCCGTAAACTCCTCTTTATGTGTCAAATGATGCCCAAAACTCATGCCAAGGCTTGGAAAATTAGTTATAATCACTTGTGATTGTCCTAGCCTCACCAAATGAATTAAGAATTGGGCATGGGGGAGTTTACGGCCGTAAAATCCACGTTTACTGCCATAAACTCCAATAAATGGTCCTTAAGTGAGCTTAATCCATCCCAAGGCTTTAGAAAAATCCATTCCAACATTTACCATGTGCATTTAAGCCATTTAGCACCCCAAAACACCCAATCATGAGTTCACGGCCGTGAAATCATGTATGTATGGGGTATGTGGCTGGAAACTCCCTAAGGAGTTTACTCTTGAAGAGTAAACTCACTTCCCAAGTCCCACGCATCATTACACGTCCGTAGATGTCACCCGGGTTACTCCAAACACTTGTTTTGAAGTGTTTTCTCTCATTGGAGTGTATTATCATATCTAATTAGTGTTTTAAAGTCTAATTAGATAGCTTTGGATACTATTTCTTATTACATAGGAACCTCGCATGTAATCAAGCCCCAAACCAACGTTTAGTGTCCGAAACAGTTGCGCCTTCTCGTCTGGTGAGTTCATACCCCTACCCATTTGCACTGTTTTCACTGTTTTCAGGGGGAATACAAGCAAAGTACAAGCGACACTTGTACTCAAAACTTTTTTTATATACATTATGTTTCATATTATATATGATTTTAACACTGACAGTCGTAACAAACAACCGTTTGAACTTACAGGACACACTATCATGTTATTTGTGAATTACATTATAAATTGTTGTATTTATATTTTCACAAATGTTTTCCCACAATATAACAGTTAAAAGCATAACATTTGATCATGGTTTTGTCCTTTGTAACACTTCACAGAGATACGCAAGTGGAGGATAGTCAATTGATCTTTAAGTATTATTAATAGTAAATTTGTTAATCCTATAATTGGAGGCACGTCCTCGGTGAACACTCGACAGAGATACGCGAGTGGAGGACCGCCCTCGTAACCAGAATCTCTTAGATATGGAGCATGACTTTAGTGTATAGATCTATACGGGACTGACTACCCCGCACCTGGCTGCTAGCTACAGCCGAACCGAAAGGTTCAAGGGTGACGAAAGTCATATAGGGTGATGGACTATTTATTGCCCTAATTAGTCTATTGTATGGTTATGGAACTTGCAATTTGGATAACAGAGATTTACATAATAGTAATAATGGGTTAAGTAACTATTTTACTTGGTATATGTTAGTTTTATAAACGTGTTAAAACTAATACATCTTTCAGAGTACATCTTTTACATTACATTTCGGTTTGGTAAACACGTACATTACAAGGATAACCAGGTTTTCAGTATACATCTTTCATATTAGGAAAATATGGGATTTTCCTGGGATTTCAGTTGAACATAACTAGAACAGTGTAACCTAACAGTTAACCAAACACCACTTTTAAGAAAATATGGGATTTTCTTGGATCGTAACATTTTCAGAAACCATAAAGGAAACTCGTACATTTTCACATAACAAAACCACTTATGAACTCACCAGCGTTATGCTGATTTTCAAACCGCTTGTATTCTCAGGTCAGCGTTAGACAGGTACCCGAAGATCCTTTTGATTGATGACGGAGTACTTAGAAGACCCGTTTCATTTTGTTCATATATACTATGTATCACTTGTATAACTTTACTTTTGAAATAAATGTAAACTTTTCTATATGTAATGTAATGATTGTTTTACTTTACTTACTATGTGCATTGGATTTGATACACAATGTGGAGTCAACCCTGGAAATGTTTCCGCCTTCGGTTTTTTGGGTGTGAAAGATTGGTATCGGAGCCCTGTTTATAGTGAATAAAGTATACCAAACCTTACATGGTATAAAACTATAAACACTAAAGGGCCTAAGTGCTCTGAATTAAAAGTATATTCAAACTATAAGTATTTTCAAAAGTATACAAGTATACCGAACCGTCGAGATCCGTAACTACAAGTAGAACAAAACATAAGTAAATGGGTGTTGTGTTCTGCGGTTAAACGTGGGCAGTTATGTAGTCGTGTCTAGGATCAATATAGCCTGGCCAACTATATTCATTCGAGACATGGCCAACATGTGCTTGGGGATGACTGTGGTATGCATCATGCCTAAAACTTACCCTAATACCACAAACGTCGAGCCAATGTCGTAAGCAAATCATGAAATACTATAGGAGTATTTCTCGAGCCAATCCTTTGTAGAAATCTTCGTTCATGCATTATTCCTTGATCATTCCCTTAGCGATAATTTACTTGCTTTGATAACTCTTTCATGTTTTATCGCTTATTCGGAATATATATCTGTCAAAGGAGTGGTGAGAAGAGAAAGTTCTGGAAGAAGAAGAAGGGTCAATCCTCCCAAGGATCTTCTAAGAAACAGCAGACTGTAGCAGTCCATGCTGCTACTACCCCCGTTGCTATTGCTTCTGTTGTGGGATCCACAGCTCCAATTCCTACCAGTAGGTATGCTGGTAATCTTCCTCTGTGTGACAAGTGCAAATATCACCACAACCCCAACCCCTGCCGAGAACTATCTTATACCAATTGTGGTAAGAAGGGGCACATGGTCCGATTCTGCAAAGCTCCGACACAATTGGCCAATCAATCATCTGGAGCAGGCGTTGGTTAAGCCTGCTATAACTGTGGAGAGGTTGGGCACTTTAAAAGGAACTGCCCCAAGAAGTCAACAACTGATAATACCTGAAGAGTCCTATCCATGGGATGGGAGGAAGCAGTCGCCGATCCAACTGTTGTCTCGGGTACGTTCCTTCTCGACAACTCATATGCTAGTATTCTTTTTGATTCGGGTGTTGAATGGAGTTTTGTTAGTCATCAATTCAAACATAACCTAAAACATAATCCCCAACCACTAACATAAACGTTTACCATCGAGATGGCTAACGGTGAAAAAGAAAGTGCTAGCGATGTATTCATAGGTTGTACCCTTACCCTGAACGACCACTCATTTCCTATCGATCTTATGCCAATATCCATTAAGAGCTTTGATGTTATCATTGGCATGGATTGGTTGAGTCCCAATCATGCAGATATCCTTTGTTTCGAAAAAGCCATCCGTCTCAACCTTCCTTCGGGACAGACTCTCGTAATCTATGGCGATAAAATCAGCTCCAATCTTCGCATCATTTCCTGCATCAAAGCTCAAAAACTCCTGCGAAACGAGTGCATTGCATTCTTAGCCCATGTAATCAACGAGAAACAGGAAGTTAAAGACCTCGTGAGCATCCCTCGAACTCTGTAACTTTCCTGATGTTTTTCCCGAATAGCTTCCAGGAATTCCTCCTGAGCGTCAGGTCGAGTTCCACATTGACCTAATTCCTGGAGCTACCCCCATAACGCAGTCTCCGTATCGCTTAGCTCCAACAGAAATGCAGGAGTTATCCAGCCAACTCAATGAGTTACTCAGTAAAGGATTCATTAGACCGAGTTCCTCACCCTGGGGAGCTCCGGTATTGTTTGTCAAGAAGAAAGATGGATCCTTCCGGATGTGTATTGACTACCGTGAGCTGAACAAGTTGACCATAAAGAATAGATATCCCCTTCCGCGAATAGATGATCTCTTCGATCAACTCCAGGGAGCCAGCTATTTCTCAAAGATAGACCTTCGGTCAGGGTACCATCAACTACGAGTTCTTGAGAGTGATGTTTCCAAAACAACTTTCAGGACTCGGTATGGACACTACGAATTCGTGGTGATGCCCTTTGGTCTAACCAATGCACCGGCTGTGTTCATGGACCTGATGAACCGGGTGTGTCGTCCTTTCTTAGACAAGTTCATCATCGTGTTCATTGACAACATCCTCGTCTACTCTAGGAGCGAGGAAGACTACAAGCAACACTTGAGGTTAGTGTTGGAGACCCTTAAATTCGAGAAGTTGTCCGCGAAATTTTCCAAGTGTGAGTTCTGGATACAGAAGGTAACTTTCCTCGGTCACGTCGTAAGTGAGGAGGGCATTCATGTGGATCCTTCCAAGATTAAAGCGATAGAGAATTGGTCGGCACCAAAGACACCCACAGAAATCTGTCAATTCTTCGGTCTCACCGGCTATTATCGAAGATTCATCCAGAACTTTTTTTGCAAAATCGCCAAACCCCTAACCACTCTAACAAAGAAAGGTGTACCCTTTTGTTGGAGTGAAAAGCAAGAATCCGCGTACCAGACGGTAAAGCAAGCCCTGTGTAGCACACCTGTTCTGTCCTTACCCGAAGGTACAGAAGACTTCTTTGTCTATTGTGATGCGTCTAATCAGGGTTTAGGCTGTGTGCTTATGCAAAGAGGAAAAGTGATTGCTTATGCCTCAAGACAACTGAAATCACACGAGGTTAACTATACCACACATGACTTGGAGTTAGGAGCCGTAGTCTTTGCATTGAAGATTTGGAGACATTATCTCTACGGAACCAAGTGTACGATCTTCACTGACCATAAAAGTCTGCAACACATCCTCAATCAGAAAGACCTAAACATGAGGCAACGGCGATGGGTAGAGTTACTTAGCGATTATGAGTGCGAGATTCGCTACCATCCCGACAAGGCCAATGTGGTAGCAGATACCCTTAGCCGAAAGGTGAAGACCTTGACAATGACTATCCATTCCCATTTATCCATGCAAATCGGATATGCCCAGATAGAAGCCCTCAAACCCAAGAACGTGTCGATCGAAGCCTTGAGGGGAATGGATAAGAAAATTGAGATCAGAGGTGACAGAGTCTACTATTTCATGTACCGAATCTGGATTCCAAAGTCCAGAGGGCTCAGGGAGATTCTCATGGAGGAGGCACACAAGACCAGATACTCTGTTCACCCAGGTTCGGACAAGATGTACCTAGATCTCAAGAAGCAATACTGGTGGCCGAACATGAAAGCCGAGATTGCTATGTTTGTGGGCAAGTGTCTGACTTGCGCCAAGGTAAAAGTTGAGTACCATAAACCCTCGGGTCTGCTCCGGCAACCCGAGATACCCGAATGGAAATGGGAGATGATTACCATGGATTTCATCACCAAGTTACCCAAGTGTCTGAGTGGGTATGATACCATTTGGGTTATTGTCGATTGTTTCACCAAATCCGCTCACTTCATCCCGATTAAAGAATCATTTAAGATGGAAAGACTCGCACGGATCTACATCCAAGAGGTAGTTCGACTGCATGGTGTACCTACGTCCATTATCTCTGATCGAGATAGCAAGTTTACCTCCAGATTTTGGCAGTCTCTTCAGAAGCCTTTTGGAACTAAACTAGACATGAGCACGAGTTGTCAGCCTCAGACCGACGGACAGAGTGAGAGAACTATCCAAACCCTGGAAGACATGCTTAGGGCATGTGTCATCGATTTCGGCAAATCGTGGGACACACATTTGCAATTGATCGAGTTCTCGTACAACAACGGCTACCATACCAGTATCAAGGTTCCCCCGTTCGAAGCCCTCTACGGTCGCAAGTGCATTTCCCATCTGTGCTGGGCCGAGGTAGGGGACACGCAGCTAGCTAATAGTCGATTTCCCGATAGTGCTCTCACTATTCCTGAAATCATCCGTGAAACCACCGAAAAGATCATCCAAATCCAGGAACGACTGAAAGCTTCACGTGATAGACAGAAAAGTTATGCTGATAACCGACGGAAACCTCTGGAGTTCCAGGTTGGAGACCGTGTCCTGTTGAAGGTCTCGCCCTGGAAAGGCATGGTAAGTTTTGGAAAGCGTGGTAAACTTAATCCGAGATACATTGGACCCTTCGAGATCCTCGCCAGGATCGGTCCGGTAGCCTATAAACTTCAATTACCTCACGAACTCAGTAACATCCATCCTGTCTTCCATGTCTCAAATATCAGGAAGTGCTTATCCGATGAAACCCTAGTGATTCCCTTCGACGAGATCGAGATCAATGAAAACCTCAACTTTGTGGAGGAACCGATCGAAATCATGGATCGAGAAGTCAAACGTACGAAGCAAAGCCGCATCCCGATAGTGAAGGTTCGCTGGAATGCCAAGCGGGGATCGGAATTCACTTGAGAGCGTGCAAACTCAATAAAACAGAAGTATCCACACCTCTTTCCTGATCCATGATTTGTATCTTAATTCTGAATTTCGGGACGAAATTCCCTCTAACAGGGGGATAATGTGACAACCCAAAGTTCGCTTCATCAATGGTAACCCCTTTTCGTTAATATATTCGTCATTTTTTGGTTCGTTTCCATTACATCATTTAATTAGGTAATAATTGTGCGACTTCTATTATGAATGAGTGTGTAAACATGTTTAGAACTCACATTAGCACTTCATATTAATAACTGGAAACATTTTAGAATCGACCGTATCGGGTTACGGTAACTAAATCGGGTGCGACCAAAAGCACCGTATAACGCTGGTATCAGGTAGAATTCCACCATTTCCAAAACTTAGACACTATTTAAAGATGTTTAAGATTCCATTTGAATCTTTTTCTCTCTCTCACTACTCTCTCTCTAACCTCTCTCATCAACCAAAGATTCAAGGTCCAAAACAATGATTTAAGGCTCAAAATCTTTGAGGTAACATCCCTAGCTTGTTGTATAACCTCTTAGGCCTTCAAATTCATGTTAAAACTCTCATTTTGGACTTGGAACATGTGTTTACCACCAAGGAGCATGCTTGGGCCGTAAACACTTAATATTTGGGTTTTTGAGCAATTTAACCCCTCCAAACCAACATTGGGACTTAGATACTACTATATGGCTTACCAATTCGGACTTAGAACACATTAAGCATGGTTTTTGAAGAGTAAAAATGAGTTTACTGCCCAAGAACAAGCTTGGGCCATAAACTCCTCATTCATGGGGAGTAAACTCATTCAAACATGTTCAAAAGCCATATAACTCCACCAATAGCCTTGGAATAAATCCTAGAACCATCTAAAAATAGTTTGGGGACCTTAAACATGTCAAACACCCTCCAAATGAGAGTTTATGACCATGAAACCCCAAGGACAATTTCCAGGGCCGTAAACTCCTCTTTATGTGTCAAATGATGCCCAAAACTCATGCCAAGGCGTGGAAAATTAGTTAGAATCACATGTGATTGTCCTAGCCTCACCAAATGAATTAAGAATTGGGCATAAGGGAATTTACGGACTTAAACTCCATGTTTACTATCGTAAACTCCAATAAATGGTCCTTAAGTGAGTTTAATCCATCCCAAGGCTTTAGAAAAATCCATTCCAACATTTACCATGTGTATTTAAGCCATTTAGCACCCCAAAACACCCAATCATGAGTTCACGGCCGTGAACTCATGTATGTATGGGGTATGTGGCTGGAAAATACCTAAGGAGTTTACTCTTGAAGAGTAAACTCACTTCCCAAGTCCCACAAATCATTACACGTCTGTAGATGTCACCCGGGTCACTCCAAACACTTGTTTTGAAGTGTTTTCTCTCATTGGAGTGTATTATCATATCTAATTAGTGTTTTAAAGTCTAATTAGATACCTTTGGATACCATTTCATATTACTTAGTAACCTCGCGTGTAATCAAGCCCCAAACCAACGTTTAGTGTCCGAAACAGTTGCGCCTTCTCGTCTGGTGAGTTCATACCCCTACCCATTTTCACTGTTTTCATTTTTTTCAGGGGGGAATACAAGCAAAGTACAAGCGACACTTGTACTCAAAACTTGTTTTATATACATTGTGTTTCATATTATATATGCTTTTAACACTGATAGTCATAACAAACAACCATTTGAACTTACAGGACACACTATCATGTTATTTGTGAATTACATTATAAATTGTTGTATTTATATTTTCACAAATGTTTTCCCATAATATAATAGTTAAAAGCATAACATTTGATCATGGTTTTGTCCTCGGTAACACTTCACAGAGAATACGCAAATGGAGCATAGTCAATTGATCTTTCAGTATTATTACTAGTAAATTTGTTAATCCTATAATTTGACACACGTCCTCGGTGAACACTCCACAGAGATAAGCGAGTGGAGGACCGCCCCCATAACCAGAATCTCTTAGATATGTAGCGTGAATTTAGTGTATAGATCTATACGGGACTGACTACCCCGCACCTGGCTGCTAGCTACAGCCGAACCGAAAGGTTCAAGGGTGACGAAAGTCATATAGGGTGATGGACTATTTATTGCCCTAATTAGTCTATTGTATGGTTATGGAAGTTGCAATTTGGATAACAGAGATTTACATAATAGTAATAATGGATTAAGTAACTATTTTACTTGGTATATGTTAGTTTTATAAACGTGTTAAAACTAATACATCTTTCAGAGTACATCTTTTACATTACATTTCGGTTTGGTAAACACGTACATTACAAGGATAACCAGGTTTTCAGTATACATCTTTCACATTGGGAAAATATGAGATTTTCGTGGGATTTCAGTTGAACATAACTAGAACAGTGCAACCTAACAGTTAACCAAACACTACTTTTAAGAAAACATGGGATTTTCTTGGGTCGTAACATTTTCAGAAACTAGAAAGGAAACTCATACATTTTCACATAACAAAACCGCTTATGAACTCACCAGCATTATGCTGATTTTCAAACCGCTTGTATTCTTAGGTCAGCGTTAGACTGGTACCCGAAGATCCTTTCGATCGAAGACGGAGTGCTCAGAAGACCCATTTCATTTTGTTCATATATACTATGTATCACATGTATAACTTTACTTTTGAATCAAATGTAAACTTTTCTATATGTAATGTAATGGTTGTTTTACTTTACTTACTATGTGCATTGGATTTGATACACAACGTGGAGTCAACCCCGGAAATGTTTCCGCCTTCGGTTTTTGGGGTGTGACATTACGACCGTAAACTCATGGTACTTTGTACTTATGTGTGTTTTAAGGTCTTATAAGTCATAAAGAATTGTTCTAGCCTTGGTTCCAAGGCTAAGGAAGGAATTAGGGCTCATTTGTACCCATCATTATGGTTTACATCCCAAGGAGATTGCCTTGGCAGTAAAGACCCTTTTGTTCTTGTTTTCTTGGTGTTTTCGATTCCCTAATTCATCGTCCTAACAAACAAACATGTATAGGAAGTAGGAACTTACAATTTGGAGGCTAATGGAGGGTGTTTTCAGCCTAAAGCACTTAAGTGTTCTTGGTGTTCTTGATGATCTTGAAGATCTAGTTTCAAAAGATGAAAGTTGTGGATTCATTCAAGCATGAATCACGAAGAAGTGATGTATAACATATAGATGGAGTGATTTACTTACATTTTTAGAAGATTAGAAGCAAAAGTCTCAAGATCCTTGAGAGAGAATTCTGAATTCTTGAGCTTGGAATGTGAAGAATGAGGAAGAATTGAAGAAAAATCATGTATATAGCATGAGTTTACGACCACCATGTGTTTACGGCCTAAACTCACATGGTTTGGCCGTAAACTCCACATGATGAGGGTTAGGGTTTGTTTGTTAGTTTACAAATTCAATTGACACTTTCTGTTACTTATTCCTTTGATGTATTAAGCTCAGAATGCTCAAACAGACTCCAAACGGTGCTAAAAGTTAGCAGTAACAAGCTTGACTTTGATTGAAATATAGGGTTTGTACAAGATAGAAATTTCGGATTGTCACAACAATTATTATGCCTGGTATTGCATGTTGACAATGCTATCGATAGGGTATAATATCTCTAATTTACAAGTTGCAAATATTGGGAACTATTACGTTGTAGTGGACATAAGGGAGACATCACTCATACTTCCTTACATATCTAAAGTTTTAGATTGTATATTTTAATAGAACTTAGCCAAAGGCATATATGAATAATATGTTGAAATGCTTCAACATTAGAGATTCTATATATGGAAATATTATAGAAAGAAATTGAACAGATATTGGACGCTTGTAATATTGAATCGAGTCCCATATCTTTTGGATATAGGATCGACTACATGTGCTATACTATTTGTTTATTCAAAAAATTTCAAAGCCCTGAGCATTGTGAGAAAAAAAGGACTAGAGTTTTAAGTGATTAGGGTTATTAAACAAACTGTCAAGAACATTCTGAGGTTTACTGAAGAATGGTTTCTTGTGGATAGTTGGAAGTATGGTATTGTTTTGGAGGAACCATAGTGACACATTTTGGATCAAGATGATTCTTGGTTAGAATTGATGGTCATATGGGAATATGGAAATGATTCCATAATGGGAGATTGGTAAATGGAAATGTATCCATAATAAGAGTTGGTTATAATATCTACATGTGAGTTGCAAACTTTAATGTATGAAAGCTGTTCAAGGAGTGTATATTAAATTTGTGACCTCATTACCATGGAATTTTTTCTAGTAACAAAGTTCTAGTGGAATATTTTGTAATATCGGAGACTCAGTCTTTGAGACTTTAGAATCTCAATAAGAGTTAAATGCATGTAAAGTTGGATTTCCACCCCATCTTGGATAGCTATAAGAATTTAGAATCGTAAACTGAGCCTCATTGGAATAATTTCTAATCGATCTATTCATAAAGGAAGGACCATCGAGAGGCATAGTATGCATGTTCTAGACATGGCATGACTAATGTTATCTAATTCAAGTGATTAGTTGATTACTTGAAACATTATACAATGAATAAATTCATAATTGTTATGATGATTAAATAATAGAGATTTATTTATGATCAATGTGTATGATGCCATAGTTAATTAATTTATATGTGTTTCACTTTGCTTGTTTTACTTCCCTAGGTAATTTAAACGTTATTCAAAATTCCATAGTTGTTCATACTTTTGGAAGTAAGTAGAGAATTATGATTGTCATGAATTTATTGTAGATAGTCATTTGCGGTTAAGACATTGCAATTGGAATTGCTATAATATTCAAGAGTACTTTGAAAATAGAGATTTTAAGTATCGGATAAACCTACGATTATAGATTACGCTTCATGGATCGTATCTCGAGTAATTATAAGATGATAATATCTTCTATTCTTAAAGAAAAGATATATAGTTCATTGTTTACAAATCAGTTGTGTATTGGTTTAATCAAACGCATCTTGTAATTGGGTGTTATAAAGGGTTATTCCACGTGTGACTTGATATGTGAATTTTATGAATATATAGTCAAAGTAATTTGTATTTTTTCCCTAACATGAAAAGTGATATCATTGGGCCCCTCGATGATTTGATGTTGACTGTATATAATTTTGGGCCCAGTCAGGACTAATTGATGTGTTCAATTTGAAGTCCAATCAAGTCTTAAATCGGGAAATTGGGAAACATAATTTTGGACAATGAGATTAATTCTGAGTCATGTCTCGTGTCTATACGACATTTTGAAGTGCGAAGGAATCACTAAACACTTATCTTAGGGTCAATAGTTGATTTCAATCAGAGTTTGGCATTGGCTTTGGAAAACAATCTTTGTTGTTTATTTCAAGGTCTATATATGGAATTGTAGTTACAGACTTATTCAAGTGGGAGACTGCTAGATTAAGATGTCTAAACCGATAACTAAATTGGTATATTCTTGAATTAGAAGCAAAGTCCTTTCTGGGTTGCCCTCAAAACTAGTAACTAATTGGTATATTATTGTACGAATAATAAACTAATTGAAAATTGAAATATATGATTTATTAATATATGTTATATTATTAATATATTAATTGTAAAGATTAATGATTAATTGACTAATTAGAATTAATTTGGATTTAATTCTAGGATTAATTAGAATTAATCGTTCAAGGATTCATTGGTTTCCATGGGAGTTTCCTAAAAAAAGTATAGATAGGACACCATGGGTGCCTATTTTTGTCCCACCTTTACTTTCTTTCATAGATCCGAATTTATGCTCAAGCCTCCTATCTCCTTAAGTCTTCTTACCACTAGGGTTTTGGGTACAAGCCATTAGAGGCATCCATTCTTTTGGTGCTAGTTTTCCAAGATCTATAACAAGGATTCTACTCTTGTTATTTACAATAATAATCAAAAGGTATGTAACCCTAATTTTGTATGAATGTCAATTTCATAGCCTCTCTCCTAGGGTTTCTTGATATTCATAGTTAGTTGCTATCAATAAAGAAAACATAGATCCTTTCTAGGTTGCGTGTGAACTTAAGGGTTTAAGTATTTTTTTATGCCACATGTAATTTTTGTTTATAAGCTAGAAAACCTATCATCTTGGTAGTGAATAAATTTCCAAAGATTTTACAGTAAAATAAAAGAGTTTTTCTAAGGTTCAAGAATAGAACTTAGAACCTAAAAGAAGCAAACGAAGAAAAATTGCCAAAGATTTTTGGACATGATTATATGACCTATGTAGTGAATAAAGAACCCCCAAACTTATATGGATGCTATAGATTCTTATGAAGCTCCATTTTGGAAAGAGGCAATTAAAAGTGAGATTGACTCCATTGTGTAGAATAACACTTGGAAATCGGTAGATTTACCACCTGGGAAAAACCAGTTGAGCACAAATGGATATTTAAGATGAAGTTTTGACTTGATGGTACCATTGAGAAGTACAAAGCTCATTTAGTAGCTAAAGGGTATCATCATATTTAAGATGAAGTTTAGACACATATTCACCTATTACAAGTATTAGGGGCGGATCTAAGGGGGTCCGGGGTAACCTAAGATCCCCTTAAAATTTTCTTAGGTGGTGTAATTTTTTTAGGAAAATTCGTTTTAATTCTGCATGTATTCACATATTAAATAAACTGCAAAAGACTAAAATCAAAATAGTTATAGATCAAGTGGTAAGGCGCGCATGTCTTCCAAACCTATTATCCCATGTTTGACTCTTTCCAGGGATTTTTTCATTTTTTCTTTATTTTTACTTATAAGCACTACATCTTGGAAAGGATCGTGGTACCCCATTTGAAATGATAATTTACATCTTTTTTCCCTGAACTTTTCAGATTGTTTCATACTCTACCTACTACTAGAAACAAGCCCTTTAATGACACGTAAAGAATGACACACAATGATTACGATATGAATATTTTGCGCGTCCTAAAAATAATCTCAGTTTTCTAAAATTTGAAGGATAGACGACACACATTTTTGCGTGCCCTAAAATTACTGTCAAAAAAAAAAAAAAAAAAAAAACACACGGAGGGCACCTATCATAAAAAGCGTGTCGTGTAAAGGTGTCATTTTATATATTTTTAGGAAGGCACGTTCTCCATTTTTTTAATAGCCGATGGGGGTGAAATGAAATCCCAAAAAATTAAACACCCCCGCCTGATGTATCTCCTTCTTGTCCTTCTAAAACCCTCTACCAAAGAACCCTAATAGAATTGTGACACTGTTAATCCTTCTTCGAGGTTAAATAATTTCTCCCCAATTCCCCTTCACCTTCTTCCTACACTTCGTCCCCCCAAATTTTGTAGCTTCTCTGATCTAAAAACTCACGTGCTTACATGCAGGCACACATACAATTGCATTGAACGAAGAAGGATGGAAGTCAACTTTACAACCCTCGAATTGTTGAAGAAGTCGATTTTATGCGGCTTTGTTCACATCTGGTTTTCAATTTCTTTACCCTAATTGAAAAACCTTGATTCCATTACTACATGCTACACAATCGATTTCTTCCTACACTTCGTCGCCCCATTTTTTTAATAGCATGGGACGTAAACCCATGCACAGCTTCTGGTTTGCGTTCTTTGCCTGCATATGCAATTGTGTTTTGAGTAATACATACGTACACATATCTTAATCCTAGAGGAGAGGGAGATCGGAGAGATGGGAGTGTGTAATGCCTAGAAGAAAAAAAGGGGAAAACTTTTTCTTGCTTATGTATGATCAATGTACAGGTTAGTTTTTCGATTATTCTTGATCCTTAAGGTTTTCCTAGACATAAAGAATGCGCACCTCTCCCCCTCCCTACACCGTCGGGAAACCACCACAACACCACTCTGTGCTTATTAGGTCAGTTTTAGACATAGTCAGCCTTCGTAATCTTGTTATTATTGTTAGGAACTAGTAGTTCATGTCTTAGTACTTAGATGTCATGAATCGTGATAAATTGATAATGCCCAAACTATTGAAAATAGTCACTACATGTTGGAAAAAAAAACAAGGTTCCAAATTAAACATTTTGAGTTTTGGAATGATTAGAATACAGCTAAACGCTTGAAATTAGTGTATGTTGATATTAGTAACTTCCATGAAATTTGAGTATGTAGTTTCCCTAAGCAAATATGAGGAAATTCCCATATGCTATGCATTTTTACCTTTTTAGTGTGCATTTGCTGATGAGTGACTAGCAATAACCCAATAATGAGTTAAAATTCATAAATCACCCTATAGCTATGGACATTTTTCACAATGGTGTTACATTATAAGTATAGAATTTTATAAAAAGTTGTCATTTTTGTCCTTTTTGTTGTTGTGGTTTATTTATTTATTTATTTATTTTGTAAAAAGATTGTAGGTTTGACAAATAATTCTAATATTCGGGAGCCACATGAACTCTGCCAATGTGTAATAACACATGATATTCTAGGTAAATATGTTCTTGAAGTTGCAAAGGTAAAATGACAAAAATACCCTTCAAATCTAAAACGAAAAGTTTATTTTTTAATGTTGATTGGTTGTAGAAAAAAGTTGGATGATATGTTGTATGTTTGCAAATGTTGTTGGAGCACAAGTTATTTCTCAGTTAATGGTTATATACATCAGGTAAATCTTGCTATTTTTATTTCTTGGTTATTTATTATATATTTCCCTTATTTTTAATAAGCATTTCTAAAGTTTTCACTTCTTGTTGACTTATGCAACAACATTTCATTTAGGAGCATAATATGTAATACGATGGTTGACTTTTTGTTGACTTACAAAACGTTTTGGGGTTACAAATTTCAGATCTTGAATCCATATTTCTAGAAATGAATACATACAGACACTGTGATTTGAGCCAGTCAAGTTGGCTTTCTGTTGCTTGGTAACCTTCACCATTAAAATGCTATTATTATTTAATTTATCGATTTATTATTATAAAAAACATATAAAATAGCATTTCAGGGCCAATTCTAATCACATTGAGCAAGTGCACGAAATAACAATGTACTTTGTTATTTCTTGCAAAATAAGTTGCTATTTCATGCATTTAAGCTTTTTTTTTTTGGTTAAAATGCAATAAATAGCAGCATACTTAATTGATTTGACTTGAAAAAAACACAATTTACTTTTTTTAACTACGTAACACATTTTATGTCCCCAAGTTCAGGAAACTTGTGGAAAAAGAGTTAACACTGGTTGAGTTGATGCATCTTCAAGTGGTGAAGAGTTGACACTGGTTGAGTTGATGCATCTTCAAGTGGTGAAGTTACAAGGCTTAAAGCTGCCATGGAGATTGTAAAAGGAGAAATAACTTACAGGTTCCTTTTAATGTTGTATATGTTTTGTTTTTCTATAATAAATATTATGCAATATTAGCAATGTATTACATTCACTTTCTATTGGAATGATTATTTGTGTTTAACATATTAGTGTAATGAGTTATCTTTCTTATTAATGGTATTTTAGTTTGTATGATGAGACCTTTAATGTGTTATTTAATTTTAAAATTAGTAAACTATTAAAATATATAAATTTTAAAACATTTAAATTTTATGACATGCAAAAATGTGTGTCGTGTTTCTTTATGACAGGTGCTTTAATGATACGCAATGCAAGTTGTATATGTGCATTATAAGGTTACAACATGTGAATGCATGTCATGTTATTTATGACAAGTCCTTCCTTGACACACATTGTGTGTCGTAAGGTTACGACGCGCAAATGTGTGTCATCTTCCTATATGACAGGGCCTTCCTTGACACATATTTGCGTGTCATCTATACCCCTTTGTGACACACAATGCATGTCATTAAAGGTTATTTTCTAGCACTGACCATGGTTTCCGTTTTATGTTTTATATAAGAAAATTAATTAAATAAATATAGTACACAACATATATTGCTATTTTCTATTCTAGTTGCGTATAGATTTTAATTCATTAAATTTTGCGGGTTCAAGTTTATCATTAACATCTGGTTCTCAAAATTTAATTTAAACTTGTAGGAATTAGTTTATATATACATTTTTTTCACGAACTTGTTTATATAACAAGACTTGAGGTTAGCTAAGGTTTTAATTAACGTTTGGGTTTAAAACTGAACATGCGAAGCCCAAGTACACCATAAAAGAAAATTAGGCTATCCTAAAAAAAGTTACGATACCCCTTTACTTTGATCATGGCTCCTCCACCGACGGTAATTACATCAAGTGCATTGAACAAATATTACATCATAATAAGTATATTGTTTGAAAACTACAAACATGAAGTCCTAATCAAGCATGATAATCATCTTCTGCTTATCTGTTACCTGGGAATACAAGTTATTTTAAAAAAATGGTCAACATATGAAATGTTGGTGAGTTCATACACATGTTTGATACAAAACGTTTCATGTTGTTGGTAAAACCCAGAAAATCTAATATTTTATGTAAGTAAAATTTGTTTGCAACATGATGCGATGATCTAATAATGTATATATATGTGTAATTTCAGAGCTAATATATATGTGGCTTATTAACATTAGTATTTCTCATATAGCAATTGAAGTATGATATAGAAATGATGTTGAGACCCTGAAAATCTGATATTTTCCAATATAAAACAGTGTGATAGTTTTGTGAATTCTTATAAATCTCATAGTACGGCCATATGTATGAAGTTAATTTCCCAAATAATAGTGAAATGGTAATTGATCTCTATGTGAGACGTTATAAACATGCATGATAATGACTATTTCACCTGTCTTGGTATTTTTACAAATGTCGGTTTTGATCAAGATTTTGTCACCCTAGACTGGCCGAGTCTAACTGTAACGAACAGCTCTGGTGTGGGGAGTCACCCTCGTATAGATTTATACACAAACTCGCGCCCTCTCTCCAATAAATTTAGTGTTTAACCGTTCTGTATAGTATAAAAAACAGAAGCTTTGTTTAAACGAATTGTTCCATCGTAAAGTCCCAAAAATAATTGTTCGGCCAATTCAATCCCTTTTCTAATAAAAATGCCAATTCTAGTCCCTTTTTATGAAAAATGACATTTTAGGCCCTTAGATTATTTTTCTTGACATTTTCGGCCCCAAAACTTATCTGAATAGTATTTTCAGCCCAAAATATGGATTTGGACAGTTTCAGCCCTTAAATTTAGAAGAATTACAATTGTTGTCCATATTATCTAACTTTTTACAATTTAAATCCAACAATCCAAAAACTTTACATTTTTAGTCCTTTCTAGTAATAATTACATTTTTAGCCCCTGAAACTTGTTATTTATGTTTCAAAAATTCATATTTTGTTAAATATACAATTTTAGTCCTTAAAATCACATTTTTCGCAATTATGAGCCTAAAAACCAAATAGCCCAAATTTTAGCCCATTAAGCTAAAATTTACATTTTTAGTCCTTTAAAAGTCATGATTTTTATAAAAACTCATATTTTAACTAATTTCACCTTTTTAACCTTCATAAAACCGAAAATGGTATCATTTTAGCCAGCTTTTGCTTATTTGTCAAAAATGGCCCATAAACAAGATTTGTGTTTTGTTTTGCTCATTTCAAACTTGCATAACACTTTTGTCTTGACATTAAGGTGTATAAGATATCTTAGATCACATATTTTTCCCATTATAGTTAGAAATCTCAAATAGATCACATTTTAGCACATAATCATCACATAAAAACTAAAAAAATCACATATATCATATAAATACACATAGATCTACACATTTCACTTGTATTCTCCCCCATTAAACATGTAAAACTGAAAATAGAGGGGTATGAATTCACCTTGATTTGTTGTTCACTGTTTTTGATCATATATTGAAGAGGTAATGAATTGATCATATATTTTCGGATATGTAAGTATTTTATATTTGTAATATTGGATTTGACATATTTTATATTTTTAAGATTGTTGAAATTGTGGTTTTTTAATGTTGAATTCGTAATGTTGGATTTTTAATTTTTTAGTTTCTAAAAGATTATGTTTTAAATTTGTAAAGTTATTAAAAATAAGCTTTTTAGCCTAAACGAAAGTAGTTGTTTAGAAAAAAATGATTTTTAAGGCTATAAAAGGGGGGAACTGGGGGAATGGCAGCGGGACCGGGGGCGATGGAAACGGGGAGTCGGGGGTGGGACCGGGAGCGGGGGCAACAACTGATTTCGGGGGCGGTACCGGGGGCAGCTATTTTCGATCTCGTTTGGTCCCGTTAACATCCTTAGTTTACCTATGGTCCTTACTTTGTGAAATAGATCAATTGAGCACATTTCCAATGATACTCATTTCACAAATCCTAATCCTTATCATTAATGTAAGAATACCAAATTCTTCCCATTATTAGAATATGTTTGATTTTAACATTTTATGCAATGATCCTTTTGTAATCTTATTGCGCAAAAGTCACCAAGATTTTGCCAATGAAACTACAAAGTTCGCTATTGGGGATTGTTACAAGACAATTCCATAGATGTGAAGTCTCACATTCAAAGTACATTCCTTTGAACATCCTCCATGCATAAAAGTTTCTATCATAGATTCTCAATATTCAACTCCCAATATGGAAACATTTCCATTTTTTCCATATGACAACTCATTGTGAATAGAGTCTTATCTATTCATAATAATGTCAATAAGGTCCATTCATTACTATACTTTGAACTGCTCACAAGCTACTAATCCTTAGCGAACCTTAGATTGTCGTTGATAGTTGTTTAGTTATTTTAGTCAAATACAATTTTAGTCCTTTTTCCCACTTAATGCCCTAGGCATTTGGAAAATTTAGAACAGTCGAATATTACAGTGTATGTAATCAATCCTATACCCGAAGCGTATGAGACATGATTCATAATGAAAAATGTGATACTTTACCAGTTTCTTCCTATAATATTGCCATATACAGAATCCTTTTAAGTTGAATCTTTTCAACATAACATCCATATATGTCGTTTGACTAAATTTGATTAAAATTTCTCGATCCAAGCTATTAGATTTTGAAACGAAGTATAATATTCTCTCCCTTAATTATAGGAAAACAACTTTTCAACCCTTGTAACTTTGCAAAGTGAAACTTTGTTTTATATAATTAATATTGCAAACTTGCAACACTTAAAATAATAATCAAGCTCCCAATAACATGATAATTATCTCCATACCAGCATAACACTTATGCTCCCACTAGCTTTGACACGTATTTAGAAAACAGTTGGACTTCTAGAAATCAATACTTATTAACTTCCAAAGTTCATATTTCTAATACGATATGCTTCGATAAGCCTTTATCTAAGCTTCTCAAACGGATACACCTTTCCTTAGATTGCTTATATTTGTGTCTAAACAATATCAGCACTTATAGAAATAAGTCTTAAATGTTTAAACTAATTGTCAAATCTCACAATTCGATCTATGAAGAGGGATCTCATAATCATAATCGAATTTGAGAATGCAATTTACACACTCGCTATCTCCTTAAAACCTCTCTTAGTGAAAGCGTTTCCTCACAATTATTTTCATGAACCGGAGAGAAACCTTATGACACTTAGATTTTATGGTGTATGTGTTCCTATCCATGTGATTTTTTCATAACCATAATCATTAGATAATGTTCGTGACAAATCCAAAGTCATATGGACTGAACTTGTTCATTCTTAATTTCTTGCCATCAAGGGTTCCACCATTGCTTCTAAGTTGTTCAACAGCTCACCTATACAAGTCAATGTACTTTCATTGAACGAAGTGCTTTGCCTTTATGCATGAGAACTCATAGAACTTGCATGCATAGCTAACTCAATTGGAATGGGCACATAAACAAGGATATGTCAACACGATAGGCTACAAACCTCAAGTCGTGTGCTCGGGTTAAACTAGGTTTTCTCTTGACTAGTTCTTGAAACTTTTCAAGATCATTTAGACTCCCACCGACCTCTTGACATATAAGACTCTTTTGTCAAGAAACATTTCTTGGTAAACAAATATTCAAGAGTTAGTGTGGATTCTTATCAAGACAAACTACTACACACAATTGGTCTTAGTTGGTCTTTGTCTTATCCAAGACATCACAATTTACTAATTTCAAACGTGCAAGAGTAAGTAAAACGATTTTCTACTTCATATTTTATGATTGTGTTAGAACTTCTTAAGATGTGTCACTCATGTCACAATCTTGGAGTATGACTCTAAGACTTGATCTTGGAATGAAGTATGATTCACCTATTGATTTAACCATTTCAACAATTTCTGATTCCTCTTCTTAGCCATACTAGTGCACTAAGGTTTACCTAGAGGATCAATTGCGATATGGTTTCACAATCAATAAGACAATCATAAACATGATACTAAAGTACTCTCCCATCTTTTCAGATTGGAGAAACTTTTATCTTTCTACCTAATTGATTCTTCTTATTCGTTCTTCTATTATTGAAACTTTTCAATAATTCAGAATTATACTTAATCTTGTAAGCATAACCACATTTACTAGACTTGTAGTAAATCATGACGAATAGTATTATTGTTATTTGTGGTGGACTTGACCAGTGTACAACATTGTGTTCTAGTCCTTTAGTCATTCACTTGACTCACATACTTGTGTGATAAAGAAATTGGTCTGAATTTCCTAAGTATCAAGATTTCCATACATCACATGATTCAAATCATATGAATTCCAAGCTTCTGTCCGATTGAGACTTAGGCAATGGTAATCTTTCTTTACTTAGAAACATTATGACACTACAATAAATAACATAACCAATAATCATATCCACTTAATATTGCTTACCACAGAAACACACAACTATCAATTTTCATAAGTAACATTGCAAGGATATATAAATAAGACAAAACTCAAAATTTACTTTATTTATAAACAGGTGCGAAAAAACTTGTCCTTACAATGCAAATTCAAAAGAAAACAATGCTATTACATATTGTTAAGCAATCTGTAACGACCCAAAATACGACCCAAAATTTTTTGTTTAAATAATACTAAGGTTATCCACGAGTTATAATATATCATGAAATCATACATCATAAATCCCAAAAGTAAGAACTGTAACAACACAACATAGTATCTGAAATAAACTCCCAGGACAAAAGTTGAAGTTGTGGTGTGTGCAATGCCATCATCCCGAGCTCTTTCCTTTGCTTGCGGAAGTACAAAGCTTAGTGAGCTCCCCCAGACTTCCACATACCATACAATAAAATATAAACACATATTGGACCTTGTCGACTACATCAGACCGAAGTCCGGAAACTGCATCAGACCGAATTCCAGAACTAACTAGGGCCTTGCCCTCTGAATCGGACCGAAGTCCGGAAATTGCGTCGGACTGAAGTTCGGAACTGAGTGGGACCTTGTACCCTTCATAGGAACGAAGTCCAGAACTAACTGCATCGGACCGAAATCCGGAACTGACTGGGACCTTGTCCCCTGCATCGGACCGAAGTCTGGAAACTGACTGAGCATAACATAGCATAGCATAAAAATATCAACTAGCATAAACACATATACTACATACTCCATCGAACCGAAGTCCAGAACACATAACACAAGGACATGCTTGAATCACAAAGACATCAAGCACACTGAACTACTGCATCAGAGCAAAGTCCGGAACTACTGCTAACTAGACGGACTGGCATTGTGGACATAGACTCGTTCCTACTAGAAGGAAAACTCACCTCGTACTGTTGGCTGCTGAGATGCTAACTCTAAAAGTGGTTGACTGCTACTTCGGAACTGTCTGACTACAAATTCCAAAAACACTAGATCAGTTACCTAGTAAATGCTCTTACAGTAAAATGACTATTTCACCCCTAGTCAAGGTCAACCCCTGGTCAAAGTCAACTTCTAGTTAACCGGACTCGCTGAGTCACGGTGCAGACTCGTCGAGTCCCTTCATCACCAACTTCGACTTTAAGTCACTGAGTCCTTTCCCCACTCATCGATTCACCGTAAACTCATAACTCGAAGAAAGAGGGGGAACTCACGACTCGAGTCACTGAGTCTGACAAACAACTCACCGAGTCCTAACATGCAGATTTAATACAATCGATTTGAATCCATTCAAGAGCATCTAACTCATAGATCTAAGCTCATGGGACCATCTGAACACGTAAAGTTGCTAACTTTACATGGAACTAAGAATGAATGAAGCTATTTCACTCAAACACTACTTTCCTCAGGAAAACTCATCCGACTCGCCGAGTCTTTCAAACAACTCGTCGAGTCTAAGGAAATATTCATCGGACTTAATGAGTTGCTCATCCAACTCGTCGACTCCATGACTATCTTCATATGACTCGCTGAGTCAAGCTTGCAACTGTTGGGTTTTAGCCATAAGAACTTTCCTATGTGCGCATGCAAAACCCTATTGCTTGGATCTAGGCTTTCTATCAAACATGCTTTTGAATCCAAGACTTCTAATGGCTAATTAGGTTAAACAACAACATTAATACAGATCTAGAATCATACCTTTGAGTTCCTTGTTGATCTTCTTGTCTTGGAGCTTCTAGAGTCACAATTGTCACTCCTCTAATGGCTTACAAACACCAATAGCAAGCAAGATGATTTAGGAGAGAGGAGAGGGGATGGAATTCGGCCAGAGGTTCCTTTCTTTAGGTTCTGAAAGAATGTACACGAATTCCACACCCCAAGGGCCTATTTATACCTTTAGACTCCTTAAGGGTTTCACCCTAAACCCTAATTGGATAATCTTCACTTAAGGCTATCCAAATCCATTCCATAGATATCCTTATGGACTATTTTGAGCTATCCTAAAACTCTTAGAAACCGTCCAAAGTCCATCCTAATGGATTTATAGTCTAAAGTCTAACTATCAAACAATTGACAGTTTATACCCTCTTATTTAATTAATCTCTTTAAGTCACCAAATTAATACCAATTAATCTATGACTTATATTAATCAAATAGCTAAATATTATTCCTTATAATATTTACTCTCTCTTAACAAATCATCCTTCAAGTTGCTATGGTGAAGGCAACCCAAAAGGACCATGCACCACCGAATATAGTTATAGCCTTAGACACTATTCCAACAGTCTCCCACTTGGATAAGTCTAGTAACTATACAAGTATAATACGGTTTGCAATCGTAGCTCTCAAAGACGCTGTCAACTCTGATCTAATCAATCTTGTCCTTTAGATAAGGGATCGTACAGTCCTCTGTTAGATATCATGCTGACAATCCTATGGAATGGTTAGTCTAGCATTTAGATTTCTCGATCTTCGATTTATTTGACATAGAACTTAATCGAACACATCAATTCAGTTCTGACCGGGCCCGGCACATAAGTCAAATCAAATCATCGAGTGGCCAAGATATCTCTTCTACCCTCTTAGGATAAAATTTACAGATAAACTTCGACTTATATGCATTTACTTATTCATTAACCAACTATACACAACAATGCGTTTTATAACATCAAGTTACTGATGCGTTTTCGCATTATCAATGCACAATCAAATAACAAATAATAAACCATATATCTAGGTTTTAAGACCATATGATATTATCGTCTTGCGATCACCTTTTATATCGTATTCCATAAGGTGATTCCAGCAAGCGCGAGTTTATTCCAATGCTCAAAACCAGTTCGTAAGCACTCATGAACGTTGCAGCAACTCTTGCTATGTCTAACACCATTTAGACACTCTACACACCAATTCACGACAATCTTCATTCATATCTACTCCCAACATATGAACGATTGTGGACCATTTGAATAATTCGATTATTCCTAATAAACTCAATTATTCTGGAAGTCAAAACATGCAAAGTGAAACAATAGTTAAACAACTAACATGTGATAGTAACTTTACTCATAAATAAAACTTCTTTATTTAATCATCAAATGTTAATTACATTTATCTATTATACGTTTCTAATACAATCTAATCTATGCTAATATCATCCTTCAGCCCAATGCTCCTAGCATGCTGTAAGTGCTTAACCCTACTCAGTCCCTTCGTAAGCGGATCTGCTGGGTTATCTTCCGATGATATCCTCTTCACTACGAGTTGTCCTTCTTCTACACGATGTCTAATGAAGTGATATTTTCTGTCGATATGTCGAGATCTACCATGATCCCTCGGTTCCTTGGTCAAGGCAACCGCACCTTCGTTATCACAGAAAATCTCCATGGGCTCCTTTATGGCCGGCACAACTCCAAGATCACCGATGAAGTTCTTCAGCCATATTGCCTCCTTCGACGCTTCGCTTGCTGCGATGTACTCTGATTCGCACGTTGAATCAGCTACGGTTTCCTGCTTGGAACTTTTCCATGTCACTGCTCCTCCATTTAGGGTAAAGACCCAGCCCGACTGCGAACGATAGTTGTCCCTGTCGGTTTGAAAGCTGGCGTCACTATACCCTCGCACCTTCAAGTCATCACTCCCTCCAAGGACTAAGAACCATTCTTTCGTTCTCCGAAGGTACTTAAGGATGTTCTTCACTGCAATCCAATGTGCTTTGCCAGGGTTCCCTTGATATCTGCTAACCATGCTCAAAGCGAAGGCTACATCAGGGCGAGTACAAGTCATAGCGTACATGATTGAGCCAACTGCGGAAGCGTATGGTACTCGGCTCATTTCTGCTATCTCGGCTTCGGTACTCGGACTTTGAGTCTTACTCAACTTGGCATTTCCTTGTATCGGTAGTTCTCCCTTCTTTGAGTTTTCCATACTAAAACGTTTTAGTACCTTCTCCAAGTAAGTATTCTGACTAAGTCCAATTAGTCTCTTACTTCTTTCTCTTACTATCCTTATTCCCAATATGTAAGAAGCCTCTCCAAGGTCCTTCATAGCGAAGCACTTCCCGAGCCAGGACTTAACCTCCTGCAGAGTCGGGATGTCGTTTCCTATGAGTAATATGTCATCGACATGTAGAACGAGGAAGCTTACTACACTCCCACTGGCTTTGACATATACACAAGATTCGTCTTCGCTTCGTACAAATCCAAACTCTTTGACTTTCTCATCGAAGCAAAGATTCCATCTGCGAGACGCTTGCTTAAGTCCATAAATGGACTTCTCAAGCTTACACACTCTATTCGGATGCTTCGGATCCACAAACCCCTCTGGCTGAGCCATGTAAACATCCTCAGCCAACTTTCCGTTAAGGAAAGCGGTCTTGACATCCATTTGCCAAATCTCATAATCATGAAATGCGGCAATTGCTAGCATCACTCTAATAGATTTAATCTTCGCAACCGGCGAGAAGGTCTCATCATAGTCAACTCCGGGAGTTTGAGTAAAGCCCTTCGCAACCAATCGCGCTTTGTATGTGTGTACGTTCCCATCCACGTCGGTCTTCTTCTTGAAGATCCACTTGCACCCTACGGTCTTACGTTCGGGCACGTAATCAACCAAATTCCAAACTTGGTTATCGTACATGGATTGGATCTCGCTATCCATCGCCTCTTTCCATTTCGCAGACTCCGGGCCTGCCATGGCTTCCTTATAGCTATTAGGTTCATCAAGATTTATTAGTGTACCATCACTAATATACGTGTCCCCTTCGGTAGTAATATGAAAACCATAAAACTGGGGTTGAACTCTAACTCTATCGGAACGTCTAAGAGGTAAGGATTCGTCAATCGGTTCAACCGGAGTTTCCTCCTCGGGTTGAACGCCAGCGGTAGAGGTTCCTTCATCTATCGATTCTTGAATCTCTTCAAGTTCGATTTGCCTCCCACTGTCTCCTTGGCTTATGAGTTCTCGCTCTCGGAAAACTCCTCTCCTCGCAACAAAGATAACATTATCTTTCGGTCTATAGAAGAGATATCCAAAGGAAGTTTGCGGGTAGCCGATGAAAATACATCGCTCACTTCGAGGTTCAAGCTTGTCGTGAGTATCTCGTCTTACGAAAGCCTCGCAACCCCAAACCTCGATATGTGCCAACAAGGGAACTTTCCCCGTCCACATCTCGTGAGGTGTTTTGGCAACCTTCTTGGTAGGGACTCGGTTAAGGATATGGGCGGCAGTCTCTAAGGCATACCCCCAAAAGAAGATAGGTAGTGAAGCACGACTCATCATAGAGCGAACCATATCCAATAAGGTTCGATTACGCCTTTCTGCCACACCATTCAACTGCGGTGTCCTAGGAGGCGTCAATTGCGAAACTATTCCACACTCCTTGAGATAATCGTGGAATTCAAGACTTAGGTACTCTCCTCCTCGATCGGGTCGAAGCATCTTGATTTTCCTGCCCAATTGATTCTCCACTTCATTCTTGAACTCTTTGAACTTTTCAAAGGTTTCTGACTTTTGCTTGATTAAATAGATATACCCATATCTACTATAATCATCGGTAAAGGTCACATAGAAGCGGTTCCCATCCTTCGTGGTTGATCTAAAAGGTCCACATACATCGGTATGTATTAGGTCTAATAGTCCCTCACCCCTTTCACAAGTACTCGTGAAGGGTGATTTAGTCATCTTTCCAAGTAAACAAGACTCGCAAGTGTCATCTTCCCTAAGGTCGAATGACTCCAACACTCCATCCTTTTGGAGTTGGGCTATGCGTTTCTTGTTGACATGTCCAAGACGACAATGCCACAAATATGCTTTATCCATACTAGTGGAAGAATCAATATTCAAAACATCATTTCCTAAGTTATCAACAATCATAACAGTTTCATATATTCCATTACATGGTATAGCTTCAAAATAAAAGACACCATTTAGATAAGCCAAAATAGAACCATTCTCATTATTAAAAGAAAATCTAAAACCTTGTCTATATAAACCATGAAATGAAATGATGTTTCTAGCCATTTCTGGCGAATAGCAACAATTGTTCAAATTTAAAACTAAACTATTCTTAAGCACCAAAGAATACACTCCAATCTTGGTCACAGGCGACGATCTTCTGTTCCCCATGATTAGATTGATCCTTCCTTGCTCCACATCCCTACTTCCTTTTAGTCCCTGCACATTAGAACAAATGTGATAACCACAACCGGTATCAAGAACCCAAGAAATAGCATGATTAGAATCGTTAGATTTTATTGCATATATACCTGTGAAAGATGGCTTGATCTTTCCTTCCTTGATGGCTTGCAGGTAGTCCGGGCAGCTTCGCTTCCAATGTCCTATCTTGTGGCAGTGGTGGCACTCTGCCTCCTTCGGGTTAGAGCAGGGCTTAGAGGGATCAACTTTTGTCCCACTAGAAGAGGAACCATCTCGGGCTTTCACCTTTCGATAGTTATTTGAAGAAGCTTTCCTCTTCTTTCCCTTCCCTTGACCAATTGCCAAGACAGGAGCAGCAGACGGATTGGGAGTTGGTGCAACAGACTTGTCCTTGAAATTGCTCTCAGCAACCCTCAAGAGACCTTGGAGCTTACTTAGAGTGACCTCCTCTTTGTTCATGTGGTAGGTCATCCTAAATTGATTGTACATCGGAGGCAAAGAGTGAAGCACCATGTCGATCGCCAAGTCTTCGCCGAAGTCAACGTTTAACTTGCGAAGGCGGTCGACATACCTTTGCATCTTTTGCAAGTGCACGGTAAGAGATTCTCCATGACCCATCTTGGCGGAAATCATGTTGGTGAAGATCTCGTAACGCTCTTGTCTCGCGTTTTGGTGGTACCTCTCCAACAAGTCTTGATGCATCTCGTATGGATACATGTCCTCGTAGGACTTTTGGAATTCGGAGTTCATGGTGGCGATCATGATGCAATGTACTTTCGTCGCATCTCGCTCATGGGTTTCAAAGGCGGTGATTTCAGCGGGAGTAGCAATTTCGGGGTTGATTTTCTCGAGCTTCTCGTCGAGGACATACTCTTTATCCTCATAGCGAGCAATGGTGCGAATGTATCTTATCCATTCGCCAAAGTTCGTTCCATCGAAGGTGACCTTTTGGCAAAGGCTCATCAACGTGAAAGAACTAGCAGCAGCGTTGTTTGCGTTTGACATCTATAGAAAGGAAAAAGATAGATTAGAACAAGAATCCCTAATTATCACCCAATAAGAAAAATTAGGGCTAGGATCCAACAATAACATTTACATACTAGAAAAGGGATGCCGTAATCCAACATGCAAATAAATTGAAGGTAAGTGAATGACGATTCACTAATTCTCCATCACAAAACTTAAACTTTTAGTCCTAAGTGTTTTTGAGAATTCCTAGGTTCGGATGAGATTCATTGAACTATTCAATGGCATGTTTAAATCTCGATATTCCCCTCTTGTTTGTGACTGGGATGCCGAGGATCACAAAGCGGGTGTGAATTACCATGCAAATTTACATGGCGCCTTCATTGTTACGATCACCTATTCGATGTGCCGGTAAACCACACACGCTCCATCGAACTATGATAAACAATGAATCACCCTTCGCCACCTTCGCTTAGAACCAATTAGTGTGCCGGTAAACCACACACGCTCCACTAACATCTTAGCAAGGTGCAAAGTGTAATTTCATGGAATTGCATCAATTCACTTTTCCAAAAGTAACTAAGATTGGGAAATTTAAAAAAAATTTAGTTACTTCGTATTTCTTATTATACTTTTAATGAGAGGATGAGGTTGCCCTATCCTACCCGTTCGGCTAACGACCCTCCACCAATCAAGCAAGCGGTGGGTGTGAGTGTACACCCATTAAGCGCCATTTTATAGGCCGCAACCTTATACCCACCTTATAGATCGGCTTCGTGAATGAGGCCTACTAGCGGTAAGACTAGCATTTAGTTATACATATATATATTATTCTAATAACATCATATAAGTATAGGGTTGTATTTTAAACTTTTCAAAATCTAGGGTTTGAAATTTAAGTTGTCTAAATTAAAGCTTTTAATCATAAATTTAAATTTCAAAACTATAGGGTAGGTTTTAAACATTTAAAAACATGGAGGATCAAATAACAAATAATTTCAATTTACAATTAATATCTTAATTATCTTTATTTGATTTATCTTTGATTTCTTTGAGGATAATTACCAAAAATAATTAAAACAATTAATTAATTATCATATAAAGAAACTAAATATTTAATTAGTTGATAATTACCTTTAACTAGATCAAGATAACACTTATATTTATAAAAAAAACGGATTCATATTGATCTAATTAGTTTATGGTAAGTTTGGATAAGATAAACACAAAGAAATCCCGAATCTGGCCTTTCCTGACGCTTGGACTCGCCGAGTACACAAATGGACTCGCCGAGTCAGGCCTACTCGCCGAGTCCACTTTGGAACTCGACGAGTCAGTGACTCAAAACCAAAAAAATCGAATTTTGCAGGTTTGTTTCAGTTATACAAGCAACAATTTGTAGAAAACCAATCTAGGCTCTGATACCACTGTTGGGTTTTAGCCATAAGAACTTTCCTATATGCGCATGCAAAACCCTATTGCTTGGATCTAGGCTTTCTATCAAACATGCTTTTGAATCCAAGACTTCTAATGGCTAATTAGGTTAAACAACAACATTAATACAGATCTAGAATCATACCTTTGAGTTCCTTGTTGATCTTCTTGTCTTGGAGCTTCTAGAGTCACAATTATCACTCCTCTAATGGCTTACAAACACCAATAGCAAGCAAGATGATTTAGGAGAGAGGAGAGGGGATGGAATTCGGCCAGAGGTTCCTTTCTTTAGGTTCTGAAAGATTGTACACGAATTCCACACCCCAAGGGCCTATTTATACCTTTAGACTCCTTAAGGGTTTCACCCTAAACCCTAATTGGATAATCTTCACTTAAGGCTATCCAAATCCATTCCATAGATATCCTTATGGACTATTTTGAGCTATCCTAAAACTCTTAGAAACCGTCCAAAGTCCATCCTAATGGATTTATAGTCTAAAGTCTAACTATCAAACAATTGACAGTTTATACCCTCTTATTTAATTAATCTCTTTAAGTCACCAAATTAATACCAATTAATCTATGACTTATATTAATCAAATAGCTAAATATTATTCCTTATAATATTTACTCTCTCTTAACAAATCATCCTTCAAGTTGCTATGGTGAAGGCAACCCAAAAGGACCATGCACCACCGAATATAGTTATAGCCTTAGATACTATTCCAACAGCGACTTCCCGAGTCCATTCAGTCCCTTTCCTATAGAGACCTGATTTGAGCCATGCAACGGCTCCAAATCATATATCCAAGCTTCTAGGGCATGCTTATCACCTAAAGTTGCAAACTTTACGTGCATGCATGACTTTAAAAGCTTCGAATCTTAAAACTAAGCTCTTAATGGGGTTCTAAGCTCAAGAGGGACCTCAATCATGATTTTGACCGAAACTTTACACTTCTAGAATACAATGAGGGTCCAAATATGATGTTTCCATAAAAAGGGAGTCCATATCACAAGTTTGAATCATAAGAGGCTCCAAAGAAGGCCTAGCAAGCATTTTAATGGAGGAATGCACAAGTTCAAATCTTCATTACCCGAATCAGAAACAGATGGAAGCTAACTCCTAGATCCCCCTTCTCTTCTATGGACCTTCTTTCCTTCTTTCTCTTCCCAAGGGTTCCAAGCTAGCACTAACACACTCAACCTCAACAATGGGGCTAGGGTTTACAGGGGAAATGTTCTGAGAGTGATAGAGGCGAGGTTGGGGGCGTATAAGTGTGTTTAAATAGGGTCCAAACCCTTAAAAGTAGGGCTTCATCCAGACAGGTAGACTCGCCGAGTCCCAGCATATGGACTCGTCGAGTAGCCAACTTAATTTGCGTGATCATCCTATCTCTACTCGACAAGTCGGGCTATAGACTCGCCAAGTACCCCCTTAAGAATGAAATTAGTTGATTTAAATCACATACCAGAAATGAGGCATTACAACTCTCCCCCACTTAATTTAGACTTCGTCCTCGAAGTCAGCTGTTGCTGCCGTATCTGAAAATAATTATGGATAATGCTCCTATAACACCCGAAATCAGAAAGGTCAAGAAAGGGAAAGAAAACCTAAGTCAAAGGGTCAACTCGTCGAGTCCAGCGAGGAACTCGATGAGTCGGAGCGCAGTTCGGGGGATCATTTAAGTAACCGACTCGGCGAGTCGGCAAAGGGGACTCGGCGAGTCTGGTCTGAACGAGAAAAACCATAAATCCGAGGGTTTGCACCCTATTTAAGGAACATTACACCCTTTCCCCAGCCTCTTTACTCCTCTTTGAGATCCAGAAGCCCTAGAATCATGAGTGAGAGCGATTGGAAGTAAATTGGGGCATTCTTAAGTGTTTTGTGAAGAAATCTTGAAGGTCACGAAGCTTGGACCAAGGAGGTTCGTGGAGATTCGGATTCCTTTTCAGTAGGAGGATGTTTTGGAGGTAATGAATCGTTATCCATGGCTTTCGCCTTTCTAGATCCATCTTTCATGGAGCTTTAGGGTTTCTTTGAGAGTATGTGATGAGAATTTGGTGCACAAGTTAGATTTGGAGTTGAAACTCCAGATCTGAGCTCTATTTGGATCATAGGTGCAGAAAAGCCCTGTTAATTGCTATGAAAAAGCCATTACCCATGATTTAAGTTCCTTTCTAGCTTGGTTTTTGGCATTAGAGGTCAACAAGCACGTAAAGGAAGCAACTTTCTGTTGCTAATGGACTTTAGAAACCCAAATCTTTGGTTTGGAGAAAAGGAGTAGCTCTGTAACTCAAGATTATGGGAAAGTACGTATGACTCGGTGAGTCGGGCTAGATGTCAGTCTTAGAGTCGCCTTGGAACTCGACAAGTCACATGGGTGGACTCGGCGAGTTGGATGAAGTTAGGCAGCAACTTGACGAGTTGGAAGAACAACTCGGTGAGTCCATTGAAGATTGCCTTGGACTCGGCGAATCTGTTCTTGGACTCAGCGAGTCAGGTCGCGAAACCCCAAACCCTTTGATTTACGACTTGGAGCTGTGAGTTGAGTGGGGACTCAGTAAGTTGGACACGTCAGGACTCGGAAATCAGTAGACTCAGCGAGTCATGGTCTGACTTGGCGATTCGAATCGCGAATGAAAGGGGTTTCAAAGCTTATGAACTCGGCGAGACAATAGGCTGACCCGGCGAGTAGGGTCAACCTGGAAGGTGGACTGTGACCAAGACTTTGAATTTGACCAGAGTTGACTTAGTTGACTTTTGAAGGACTGTCAGACTAAGTATCATTTTGATATTGGTAGCTCAGAGAGCTAGTGGAGCAGCAGCTTAGAAGGTTGTCGGTTAGCAGCCAGAGGGTTATCAGCGGAGCTCAGTAGTTCAGGTGAGTTTCCTTCCAGTAGGAACGGGTCTAAGGCGACAATGCCGACACGTCTAGCTAGCAGTAGTTTCCGAACTTCGATCCGATGTAGTAGTTAGTATGTTTGATGCTTTTGTGGCTCAGACAGGATTTATGTGTTATGTGCTCCGGGCTACGGCCCGATGCAATATGCAGTATATGTGTGTTCATGCTAGTTGATATGTTTATGTTATGCTATGTTCATTTAGTTCCGGACTTTGTTCCGATGCAGGGGGCAAGGCCCCAGTTAGTCCGGACTTCGGTCCGATGCAGGGGACAAGGTCCCAGTCAGTTTTTGGACCTCGGTCCGATGCAGTGGGCAAGGCTCAACATGTGCTTTATATGTTATTGTATGGTATGTGGTAGTTTGGGGGAACTCACTAAGCTTCGTGCTTACGGTTTCAGTCTCTGGTTTCAAGTACTCGGTTTTTAAAGGTGGAGCTTGGAGAGATTGCAGTGCACACACCATAGTTAGTTAGCCTGAGAATGTTTACTCTGATAACAAGATTATGTTTTGGATTAATACTCGAAAATTATGTTATGACTTATGATGCGGTTTTTATAAATATGGTTTTAGTATTTTTTTAAAAAACAAATTTTTAGTCGTGATTTTTGGGATGTTTCAAGTTGGAATCAAAGCCTTGGTTTGAGGGATTCGGACCCACTTGAGAATGTGTCAGGACTCAAACTAAGGAAACAGTAAAAAGGGATTCGGACCCATACAAGTTTATGATTATCAATATCAGTTTCAATTTTAGTTCAAGTTTTAGTTTCAGTTTCAATTTTAGTAGAACAACATGCTAGTATAGGACTAAGGATCTAGGAGGATGCCTTATGTGCCTGCTTATATGTTTCAGCTATATGAGAATTGTAGGCTAGTATTGAGTAGATAGCAGTAGGATAGTCTGTTTAGGTTATGCCTGATTGTATGAGTTCAACATTGTATGCTAGTACACTTTCTTGATTATGAGAGTAGTTTGCATCAGTATGTTTCCTTTATCCGAATGTTGCTTGCTCCGTGCTTAGTGGGACTCTGAGTGATGGGATTTAGCCATTAGGTGAATACGTCACATCACATGTGATCAACGTTGAATAATCTCAGAGTGATGGATTTGGCCCTATTACGCAGCTCTTGTCTGAGTCTAACCGTTGTGGGGACGATTCTTTTACTCAAAGGATTATCTGAGCCTCGTCACATGTGATGGTATTTAGGTGGTGGCTAATTGGCATTACGAGGAGGCCTTCAGCAGCTGAGGACTATTTGGGTGGAGTCAGAGGTTCCCTAGGGCAAGCCTAGGATGAGACTTGCAATGATTAGCAATAGAGAAAAGGGACTTGGTGGATTTGAGATAACTCTTGAGGAAAGTACGAATAGATGTGGAAGGTAGTATGGGCCCATACTACTGAAAGCAGAGGATCCATACTCGATTCAAGAGGGACCGAGGCAAAACCAGGGAACGAGTAAAGTGTGTGAAAGATCCCTGAACAGCAGTGTGTATTGATCAGTAATGTGTTATGTTTTCAACATGGTGATGTTGCGTGAGATATCAGTTAGCAGTTCAGACATCGGGGAGGGATCTGGCTCATGTTCTAGAGCCGGGCAGCTTGATGATCATCCGGGAGTGAGCGGGGCACCCTGTCTCCAGGAGCGACCTCTAAATGATTGGATAGTTAAGGAGGTGGTGCGAGCCATTCACGAGGAGTTGCCCAACATCGTTGGACGGGTCACTGGTAAGTTGACCGCGAAGCTCCAGGATCAGGCAGCAGTTGTTCAGGTGATGGATTGGGTCAACGAGGTAACTCATGAGCGTGAGTCGGACAGAGAGTCGAAAAGGAAGAGGAAAAAGGATGAGACTCAGGTAGCCATAGGTTCAGGCAAGAGGCCTTAGGGGTCGGATTCGAGATCGAGAGACTATCAGAGCCGCAGTCGATGCGGGAAGTGTGGTAGGACGCACGAGGGTGCGTGCAGACGTAGAAGTGGTGATGATGATGGATGTTTCAAGTGCGGCCGGATTGGCCATTTTAGCAGAGATTTTATTGTTACCATCGCTCAGGGGCTTGATCCAATATGTTTCCGTTGTAGTCAGAGGGGCCACAAGAAGGCCCACTATCTGAGTTTGTATACAGCAGGGCAGGTGCCAGCTCCTGCCCTTGGGACTTCAAGAACCACCAGCAGACATCAGGTTCGGGCAAGGGCACCCACGGCTCAGAGCTGAGTATTCAGGTTGATTTCAACAAGGATTCGAGCAACACTGAATGATGGGGGTATGTATCTTTTACCTTCCTGTGAAATATTATTCATGATATTATTGTTATGTTGTTGCATTGATATAAATATTCATAAGTGTTGGGGTATTATATTACCTTTTTGTGACTGAGTTTTATGCCATCCACATACCTTGGAATTAGAATGGTAAATTGGAGGTCGTTCCCTCTAGATCAGGTTACTTCAGATGCGGTGACTATAGCATGTATGTGTAAGATTCAGTAGTGCCTCATTTCTTTCGGAAGATATCATTCGGGTATTGATCAATTATATCCTCAGCAGTGACGATTTAAAGCAAATATAGTGAAGGATTGAAGAGTGCTCGTTTTGTTAAGAAGAAATGTTTCAGATCTAGTAAGGGTTAGTTGGAGCGCTAGCAGAGGTAAATGTGGGCGGGCAGCGAATTGCCCCTTTTCATGGAAGGAGGATTGAGGAATCCTTTCTACCAGTGAGCAGTAAGGAGTTAGCCGGATCCAAGTGGGGGAGAACCCTCCGAGTATACAAGGGTAAGAGTACATAGATCCAGAATGGGTACGCGGCCTCTGAGAAGAAAAGATAGTAGCAGCGATTGATGGATTGAGGAGTTCAGGATTGGGAGTTTGAGGAACTTCCCAACAGTTAGTTCATGTATTCTAGATGGTTAGTAGTTGGTTGGGAATCCAGGTTGGAGGACTGCTTGTAGGGCTCTAGTGAGTCGGAATGAGGATCTTGAGAACAGTTTGCAAGAGATGCTTCCGTGTTAGTAGTCAGTAGCATAGACAACATGCAGAGCATAGTAGAGCGGCTAGAAAGCCAAACATTTTTTTAGCAGCAGTCAGATAGTAGTATAGTGTTGTAAGTCAAAGGGGGGTAGCTATAGCATTCACTAGCAGTCAGATAGTTGTAGAGTGATGTAAGTCTGTGGGGGTAGCCATAGCATTCACTAGCGGTCAGATAGTAGTAGAGTGTTGTAAGTCTGTGGGGGTAGCCGTAGCATTCACTAGCAGTCAGATAGTAGTAGAGTGCTGTAAGTATGCAGGGGTAGCCGTAGCATTCACTAGTAGTTAGATAGTAGTATAGTGTTGTAAGTCTGCGGGAGTAGCCGTAGTATTCACTAGCAGCCAAATAGTATTGGGGAGTTGTAAGTCCATGGATGTATCCCGAACATTCATCAAGTTAGTAGTTAGCATGAGCGCGGTGTTTGGATGCAGGGGGAAGCAGTAGTACCCACCAGTTCGGATGCAGCAGTGAGGATATGGGAATCCATGGGTTAGATTTCGGATTTCCCAAATTGTTTAGTTATGGTTAAGTTGGCGATTTGTCAGTGGATCGTCACCACAGTTATGAGATCAAGGAAGCAATGGACCGCTTGGGTTCGTGTATGTTATGGGCTACCGTTAGACTAGGAGCCATCATTTTGGTCTTGGATTTGATGATGTCAGGATTTGGCATGGGCCCGGTCGGTTGGATCGGGAGGTTGTTGTAGCCACGGTGTCAGGATTACTAGTGGAAACTAGTTCTAGAGAAAGATTTCGTTCAGAAGTCGTGGGAGCGACTAAGTGAGGAGTCCTTGGACTCCACAGTTGACTTGGAACTCAGTGTTGCAGATAACCGACGAATGATTGGAGACCAGGAGGTTCTTGAGATATTTTGGGAAGCAGCCATATAACAGTTTGGTGTTTCAGCCAGTTCATTGCTTCAACCAGTTCAGTGTTTCAGGCAGTTCAGTGTTTCAACCAGATCAGTGCTTCAGGCAGTTCAATGTTTCAGCCAGTTCAGTGCTTCAGCCAGTTCAGTGTTTCAGCCAGTTCAGTGTTTCAGTCAGTTCAGTGTTTCAGGCAATTTAGTGTTTCAGGCAGTTCAGTGTTTCGGGTAGTTTCAGTGTTATGGACATTATTAGTATTTGTGTTGGAATGCAAAAGCTGACGGTATAGTTGGTCGATTGAAATGGCAAGTCCCTCTCAGCAGGATCGGTTGAGTCTTCTGCCAAGTATAAGTGATCTTCAAGGATAATTAGGCAGGTAGCCTTCTTTCAGGATGAAAGGCTTGAGTTATTGGAAGTTAAGTAATCAAATGAGAGATAAGCAGGCTGGTTCCAACAACATCGATTCAGTATGAGTGGCAAAGTGGGTAGAGTAGCTATAGATAAGCGATATATCTTCAGAAGTTGCTGAAAGCGACTAGGTGATTGCGATGGGGTGTAGTAACCGGTAGGAGTCCGGTAACCTAAATATGGAAACCTCAGTAGGGACTAGGGCGGTCTCGGATCATCCGGAAGGCAGATAAGGGACAGCAGAGATTGTCAGTCAGTGGCAGTAATGGAAAGCAGACTATGGTAGAATTCGACTAGTTGATTGATGGGTGCTCAGTACTAAGTTATAATAGCAAGAAGTGTCCAGTGAATACTAGCGGTAATAACCCGAATTGGGAATGGCGGGAGTAGTGGATTCGGTGAAGGATGGGTCCTTCACAGTGATAGAGAAGTAGTAGTTATGAAGCGTTGCCTTGGAAAGGCCTGAAATCGCGCAAGGAAAGAAAGGAATGAACCCCTAGGGTCTTCAGCATAAGTATTCGAGGAGTATCAGAAGATTTATCAGTCGAGTAAGTGGTGTTCATAGAATGTTCAGGGTCAGGGTCAGGGTTGACCCGAGATTATTATTCCGCAAGGATTAATATTAGTCAGAATGGCCAGGAAAGGTGGTCAGCGGATGATAGATCAACCAAGCAGAGTGTAGACAGCAGTTTGCAGGGCGATTGGCCATAGAGAAACTTCGAGGACGAAGTTCAGTTTAAGTGGGGGAGAGTTGTAACACCCAAAATCAGAAAGGTCAAGAAAGGGAAAGAAAACCTAAGTCAAAGGGTCAACTCGTCGAGTCCTGGGAGGAACTCAACGAGTCAGAGCGGGGTTCGGGGGATCATTTAAGTAACCGACTCAGCGAGTCGGCAAAAGGGACTCGACGAGTCTGGTCTGAACAAGAAAAACCCCAAATCCGGCGGTTTGCACCCTATTTAAGGAACATTACACCCTTTCCCCAGCCTCTTTACTCCTCTTTGAGATCCAGAAGCCCTAGAATCGTGAGTGAGAGCCATTTGAAGCAAATTGGGGGCATTGTTAAGTGTTTTGTGAAGAAATCTTTAAGGTTAAGAAGCTTGGACCAAGGAGGTTCGTGGAGATTCGGATTCCTTTTTAGTAGGAGGACATTTTGCAGGTAATGAATCATTATCCTTCGCTTTCCCCTTGCTAGATCCATCTTTCATGGAGTTTTACGGTTTCTTTGAGAGTATGTGATGAGAATTTGGTGCACAAGTTAGATTTGGAGTTGAAACTCTAGATCTGAGCTCTATTTGGATCATAGGTGCAGAAAGACATGTTAGCTGCTATGAAAAAGCCATTCCCCATGAGTTAAGTTCCTTTCTAGTTTGGTCTTTGGCATTAGGGGTCAAGAAGCACGTAAAGGTAGCAACATTATATTGCTAACAGACTCTAGAAACCCAGATCTTTGGTTTGGAGTAAAGGAGTAGCTCTGTAACTCAAGATTATGGGAAAGGACGTATGACTCGGCGAGTCGGGATAGATATCAGTCTTAGAGTCGCATTGGAACTCGGTGAGTCACACGGGTGGACTCGACGAGTTGGATGAAGTTAGGAAACAACTCGACGAGTTGGAAGAACAACTCAGCGTGTCCGTTGAAGATTGCCTAGGACTCGGCGAGTCTGTTCTTGGACTCGGTGAGTCAGGTCGCGAAACCCCAAACCCTTCGAGTTAAGACTCAGATCATAAGTTGAGTGGGGACTCAGTGAGTTGGATAGGTCAGGACTCGGAAATCAGTAGACTCGGCGAGTCATGGTCTGACTCGGCGAGTCTAGTCGCAAATGAAAGGGGTTTTAGAGCTTATGAACTCGGCGAGTCAGTAGGCTGACTCGGCGATTAGGGTCAACCTGGAAGGTTGACTGTGACTAGGACTTTGACTTTGACCAGAGTTGACTTAGTTGACTTTCGAAGGACTGTCAGACTAAGTTTCATTTTGATATTGGTAGCTTAGAGAGATAGAGGGGCAATGGCTCAGAAGTTTGTCGGTTAGCATCCAGAGGGTTATCAGCAGAGCTCAACAATTCAGGTGAGTTTCCTTCTAGTAGGAATGGGTCTAAGGCCACAATGTTGGCCCGTCTAGCTAGCAGTAGTTTCCGGACTTCGGTCCGATGAAATAGTTAGTATGTTTGATGCCTTCATGGCTCAGACTGGATTTATGTGTTAGGTGTTCCGGGCTACGGTCCAACGTAGTATGCAGTATATGTGTGTTCATGCTAGTTGATAAGTTTATGTTATGTTATGTTCAGTTAGTTCCGGACTTCGGTCCGATGTAGTTAGTCCGGACTTCGGTCCGATGCAGTGGACAAGGTCCCAGTCAGTCTTCGGACTTCAGTCCGATGCAGGGGGCAAGGCCCCAGTTAATCCGGACTTCGGTCCGATGCAGCGGACAAAGTCCCAGTAGGTTTCCGGACCTCGCTCCGATGTAGTCGGCAAGGCCCAATATGTGATTTATATGTTATTGTATGGTATTTGGTAGTTTGGGGGAGCTCACTAAGGTTCGTGCTTACGGTTTCAGTCTTTGGTTTCAGGTACTCAGTTTTCAAAGGAGGAGCTCGGAGAGATTACAGTGCATACACCATAGTCAGTTATTCGGACTTATGTTTTAGATTAATACTCGGAAATTATGTTATGACATATGATGAGGTTCTTATAAATATGGTTTTAGTATTTTTTTTTTAAATAAATTTTTAGTCATGATTTTTGGGACGTTACAACTCCCTCATCTCCCCCTCAGACTCCCACGTCCACTCTGAACCCTTCTACCAAACACATTCTCAGCTGAGAAACATGGAAAGTGTTTTGGATATGGCTAAGCTCTGCTGGAATATACAACCGATAAGCAACCAGACCCACCCGGGCCAAAACCCTGAAAGGACCAATGAACCTGGGGCCTAGCTTGCCCCTCTTCCGAAACCTGATAAAACACTTCCAGGGTGATACCTTCAGGAGGACCATATCGCCCACCTGATACTCCAAATTCGAACACCTCCTGTCGGTGTAACTCTTTTGCCTACTCTACGCAGTCTACAATCTGCTACGAACTTGATGGATCAACTCTGTGGTCTTGAGCACCACCTCGGTGCTCCCGATGACTCGCTGACCATCCTCGCCCCAACAATTCGGGGTCCTACACTTCCTTCCATAGAGCATCTCGAAAGAAGGACGGTTAATGATAGCGTGGTAACTGTTGTTATGCGAAAATTCCACCAGTGGAAGGTACGTATCCCAACTACCACCAAAGTCTAAAACACATGCCCAGAACATGTCCTCGAGAGTCTCAATCGTCCTCTCGCTTTGCCCATCCGTCTGAGGGTGGAAAGCGGTGCTAAAATGAAGACGAGTCCCCATCTCGTCATGAAACTGCTTAAAAAATATGGAAGTAAAACGGACATCTCGGTCTGACACTACTGAAACATGAACTCTGTGTCGTGCCACTACCTCGCTTACATAGATGTTAGCTAGCTTCTCAGCCGATATGCTCTCCTGGATCGGTATAAAATGCGCACTCTTGATCAACCGATCCACTATGACCCAAATTGAATCCACTCCCCGTGCGGTCTTGGGAAGCTTAGTGATAAAATCCATGGTAATATCCTCCCATTTTCATACGGGAATGTCTAACAGCTGCATTTTTCCATGCGGTCTCTAGTGCTCTGCCTTGACCTTCCTGCAGGTCAAGCATCTCTCCACATACCAGGCGACATCCCACTTCATGCAGGGCCACCAATAGTCGGGTCGAAGATCTCTGTACATCTTCGTTGCCCCTAGGTGAATGGAAAATTGAGACTTATGGGCCTCGTCCATCAACACCTGTCATACTCCGCCCCATTAAGGTACCTAAATTCTCCCATGAAGGGTCAACAATCCTCGACTGTCATAATCAAAAGAAGCTACTCAGCCCACGATCCTCTCACACTTCTGCCTCTCCTCCTTGAGGCCCTCAACTTGTACCTCCCTGATCTGCTCCAACAATGGAGTAATCACTGTCATCCTCAGGCATATATCCCTGATCGGGGCTGTTGCCTCCTTGCGGCTCAAGGCGTCGGCCACTACGTTGGCCTTCCCCAGGTGATAAAGGATCTCACAATCGTAATCCTTCACCACATCTAACCACCGATGCTGCCTCATGTTAAGATTCGGCTGGTCCATGAGGTATCTCAGACTCTTGTGATCTGTGTAGATGGTACAACGGACCCCATAGAGGTAGTGTCTCCAAATCTTGAGGGCGAACACCACTGCCCCTAACTCCAAATCGTGCGTCGGAGAAGCTATCTTGGAGAAATCATGCATGAATCTTCTATAGTACCCTGCCAATCGTAGGAAGCTCCAAATCTCAGATGGAGAGCTCGGGAACTCCCACTGCATCACAGCCTCGATCTTGGCAAAATCCACTAGAATACCCTTCTGGTTGACGAGGTGACCAAGGAACTGCACATCGCGCAACCAGAACTCGCACTTGGATAATTTCGTAAAAAGTATTTCCCTCCTCAGTGTCTCTAGCACTTCTCTCAGGTTCTCCTCATGCGGCTCCTGGGTCTTGGAGTAATCCAAGATGTAGTCGATCAAGACTATCACAGATCGATCCAACATCAGCCTGCATACGCGGTTCATGAGATCCATGAACGCGGTTGGAGCGTTGGTGAGTCCAAACGGCATCACCACAAACTCATAATGACCATAACGGGTCCTAAAAGTTATCTTCTGAAGATCCTCTCTCTTGACCCGCATCTGATGATAACCGAAGCGCAAATCAATCTTGGAAAACCAAGATGGTCCTTGAAGCTGATCGAACAAGTCATCTATCCTCGGGAATGGGTAACGGTTCTTCACCGTTACCTTGTTCAACTCCCGGTAGTCCATGCACATACGGTGCAACCCATTCTTATTCTTCAAAAACAGGATCGGGCTCCCCAAGGTGAACTACTCGGTCTGATGAAACCCTTGTCTAGCAGCTCCCGCAGCTGCGTAGACAACTCCTGCATCTCTGGAGGAGCCAACCGATACGGTGCCTTGGCTATCGGAGCCGCACCAGGAACCAGATCAATTATCAACTCAACCTGTCTCTCCTGAGGTATCCCACGAAAATCCTCTAGGAAAACGTCCAGGTACTCTCGCACCACTGCTACATCATCAACTTTCGTCTTACCCTTATCCCGGGTGTCCATCACATATGCGACATAACATGTGCAACCCTGTTGGAAGTAGCGCCTCGATCTCGCTGCTGAAAAAAGAATCGGTCCGTGTCGTGGCCTCTCGCCCCGAATCACTAACTCTCCCCTACTAGAATGCGAACCCTCACTAGCTGCAATTCACAATCAATCATGGTACATTGGGGCTCAGCCAATCCATGCCTACTATGACCTTGTTCCCTCGCAAAGGAATAGGGACCAGGTCTACTAAAAACTGCTCATCGAATAACTACAACGAGCATGCCTTATGCACTCTCGTGACCCTGACGGTCCTATCATCGGCTATCTCCACCTCGAGTGGACAATCCAGTTCCCCTGGAGCTCTGCTAAATCTCTTGCTAAGCACAAGAGAGACGAACGATCGGATTGCCCCCAAATCAAATAACACTGCAGCTGAAATGTCGTTCACTAAGAACGACCCTATACGCAAATATATAACATTAGAAACAATCAATAATAAATGCAGAGATAAAAGGAAAATACATACCCGTCACCACATCAGGAGTCGCTCGTGCCTCCTCTGTTGTTATCTGAAAATCTCTACTCTTCGCCATTGGCGCCTCGGCCCGGCCCTAACAACCGTCCGTAATCCTCAATGTAGCAGGGGCAGGTGCTGACACCTTCCCTACTGTGGCTAATCTCAGGAACTGGGACTTTTTATGTCACCTCTAATTGCAATGGAAGCAAATCAGCTCTGATGTTGCGGTGGTAGTGGTAGAAGGTGTACAATCTCTGATCACATGCTCCGTCCGACCGTAATTGTAACAGCCGGAACTCCCTGCCTTGCACACCCCATCGTGTAATCTCCCACATTTTCCACACCGACTGTGGCTTTGCTGACCTCTGGACCTACGATCCGAAACCTTGGGCTTCTTGCCCGAACTCCCTGTACCCAAAGCCACCTCCGACTTCCTCTTCTTCTCTATGTAAATATCAATCTCCCTCTCTCGAGCCCTCGCAATCATATCATCCAGCGTCTTACAGCTAGATCGGCTCACAAACTGACGAATATCACTTTGCAGCATCTCATGATAACGACCCTTCTTCATTTCCTAATCAGTATCGTACTGAGGAACAAGAAGAGTCCTCTCTCTAAACTTGGCGGTAATCTCCGCCACTGTCTCTATAGTCTGAGTAAGGTCCTGAAACTCTCTGGCTAACTGTTACACCAAAATAACCAGTGCAAACTCGGCTCTGAACCTGGTAGTCAAATCAGCCCAAGTCATGGCATCGAGTGCTGTGTCATCCCCAATGACATGCCCAACCTCCTCCACCAGTCTCGCGCCCTGTCCTTCAGAAGACAGGATGCTAATCTAACCTTTTCCCCCTCGGGACATCTGCTAGTGCAGAACGCATTGGCAACATCTGCCAACCACCTAGTACTCGCAATGGGGTCCCACGCCCCATGGTAGTCTGGAGCTCCACAAGCCCGAAACTCCCTGAATGTGAGTGTGTGCGACCCTATCATGGCCGCCATCTCATCACGGAATGTCACAGCCCAAAATCGAGAACGACGGAATACGTTCTGGGATGGAGGACTTCATGTTCAGTATCATAACAATGCATAATAGTAAAAACAAGCAAACACATCCATTGTATTAATATAATAATTGTAATCCAAGTGTGTTCTATACATTTATGTAGACACCAAAAGTATAAACAAAATAAAAGATGAGTCTTATATGCTCCATCTTCCCAAAAGCTGCATCAGTACCTGCTTATTTGTGACCTGAGAATACAAGTTATTTTGAAAACGAGTATCAGCATAAAGTTGGTGAGTTCATCAGTATTTAGTGTTGTTGCTTGTATGAAAGTGTTTACAATCTTGTAGTGAAATGACTGTTATCAAAATTTGAAAGCAGCTTGATTCATAGAAAATCCCATGTTTCCCAGCAAAAGTAGTATTTGACCAAAACTAGGTCATTTGTAAGTTCGTTTCTTTGTAAAGGTAATAGTCTTCTCGTAAGAATGTCAGAAACAAAAATACACTTTTAAATTCGTTCATTATAGAGAGGGAATAGAGTTTTACTCAAGCAGCGCCCCTGCCAGTTAAATGTAATAGTGAATGTAAACTCCGAATAGTGTTAATTTTGTATGCACCTGGGGATGTGTTTTTAATTAAAGTTTAAATGTTAACTCTTATGAAAGCATACTGAGTGATAGTAGTGCAGTGACCGACCCTCCAGGTCACCAATAGTATAGTGGTATTTGTCATCCTTGGGCCAAAAGGCTCGGATTGTAGCTAGCAGTCGGAATGGGGGAAAATCCATCCAGTATAGTTCTAAACACGTAGTGGTCGCTCTCCCTCCAGAAGGCGATGGTTATCCGACGATCGCATATCGATAGGTCGTATAGAGAGATAGTGCATCACATTCTGTTATAGTATTCTCTTAATATACAATGTATTGTCCTCTTGATGTAGTTTATAGTATTTCTTCTTATAGCGGGTAGTGTTTCCTTAGTATAGTGTATAGTGTATAATGTTCCCTTCACATTGTACATTGGACATGTAGTTTTGTACGTGTACTGTCCATAGTGTGTTTCATAGTGATATCAAAATGAGTAGTAATGCTTAACTATACCTATTATAGTTAAAAATGAGTCCTTGATTTAGTGTCGTTGGTATGTAGAAGTATCGATCTAGAATGAAAACTTTTATATCTAACAAAAATATACAAGATATATAACTAAATATTAAATGATAGTCGAACAGATAACCTAATACTCTAAGCCCACAATCAAACAAGAACAGGAAATAAGGTTAGTTATCAGTTCTAAGTCCTTTAATACCTATTTATATAATTATATAAGTGTAGATATGATTTGGAAAATCAATTTTAGGTTTTGAAAATATTAAAATGGTTTTAAGACAATTGATTTGTGCAAAATGAGTTTGATAAATAGTTACACTAATTTCTGATAAAACACTTTAAAATGTGCAATCCTTATGATAGTAAGCCATCAATCACGTGTGATTAGTTTTACAATGTATTGGATTCAACTTGTATCCCCCCCCCCCCCATAAAACAATTAAAAACATTTGAAAGGTCAATTAAGGGGGGTTTGAACTCACCGTTTGACGTAGGGTTCAAGTGTGCTATCGCTACGAGTGTCGAATGTCAACGAATGCTCTGAATGTAAGTAGCCCCTATTAAACATATGGTGACACATATATAAGTTAGAGATAGGGTGTTTCATGACTAAAATGATGAGAAAATACCCTAAGGACTTGGAATCACTAGGACTAAGTGTCCCGTATTCTATACTAAATGATTTATGCAAGTTTATGGCTAAATATGAGTATTGGAGTGGGTGTATAACCATAAAATAAAATGAGTGTGCGGCTGGGGAATGCGGCCAGACTTGTGTGTGAGGCTGCACACTAGAGTGTGTGGCCGTACACAGGGGTGTGCGGCCGTACACTCCTTGTTTGAGTCCTATGTGTCGATTATGTGGCCGTACTCTCACTTTGGAGGGTGCTTTGGATATGTGCAGCCACCTGATGAAGGTGTGCGGTTGCACTCCTTCAAGGGGTAAAGAACACGAAGAACAGTTTGATTTTTGGGCTTGGATTCAAGTGTTTTACCTCTATAACAAGTTGAAAGATGATGTTCTTCCCGTTTTGGAGGCCTTCTAGGTTTTTTTCGGTGACGTTTTTAGAGAGAGGAAGAGAGTGCAGCCAAAAGTGAATGGAAGGGGTTCTCTACTATATATAGGGTCGGGTGTGAGGCTGAAGGGGTTTGCGGTTGGGTGTGCGGCCGCACACACCTCTCTTGGTGTGTTTGGCTAGATTTTACGATGTAACACCCTTCCTAACCCTTCCTATGGCCCACAATTATAATATACTAAGCCTAAGACACTAGTGCGGACCCAACATCTTGCTAAAAGATGCTAATTTCACGTGAATTTTAGATATATGGATCGATATAAAAAATGTAAAAGTGTCGGGTTGTCACATTCTCCCCCCATTAGGGAAATTTCATCACGAAATTTAGAGTTCAAGTAGTTAAGTTATTAAAAATACTAAGTAAAAAGTTGGGGATATTTAATTTTCATTTGATCTTCGCGCTCCCAAGTGAACTCCGATCCTCGATTGGCATTCCAACGAACCTTCACTATAGGGATGCGGCTTTGTTTCGTTTGTTTGACCTCTCGATCCATAATTTCCACCGGTTCTTCCACGAAATTAAGGCTGTCGTTTATCTCGATCTCATCGAGTGGGAGTAGAAGAGTCTCGTCGGATAGACACTTTTTCAAGTTTGAGACGTGAAATGTAGGATGTATTTTACTAAGTTCGCGAGGTAGGTTGACTTTGTAAGCCACGGGGCCGATTCTAGCGAGAATCTCGAAAGGCCCTATGTATCTTGGATTTAGCTTTATATGCTTTCCAAAGCGTATCGTGCCTTTCCAGGGTGAGACTTTCGGAAGGACCATGTCTCCCACCTAGAACTCCAAGGGTTTTCTTCGTTTGTCTACGTAGCTTTTCTGTCGATCTCTAGCGGCCTTTAATCTTTCACGAATCTGAACGATCTTCTTGGTCGTTTCTCGAATGATCTCCGGACATGTGAGAGTACTATCAGGTATCCATCCTTTAGCTAACTGGGTGTCACCCGCCTCAGCCCAGCACAGAGGAGATCTGCACTTTCGGCCGTAAGGGTTTCAAATGGGGCTGCCTTGATGCTCGTGTGGTAACTGTTGTTGTAGGATAACTAGACCAGAGGTAAGTGGGTATCCCATGCCTTACCAAAGTCAATCACACAGCTCGCAACATGTCTTCCAGAGTTTTGATGCTCCTTTCACTTTGTCAGTCGGTCTGTGGATGGAAGCTGTAGTCATGTCCAACCTTGTTCCTAGGGCGCTTTGCAGCGATTGCCAAAATCTTGAAGTGAACCTACTATCTCTATCGGAGATAATAGATATAGGAACACCATGTAGTCGAACAATCTCTTGGATGTAGATTCGTGTAAGCTTTTCCATCTGGAAAGTTTCTTTGAGTGGCAGGAAATCGGCGGATTTCGTCAGTCGATCGACAATTAACCAAATGGTGTCGTACCCACTCGGAGATTTGGGTAATTTGGTAATGAAATCCATAGAAATCATCTCCCATTTCCACTCAGGTATCTCGGGTTGTTGGAGCAGACCTGAGGGTTTCTGATATTCGATCTTCACCTTGGCACACGTCAGACACTTACCCACGAAGGTAGCAATCTTGGCTTTCATGTTTGGCCACCAATATAACTTTTTGAGATCAAGGTACATCTTGTCCGAACCTGGGTGAACGGAGTACTTGGTCTTGTGAGCTTCGTTCATGACCACCTCTCTGTAACCACCGAACATTGGGGTCCAGATCTGGTCCATGAAAAGATAAACTTCGTCTTCTCGAGTCTCAAGATTTTTATCCATTCTTCTCAAAGTTTCGTTTATGACGTTTTCTGGTTTCAGGGCATCCATCTAGGCTTCATGGATTTGCGCGGATAAGTGAGAATGGATAGTCATTGTTAGTGATTTAACCTTTCGGCCAGAATATTCTTTCCGACTCAGGGAATCTGCTACTACATTGGCTATACCCGGGTGATATCGAATTTCGCATTCTTAATCATTGAGTACTTCGACCCACCGTCGTTGTCTCATATTGAGCTCTTTCTGGTTAAGTATGTGTTGGAGGCTTTTGTGGTCAGTGTATATCGTTCTCTTTGTACCGTACAGATAGTGTCTCCAGATCTTTAGAGCGAATATAACCACTCCTAATTCGAGATCGTGCGTGGTGTAGTTGACTTTGTGTGTGTTCAGTTGTCTTGAAGTGTAGGCGATGACCTTACCTCATTGCATCAGAACACAACCGAGACCCTGATTAGATGCATCGCAATAAACCAGAAAATCATACGTTCCCTCAGGAAGGGATAGTATCGACGCGATGCATAAGGCTCGTTTTAGGGTTTGGAATGCCTTCTCGCGTTTCTCTCCCCAGTCAAAAGTCACACCCTTCTGGGTTAATGTTGTAAGAGGTTTTGCGATCCGGGAGAAATTATGAATGAACCTGCGATAGTAGCCCGCGAGACCTAGAAATTGACGAATTTCTATAGGCGTCTTCGGTGCTGACCAGTTCTCAATAGCTTTAATCTTAGATGGGTCCACGTGGATTCCTTCATCACTAACCACGTCTCCTGAGAACTCGACCTTTCGGATCCAAAATTCGCACTTAGAGAATTTCGCATATAGCTTCTCTGATTGTAGGGTTTCCAGTACTCGTCGTAGATGCTCGCTATACTCCTCCTCACTTCGAGAGTAAACCACTATGTCATCAATGAAGAAGATGGCGAACTGATCAAAATAAGGATGGCACACTCTATTCATTAAGTCCATGAATATTGTGGGCGCATTGGTCAGTCCGAATGGCATCACTACGAACTCTTAATGCCCGTAATGAGTTCGGAAGGCGGTTTTTGAAACATCCTCCTCGAGCACTCGCAACTGATGGTATCCGGACCTTAAATCAATCTTGGAGAAGTAACTTGCCCCTTGCAGTTGGTCAAAGAGGTAGTCTATACAAGGAAGAGGGTAACAATTTTTAATTGTCAGTTTGTTGAGTTCTCTGTAATCGATGCACATACGGAACGATCCATCTTACTTCTTTACGAACAATACCGACGCTCCCCAAGGTTAGAAACCCGGTCTTATAAACCCCTTGCTGAGTAGCTCGTTAAGTTGACCAGATAGTTCTTGCATCTATGCAGGTGCTAGGCGATAGGGCGATTTGGCTACAGGGATAGCTCCTGGAATTAAGTCGATCCTGAATTCGACTTGACGTTGCGGAGGTAAACCTGGTAACTCCTCGAGAAAGATGACAGGAAAGTCGCACACTACAGGAAAGTCTTTGTGATCTATCGTTTTCCAGCTTGTATCAACAACGTGATCAAGGAATGCGCGATAATCCTTATGCAAGTACTTCTGGGCTTGAATACTCGAGATGATTTGAAGGCTTATACTGGGTTTGTCTTCGTAGATTAACAGAGTTTCGTTATTTGGCAGATTTAGGCGGATGGCTTTGTCGAAACACAAAATATCAGCACGATGGAGATTCAACCAGTCCATGCCCACAATGACATCGAAACTCTGGATCGACACTGGTATGAGGTCGATTGGGAAAGTATGATCATCTAGTGTGAGAGTGCAACCTACGTAGATTTTGTTAGAGCTCTCTATCTTTCCATTAGCTATTCCTACGTCGAATGTTTCTTTTAGTGGTTGTGGGGTTGTCTTAAGTAAGTGTTTAAAGTTTTGATTTATGAAGCTTCTTTCTGCTCCACTATCGAATAAGACACAAGCATAAGAGTTTTTGAGAAGGAACGTACCTGGGACTAATGTGGGGTCCGCCACTTCTTCATTGTGGCCAATAGCGAGTAGTCTTCCTGTTCCTCCCGTATTCCCAGCTTTCGGGCAGTGTCTTTTGAAGTGTCCGACCTCTCCACAGCCATAGCAGGCTTGACTCACTCCAGTACTGGGAACTTGACTGATGGGTTTGGGTTGAGACTTGGAAAACCAGATGGTATGGCCCTTCCAATTTCAATTAGTGCAGTGCATTTCACAATAGGGGCCGTGATGATGGAAAGAGCACTTGGTGCATTTGGGTAGGTTTCCCGTACAAGTTTTGGCTGGTGTAGGGGTAGCAGGAGTGGTGGGAGCATGAATAGCCACCGTCTATTGGTTTTTGGGGGATGATTGAGTTGACTTGCCCTTCTTCCGGTCCCACCGCTTCCTCTTGTTGTCGTACGACGTGGTTGGCACAGTGGTAATCGTTGTGGTTGTTGTTTCTGGAGTGGAAGGAGTTTCATGATCAATCAACATGTGGGCCAACTCCTTGGCGCTGTCAAAGGTTGCAGGATGTAAAGATAGAACATTTCCTTGATATGGAGACACTAAACCCCTAATGTGTCGTTCGATTTTATTGCTCTCAGAAGGGATCATGTTAGGGCACATAGCCACCAGGTCGCAGAACCTGGCCATATAAGCCACTATATCGGTCCCCTTCATCTTGAGGTTCTAGAGTTCCTCCTCAAGGTTCTGAACCTCACCTCTAGGGTAGTACTCCTTTCTCAGTAGGTCCTTTTGTGTGTCCCAGCCCATGGCATTGGCTGTTACTAAGGAGAGTGAATTAACATGGCCATTCCACCATGTCAGGGGCCTTTCAGTGAAGGTGGCAGTAGCGAACTTGATTTTGTTCCCTTCGGGGCATGAGCAAATTTCGAAAACGGCTTCGGCTCTTTCGATCCATTGGGATAATGCAAGATTTCCTCTAGTCCCATTGAATAAGGTTGGTTTTCAGTTCTCGAAATCCTTATAGGTGCATCCTTGTGCCCGTTGATGATCTTCACCATGTCTAGAATTTCCTCCCATTCCAGTGCCACTTGCATCACCGGAATTTATTTGAGCTAGAGTTGCAGTCACCGCTACGGTTACAACCATTTGAAACATCACTGGATCGAACTGGAGAGGGGGTGGTGGTGGAGGAGTTTGAGCCGTATGTCTGCCTTTGTTTGGGTGCTTACAGGGAGGCATCTTTTGCTGAAAATTTTATATGGATGATGATAATAGTGAGAAACAATGGTGAGTATGATGAGAATGTTTTATGAATTAAACCACCATACACAAGTTGTTAAACACGGTCATATACCGAGTAGGGAGACATAAGAATATAGACTTTTCCCAATAGGTTAGATAACTGTCAATATTAATGATATTACTGATGTAAATGAGTTCTGAAAAAATGGCGTAACGGTAGACCTTACATCAAACCATGAGGAGAAAATGATTGACAGTCTAGATAACTACATAGCATACTAAAAGATGAGAATATTATTTAGACAAGTGTTGCATTCAAAAGCAGATGTTAAAAACTATTCCTAAGTCAAAAGAAAAGATGCGCCAGTCATCTTTCATCGGCGGCGGCGGATGTTTATCGGGTGGACTCTAAGATTAGCCAGTTGGCGCTCCATATCGAGGAGGTGTGGCTCGTAGACCCTCTGGTGAACTCGGAGTTCTACAACTTCAGCCCGTGTCTCGGCCAATGCTTGTAGCAAGGCATCGCGGGTTGCTGCAAACCTCTCATTAGCATGTTCCAGGCGGTTGGTGCAAAGGCAGTGCAATCCTCCATTTGTATCAACCTCCGCGATAATCTGGAGAGCAGCCCTGCCTTGAATTTCGTTGCGGGCAACTCTTCGGACCAGAATGGGCAAGACTCTGTCCTCCGTTCCTCCTTCACTTGTTTTGTAGAAGCTTCGGTCTCCATTGAAGTGAATGGGTTGATTTTGCTCTTCACCCCACGTTTCTATGCATTCCACCCATGCAGGCGTCGGGCCGTGTAAGCCTGGCAGGGGTTAGTGTTCGGGACCAGGGCCGTTGGGGGTAGGTTGTTGACTTCGGGTTCGGAGTTTGACCCATCCGAGAAACCTTCTGCTTGATGATCATCCAAAGGGATCCGATGTTCCTCATCAGGGTCTTCTTCAAGTCATCTCGCATTGCTGTGATTTGGGAAGTATGGGTCACCGTGATGAAATCCGACCATGATATCTAAGCGAGAAAAGGGGAAGAATAGTTAATAGACGTACTAATCTAAAATACTTATAAGAGAATCATTATTAGTCAGACCAATACTTGCATAGTACATACTAATCACATGTGACCAAAACAAGATAGACCTTCGAATAAGCGATTCTAACTCGAAATTCACAACCAAACAAGGAACAAGAAATAAAGCACAGATCACAGATTCTAAGTCTATAACGTCTTTGTCACGTGTAACCGTAGCGTATCCACTTAACAACTATTGCTCTCCTAATAATTACATTTTTAGTTCTCATTTATGTAAATTATAGTGATGTAGAATACTCCTATAGTATTCTCGTGTTAAAGTTATTGGGATAGTGTTGGTAAGTTTTTAGACTTGTTGCAGCACCACAACCGCCCTTAGGCACATGCTAGTCATTCCTAGAAAAGTGTAGTTGATCAGGCTACATCCACCCAGATGTGACTATATGTCTCTAAGCCTAACTGTGCTACTCAACAATCTTAATACTTTTTTTCCGTTCTAACACGATACTGACCCTTTGTATTCGCGAATGTATATATATACTTAGTTAAATATTTTAGTATTTAAAAGTATATATTCTTGGTCAGAGTGTTTTAGTCCCAAAGTGTTTATGGTTCGTATATCTTTTATGGGATGATATACTTGATTCACTATAAACAAAGCTCTGATACCAATCTGTCTCACCCCAAAACCGAGAACGACAGAATATGTTCTGCGATGGAGGACTTCATGTTCAGTATCATAACAATGCATAATAGTAAAAATAAGCAACCACAACCATTGTATTAATATAATAATTGTAATACAAGCGTGTTCTGTACATTTATGCAGACACCAAAAGTATAAACAAAATAAACGATGAGTCTTATATGCTCCATCTTCCCAAAAGTTGCATCAGTACCTGTTTATTTTTGACTTGAGAATACAAGTTATTTTGAAAACGAGTATCAGCATAAAGCTGGTGAGTTCATAAGTATTTAGTGTTGCTGCTTGTATAAAAGTGTTTACAATCTTGTAGTGAAATGACTGTTATCAAAATTTGAAAGTAGCTTGATTCATAGAAAATCCCATATTTCCCAGCAAAAGTAGTATTTTACCAAAACTAGGTCATTTGTAAGTTCGTTTCTTTGTAAAGGTAATAGTCTTCTCGTAAGAATGTCAGAAACAAAAATACACTTTTAAATTCGTTCATTATAGAGAGGGAATAGAGTTTTACTCAAGCAGCGCCCCTGCCAGTTAAATGTAATAATGAATGTAAACTCCGAATAGTGTTAATTTTGTATACACCTCGGGATGTGTTTTTAATTAAAGTTTAAATGTGAACTCGTATGAAATCATACTGAGTGATAGTAGTGAAGTGACCGATCGTCCTGGTCACCAATAGTATAGTGGTATTTGTCATCCCTGGGCCAAAAGACTTGGGCTGTAGCTAGCAGTCGGTATGGGGGAAAATCCGTCCCGTATAGATCTATACACGTAGTGGTCGCTCTCCCTCCAGAAGGTGATGATTATCCGACGATCGCATATCGATAGGTTGTATAGAGAGAGAGTGCATCACATTCTGTTATAGTATTCTCTTAATATACAATGTACTGTCCTCTTGATGTAGTTTATAGTATTTCTTCTTATTGCGGGTAGTGTTTCCTTAGTATAGTGTATAGTGTATAATGTTCTCTTCATATTGTACATTGTACATATAGTCTTTTACTTGTACTGTCCATAGTGTGTTTCATAGTGATATCAAAATAAGTAGTAATGCTTAGCTGTACCTATTATAGTATGTAGAAGTATCGATCTAGAATGAAAACTTTTATATCTAACAAAAATATACAAGATATATAACTAAATATTAAATGACAGTCGAACAGATAACCTAATACCCTAAGCGCACAATCAAAAAAGAACAGGAAATAAGGTCAATTATCAGTTCTAAGTCCTTTAATACCTATTTATATAATTATATAAGTGTACATATGATTTGGAAAATAAATTTTAGGTTTTGAAAATATTAAAATTGTTTTAAGACAATTGATTTGTGAAAAAAGAGTTTGATAAACAGTTACAATAATTTCTGATAAAACACTTTAAAATGTGCAATCCTTATGATAGTAAGCCATCAATCATGTGTGATTAGTTTTGCAATGTATTGAATTCAACTTGTATTCCCCCCCCCCCCCCCCCCATAAAACAATTAAAAACATCTGAAAGGTCAATTAAGGGGGGCATGAACTCACCGTTTGACGTAGGGTTTAAGTGTGTTATCGCTACGAATGTCGAGGGTCAATGGATGCTCTGAACGCAAGTAGCCCCTATTAATCATATGGTGACACATATATAAGTTAGAGCTAGGGTGTTTCATGACTAAAATGATGAGAAATAACCCTAAGGACGTGGAATCCCTAGGACTAAGTGTCCTGTATTCTATACTCAATGATTTATGCAAGTTTAAGGCTAAATATGAGTATTAGGGTGGGTGTATAACCATAAAAAAAAAAAAAAAAAAGTGTGCGGCTGGGGAATGCGGCTTGACTTGTGTGTGATGCTTCACACTAGAGTGTGCGGCCTTACACAGGGGTGTGCGGCCGAACACAGGGATGTGCGGCCGTACACTCCTTGTTTGAGTCCTATGTGTCGATTATGTGGCCGTACTCTCACTTTGGAGGGTGCTTTGGATATGTGCGGCCACCTGATGAAGGTGTGTGGCCGCACTCCTTCAAGGAGTCAAGAACACAAAGAACATTTTGAGTTTTGCGCATGGATTCAAGTGTTTTACCTCTATAACAAGTTGAAAGATGATGTTCTTCCCGTTTTGGAGGGCTTCTAGGTGTTTTTGGGTGATGTTTTTAGAGAGAGAAAGTAAAGAGAGGAAGAGAGTGCAGCCAAAAGTGAATGGAAGGGGTTCTCTACTATATATAGGGTCGGGTGTGAGGCTAAAGGGGTTTGCGGTTGGGCGTGCGGCTGGCTGGCCGCACAAACCTCTCTTGGTGTGTTTGGCTAGACTTTACGATGTAACACCCTTCCTAACCCTTCCTATGGCCCAGATTTATGATATACTAAGCCTAAGACACTCATGCAGACCCAACATCTTGCTAAAAGATGCTAATTTCACGTAAATTTTAGATATATGGATCGATTTCACAATGTAAAAGTGTCGGTTGTCACACAGAACGTGCTCAACTTTTCATCCATCAACTCTAAAATACTCTCCTTGATCGAACCAAATATCATAGGAGTCTGCTAAAGTATGATACGTGTAACCTCTGAAGGGAAAAACTCCCTAGTCAGCTCATCCAAATGCTCAGCCCCGAGCCTGATCCTGATCCCTCCCTGACACCTGAACTGCTGCCTGGTGGTCTAGGACGTAGAACCACCATTCTGAAAACGCATCATAATAAACGTCAGAAGCAGTGATATATCTTGAGGGATCGCTACTACTACAGGTTTCCTGGTCTCGCCTCAACCTTCCTTGATTCGAGTACAGATCCTATGCTTCTAGTAGTATGGGCCCCTACTACCTTCCACATCTATCCGTACTTTCCTCAAGAACTGCCTCGACTCCACCAAGTCACTGCTACTACTACTAATCTCTGTTATTCTCATCCTAGGCTCGCCCTAGGGAAATCTATGACTCAACCAAAAACCATTCCTCAGTTTCTGAAGGCCTCCTTTTAGTGCCAATTAGTCATCACCTGAATACCACCACATGTGACGAGGCTCAGATAATCCTTCGAGTAAAAGACTCATTCCTTCAACGGTTGGACTCAAACAAGAGCTGTGCAGTAGGGCCACAAAGCACAAAGCAAGCAACATTCGGACACAGGAACTAATCAAGCAACTCTATTCTCGTAACAAGAAATTGTACTACCATACAATGCTAAGCTTACAATATCAGGCATAACCTAATCAGGCTATCCTACTATTGTCTACTCAATACTAGCATGCAATTATCATAAGGCTAAAACACATATAGCATGCACATCAGGCATCTCCCTAAATCCTTAGTCTTATTCTAGCATGCTGTTCTACTGTAACTGAAACAGATAATCATAATGTAAACTTGTATGGGTAATCCAGGAGTACTTACTTGAGCTTGGCTGATCGCATGCACCACACCCTTTTCTGATTTTCAAAATTCTTTCCTTTTTAATTCTCTTTTCAAAAATTCTTTTGAAAACATTTTCTTTCAAAAATCTTTTACTATTTCCTTAGTTTGAGTTCATTCATACCCATAAGTGTGCCTGAATCCCTCAAACCAAGGCTCAGATACCAACTTGTAACGACCCAAAATACGACCCAAACATTGTTGTTTAAATAATACTAAGGTTATCCATGAGTTCTAATATATCATGAAATTGTAGGTCATAAATCCCAAAAGTTATAATAGATGTGTCATAACAAAAGAACTGTAACAACATAACATAGTACCTGAAATAAACTCCCATGACAAAGGCTGAAGCTGTGGTGTGTGCAATGCCATCATCCCGAGCTCTTCCCTTTGCTTACGGAAGTAACTGGAACCAAAAGTGAAACTGTAAGCACAAAACTTAGTGAGCTCCACCAGACTATCGCATACAATACAATAACATATAAAAACATATTGGGCCTTTCCCACCGCATTGGACCAAAGTCTGGAAACTGCATTGGACCGAAGTTTGGAACTAACCAGGGCCTTGCCCTCTGCATCGAACCGTAGTCGGGAAACTGCATCATACCAAAGTCCGGAACAGACTGGGACCTTGTCCCCTGCATCGGACCGAAGTCCGAAACTAACTTCATCAGACCAAATTCCGAAACTGAATGGGACCTTGTCCCCTGCATCGGACCGAAGTTCGGAAACTGACTGAGCAAAACACAGCATAGCATAAACATATCAACTAGCATAAACACATATAATTCATATTGCATCGGATCGAAGTCTGGTATACATAACACAAGGTGTCACACCCCGAAAACCAAAGGCGGAAACTTCTCCGGGGTTGACTCCAAGTTGAGTATCAAATCCAATGTACATAGTAAGAAAAGTAAACAACCATTACATTACATATCAAAGTTTACATTTGTTCAAAAGTAAAGTTGTACATTCGTAATACATAGTATATATGAACAAAAGTAGAGACGAGTCTTCTGTACGCTCCGTCATCTCCAAAAGATTCGCTAGGTACCTGTCTAATGTGGACCTGAGAATACAAGCAGTTTGAAAATCAGCATAAAGCTGGTGAGTTCATAAGATGTTTGCTTTGTGAAAATGTATGAGTTTCCTTTAGTTTATCGAAAAGTTATTATCCAAGAAAATCCCATATTTTCTTAAAAGAGAGAGTTGGTTAATTGATAGGTTACACGATTCTGGTTATGTTTAACTATGAACCCAGGAAAGTCCCATACTTTCCTAATTGTACATTACTAGTTGTGAAATATGTAATGTTATTCAGTTTGCTACTCTTTCTAGTTATATAAGTGTTACCCAGGAAAGCCCCATGCTTTCCTGCATGTTGGTTTCTAATGTGAACGATGTTAAAGATGTAAAAGATGTACACGTGACTAGGTAATGTTTTGTTTTCCCCAGGAAAGTCCCGTACTTTCCTAAAAGTAATTTTTATTTATTGAACTTCGATATATTGATTTATTTCTATTCGTACCTATTGTATTATCTAGTTATGCTGATACCCTAATGGTAATATTTCGGAATGTACTTAGATTCACATCTTCATATTCGTGTTCTTATTCTTAATTAGTTATGATTGTACTTATTCATGTTCGTATTCGTATTCGTTACTGTATTCGTATTCGCAGTCGTATTCGTATTCGTATTCGTAGTCGCATTTCTATCCCTAATCCTACTCCTAATACTATTCGCAATCGTATTCGTATTCGTATTCGTATTCGCAGTCATATTCGTATTCGTATTCGTAGTCGCTTTTCTATCCCTAATCCTACTCCTAATACTATTCGCAGTCGTATTTGTATCCGTATTCGTATTTGCAGTCGTATTCGTATTCGTATTGGTTCTGTTCCTAATTATAGTTTCGTTATCCATTCTGCTCTTAGTTATAGATGTGTTATTCGTTCTGTTTCTAGTTGTAGATGTGTTATTCGTTCCGTTCCTATTTATAACTTCGTATTCGTTTTCGTTTTCGTACAATGAGTTGAGTACAAGATTTCCTTGTACTTTTGCTTGTATTCCCCCCCTGAAAACAGTGAAAACAATTGAAAAAGGGTAGGGGTATCAACTCAGCGGACGAGAAATGTGGCGAATTCGGATGCTAAGTGTTGGTCCGGGGCTTGCAAACACACGAGGTTCCTAAGTATAATGTTAAGATACACATTTGTATCTAATTAGGACTTAGCTTGATTGTTGGATAGGGACCATTACTTGTAATCGCGGAAACACTCCATTACGAGTGTTTGGAGGGACCCGGGTGACGTTTAAGGACGAGAATTGAAGCGAGGGACTTGGGACTTGAGTTTACTCCCCATGAATAAACTTATACAAGAGTTTTTGGTCTAAAACACCCATTCCCCATGAGTTTACGGCCGTAAACTCATGGTGGGTGATTTATGGTGCAAATTTGGGTCATAAAGGGATATGGACACTTGGAATTGCTTGGATTAATTTTTCTTAAGGCTTGGATTTAATTAAAAACATCATTTACAATACATAAGGGAGTTTACGGCCTAGGCATGGGGTCTTTGGCCGTAAACTCTCAAATCTCCAGGATTTAGTGTTTTTAAGGTGTTAAAATCAATCACATGTGATTCTAAAAATTCCCACAAGCCTATAAATGAGTTTAAGGCACCATTTGACACCTTTTTATGAGTTTACGGCCATGAGACATGTTCTATGGCCGTAAACTCTCAAATGTGGGATTTTGATGTTTGTAAAGCCTTAAAACTATTTTTGGTTGGTCCTTTGATTTATTCCAAGGCTTTTGGTGGTGTTGGATGGCTTTCAAACACCCTAGAATTGGATTTACACCATTTTTCATGGAGTTTACGGCCCAAGCACAAGCCTTGGCCGTAAACTCATGTAAGTCCCCCAAAAATTGTGTTTCAAGTGTCCAAATGCAAAGATCTAAGTTCTATAATTCATAACTAAGACATATGAGTGATTTGGAAGGGTTTAAGGGCATGAAAACCCTAGTTTAATGAGGTTATGGCCCAAGACTGATCCTTGGCCGTAAACTCCTTCAAATGACTCAAAATCCAAGTTTAAAATGTTATAAGTCCAATTCATAAAGCCATCTAGCCATATCTAAGGTCCAATTGTGCTTAGGAAGGGTTTTTGAGCTCCAAAACCCATGATATATGAGTTTACGGCCTAGGATAGTTCCATGGCTATAAACTCATGATTATGGTCATATTTCATGCTTTGAACTCGAATTTGAAGGCTAGGAATGTTACATAACAAGCTAAGGGAAGTACCTCAAAGATTTGGAGCTTAAAATTGATGATTTGGACCTTTAAACTTGGATTTAGGAGAGAGGTTAGAGATAGAGTAGAGAGAGGAAGAAAAAGATTCAAATGAGTGCTTAGATAACTTTAAATAGTGTCTAAGTTTTGGACACGGTGGAATTCTACCCGATACCGGCATTAAACGCGGCTTTTGGTCGCACCCGATTAAGTTACCGTCACCCGGCGGGAATGTTTCTATCTTTTTGAAATGAACACTTTTGGGTTAATTCCATGAGTTCCTAAGGGATTTGAACACTCGTTAAATTATAATAAACGTATAAATTTAGTTAATTAACCCGAAGCGAGAACAAAACGGGTCGACTAACGGCGAAATCTCACGGGTAGAACAAGTTTTCGACGATGGAAAACTTCGGGTTGTTACATTATCCCCCCCGTTAGAGGGAATTTCGTCCCGAAATTCAAATATTCGAACTCAAATTGCAAGTTGAAAAGAGAATTGTGGATGAGTTTACTGTTTCGGATCTTCACGCTTCCACGTGGAATCGAGTGTCCACTAGACGTTCCAGTGAACCCTCACTATCGAGAAGCGTCTAGGTTTCGTTGGGTGGGTATTTCTAAAAGACTCAGACGTGAAGTACCATAGGAATGTTTCTAGATTTCGAGGTTAATCGAAGTTTGTACGTTACGGGATCAATCCTAATGAGGATTTCGAAAAGTTCTACGTTTATGGAGAGATTCGAATGAATAGATAACAATTTATCTTTCTAGGTTAGAGTTGAAAAAGAACTGCAAGCGAAATGATCGTCGAAAAGGAATATACCTAGGGCAACTGTGGGATCGATGGATGTCTCAACTTGTCCTATAGCTAGGACTCTTCCAGAGTTGCCTGCTGTTGTTGCATTGGGGCAGTTTCTCTTATAATGCCCGACCTTTCCGCAACCATAACAGACCAGATTAATGCCCGCTCCGGGAGCTTGATTTGTTGGTGTTCTACAATTCCGCGCAAGGTGACCCTCTTGGCCATAATTTTTGCAAAGTTTTATACGATAGGGACCGGGGATATAGTGGTGGTAACTGCACTGGTTACACCACGGGAGAACACCGGCATATCCGGTAATAGGTACCTGAGTTGAGGAACTAATGACGAGTACAACAGCAGGGGTAGTGGCAGCGTGGACTGTCACCATTTGTTGTCTCTTCGAGAACTCCTGGGGAGGCTGATATTTATCCCCTGGCTCCCAGTACTTTCTTTTGTCACCACTTCTTTCTGTCGGCTCAGGAGTGGTGGCTGCTTCCTCTACGTCCTCACTATGGTCAATCAAGATTTGCGCTAGGCATTTGGCGCTATCGTATGTATCCGGCCTCGCAGCTAAGACGTTCCCTTTGGTTGGCTGGGTTAATCCCCAGATAAACCTCTCAATCTTCTTACTTTCAGGGGTAACCATCCCTGGACAAAGAAGTGCTAAGTCATCGAATCTGGATGTGTAAGTGGCGATATCGGAACCTTTCATCTTCAGATTCCAAAGTTCATGCTCCAACTTCTGGATTTCACCCCGAGGGCAATACTCAGCGTGTAGAAGTTCCTTCACAACTTCCCAACCCATAGCATTGGCTACAGTTAGAGTTAGAGATTTGACTCGGCTGTTCCACCAAGTCGGGGCTTTGTTGGTGAGAGTGCAAGCGGCAAACTTCACTTTGTCGGATTCTGAACAAGCACAGATCTCGAAGATAGATTCGATTCTTTCCAACCATCGAGTTCAAGCAATGACACCTCCTGTGCCATCGAAGAATGTAGGTTTTGCATGCATAAAGTCTTTATAAGAACACTCCTTTCGGTGTCCCTTGCTATTTTCCTGGTTTTGAGGTTGGGGACCACCTCCTGAACTTCCAGGGTTCATTTGCGACATGGCTGCTGAAAATGCTACAGTTAAAACTGACTGAAGGGTTGCCAGGTCGATTTGAAGAGAAGGTGGTGTTTGAGGAGGGTTGTTGTTGTTCTGGGAGCCGGGTATCTTTCTTGGAGGCATCTTGATCTAATAAGATCAGTAAGAGAGGATGATAAGCCCTCTAAGTTGAATCAAAAGATATGATACAAAGGATATCTCTTTATGGCATACATAGAATTTTATTAAGCGATAAAGCAGGAAGGATTTATCAAACAGATAAATTATCGCTAAAGAAATGATTAAGGAGTAATGCTAGGATGAGAAATTCTATAGATTTAGCTCGAGAAATACTCCCATAGTGTTTCATGATTCGCTGCAGCGACGGCTCATTGTTTGGGTATTGGGTAAGTCTTAGGCATGCTGCGTACCACAGTCACTCCCAAGCACATGTTAGCCGTGTCTTGCATGAATATAGTTGGCCAGGCTATATTGATACTAGACACGACTACATAACAGCCCAGGTTTAACCGCAGTGTACAACACCCATTTACTTATGTTTTGTTCTACTTGTAGTTACGGATTTTCGACTGTCAGGTATACTTGTACACTTTTGAAAATACTTATATTTGAGGTATACTTTTAGTTCAGAGCTTTTAGGCCCTTTAGTGTTTATAGTTTTATACCATGTAAGGTTTGGTATACTCCATTCACTATAAACAAGGGCTCTGATACCAATCTGTGACACCCCGAAAACCAAAGGCGGAAACGTCTCCGGGGTTGACTCCAAGTTGAGTATCAAATCCAATGTACATAGTAAGCAAAGTAAACAACCATTACATTACATATCAAAGTTTACATTTGTTCAAAAGTAAAGTTGTACATTCGTAATACATAGTATATATGAACAAAAGTAGAGACGAGTCTTCTGTACGCTCTGTCATCTCCAAAAGTTCGCTAGGTACCTGTCTAATGTGGACCTGAGAATACAAGCAGTTTGAAAATCAGCATAAAGCTGGTGAGTTCATAAGATGTTTGCTTTGTGAAAATGTATGAGTTTCCTTTAGTTTATCGAAAAGTTATTATCCAAGAAAATCCCATATTTTCTTAAAAGAGAGAGTTGGTTAATTGATAGGTTACACGATTCTGGTTATGTTTAACTATGAACCCAGGAAAGTCCCATACTTTCCTAATTGTACATTACTAGTTGTGAAATATGTAATGTTATTCAGTTTGCTACTCTTTCTAGTTATATAAGTGTTACCCAGGAAAGCCCCATGCTTTCCTGCATGTTGGTTTCTAATGTGAACGATGTTAAAGATGTAAAAGATGTACACGTGACTAGGTAATGTTTTGTTTTCCCCAGGAAAGTCCCGTACTTTCCTAAAAGTAATTTTTATTTATTGAACTTCGATATATTGATTTATTTCTATTCGTACCTATTGTATTATCTAGTTATGCTGATACCCTAATGGTAATATTTCGGAATGTACTTAGATTCACATCTTCATATTCGTGTTCTTATTCTTAATTAGTTATGATTGTACTTATTCATGTTCGTATTCGTATTCGTTACTGTATTCGTATTCGCAGTCGTATTCGTATTCGTATTCGTAGTCGCATTTCTATCCCTAATCCTACTCCTAATACTATTCGCAATCGTATTCGTATTCGTATTCGTATTCGCAGTCATATTCGTATTCGTATTCGTAGTCGCTTTTCTATCCCTAATCCTACTCCTATATTCGCAGTCGTATTCGTATCCGTATTCGTATTTGCAGTCGTATTCGTATTCGTATTGGTTCTGTTCCTAATTATAGTTTCGTTATCCATTCTGCTCTTAGTTATAGATGTGTTATTCGTTCTGTTTCTAGTTGTAGATGTGTTATTCGTTCTGTTCCTAGTTATAACTTCGTATTCGTTTTCGTTTTCGTAAATAGTTATCATTGGAAAATTTATAAGTTATTCGTAGATTATGAAACATAGTTTAGATTAGAGCATTTCGTCGAGATATCTATGATTCGTTTGAAGGCAAAATTTGTAATTCGAATTATTTGATAAACATAATTATTGATATTAGAACATACAGAATGAAAACGATTAAACTGAAAAACAATGAGTTGAGTACAAGATTTCCTTGTACTTTTGCTTGTATTCCCCCCCTGAAAACAGTGAAAACAATTGAAAAAGGGTAGGGGTATCAACTCACCGGACGAGAAATGTGGCGAATTCGGATGCTAAGTGTTGGTCCGGGGCTTGCAAACACACGAGGTTCCTAAGTATAATGTTAAGATACACATTTGTATCTAATTAGGACTTAGCTTGATTGTTGGATAGGGACCATTACTTGTAATCGCGGAAACACTCCATTACGAGTGTTTGGAGGGACCCGGGTGGCGTTTAAGGACGAGAATTGAAGCGAGGGACTTGGGACTTGAGTTTACTCCCCATGAATAAACTTATACAAGAGTTTTTGGTCTAAAACACCCATTCCCCATGAGTTTACGGCCGTAACCTCATGGTGGGTGATTTATGGTGCAAATTTGGGTCATAAAGGGATATGGACACTTGGAAATGCTTGCATTAATTTTTCTTAAGGCTTGGATTTAATTAAAAACATCATTTACAATACATAAGGGAGTTTACGGCCTAGGAATGGGGTCTTTGGCCGTAAACTCTCAAATCTCCAAGATTTAGTGTTTTTAAGGTGTTAAAATCAATCACATGTGATTCTAAAAATTCCCACAAGCCTAGAAATGAGTTTAAGGCACCATTTGACACCTTTTTATGAGTTTACGGCCATGAGACATGTTCTATGGCCGTAAACTCTCAAATGTGGGATTTTGATGTTTGTAAAGCCTTAAAACTATTTTTGGTTGGTCCTTTGATTTATTCCAAGGCTTTTGGTGGTGTTGGATGGCTTTCAAACACCCTAGAATTGGATTTACACCATTTTTCATGGAGTTTACGGCCCAAGCACAAGCCTTGGCCGTAAACTCATGTAAGTCCCCCAAAAATTGTGTTTCAAGTGTCCAAATGCAAAGATCTATGTTCTATAATTCATAACTAAGACATATGAGTGATTTGGAAGGGTTTAAGGGCATGAAAACCCTAGTTTAATGAGGTTATGGCCCAAGACTGATCCTTGGCCGTAAACTCCTTCAAATGACTCAAAATCCAAGTTTAAAATGTTATAAGTCCAATTCATAAAGCCATCTAGCCATATCTAAGGTCCAATTGTGCTTAGGAAGGGTTTTTGAGCTCCAAAACCCATGATATATGAGTTTACGGCCTAGGATAGTTCCATGGCTATAAACTCATGATTATGGTCATATTTCATGCTTTGAACTTGAATTTGAAGGCTAGGAATGTTACATAACAAGCTAAGGGAAGTACCTCAAAGATTTGGAGCTTAAAATTGATGATTTGGACCTTGAAACTTGGATTTAGGAGAGAGGTTAGAGAGAGAGTAGAGAGAGGAAGAAAAAGCTTCAAATGAGTGCTTAGATAACTTTAAATAGTGTCTAAGTTTTGGACACGGTGGAATTCTACCCGATACCGGTATTAAACGCGGCTTTTGGTCGCACCCGATTAAGTTACCGTCACCCGGCGGGAATGTTTCTATCTTTTTGAAATGAACACTTTTGGGTTAATTCCATGAGTTCCTAAGGGATTTGAACACTCGTTAAATTATAATAAACGTATAAATTTAGTTAATTAACCCTAAGCGAGAACAAAACGGGTCGACTAACGGCGAAATCTCACGGGTAGAACAAGTTTTCGACGATGGAAAACTTCGGGTTGTTACACAAGGACATGCTTGAATCACAAAGACATCAAGTACACTGAACTACTACATCGGACCAAAGTCCAGAACTACTGCTAACTAGATGGTCCAACATTGTGGCCGTAGACCCGTTCCTACTGGAAGGAAAACTCACCTCGTACTTCTGGCTGTTGATATGCTAACTCTAAAAGTGGCTGACTGCTACTCCGGAACTATCCGACTACAAATTCCAAAAACACTAGATCAGTTACTGGTAAATACTCTCAGGGTAAAATGACTATTTTATCCTTAGTCAAGGTCAACTCCCTGGTCAAAGTCAACTCCCTGGTCAAAGTCAACTTCCAGTTGACCGGACTCGTCGAGCCAGGGTGCAGACTCGTCGAGTCCCTTCATCACCAACTCTGACTTTAACTCACCGAGTCCTTTCCCCACTCACGAATTCACCCTGAACTCACAACTCGAAGAAAGATGGGGGGGCTCACGACTCAACTCGCCGAGTCCGACGAACGACTCTCTGAGTCCTAACATGAAGATTTCATACAATCTATTTTTATCCATTCAAGAGCATCTAACTCGTAGATCTAAGCTCCTGGGACCATCTTAACATCTAAAGTTGCTTACTTTACGTGTAACTAAAAAGGAATGAAGTCATTTCACTCAAACACTACTTTCCTCGGGAAAACTCATTCGACTCGCCGAGTTGTTCAAACAACTCATCGAGTATAAGGCAATCTTCAACGGACTCGCCGAGTTGCTCATCCAACTTGTCGAGTCCACGGCTATCTTCATATGACTCGCCGAGTCAATCATGCAACTCGCCGAGTCCATTCAGTCCCTTTTCCATACAGATATGATTTGAGCAATAAAGCGGCTCCAAATCACAGATCCCAACTTCTAGGGAATGATTATCACATAAAGTTGCAAACTTTAAATGCATGCATGGCTTTAAAAGCTTCGAATGTCAACACTAAGTTCTTAATGGGGTTCTAAGCTCAAGAGGGACCTCAATCACAATTTTGGCTGAAACTTTACACTTCTAGAATACAATGAGGGTCCATATCTGAAGTTTCCATAAAAAGGGAGTGCATATCTCAAGTTTGAATCACAAGAGGCTCCAAAGAAGGCCTGACAGGCATTTTATTGGTGGAATGCACAAGGTCAAATCTTAATTACCTGAATCAGAAACAGTTGGAAGCTAACTCCCAGATCTCCCTTCTCTTCTATGGACCTTCTTTCCTTCTTTCTCTTCCCAAGGCTTCCAAGCTAGCATAAACACACTCAAACTCAACAATGGGGCTAGGGTTTACAGGGGAAATGTTCTGAGAGTGATAGAGGCGAGGTTGGGGGTGTATAAGTGTGTTTGAATAGGGTGAAAAACCTTAAAATTAGGGCTTCATCCAGACAGGCGGACTCGTCGAGTCCCAGCGTATGGACTCGTCGAGTAGCCAACTCAATTTGCGTGATCATCCTGTCTCTACTTGACGAGTTGGGCTACTGACTCGTCGAGTACCCCCCTTAAGAATGAAATTACTTTATTTAAATCACATACCAGAAATGAGCCGCTACACAATCTATCATAGCTCTAAGTAGCAGCTTAAAATCCAATCATCGAATCATGTGATCGAACTCCATTTCTTCACGATCTGACTCAACTCACTTCTTCTGTTAAGCTTCCTCTTTTTTCTTTGATCCTTCAACACATCAAAAAATTCAATCTTATCACATCATGTATTAAGAATCTAAAATATGAACTTAATAGAGTTAGATAGTGGATTTTACCTGAAGCAGAGTCATACATCTTGACTCTCCCATCTTTTAGATCTCTCAGGTAGTCAGGGCAGCTTCGTAACCAATGCCCCCTCTTTTGGCAGTCAGGGCCAGCTCAATGAGTTTGGGGGCTCTAAGCGAACCAAAAATTTGGGGCCCTTTGACATTTACTATACTTAATGTTATAAACCCTCCTCCTTTATCCGGGCTTGGGACAAGCAATAATAAACTAAAAAGTTTACAAATGGCGGAGTTAAAATATATATATTTTTTCATGTATATGTTTTTTCTGAATATATTTTATGACGTAAAGTTAATTTTTCTAGCTTTTTTAGATGCAAATTCTTTAATAAAATTTTCATAATCAATTTCTTTTACTAACTGTTTTTCAATTGATAAAATTGCTAATCCATTTAATCTTTCTTGTGACATTGTAGATCTTAAATAATTTTTTAATAGTTTTAATATAGAAAAACTTCTTTCTGCAGAGGCAACGGTTACAGGAATAGTTAACATAATCCTATAGGCAACATATGCATTTGGAAAAGAACTAAACTTTTTAATGTAATTAAGTATATTAATAATTGTATCATGTTCTAAATATCTATTATGGTGTCTTCTATTGTTTTCTAGGGAAATCAAAATCCATAAATGTCTTACACATCAATCTGTCAATGTGATCCTTAAAACAACTCACATAAAAGGAATAAGGAATTAAAGAATCTAAATAATCCCGGAAAGTATTAAATTGAATTAAAAGAAAATATCATCATATTATAAAGCCATGACCATAAAAGTGGAAGCATACATGTTTGACATTAATGGATGAAGGTGTAGACGTGTAGTGCAAAAAAAATGTTTACAACTAACGATGACAATATGAAATCCAGCGGCCTTTCCAGTGGCAATGTTTACAACTTTAAGAACGAATTTTGCTTACGGTTTTGTTAGGGTCAATATTGGCATTTGGCAATAGGAAAATCAAAAATCAAAAGGGGAAATACAACACATTACCGTTTCAATTCAATGCAGAATCCGATCAACGATGGAGAATCCGAACAACACGTGATTTCGAGATTGTATTAGTTGAATCATTTCTCAAATCATTCAATCGATAGGCTGTGGAACAGTGGATGAGTGGAAGAATGAAGAATCGATTGACGATTGGAGAAGATGGCTAGAATCGAGTCTGATAATGGAGAAAAGAAGGGAAGTTGAATCGTTTCTCAAAATCGTAGTGTGATTACTTGTAAACTCTCGCAGGCGTGATTTTTTTTTTGTTGAGGAATGTCGTTGTATTGGATTCGGATGGACTGTTAATAGAGAATTGGACTTGAAAATGGGGCCCCTTACAATTTGGGGCCCTAAGTCCTACCTTTACAAAGACAACCTTAAGGCCGGCCCTGTTGGCAGTAGAAACATATGGATTCGTCTGGAATGCTACACAGGATTATCTCAGACTCATCTTTTCTCTTGCATAGAGAAAGCTTTTCAGGACTTTCAATGTTTCCATTTCCCATAGAAGTATGGGACCTTGATTTACCAGACAAATTTGCTTGACCAGTGCGCCAAATCATCGTTGATTTAGTAGCAATAAGGAAATAAGTCAAATCAATGAGGATTACGTCATGGTCCATCACATAGTACTCACTAATGAACACACTATATGATTTGGGAAGTGACTGGAGAACCAATTCAAACAACCATCTTCCTTGAGACATCAACACCCAACATTCCCAATCTATCAATATACAACTTCATATCCAAGACATGAGCACATATAGACTTTCCATCCTCATGTCTTTTTGCAATAGGGCTTGAGTAACCTTGAACTTTTCATGTCTTCGAACATGTGGGCTAGGGAGAATTATTGGAGGAGGTGGAGGAAGTGAAGCATGATTTTCATTTCCATAATCCAATCGTGGAACATCATCTTCATGTGGAAAACTTTTTCCAATGGATTCAAAAGGATAATAGTTGTCAGACTTTGACATCTACAAAATGCGAGAAATTCATGTTAGCTGTTTGATTTAATAAAACACCCAAATGAGATATAAGGCGAGGACCCAACACAATACTCTACAACTTGGAAGAGGGATTCCGTAATCTAAATTGCAGAATATTTGAAGGTAGGTAAATGACGATTTACCAATTTCCACCATGAAAAACGAAAATTGAAAAATTAAGTTTTAAATCAATTGAAACTCCTAGATATTTTGAGATTCATTGAACTTTTCAATGGCATGTTTAAATCTCGAGTGTGCCATTTGTTTGTGACTGGGATGCCGAGGATCATTAACAGGTTGTGGATAACCATGCAAATATACATGGTGCCCCCAATGTTATAGTCACTTAATCGACGTGTCAGTTAACCACACATGCTCCATCGATCTATGAAAAACATCAAGTCACCCTTTGCCAAATTTTCGTATAGCCCAATTAGTGTGCCGGTTAGCCACACATGCTCCATTAACGTCTTAGTAAGGGTACAAAGTGTAATTTCATGGAGTAGCACCAACTCCACATTTTTCCTAGAGTAACTAAGATTTGGGAATTTATAAAAGTGTTTAGTTACTTTTTACTTCATTATAATTATAGTGGAAGGTTGCGTCCTATCCTACCCGTTCGGCTAACGACACTCCATTAGTCAAGAGTGCGGTGGCTAAGAATGGATACCCATTCAATCACCATTTTATAGGCAATTTCCTTAAACACCCCTTAGAGACCAACTTCGTGAATGAAGCCTACTAGCGATAAGACTAACATTTAGTTATACAAAGATAATATTAAACCTTTAATTCTATATCGTATAAGGGTATATTTTACACTTTTAAAATACTAGGTGGTCTAATTTAATGAATTATACATTTTAATTTAATTAAATATAAAACCACATCATTATGGATTTATTAACCCTCTTTTAATTATTCACTTAATTAATTTAATAAAACCATGAGGGTGTAATTTGAACTTTTCAAAAACTAGGGTTTTAGAACTTAACATTTTTAAATTAGAACTTTTAAACAAAAAAATTAAATTCCAAAACTTGAGGTAAAGTTTTGAAACTTTTCAAAACTTTAGGGATTGGAATTTCAATATTTCAAAATTAAACTTTTAATCAAAAATTTAAATTCCAAAACATGAGGGCAAGTTTTGAAACTTTTCAAAACTTTCTGGATCAAATTACAAAATAGTTTAGTTAATAAAATAATTGGTAATTATCTAAGTTTGACCTAATCAATTTTATGGCAAGATAATGCAATCAAATAATTCAAATAAATCAAGTTTATCATATAAAGAAATGATTATCTAATTGATTGACAATTATCTTCTATTTTGGCAAGGATTATCACTCCAAATCAATAAAAATCGGATTTTATCAATTAAAAACGTTTTTGGTAATTATCCCACAAAAAAATATGGCAAAATCACAAAAATTCCACCTTCTCACCAACTGACTCGTCGAGTCAGGGATGGACTCGTCTTGTTCCCAATGGACTCCACGAGTTCGCCTATGGACTCAGCGAGTACAAGCTCCAGAAGGCAGAATTTTCGACTTTTAGCAATGAATGATCATGTAAAGCATCAAATACATCAAACAAACAGCCTAGGCTCTTATACCACTGATGTGTTTTGAGCACCACATCAATCCTATCGTGTACATGCAAACCCTAAAGCTTTGGATCTAGTTTGTCTAATGAGTATGTAATAATCATCCAAAGCTCATAAACCCTATATATAGCATATAGAAATCGATATCATCATAATAAAAGGGTTTAGATCTTACCTTGATTGTTATATAGCAATAGCAAACTCAATTCCTCTTAATTTTGACCTTTGAAAGCTTAGTGCCTCAAATGTTGCACCTCTAATGGAGTCACAAACACCATGACTAACAAGATGACCTAGGATAAGGAGGAGGAGCACCAAAACGTCCAATAAGCCTTAGGGATTACTTCTCTATGTTTTGGGGCCTTAAGGGTTCCTTATATAGGTAGGCTATTAGGGTTTTCATCTAGGAAACCCTAATTTGACTGCTTAGGCCCTAAGCATCCCATGGACTCCCTCCTTAGAGGCCTTGGACGAATTCTTATAGGTTTCCCCATAGATTTCATCCACTCCAACTTCTATGGAGTCCATTAGCCCATTTATGTAACTATCTTATAATTACACAATCAGTCCCCTTTATTAATTAATCTCTTTTAGCCACAAAATTAATTCTTATTAATTCTTGACTAATATTAATTAAACAATATGATTTCTCTTTTAATATATTATTCATATAATATATTAATAAATCATAATTAATACTTTTTCTCCTTAGTTCATCCTATCAATTGCTATGGTGAAGGCAACCCAAAAGAATCATGCTCACAATCGGGTCAAGTACATACCAAAATAGTTATGAGCATAGACACCTAATCCAAAAATTATCATCTCACAATCACTCGTGATAAAATCCATGAAGTGATTCAGATGAGCGTGGGTTTAATCCAATATGATTGACTGTGGATATTTGAATAATCTTTATTATTCGGGAAGTAAGACATGAAAAGTGAAACAAAAGAATAATCCAATCCAATATGGTCTCAACCATATTGATTACATATAATTCATTGTATAATTTTTCGATTAATCAACTTAATACTTGAACTAAAACAACAATTATCCTATGCTCCAAGCATGCACACTACGTTCGCCTATGATCCTTACCTTGTGAAATAAATCAATTGAACACATTTCCAATGATCCGCATTTCACAATTCCCTAAATCCTTATTATTAGTGTAAGAATACAAAATTCATACCACTACTAGAATCTTATTAGATCTAAACTCACATGTAGTGATCCTTTTGTAACGTTAAGGCACCAAAGTCACAGAGACTTTCTCAATGACATTACTAAGCATTCCATTTGGAGATTATGTAACACTCAGAATCAGAAAGACCAAGAAAGGAAAGGAAAATGCTAAGTTAAAGGGGTCAACTAGTCGAGTCCATGGGTGAACTCGGCGAGTTGGAATGGAACCCATGTTGGGGTTTAAGTGACCGACTTGGTGAGTCTGAGGGACCAACTCGGCGAGTCAGGTCTAGGTTGGAAAACCCTAATTTCCAGGCTTAGTGCCTTATTTAAACATCATTTCAGGCCTTCACCCCATCCTCCATCACTCCCTCTACCTTCACTTGAAACCCTAAGCAGCCTTTGAGTGTCATTGAGCTTCTCTTGACATTTTTGAGTGATTTAAAGCTATAAGGAAGAAGGAAGACTTTGGGTGACTCCAGAAGTAGCAGTGGACTTTGTGTTGGTGTGTCATTTCAGATCCTAGAAAGGTATGAAGCTCATACATTGGCTGTTATTCACTTAGATCCCCTTTCTTAGATAGATTTCGTCATTTTGGTTCATTTCCAAGGCCAATTCGTGTATTGTGCCTTTGTGAGCAAAGAGAACTTCGGATCTAGAGTTTTCTTGGCCTAGAAACCCATAAAGCAGCAGTCTTTGGTGTGTTTGTGAAACATGCTTGTCACAAAACCAAGCCCTAGAATGTTTTAAGCCTATAGCATCTTGGTTTCACGTAAAGTTTACAACTTTATGTGAAAGTTGGGCCTTAGAAGAGTGGATCTACAGTTTGGAGCCCTTGCATGGCTCGAAAAGCCACTCTATGGATTAAGAGCTGAAGCTACTCGGCGAGTCACATGGGTGGACTCGGTGAGTTGGATGAAGATAGGCGGGAACTCAACGAGTTGTAAGAACAACTCGGCGAGTCTATTGAAGATCGTCTAGGACTCGGTGAGTCTGTTCTTGGACTCAACGAGTCAGGTTGCAAAACCCCCCAGCCTCTTCTGGTTAAGACGTAGAACAGTGAGTGGAGTGGTCACTTAATGAGTTGGATAAGTAGGGACTCAGAGATCGTTGAACTTGATGAGTCTTGGGGTGACTCGGCGAGTTGAGTCGTGTTATAGGAGTTTCTGAGTTAAGAACTCAGCGAGTCTATGGGTTGACTCGGCGAGCCGAGTCAACTTGAAGGTTGACAAGGACTTTGACTTTCACCATAATTGACTTGGTTTGAATTTGAGAGTTCAGTTTGGAACTAAGTGTTTTATTGATATTAGTAGCTTGGAGAGCTAGGTGAGCAGCGGTTCAGAAAGTTGTCTGGAAACAACCAGAGAATTATCAGCAAAGTTCAGCAGTGCGAGGTGAGTCTCCTCACTGTTTGTATGGGTCTAAGGCACCAATGTCATCCCATTTAGTTTATGTATGCTAGGAAGACCCGGGAGTTAGCCCTAGGCATTATGCATGAAAGACAATGAGGCGGCTCCTAACACATAGTATATTATTATGTATGATAGGAAGACCCGGAGGTTAGCCCTGGGCAATATGTATGAAAGACCAGGAGGTGCCTCTTAGCTCACTATATGCAGAGTAGCTTAGTAGAGTAGTGTGTATAGTTGTCTTTGTGATACTTGCATTAAAGACTAGGGGTGGCCCTTGGCACCTGTCTGTAAGACCCAGGGAATAGCCCAGGCTGGACCAGGAAGACCACGTGCGGCCTGTGGCACAACCACTAGACTATGTTTGGCACATAGCACCTTAGCAATACTATGATTGGCACATAGTACCTTACTTGATTATGGTATGTAGATTATGTATGGCTCTTGGCTAAGTATGGCATGTTTGGATCAATTGGTTGTATGGTATGTGGTATGTGGGGAACTCACTAAGCTTCATGCTTACGGTTTTCAGTTTTGGTTTCAGGTATCCGGTTTTCAGAAAAGGAGCTCGGGAGGGTTGCAGTGCACACACCATGACAAGTTAACGTGGGATGTTTACTCTAATAATTAAACAAGCGATTTGGAAATGAAACTATGATTTGTAATATAAACCCTTTTTGTATGTTTGAATAACTTTACACTATGATTTAGTAATGTGTTTAAAAGAAATTTTTTGGGCTTGAATGTTGGGACGTTACAAGTTGGTATTAGAGCCTTAGTTTGAGGGATTCGGGCACACTCTTAGGCGTGTCTGAACTCAAACTGAGGAAGTGGTATAAAATTTTCAAAAGAAAGACCATAATTATAAAAGGATTTTTGAGGGAAGAAAAAGGGTTTTAGAAAAATCAAAAAGGAACTTTGGAAAGAGAAAAGGGTGTGGTGCATGCAATCAGTCGAGCTCAAGTAAGTACCCCAAGATACCCATACAATTTATGTTATGATATGATTATTAGAACTGCATGCTAGATTAGGACTAAGGATCTAGGAGGATGCTTTATGTACCTATTATATGTATATGAGCTTTATGAGATGCATGCTAGAATAGATTCCTGAGTAGGGGATAGAGCAATATGATTGTATTATATGGTTAGATTTCCCCTTGTCTGAATCTTGCTTGCTTTGTGCATTGTGGGATTCTGAGTGATGAGAATTAGCCATTAGGTGAATACGTCACATCACATGTGGTCAAGGTTGAATAATCTCAGAGTGTTGGATTTGGCCCTATTGCGTAGCTCTCGTCTTAGTCTAACCGTTGTAGGGACGAGTCTTTTACTCGAAGGATTATCTGAGCCTCATCACATGTGATGGTATTTAGGTGATGACTAATTGGCATCACAAGGAGGCCTTCAACAGCTGAGGACTGGTTTGAGTTGAGTCAGTGGTTTCCCTAGGGTAAGCCTAGGATGAGAAAGTATTGGGCGATGTAGTAGTATAGAAAGGGACCTGGTGGAGCCAAAGCAGTTCTCGAGGAAAGTACGGATAGATGTGGAAGGTAGTATGGGCCCATACTACTAAAAGCAGAGGATCCGTAATCGATTCAAGAAAGGCCGAGATGACACCGGGGAACTTGTGGTGTGTTAGACCTCTCAGGAGTATGTATGATCCTGACTTTTACGCATGTATTTTCAGCATGGTGACCACTCGACACGGAGCAGGAGGGTCAGGATCCGGTTCAGGATCAGGTTTAGGCGCGGGATCCGAACAAGTTGATGATGGTTTACGCGAGTTCATCACATCTGAGATTACGAGAGGCATCCTTGAGGCAACCCCGGTCATTTTCGGGTCGATCAAGGAGAGGATCATTGAGCTGATGGAGGATCGCCTCCGAGCTTTCAGGAGTGATTTGGCATCTAGCCATGCGAGTACGTGCTTGTCGTCCTTCAAGGACTTCAGATGGTGTGGTGCGATGGATTTTCACAGGGTGAAGGACCCCATTGCTGCCAGAAGATGGATCGCAGACACTGAGTCTACACAGTTGACGAGCTTCTGCCCAGAGGGGTCGAAGGTCCGCTTTGCGGCAGGATGTTTGAGGGACCGAGCCAGATATTGGTGGGAGTCAGTTAGTGACTCATTGGGAGCCTCGGGCATCGAGGCTATGACCTGGTCAAACTTTGTGACCAGGTTTAGGGCAAAGTTTGCACCGACAGTGGAGCTTCAGCAGCTGGCTAGAGAATTCCTAGACATGAGACAGACGATAGAGTCGGTGGCGGAGATTACTGCCAAGTTTCGAGAGAAGGACTTATTGGTGCCTCAGTATGCAGGGAATGATGAGATGTAGAGGACCCGTTATCATGACATGTTGAGAGCTGATATTCATGAGCATGTCAGCTTCTCGGCATGCCCGACCCTAGGCTCTATGATTGCCAAAGCATGGGATAGGGAGATCGATCTGGAGCACAGTGCGAAGAGGAGGTCAGATCAGACGTATACTTTGGAGGGTCCCAGGAAGAGACCCAAGACTTCAGATCAGAGATTAGCAGGTCGGCAGATCCGAAATCAGTGCAGCACGTGCGGGAAACCGCACGAGGGAGTTTGTCGTTCCAGGGGTTCAGGCTGCTACAAGTGTGGCAGTGATGGTCACGTCAGCAGGGATTTCCCACGGGGGGGCAAGCCCATTATGTTTTCACTGCAATCAGGTGGGCCACAAGACGGCTGACTTCCCAATGATGAGGGGAGGAGCAGGGAGTGCGTCTGCCCCAACGACCATGAGGATTATAGATGGTTGGGAGGGTAGGACCTTGCAGTGACAGATGCGGAAGATCTGGATTACAGCAGGGAATGTTGTAGGTACGTATCTATGGCTATTTTCACTTCTATGCGAAATAGGGAAGTTTTTACCCCATACTTTGGCGATTTTATGTATGATTTGTTTCTCTGCTTGTATTCAGATTGTATTTTGGAATGGTCATTTGCCAATTGCATACCAGGAGCTATTAGTCGCTAGGGTAGGTCATCTTTCACTTGGGGTTCGAAGTGTCCAGTATCATCTCGGTTACGGTTGAAAATGGTTCAGGGAGTAGTCAGCCACCATCATCAGGGTTTCATGGTTCTAATCTTGGCGTTCAGGATGGCTTTCGGAAGCATCAAAGAAAGTGGCTTATCACTAAGGAGGTTGCCCGGAGCAGTAGTTACTCGGAGCTCAAGGGCATTAGTTGGAGATTAGGGGATTATCAGGATGAGGGATGCAGCAGGTGTTCGTCTAGTATTTGATGATCGTACGATATTAGGAGCAGACTAGAGATGGGTCGCTAGCGACATCCAGGAGATGGTAGTTATCATGCCCTTTTGTGCAAGGGAGGAAGGAATGGAAATCCTTGGGTTTTCGCGTTCAGTAAAGACTTGGCCAAGGCTAAGTAGGGGAGAAACAATCATGCTATGGGAGCATAAGAGGTTTTCAAACTAGGAAAAGTTTCGCTCTCGTGTCAGAGAGAGAGACGGCCCAGGTGGCTGTATGAATTGAGGATAGTGCAAGCGGGAAGTGTGGAAAAAGTTGCCAATTGTGACACCACATTCTCGAGATGTGTGGTAGCAGACTGTAGAGGAATCAGTCAGGATTTCCTGTTGGGACATGAGTACCGCTTGGGGGTACTAGATTGTGCTTATATGATTGACCATGGGTTAGTCATAGCATTCACCAGTGGTCAAATAGTAAGAGAAGTATTTTAAGACTACGGGGCGGTCCGTAGCGATGGTTAGCAGATAGCGTTGAAGTGTGGTGTGACTGCGGTATGGCCCGTAGCATTAGCTTAGTAAGACTGTGGTATGGCCCGTAGTGATCGTATATGAGTATAGTTAGACTGTGTTATGACCCATAGCATTAGCTTAGTAACACTGCGGTGTGGCCCATAGAACTAGTTTAGCAAGACTGCAGGGTGGCCCGTAGCTTTAGTTGGCAGGCAGCGTAGAGTGTTGTAAGACTACGGGGTAGCCCATAGCATTCGTCGGTCCCTATTCGCTAGTTCAAATGTATCAGGTGTGTGATTCAGTGGAAGTGTTTTCAGGTAGTAAGTTCAGGATGGGCCAGCCCCCCGGATGTGAGCAGGCCACATTATGATTGGGTCTGGAAGACAGTAGGTCATTCGAGACCAAGAGTGGCACAAGATTGTATGTAAGTCATGGCATTGATTAGTAGCTTAGTTCATGGAGTGTGGGCGAGGGCCCGTATCTCCGAGGTAGCATGGGGGAAACCGATATTCTGTGTAATGGTAGACTAGTTGGGACCATGGCGGTATCGGTTCATCCGGTAGGCGGATGGGAGTCAACAGGACTGCTGGCAGGAATGATGGTAAAGGATTCGGTGTGAAAAGTCTTGAGCTGATCGGGTGATGCTAAACTGCTCATCGCGGGATCGAATGATCTTAGGGTAAAGGATTTGGCTCGGTGATGGCGTTCTCGGCTGAGCCCAAAACATAGCAGAAAGGAATTTGCTATCTAAAGGATTTTCTGAATTCTCACAATTGGGTGGAGCTTTCAGTATTAGGGCATTGTATAGGGATAATTCCATGAGTACTGGTTTGACGGCCGAAACTGGGAGTGGCCGGGATTGCGATTTCGGTAGAGGATTGGTCCTCGAAGGAAATTGGGAAGATTGTAGCTTGTGGAAAGTGCCTTAGAAAGGCCAGTGACAGTGTATGATGAAAGAGTAAACCCCTTGCGAATCAAGGGTAGGTGTATCAGGAGTATTGGTAAGATTACCGGTTAGATAAGTGTGGTACTCGAAGGTTGCATGTAACGGGTTATTCTGAAGATGGCATCTTCAAGGTTTGGATCGAAAGGGGTGGAGTGTGAACCTTGTGTTAAGTGGCGACCAGATGGTAAGGTAGTTGGCCGTGACAGACTTCGACGACGAAGTCTAGTTTAAGTGGGGGAGTGTTGTAACACCCAGAATCAGAAAAACCAAGAAAGGAAAGGAAAATCCTAAGTTAAAGGGGTCAACTCGTCGAGTACATGAGTGAACTCGGCGAGTTGGAATAGGACCCGTGTCGGGGTTTAAGTGACCGACTCGGCGAATCGTAGGGACTGACTCAGCGAGTCAGGTCTGGGTTGGAAAACCCTAATTTCCGGGCTTACTCCCCTATTTAAGCATCATTTCAAGCCTTCACCCCAGCCAACATCACTCGCTCTACCTTCACTCGAAACCCTAAGCAACCTTTGAGTGTCATTGAGCTTCTCTTGCCATTTTTGAGTGATTAAAAGCTATAAGGAAGAAGGAAGACTTTAGGTGATTCAAGAAGTAGCAGTGGACTCTATGTTGGTGTGTCATTTCAGATCCTAGAAAGGTATGAAGCTCATAACTTGGATGTTATTCACTTAGATCTCCTTTCCTAGTTAGATTTTGTCATTTTGGCCCATTTCCAAGGCCAATTAGTGTATTGTGCTTTTGTGAGCAAAGAGAACTTCGGATCTAGGGTTGTCTTGGCCTAGAAACCCATAAAGCAGCAGTATTTGGTGTATTGGTGAAGCATGCTTGCAACAAAACGAATCCCTAGAATGTTTTAAGCCTATAGCATCTTGGTTTCACGTAAAGGTTTCAACTTTACGTGAAATATGGGCCTTAGAAGAGTAGATCTACAGTTTGGAGCCCCTACATGGCTCGAAAATCCACTGTATGGATTAAGAGCTGAAGCTACTCGACGAGTCACATGGGTGGACTCGGCAAGTTGGATGAAGATAGGCAGGAACTCGACGAGTTGTAAGAACAACTCGTGTCTAGGACTCGGCGAGTCTGTTCTTGGACTCGACGAGTCGTGTCGCAGAACCCCCAACCGCTACTGGTTAAGACGTAGATTAGTGAGTGGAATGGTGACTCGGTGAGTTGGACAGGTAGGGAGTCAGAGATTGTTGAACTCGATGAGTCTTGGGGTGACTCGGTGAGTTAAGTCATGTTATGGGAGTTTTTGAGTTAAGAACTCGGCAAGTCTATGGGTTGACTCAGTGAGTCGAGTCAACTGGAAGGTTGACCAGGACTTTGGCTTTGACCATAGTTGACTTGGTTTTACTTCTAGAGTTCAGTTTGGAACTATGTGTTTTATTGGTATTAGTAGGTTGGAGAGCTAGGGGAGTAGCGGTTCAGAGGATTATTAGCAAAGTTCAGCAATGCGAGGTGAGTCTCCTCACTATTTGTATGGGTTTAAGGCACCAATGCAAGCCCATTTAGTTTATGTATGCTAGGAAGACCGAGGGTTAGCCCTACGCATTATGCATGAAAGACCAGGAGGCGGCTCCTGGCACAGTATGTTATTATGTATGATAGGAAGACCCGGGGGTTAGCCCTAGGCAATATGTATGAAAGACCAGGAGGTGGCTCCTGGCGTACTGTATGTGGAGTAGCCGAGTAGAGTAGTGTGTATAGTTGTCTTTTTGATACTTGCATGAAAGACCAGGGGTAGCCCTTGGCACCTGTCTGTAAGACCCAGGGAATGGCCCAGGCTGGACCAGGAAGACCACGTGCGGCCCGTGGCACAACCACCAGACTATGTTTGGCACATAGCACCTTAGCAATACTATGTTTGGCACATAGTACCTTACTTGATTATGGTATGTTGATTATTTATGGCTCTTGGCTAAGTATGACATGTTTGGATCAATTGGTTGTATGATATGTGGTATCTGGGAAACTCACTAAGCTTCGTGCTTACGGTTTTCAATTTTGGTTTTAGGTATCTGGTTTTCAGAAAAGGAGCTCGGGAGGGTTGCAGTGCACACACCATGACAAGTTAACGTGGGATGTTTTACTCTGATAATTAAACAAGCGATTTGGAAATGAAACTATGATTTGTCATATAAACACTTTTTGTATGTTTGAATAACTTTACACTATGATTTAGTAATGTTTTTAAAAGAAATTTTTTGGCCTTGAATTTTGGGACGTTACAGATTATTACAAGACAACTCCATAGATACGAAGTCTGACATTCAAAGTACATTCCTTTGAACAATATTCTTGTATAAAAGTTTCTAATCTACACATAGATTCTAACATCCAACTCCCATTATGGAAACATTTCCATATTTACCATATGAAAACTCATTCTTAATAGAATGCTATCTATTTATAATCATGTCAATATGATCCATTCATTACTATACTTCCAACTGTCCACAAGTGACCAATCCTTAGCGAACCTTAGATTGTCTTTGACAGTTTTTTAACTAATTTAGTCATATCCGGTTCTGATCCTTTTCCCTCTTAATTCCCTAGGCATTTGGAATAGACAGAACAGTCAAATATTACAGCTTATGCAATCGATCCTATACTCAAAGCATATGGGATACGATTCATAATGTCTTACATAAAGACATGATACTTGACCATACCTTTTTCTATAATGTTGCCATACTTAGAATTTCCAATGTTGAAACGTTTCAACCTTTTATTCATATATGCTCATGACTAAGTCTGATTAATACTTCAATCTAAACTTTCTGATTCGTAATAAACTACAAGTATCCTCTCCCTTAAATTTTAGTATAGCGAAAAAACTTTTCAAACTCTGCAACTATGCAAATTAAAACTTTGTTTCCTATAACTAGTATTGCTAATCTGATCCCATTAGCATAATAATTACATTCTTACTAGCATAACACTTATGCTCCCACTAGCTTTGACATTTACCCAAAAATTAGCTGGACTTCTAGAAATCAATACTTATTGACTTTCTTTCCAAAGTTCAGAGTTTTTATACGAGATGTTTCGATAAGCCTTTATTCAAGCTCATGCACCTTCTATTAGAAAGCTCATTGTGTGTTTGAGCCATTTCAAAACTTATAGTGACAAGTCCCGAATGTTCAAACTAATTTTCCATTTCTCACCACTCGAACTATGAAGAGGGATGTTGTAATCATACTCGAATTTGAGAACGCAATTACAATGCTAATACCTTAAAATCCACTTAGTGAAAGCCTTCCCTCACAATCATATTCATGATGCAGATAGAAACCTTATTTTATGGTGTATATGTTCCTATCCATTTGAATTTGTCATACCATAATCACAAGACAAGGTTTGTGACAAATCCAAACATATATGGACTGAACTTGTTCAATCTTAATTTATTGCCATATAGTAGCACAAGGGCCTACCATTGCTTCCAAGTTATTGAGCAGCTCACCCACATAGATCAATGTATTCTCACTGATTAAGGTGCTTTGCCTTATGCGATCAAATGAGGACTCATAGAACTCATACGCATAGTCAACTCAACTAGAATGGAACAGAAACAAGAATATGTCAAAACGATAGGTTAAAAACCTCAGGTTGTGTTCTAGTGGTAAACAATATGTTTATTCTTGATTAGTTCTTAAAACTATTCAAGATTATTAAGACTCCCACTCACCTCTGGACATATAAGATTCTGATGTCAAGTAACATCCCTTGACAAACAAATATTCAAGAGTTAGTGCGGTTTCTTATCAAGAAAAACATTGCATACAATTCGTCTTAGTTGGTCTTTGTTTTATCCAAAACATCGCAACTACCAATCTCAAATTTTCAAGACTAAGAGAACATTTTTCTACTCCACATTTCATGATGTGTTAGAAACCTACTTAGGATATGTCACTCAAGGCACAATCTCAGAGTATAACTCATCCTTTTAATTTTAACCATCTTAACAATTCCTGATACGTCTACTTAGTCATATAAATACACTAAGGTATCCTTAGAGGATCAATTGTAACATGGTTCCATAAGCATAAAGATGATCATAAAACACGATACTAAAGTATTCTTCTTTCCTTTCAGATTAGAGAAACTTTCATCTTTCTATTTGATTGATTCTTCTTATTCGTTCTACTTATACCTTGAAACTTTTCAAGGTATTAGAATTATACTTAAACTTGTAAGCATAATCGTATTTACTGATGCATTAGTAAATCATGATGAATAGTCTTTATCATTATTTGTGGTGGATCTAACTTGTACACTTCAAAGTGTATTAGATCCTTTAGTCCTTAACTTGACTCACATACATATACGAATACGGAATTAGTCTCAATTTTCCCAAGTACCAAAATTTTCATACATCATATAATTCAAATCACATGATTCCAAGTTTCTGTCCAATTGAAAACTGGGCGATGAGAATCTTTTCTTACTTAGAAAATTACGACACTACCGCAATCGATATAACTAAGAACCAAACATTTTCAACATTGCTATTAATGGAAACATATAAACAACAATTTTCACAAATGCCATTGCAAGGAAATATAAAATAAGATAAAATCAAAATTTTCTTTTATTTATAAAATGCGGAAAACTTGTCCTTACAATGCAAATACAAATGAAAACTATGTCACTAAATATTCCTGAGCAATCTATCATAACTCCTAAGCAGTAGCTCAAAAATATGATCATCGAACCATGCAATCGGAATCCATTTCTTCATGATCAGACTCAACATGCTATTTGCTTTAAGCTTCCTTCTTTTCTTTGATTCTACAAAACATCAAAATGTAACTTTACATCATGTAATAAAAATCACTAAATGCGAACTTAATAGAGTGAGATAATGGAATTAGCTGGAGTAGGGTCATACAATTTGATTTTACCATCTCTTATATCTTTCAGGTAGTCAAGGCAGCTTCACTTCCAATGTCCCTGCAAATGGCAATCGAAATAAATGGACTCTTTGGCATTCGCACATGGAACTATCTCAGAACTAGATTTTCTCTTATGGTCAAATCTTTTGACCAAGGAAAATTCTCTTCCCATAGGAGAAGGGATTATTTCTGGACAATCTATGTCATTACCTATGTCCATGGTAGCTTGGGAAGTAGATCTTCCAATAAATTTTGCTTTACCAGTGCGCCAAATCATTATTCATTCAGCAGCAATTAGCAAATAGGTAAGATCAATAAGGGTCACGTCGTCATATGTCATATAGTAATCTTTAACGAACTCACTATACGACTCAGGAAGCGATTGAAGAACCAAGTCAACCGCCAACTTCCTTCGAATAGCGACACCCAACATTCCTAGTCTGTCAATGTGCAGCTTGATTTTTAGAACCTGTGCACACACGGGACTTCTGTCTCAATGCTTACATGCCAATAGGGCTTGATTGACCCTGAAATTTTCAAGTCAACAAAAAATGTGGGTTAGGGAGAATAATTGGAGCGGGTGGAGGAAGAGAAGTTCCACTAAAGCACGAAAAAGGGATTGATTTTTCACCTCGATCGTCATGCTGAATATCATCTTCATAAGGAAAAGCCTTTTCCAAAAGATTCGAGAAGACCATAGTTATCAGAACTAGACATCTACAAGGGGAGAAATTCAGGTAAGTTGATTTAATCCTTAATATAACACCCAAATGAAATATTAAGGCTAGGATCCAACACAAAAACTCACAATTCGGAAGAGGGATGCCATAATCCAATTGCAAATGATTTGAAGGTAGGTAAATGACGATTTACCAATTTCACCACGAAAATGAAATTTTAGACGAATTAGGTTTTAAATGAAACTCCTAGATCTTTTGAGATTCATTGATCTATGATAACCTATGAGCGACCTACGAGCTTCGTGAATGAGGTCTACTAACGGTAAGACTGATTAACTTGTACATATATAATATATTAGACTTTTAATTTTATATAGTATAAGGGTGTATTGTACACCTTTACAATACTAGGAGGTTTAATCTTTTAAATAAATTAGACTTTTAATTCAATTAAAACTTTAAACCATTCTATTATGGATTTATTAATACTCTTTTAATTAAACTTTTAATTAATTATCAACAAAACCATAATTAAAACCTTTCAATTCAAAATTTAAATTATGAAACCAAAATGATGTATTCTAAACATTTAAAATACTAAGGGAATTAGAATTTAATATTTCACAATTAAAACTTTTAATCATTTTTTTAATTCCAAAACTTGAGGGCAAGTTTAGAAACTTTTCGTAACTTATTGGTTCATTTTGAAAACAATTAAATCAATCATATGATTTATCTATATCACAAAATTGACCTAATCTAATGTCATATAGCAAGATAATTCACGTCAAATTCTCCAAGTAATTAATTTATCACATAAACAAGTAATTATCTCAATTTTTCAGAATTATCCTTCAATTGGATGAGGATAGTCATTACCTTATCATAAAAAACCGATTTTTATCAATCAAAACAGTTTGTAGTAATGATCATAATCCAACTCTAGCCAAAAAAATCCGAAAATCTGCAAACAGATGATCCAACTTGTCCATTTAGGAAATGGACTTGTCAGGTTAGCCCAACTCGTCGAGTCCTATTATGGACTCGTCGAATTAATCATGTAGAGAGCAGATTTAAATTTCTTCAACTTTGAACAATTAACCAATGCATCAATATAACAGAAAACACCCTAGGATCTGAAACCACTGATGGGTTTTGAGCACTATAACAATCCAATGGTGCACATACAACCCTAATGCTTTGGATCTATGTTTTCTCAAGTTATACATGCAATTTTCATATTATCCAAAACATGAACCCTAACTAGCATACAATTTTGAGATTTACAACATAAAACAAGTTAGATGAATACCTCTATGTTGTAGCTTGCAGAACTTGGGCTTTCAATAGCTTAGTACCTCAAATGTGATACTTCAAATAAGTTACAAACGCGAAGAACAATGGAGGAATATGAGAGAGAGGCTAGGAGGAACCCAAAAATTGGCTAGGGTTTCTTCTTGGAAGTCTTGGCCAACTTTTGGAATGCTAGGGGTTACATTTATTGTGTGGAATTCCTAGGGTTTCAACTTGTAAACCCTAATTCATTCACTTAGGCCTTTAATCCAATAACTCGTTTAATGGCCCTAATAGACTCTCACATAGATTTAGTATATTTCTAATCAACATGGATCATTAACCCAAACTATAAATATTATTGATTTACCTAACCAGTCCCCTTTAATTTAATCAGCCTCTTTTGATCACTAAACTAATTCCAAATTAATTCTTGATCAATACAAATTAAATAATACGATTTCTCAATTAATATATTATCAATATAATATATTAATAAGTCACAAATAACCTCTTCCTCAAATATCCATCCTATAAATTGCTCCAGTGAAGGCAACCCAAAAGGACCATGCTACTATCAGGTCAAGTACATACCAATTATAGTTATGGGCTTAGACACCCAATCCAACATTAAGACACTCTATAGCATGCATGGATCAATACTTATCATCAAGACCACATTTTTATGAATTAAGATCCCATCCTAAGGTCTGAAAGAATGACATATTGTGTCAAGAACATGCCATGCTCAAGAATCAACATTTTTGGGACAAAAAGTGCCTTAAAGGAAGAAATGTCTAAATCTACAAGATGGAGTGATCAAGATGAAAACTTTATACCTCCTAGAGGTTGCTAACAAGAAGGAAATCCTAGATCCAAGATGCTTCCAAGCTCCAAGCTCTTCTCACCAACTTCTTCTTCTTTAAGAACACCTCCAAAGCACTCCAATGGACTAAAAAAAAAAAAGCAGACTTCTCACTTAGGGTTTGCTTAGAGTTGTTTTTCAAAGTGAGAGGTTGATGAAGAATTGGGACATGAAGCTATAATGGGGTTTAAAAAAAGCACACTTCTCACGAAACCCGAAAAATCAGTGTTTGAACCTTCCTTACGTATGCCCCATGTACGAGGTGTACGTCCAGCCTACTAGGGCTCGCCCTAGTACGCCTAGCGCACACAACATACGCTCAGCGTACTACACTTGGGCAAAATCACCATATTGCCACTATAGGCCATTTTACAATCCTTTTCAATCCTAAGGTCCAACATGCAATATTATTCAAATATAGGCTCAAAATTAGAAGTACCTCATCATTGGGACGTTACTCTAACGTCCCAAAAATAAGACCAAAAAATTTCATTTTTAATTTAATAAAAAGGTAATCCAAAACATTACCATACAACCAATATAGAAAACAGTATATTACTATATCACAAAATATCAGAGTAAGTCACAAAACGAGAAATAATGTGGTGTGTGCTCTGCAATCATCCTAGGCTCTTCCCTTTCGAACTAGAAGTACCTGAAACATAAACTGAAAACCATAAGCACAAAGCTTAGTGATTTCCCAAAAGTAGTCCATACCATACATATTAAACACATACTGGGCCCTCGCCCGGCATCGAGTCCCACCTAGCCTCGGGCCCCACCCAATATCAAGCCTCACTCGGTTTATAGATCTGTCCATTACCAGACCCCTCCCGATACACATATAAAGGTATAAACATATAATCATACTAAAAAATACGATAATCATAAAGATAACATCATACAATATGTTCATCAGGCCTCACTCAGTATCAAGCCCCACTATGTATACATACCAATGTATACACATGCAAGAGTCACGCAGACATCTACCATCATAAGGTTTATATAGGGTGCAATCCCTAAAAATTATGGTTTCATTAATCTTCATTTATGCCATACGTACTCCACGTATGCCTAACGTACATGGATTGAATTCATGATCAACTTCAGGCTAGCACACTAAGCGTACCACCGTGTACGCCCCGCGTACTAGCTTAAGGACCAAATATGCAAAATTTTTAGAATAAAGATTTTAACTTCAAAACTTACCAAATTTAAGTGTTACAATTCTCCCCCACTTGAATCATAAATTGTCCTTGAAGTCCATTGCTCCAAATAACTCTAAAAAGTGCTCCCCCATCTTATCTTCCGGCTCCCATGTCAATTCAGAACCCTTGCGATATTGCCACTGGACTTTCACTAACTCAACAACCTTGTTCCTCAAGGTTTTCGTCTTTCGGCTAAGAATCGCTACTGGTATCTCAATATAACTCAAGTATCCATCCACCTAAATATCCTCCAATGGAATCATTGCAGAATCATCCACTACACAGTTTCGCAACTGAGAGACATCGAAAGTGCTATGGATCTTACTAAGCTCATCTGGAAGATCCAAGAGATATGAAACCCAGACTAATACCCTAAAAGGACCGATGTACCTGGGGACTAGCTTACTCCTCTTCCTGAATTGAATGACACCTTTCCAAGGTGACAACTTTAGGAGAACAATATCCCCCACCTGGAATTCTAGATCTGATTGGTGTCTGTCTCCATAACTCTTTTGTCGACTCTGAGCTGGCTGGAGCCTACTCCAAACCTGTTGTATCAACTCAGTGGTCTTAAGTACCACCTCGGTACTCCCCATAACCCACTAATCGACCTCACACCAACAAATCGGGTCATGCATTTCCTCCCATAGAGAATCTTAAAAGGAGGTCGATCGATGTTGGTATGATAGCTGTTGTTATACGAAAATTCCACTAACCGAAGTCCAAAATACACGCCCAAAGCATATCCTCTAACTTTTGAATAGTTCGCTCACTCTGACCACTGGTCTGCGGATGGAATGTTGTGCTGAAAAGGAGACAAGTACCAAACTCGTCATGAAATCTCTTCCAAAACCTAGAAGTAAACCGAACATCTCTATTTTAGACCATCGAAACCGACACCACATGATGTGCCACAACCTCCTTGATATAAATCTCAGCCAATTTCTCTGCATTAATACTCTTCTAAATCAGAATGAAATGCGCTTTTGGTCAACCGATCCACGATGACACAAATCGAATCCACTCCACGAGCAGTCCGAGGCAACTATATGATGAAATCCATGGTGATCTCCTCCTATTTCAAAACGGGAATATCCAACGGATGCAGGTTACCGTGAGGTCACTGATGCTTGACCTTGACTTTCCTGCAAGTCAAGAACCTCCCCACATCCTACTTCATGCAAGGTCACCAATAATCAAGACGAAGATATGTATACATCTTTTTCACCACATGATGAATGGAGAACCTTGACTTATGCGCCTATATCATCAGAACCTGACACACACCACCCTAATATGGAATCCATACCCTCTGATGAACAGTCAACGGTCCACATCTATCATAATCAAAGGAAGCCACTTGACCCACAATACGGTCACTCTTCCAGTGCTCTTCCTTCATAGCCTCGATTTGATCCCACCAAATTCACTCCAATAGCGGAGTAATCACGGTCATCCAAAAACATATATCTCTGATTGGAGTCGCGACCGCCTTGCAGTTGAGAGCATCGACCACCACATTAGCTTCCCCGGATGGTAAAGGATCTCAGAATCATAATCCTTCACCAAATCTAACCATCAGCATTGCCTCATATTCAGATTTGGTTGATCCATCAAATAACTCAGGATCTTGTGATCAGTGTAAATAGTACATTGGACCTCATAGAGGTAATTTCGCCAAATCTTGATGGCAAAACCACAACCCCTAGCTCCAAATCATGGGTCAGATAGTTCGCCTCATGAGGATTCAGTTGCCTTGAAGCGCAAGCAATCATGTGACCCCTCTGCGTCAACACTGCCCCCAAACTCATAATCGATGCATCAAAATAAACCACAAAATCCTCAACACCCTCCGGCAGGGTGAAAATCGAAACCTCGTATAGTCTCTACCTCAGGGTCTCAAAGGTTGCCTGCTGCTCAGGCCCCCAGCGAAAAGTGACCATCTTCTTTTTCAACCGAGTTAAAGGAATAGCTATCTTGGAGAAATACTAGATGAATCTCAAATAATAACCTGCTAAACCAAGGAAACTCTGAATCACAGATGAAGACCTCGAAACCTCCCACCGCATATCGGCCTCGACCTTGGCCGGATCGACCAGAATACCATTCAGGTTGACAAGGTGCCCCAAAAATTTCACTTTGCGCAACCAGAACTCACACTTGGACAACTTTTTGAAAAGTCTCTCCCTTCTCAAAGTCTCCAGCACCTCCATCAACTGCTCCTCGTGCTACTCCTAGGTCTTGGAATAGACCAAGATATCATCAATGAATACCGTCACATACCGACGGCCTACGTACGCGGTTCATGAGATCCATGAACGCGGCTGGAGCATTGGTTAGCCTAAAAGGCATCACCACGAACTTGTAATAACCATAACAAGTTTGAAAATCTGTCTTCTACACATCCTCATCTCTAACCCTCATCTGATGATAACCCAAATGTAGATCAATCTTGGAAACCAAGGTGCACCTTGAAGTTGGTCAAACAGTTCATTAATCCTTGATAGTGGATAATGGTTCATCACTGTTACCTTATTCAGCTCCTGTTGGTCAATGCACATATGATCAGACCCATCCTTCTTAATCAAAAACATGATCGGTGCTCCCCGTGGCAAACTTCTCGGTCGAATGAATCCCTTTCCGAACAGCTCTAGCAGCTGTCTAGACAACTATTGCCTCTTGGGAGGAGCTAGCTGATACAGTGCTTTGTCTATCAGAGTTACACCTAGAACCAGATCAATCTTGAACTCAATCTATCTCTTTGGAGGCACCCCAGTCAAATCCTATAGAAACACATCCGGATACTCCCGCACAATCGACACATCATCGACATCCGCCTTACCCTTACCTCAGGTATCCACAACATAGGCGACAAATCCGAAATAACCCTTCTGAATATTGCGTCTGGCCCTCACTATTGAACATAACATCGGCTGTCACAACTAGCATTTTAGCTAGGAAATTATATTCCTGTGTAATTGTTCATCCATTGTAAAACATTCACTCTAAGTACATCTCACTCAATGCTTATTTAGATTCATCAATTATGTTCAACAAAGAGTCTAAAAACCATAAGAATCCCGGTTTGAGTCCATATTGGACTAGAAATTCCTTATTGGACCTAATGGACCAATAAGCCCTCAATTCAACTTTATTGGACATAGAAGCCCTAATTGGATCCTAATTGGACCCAATTCAAAACTCTAAAATATTTTGGACCATCTAGGGCTAGAATGATTCATTTGAACCCTAATGGGCCTGATTAGGCCATAACTAATGCAATTCACCTTAGTGAACCATGAGCCCATTCTTTCATTCGATTAGGGCCATGAATGCATCCAAGGGCCCAATAGGCTGAAAATTTTTATATTTAGGATCCAAAGATCCTAACTAAAGCCGATGGGCCCAAACCACTCCACCCTTTCTCCTAGCCCAACATTCTCGGTCCATGAGTAAAAAAAAAAAAATGAAATGGGGGTTGAATTTGGAGGTGCCACCTCCATATTATACACCAAATAACATGGAAATTGCATCTCATACTTCAATGGAAGCTTGTATGATCCAACTGTTGGATAAGGTGTCTAAGTCCATAACTTATTTGGTATATATTTGACCCAACCCGGCATGGTCCATTTGGGTTGCATCTCATCCAAACTATTTATGGATAATTTTATGAGAGTTATACACATATGTTTATTAATATATTAATATGAGATTATGTTATTTAATTAGTTTTAGTCTTAAATTAATTATGAATTAATTTAGAGATTAAAAGGAAGACTAATTAATTGTGGGCTATTATATTTTATATAGTGTGGGCTAATACTCATTTGTTAATGGGCTAGGCTTATATGGAAGTCCATGGATGATCCATGGTGCTTTTAACCCATGGATCCTTGGAAAGGAAAGGTCATGGGTTATTAGGGTTTCACCCTATCCATGCACACTATATAAGCATGCTTATGGAGCATGAAATGGTGCCTAAGTGTAACTAGTGAACTAGTGTGTGTGTGCTTGTGTGTGGCCGAAATATACAAGTGTATATACTCTCTCAAAGTTTTCCAAGAGTTTGTGGTGTTTTGTGATTCCATTTGAGGCATTCACACTATTGTTGCTTGGCCCTCAAACTCCTCAAGAACCAAACTCATCAAAAATGTACGTAATCTCTTCTAACTCTTTATGTTGAAATGTTCCCCATGCCATGTTAGATAGGTTATAAACCTTGGAAAATTATTATTTTGCATGTATTTAGACAAACATAGATCCAAGGTTTATTAGGGTTGCATGCACACTTAGGAAGTGTTAGATTGCTCAAAACCCAACAGTGGTATCAGAGCCTAGGCTTGCTTGTTTGAATGCTTGATCGGTGGAGGGTCGTTAGCCGAACGGGTAGGACAATGACTTTAAATTCTCATTAAAAGTATAATGATTATTATAAAGTAACTAAATATATTTTATTTAATTCCCAATCTTAGTTACTTTAGGAAAAATGTGAATTTGGTGCTAGCCCATGGAATTCACACTTTGTACCTTACCAAGTCGTTGGTGGAGCGTGTGTGGGTAACCGGCACACTAACTTGGACTAGTAAGGATCACGAAGGGTGACTTAATGTTTGTCATAGATCAATGGAGCGTGTGTGGGTAACCGACACATTGATTAGGTGATAATCTTAAGGGTACCAAGTAAATTGGTATGGTTATTCACACCTTGTTTTGTGATCCTCGGCATCCCAGTCACAAAATTTGAGAGGGCACACTCGAGATTGAAACATGCCATTGAAAAGTTCAATGAATCTCAAAAGATCTAGGAATTTCAAATACAATTAAAACCTAATAAATTATTTTGTTTTTCATGGTGGAAATTGGTGAATCGTCATTCGCCTACCTTCAAATATTTTATAGCTTGGATTACAGCATCCCTCTTCCAAGTTATAAAATATTGTGTTGGGTCCTAGCCTTAATATTTCATATTGGGTGTTATATTAAGGATTTTGAATCAACTAACTTGATTTTCTCCCATTATAGATGTCTGGTTCAGACAACTATGATCTTCCCAAATCTCTTGAAGATGGTGTCCCTCAACATCATGCTTCACTTCCTTCACCTCCTCCAATTATTCTCCCTCACCCACAAGTTCTTGAAAAGTTTAAAGTCACTCAATCCCTATTGGCAAGCAAGATCTATATGTGATCACATCTTGGTGATGAAGTCACGTATTGACAAGCCGGGAGAGTTGGGTGTCAAATTCTCGTGAAAGTTGGATGTTCAATCACTTTCTTAGTAACATAGTGAGTCTCTTTGGGACTACTATGAGACAGACTATGATATGACCCATAATGTTGTTATCTATTTGCTTGGTGTTGTGGACCGGTAAAGCAAATTTGATTAAAAAAACAACTTCCCAAGTCTTAAATGGACATTGACAATGGTAGCATTGGATACTAGAAAAAGATTTCTCTTCCCTATGGAAAGGGATCGGCTATAGTCAACTCGGTTGACCAAATGGTAAAGTGAAAGGCTAAGTCTGAGATAGTCTCATGTGCCATTACCAAAGGGTCTATATGTTTTGTTGCCAAAGGAAGGGGCATTGGTTGCGAAGCTGCCCTAATCACCTGAAAGGTCATAAGGTTGATCAAGTCAAGAGGTTTGACTCTACTTCGGGTAAAATCCACTGTCTAACTCTCGTAAGTTCCTATTTGTAGATTCTTATTACATAATGTGAATGGGTCACATGCTGATGTTTTAAGAATCAAAGAAAAGATAGGAAGCTTAAAGTAAGTATATGTTGATTCTGATTGCGAAGGTGGGTTTCGATCGCATGGTTCGGTAATCAGAATTTTGAGTTGTTGCTTAAGAGTTATAATATATTGCTTATGAATAGATAACAACAAGGTTTTCATGTGGATTGTAAGGATAAGTTTTTCCACAAAGTTTTAAAATAAAAGAAAAAAAAAGGTTTTACTTTTATTTATTTATTAAAAATATCCTTACAATGGCATCTGTGGAAAATTGTTGCTTATATGTTTCCAGTAATAGCATTATTGGAAAGTGGATTTGATTCTTTCATTTGTGGTAGTGTCTGAATTTACCAAATGAAGAAAGTTTTTCATCACCCAAGTTTCAATTGGACAGAAACTTGGAATCATACAAGTTGTATTGTATGATGAATGAGAATTTTCATCTTTGAAAATTGAGACTAATTCTTTCATCACATGTATATGTGAGTCAATTGAAGGACTAAGGAATTAGGTACACTGGGTGTGCGCTGGTCAAGGTCCACCACAAAGATTGATTTGTCATGATTTACTAAAGTTTAGTAAATATGATTATACTTATACATATGAGGTTAAGTATAATTCTGTAACATTGGAAAGGTTACAATGTATGACAAAACAAATGAGAAGAATCAACTTAGGCAGAAAGATAAGAGTTTCTCAAATCCGAAAGGATGGGAGAGTACTTTAGTATCATATTTCATGATCATCTTAATGATTATGAAACCATATCACAAATTCATACTCTAAGGACGTCTTAGTGCATTGTTATGGCTAAGAAGAGAGGTCATGAATTGTTGGACTGGTTAAAATCAAGAAGATGAGTCATACTTCGTTCCAAAATAATTCTTAGAGTCTTACTCCAAGATTGTAACCTTGAGTGACATAAAGAAAGATTTATTAACACTAGTCAAATGTAAGAGTAAAATGTTTTCTACTCTTATACATTGGAGATTGGTAAGTTGTGATGTCTTGGATGAGACAAAGACCAACTAAGACCAATTGTGTGAAGTGTTAGTCTTGATAAGAATCCGCACTATCCCTTGAATATTTATTTTGTCAAGGAATGGTTCTTGACTGGGAAACTTATATGTCAAGGGGATAGTGGGAGCCTTAAAGATCCTGAAAGAGTTTCAAGATTTAATCAAGAGTAAAACCTGTAATTTATCACTAGCACACGACTTAAGGTTTGCAACCTATCGTGCTGACATAATTCTTATTCCTGTACCTACTTCACATAAGTTGAATTTACATGTGAGTTATCAGAGTTCAACTTGGAAGCATTGGTGGGCCTTGTGCTACCAAGGTGACAAGAAACTAAGATTAAACAAGTTTAATCCATGTAAGGCTGAATTTGTCACTAACCTTAGCTTGTGATTATGGTTTTGACAAATTCACATGGATAGGAACTCATACACTATAAAATCTAAGTGTCATAAGGTTTCTCTCTGATTCATGAAAATGATGGTGAGGAAACGCTTTCACTAAGTAGATTTTACGTAGATATCAATTGTGTTATTTGCATTTTCAAAAGTCGTTAGTGGAGCGCGTGTGGTTAACCGGCACACTAACATGGACTTGTGAGAAATGGCAAATTCCTAAGCAATTAAGACTATGATTACGGCATCCCTTTTCATAGTTCTGAAAATTGTTTAGACACACATGTGAGCTATCTAAGAAAGGGTGTATGAATCTAAATTTCAGAAGTCTAGCAGATTTCTGGAAATATGTCAGAGCTAGTGGGAGCATAAGTGTTATGCTGATAATCATCATGTTAGTGGGAGCATGATTGTTACGTTTAGAGTTGCAAGTTAGCAATGTTAATTATAGAAAACAAAGTTTCAATTCGTGAAGTTGTAGGGGTTGAAAAGTTGTTTAGCTATAATTAAAAGAGAGGAAATCATACTTCATTTCAATTCTAAAGCTTAGATTAAGATTTTAATCATCTTTAGTCAAGGATATATGTATGAATTTTATGTCTGAATGGTTCGACTTAAGGAAATTCTATATATATTGCGTTCTCAAAATTCAATTATGATTACGGCATCCCTCTTCATAGTTAAATTTTGAAAACATGGCAAATAAAAAAAATATTGTAGCAAAAGACTTGTCTAGTATCATGTCTTTATGTCAAAACATCATGAATCGTGCCCCATATGCTTCGGATATAGGGTCGATTGCATGTGCTATAATATTCATCTTTTCTAAATTTTCCAAATGCTTAGGGCATTTAGAAGGGAAAAGTCTAGAACTGGATATGACTAAAGTGATTAAGTAATTGTCGAGGACAAATCTGAGGTTCGCCAAAGATTGGTTGCTCAAGGAAAGTTGGAAGTATGATGTAAGTTGTCGGAAAGGACCGTATTGACATGTTCTGAAAAGAAGTAACTCTTGTTCGGAAGTGATAGTCAAATGGGCAATGGAAATGTCTCCATAGGTGGAAGTTATTCAATCTATGTAAGATTAGAAAACCTTAATGCAAGAAGGATGTTCAAAGCAATGTACTTTAAATATGAAACTTCATTTCCATAGAGTTGATCTCCTTTGGAATACTCTGTAATGACTGTTGACAAGTTTTGTGAATTTGTGCATTATCACTACAAGAGGAACATTGCATAAAAGTTTAAAATCTAACAGTTTTTTTGGTAAATGATAGCAATCGGGGATTCTCACATTTACAATAAGGATTTGGGATTGTGAAATGAGTATCAGTGGAATCATGTTCAATTGATCTACATCACAATGTAAGGATCATAGACAAACATAGTGTCCATACTTGGAGTATGGCATAACTATTGTTTAGAAAAAAAAACAAAGTGTACATGCCAGGAGCATGGGACGACTGTTGTTTTATTCAAGTCTTAAGTTGATTGTTTGAAACATTATACAATGAATAATGTGTAATCAATATGGTGATACATAAAAGGTGGTTCTATTTATATTTAAAAGGGTTCTGAGACCATATTGGATTTGATTATTATTGTGTTTCACTTTGCATGTTTTGACTTCCAAAACAGCTAGGTTATTCTTTCTGAATGACTAAGTTATTTAAACACTCCACAGTCGTTCATATGTTGGAAGTAGGTATGAATCAAGACTGTCATGAATCGGGTTTGTAGATGGCTAAATGGGTTTAGTCATAGCAATGGTTTCTACAACATTCATGAGTGATCATAAGTTATGAGTATTGGAATAAACCCACGCTCACTTGTATCACTTCATGGAATTAATCTCGAGTGATCGTGAGATGGTAATATCGTATAAATCTTCAAACATAGAGATATGAGTTGTTACCTATGAGTTGGTTGTGCATTGATTGCACGTAAACGCATCAGTAACTTGATGTTATAAAACATGCCTTTGTGTACAATTCAACAAGTAGTAGAACAAGCATATGAGTCAAAGTTTATTTGTTCCTTCTAGAAATAGAAGCGATATCTGGGCCCCTAGATGATTTTGTTGTGACCTATGTACCGGCCGGTCAGAACTAAATTGATGTGTTCGATTAAGTTCTTTGTCAAACAAATCGGAAATCGGAAAACAAACTGTTGGACAATAAGTACGACATTGTTCCATGTATTTGTCCGGCTGATATCATGAGGACAGAGGATTATATGATCACTTATCTGAAATGGCGATTCATAGTTCAACAGAGTCTTCATAGTTCAATGGAGTTTTCGAGAGCTACGATTGCTGGTTGGTTCCTGAAGTAACATACGCAAATATAGTTATTAGACTTATCCAAGTGGGAGTCTGTTGGATAAGGTGTCTAAGTCCATAACTTATTTGGTATATACTTGACCCAACCCGGCATGGTCCATTTGGGTTGCATCTCATCCAAACTATTTATGGATAATTTTATGAGAGTTATACACATATGTTTATTAATATATTATAAGTTATAATATATTAATATGAGATTATGTTATTTAATTAGTTTTAGTCTTAAATTAATTATGAATTAATTTAGAGATTAAAAGGAAGACTAATTAATTGTGGGCTATTATATTTTATATAGTGTGGGCTAATACTCATTTGTTAATGGGCTAGGCTTATATGGAAGTCCATGGATGATCCATGGAGCTTTTAACCCATGGATCCTTGGAAAGGAAAGGTCATCGGTTATTAGGGTTTCACCCTAACCATGCACACTATATAAGCATTCTTATGGAGCATGAAATGGTGCCTAAGTGTAACTAGTGAACTAGCATGTGTGTGCTTGTGTGTGGCCGAAATATACAAGTGTATATACTCTCTCAAAGTTTTCCAAGAGTTTGTGGTGTTTTGTGATTCCATTTGAGGCATTCACACTATTGGTGCTTGGCCCTCAAACTCCTCAAGAACCAAACTCATCAAAAAGGTATGTAATCTCTTCTAACTCTTTATGTTGAAATGTTCCCCATGCCATGTTAGATAGGTTATAAACCTTGGAAAATTATCATTTTGCATGTATTTAGACAAACATAGATCCAAGGTTTATTAGGGTTGCATGCACACTTAGGAAGTGTTAGATTGCTCAAAACCCAACACCAACATGTATCAAGACTACTCTCTCTCATTTATTCTTGATATCTCGACCGAGTGCCAAAACATACACACACATACACTTGAAAAATTCTCTCCAAACGTCTCTAAAATCATCCTCTTCCTTCTTCCAAGATCTCAAAACTTGCTAGGGTTCTAAGGATCTTCATCAATTCATTCAAATCTTTGGTAATTTATTATCAAACACAAGTATCTTCTTTCATCTTAACATGAAAAACTCCTTCTTACATGGTTTTATTCCATGATCACACTTTAGAAGCTTCATAAGCTCGAGATCCACAACAAAGGTGTGCTAAGACCAAAAAATCTTTTCCACTTCTTCTTCAAAAACCAAAACATCAAGCAAAAGTGATTTCATACCCCCTTGTTTTCGCTTTTCATATGATTTTTGGGGGAGAATGCAAGTAAAATGTGTAGATCTATGTTTTATATGCATGTTGTGTGTGAATTCTTAGTTTATTTGGTAATAATATGTTAAATCTTAGCAAATCTCGAAATTTTAAGCATTATTTACCAAAGATCTATGAATTATGACATTATATACATCACATTACCAAGCCAAAAGTGATTACATGTTTAAGATACAAAAGATTTCTACAAAAACCTTCTAAAAGGTCAAAATTGTCAAGAAAACAAAAGATAAGGGCAACAAGTGACATTTATGTTTTTATAAGGGACAAACAGGTCCTACATGTATAAAAAGGTATTTTTATGTTAAACATACTTTAAAAAGCGCCATAAATGCAAATTTAAGATTAATGGGCCAAAACTTTTGGGCCTCACGGTTTTGGGCCCAATTTACAAAAAAACATTGAAGTTTTGTGGTTGAAAATATTATTTGGTCAAATTTTGAGTCATAAATGTAAATAAACCAAATTTAGGGTTGAAAATAACATTTATTTTCAAATTGGATCAAAAATGTAAAAAATTTCGAAATTGGGGAGAAAGTGTAAATTTTTACAAACAAGGGGCTGAAAATGCACTTTTCTACAAAACAGGGTTCTATATGTGAAAATATAACTTTTTGGGCTAAAACCGTAAATTTTTAGACATTTGGGACAAAATTGCAAATTTTTGTAAATTATAGACTAAAGTGTCATTTTTACAAAACTTTAGGCCTTAATTACAACTTGGAGGATTATTGGCAAAAAATGTCATTTTTACAAAACGAAATCTTCTTATCATTAATCTAGTAAACCTTGAGCTAAAACAAACAACATAACAAAACGAAGGAATGGAATACGTCAATAACTATTTATAGGGACTAATATTCATGTTACTTGGTCATTAGGCCCTAAGGGCCCAATTAAGTATATATTGAACCCAATGTTTTCCATGATGTGTTTATTGGGTCTTGCAACCCACTTACAAGATAATTTGGGCCTAAGTTATGGATTACATGTTTATTTGGTCTTTTGTGGCCCATTTACATGCCTATTGGGCCTAAATTACCCTCTTACATATTATTGGGCCTTTGTGGCCTAATTACATGCTAATAGGGTTTGGAATGGAAATTTCACATGTTAGTAGGTCGTAACTATACCTTTGCGTTATCATTAAACTTCATATACTTATATATGTACCCTTCGAATACAAAAACATACCACATATACGTAAACATTAAACATAGTACAAAAGGGGTTGAGAATCTAGTGAGATATGTCAGTTGGCACCTTTGAGTGTACAATCGTAGCCTGCAGTTATAATCAGAGTTTCCTGGTAGGAAAGCGGGAGTTTGTGTGTAGATCTATACGGCGCGACAAAATCATTAGCAAGACCGGCATTTGGAAAAATACCAAGATGGGCGACCTAGTCATTATCATGCATGATTATAATGGCTCATATATGGATTCAATAGCATAAGTTTAACCTTTTGAAGATAAACTATTTAATTGTGTCAATGCATAACTACTTATTTAGCGATACAAGAATCTAGACGTTGTTATAAAACATAAAATATCGGATTTTCTAGGGAAATTATTCATATACACTTATCATTTATTCAAATACAATGAATTTAAACTACACTCATATAAGTGATAACTATGAAATTCACACTTGCATTTATACTTGATTTTCACATCATTTTCAGACATTTTACAAAAAATATCGGATTTTCTGGGTTTTTATGAAAGATACAAAGAATTTTACTCAAACATACTTATGAACTCACCAACATTATATATGTTGACCGTTTTCAAAATAACTTGTATTCTCAGGTAATCGTCAAGCCGGAAGATTTGCATGTGTGTATGGATTCGTTTTATGTAACAGCACTTATTGTACTATTAACAATATGAACTTATGTATTTTAACAATGTAATTGATGTGAACAATGCTAGTTGTATTATGTAATGATGGTGATGATCGTGTTATGATTCATGTATATTCATTGTGATGATTATTCAATTGTTAGTCACACGAGACCCCATACGTTTCCGTCGTCTGGTTCGGGGGTGTGACATCGTCCAACACTGAGATCTCTCTTCCTGAACAACTAAGGTGCTGCTTGTTTTTCTTAAAAAACCTCTTCAAAACTCTTATTGATGCGCGGCGCAGCACACGCGCAGCACTTTTTGTCCCGCAGCAGTTTATTTTTCGGAAGTCTTCGGGGCTTAAAACCTCTGCCCGTGTGCTTCTTGGGGAAGCACTTGTTATACCTCTTCCTACCTCTTCCCACCCCTTCAAACCTAAACCTAAAATATTCAGCAACAAAAAACCATCGGTGCCTTTTTTTTCCAAAAATTGAATGTGTTATTATTACATTTTGTAATGGTGTATATTTAATATTACATTTATGGTCCTTTACTTATATATTAAATTATATTTTCATCCCTTTAACATTTAATACATTAAATTTATATCCCTTTAACTTTTTTCTCTCATTTAATTTACATAAGCTAATTAATTTTAATGTTGTTTTTTAAATAAGTGTCTAGAATTTCATTTTTTATTTTCTTTTTAAATAAGTGTCTATTATTTTGTTTTAATTATGAAATAAAAAATAAAATGGAAAAACAAATTTATTAAATAAAATGGAAAAACAGATTTATTAAATAAAATGGAAAAATAAAATGTAACAAAACATATAACATATTATAGTTTATTATTTCAATGTTTTAAGACTATAATTATTAAATTTTCTGTATTTAAAAATAATTTTCGGTTTATTAAATTAGTTTATTTTAATTTTTTAATATCTGTAGCAGTCTGCAGATGTTAACAAAAACAAACACGCTTCTTATTACAGTCTGCAGCCGTTTGGTCCACCTCTTCTGCGGTAGAGGTTTGCAGAGGTGGTCCGCAGACTTTTTGAATTTTTGCTTCGAAAAAACAAACAGCACCTAAGTCTCCCCCACTTGGGGTTCAAATTTGAGCTAACTCCTGCTCACAAATGATCATTGTCCCATTGGGGTATAGTTAATCCATACCCACAATAACCATGTTCCCATACAAAGGAATGGGAACCAAATCAATCAGATAGTGCTCGTTGAAGTTCAGAAGAATACAACCTCGATGAACCCTCGTTGCCCAGACAGATCGATCATCTACAATCTCGACATCTAGAGGAAAATCTAGATCCCCTTGAGCTCCAACAAACCTCTTGCTAAGCGTAAGCGATACAAAGGATCGGATAGCCCTGAATCAAACAATACCAAAGCACAAATATCATTCATGAGGAACGATCCTAAAATAAAACACATAAATATAAGCAAGTAAATCAATATAACTAAAGAGATAAGGAGAGGATACATACCCATAACCACATCAGGTGTCGTGCGAGCGTCCTCGGCTGTAAACGGAAAAATCCTGCTATTCACCACAGGTGCATCCGCCATGCCCGGGCGGCCATCATTGATCCGAAGAGTCGCAAGAGCGGGCATTGACATCGGTCCTGTTGCAGCCAAACTCGAACATTGGGCCTTCTCACCTTTGATTGTAATGAAATGAAATAAGATTAGGTCCTAGGGTGGTGGTGGTATCAGTTCAATCCCTGCTAAAATTACCCGTCTGGCCACACTTGAAGCAGCCCGAACCACCCACCCTACACGGTCCCTCATGCATCTTGTCGCACTTCCCACTGCATCTCCAGCCCTACTGTCCCATTAATCTTGAATCCAAAACCTTAGGCCTCTTGCCCGGTCCCCCAGAAACCTAATCCTGATCCGACTTCCTTTTTCTCTCCATCTCGATATCAATCTCTCTCTCTCTCTCTCTCTCTCTCACACAGGCTCTCGCGATCATATCCTCTAGTGTCTTGCAACTGGATCGACTCACAAACTGTCATATATCACTCCTCAACATCTCATGTTACCTCTCCTTCTTCATATCCTCATCCGCCACATACTGCAAAACCAAAAGCACCATCTCATGAAACATCGGGGTGATCTCAGTCACCGTCTCAGTAATCTAGCGGAGATCCTGAAACTCTCGCGCCAACTGCTACACCTCAATCATTAGTGCAAAATCAATCCTGAACCTGGTCACAAAATAATCCCATGACATTGAATCAATCGCCTCATCTCCCAAGGCATTCCCTACCTCCTCCCACTAGTCTCGTGCTCCGTCCTTAAGAAGACGGGATGCAAGTCTGACCTTTGCCCCCTTGGGACAACTGCTGGTGCGAAAAGCGTTAGCAACATCTGCCCCCTATAAAGGCCACCATCTCAGAACGGAAAGAGCCCAAACGCATAGAACGGAAAGAGCCCACATGACCGGAACTCCCTGAAGGTCAATGAACGCCCCCTATCAAGGCCACCTTCTCAGAACAGAAAGAGCCCAAACGCTCCTCTAACAACTCCACAATACCTTCCTTGATCGTGCTGAGGATCACATGAGTCTGTTCCAGAATGCAATGTGTAGTCTCAGATGAAATGAAATCCCTTGTATTATCATCATTCTACTCGACTCCAGAACCTGAGCTCGAGCCTTCACCAGCACCAAAACTACCAACAGGTCTGCCTTAGAGAGTTACCATACTGAAAATAGACCATATAAACCATCAGAATACACATCTATCTTTATATATATATATATATATATATATATATATATATATATATATATATATATATATATATATCAAGGGATCTCATACTCTACAAGCTTCCTAATTTAATCATAGCTTTCCTTGACACGAGTACGATCATCTGCTTCTAGTAGTATGGGCGCATACTACCTTCTACATCTATCCGTACTTTCCTCAATGATTGCCTTGAATCTGCCAGATCACTCTTATCCATATAATTAACCCTCATCAAGATAAGGCTCCCCGCACTAAATCACTTCCTAGGTTTTACTAGGGAAAACTCCACACCACTCTTCGCCATCAGCTGCAGAAGGGGCTCCTGGTAACTTCCTCTAACTAGCTCACGAATACATTTACATATCACCAAAACTAGATAATTCATCGAATGAGAGGTCTCACACTACTGCGATTAGACTCAAACAAGTGTTTCACAATAGAATTAAAACCTAAACTTCTAAAATTATTTAGTTTCCTCAATATGTAACTTAAAATATTTGTGTACTAGTTAGATGATGTTAGTGAGAACTCCTAAAAGGCACAAATCAAGCACCATTTGAGCATTGAATAATCAGAACAAAGCATCACCTAATCAGGCCATCCTATCACTGACTGATCGGTACTGTTAAGAATTGTTATCGAGAATTTAGAACAGAAAAGATAGATTTTAATGAATTAAGATGAAGAACACCGAGAGTAAATATTAATCAGATCTTATATTGATAAAGTCTGATTACAAAGTTAAGCAGAAGTGAGTTCAAGCATCGTCCTACAACTTGTAGCCTAAGTCCCTATTCATAGGGAACCATCAAAAAGTATACTAAGTCTATACATTTTATCTTCACATAAAAACGACTTAGTAAAATAACATAAAATGCGAAACTAAACAAAACACTCTATTCGACTTTTACAATATACATCAACATTCTCCCCCTTTGTAAACAGTCGATACAATTCAATTCATAAGCTTTTGAATTGCAGAGTGAATTATCTTTCGCACCTCTCCATACCAGGAGATCACCTTCTTCAAATCCTTCTTGTCTCCTTCGTTATTTTTCTTGCAATTGTTCATACGTACAATGAAGTGCGTATATTGCGAAGAATTATATCTTTCAATCTCTGAGACCTGGAACAAAAACTTCTTTGGATTACCTTTTGTGTCTCTGCCTGAAAACACCATACCAAATGGTTTGAGACAAATTTCTCCAACAGCATACTTTGACAAAGCAGATTGTGTCAAAGTCTCCTCCCATGGAACTTTCACTTCCCTTCCCACAACATGTGCTAATTCATCATCAGTAAGGGCTAAACAATCGAAGTAATTGTCTATGAAAGTCTTCACATGTGCGAAGCCAGCTTTGAACACATCTGTATCAGAGCCTTTGAGATTGTTTTCTTCCATATGCTTCAAAATCAGTGCTACTTGAATCAAATCATTGCAATTCATCAAAGGAAAGTCAGCAACTATGAAGTCATATTGTTTGTTGTCAACTCTGATAACAAAGTATCTGAAATTTTGTAACATCTCTTCAAACATAACATCTTTCTTTATCGTCACAACCTTCTTGATCTTCATCAATGACCAGACTTCATCAGGATTCTTCCCCAGGACAGCATGAAATCTGATTTTCATTTGAGTGAAATCATTCGGATTATCAAATTTCTCACTGATCTTGTATTGTGCATTGATGAATAGCATTTCATTAATTGGGAAGTCCAACTGGCAGTGATCCGAGTTCGCAATATCATAACTTCTTTTTGGCTTTTTCTCGAACTCATACATCTCCCTACATACAACTTTTGACTCTATGGTTTCGTAAGAGTAAAGTTTTGCGGGATCTCCTTTGTTTATGGAGGGAGGATCACTTGCCCATTGCCTCATAATGCTCTGGACTTGCCTCATCTTCTCCATCTCAGCCTCAGCCTTTGCTTTCAACTCTTCTTTTGATTTTTTATATAAAATTCCTTTCCCTCTTCCTACAACATCATGTTGGGGTTTTGAGCTTGAACCACCTTCATGTCTTCCAATAACAATACCCTTAGTAATTGTTCTTGTGGTGATTGTTGTTGCAGAAATCGGCTTAGAAGGAATTGGAAGAGTAGCAACAAGCTGTGTTGATATCACTTTTCCCACAGTTTTCGCATCTTCTTCTTTGCTTCGTCTTTCTTCTCCCCCTTGCACCCCTGTGGAAACAGGCGGAGCACCCTTTGGAAGTAAAGAAGTAAAACTGGTGAGTGGAGTAAGGGCTTTGTGAATAGCTTGTTCTAAAGTATTAATCTTTAGAGACAAGAATTCTGGAGTAAGAATTTGAGATGATGAAGAATGCAAAAGAGCTGTTTTGAGATCAGTGACCAACTGGATGAGCTGATCAAATTTCATCATGATTTCGGCTTTGTGATTTGCAAGACCAGGAAGATTATGTAGCTTTTGAAGCTGAGCAGAAATATCCACAATTTGTTGTTGAACTGCATCTTGTTTGTTGTGGACATCATGAAGATCCTTCGCAAGTTCAGACTTCAACTCCTGAATTTTGAAGTTGACGTCTTCGCGAACCTTTTTAACATCTTGAACAAAAAGAACATGACGTTCTTTTGTTACTGCACGAAGATCTTGAACTACAGAATTAAAATTATTGCCTTGAGACATAATTCTGAGCTCATTGTTTTTATCAGACTGAGCAATTTTCTCCATTATTCGTTTTTCTGCTCCTTTAATCATGATATCAATCTCCATGGCAGATATTGACGACATTCGACCTGAATCAGCCTGTGATTGAATTATGGTCTTCAACTTTTGATTTAGTATTTTAAACTGTTTTCCTGTTATCAGCATATGATCAGGAATATCTTCTTCATCTGAATCAAAAGGAATATCATCAAGTATCCCCCCAAAGGCACCTCCTTCGACTTCTGGATCTGACATTTGTTGCGTAGTTTGCGAAGGTTGAGGGTTTTCTGGTGATTGCGAAGGAAATAGTGTGGTGAAAGGGTTTTGTAGAGCATGGTCAAAAATATTTGAAGTGGTAGACAAAGTGGTAACAGGTAAGGAAATGGGTAAGGTTGTTTGAACAGATTGTGCATCACTCAGGATAGGTGCCCCCGTATCAGATACGTTGACAACCATATCAGAAATAGGAACCTCCTCAGTAACTGATTTGGTAAGAACTATTTCGAGTGGTGTCGTTTGAGAAAAAAGAGTAGAAATTTGCGAAGTGGGAATGATAGGTAAAGACATAGGTACCATTGTTGTGACAGGAGGAGTTTCTGGGACAATCTCTTCTTCAGATGATTCATTACGAATCACCATCTTCCTTTTCTTGACCATGGTACGTTGCATGTTTTCCACAACGTCTTCTGCTTGTTGTCGCTTCTTCGTGGGAGATACTGGGTCCGGAATATTGCGAATAGTAACACCTTTACTACTCACTTCCGCTTTGCGAATCTGTTTTAGTACCCCAGATTTGGAAGGTAAGAGCTCTTTCTTTGACTTCTTAGAAGGTTCCTCAGTTGAAATGACTTCAGCTGGTACTGAGGAAGATGAAACCTTCGCAAGTTTCTTACCAGCCTTCTTTGTTTTAGATGGAGTTGCTGTTGGATTAGTGTCTAAGTCCATAACTATTTTGGTATGTACTTGACCCGATGGTGCATGGTCCTTTTGGGTTGCCTTCACCAAAGCAACTTGATTGGAGAAATGAATAAAAAGAGAGAGAGGATAATATGATTTATTAATATGTTATAAGAATAATATATTAAAGGAGAAATCATATTTGTTTAATTAATATTGGTCAATAATTAATTAAGAATTAGTTTTGTGATCAAATGTAATTAATTAAACTAGAGGGGCTGATTTGTAATTATGTGGTAGTTACAAAATAAGGTAAGGATTATCTTATTTATATGGTGGACGAATTTAAGGTTGGAAAGCCTTAGAATTCGAGTATGATAAGGATTCAAGGATTATCTTATTGGTTGCTTAATGGATAATCAACTAGATAAGGATAATGACTGAAACCCTATCTCTACACCTATATAAACACCCCTAGGGTCATGAATTGGTGTATCCCTTCCCAAGAGGTCCTAGATACGAATTCTAACCTCTCACCTCTCTCTTTATACCTTCTCCATTTGCTTATGGTGTTTGTGAGCCATTAGAGGAGTGACACTTGTGACTCTAAGCATTCCAAAGTCAATACAAGGAGGAATTGCGATTGTTATTGCTACATAACAATCAAGGTATGATCTTAAACCTAATTACATATTAATATGATTACTTGTATGCTAGAATTAGGGTTTATAGTCTTGGATTCAAAGCATGTACAATAGAGAAACCTAGATCCAAGCATTAGGGTTTGTATGAGCACATAGGATGTCTTATGACCAAAACCCATCAGTGGTATCAGAGCCTAGCTTGGTTTCAATTGTATTGATGCATTGTATAACTGGAAAATCGTGTTTTTGGACTTTATGGCTGAGGTACTCGGCGAGTAGACCTCAACTCGGCGAGTACAGTGTGGTACTCGGCGAGTTCGAGCGTCAGATAATGCTTATCTTGAGATTTCTTGTTGTTTTTGCATATGGATAGTTACCTTATCATGTTAGATCAATATAAATCCGATTTTATGATATATATGACTATATTCTTGATCTAATTAAAGATAATTATCAATTAACAAGATAATTGTTTCCTTATAAGATAATTGATTAATTATTTTGAGTTAATTGATAAATTGTTTTGCAAGAAATCATTAAACAAATCAAATATGGATAATTATGTGATTAAATGTTAATTTAAAATTATTTGTTATTTGATCATTGTTGTTATGAAAAGTTTCACATTTTCCCCTTTAGGTTTTATAGTTTAAATTTGAACCCAAAAGGTTTTGAAGTTTTGAAATTTAAATAGTTAAAACTCTAATGTTTTGAAATGTTTCAAAACTTGCCCTCAAGTTTTGGAATTTAAAAGTTGATTAAAGGTTTAATTAGAAATGTTAAATTCTAAAACTCTAGTAATGTTTTGAAAAGTTCAAATCACACCCTTATGGTTTTATTAATTAATTAAGGAGTATAATTAAAAGAGGTTTAATAAATCCATAAAAGTTTAGGTTAACCTTTTAATTGAATTAAAAGTGTAATTGTTAAAGCTAACCATATAGTATTTTAAAAGTATAAAATACACTCTATACTATATATAACATTAAAAGTCTAACATTATATATATGTATGAGTAAAAGTCAGTCTTACCGTTAGTAGGCCTCATTCACGAAACTGGTCTATAAGGGGTGTTTAAGGAAATTGCCTATAAAATGGCGATTGAATGGGTATCCACTCTTACCCACCGCACTCTTGACTAGTGGAGGGTCATTAGCCGAACAGGTAGAATAGGACGAAACCTTCCATTATAAGTATAATGAAATACAAAGTAACCAAATGTTTTTCAAATTCCCAATCTTAGTTACTTAGGTAAAAGTGAATTGATGCAATTCCATGAAATTACACTTTGTGCCCTTGCGAAGACGTTAGTGGAGCGTGTGTGGTTTACTGGCACACTAAATGGTTCTAAGCAAAGGTAGCAAAGGGTGACTCAATGTTTGTCATAGTTCGGTGGAGCGTGTGTGGTTTACCGGCACATCGAATAGGTGATTGTAACATGTGAGGGCACCATGTAGTTTGCATGGTTATTCACACCCGCTTTGTGATCCTCGGCATCCCAGTCACAAACAAGAGGGGCATATCGAGATTTAAACATGCCATTGAAAGTTCAGTGAATCTCAAAGCATCTAGGAGTTTTCATAGATTTAAAACTTAAATTTCTTTTTCATTTTTCATGGTGGAAATTAGTGAATCGTCATTCACTTACCTTCAAATATTCTGCAACTAGATTACGGCATCCCTTTTCTAGGTTGTAGCGTATTGTGTTGGGTTCTAGCCTTAGTATCTCATTTGGGTGATTTACTAAGGACTTAATCGATCAACTAACTTGAATTTGTTTTCTCCCGTTTTGTAGATGTCAAAGTTTGACAACTATGGTCTTCCCAAATCCCGTGGAACAAGCATTCCACATGAAGATGATATTCCACGATTCGATCGAGGAACAAGAAATCATGCTTCACTTACTCCTCCTCCTCCAATTATTCTCCCTAACCCACAAGATTGTAAAATTGAAAGGTTCAATATCACTCAAGCCCTTTTGGCAAGTAAACATAAAGAGGGCAAGTCGGTGTGTGCACACGTCTTAGGGATGAAGTCACACATTGATAGATTAAGAATGATGGGATCCGTTGTCGGTGAAGCGATGGCTGTTGATTGGGTTCTTCAGTCACTTCCTAACTCATATAGTGAGTTCGTAAGAGAGTACTATATGATGAACCGCGATGTGACCCTTATAGATCTCACCTATATGCTTATTGCTACTGAATCAGCAATGGTTTGGCGCAATAGAAAAGCAAAGTTGATTGGTGAATCTGCCTTCAAGACCTCTATGGATATAGACAATGGCAATGGAAGACATGCAATGATCAAAAAGTTTGATCATAAGAGAAAGGCGATGTCTGAAGTAGTTCCATGTGTTGTTCCAAAGGAGTCAATTTGCTTTTATTGCCAAGAGAAGGGGCATTGGAGACGAAGTTGCCCTATCTACCTAAGAGATCTAAGAGATGGGAGAGTCAAAAGTATGACTACGCTTTAGGTAAGAATCCACTATCTAACTCCATTAAGTTCCTATTCATTGATTCTTAATACATGATGTGATAAGATTGCATTTGAATGTTTTGAAGGATCGGTGAAAAGAAAGGAAGCTTGATAAGAGAGCAAGATGAATCTAATCACAAGAGATGGATCTCGATCTCATGGACTTGAAGATTGGATTTTGAGCTTAGATAGTTATGATAGAGTTGTTAGAAATTTCCTTTTACATAGTTTTCAATAGATTTTGCATTGTAAGGACAAATGCTTTTCCGCTGCTTTTATAAATAAAATAAATTTTGTTTGACTTATTTATTCATTTGTTTACTTCCTTGCAATGAAATCGTTATGTGAAAATTGATGTTTGCATATTTCTACAACGAATGGATATGATTCTTAGTTATGTTATTTATGGAAATGTCGAGAATTTACCAAATAGGGAGAGTTTCTCATCGCCCAAGTTTCAATTAGACTGAAACTTGGAATCATGCAACGTGGATGCACGATGAATGAGAAATTACGTATTTGGAAATTAGACTAACTCATTGACAAAGTGTCAAGTGAAGGACTAGGAGATCGAGTACACAAAGTTGTGTGTTGATCAAGTTCACCATAAGAGTAACAAAGATATTCGTCATGATTTACTAAAGGTTTAGTAAATATGATTACACTTACAAGATTAAGTGTAATTTTGAATTGATTAAAGGGTTTAGATCAATAGCAAAACGAATAAGAAGAATCAAGTAGGCAGAAAGATAAGAGTTTCTCCATTCTAAGAAGAAGTGAGAGTAGCTTTTATGCTTTATGATAGGTCTTAATGATTAAGAACCATATCTCAATTGATCCTCTAATGAGTCTTGGTACAATTGTATGTCCAAGAAGAGGAATCAAAGATTGAAGAAATGGTCAAATCAAGAAGTCAATCATACTTCGTTCCAAAACAAGTCTTAAAGTCAAGATTGTGACATTGAGTGAATAGTATTAAGAAGGTTTATAACATTCATCAATTGTGGAAAGTTGTGATGTCTTGGATAAGACAAAGACCAACTAAGACCAAAATTATGAAGTGTTTTGTTTTGATATAAGCTACACTAACTCTTGAATATTTGTTTGTCAAGAAATGTTTTGATAAGAGAATCGTATATGTCAAGGAGTCAGTGGGAGTCTTAATAGTCTTGAAAAAGTTTCAAGAACAAATCAAATAAGCCTTATCGATCATCACTAGCACACGAGTTGAGGTTTACAACCTATCGTTAAGACATTATTTTGTTTCTGTGCCAATCCAATCGAGTTAATTATACATGTGAGTCCTATGAGTTCTCATTTGAATGCATAAAAGGCAAGGACCTTGATCAATGGAAAGTACATTGATAGGAAAAGGTGAGCTACTTAACTACTTGGAAGACGTGGTGGGCAGCTGTGCTACCATAAGGCAAGAGATCAAGATTAAGAAAGTTCGATCCATATGAGTTTGAATTTGTCGTAAACTTTGGTTTTTAACAAATTCACATGGATAGGAACACATACACCGTTTAAATCTAAGTGTCATAAGATTTCCTCCTTCATGAAAATGAATTGTGAGGAAATGCTTTCACTAAGAAAGATTTTAAAAGATAGTGATTGTAAAATTGCATTCTCGAATTCGATCATGGTTACGGCATCCCTTTCCATAATTTGAATTGTGAGGTTTGGCAATTAGTCTTAATTGTTAAGACACACATATGAACTATCTAAGGCAAAAGTGTATAAGTTCCAGAAGCCTTGATAAAAGATTATCAAAGCACTAAGTATTAGAAATATGAACTTAAGAAATTCAATAAGTATTGTTTTTCTAAAAGTTAAGATGTTTATGAATACATGTCGAAGCTAGTGGGAGCATAAGTGTTATGTTTTATAATAATCATCATGATAGTGGGAGCATAAAAGTTATGATTCTATGATTATTATGGAAAGTTTTGCAAGTTGGCAATATTAATTATAGAAAAACAAGAGTTATACCTTGCAAAGTCGTAAGGGTTGTATAGTTGTTTTGCTATTATTAAGGGAGAGAATATTATGCTTCATTTCAAATCTAATGGATTAGGTTGTGGAATGTTAATAAATTTAGTCAAATGTACATAGTGTGTTCTTAAAATTTCGATTATGATTACGGCATTCCTCTTCACAATTCGAATTTTGAGAACATAGCAAATAAAACATTGTGCATCGTGTCCCATACGCTTCGGGTATAGGATCGATTGCAAATGCTTTAATGTTTGACCATTCTAAAATTTTCCAAATGTCTAGTGCATTTAGAGGGAAAAGGGACTAGAATCGGTTTTGACTAAAATAATTAAACAACTGTCAAAGAACAATCCAAAGTTCGACGAGGATTGGTTGCTTGTGAGTAGTTGGAAGCATGGTATTAATGGACCATATTGACATTATGATGAATAGAAAAGATTCTATTAAGAAATGAGTTGTCATATGGAAAGTATGGAAATGTATCTATATTGGGAAGTAAATATTGAAAATCTATGACTAGATTAGACACTTTTATGCAAAAGGATGTTCAAAGGAATGTACTTTGAGTGGGAGACATCATATCTAAGGAATTGTCTTGTAACAATCTACGTTAGAGGACTTTGTAATATCATTGGAAATAGTCTCTGAGACTTTGGTGCAGTGACATTACAAAAGGATCGTTGCATAAAGTGTTAGAATCTAGTATATTCTATAAGTAACAAGAATTTGATATTCTTACACTTAAGAAAATGGATTTGGAGTTGTAAAATGAGAATGATTGGAAATGTGTTCAATTTGTCTATTTCACAAAGTAAAAACCATAGGTAAACATTGTGTGCATGCTAGGAGCATGGGACAAGTGTAATAATTCAAGTATAAAGTTGATTACCCGAAACGACAAATAATGAGTAATCGATATGGTGATAAATAAAACGTGTTTTGTTTATACTCAAAGGTTTGAGGCCATATGGGATTAGTATTATTCTTGTGTTTCACCTTGCATGTTTTGACTTCCAGAATAATTGAGTTTATTAAGAATAATCGAATTATTCAAACGGGCCACAGTCGTTCATATGTTGGAAGTAGATATGAATGAAGACTGTCATGAATTGGTGTGTGGATTGTCTAAAAGAGTATTAGACATAAGCAAATGTTCGCTGCAACATTCATGAGTGCTTATGAATATGAATTTGAGCATTGGATTAAACCCACGCTCACTTGGATCACTCCATGAATTGTATCACGAGTGATTGGTGAGACGATAACATCTTATATTCTTGAAACCGAGATATGTGAGTTGTATCTTGCTAATCGGTTGCACATTGATAATATGTAAACGCACTAGTAACTTGGTGTTATAAAACATATTGTTGTGTGTGATTTGGTTAGTGAGTGCAAGCGAGCATTGTATCAAAGTTTATCCGTTCCTTTTATCCAAGGTAGGATAGAAGCGATATCTTTGGGCCCCTCGATGGTTTAGTGATGACATACGTAAATGCTCGGCCGGGCTAGGGCTAATTTGATTTGTTCAATTAGTCTGTCGTCATAAATCGGAAATCGAGATATAGTACAAAGAGAATGATTTGAAATCATATCTCATACGATATCTAGAATGGAGGAATATATGATCCCTTATCTAAGGACACGCGTATCTGATATGATCAGAGTTGACAGCGGCTTTGGAAAGCTACGATTGCAGATCAGGATCTGAAGTCATACGCAGAATAGTTGTTAGACTTATCCAAGTGGGAGACTGCTGGATTAGTGTCTAAGTCCATAACTATTTTGGTATGTACTTGACCCGATGGTGTATGGTCCTTTTGGGTTGCCTTCACCAAAGCAACTTGATTGGAGAAATGAATAAAGAGAGAGAGGATAATATGATTTATTAATATGTTATAAGAATAATATAATAAAGGAGAAATCATATTTGTTTAATTAATATTGGTCAATAATTAATTAAGAATTAGTTTTGTGATCAAATGTAATTAATTAAACTAGAGGGGCTGATTTGTAATTATGTGATAGTTACAAAATAAGGTAAGGATTATCTTATTTATATGGTGGACGAATTTAAGGTTGGAAAGCCTTAGAATTCGAGTATGATAAGGATTCAAGGATTATCTTATTGGTTGCTTAATGGATAATCAACTAGATAAGGATAATGACTGAAACCCTATCTCTACACCTATATAAACACCCCTAGGGTCATGAATTCGTGTATCCCTTCCCAAGAGGTCCTAGATACGAATTCTAACCTCTCACCTCTCTCTTTATACCTTCTCCATTTTCTTATGGTGTTTGTGAGCCATTAGAGGAGTGACACTTGTGACTCTAAGCATTCCAAAGTCAATACAAGGAGGAATTGCGATTGTTATTGCTACATAACAATCAAGGTATGATCTTAAACCTAATTACATATTAATATGATTACTTGTATGCTAGAATTAGGGTTTATAGTCTTGGATTCAAAGCATGTACAATAGAGAAACCTAGATCCAAGCATTAGGGTTTGTATGAGCACATAGGATGTCTTATGACCAAAACCCATCAGTTGCAACCTCTAATAAAACACCAGTTGGCTCATCTGTATCAATAGTTCGCAAATATCTCACCAAAATTTTGTGGGTGGGAGAGACCTTGCGAAGCATTGCGTCTGGAATACGAGCTACATGTGTGAAGATTGCTTCATCATCTTCTACAGCTTTGGGAAACTGATTAAAAGAAAATTCAGCAACTTCAACATTTGTCAACATCGGAATCTCCTGTCTCGTACACATGTGCAAGAATCAAACTCCAATATCTTGCACACGAAATTCCCTTCTCCGGAGTTGTGTGTTCTAAAATCTTGACAAATTCCTTCCATAGTTGTGTTGTGTAATCAACACTGATGTCATAGTATATGCCCATCACCATGGCATATACTTCCATCCTTCCTCTATCCAACCCAACGACTCTGCCTGTAAGACACCGGAGAAAAATTCCGAAAAGAAAATTCCACATACACGGCAACCCTGATTTTCTGAAATCACTGATTTTTGTTAACTCCGGTTGATGCCCCATTTCGTTAAACATATGAATAACCTAGGAGTTAACAGGTTTGATGAAGGGAGGATTGTTTGGAATTTGTAGAATTTCCACAAACAAGTTCTTCGATAGTTTAACTCTTTTGTTGTTGATGAGATTAAAAGTAATCACATCGGCTGTGTGATTGTATGAAGCCGTGGAAGCAGCACGTGATAACCAGACCATTGGAACCAGAGATGAACTGAACATTGCGGTTGCCAAAGCAGAACGTTTTAGGGCAACAATCAGCATCTTTAACCCTTCAGGATAAGCAGAAACTTTGGGATCAACTTGGTAGTTTGTGCTTTGAATCTTCATCAGAGACTGAGAAAGAACCTCATCGGTGTTAGAAGTAGTGGCCGCCATTGTTAGGTTTTGGAAAAATAAAGTTGAAGTTGGGATGAAGATTGAATCTTGAAATTGTTTGTAAGAGTTCTTGTTTGCGTAACTGTAACCAGTGTTCTTGAACCCCTTTTTATAGGTTGCTCAAAATTGATTTGAAATTGAAGCGGGATACATTTAATGTTATCCGACGTGGCACCTTGAAAGTCGGATCATGACTGCAAAAGGTAACAACATTCCAAAAAGTAACTGTCACATCTCCTTGAAAACCGGACAAAATACCAACGATTTTGAGTATACAGCCTGTCAAGTATCCGTTATAGAACAGTAATCGTTAAAACCCTTCGCATGGAAGCAAGGCTCATTTACTTTTGGGATTTAAAGTAAATTCATATGCCAGACTTGCGAAATCATCAGCCTGAGTTGGTTGTACTCAGAACCTCAAGGATTTCGTGTGTGCATTGTGCCAAACGAAATAAGATAAGAAACAAAGATATTTGGAATGTTGTGATGTCAATAATTCAAATTGACATGAATTCAGTAAAACCCCGGGCAAAGGTTACTTCATTAATTATCAAGAGAGATAATCAACTGCTTGTATAGTGTCCCGTGAATTACAATCGAATACTTATAGGAAAGTATTGAAGGGCTTCTTTTTAAAAGTCATTTTGGATTGGTTTTAAATTTCATTACATATCAACCTTAATATAAGGTGAGAAAATGTAACTGAAATTACTTGTTTGACCAGTGTAGTCAGTGACAAGTTGGTTTTGGAAAAATATTTATCATGACAAGAATTTGCGAATGAAACTTGCACTGAAATCATATTCAAATGAAAATTTTGTTCTGGATCTTGTTGGGTAACCAAACATTCTGGTTTCGGAATATTTGATCAAGACCACTCATGCGAATTGAATATGATTTGAAGTTTCGAAATTTTGATACAGAAACAAAAGTTTCGTAAAAATCTGGAACAAAGTTCCCCGTCAATTCCTTAAGGTATATGATTTTTGGATTTCACTTTCATCACGGACTCATGATGATAGGTCATTAACACAGATTTGTGATTCGTCTAAGTTTTGATTGGTTTGATCAAAACCTCAAGGACAAATCTTTTCAAAAACTAATTTTGGATTGAAAGAATTGTTTGGTTTAAAAAGATTGGATGAGAATCGAAGTGTACCTTTGTTATAATGGACAAAACAGAAAACTCTTAACTCATTTGAGAAGAGTAAGGTAGGTCATTTGTGACTTATGCGAATATAAGCCTTTATGGGTAGAAATTATCAGAGTCATGTCCAGGCTTTTGGTCTACATACAGCAGCATGCTTCTAGGGACATCCTAACTAGTCTAAAAAGAATTTATACCTTCCCATATAAACACAATGTATGACCACTTCGCATTCTAGCCCTGCTGTAACGTCTTTGTACACAATTGAAAAAATAAAGAAAAATAAAATCTTTTTGTATTTTTGATTTGTTAAAAGAAAATTACAAAAAAATGAAAATCTTTTTGTATTTTTAATTTTTTTAAAAGAAAATACTAAAAATGAAAATCCTTTTGTATTTTTGAGTTTTTAAAAAAATAAGAAAGCAACATGTAAAACTTTCGTAAGTTGATGTACCCACAGATGTGAATTGATATGGATGTGAAGCCATGCGAAGCCTCTGCATGAACAGTAACTTCTGAACAATGTGAACGCATCTTCTAAACAAAACATTTATTCTTGTGTAGATGAAATTGAATTCGCATTAAGCATCCCCAAACCTGCTAAAATTCGAAAAAATGATTATTCATCAAGAGGTTTTGTAAAAATATCAGCAAGTTGTTCAGTTGTTTTGACAAAATGAATTTCAATATAGAAGAGCAATGTGTTTTGTCTTTGAATGTTGTACTGGATTATGACAAATGCGAATTTCACTTTGTGAATCACAATACAAAGGAATCTTTTTCATGTTGATTGCATAATCACGAAGTTGACTCTGAATCCATATGCTTTGCGAAGTACAAGCAGCCACAGAGATGTATTCTGCTTCAGCAGTTGAGATAGCCACACAAGTTTGTTTCTTTGATTGCTAGCTCACCAACTTCCCATCCAATAATTGACATCCACCAGTCGTACTTTTTCGATCTAATGTACATCCTCCTAAATCTGAATCTGAAAAAGCTTGAATGAAAAATCCTGTTTTCGCAGGATACCAAAGGCCTAATGAAACAGTTCCCTTTAAATATCGAAAGATATTTTTCACTGCCGTCAAATGTGGTTCTCTTGGATTTGCTTGATATCTAGCACAACAACAAACCGAAAACATAATATCAGGTCTACTCGCAGTTAAGTACAACAAAGACCCTATCATGCTACGATACACTGTTAGATCAACAGCAGGAGTGTCTAACGAAGGAGTTAGTCGTGTTCCTACTGCCATAGGGACTCTGAGCTTCGTGCTATTAATCATTCCAAACTTTTCCAGCAAGCTCTTTGTATATTTTTCTTGATTGATGAAAATGCCTTGCCTGTTCTGTTTTATGTTTAAACCAAGAAAATTATTAATTTTTCCCATCATGCTCATTTCAAACTGACTTTTCATTAAATTTTCAAATTCAAGTGACAATGTTGGATCAGTTGAACCAAAGATAATATCATCAACATAAATTTGAACAAGCATTAGATGACACCCAACTTTCTTGCGAAATAATGTGGGGTCAACTGATCCTTGTTTAAATTTAGATTGTTTCAAAAAATTTGTAAGTGTTGCGTACCAGGCCCTTGGTGCTTGTTTTAACCCATATACAACTTTATCTAAAATATAAACATAATCAGGATGTTCAGTGTTTACAAAACCTGGTGGTTGTTAAACATACACTGTTTCTTCGAGTTTGCCATTTAAGAATGCACTTTTAACATCCATTTGATAAACATCAAAATCTTTGTGAGCTGCATAAGCTAAGAATATGCGAACTGCTTCAAGTCTTGCAACAGGTGCGAATGTTTATTCATAATCAATGCCTTCTTGTTGCGAATATCCTTTAACCACTAGTCTTGCTTTATTTCGAATAATATTGCCATCTTTGTCGGTTTTGTTTTTAAAAATCCATTTTAATCCAACAATCGAAACATCAGAAGGTTTTGAAACTAATCTCCAAACCTTGTTTCGTTCAAATTCAGCCAATTCAGATTGCATAGCAACAACCCAATCGGAGTGTTCCATAGCATTCTTGACTGTTTTTGGCTCTATTTTCGAAATAAAGACATTAAACATACAAAGTTCTTGGTTAGTGTTTAGTACCTCATTTTTCGCACGAATTTGAGCTCTAGTCAACACACCTTCTTGTAAATTGCCAATTACCTGTTCTTGTGGATGACTTCTTGTCCATTTCGCAAGTGGTGGATAATTTGGATCATAGTCTAATAGTGCATCTTCATGCATATCTTCATTTTTAGATCCTGCAACAGAAAAATTATCATTAAATGTATGAAAGTCTGCATTGTTATCATGACTATTTGTCTCTGTTTCATGAAGTCCTCTCTTAACATGATCTACATTTGGATACTCCCCCTCAGAATTATGTGCATTTTGATTTTGCGAATGCTCCCCCTCAACTTGATATTCTTGTTGATTTTGTGTATGCTCCCCCTCAACTTGATATTCTTGTTGATTTTGTGTATGCTCCCCCTCAACTTGATGTTCTTGCTGATTTTGTGAATGCTCCCCCTCAACTTGATGTTCTTGCTGATTTTGTGAATGCTCCCCCTCAAAAGTTGGTATAAAATCTTCATGAACACTTGTGTGTTCCTCCTCCATATGAGCATTTGATATGCTTTCACAAGTTATCGTCGTTGAAGTTGTTGTTGATTCATTAGTATGTTTTGAAGATTCTGATGTTTGATTATCAAGAGCATTATCTTCTGCATCAATTGACCTGTCAGGAATTCCAAAAATTAAGTCATAATCAAAATCATTAATTTCAGAATTATCAATTTGAGTATTTGAATCCACAAGTATTGGTTTCTGATCGAATTTACTATCGATCTGTTTAAGATAGTAATCATCAAATGTTAAATTGAAAGTTTCTTCAATTTTTCTTGTTCGTTTATTAAGAACTCTGTATGCAACTGAATTCTGTGAATATCCTAAGAAGATGTCTTCATCAGCTTTTGCTTGAAACTTTTACAAATTATCTTTGAGATTCATAATAAAACACCTGCAACCAAAAACATGAAAGAATTTTACATTAGGTTTCCGATTATTGATTATTTCATATGGAGTAACATTGAATCTTCTGTGAATGAATGATCTATTCTGAGTAAAACATGCTGTGGACACAGCTTCTGCCAAAGATATTGAGGTAGATTCGCATATGTGAGCATGGTTCTGGCTACTTCGCATAGAGATCGATTTCTTCTTTCAACTACACCATTTTGTTGTGGAGTATATGGTGATGAGAAATTATGCGAAATACCTTTGTTTGTAAGAAAATTGTCAAGAGTTTGATTTTTAAATCCTGAACCATTATCACTTTTAATTTTTCGTACATTCTTTTTCAAACTAATTTCAATCTTTTTGATAAAATCAATCATCGTCTGAGCAACTTCAGATTTCAACCTGAGAAAAAATACCCATGTGAATCTAGAGAAATCATCTACAACAACTAAAATATACCGCTTTTTATTTATTGTTGCAACAGTTGATGGTCCACATAGATCAATCTGAAGAAGTTCCAATGGATCTACTATCTTTGAATCTATGACAATCGGATGACCTTTGCGATGTTGTTTTCCTTGTTCGCAAGCTGCACATAAAGAATCATTGTCAAATTTTAATATTGGTAAACCTCGAACTAAATCTTCAGTTACAAGTTTATTTATGTTTCGAAAGTTCAAATGTGATAATCTTCGATGCCAAAGCCAGCTGATATCATTGGATGCTTTTGATAGTAAACACACAGCTGGTTTTCCCACAATTGGTTTGATATCCAAAGTAAACATATCACCATATCGTTTGGATTTCAGAAGTATTTCATTTGTCTTTGCATTTGAGATGATACTTCCTTCTTCATTAAACACTACTTGATTTCCAGTACCCACAACAAGTTGTGATACACTAATCAAATTGTGTTGAAGTCCTTCAACATAAGCAACTCTGTTTACTGTGAAGTTTCCATTTGTAACTTTCCCATATCCTTTCACTTGACACTTATGATTATTTCCAAATTTGACAACTCCAGCATTCTCTAAGCTTCGGTAATCTCGCAAGTTTTCCTTTCTTCCAGTCATATGACGAGAGCAACCACTATCAATATACCATTTTGGATCATATTGCTCGTCACATAACACCTGCACTTAATGAAAGAATTTAGGAACCCAAGAATTATTGGGTCCATCATTAGTAGAATGAAACAACTTTTTGGAACTTAAAAACCATGTTTTCACTTTGTTTGTAACTGAATCCATTATATCAGCATCATCAGTTCTAGATATTGAAATATAGTCATTCAATAGTTTTGGATTCGCATTGATTGTAATCTTATCCTTCACAACATTCGCATGTTTGATAACTGGTTTCCATTTTTGAACCGGAACTTGCGAATTATATGATGATGTACTAGCAGTTGAAGAATTATTTGCGAACTTATCAAAGGCACTTTTGATTTCTTGTTCTGAAAACTTTGCACTTTGATATTTCTTTCCTTTCCCTTCAAACCAATTATTGATCATATTTACATCAGTCTTTCCTTTGATGTATGAAACTTTAGTTTTTGATGATATTGAAGGATTTGGAAAATTTGGTTGTTGTGGTGAAAATTTCTCTTTGACTTGATTTGATTTCTTCAAATTTGATGAATTATTCGTGAATTTGTCAACATTTGAAAACTTTTGATTATTTGCAAATTTTTGCGAATTCTCAAATTTTCTATTGTTGTCATATTTGCGAATATATGAAACCTTATCAACAGAATTTATTTGTTTATGAAAACTTGAAGTTGTGTTAGTGTTTTTATCTTGAAATTTTGACGATGTTTTTGAAATTTGTTGTTTTTCATTATTCACAACTTGCCAAAATATTGCTTTTCTTGCTTGTCTTTTTGAAACATTATTTTCTGTTGAAAAAGTTTCAACCATCAATTTGAATTCTTGAGAATTTAATTTCATTTCAACCTTTGATTTTTCAACTTTTTCAAAAGATTTGTTTGGTTTTTCACCTTTAACCACCCATTTTTGTAATGATTTTTGTTTTTGAAACACATAAGAATTTTGAGTTAAATTGTTTTCTATTGTGTTTTGATTTGCGAAGAAACCTTCAGGTGTTGACTTTTGATTGGCCTTTTCAACCATTTTATTGAACTCAGGATGAATTTTCTCAGCATTTCCAGTAGTGACAAAAACTTGATTTGGAAAAATAGTTTTATCAGTACATACAAAATTTGGATATACCACTGTGTTGGTTTCCAAATAATGTGCGCCTTTGTCATTTAAAACTTTGTCAAATTCTTTTGTGTTTTCAAACACTTGATCAACCACAACCCTTTGACGTTTTTCAGTTGAATTTTGCTTTTCTTCTTTATTTTCATTAGCATCATCAGATTTCCAGCTTTCAACTTCCACATTATCAAACTTACAATGTTGCGAAGTTGAAGATTTATCAACTTTATCCTCTACTATTGAATCAACTACTATTTCTTTACCTTTGATCTTAGATGTGATATTAACGATTGACAATTGAGAACAATCAATCTCTTCTTCTTCTTCAATTTCACTGATTTCACTCACATTATCACAATTTTCATCAATATCAGCATAATTGAATTGCGAAGTAAGAGTTGAATTTTCGGTTTTCTTTAAGATTTTCACTTGTTCAATTTTTGTCAAACTTTCATTTACAATGTCAACCAACTCATCAGCATTCAGAAATTCATCAATTTTGACAATACCATATGAATATCTATCATCCGGTATTTTGTCAAATTGAGCAATTGTACTTTCGCAATCATAAGAAACAACATCAACTTTTTCACGCTCACACTCAAGAAAAGGTAAAAGTTTCATATGTTGTTCTTTGCTAATATCAGAAGAATGATGTAAAGCAGTTAATTTTGCATATAACCTTTTTGCTGAATTACAATAGATGTTTCTTTGTGCTAGTAACAATCTAACATCATTCGAAAGATTATTCCTATCACAATCTATGTTTTTGATTTGCAATTCTAATTTTTCTACCCTGCTCTTCTTTACTTCTAATTCCCTTTGTGTCTCACTAAGTTGCACATTCAATTTCTTAGCTTCATTACTAGCAGACACAATAACAGAATCAAAATAAGCCACAGTATCATCAAACGAAACAATTTCAGCATCATAAGCAGATAAAGGAATATTAAAAGATTCAAGAATTGCACGTACCTTGGTTGTCATAGGAGATTTGTCTGTCGATTTTGACATAAAACACTTCCCAGAAATGTTCTCCTCGCAGTCCTCAAAACTTGCGAACATAGCTCCATGTGTTGGATGTCTCATTTCTTCATCATCAGAGCCTGAAGACCAGATCTGATACGTTCCACTTTCTTCTTCATCCGATTCTCCCTTAGCAACCAAAGACACTCCTTTGTTCTTTGCCCTTAACTCTTCAATTTTTTTAGAATAATAAGCTTCATCTTTGACTTTTTCTTTCTTTTCTTCTTTCTTTCGCAACATGCAATCAGCTGTGAAATGATTCGCACCATTGCAATAGTGGCAATAAATTCCTGAATCACCCTTTAACTTTTTCTCTTCATCCGCATTCTTCTGTTTTCCATCTGTTTTCTCCATTTTCTTCTTCTCTTCTCCTCCAGTTCTTGTTACTTCACTTTTCACATCACTATTCTTTCCTTTTGGATTAAAAGGCTTTTTGAAAAACTTTTTAACTTTGTTGTTCGAATAGTATGCTACTGCTTCATCATCAGAGTTCATCAAAAATCCTTCTACATCAGAACCATCTTTTTCATCAGTGTCTGTTACTTTTGAAACAAGAGCCAAAGGACCACCAATAGCTTGTTTTGATTCTTCATACATTTCTGTGACCTCACATTCATGTGTTTTCAGTTGATTGTAAAGATCATTCAATGTGGTTGTATCAAAACACTGTTGATTCTTTATCATCATGCTTACACTGTGCCATTCTTTGCGAAGACTCATAATGAAAGTGAGATTGAACTCCATGGTAGATCTAGTAATTCCATACCTGTTGCAGCGAAACATAAGCTCATTCAGACGATCATAAAAACTTTCTAAAGTTTCTGAATCCTTTTGTCTGAATTCCTTCAGTTCAACGAGACACTGCTTCACAGAGTTGATTTTCGTCTTTTCACTTCCTTGATATTTTTCTTTTAGAGTATTCCAGATCTCTTTAGCTGTTTTACAACTACGAATGTAATTGTAAACCACAAGAGGTAGAGCACCTCTTAGTTCTCTCATGCATCTCTTTTCATTTTTCATCAATCGATTGCGCTGTTCTTCAACATCAGTAGACGCAGCAGATGATCCGATTGGTTGAACATTAGCAGGAGCTAGTACTGTTCCATCAATACACTTCTAAAGTTCTTCATCAATTCCATTTAAGTAATCTTCCATTCTATCAGCCCACTGATCATAGTATTCTGGAATTAACATCGGAATTTTAGTTGATGAACCAAGCAAGTGAGAGAAAGAAGTCATTGAATTCATGTTGAAGTTCGCCATTGATGAACACAGAAAATATCTGAAAACTTGAAACCTTGATGAATTTCAGAATTTATCAAACGAATTGATCACAAAACACTAATAGATTACTCAATTTAACAATTCAATTTCAGAATCAATTCAAATCTAAAGATCAAAAGTGATTTTCAAAATCAAAAATGTGCGGAAAATTTTGAGTAAAATTCGTAACTCAAAAAGCAAATGATTCTTATACGAAAATCAGATCTAAGCAGTTTGAATCCTGCTCTGATACCAATTGTTAAGAATTGTTATCGAGAATTTAGAACAGTAAAGATAGAATTGAATGAATTAAAATGAAGAACACCGAGAGTAAATATTAATCAGATCTTATATTGATAAAGTCTGATTACAGAGTTAAGCAGAAGTGAGTTCAAGCATCGTCCTACAACTTCTAGCCTAAGTCCCTATTTATAGGGAACCATCAAAAAGTATACTAAGTCTATACATTTTATCTTCACATAAAAATGACTTAGTAAAATAACATAAAATGCGAAACTATACAAAACACTCTATTCGACTTTTACAATATACATCAACAGGTACTAGCATGCAAGTATACTAGCTCATATAATAGGCATACAAAGGCATCTCTCCTAGAATTCTATCATGCAAATACTGAGCAGATCCTTAGCCCTAACTAGCATGCGATTCACAGATTCACAAATCAAATCATACAAATAACATGTATGGGTATCTTGGGAAAAATTACGTGAGCTCGATCGATTGCACACACAATGCCCTTTCTTGAATTAGAAAACCCTTTTTTTAAACATTTCCTTTTTGAAAAAATTTAGCAAATCCTCAGTTTAAGTTTAAACACATTTGAGAGTATGTCTAAATCCCTCAAACTAAGGCTCTGATACCAACTAGTAATGTCCCAAAAATAATATCCAAAATTTTCATTTTTAATTTAATAAACAGTAATCCAAAAGATTTTCATACAACCAACATAGACCAAAGTATATTACTACATCACAAAATATCAGAGTAAGTCATAAAATCCAAAATAAGGTGGTGTGTGCTCTAAAATCATCCCGAGCTCTTCCCTTTCGAACCAGAAGTACCTGAAACATAAACTGAAAACCTTAAGCACAAAGCTTATATGTTTCCCTAAAATACCCCATACCATACATAATAAACACATACTGGGACCCCACCCTTCATCGGGCCCCGCTGTGTATCGATTCCCACCCGGCTTCAGGCCCCGTTCGACATCGATCCTCGCTCAGTTTACAGATCTTTCAATTACCAGGATCCTCCAGATACACATATAAGAATATAATCATATAATCATACTAACACATGTGATAATCATAAAGATAATAGCATACACTACAGTCATCGGGCCATTCCCGACATCAAGTCCCGCTCGGTATACATACCAATACATACACATGCAAGAGTCACACAGACATCTAGCATCCTAGCATATTAAACCATGGGAAACATTGGTACCTTGGACCCTTTAATACACAGTGACGAAACTCACCTCATACTGTTGAATCTCATAGAAAAATCTTTGGTTGTTGTTCCGAAAATCCTCGTGCTATCATCATAAAATTACATCCAATTAATAATTGGATCCCGACTCATACTAATAGTCTAAACTAGGGTTAAAGACCACTTTACCCTTTACCTAACTTGGCCCAAGGCCAAAGACCAAACCAAAAAGGCCCAATTGTAAAAATTATAACCCAAAAAGGCCCAAATGTGGACAAATCTTCTAAATTGGGCCCAAACCCTTTCGTGGGCCTTCCACCAAAAGAATCCAACATAATGACATCAGCCCAAAATAGAAATTTTATGGCCCAACTAGGCCCTAATCTCCTAATGTCCAAATATAGGCCCAAAACTGAGAAGCTTAAAATCCGAAGCCCACTTGCTGAGTACGCGGGGCGTACTCAGCTCGTACGCTTAGCAAGCTCCTCTAGGGCTAGTACGCACAGTGTACCAACTTGGTACGCCAGGCGTACTCCTCAGTTAACCACCACACTTCATTAAGAACTTAATCCATTGAGACTTCAAGCCAAACTCTCAGATCTGATTCCTAAGGGTGACTTTTCACGTAGAGTTGGAAACTTTACATACATGCATGTCTTAATGAGGCCCAAGAGCTCAAAAAGGACTTAACCAAGGTCTTAACACATACATGGTCCAAGATTCATCAAAACGCTTGCATTTTTATGAATAAGGGGACCAAAAGAAGCCTAGATCTAACACCATGACTTCTAGAGTGAGTCAAGAAGCTCATCAACCACTCTAAGGACTCAAAAAGCATAAAATAATAACATAACTAGATCTAGCATCATGGATAATCAAAATGTGAGCTTTTTACCTAAAAAATCTTGAAAATGATGAGCTAACCCTAGATCTTCTAGCTTAAGACACTTCTCTGAATGGTCCTCTTCTTCTCCTTCACAAATCACCAACAAACACTCTTTAAGGTTCAAAACTCACAAACACACACTAGGGTTTTGATTTTTTTTATAAAGGAGGGTGGAGGCTAGCTAAACATGACCAAATGAGGCTATCAAAAGTTTTATATAGGGTGAAAACCCAAAAAATTAAGGTTTCATTAATCTTCATGTACGCCATGCGTACTCCACATATGCCCAACGTATGTGGATTGAATGCGCAATCAACTTCGGGCTAGTACACTAAGCGTACCACCCTGTACGCCCTGCGTACTAGCTTAAGGACCAAATTTGAAAACTTTTTAGAGTAAAGAGGTTAAATTCAGAACTTACAAAATTCAAGTGTTACGGTTACAACTGAACCGCTACTCCCACAATCCTGGGAAGGATCGTTTGTATGTATTAGTGAGAGTGCTTAGATATTTAAAGCGTATGTGAATTATGGGTTGCATTACACGAAATATCCTCCTGTTCTTGAAGGTTCTTATGATGCAAATTGGATTTCCAATACTTCTGAGGAAAAATTTGTAAGTGGATATGTGTTCACTCTTGCAAGAGCTGCTATCTCTTGGAAATCATCTATGAAAACTGCGAATACTCGTTCTATGACGGAAGTAGTTTTTTACTTTAGATTTTTTTTTTTTTAAAGAAGTTGCATTCTCAAAATCTTCCTAGAAGCCTAGAAGGTATTCATATGTAACCAAAACCTATTACTGCTATTAGTATACATTGTGAAAGCATGGCTGCTCTTAGTAGAGCATAAAGTAAGATATACAATGGCAAGTCGAGGCACATTTGGCGTATACACATTGCAATAAGATACTTGCTGAAGAATGGAATCATTTTCATTAGTTACATAAAGTCAAAGGAAAATATAGTTGATTCATTGATAAAAGGTCTTAGTAGAGATCAATTTCTCTTCACTTCGAGGGGATTGGGCTTAAAGCCTGCACAATGAGTCACCACCTGGCATAAACATAACCTAGCAACATTGGAGATCCCATTGTGTTGGTTTAATAGGAAAACCAGTTGGGGAAGACTCAAAGTATCACTAACACAAAGGTATGCTCACTCTTATGATATTTACTTTGTGTTTTCCATTGATGATATAATGATAAATTTTATTCTTAATAATGTTGATAAATCTTATAGTGGAATAATATGGATGTGAGGTCACATCATTAGGATTTGAAATGGCTAAGCTCTCTAAAATATCAAGAAGAAAGGATTGTGTGTGACCAAAATGAACACAACGGTAACAAATGATCCATGTTTAGATATGATATGTGTGATACTTTTTATTTTGACTCAATTATACCAAGTGATTAGCTCCAGACTCTAGTTCACTATCAATAAAAGTAGATGTAAGTAGTATACATTATGAAAGGTTCAACTATTAAAACACCTCTTCAGATGCATGTCATATTCTACTTTCCTAATTTGAATATGAAAGTTCTCTTATTTTCTATTCAAATGTGGGGTATTGTTGGAGTTTGAATAGAAAATATGGGGTATTAGTGGCACATTGCTTATAGCCTAAAAGCATTACCCCACATAGGAGAAAGAAAGAACATTAAGTATATTTATAAGCCTATGTCTCCACATATTCTTAAAGGGATAAAGCAAGACAAAAGGCATTTGGGCTAGAATTGTGGTATTGGGCTATCAAATTAGTTTTGGATTAAGCTTGTTATTAAATTAGTTAATGGTCAAAAGATTGCCTTAGGCCTTAGGTGGGCTCTTCTTGACTAACTAATTAATTTTTATATACATAAATTTCGAAATTAATTTATTAATTACAAAATATGTTAATTGTTAATTAACTTATTGGAAGTTAATTAGGTAGTTAATTTTGGTTTTGGAACATGTATGATGGTTGACAAGTTTTAACTACTATCTAACAGGCTATAAATAGATGCTTAATTGACAGATTAAAGGGTTGATCATATACAAAATAGCACCACTTTCTTTCACTTTAGTTTTTTTTTTTGGGAAATCAAGGAAGCATGAAGAATTTTGTTAGGATCAAGATTAAATCTGATCAGATTGTTGTATCCTCTAGATAGATCCCTACCAGGGAAATTTCAATTTTAGGACACTACAAAGCAAGCCTCAATCTCTTCTTATTTTCGTGATTAGTGAAATTGTTGTAAACATCTAAATACAAGTATGTTCTTCTGATTTGTGAATCTTAATATATAAATTTGATTTATTTATGTTTATGTTTGTTCAATTTCATATTGAATAACTTTTGTCATAACATAGCTAAATAGGGAGTAATATTCTCAGTATTCTCAAAGAACATGGTAAATACATAAATCAAGTTTCTTTCTTTATTCTTGTAGATACATAATTCATTTGGTTCTTGTTTTGTAGAATGTAGATACATAAATTAAGCTTGTTGTTTGTTCTTGTAGATATAGAAATTGGTTCAGTTTGTTTTTGGTAGATACATAAATTCAAAATATATATGTTTTGTTATTGCTTGGATCAATACTTAATGTATGAATGATTGTCAATATTTGAATGTATATGATATTTGATTATGTGTGAATAATTGGCTATTAGACTATATTTTACTAAACAAGTATCCATCGGGTTTTATGTCCCTGGAAAAGATTTTTTCATCCAAATTTCTCGAGATTTAGTGGGGATAGGTATAATGATCGGAGTTCGAGGATGGAGACATTTTTTTGAACAACAGATTTTATTAACCAAAACTAGCAAGAAGCTAGAACAAACAAACAAAATAAAATATTACATAATAGCTAACATGAGATTTTGCAGCCACTCTACCCAACTAAAGGACCCCCTTATACCTACATTGACATCAATTAAAAGCTTGCACGAACCAAAAATAAGCGATATCATAGGAGAAGACTGATCAAAAAATAGTCTTGTTATGAGCGATCATACATGCCACCACATAACAAGAAAAACTTGCATCTAGAAACTCTTTGTTCAACTTACTAATCTTAAGGTTTGAAAGACACTCAACTCAATCAGAATAACATAAAAGAATAGGGGAATCAATACCTAACCAAAGCATCACTTTATTATCAACTTCCACCACAAACGAGCAAGAGAAAAAGAGGTTATTAACTAACTCAACCCCAACATTACAAACCGAACAACACAAAGAAGAAATCTTCATCCTTTTCTTGGAAAGAAAACTCATGTAACCAATATGTTGTTGGACAATAGCCAAGCAAAAATGTTCACTGTGATAGGAGCTAGTCTATATCACACCCCCAAACCAGGATGGTGGAAACGTACGGGGGCGGATGACATCATGTACAACATCATAACAATTAAGTAATTGTAAAGAATGCAAACATAACCATCATAAATATAATTGAAAGAGTTACATCATTGTAAGTGTTACATGTTTTAAAAGTCAATTAAAATATGATGACAAATGATTTTTTGATGCTTTAGCATCCCATCCTCAAAATCTGGTCGTTACTTGTTTTAATGATTCCCTGAGAATACAAGTTTTTTTTTTTGAAAAAGTATCAACTATTAAGTTGGTGAGTTCATAAGCGTTTTGTATGATAAAATATGTCATTTTTCCTTGTGAAGTAATAGAGTGTATTTTTCTACAAAATATGATATTTTCCTTTAAAATGAATTGTAGTCTTAGAAACCTCAAGACCGATATGTATAAGTTTTATGTACTTAAAATATGTAATACGTAGTTTTACTTTACATAAAACCATTTAAGTATATCTTTCGTAAAACGGCCGTTGTACTGTGAAAATAGCGTAATGTAGTTTTATCTTATTTAAAACCAGTAAAAAGATTGTTAGCCCCGTAAACCAAACATATTGTTAATACCCCATGTGAGTTATTATTACCATGGTAGCAACTAGTTGTCATGTGACAACGTTCTTCAGGCGTCGGAATGTTATAACATCTGTCACCCTAGACCTTCCGGTCTAACTGTAGCTAACAGTTTAGTTGCAGGATTGACAGTCCCATATAGATATGTACACAAGTATCATGTTCTACCTACAGGAGATTATGGTTTATAGTACATGACTTAAGTTGTGTACTTAAAAGTACGGTGAAGACAAATCTCTCACAAAATTTGTATCAACAGGTTTACGTATGAAAAATCTCTTTTTCTTGTAAATGTATGTATTACCCTTTCATAGTGTTTATATAACGTAAGAATAATTATATTTTTATATAATTATTTCATTGTCCCAAAAGGGTAAAATAGCGTCAATGTTCCACAAACTATACCTATTATAATTTATAATTGTATGTTTCGTTGAAATGAAAAACCTTTGTAATTTAATGACTTTTCATGCAAGAGTTTAAAAGTTTAGTAGTAACGTTATTTAGCATTTTCACTTAAGTGTATATAAAATATAAGAAAACATAAGTAACAGTTTGTATTTTAACACAAGTTTTCTTGTGTTTCACTTGTATCCCCCCCCCCCCCCCCCCTCTAAAATGTAGAGAAAGACGTGAAAATGTAGGGGTATGAACTCACCTTATATGAATTTGCGGTTTGATAACGAGGTGACGGTGATGATCTTTAAGTTAGAACACTTGAAGGTAGTCATATCCTAATCGTTTTTAACATATAATAATGTGTAAATTTGATGAACTAACATGAAATGTATTTGTAAGAACATTAGATTAGATGAGAAATACTTACAACAATCCTTGAATTAGCTTGAAATATGGTCTTGTTTTTTAGAGAAAACAAGAATGGGAAGAATGGGTTTGAAGACTTTAGAGAATATGAGGTGAAGTTGTTTAACTGTGAATGAAGAATGGTGAAAGAGTTCCTAATTGTGGTTTATATATATGGGATAAGAGTGAAATGAAGTGACAGTGAGTTGATGTTTACATTGGTATGTGTATTTATCACATTGGGAAGGTAATTTAGCCAATCAAGTGGCACCACTTGACCACATTTTGGGTGATTTCAGCCAAGGTATGACCGAAATCACCTTGATTTCGGTTTGTTTTCACCCATGAAGGAGTGATTTCGGTCCTAGTGGTCCATAGGATTGTGATTTCGGCCAAACACAACTAAAAACCCTTTGATCTTTGATTCCAAAAACCGAAATCCCTATATTCTAGATTCCAAAAACCGAAATCCCTAGTAGTAGGATATGATTCATGTTTTTAACTCTTAATTATTTTACTTGTGTTGACTTACAATAGTCCATTTCAACATGGTTTTAAATTTATATATATTTACCTATACAAATTATGCCTCTTTGGCTATAGATGATTCATTTCAACAAGTTTAAGATGTGGATTCACTTATACAAAATACATCTTTAGACTTTGTTTGACTCCAACTTTGCCAGTTGTCACATCATCCCCCTGTTAGAGAGAATTTCATCCCGAAATTAGCATTTTGAGTGGGACTTCAAGGGTTGGTATACGAATTTGATTTGTTCTCTTGATTTCCCTATCCATGATTTCCATTGGCTATTCGATGGCATTAAGACTCTCATTTACCTCGATTTCATAGAGTGGGATTACAAGTGTCTTGTCGGACAGACATTTCTTTAGATTGGACATGTGGAAGGTAGGATGTACGTTGATGAATTCCTGTGGTAGTCGGAGCTTGTAAGCTAGCAGACCGAATCTAGCAAGAATCTTGAATGGTCTGATGTACCTTGGATTTAGTTTTCCATGTTTTCCAAAATGTATTATTCCCTTCCAATGTGATACCTTTAACAGAACGTGGTCACCAACCTTGAATTCCAAGGATTTGCATCGCTTATCTGCATAACTCTTTTGTCGGTCCTGAGATGCTTTCAGTCGTTCTTGAATTTGGACAATCCTTTAGGTTGTCTCCCTTATGATCTCAGGGCCGGTGAGAGTGCGGTCAGGAACTTAACCCTTCACTAGTTGCATATCACCCACCTCAGTCCAACATAGAGGTGATATGCACTTGCGGCCATAGAAGGCTTCAAATGGAGCAACTCTGATGCTAGTGTTAATGGGTTTGAGCATTCTAACACTTCCTAAGTGTACATGCAACCCTAATAACTTTGGATCTATGTTTGTCTAATTATCATGAAAAGTTAAATTCCAAGGTTATATTCCTATCTAGCATACATGGGGAACATTTTTCTCTTTAATGAAAGATAGAATAACTTACCTTGTTGTTGATTATGATCCTTGAAACCTCGTGAGCCTAGCACCCCAAGTGTGATGCCTCAAATGCTTCACACAACACCAAATGCCTTTGGAATGACCTTTAAGAGAATACACACACTTGAAAATCGGTCTAGCCCTCTCTTGTACTTGTGTAGTCGATTTTGGTGCAAGAGAAGGTCTTTATATAGTGTGACACATCTAGGTTTACACCATGTAAACCCTAATGTGTCATGGCTCTTCATTTCCATGACCCATGGGTTTGTAACTCCCATGGAGCATCCATTGAGCATCCTATGGGTTTAACCCAACTTGATAATCCATGGAGCCTCTTAGCCCACTATACAAGTTATGGATGATTTACATTATCAACCCATATATTTAATTAGTCATCTTTTGATCACTTAATTAATTCTAAATTAACTCTTGATCGAAATAATTAAATAATACTATTAATATATTAGAACTTATAATATATTAATAAACCACAAGTGTTATTTCTCTCATTTAGTCTATCCAATTGCATGGTGCCATGCAACACAAATGGACCATGCTGGGTCGAGTCAAGTACATACCAGATATAGTTATGGACTTAGACACCTTATCCAACAGTCTCCCACTTCAGGAACCGATCAGCAATCGTAGCTCTTTCAAGGTCTCTCGGAACTGAGAAGATGATGATACGCCATTTAAGATAAGTGATCATATAATCCTCTGTTCTAGATATCAGCCGGACAAATACATGGAACAATGTCTTACTTATTGTCTAGCAGTTTGTTTCCTGATTTCCGATTTGTTTGATAAAGAAATTAATTAAACACATCAACTTAGTTCTAACCGGGCCCGGTAAATAGGTCAAAACAAAATCATCGAGAGGCCCAGATATCAGCTTCTAATCCAAGAAGGAATAGATAAACTTCGATTCATATGTTTATTCTACTACTCATTGAATTATACACAAAAGCAAGTTTTATAATATCAAGTTACCAATGCGTTTTCGTACAATTAAAGCATAACCAACTCATAAGTAACAATTCATATCTCTAGTTTTGAAGACTAATATGATATTACCATCTCACGATCACTCGAGATAAATTCCACGAAGTGATTCTAGTGAGCGTGGGTTGAGTCCAATGCTCAGAACTTATGAGCACTCATGATTATTGTAGCCATGTCCAATAACTTAGACCTTTGCAACCAATCATGAAAGTCTTGATTCATACCTACTTCCAACATATGACCGACGGTGGAGGTTTGAATAATATGATATACCAAACATAATTATTCTGGAAGTCAAAACATGCAAAAGAAATATAGTAAACGATCGACAAGAGATAGCAACACTTTACTCATAAATAAAGCACCTTTTATTCATCATCTAATGTCAATTACACTTTACAAATTTCGAGGTTATCTAACTAGTAAATCTAATATCATCCTTTATCCCTATGCTCCGAGCATGTTGGAGATGTTTAACCCGATTCAGTCACTTCGTGAGGGGATCTGCTATATTCCCATCCGATGATACCCTCTTTGCCACGAGTAGTCCTTCTTCTATTCGATGTCTGATGAAATGGTATTTTCTATCGATGTGTCTGGATCTCCCATGATCCCTTGGTTCCTTGGCTAAGGCAATAACACTTTCACTATCACAGAAAATTTCCATTGGCTCCTTAATAGCTTGTACAACTCCAAGGTCTCCAATGAATTTCTTCAGCCATATCGCCTCCTTTGCTGCCTCGCTCGCTGCTATATACTCTGGTTTGCAAGTTGAATCAGCCACTATCTCTTGCTTGGAACTCTTCCAACAAATTGCTCCTCCGTTTAAGGTAAAGATCCAGCCTGACTGAGAGTGGAAATTATCCCTATCAGTCTGAAAACTAGCATCACTATACCCTACAACTCTCAAGTCATCACTCCCATCGAGGGTAAGGACCCAGTCCTTAGTCCTCCGTAGGTATTTGAGGATATTCTTTACCGTAGTCCTGTGTGCCTTGCCAGGGTTCCCCTAATACCGGCTAACCATGCTCAAGGCAAAGGCAACATCAGGTCGAGTACACTTCATAGCATAAATGATCGATCCTACAGCCGATGCATAAGGAATTTGACTCATTTCTGCTATCTCAGCCTCAGAACTAGGGCTTTGTGTCTTACTTAATCTGGCGTTACTCTAGATGGGTAACTTTCCTTTCTTGGAGTCCTGGATGCCGAATCTCTTTAGCACTTTATCTAAGTAAGTACTCTGACTAAGTCCAATTAGTCTTTTACTCCGATCTCTCAAGATCCTTATCCCTAGAATATTGGCAACTTCTCCTAGGTCCTTCATAGAGAAACACTCCCAAGCCATGACTTAAGTTCTTGCAGAGTTGCGATGTCATTTCCTATGAGCAGTATGTCATCTACATACAATACCAAAAAGCTAACTATACTCCCACTAGCCTTAACATACACACAAGATTCAACTTCAGTCCTAGAAAAGCCAAACTCTTTGACTTTCTCATCAAAGCAAAGATTCCATCTGCGAGGTGCTTGCTTTAATCCATAAATGGATTTCCCAGGCTTACACACTCTTTTAGGGTACTTTGTATTGACAAAACCCTCTGGTTGACTCATGTAAACATCCTCATCCAACTTTCCATTAAGGAAAGCGGTTTTGACATCCATTTGCCATATTTCATAGTCATGAAATGCCGCTATGACTAATAGAACCCTAATAGACTTAATCTTGGCCACTGGAGAAAAAGTCTCATCATAATCAACTCCCAGAGTTTGTGAGAAACCATTTGCAACCAGTTGTGCCTTATAAGTGTGTACATTACCATCCATGTCGGTCTTCTTCTTGAAGATCCATTTGCACCCTACAATCTTACAACCTGGTACATTCTCAACCAAGTTCCAAACTTGATTTTCATACATGGATTGTATCTTGTTGTTCATTGCTTCTTTCCATTTGGTTGATTCAGGGCCTGCCATGGCTTCCGCGTAACTGTTAGGTTCATCCAAACCTATCAGTGTTTCATCACTAATAAGTGTATCACCTTCCGTAGTAATATGGAATCCATAGTAATGCTCAGGTGCATTCCTAACCCTTATGGAACGCCTCAAAGGTACAAACTTCTCAATTGGCTCAACAGGAGTTTTCTCCTCAAGTTGAGTGCTAGGGTTTGAAGTTCCTTCACTACTTGACTATTGAATTTCTTCAAGTTCAACTTGCCTCCCACTGTTTCCTTGGCTTATGAACTCTCTCTCTCTCTCTCGAAGGACAGCCCTCCTTGCTACAAAGACCACATTTTCACTAGGTCTGTAGAAGAGGTAACCAAAGGATTGTTGTGGGTAGCCGATGAAAATACACCTCTCGCTTCAAGCTTTAAGCTTATCATGAGTCTTATGTCTCACGAAAGCCTCGCAACCCCAAATCTTGATGTGGTCTAGTTTGGGTACTTTAGCATTCCACATCTCATGAGGAGTTTTGACAACTTTCTTTGTAGGGACCAGATTTAGGATATGGACGATAGTCTCTAAGGCATACCCCCAAATGAGATTGGTAGCGAAGCTCGACTCATCATGGAACGAATAATATCCAACAAGGTTCGACTACGCCTCTCAGCCACACCATTCAACTGCAGTGTCCTGGTAGGTATCAATTGTGAGACAATCCCACATTCCCTAAGATAGTCGAGGAACTCTGAAATAAGATACTCACCACCTCGATCGAATCGAAGCATCTTAATGTTCCTACCCAATTGATTCTCAACTTCGTGTTTAAACTCTTTAAACCTTTCAAAAGTCTCTGACTTATGCTTGATTAAGAAGACATATCCATATATACTGTAATCATCAGTAAAAGTCAAATAATAACGATTAGCATCCCTTGTTGCATATTTGAAGGGTCCACACACATCCGTGTGTACAAGATCCAACAAACCTTCACCCCTCTTACAAGAACCTGTGAAGGGTGACTTTGTCATTTTTCCAAGTAATATCATCTGACCTTAGGTCAAATGACTCCAAGACTCCATCCTTTTGGAGTTCGCCTATGCGTTTCTTGCTTATATGTCCAAGATGACAACACCATAATGATGATTTATCCAAGTTATTATCATTAACAGAATCAATACACAATACATTATTTCCTAAGTTATCAACCACAGATACAATTTCATACACACCATCACAAGGTAATGCTTCGAAATAAAGAACATTATTAAAGAAAGCATTAATCGAGCCAACTTCATTATCAAATGAAAAGGTAAAACCTTGTTTATACAATGCATGAAAAGAAATAATATTTCTTGCCATTTCTGATGAATAACAACATTTATTCAAATCTAAATTAAACCCACTACTTAGTGATAAAGTATAAACTCCAATCTTGGTGACAGGTAAAGCTTTCCTATTCCCCATGATTAAGTTTATTCTTCCATGCTCCATATTCTCCCTTCTTCTTAGTCCCTACAAATCAGAATAGATATGAATACCATAGCCGGTATCAAGGACCCAAGAGTTATAATGGGGTGAGTTATTAGATAAGATAGTCTAAATATCTGCATGGTTGGGTTTAACTTTCCCATCCTTCACATCTTGCTGGTACTTTGGGCAGTTCCGCTTCCAATGAGACTTTTCATGACAATAGAAGCATTCAACCTCTTTTGGGTCAGAGAAGAGCCATCAAGGGTCCTAGCCTTTGTACCCTTCGAAGAGCTCTTCTCTTCTTCCCTCGACCTTTCCCGATTACCAAGACAGGGGTAGAGTTTGGAGTAGGAGTGTTAACAACTAACTTACCTTTAAGACCTGTTTTTGCAGTCTTGAGGAGTCCCTAAAGTTTGCTGAGTGTGACCTCTTCCTTATTCATGTGATATGTCATGCGGAATTGATAATAGCATGATGGTAAGGAGTGCAAAATTATATCTATTGCAAGGTCCTCAGGGAAGTTCACAGTAAGCTTCAGCAACCAATCCACATACCTTTGCATTTTCTGCATGTGACTCGTGACGGATTCCTCATCCTTCATCATGGTTGTTATCATAGAGCAGATGATTTCATACCTCTCTTGTCGTGCACTTTGATGGTATATTTCCATCAGATCTTGGTGCATTTCAAAAGGGTAGAAGTCCTCATAGGACTTTTGGAGTTCTGCTGTCATGGTGGCAAACATGATGCATGCTACTTTGGTAGCATCCCTTTCATGTGCCCGAAAGTCAGCGATCTCCTGGGGAGTTGCAGTGGTCTCATCAATCTCCTTAAGCTCCTTACCGAGGACATATTCTTTGTCCTCGTAGCGGGTAACCATCCTGATGTTTCTGATCCATTCATTGAAGTTGGATCCATCAAAAGTGACTTTCCCACACAAGTTCATAAGGGTAAAGGATCCATTAGGATTAGAGCCAAAAGTAGTGTTGTTTTAAGACATCTGAAAAAAGAGAATAAGATTAGTTTAGATATTAAGATAGTCGTTAATAAAACACCCAAATGTAATATTAAGTCCAGGATCCAATCACAATATATTATAACTTAGAAGAGGTATGCCGTAATCCAAGCTATAATATATTTGAAAGGTAAGTGAATGACGATTCACCAATTTCCACCATGAAAAACGAAATATAATCATTAGGTTTTTAATTGGTTCTTAAAAATTCCTAGATTCTTTTGAGATTCAATGTACTTTTCAAAGGCATGTTTCAATCTCGAGTGTGCCCTCCAAGTTTTGTGACTGGGATACCGAGGATCACAAAACGAGGTGTGAAGTAACCATGTAAATCACTTGGTACCCTTAAAGTTTATCACTTAATCGATGTGCCGGTAAACCACACACGCTCCACCGATACTATGATAAACCTTAAGTCACCCTTTACCTACCTTGTTAAATCCAAGTTAGTGTGTTGGTTAACCACACACGCTCCACCAATGACTTAAACAAAGTGTAAAGTGTAATTTCATGGATTAGCACCTTATTCACATTTTTCCTAAAGTAACTAAGATTGGGAATTTAATAAAAGCATTTAGTTACTTTATAATATTCATCATACATCAATGAGAATTTATAAGTCCCTGTCCTACCCGTTCGGCTAACGACCCTCCACCGATCAAGGAAGTGGTGGGTGAGAGTGGACAACCATTAAGTTGCCATTTTGCAACAACCTTATACCCCCTTATAGACCGGCTTCATGAATGAGGCGTACTAGCGGTAAGACGACTTGATCTTATATATATATAATTAACTTATAATATTATAAAGTGTAAGGGTTAAATTTTAACTTTTAAAATTCTAAGGGATTGGAACTAAAGTCTTAATCAAGACTTAACTTGTTCCAAAACTTCAGGGCAAGTTTTGTAAACTTTCAAAACTTTTCATTTCTTATAACTTATGAATTAATTGAGTAATAAAAATGAAGACTCTTCATTTTTTTATAAATCTTGTGTTCTTTTAATGGCTTTAATAAATGTGTGACTTTTAGTTTTCCATAACTTGAGGACAAGTTATGGACTCCATTAAAACACATTATGATCATGAATTAAACTACCAAGAAGATTACAAGCAATCCTTATGATCATCTAATCTTCATAAGTTCAAGAACTTGAATATGAACACTTTCAAGAATCAAAAAATTACACTTAAAAACTTGTAATTTTGATAATTGCCATTGTAATTGGATTAGCATAAACATTACACCATCTAAAACAAGTTTTCAAGTACCAAAATAGTTTTGGGTAATGTTTCTGGTCCATTTCCAGCAATAAAAGCCGAAAAACTGTTGTTAAGGCCTCCTACTCGTCGAGTGCATGTACCTACTTGACAAGTAGGATGAATATTCACTTGGACTCGTCGAGTCCCCCCATGGACTCGACGAGTTCACTGATCGGACAGCAAGCTGTTTCGATTTTTTAACACAATTTTTCACAAATAACAAACAAACAAGCCTAGGCTCTAATACCACTGATGGGTTTTGAGCATTCTAACACTTCTTAAGTGTACATGCAACCCTAATAACCTTGGATATATGTTTGTCTAATTATCATGCAAAGTTGAATTCCAAGGTTATATTCCTATCTAGCATACATGGGGAACATTTTTATCTTGAATGAAAGATAGAATAACTTACCTTGTTGTTGATTATGATCCTTGAAACCTTGTGAGCCCTCAAATGCTTTACACAACACCAAATCCCTTTGGAATGACCTTTGAGAGAATACACACACTTGAAAATCATCCTAGCCCTCTCTTGTACTTTTGTAGCCGATGTTGGTGGAGGAGAAGGTCTTTATATAGTGTGACACATCTAGGGTTACACCATGTAAAGCCTAATGTGTCATGGCTCTTCATTTCCATGACCCATAGGTTTGTAACTCCCATGGAGCATCCTATAGGTTTAACCCAACTTGATAATCCATGGAGCCTCTTAGCCCACTATACAAGTTATGGATGATTTACATAATCAACCCATATATTTAATTAGTTATCTTTTGATCATTTAATTAATTCTAAATTAATTATTGATCATACTAATTAAATAATACTATTAATATATTAGAACTTATAATATATTAATAAACCACAAGTGTTATTTCTCTCATTTAGTCTATCCAATTGCATGGTGCCATGCAACCCAAATGGACCATGCTAGGTCAGGTCAAGTACATACCAAAAATAGTTATGTACTCTTCAAATAAGTTGGAAATGGGAACCAAGACTTCTCCTGATTCTGGAAATATTTCTCCCATTGTATTTTCGCTCGGTTGAACCTTCTTCATATAGTTGTCATCAAAGGTTACATAATAGGTTTCTTCAATACGTTTGGAGTGTTTATTCAAAACCCTATAAGCCTTTGAAGTGAGTGAATAACCAAGGAAGATTCCTTCATTGGCTTTAACATCGAACTTGTTTCGGTTCTCTTTGGAATTGAAAATGAAGCACCTGGATCCGAACACATGGAAAAACTTAACGTTGGGCTTTCGATTGTTCAGAATCTCATATGGAGTTATGGAGAATCACTTGTTAAGTAAGGATCGGTTCTGAGTAGAGAATGCAGTTGCAACAATATCAGCCCAGAAGTATAATGGAAGAGAAGCGAAGCTCATCATGGTTCTAGCTGCCTCACATAAGCAACGGTTTCGTCTTTCAACAATTCCATTATGTTTTGGAGTATAGGGAGCTGAGAAGTTATGAGATACTCCCTTTTCGGCCAGAAAGTCTTCAAACTCTTTATTCTTGAACTCAAGCCCATTATTGCTTCTTATGTTCCTCACCACCTTTCACAGTTGCAATTCCACTTACTTGATAAACACCTTGAACTTGGGAGTCACTTCTGATTTCTATTTAAGAAAGTAGACCCAGGTGAAGCGTGAAAAATCATCTAATACGACAAGTATGAACTTACTACCACCAATGCTTTCGATAGCCGAAGGTCCACATAAGTCAATATGCAGAAGTTTAAGAGCTTCAATGATTTTGGTACTGATACATGTTGGATGGCTCTTTCGACTTTGTTTGCCCATTTCACACGTTGCACATAGGTGTTCCTTATCAAACTTGAGAAGAGGGAGGCCTCGAACATGATCACCAAGCACCAACATATTAATATCTTTGAAGTTCAGGTGCGATAGCCGTCAGTGCCATAACCAGCTTTTGTCAGAGTTTGCCTTTGACAAAAGGCATATTGTTGGTTTTCCTCGAATTGGTTGAGATTTAAAGGATAAATCTATCCCTTGCGTTCAGAATTCAACAAAACTCTTTTGGATTGCTTTTCAATAATTTCTGATCCTTCATCATCGAATAAGACTTTTAGTCCTGTTTCCACAACCAATTGAGATACACTTATGAGGTTGTGCTGCAATCTTTCCACGTACGCCACTTTTCAAATTGTGAACTCTTCGTTGGTTATTATCCCATATCCTTTGATAGTGCCATAAGAGTTGTTGCCAAAATTCACACATCCACCATCCTTAAGGGACCGAAACTCCCTCAGCTCTTCCTTCCTTCCTGTCATGTGACATGAGCAGCCACTGTCTATGTACCATTCGTCATCAAACTGCTCATCACTTATAACCGGAAAATTCAAGCAGATTTAGGAAACCAAAGTCTCTTGGGCCCTGGTAAGTCTTTTACGAGAAAAAGGAATAGCAACAGAAAGATCAATCAAATAAGTTCTTTTTATTAGAGTGGTCTCGTCTTTCCTTTTGATGGTATAAACTTTTATTTTATTTTTGTCTTGTTTAAACTGTAATGAATCAGATGTTGTTTTGTTAGTTGGTTTTGGAATATTCTTTTGAGTCCTAGGGTTAGCTGAATTTTTCTTATTATTGACGTTAGAGTTTGTATCAAGCTTTCCGTTTCCTTCAACATCCTTCGCTGAATAAGGTTTTTGTCGACTGTGAGAATGACCGAAACTAGACTTTCGGTTCTCAGCCTTGTTGTGGACCGAAATTTGAAGTTGGTTTCTGAGATCTGGGGATGGATCCGAGACTAGATGTTCGGTTTTCAGATCTGGGGTTGGAATCGAGACTAGATTTTCGGTTCTGATATAAGTTGGGACTAAAACTGGGCTTTCGGTTCCGAGAATAGTAAGAGTTTGGACTGAAACTGGACTGTCGGTTGTTCTTTGATTGGTCATTTCCTTTGACATTTGTTTCTTTCTTGGAAGGAACATGGTTAGGGTTTTGAGACTGCCAAAATCATTTCCGCTCATGCATATTTTTCATGTATCTTTGATTTCTTTCCCGTTTCTATTCAGCCAGCTGCTTTTGAGATTTATGAATATTGAAGCTTGACTTCGGCTTCTCCTTGTGAGATTTGATTGTCTTGGAAGATGGATTAGATGCTTTCTTTGATTCTTCTGGTATCTCTTTGGTTCCACCTGAGCTTGGTTTATCAAAACTTGAGGGTTTGTTGATGAGTTCAGCAATGTACCTTCCCCTTACCCTCCACGATGTTCACTCTGATAAGCCAACGATTTCGTCCGCATTATCAATAGGGGTGGACCAGAAGTAATCGTCGCACCCTTCAGCATTGTCTGTGTCAACCAAGATTTTCAATTCTGCTGTTTGTTTTTCGGTGACACCTTTAACAGCATACACCTGATTTGCCACAGTTTGAACCTTTTGATAGACCATTGCTTTCTCTTTAAGTTTCTTTGATTTGTCTTTAGACATGAGAGCATATTCAACCAAGTTTTCAGATATGAGGGGTTTTTCAGTCTCTATTTCGCTCTTCAAAAACTCAGAACAGTCAACCACATCATCCACTAAGATATCGCTCATCTCAATTTCATCATCAAATTTAGACGTGTTTTCTACATTTATTTTATGTTCTGAACATAATTTGGCATTTGAAGAGTCAAATGTTTATATGGTCTCGGACTTAATTTTCAACCTATCATTTTCATCCAAAAGATTTTTAAGCATACATTTGTGCTCCTTGGAGTCAATAAAGGTCTCAATCTTGTCTAGTCCATATTTGTAAGTGACTGAAATCTCATTTGAGGACATTATTGATTCACATTCAGCAATGACTTCATCCTCCTTAAATTCAAGGAAGGGTAAAATCATCTTATGAATATTCCCTATTTCAAAATCTAGGTGTCGCTGATTTATATTGGTATATAAGCATTTTGCAATCAAACAAAAAACATTTCGTTGTTTCAAAAACATTAAGTTGTCTCTTTGTAAATAAATAATCACATACCTAGTTCTAACTAACTTCTGCTCCTTCAGCTATATCCATGCCCTCTTTTCCTCACTCTTAGAAGATTCCCTACTAAGTTGGTCAGTTAGGTTAGAATTCGCTAAGTGATTTTGCATGAGACTATCACTTAAGCTGGAAATTTTTAATTTTAGTTCGTTTAATTCTTCATCATAATTAGTGACAGGAACTTTAAGTGATTCAAGGATCGTTTGTACCTTTTTGATCAACCGGTGGCATTCGTTGATCCTTTCACTCATGGGCTTGGCTGAAAAACACTTATCCTCAGTCAGGTTCGGCTCCTTATGCTCATCTTCGGATTATCTTTAAGAAATAACCATTAGAAATTTCCCATCCAAACTAGTATCTTCCTTTATTGCCACGTATGCTCTTCCATGTGAGGTTTTTCTCACTTCTTCATCCTCAGAATCGATTGACCAAACCTCAACGCCATCGAACTCATCTTCATCCACATTTTCTTGCACAATCAGGGCATTCATTGAAACATTATTTGCCTTCTTTTTCTTTATTTCTTCCAACTTTCGCATGTAATAAGCTTCATCATCTTCACCATCCCTTTTCTCAGCCATCTTTCTCAATATATAGTCCTTGGCAAAGTGGTTCTTGCCATGATAGTAGTTATAAGTATACCCTGAATCTCCCATAAGCTTGCTTTCTTTCTTTTCATCTTCCTTCTGAGAATTGTTCTTCATCTCTTCCTTCACCTTCTCAAAACTATAGCTTCCTTTCCAGTTTCGGTTCTTATTGGCTGGAAACTTCTTTCGAGCAAACTTCTTTAGGTTTGTCACCATCAATGTGTACTCCTCATTGGTTAGATCACATTCTAACATGTCAGATTCTTCTTCCTCTTCAGCCACACTTTGTTCTTTGAAACCAAAGACGGAGAACCTACACCTGACACAACCTTCGTTTCTTTAGTTACTGTGCGTACTCCTCATTGGTTAGATCACATTCTGACATGTTAGATTCTTCTTCCTCTTCAGCCACACTTTGTTCTTTGAAACCAAAGCCAGAGAACCTACACCTGACACAACCTTCATTTCTTTAGTTACTGTGCTTTCATGTGATTTTAGGATATGCATCAGTTTCGCCAGCGAGTATGATTTAAATTGTTCATGATCCTTTACTGTTGAGACCACTTCCATCCACTCAGGTCTCAAACCATTCAAGAACGTTACTTTCTGTTCGATATCCTTCCTTTCAATACCATGCTTCATCATTTTGCTCAGCAGATGATTGTACGATCAAACGTCTGAAGCAATGTCTCTTTAGGTTTTTGTGTAAATTCTCCAAACTCAGAGAGCAATAGGGTTTGGATCGAATGCTCTAGATCCTCGTCGGTTGAATATAGTTCTTTCAGCCTGTCCCATATCTCTTTACCAGTAATGCATGAACTGAATAGATGGAAAGTATTGGCTTGTAAGGCAAATCTAATCACCCTCAAGGCTATCTTTTTCCTCTTGTGGTAACTTCTCTACGTCCACCAAAAGCTGATTATACTCTTTTTGAGTCTTCACTGTCCGGTTTGTTCCAGAATGAACAAACGGACCGATCATGATAGCTTCCCAGAAGAGATAACCATTATCTTCAGATCCAATTACGTAATCTTCAAAGTGATGTGCCCATACTTCATAATGTTGGATGTAGAGAATAGGAACCCTTGTAGTGGATCCAATGTTGTTTGAGATGTTAATGGGATTGGTTTGAGAATCGTCGTGTGACATAATGAGCTTATCCCTCGGATCTTTTAGAATCAGACTTGTAAACTTGAGATTAGGGTTTTATCAAACACTAGAAATACAATCGACAAGAAGAAGACGACCTTAATATATTTGACAAAAGCGGAAACCCTAAAGAATTCTTCACACAGAAGGAATGCGTATGAGTAACACAGTCTCCTGCTCTGATACCAATTGATGGAATGATATTCCTTAATGATCGATAGATTCAAGTAGAATAATAAATGAAAACGTAATAGATAACACAATAAATAACACCGGAAAGGTTTAACTGGTGTCGAATGATTAAACTTTAACACCTTAGAAGAGCTCAATTAAGAACTTCGACTATAGAGGTCTTTAGGGTTACAAAGCAATAATGATGATAATAATACTTCGTATCTAAGGCATACATGCATGCACTATAAATAATGTAACCCTAATTTATAATCACGGATGGACAGGCCCAATCCGGATATAAAAAAACGAGCCCATGACGCAACACTAAATACCCAACACCAGGAATTGGCGAATTTCTGTTGGCGTTGTCGGAATTGCCAAGCCTTCAATGGCCTTGACTTTGGAAGGATCTACATGTATTCCTTCCTAGCTGACAACATGTCCTAAGAAATTTTCACTTCGGAGCCAAAACTTGCACTTGGAGAGCTTCGCATACCACTTTTCATCTCGAAGGGTCTCTAAGATCTGTCAGAGATGTTGACTATGCTCTTCTTTGCTTTGAGAGTGTACGAGGATATCATCGATGAAAACAATCACGAATTTGTCAAGGAATGGGTGACAGACTCGATTCATGAGATCCATAAATGCAACGGGAGAATTTATTAGACTGAAGGGCATCACGATGAATTCGTAATGACCGTAACGAGTTTGGAAGGCTGTCTTAGGAATATCCTCATCTCAGACTTTGAGTTGGTGATAACCGAATCTCAGATCTATCTTTGAAAAGTAACTATCCCGTTGAAGTTGATCAAATGGATCATCGATTCATGGAAGTGGGTATCGGTTTTTGATGGTGAGCTTATTTAATTCCCTATAGTTGATGCACATCCTGAAGGATCCATCTTTCTTTTTAACGAAAAGAATTGGAGCTCCCCACGGAGAGAAGATTGGTCTTATGAATCCTTTATTCAAGAGTTCACTTAGTTGGCTTGACAATTCTTGCATCTCGGCAGGAGCCAACCTATAGGTTGATTTGGCGATTGGAGTGGCTCCAGGTACTAGGTCGATTTGGAATTCGATTTGTCGTTTTGGAGGTATTCCCAGAAGTTCTTCTAGAAACACATCCGGGAAGTCACTTGCTACTGGAATGCTTCAAATACTTGCTTCTTCTTTGATTTTATCAACCACGTGAGAAAGGAATGCGTAGTTCTTCTTTTGTAGACACTTTTGTGCCTTGATACACAAGATAAGGCGAAGTTTTGCACCGGGTTTATCTCCGTAGATTATTAGGGTTTCATGATTAGAAAGATGAAGGAAAACGAATTTCTCGTGGCACATAATATTGACATGATGGGGGCTTAAACAATCCATGTCGATGATCACATCAAAACTCCTAATATTTACTGGCATCAAGTTTATTTGGAAAGAGTGGTTCTTTATTGTTAACGTACATCCTATATAGATATCTTTGGTGGTTTCAGTTTTCCCATTATCCATTTCCACTGTGAAGGCCTCATTGAGCTTTTAGGGTTGTTGATTTAGCAAGTATTTGAATTTATTACTAATGAAGCTTCGCTCAACTCCATTATCGAGTAAAATGCAAGAGAAAGAATTATTAAATGGGAATGTACCAGTAACAACTGTCAGGTCTTGAATTGCTTCGCCTTGACTTAGGGATAGAACCCCTCCTGATCCTCCTGCCCCTTGATTGTTAGCCTTGGGGAAATTGCATCGGAAATGGCCGGTTCCTCCACACCCATAGCAGGTGCGACTGGCCCCAACATTGATGTTGTTGTTACTGTCGTTGTGATTATTGTTGTTGTTTGGCTGTTGATTCTGTCCTGGATAAGTCCTACAGTATTTGGCGGTGTGACTCTTTTGGTTGCATCTATTACAATGCGGCTCCCGGTAGGCTCCATTATGTTGGAAATTGTAGTGGTTTCATTTTGGAAGGCTTCCAGCATATGATCTCGTTGGTGTTGATGTAGTAGGTGTCATGGTTGCAAGGACAGCAACAACACATTGCTTCTTTGAGAGCCCTTGAGTTGGCTATCCCTTTCACTTACTTCTAAACTTTCGCTCCCTGCTCTTAAGCTTAGGGTTTGGAGTGCCTTGATAAGTCGTTGCTTGTTGGTTTTCATGCTCGTTCATTCGGCTGGAGTTGTTGACGCTATTTCCACCTCTATTGGTATTGTTTGTGTTGAGTTGTGCCATAGCAGCGGTTACTGCCGCTGTTACAGCAGCTTGGAATGTCTGGTGGTGACTCGGTGTCTCGCAATCGTGTAGTAGGAGAGAGAGTTGCTCCTAATCGTGGCGGAAAATGTCTGGTGGTGGTGCTGATGAAGTGGATGCACCCTGGAGATAAGCTACTTGTCGCTCGGTGTCTCGCAATCGTGTCTCCCAAACTGACTATCTCGCTCGGAAGTCTCCGATTACTTCCTGTGTTTGTCTCTCATCTCTCTCAACAGCAGTCTGCATTTGGTCCGTTTGTTCTGCGGTGTCCTAAGCTTGGTTATCAATATCTCGGGTGCACCGGACCATGACTGGGAGGGCCCGGTCAACTGGTCCTCTATGACTAAGATCAAAGAAACCTCGGTTTCTACCGTAGTGTGGTCGTATCCCCTGCTGGTGACTCCATCTCCAGATATCGTGTGCCCATGGGGCGTGGGGCCATCGGGGATCATACGATAAGCCGATACTATGGCCATATATGGAGGATTGATGACCTCCGACTCTGCATCCGAGTCATCATCATCATCACCCTCGAGCTCTTCCTCTTAGAGGTTCACTACTAGCTCGGCGGGTTCATCTGTAAGTTCTACTTCATGTTCCTCCTATGGTTCTTCCTCTGAGTCTTCTTCTAGGTCAACCCACCATGCATTCCCTTGACTAGGGAGATAAGGGTCTCCTGGCTAATGATGCTCATCCATAGTGTATTGCACGAAGGGAGTATAAATGCTAGAAACAAATAACACACCAAATACTCCTATTGTATTTTAATTTTGTTTAGGTTTGGTTTTACAAGCTCTTTGGATAATTAAATGGTAAGCTTTTGATTCATTGTCCATCATGATTACTCCTGAACATATGTTGCTCGTATTTTGAATGAATGTAGTTGATCTACTACATTCACCCCCAATACGACTACATAACTTCCTGGGTTTAATAGCGATGTTCAAATCCTCCAAAGACATTTAATGTTCTTGTTGTGTTATTACTCTAAAATGCATACATAAGTATGTATTTTAATTATTATGTTCAAAGTAGTTTAGTCCCATTATATTTATAGTTGCATATCTTGTATGGTTAGATATGTCAGTTCACTATGAACAATCCTTTGATACCCCATAAAATCCAATATTTTCTGTAAAATGTCTGAAAATGATGTGAAAATCAAGTATAAATGCAAGTGTGAATTTCATAGTTTTAACATATATGAATGTAGTTTAGATTTCTTGTATTGTAAGAAAGTGATAATTATATATGAATATTTCCCCAAAAAATCTTATATTTTCTGATTTAGAATAATGTCGAGGTTATTGTATCCCTAAATAAATTATTTTGTATTGACACAATCGAAGGGTTAATCTCCGAAAGGTTAAATTTGGTATTTAATCTCTATATGAGCCGTTATAACCATGCATGATAATGATTAGGTTGTCCGTCTTGGTATTTTTCCAAATGCCGGTATTACTGAAGATTTTGTGGTCGTAGACTGGCCTAGTCTAGCTGTAGCGAACAGCTAAGGCGTGGGGGGGTCACCCCATATAGATCTATACACAAACTCCCGCTCTCCCTCCAGGAAACTCTGGTTATAACTACAGGCTACGATTGTACACTCAGAGGTGCCAACTGACATGTCTCACTAGATTCTCAACCCTTGGTACCATGTTTAATGTTTACGTGCACGTTGTATGTTTTTATATTCAAAAGGTACATATATAAGTATACGAAGTTCAATGATTATGTAAAGGTATAGTCACGATTTACTAAGTATGTGAATTTCAGTCTAACCCCAATTAGCATGTAAATGGACCACAAAGGCCCAATAACATGTAAGAGGGTAATTTGGGCCCAATAGGCATGTAAGTAGACCACCAAGGCCCAACAAACATGTGGCCCATAGCACAGGCTCAAATTAACATGTAAATGGGTCGTAAGGCCCAATAAACGTGTCATGGAAAGTATTGGGCTTAATATACACTTTAATGGGCCCTTAATGCCCATTGGCCATGTAATGTGAATATTAGGCCCAATAAAATGGTTATCGATGTATTACGTCGAATTGTTATTATTTCGTTGTTTGTTTTAGTTCGAGATTTACTGAATTGAATATAAAAAGTAGGATTTCCGTATAAACGATGTTCTTGGCCAATAAGTCTCAAATTTTCAATTAAGGCCCAAATTTCTAAAAATAACATTTTAGTCCATAATTTATAAAAATTTGTAATTCCGTCCCAAACATTTTAGTACATAATTTATAAAAAATTGTAATTCCATCCCAAATGTTTAGAATTCATGGATTTAATCCAAAAAATTTTATTTTGACATTTGTGGCCCGGTTCTGCAGAAAATTAGATTTTCAGCCTCTTTTTGTAAAAGTTCTTACTTTCGGCCCAATTTTGATAAAAATTACATTTTTGGTCTAATTTAGAAATAAATGTTATTTTCACCCCTAAATTTGGTTTATTTACATTTATGACTCACACTTTGGTCAAATATCATTTTTAATCCCAAAACTTCTAATTTTTTGCAAATTTGGGCCCAAAACCATGAGGCCCAAATGTTTGGCCCATATAGCTAAAATTTGCATTTTTGGCCCTTTGGAAAGTATGTTATCATAAAAATCCCTTTTTATACTAGTAGGATCTGTTTGGTCCCTATAAAAACATATATGTCACTTTTTGCCCTTATCTTTTGTTTTCTTGACAATTTTGACCCTTAACAAGGTTTTTGTTTCAAACTTTTATAGCTTAAACATATGAACACTTTTGACTTGATAAGATGATGTATAAAGTGTCTTAGTTCATGGATCTTTACTCATTGTTACTTCAAATGTCGAGATTTGTTAAGATTTAACACATTTTTACAAAATAAACTAAGAAATCACACAAGACATGCGTATAACACATAGATCTACACATTTTACTTTCATTCTCCCCCAAAAGTCATATGGAAAACCGAAAACAAGGGGTATGAAGAGGAGATGAAGAGAGTTTTGGTCCTAGCAACACCTTGAAGTATTTTTCGAGCTTATGAAGTTTTTAAGGTGGGATCATGGAATAAAGCTATGTAAAAAGGAGTTTTTCATGTTAAAATGAAAGGAGATGTTTGTGCTTGATAATAACTTACCAAAGATTGGGAACACTTTGATGAAGATCCTTGAAACATAAGCAAAATTTTGAAATTCTTGGAGGAAGAAGGATGATCTTTAAGAGTTTTTGGAAGAGTGAGTGTATGTGTGTGCGTGTTTAGCTCTCGGTCGAGAGGAATAAAAAAGAGAGAGAAGAGATGAGTTTGCATGGGAACATGAGATGGCTTGGTTGTTTGGAGTGTAATGTGCTTAGTTATCCATCAAATAAAAATGAGGTGGCACCACCAAAGTCAACCTTCATGTCATTTCTTTTTTATTTACTCATCGGCCAAGAATTGCATTAAGAGGGAGAAGATGATTCATTTTAGACCAAATCTTGATCCTTACTTGAAATCATGAGGCCCATAGAGAAGTTTTCGGCCCAATGGGCCTTTAGGGTATTTCACGGCCTAAAAGGCATAAAAGAATGGATTTATGGCTTACTAGGTTTAATTTGATTAGCTATAGCCCAATAAGGCCTATTAGGGTTAGAATGACTCATTCTAGGCCCAAATGGTCGAAAATATTATAGATTTGTGAATTGGGTCCATTTAGAATCCAAATAGGGTTTCCAAGCCCAAAATAGTTGGATTGGATGTTTATTGGTCCATTAGGCCTAATAAGGAAGTCTTAGTCCAATATGGACTCAGACCAAGATTCTTAGGGTTTTCAGACTTTTTGTTGAACATGAAAGGTGATTTAAATGAGCACTGGGTGATATTTACTTAGAGTATATGTTTTACAATAGTTGGATGATTACACTAGAATATAAATTTCTAGCTAAAATGCTAGTTGTGACACGAAATCTAAGAAGAATATCATCAATAAAATCTCATCTCAGTATCTCACATAGAGGTATTTAGTCCGGACCAATTTGAAACCCTAACTGTGGCTGCCAAAAAGAAGATTAGTTAAGATTTGAAATCTGATTCAACAACAAATTCCAAAAACTTATTTGATCTTCTCATCAAACATGTTGAACACAAATTAAATATATAATATAGAATCCTAACAAACTTCAGGGCATCCATAATGTATTGAACTCTATAGAGTTTAATGAATTGTCACATCATCTTTCTACAATCCATAAAACTCTATCATTTTTTTCCTATAACGCATTGAACTTCATAAAGTTCAATAGAATGTTACAAAATGTAATTTATAGTAAATATTTAAGAATTAAAAACTTTTATTTTTCCATTAAATAGTTGAATGACTGTTGAATTTCAAATCCATTGAATGTCAATGTGACATCTCACAATGGTAGAGTTTCATTCATTGAATGACTAAGACTTGTCACCTCATTCAACTCTTCCCTTAAACTCGCCGTTTAGGACATCCACAATGCATTGAACTCTATAGAGTTCAATCGAGTGTCATATCATCATTTACTATTCCATAAAACTCTATTCATTTTATCCCACAATGCATTAAACTCTACAAGTTCAATGAAACATATTAAAAAATATTTATTTAAAGATTTAAATACTTTAGTTTTTCCCATTGAAGAGTTCAATAACCATTGAAATCCAAATTTATTGAATGTCAAGGTGGCATTTAACAATGGTGGAATTGTATCCATTGAATGACAAGGAGACATGACACCTCATTCAACTATTCTATTAAACTCTCGTTGTGGTATATACGATACATATCTAAATATCTTCTAATAGTTCTATCATAATTGGACCGTGAAATCAAAATGCCATAACAAAAAAAAGCACCAAGTAAATAAGGGATTGTTTCTAGAAATATTATAGAATACATTTTCAATTCGTTAGGTTCAGCTCCCAATTAGTCAAAATCGAACAACTTTTCTTATAATAAATTTGTTAAAACATCTTCAATTAAATAGATACACATGTTTTTGGTAACTTCTATCTTACCCTATGCATAAAAGTTTTATCTTGTGCAGTTACAGTTGTACATTATTTTATCTTCGGCTTTTCAACACGGAGAAGATCACCCGCAAAATCGATCGAGCACGAAAAATATACTCAAGACTCATCGACTCATTCTATAAGAATCAAAAGCACCGATGAACTGGATGAGGAGAAGAAGCTGCAATGGCGGATTTAGAGTTGCATCTCTTCAATGAAGCAGCACGCATGAAAGAAAGAACCGAAACCACCATTGTTTTGACCTTAACCATGGCTTTCTTAAGCTTAATTTCCGACCTCAACTTCCCATTAGTTGTATACATTGAAAGCTTGTATCCTTGAAGAAATACATGTCGACTTCTTGCCCTAACACGATCTCGCTTGTCACAAACCGGAGACATGGTTGTATCATTGTTTTGAGACTTTACTCTCCCAAAAGCGGTGGTGATGGTTCTTCGGGTAGAAAAGGCTCGCCAGCCACGACTCTGGGTGGAGGTTTGGTTCAGGTGCTCGTAGGCGGGGTAACGGTGGTTTAGACGGCGGAGAGTGGTGGTTCTGGCTATGGTGTTCATGATTGTAGGGAGGAAGATTGATGTGGTTGAATAAAGGGAAAGTTGGGGTATAAATATGTGTGTAAAAAAGCAGCCTTGATGCATTGACTGTGTGTGTTTTTTCTCAAGTGGCGGGCGGGTTTGTGTGTTTCTTGGAAGGAAGTGTGAGGGATATAATGTCAAGGTCAAAATCAAATTGATGGCGTAGGGGATCGAGAAGTGTTAATATGTGTCTACAAGCCACACTTGACCTGAACTTGTGGGGGTGTGGTTTTTATTTTATTTTTTAAAATATGATGAAATTAAAATTTATGTGGTTAATAAACAGACGTTTCAGTAATTTAATTATTACTATAATATTTTATTAATTTTTTATCCTTGTCACTCAAAGCTAATAAATGAAAATTAATTTCGTTAAATTTTGATGATCTTATCGAAAATAAGATATACCATTATCTAAGAGTTTTTAAATTTTTTTTTTTTCTACTTGTAATTTTTATATTTTTTATTTTTTTAAATTTAAAATCTATATTTTAATAAGATTGGTTAAAAACACACCTTTTATATATATATATATATATATATATATATATATATATATATATATATATATATATATATATATATATATATATATATATATATATATATAAAAGGTAGATCATTATATTCAATCATCTTTAATAAATGAATGTTTTTTTTTGTCATTTGTTACTCTTATTGAATTTGCCAAATATTATTTTGTAGTTATTTTGGTTTTTTCTACATGTCATTTTATGAGTTTTTCTATTTTATTAAATTACATATAATATTTTAATGTAATAATTACAATAAATGTAATAATAAATAGATATTGATTTTATTAATGAACTTACTTTTTAATTTCAAATTTTTCAAAATTAAAGTTCATTAGTTTCTTTTATTTATTTGTTTAAATTTAAAAGATAAAAAACATTTTCATTATAATAACTCATGTAATACATGGTCTCACACATACTCAAACTTAATAAATGAAAATTCATTTTGTCAAATGTTATGTTTTAATGGAATATGACACATATCATTTTCTAAGAGTTTTTGAATTATTATTTTTTTCCACTTATTATTTTATTATATTTCTTATTTTCTTAAATTTAAAATCCATATTTTAATGAAGTTTATATATGTAAGGTAGATCATTCTATTCAATATCAGAAAAAATGCTCTATAACCTTTCAAATCTCCTACATTATATATTAAATTGCTTATTTTATTTATTATATCCTTTGTATTTATGTAAAACAATTACTTTAAAAATTATGTAATTTTTATAACTTTATATCAAACTTTTCTTTTTAATAAACCCGTGTAATACACGGATCTCACACCTAGTATTTTTTAAACAAATGGGCTTACGGCAAACTAATATCGCACATCAACATATGGAATTTACAAATATAAGTTAATGATAAATATTAAAAGTTATTGGATAAAAGTTAGGAAATTCGATTTTGACATTGCATTATTTTTTGTTTTAAATTTTAAATTATGTTTCCAATTTGTTACAATTTTAATCATTTGACAACCTCGTTGACTACTGATGTGACATGTCCGTTTGGATGATATAGCATACTAAAGAGTCAAAAATAGAAAAAATAATTATATAAAAGACATTAAGTTTTTATTTTTTCCAATTTTGACAATAAGTTTTATTTTAATTTTTTCCAATTTTTACACTTCATCATTTTTGTTCCAAATCGAATATCATTTTTTCCAATTTTGTTCAATATTGACCATCTTTCATTTGAAACTGTATAAATAATTTTTTTACAGTTTTTTTTTTTTTGAACAGCAGAAATTTATTAATAAAAAAACACTAGCAAGAAGCTAACATGAAATTACATTTTAGAGGAGGCTAACATTGGGTTACGAAGCCAATCAGTCCAATGTAAATTTACTCTACTACATCTATTAGAAATCCAAAAGAAAAACTTCTCAACAACCTCATCAAAAAGAACTGATTTCTTTGGAAGAACCGTCCCAAAAATAGAAGTATTACGAAAATTCCATAAGCACCAGAAGGAAGTGATAATTACTGCATCAAAAACCTTCCTTTGCCCTCTACGTAGATTGACATTTTCTGACCAGTCGATTAACGAATGCACCGAAAGATGAACCGGGAGAGATAATCCCCACCAAATAACTACCCTTACCCATATGTTATTCAAGTCAAGACAGCCTGTAAAAATATGCTCAATGGTCTCTACTGCATCCAAACAAATAAGGCACATAATAGAAGGAACCATGATACCTCTCCTAGATAATCTCTCCCTTGTATGAATACTAGATAACTGAATCCTCCATATAAGAATATTGAGTTTAATAGGAACCCAATTATTCCATCTAGTAGCCATATCCCCTGAATCAACTAGCCCACTATCCAAAGCATGGCGAGCCGACAAAACAGAGTAAGAGTCAGAGCTATCAAGAGACCAACCCAACATATCCAAGACTTGCTGAAGTTGTACATTCTACATCTCCTCCAAAAAAGAATCCCATTAAACTTGTTCTATCCCACCTCTGGGCAAACGTCTAAGAACTTATGTGTTCCATCCAATTAAAAAATGATCCTTAACACTGGCTGAATGATTAATATTTAAAGCAAAAATTCTATGAAAGGAAATAGCTAGTGGACTATCACCCTTCCAAGTATCATGCCAAAAAGAAGTACTAGCCCCATCACCAATCCGAATAGAAGCTAAATTATGGAAATCAAAACCCCGGTCTTTTAGATTATCCACAATCCTTGTAATATATCTCCAAGGTCCCGTCAATAATCTTTGCGGAATCAACGGATTTGTGACCTCACCCAAACCATATAAGATTTTGACCACCCTAACCCATAATAAATTTGGGTTATGGAAAAAACGCCACTTCCAACGTAATAATAAAGCCCTATTAAATGCAAAAAGACTACCAATCCCCAATCCTCCAACATCAGTGGGAGCCAAAACTTTATCCCATTTAATCCAATGCATACGACGGTCATCCAAATCAGCCCCCCAAAAAAACGAAGCCCTCAATCTCTCCAACTAATTTATCACCGTTAGTGTTACAGGATAAATAGACATCAAATAACTACCAATAGACCCCAAAACAGCTCTAATAAGAGCCATTCGACCCCCAAATGAAAGGGTTTTAGCTTTCCAGACCGCCAATTTTTTTTGGAAATAATCAATAATAGAACCCCAAGAATCAATTCTAGACATATTCTGACCAACCGGAACACCCAAATGAATAAAAGGAAGCAAACTCGAAGAACAACCCATGCAATTAGCTACATAAGAGACTTGGTTAGCAGTCACCCCCACACTGTATAGCTTACTTTTATGAAGATTAATTTTCAACCCCGAAGCCAAAAAGAAACATCTAAGGATTCAAACAATATGTAGGGCATTTTCCTGATTCCACTCTGCCATAAGAACAACATCGTCAGCGTAAAAAAAAATGAGAAATAGCAATTCCTCCAATTGTGATTCCCCTGTAAGTATTAGACAAATGTGCCTGAGACAGAGCCACATGCAAACCCTCCACGGACAAAAGAAAAATAAAAGGGGACAAGGTGTCTGTCACACCCCAAAACCAAGAACGGCGGAAATATTCTGGGGCGGAGGACGTCATGTAAAGCATCACAACACAGTAAATGTAAATAAGCAAACAACATCATCCATTGCATTAAATATATATTTTTAATACAAGCGTGTTCTGTACATTATAGACACCAAAAATAATTTATATCAAAATAATAAGATGAGTCTTGGATGCGCTCCATCTTCTCAAAAGCTGGCCTCGGTACCTGTCTACTGATGACCTGAGAATACAAGTTATTTTGAAAGAGTTTATCAGCATTAAGCTGGTGAGTTCATAAGTATTTTAGTGTCGGTATTTGTCATCCAAAAATGTTTGAACATGTATCAAGTATAAGTTTGTAAAATGTATGAAAAGGTTTGTAAGTGTTTGTAAAAGTTTGAATCCCTCTTTAAAAACCTATATTTTCTATTAAAGTAGCCTTCTACCAAGGCTCTATTTTGTATGCTCGTTTGTTGTAAAAGTGTGTAATTTCCCAAGTGTAACTATCATTTAACAAAATATAGTTTGTACGTTAATGTTTAAGTGAGGTTGTCACTAAAATATGTAATGGGTAAATCATTGTAGTACTGTAGTTTTGTATTATAGGAACTACTACTGTACTAACTACCTTAAACCGGATTTATATTAAGGTATCATGTGATAAATTGCACCATACTATCAACTGGTAACAACGACATACGAATAGTCGTAATAACGGAATGACGTTTGGCACCCGCAAACCTGCAGGTCCGGCTGTAGCTAGTAGCAAGGTGTAGGATAGTCAATCCAGTATAGATCTATACGCAAACTCACGCTCTCCCTCCAAGAGAACTCCGGCTACAACTCGGGCCATGACATTTAAGGCATGCTCCGACACAGTGGATCACAATTGTTAATGGGTTCATGTATATGTAATGTTTCTCATTCTAGAATAGTTGTATATGTTCTGTTTCTAGTATAGTTGTATATGTTCTGTTTCTAGTATAGTTGTATATGTTCTGTTTCTAGTATAGTTATATATGTTCTGTGTTACCCCGATGGTAACTAACTATTGATGTATTGATAAGTATGAATATGGAAGTACTTTTATGTCTATACATGTATATATGATATATAACTAATATTGAAACGACCCTCGAATGGTCACCCGAAATCCCACCAGACCACATCCAAATCGAGGAAAAGGAAATAGGGCAGATGGCCTTCCTAAGCCCTTTAAACATTACTTATATATCTATACATATATGGGCATGCAATTTTTATAAGGAATAAACTAAAGTTTAATAAAAGCATTTGGTAAGTAAAAGAGTTTGTAAAACGATTTGAAGTGAAACAATTTGATAAACAGTTTGAACAGTGAATAAATCATTGGTTTTTTAGTTATTAATCACATGTGATTAATGCAATCACATGTGATTGATGCAATAACTATAAGTATTTAACTTGTATCCCCCCCCCCATAAAGTATTTAAAACATTTAAAAGCATTTCAAAGGTTGATTAAAGGGGTATGAACTCACTTGTGGTGAGTGGATTGGATTGAAGTATCGGGTACCGTGCTAGGTGGCAAACGGAGACTTGTTCACACGCACGAGCCTAGTTATCATATAATGAGCATATATATAACTAATTAGCCAAATAATAACTTAACAAAATAAGTTGGGACACTTAGGAACATGTAAACACTTTGTATAAGTGTTATAGGTCCTAATGGTTGCATCTAAGTTGATATGGGACAAGGCAAAAAGGTTTGAAGCTTCAAAAGACCTTGTATAAGAGTTCAACACCCAACAAACTGTTGGATAAGGTGTCTAAGTCCATAACTTATTTGGTATATACTTGACCCGACCGGCATGGTCCATTTGGGTTGCATCTCATCCAAACTATTATGGAATTCACACTTTGTCTAAAAAGGGGTTTACGGCCCAAGAGCATAACCTTGGCCGTAAAATCCTATAACTTGTGGTTCTTAATTGATTTATAGCCTCTAATGTTCATACATATTGTCCTTAATTAGATACCTAACATGGAAATGAGACTAGGTAGCTTTTAGGCCTTGTTTTGGAGTTTACACCCCAAGAACGTTCTTGGGCCGTAAGCTCTCGGATCTTGTACTTTAGACATGTAATCTATGTTATAAAGCATAAAACAAGTAATAAAACACATCTAGGAAAGTAGACTCACAATCTGAGATGAAAACCCGAAGATCCGTCAGAGAGAAAATGGCTTTTCTCTAGTTGGAATTGTGAATAATGAATTAATTAAATTCAGAAATCTATTTATAGTCCTGAAATATTTTGACAGAAAATATTTCTATCCCGGAAATTATTTCTAATATATCCGAGTGTTGGAATAACAGTGTTGCACAAAACCGTAGCGCATCCACTCTCCTGATGTTTACTGAAGTGTAAACCCTAAATTACTCCAACTTATACGAAAAGTCTGAAAATCGACTATGACTGTTATAACTTCTATTGAAGTGATACTGTTTGTATAGAATGGAAATTTCGGGTTGTCACACCATCCCCCCGTTAGAAGGAATTTCGTCCCGAAATTAGAATTTAAGAAAATAAGAAGTTACAAATAACTAAGCGAAAAGATGAGGGTATTTCAGTTTCATCTAATCCTCGCGTTCCCAAGTGAATTCCGATCCTCGCTTGGCGTTCCAGCAAACCTTCACGATAGGGATACGACTTTGTTTCGTTTGCTTGACCTCACGGTCCATGATCTCTACAGGTTCTTCCACGAAGTTGAGGCTCTCGTTGATCTCGATCTCGTCGAGTGGGATTACAAGAATCTCGTCGGACAGACACTTTTTCAAGTTAGATACGTGGAATGTAGAATGTACGTTACGAAGTGTGTCAGGTAGATCGAGTTTGTAAGCTACGGGGCCGACTCTTGCGAGAATCTCGAAAGGCCCTATGTACCTTGGATTAAGCTTCCCACGCTTACCGAAGCGTATCAAGCCCTTCCAGGGTGAGACTATGAGAAGGACTCGGTCTCCCACCTGAAATTCCAAAAGTTTTCTTCGCTTATCAGCGTAGCTCTTCTGTCGGTCTCTAGAGGCTTTCAATCGTTCACGGATCTGAACGATTTTCTCTGTCATTTCCCGAATGATCTCCGGACCGGTGAGAGTACTGTTAGAAGCTTGTCCCCTGGCTAATTGGGTATCACCCACTTCAGCCCAACACAGAGGGGATCTGCACTTTCGACCGTAGAGGGCTTCAAATGGTGCTGCCTTTATGCTCGTGTGATAACTGTTGTAGGAAAATTCGACGAGGGGTAAATGGGTATCCCACGCTTTTCCAAAGTCAATTACACAAGCACGTAACATATCTTCTAAAGTCTGGATTGTCCTCTCACTCTGTCCGTCGGTCTGTGGATGGTAGGCTGTGCTCATGCCTAGCCTTGTTCCTAGGGAATGTTGTAGTGATTGCCAGAATCTTGAGGTGAACCTACTATCTCTATCGGAGATAATGGATATAGGCACACCATGTAGCCGTATGATTTCCCTAATGTATGTTCTCGTAAGTTTCTCCATCTTATCGGTTTCTTTGATAGGCCGGAAGTGTGCAGACTTGGTCAATCTATCGACGATGACCCATATGGTATCAAGTCCACCCGTTGTCTTGGGCAACTTGGTTATGAAATCCATAGTGATCCGCTCCCACTTCCATTCTGGAATCTCTGGTTATTGCAGTAAACCGGAGGTCTTCTGGTACTCGACCTTTACCTTTGCGCAAGTAAGGCATTTACTTACGAAGGTAGTAATCTCTGCTTTCATATTAGGCCACCAGTATAGCTTTTTAAGATCCAGATACATCTTATCTGAACCTGGGTGCACGAAATACCGAGTGTTGTGCGCCTCGGTCATGACCAAGTCTCGGAGACCACCGTGTTTCGGTGTCCAAATCCGGTCCACGAAATATAAAGCTCCGTCACCCTTGGCTTCTAAATTCTTGTCCATTCCTCTAAGGGATTCACTCGTCACATTTTCAGGTTTCATGGCTTCAAGTTGGGCCTCCTGAATTTGCTTAGACAAGTGTGAATGGATGGTTATTGACAATGATTTGACTTTGCGACCAGAATATTCTTTCCGACTCAGGGCGTCTGCTACTACGTTGGCTTTACCCGGATGATAACGAATATTGCATTCGTAGTCACTGAGTAGCTCGACCCACCGTCATTGTCTCATGTTGAGCTCCTTCTGATCGAAAATGTGTTGTAAACTCTTGTGGTCGGTAAAGATAGTGCTCTTCGTTCCATACAAATAATGTCTCCAGATCTTCAGAGCAAACACCACTGCTCCTAGTTCAAGATCGTGGGTCGTGTAGTTAACTTTGTTGTCTTCAACTGTCTGGAGGCGTAGGCGATGACCTTACCTCGCTGCATCAGAACACACCCGAGCCCTTGGTTCGATGCATCGCAATAGACTACGAAGTCTTTTATCCCTTCAGGGAGAGATAGTATTGGCGCGGTGCACAAGGCTCGCTTGAGCGTTTGGAACGCTCTCTCTTGTTTCTCTTCCCAGTCAAAGGCCACGCCTTTCTGGGTCAGGGTTGTAAGAGGTTTCACTATTCAGGAGAAGTTCTGAATGAATCTGCGGTAGTAGCCAGCGAGACCTAGAAATTGACGAATTTCTATCGGTGTTTTGGGTGCTGACCAGTTCTCAATGGCTTTAATTTTGGATGGGTCCACATGGATTCCCTCTTCGCTTACCACGTGTCCTAAGAATTCGACTCTTCGGATCCAAAATTCACATTTCGAGAACTTCGCATAAAGTTTCTCCTTTCGTAAAGTTCCTAGAACTTCTCGCAGATGATCGCCATGCTCTTCCTTACTTCGGGAGTAGATCAGGATGTCATCAATAAAAACGATGACGAACTGATCCAAGTAAGGTCGACATACTCTGTTAATCAGGTCCATGAAAACTGCGGGCGCATTGGTCAATCCGAATGGCATCACCACGAACTCGTTGTGTCCATAACGAGTTCGGAAGGCTGTCTTTGGAACATCCTCCTCTAGTACCCGTAACTGGTGATATCCGGATCTTATATCAATTTTGGAAAAATAGTTCGCCCCTTGCAGTTGGTCAAATAGATCGTCTATGCGAGGCAGAGGGTAACGATTCCTTACCGTCAATTTGTTGAGTTCTATGTAGTCGATACACATACGGAATGATCCGTCTTTCTTCTTAATGAACAAGACCGGTGCTCCCAAAGGTGAGAAGCTTGGTCTTATGAAGCCCTTGCTGAGCAGTTCGTTAAGTTGACCCGATAATTCCTGCATCTCTACTGGTGCTAAGCGGTAGGGCGACTTAGCTACTGGGGTAGCTCCTGGGACTAAGTCGATTCTGAACTCGACCTGTCGTTGCGGAGGTAATCCAGGTAGTTCTTCTGGGAAAATGTCGGGGAAGTCGCTCACTAATGGAATGTTCTTTAGTTCTTTCGTTTCGAGGCTCGTGTCGACAACATGAGCAAGGAATGCGTGGTATTCTTTGCGCAAATATTTATGTGCTTGAATACTTGATATAATGCGAAGACTCGCACCAGGTTTGTCACCGTAGACGATAAGAGTTTCACTAGACGGGAGGTTTAAACGGACTGCTTTCTCGAAGCACATGATGTCGGCGCGATGAAGACTCAACCAATCCATGCCGATGATAACATCGAAGCTTTTTATTGAGATTGGCATGAGGTCGATTGGGAATGAATGGTTATCTAGGGTTAGGATACAACCTAAGTATATGATATTCATACTTTCAGTTTTTCCGTTAGCCATTTCTACTGTGAATTGTTCTTTAAGTGCGTGTGGTTGTTATTTAAGCATGTGAGCAAATTTATGGTTCACGAAGCTTCGCTCCACTCCACTATCGAACAGAATGCATGCATAGGAGTTATCGAGGAGGAACGTACCAGTCACCACTGTCGGGTCAGCAACTGCTTCCCCGTGGCCTATAGCGAGTACCCTCCCAGATCCTCCAGCATTTTTCGCCTTGGAGCAGTCCCTCTTAAAGTGGCCTGCTTCGCCACATCCATAGCAAGTCGGGCTTGCGCCGGAGCCGGGGACTTGTGTGATCGGTTGTGCCGGGAATTTACAGAAACGGATGGTGTGTCCTTTCCTGTTGCAGTTAGAGCACTGCATTTCACGGCAGGGGCCGTTGTGGTGGAAGTTGCATTTGTTGCACTTTGGCAAACTTCCAGCATACTGCTTCATCGGAGCACTAGCAGCAGCAGGGGTTACCGCGGCATGCACTGCCACAATTTGCTGCTTTTTGGTAGCTCACTGCTTCTTCTTGTCATCCCAGAACTTCCGCTTGGTGTCAGTGGGTTTGGAGGGTTCCGGGATGGCTAGGGTTGTTGTGGTTGTAGGGGTTTTGACTCCATGGTCAATGAGTCGCTGTGCCAATCGCTTGGCACTATCGAAGGTAGCGGGGTTTGATGATAGGACATTCCCCTGATACGGAGGAACTAGCCCCCATATGTACCTTTCGATCTTTTTCCCTTCAGTGGGAACCATATTAGGGTAGAGGGCCACCAGTTCGCTGAATCTGGCGGTATAAGCAACAATGTTGGTGCCCTTCATGGTCAGGCTCCAAAGCTCTTGCTCTAGTTTCTGGATCTCGCCCCTCGGGCAGTATTCCTCAATCATGAGGTCTTTCATCGTTTCCCAGCCTATGTCGTTGGCTACGACAAGAGTTAGAGCTTTAACGTGGCCGTTCCACCACATCAGGGCATTTCCTTCAAAGGTGCATGCGGCATATTTGATTTTGCTCGCAGCAAGGCATGAACAAATTTCGAAGACAGATTTAGTCTTCTCAAACCATTGCGAGAGAGTAATGACTCGGCCGGTCCCATGAAAGGACTTCGGCTTGCAGTTGGTGAAATCCTTGTAAGAGCACTCTCTCGAGCGCACAGGAGTTTCAACCGGAATAGAGTTTATAGGGGTTCCACCTCTGCTGGCATCAGTAGAGTGATACCGTGCCATGGCAGTTGCCACTGTTGCAGCTACGGCAGCATTTAGGGTTGCTGTATCGATGACCGGAGGTGGAGGAGGCGGTGTAGGTGTAGGGTTATTCCGGGGAGATTTGCAAGGAGGCATCTTTCAGCTATAAGTTTATAAAGATGAGAAAAGTGGTAAGAATCAATTTGTAAGTAAGGTGAGAGTGACACATGGACTAACTTACCATAGCCCAACAATTTAATGAGTGTTTGAGATCATAACAAGAAATATTAGTAGGAAAACACAAGTGTAAAGATTCTTCCCACAGAGTAGGTAGTTGTCAATAATACTGGTATTACTGATGTAACGAGTTCAATGAAAATTGACCTAACAGTAGGTCTTACATCATACCATACGGAAAGTTTGACAGTTCTTAGATTCCTAATTAGAGTACTGAAAGTTAGGAATATTTTACAGATAAGTGCTACTTAGAGCACAGATGTTAAAGGCTAATCCTTAACCCAAAAGATAATGATGTACTAGACATCATCTAACGGCGATGAGTATTCCTCGGGAGAACCCTGAGGTTTCTCATTTGACGGACCACCTCTTGAAGGTGTCGTTCATGAGCCCTTTGACGAGCTCGGAGTTCCATGACTTCTGCTTGAGAGGCAACCAGATGTTGCTGTAGGGTTTCATTGGTTCTTCGGGTCCATTCCATGTCTTCTTTGAGACGGCGAATGCGGACTGTGTTGACACCAGAGTTGGCATCAATCTCCACGACCCGGTCGATGACTGCTCGACCTTGCTCAACATTACGAGCTATTCTACGGATTATGACGGGCAGAGCTCGGTCAGCAGAACCACCTTCGCTGACGTTGTAAAAGCTTCGGTCCCCAATGTATGGTAAGGGTTGACCCTGTTCGTCACTCCAGCGATTCAAGTTGTCTACCCACAAGGGAGTGGGATGTGGAAAAGCTAGTCGAGGGTTGTTGTTCGAGGCTTGACCTACTAGAGGTAGGTTGTTGACTTCGGGCTCAGAGTCTGATCCATCCGAGAAGCCTTCAGCTTGATGATCATCCAACGGAATTTGGTGCTCATCATCAGACTCTGCTTCGATCCATCCTGCGTTTCCTTCATTTGGAAACTACGGGTCGCCGTGATGGAATACAGCCATTTCAATCTACGCGAGAAGAGAGGTATAAAGATATAGTATATATGTAGTTAGTAGTACAAAATACACCTATAGTATTTTAAGTTTAGGTTCTACTGATCTTCTTGTGGTATTTTTGGTAAGTTTTTAGACTTGTTAACACATCACAACCATTCTAGGGCATATGCTAATCACTCTTCGGACCAGCATAGTTGATCAGGCTATGCCATTCTCAGTACTGACCATACATCCCCTAGCTTACCTGTGATATTTAACAATCGTAATACTTTTGTTCTTGTCGTTGTGACACTGGCTTTAGTATGAATGCAGACTAGTATACTTAATTAAATATTTTAGTATTTAAAGTATAGACTCTTGGTTAGAGTGTTTTAATCCCAAATGGGTTTATAGTTTAGTATATCTTTTATGGGTTGATATACTTGATTCACTATAAACAATGCTCTAATACCAATCTGTCACACCCCAAAACCAAGAACGGCGGAAACGTTCTGGAGCGGAGGACGTCATGTAAAGCATCACAACACAGTAAATGTAAATAAGCAAACAACATCATCCATTGCATTAAATATATATTTTTAATACAAGCGTGTTCTGTACATTATAGACACCAAAAATAATGTATATCAAAATAATAAGATGAGTCTTGGATGCGCTCCATCTTCTCAAAAGCTGGCCTCGGTACCTGTCTACTGATGACCTGAGAATACAAGTTATTTTGAAAGAGTTTATCAGCATTAAGCTGATGAGTTCATAAGTATTTTAGTGTCGGTATTTGTCATCCAAAAATGTTTGAACATGTATCAAGTATAAGTTTGTAAAATGTATGAAAAGGTTTGTAAGTGTTTGTAAAAGTTTGAATCTCTCAGAAAAACCTATATTTTCTATTAAAGTAGCCTTCTACCAAGGCTTAACTATTTTGTATGCTCGTTTGTTGTAAAAGTGTGTAATTTCCCAAGTGTAACTATCATTTAACAAAATATAGTTTGTACGTTAATGTTTAAGTGAGGTTGTCACTAAAATATGTAATGGGTAAATCATTGTAGTACTGTAGTTTTGTATTATAGGAACTATTGCTGTACTAACTACCTTAAACCGGATTTATATTAAGGTATCATGTGATAAATTGCACCATACTATCGACTGGTAACAACGACATACGAATGGTCGTAATAACGGAATGACGTTTGGCACCCGCAGACCTGCAGGTCCGGCTGTAGCTAGCAGCAAGGTGTAGGATAATCAATCCAGTATAGATCTATACGCAAACTCACGCCCTCCCTCCAAGAGAATTTTGGCTACAACTCGGGCCATGACATTTAAGGCATGCTCCGACACAGTTGATCACAATTGTTAACGTGTTAATGTATATGTAATGTTTCTCGTTCTTGTATAGTTGTATATGTTCTGTTTCTAGTATAGTTGTATATGTTCTGTTTCTAGTATAGTTGTATATGTTCTGTTTCTAGTATAGTTGTATATGTTCTGTTTCTAATATAGTTGTATATGTTCTGTTTCTAGTATAGTTGTATATGTTCTGTTTCTAGTATAGTTGTATATGTTCTGTGTTACCCCGATGGTAACTAACTATTGATGTACTGAGAAGTATGAATATGGAAGTACTTTTATGTCTATACATGCATATATGATATATAACTAATATTGAAACGACCCTCGGATGGTCACCCGAAATCCCACCATACCACATCCAAATCGAGGAAAAGGAAATAGGGCGGATGGCCTTCCTAAGCCCTTTAAACATTACTTATATATCTATACATATATGGGCATGCAATTTTTATAATGAATAAACTAAAGTTTAATAAAAGCATTTGGTAAGTAAAAGAGTATGTAAAATGATTTGAAGTGAAACAATTTGATAAACAGTTTGAACAGTGAATAAATCATTGGTTTTCTAGTTATTAATCACATGTGATTAATGCAATCACATGTGATTGATGCAATAACTATAAGTATTTAACTTGTACCCCCCCCCCCCCCATAAAGTATTTAAAACATTTAAAAGCATCTCAAAGGTTGATTAAAGGGGTATGAACTCACTTGTGGTGAGTGGATTGGATTGAAGTATCGGGTACCGTGCTAGGTGGCAAACGGAGACTTGTTCACACGCACGAGCCTAGTTATCATATAATGAGCATATATATATAACTAATTAGCCAAATAATAACTTAACAAAATAAGTTGGGACACTTAGGAACATGTAAACACTTTGTATAAGTGTTATAGGTCCTAATGGTTGCATCTAAGTTGATATGGGACAAGGAAAAAGGGTTTGATGCTTCAAAAGACCTTGTATAAGAGTTCACCACCCAACAAACCCCACCCTTGGAGTTTACGGTCATAAACTCCTTGAGTTTACGGCCGTGAACTCCACTCTTGGTGGTTTTGGGTGTTTTAAGGTGCTAAACTAATCCTAGAATAAGCCTAGCATTTGTGGAATAATCCTTGAAGTAGTTTAAGGCCCTAGAATGCTCCATAGAGGAGTTTACGGCCTAAAGACCATATCCCCTAGAGTTTACGGTTGTAAACTCCTATGGGGTGTTGGTTTTAATTCTTTTAAGTCACTTGCACATGTAGGATAGCTTCTATGTTTTTGTTTAAGGCTAAAGGGGACATTAGGCACACATTTGTGCCTTTACTTGGAGTTTACGGCCCAAGAGATGTTCCTTGGCCGTAAACTCCCTTTTAGGGATGATCTTGAAGTGTTTTGGTGTCCAAATTAGCTACAAGAATTAAAGGGTAAATGTCTTAAGCCTTAGGGGTGTTTAGGGCACTCTTAGCCCTTGAAAAAGGGGTTTACGGCCCAAGAGCATAACCTTGGCCGTAAACTCCTATAACTTGTGGTTCTTAATTTATTTATAGCCTCAAATTCTCATACATATTGTCCTTAATTAGATACCTAACATGGAAATGAGACTAGGTAGCCTTTAGGCCTTGTTTTAGAGTTTACACCCCAAGAACGTTCTTGGGCTGTAAGCTCCCGGATCTTGTACTTTAGACATGTAATCTATGTTATAAAGCATAAAACAAGTAATAAAACACATCTAGGAAAGTAGACTCACAATCTGGGATGAAAACCCGAAGATCCGTCAGAGAGAAAATGGCTTTTCTCTAGTTGGAATTGTGAATAATGAATTAATTAAATTCAGAAATCTATTTATAGTCCTGAAATATTTTGACAGAAAATATTTTTATCCCGGAAATGATTTCTAATATATCCGAGTGTTGTAATAACAGTGTTGCACAAAACCGTAGCGCATCCACTCTCCTAATGTTTACTGAAGTGTAAACCCTAAATTACTCCAACTTATACGAAAAGTCTGAAAATCGACTATGACTGTTATAACTTCTATTGAAGTGATACTGTTTGTATAGAATGGAAATTTCAGGTTGTCACAGTGTCACCCTATCTCAGACCTCTAAACATATGGAATTCCTGAGAAGGAGAACCGTTCACTAGGACCGAGACTATGGTAGATGACCACATGTCCAAAATCCAATTACACCACAAGGAACCAAACCCCATAATTTGCATGATTTCAAGTAGGTATTCCCAAGATAAAGAATCATAAGCTTTCTCAAAATCCACTTTAAAGATCAAAAGAGGATTTTTAGATGCTTTACTCCAAGCCACAACTTCATTAAGGAGAAAAGGATCATTTAAAATCTATCTGCCTTTTATAAAAGCAGATTGCTCCACACTAACGAAACTACCAATAACCTCTGCCGGCCTATTAGCAAGAAGTTTGCTAATAATTTTGTATTGCCAACCAATCAAACTAATAGGTATAGAATCTCTAACAACCTTCGGATCTCTAACTTTAGGAATCATAGTGAAAAAGGAAGCATTACAACCCTTAGGAATAGAAGAATGCATGTAAAAGTGAGGCACCAAGTCAAAAATATCATCCTAAAGCATATCCCAATACCGTTTGATAAAACCAAATGTGAAACCATCCGGACCTGGAGATTTAGAAGGCCCGGAGTCCTACACTACCTTTTTTATTTCCTCATGGGTGAATGGAGCATAAAGAAAAATGTGAATTCTCAATCCGAGGTCTGGGACCAATCTGTTTAGAAAAAAGAGACTTAAAGTGAACACAAAACTCGTCCTTAACCCTGATTGGATCATCAATCCATACCCCATCCTTCAAAACACCTCTTATAGCAATTTGTCTTCTCTTGTAGTTTATAACCCCATGAAAAAAAAAACCTGAGTTTTCATCACCTTCAACACCCCACTGAATTTTAGCCTTTTGAGCTAACTCCAGATTTGTAACATGGTCTAAATCTGTGATCTTTTTTAGAATTGTAACTCTTTGCTCTTGTAAATTAGCATTACCCTCGTCCGACATAAGACTAACATCAATAAAATCTAAGACTTGCTGGAGCTCCTTGTGATTAGAATCCCTTCTCACCCGAATAGAATTGTTCCAAATACGAATATTAGATTTAAGAAGTTGAAGTTTCTTCTTAAATTTAACCCAAGGATGAGAAATGCTAGAAAAATTCTGATTTTGAGACCAAGAATTTCTAACAACATCATCAGACCGACCCAAATTAAACCAAGAATGAAAAACACGGAAAGGAATTGGACCATAATCTACTCTATGCTCCGATAAAAGAATAGGTCTGTGATCCGGAATACTTTTCTCCAAAACCATACCTGATAGATATGGGAAAGAATCCAGAATACCTTGAGTAATTAAAAATTGATCCAGCTTACTAAATTTAGACCCCCACTTATCACTCCACGTAACACGTAATCATGCCCCTCAACAAGAAATCAGTTTAACTGATTAAGTGGTCAGAATTGTAACAAATTAAAAACGAGTATCCAATTTAAGAAAAAAAAACTAGCGCAGTGTCAAAATTGAATTTTCGTGTAAACTTAGTTTAACTAAAGTGTTGTTTGTTTTTTGGAAAAATATCTTTTTAATCACTTATGTATGCGGTAGGAAGAGATCTACGTCTGCAGAGTCTTGAAGTGTGTTTGTCTTTTAAAAGATCGTAGACGTGAAAACGTGTGCGGGCCAAAAGACCTGGGCCAATGTCTTAGAGCGGGAAGACCTTTCTTGGAGATCTATCCTAAACAAACAAAAAAAATATCTATAAAACCTAAAAATTTGGTTTGATTATTTTAATGAAAAAACTTTCCCAAAATTATTATTATTTTTTTTCAGTTTTTTTACACAACTTTTTAAAGACTTTTTATAGGTTTTTTAACAACTTTTTTACTACTGTTTTACAACTTTTTTATAATGCTTGTTATAATTTTTTTATAACAATTTAAAACTTTTTTTACATAATCTATTTAACTTTTTTTCAATCTTTATTTATAACATATTTAAAAATTTTCATAAGCCTTTTTAAAAAGTTTATATCTTTTTTAAACCTTTTCAGCACCCTGCAAGCATTAAAAAATAAGCAGTCTTCTTTTATTTCTTTTTTTTCTTCTGAGGTTTACAGATGTAGTCCGTAGACTCCAGATATTTTGGAACAACACATGTGTTGGTGTATTTTTAAGAATGTATGTGTCATTATTTTAAAACCATATTTAAAAAAAAGTGAATTTTACAAATTTGACTAAATATCATAATGATTTTTTTAAAAAATAGTAAAAAATTAGCATTTTCGAAAACCAGTCACTTAAATCCACACCTGCGATTTTGTATCTTCTAGCTGGGATTTTGAACATAAAAAAAAAAAAAAAAAAAAAAAAAAAAAAAAAAAAAAAAAGCAAGAAAAAACCGGGAGGAAATCGTCGATGGCCCTTAGCCATATGCTATTTCAAGCAAAAATAAATAAATAAATAAATAACTTTTATAGTTACTCATTTTTTTATCATGGGCGTAAATTTGGGCCAAATCACAGCTAAGTATACGATGTGGGCCTAGCTATTTTCGATTTTAGTGGACATTTTTCGGAAAGAAAAAATTGATTTTTTGCTATCATTTAAAACTCATTAACATATTTGCATATATTTGTAATTTTATCTAAAAAAATCAACATCTTTTAGGTTATGTTTAACGTACCAGCTGAAAAGCTAACTGTTAACTTATAAACTAGCTGATAAAAAATAACGTTTTATAAAAACTAGTTGATAAGTTAGCTAAAATAGATAAAAGGATATAAAAGGTCTTTAGACGAATATGATTTTAATAATTAATTAACGCTATATTTGGAAAAGTTCAAAAAACCTCCCGAAAAGCTAGTCTGATGGAGTGTTTGATAATGAGTTGATCGTGTCTGGTCAACAAATTTCGGCCTTGATGTTGTCTGGTCAGGCTATTTGGTAGAGATCCAAAATGGCTGACTCGGTCAGCTATTGCTGACTAGGTCCAACTCTAATTTTCTGTTGACCCAAAAAAAGAAGCCATATTTTTGCCCTTTGCTTCGTAAAGGAAAAAACACACACACAACAGCATTGCTTCTTCCTTTCCTTCCATCTTCCACATAATCTGAAATCTATGGCTCTCTACGGCGACATCGACGACTCCTCAGCCTCTCCCAGTGTCGACCTCCATAACAGCGTAGGTACGGGTTCGTTTTTTTTTCCTGAAATCAGACAATTTGTGTATGAAATCCAATTATCCTATATGAGCTCAGACCATGTGTGCATGAAATCAGTTTATATGTATATGAAATTAGAATTTATATGTATAAAACCAGGTTATATGCTTATGAAATCATAAATTGGTATGAAATCAAAATTTGGTTAAAGCTTGTATGAAATTAGAAACTATACATGTTGGTATGAAATCAGAAATTTGTTAAAGCTTGTATGAAATCAGAAATTGCTTATGAAATCAGAAACTAGTATGAAATAAGAAATTGTACATGTTGGTATGAAATTAGAAATTGGTTAAAGCTTGCATGAAATCAGAAATTATACATGTTGGTATGAAATCATAAATTGGTTAAAGCTTGTATGATCTTTGTATGAACTCATAATTTGTTGAAATGTGGTATGACCGTGTTATGAAATCAGAATTTATTCATATAAAATCAAAATTTATGTTGTACATGTTGATAAAAATATGATGAAATTACATTTATGCTTGATTTATGTTGTACATGAGTGTTAAGTTGGTTGGTTTATCTTTTCTTTTATATTAGACATGACAGACAAAAGAAGTAGAATTAGTTGGAAGTTGGAGTGTGTGGACAAAACTTTTTTGGAAGCATATATACACAAAGTAACAACTAATGGTTGGGAGGGTAGAGGCCAAAAAGGAATCTCTTGGACTGTAGTCATGAGCAAACTGAAAGATATCATATTTTTATTGTCGATAAGAAACAAATGAAAAACCGACACGACTACTTAAAAGAAAAGTATGATGTATTGTTGAAACTTAAAAATAAAACCAGAAATCTTTATAATGTTGTAACGAAGTCTTTCAACATGACTGGTGAAGAATGGGAAGCGAAGGCGAAGCTATATTTTTATATATACATTTTTTAAATTAGATTATTTTGTTTTACTAGTTTGATAATATTTATTAAAAGTTTTAAATAATTGAACAAGTATGTACATAAACTGAGAAATGCAGCCCTTCCCTTTGCCTTGATCTATATATAAACTGTTTGATGGGGCAACCTCGATCGACATTCACAGTTGGGGGCATCTTCGACACTACTTCATCCTACTGAAGTGCTTACTACACATGATTTTGAGGATACGAGATGGAAGACTCAACGTCTAATATGAATATCTCAGCCTCAACCTCAACAGTACCCCCACCTACAAGTGCTTTGCCTGTAATGGTATCAAAAACCCTAAAATCAACTAAGGTAAGGGGGAAGGGGAAACAAGGGAGAGGGGGAACGAAATGGTCCCAAGAAACCCGTTGACTATATGACTATATGACGTGGAAGGTGGAGAAGTGAGGGTCAATACATACAAGGCATAGAATGGGGTTCAAAAGTCGTTGACTATATACCTACTTTACATGACCAGATTGCAAATTAATTACTTTCGAATGGTTAACGTTAAATTTATATGCAATTTATTATGTACTTTTTTATTTTATATGAAATTTTGTATTTGGAATTTTTTAGCACAATTTGTATTTGGATTTTAAATGATGTATGTTTAATTTGGATTTTATGTGAAAATTTGTATTTTTATAATTGTTTTATTTAACACAAGAGACAACATAAGGGTAATATAGTCATTTTCATCATTCAACACAATCAGTCAAAGACATAATCAAACAACATAAACTCGGACATGGACTCAGTCACAAATATAGAAGAAGATTTCAAACATGATGATGCGTGCAAATAGCTACACCTAATTTTACTTACTTTCCTACTAGCTATTCGACATAGGGCAGTGTACCCTTTCGCAAATAGTATAGCACAAAAGTCGGGTATCAAACACAGGGAACGAAATCAATTATTTAACCTACTTACTATTAAGTTAACCTAAAATTCTAACAAAAGTAAAAGGGCTTTTATCTAATTTTGCAAGTTTAGAAAAACTTAAATTGTCAAACACAATTCAATCAAATATTAAAAACACTTCTGTTAGTTTAAATCCGCTTTCCCTCAATGGTTTGATTATTAATTATGACAATTATTGTTGATTACCAATCAATGTATAATTAGCAATTGAAGTCCAAATTTTCTAATATTGAATTAATTCATGTAGAGTAATGCATGGTAATACATAATTTAACACAAAATCAATTATTAGATAGGATTGGAGCTATGTAAGATTGAATTAACAAACAAAATTATGGTCATAATATGAGTTCTCCAGCACAGCTAAATTAAATATTTTTTAATTACTTATCTAAGATTGGTTCGATCTTAGCTCTAACAATCTAATGTTCACTAAATTACTAGGTGTAACACCCTAAATTTTCAAACAAGTTTTTCATTTTTAAGATCACATAAACTCATTATCACATTTCTCAAAAACCACAAAAAGTATAAGTTATCAAAACACAAGTTAACAATGTTTGATAAAATCCTCGAAATCATAATCTCTAACTGGTGTGTACAATCAAGTCGGCGTCTTCCCGTGATCCTGAAAAGTACTTGAAAATAACAACACGGTAAGCATGAAGCTTAGTGACTTCCCCAAAATACCACATACACAAATAATAAGCCTCTCATGGCTCTAACTCGACATGGACCCTCCGGTCATACGTCTCGGTGAGGACCCTCCGGTCTCACATATCAGTGTGGACCCTCTGGTCATGTGTCTCAGTGAAGATTCTCCGGTCTCACAACTCGGTTTGGACCATCCGGTCCTACTCAGTAAATCACAGAATAATATAGCATATATCATAAATACAAAATGTGTAATATCACATAACTCAAATAAGACCCTCTGGTCACTCAGTAGTACCACTCAGGTATGTATAGTGAGAAGACTCACCTCGCAAAGTAAAGCAATGTATCCCACACTCGAGTTGCTGGTCTAATCTCCTCCCCTTCATAGCTTCCAGAATCCACCGTTGACCAAAACCCTAAAGTCAACGGAAGTCAACAGTCAAAACTAATCCAACTCTAAAAGTCAACGGAAGTCCACACCCAAGTCAACAGTCCATGTTGACTCAACTCGCTGAGTACAACTCATGAACTCGTCGAGTCCCTCAGAACTCAGTAAATCATGAAAACTCAGTTCTACTTGCTGAGTTGCTAGTCAACTCATCGAGTCCACTCTGAATCTAAAGACGGGTAAAACCCTCTCAACTTGTCGAGTTGTCTCACCAACTCGCCGAGTCTGTAACATGTCCAAACCATCGCGGTAAACCCTAAACGCCTCGTCAAGTTGCCTCATCAACTCATCGAGTCCCTTAAGTCTATTTTCTCTTTTAGACGATTTAAGGCATAAATTAAACCCCAAACTCTAGATTTAGCCTCCCAAGGCTAAAATACCATGTAAAGCTGCAAGCTTTACGTCCATGCATGACACCTAGGGCCCAAAGTGCCAAAACAAGCTCCATTTAGGTTTCAAAGCATAAAAGCTCTCCTTTAGCTTGATAAATCTTGGACCTTTGGGCTGAAGTTACCTCACAAGGTCTAAATATAAAGTCTCAATCTCTTGGAACGCTCAAAATACTTAAAGTCTCAAGGAAAGATGGAAAAAGCCCTAAATCTTCATAAAAACGAGATCTAATCAAAATAATGAGCAAGGTGGTGACTTTTTACCTTCAACAGAAGCTAAGGATGGATAAACACTGGATCCAACAGTCCCTTCTTGTTCCAAGCCTTGATACTCTTCTCTTCTCTTCTAATAGTGCACTAGAATGCCCAAAGTTAGCTCTTCTTTCTCTCTTGAATCAATCTAAATGATTAGGGTTTCACACAGGAGAGTAAGGTGACATGGGAGGCAGAAATGAGGGCTTAAGGTCCTTTAAGTAGGACACAACCCTGGAAAATTAGGGTTTCACTACACAAACTCAACTCATTGAGTCCATCCCTTTGACTCGACGAGTAGGCTTCATATTCTACGCGGAAAACTTAGCTCCTACACAACGAGTCGGGACCAACCAACTCGTCGAGTAGGTCCTACAATGTGCATCATAGCTCTCAAGTTTCATCTCCCGGATTCGGGGTGTTACACTAGGTAATCCAACTCACGTATATTAATGGTCACTAAACTACACATAATATTAATTAAAGCAATCTAGTATTCAATTAAGCATGCTACGTATAATCAATCAAACACAAGCCATTAACCAACTAGAAAAGTCTATATTAATATAAACAAACCATGAGTTCCAGCTTTATCTAGCTAACAAAAGCATCTAGATTTAGCTACTCATAACAACAAATAAACAATCAATCTCAACTAATATAGATATAGTAAATTGTACCAAACTAGAATAAAGTTTTGATCTTCTCTTTTACCAAGTTTCTGGCTTCTATTCCTCTGAAAAACGACTTCTAGACTCTTAATTCTCTCCAGCCAACTTCCCAAAATCGTGAGGATCAAGGATATATATATATATATATATATATATATCTGAATTAACCCTACTCACGTCGTAAGAAAGGCCTCTCACGTCGTGAGATCGATATGAATCCGTATCCAACACGAATTCTTGCTTGTGGATGTTTATCTTCTAGAATCACTACCACAACTAGCAAATTTAGTGTTGAGATTATGATTCTTGTTCAAAACAACAATGTTATATGAATACATATGTGCAAACATTAAGAATCAAGTAGTAATAACCTCATGTAAGCCCAAACTTGATCCAATAGCTAAACAAAAACAAATTATTGGGCTTTTGCTTAGAATTCTCGGCTGAAAAACCATTTCATTTAGGCCCTATTGGACCGAAAACCCTCTCATTGGGCCAAATTTAACCCGAAAGCCCATAACCATCTTATAACCGAAAACCTTGAGGGTGTATAGGGTGTTTTTGGCCACCATAAAAACTAAAAACCCTCTCTCAAGCTAAAGAATTCGGATTTGGGTTTAGACGGAAAAAAGGAGTTAATCAATTTAAAATGTGACACCTCATTTTTATCCCAGAAACTCCCATACAATTAACCATCATATATCCATGCATATGTACTAATAACCATCATATTTATATACTAATTATCCACCATGTATCAATAACCCACCATCGTTTCCTTTCTTTTAAACTTACGGCCGAACACACACACCCACACCAAAACTTCCTTCACACATTTTCTCTCAAGTTTCTTCCATTTAACCTCTCCAAAACTGTGAACCACCTTCAAGGGAAGATACTTCTTCAAGTGGTCCTAGAAAACTTTGGTAAGCTTCTTGTAAAACCCAAATGATTTTACATATTTTTAACTTAAGATCATCTTGTTTACACACCATTTTCGTGTGTTGGAGTCCTTATAACACTATCAATTTTCGAGTGTTCTTCAAGTTGGGCAAGGCTAGGCTCGACATCTTGTACACTTTTCCTTTCTACAACCCACGAAATATCAAGGTGAGCTTCATACCCCCATGTTTTTCGTGCTTTTCGGGCGGGGGGGGGGGGGGTGGGGGTGGAGGGGGGGGGATACAAGTCCAACTTCGTTTCACCATTGGATATTTACATGCACCAACTTGTTTATGGAATGATTTATGCACTTGTGTTAGAAAGTTCATGCATACACACACAAAAATCGTTTTTATAAACTTGTTATAAGTTAAAAGGTGTTCATCCATTGGACAATTTCATGCACTATAATTTGATGACAAACATAGAACATATTCTTGTATAAAAGGTTAATGTCATTGTTAACTACATAAAAATATTCACATATGTTTGTTATCATTTTGTTGCAGAAAAATCGTGATTTACTTAAGTTGACCCAAAGATAAAAATATTTGTGTTACAAATTTACAAACCGGTACAAAGGTGTTAAACAAAACTACAAAGTTTGACATAAAACTATTACAAATAGTTTTATTAGTAAAATGGTCGTAGACTTGCCATCACTATTATTGATGGATTAAAAACCCAAGAAAATAATGCTATGTTTACTACTAGACATACCTATTGTTAACTACATATACACAATTGTATAACTAGTTTTCACATAAGAAATTACAAGACAAACTGTTGACAGAATACTGTGAGGTATTCCAGACACAAGTTCCTTTTTCGCTTAGAGTTCCAACTTTCTTGTGATTTCGGTTTGTGTGGCTTGACTTGTAGCAAGAGTAGCCATATTTTCTGTAGTAATATATGTTCCTTCTACACACTTCCAGATATCTTCATTTATAGCGTTAAGATGAAGATTCATACGGCCAACCCACGAATTATACTCTTCAGGAATAAGTATGGGTGCCTGTGAACCAGATCCTAAGCTATTTGCAATGGAGACAGAGTTCATGTTGGAGTAATTAGCCAAAGACTTTTTTTTTTGAAATCTTTGAAAGGATTTTGAACAAGTGATATTAAAATGAATTTTTTAAAGAAAAGCTTATGGAAAGTTTATAAACGCTATAACTAAAAGTTTTTCGATAAGAATTTCAAGGTAAATCACACAAGCTCTGATACCAATTGTTGGAAAATGTTCTTTTATATCAGCTTAGATACCGATTGTTGGAAATATAAAAATCTGATCACTACAACAAAAGGCTCGGTTACCATTTACTGTGTGATAGATATATAAGTTTAAGATATAAGATGTATATGTATATAAAGAATAATAATTGCGGAATAAGTATAAATATGAAAGCTATAAATGACTGAAAGCTATAATAATATAAATGACTGTATTTAAATGACGTAAAGCTATAAATAATATAAATGCATGTATTTAAATGACATAAAGCTATAATAATATATATATATATATATATATATATATATATATATATATATATATATATATCAAGTAGATTCGTCAATAAATTAACTGAACTGGACTGATGGAACAACTGGTCGATATTTGGACTCCTGGAACGATCAGTCGATATTTGGAGTCTTGGAACGACTCTTCGATATTTGTTCAAAGATCAATCTGGTATTTGATAAGTAACACAGAGTTCATTTTTATGTAAAACGGGTTGTTTACAAAACAGTGCAAAGTACACGGGTCATGTATTTATATACGGGTATTGGATGTTTTGAGGAGATTTGATGAGGTTGGAGTGGGTATTTGGAGGGTGGTAGGAAGTGTAATAATTTTGTAGTTTTGGTGGTGTAAGGTAGCAAAGATGGTGATGTTGAAAGAGCTTTGGGTGGTGATGAATGTAGATTTTTGGAGTAAATCTCTCTGGATAGCCAATTCTCTCTCGCGTCTCTTTGGGGTTTCCCATGGTCAAAATCGTCCACAAAAATTTCTAGATGTAGGTAAGGTTCTGAAGAATTGATGGTGAAAATCTCTCTAGTAGTATTTTGGATGTGTTGTGCCCAGTTTTTTATTTTCTGACATGAAGATTCTATACTCGAAAACAGAAATCTCTCTGGATAGCCAATTCTCTCTGGTGTCTCTCTGGGGTTTCTAGTGGTCAAAATTGTCCAGGAAAATTTATATATGTAGCTAAGGTTCTGAAGAATTGATGGTGAAAATCTCCCTAGTAGAATTTTGGATTTGTTGTGCTCGGTTGTTTTGTTTTCTAACATGAAAATTCTGATGTCGAAATACAGCAAAGTGGTGATGGTTGTGGTGATTTGATTTGGTTTTTGGAGGAGGTTTAAGGAGGGTATTTGGAGGGTGTTTGGAGATTATTTTGAGGTTGGAAGGAGGTTGATATAAGGTGGTGAAGATGATGATCTTAAAGTTTGATGAAGAACATTTGATGAAGATGGTTGATAGTGTTCGTCATTGATCTTGATGTTCTTGATGTTTGTTGTTTGGTGATTGAGAGAGTTTTATGTTCTAGGGAATTACAAAGAAAAATGAACACACTCTTTAAATACACACGTACACATACATAGTTGTGAATGAAAAAATATCTTAAGCTTACTTGAGTATGTATGGGTGTATATAGCTCTCAAGTTTGTCAAGCGGTAGTAGGAGGAGGAGGAAAATGTTGGATGTTTGACTAGCTTCTTCTTTGTTTTGCATGAGGTAACGTGGCTTTGGCATTAATTCCCATTTCCACTTCACTGAGAAATGAAATATATCTATTAAATTCTATTAGTGAATTGAATTTCCATTTTTCACCCTTGAGGTTTTTATGTCTTGACAATTTTTTGGGTTTGGCTTTTAATTCTCCACTTCACCGAGAAATCAAATATGTGTATTAAATTCAATGAATTGAATTTTCATATTTGACCCTTGAGTTTTTGAAGTCTTGACACTTTTTTTTATCCCTTGTTTTCTTTTGTCTTCAAACAACCAAATAAGCAGCTATTTTTCCGTCTTTGCGTATTCCGTCTTTCATGTATTTTTTTTATTTTCCATTCGATCACGAATCTACGCAACTTGAAATAACTGATAATATTTGTCAAATAAAATAAGAATAGTTCGGCTTATTTCAATGATGGTCACATACAAAAACATTTTTCAACAATGTTTTCGGAACCAGAACCGCCTCGGAACTGCCGGTTCTAGAACTAGAACTGGTCTATGTGGTTCTAGTTCCAATTCCTTTTAGGAAATGCTTTAAGCGATTCCAGTTCCAATTTTCATTTTTAAAAAACCGATGCCCGCCTCGTTTAAAAAAATTTAATATTTATATTTTGGTGATTTTGTTTATAAAAAAAATTGGAAAAAGAAAGTGGCCTTATCGTTTTTAGGGTTCGTGAATCTATGAAATTCATTCTTACAAAAAAAAACGCAAACACACAGAGGGTGTTTGGTATCTTTTAAAAAGATTTTTAACTTCTATCTTTTCCTAAAAATTAAAAAAAAAAAAACTAAAAGATGTTTGGTAGAAGGAAAAAAAAAAATTAAAAGCTACTTTTTAGATAAAAAGAAAATGGGTGTTTTAAAAAGTCACGAAAATGTAACTTTTTGAAACTTTTGAACCACTAAAAACCTAAATTACTTTTATACCCTCAACTACCATAATCAATTCACACACATTTACGTTCATTACTCTCGTTCTCGTTCTCTCCACTCACTTTCTCTCCGCTCAAGTTCTCTGTGTATCGATCCCAAGGCAATCGACGATCTTCCTCCGATCAACACCGTTGTCGGCGTCTCCTTCCTCCATCTCCGATGAGGTAAGTTTAACCTCCGATTTGGTTTTCGTTTGTGTTGATTTTCGATTTTCATTGGAAAAGAAAATGTCGATTTTCGATTTTCCTTGCACTGTATGTGATTTGTTCCTTCGATTATCATATTTGTGATGTTCTGAAATATTGATTGTCATACCTTTGAGAGTGTATGGATTGTACTATGTTGATGAAAATTGATGAGATATTGTGTTAACATGTATCAATTTGTGAAATTGATGAATTATTGATTAAAAATTAGTGAAATTGATGAAATAATTAAACTGTGAGATTATTCCAATTTGTTTCTTCTAATTTGTGTTGTTTTCTTCCATTGTTGTTCTCTTTTTTCTGTTTTGATTAATTATAGTTCATGAATTTTATGAAAGATTAATTAGAAATTTGTTAAATTGATGAAATAATTTAGGAAGGTTAATAAATTTGGTTTGTTGTTTAAATGTTGATATTATGTAGTTCACAGATAACGGATGAAAATCACACTACTGTTGTTGATTGTGAAACATTTTTAGAAGTGAAAAAGACAAAATTCGTATAATCGTAGCTTCATGATGTTTGTTGATTCGTGCTTGATTAAACTAAGAAAAGGCCATAAACTCGGTACTCACTTTGATAAAGTTGGGTGGGAGAATATACAAAAACACATGAAGGACAAAATAGGTTACAACCTTGAAAAAAACAACTAACAAACAAATGAGAGAACATGAAAAAAGAATTGAAGCTTTATGACCGCTTAATGAGGTTTGAAACTGGACTCGGTGGGACAGGAAGCCTAATAGATGCATCGCCTGAGTGGAGGAGGAGAAAATAAAGGTATGATTTATTATTCTTTTTAATTATTTTAAGTTATTATTGCATATAGAATGAGCATATTTGAATTACATTATCTTTTTGTCTTGCAGGAGAATAAAGATCATGTCAAATTTAGAAACACAAATTTGAGCATATTTGATGAGAAATATGCTCTTTTGCTTCGAGATTCCGTTGACATTGGAGATTAGACTATGATTCCATCACAATTTCAAAACAAAAGCAATCCAAACGAATAATATGGAGGGCAAATGAGATGATTGATAAAATCAATTTAGATGATGATGATGAGCTTCTTTTTCCTAGTTTCCATGAAAGTAGTTCAAGTGAAAGGAAGAGATCTAAGCTTCTTTCTAATAACCATTCAACCAAGAGTAAATGTTCAATTTATGAAGAAAAAGTAGATGCTTTATTGGATGTCATATCAACAAAAAACACAAAAACTTATCCACAAAATAATCTTTCCCCAACAATAGCAGATTGCATGGTCATTGTCATCAAGTTTCCCGATTTTCGTGAAAGATCCAACGAATTTTCACAAGCATTGTTTGTCTTCACCAAAAAGCAAAATTGTGAAACTTTTATGTTTCCAACGATTGACAAAGCCAAGATTGAGTTCCTTAAGTTACTTAAGAAATAATGATTTAGCAATATGTGTTATGCTTTGACATTATGCTTTATCCTTTAATAATATGTGTTATGCTTTGACATTATGTTTTATGTTTTGACATTATGTGTTGTCCTTTTGACATTATGTATTTGACATTTTATATTATGTGTTATTGTTTGTCTTTATGTAATCGATATTTTATATTATGTTTTATTGTTTGACATCTTTTTATTTGTATTATGTAAGATGGATAGTGATGACTCTAATTCATCCAATGATAATGAAGGATGTTAGGTGGAAGAGGATAGAAATTTTGAAATGTTATGTGGATTAGCTTTGAAAAGGATAATACTAGCTCGTAAACGTATGTATGCCATGTCACACTTCCGACCGCACAAGGCATATGTTTATTAGTGAAGTATTAAATTGTCATTCTAGATGGTGTTATGACATGTTTAGATTGCACATACCGGTTTTTAGACAGTTTTGCGTTGATCTTGCTACAAGTTACGGACTAAAACAAAACACGAAATATATCTATTGAGGAGTTTGTAGAAATATTCCTGATGACTTTGGCTCATGGGTGTAGCAATAGATTTATGCAAGAATTTTTTAATCATTTGGAGGAAACAACTCACAGACATTTCCATATAGTTTTGGAAGCCGTGCTAAAACTAAGTGTCGATATCATCAAGTCAGATGCAAACTATGATGATGATGTCCCCGAATATATATTAAATAACCCTCGGTATCATCGAATGTTCAATGTATTATTCAAGGTTCATTTTCTTGGTAGTCAAATTTTAACAAATGATTTATTTATGATATATTTTTGTTTTTGAATGATTACATTGGTGTTATAGATGGGACCCACGTTAGGGCATCAGTTCCACAAAAAGAGGAGGCGAAGTACTTTGGTCGAAAAGGATATGCAACACAAAATGTAATGGTTGTTTGTGATTTTAACATGTGTTTTACATTTGTATCGGCCGGTTGGGAGGGGATTGCACTTACACAAGAATTTTCAATGAAGACTTACAGAGACCGGATCTTAATTTTCCATATCCAACGGGTGGTTAGTATATTTTTTTGGAACACAAGTTTTATGTTTTTACTACTTGTCTGAAACGAATAATAAATGTTTGTTTTATTTACAGATAAATATTACGTTGTTGATGTCAGATATCCAAATACCAGAGGGTATTTTGCTGCATACAAAGGCACAAATATTCATTATCATTTACCAGATTTTCGACGTGGACACACAACTGCTATTCGTGAACCTCGTGGACTGAAAGAGAAATTTAACTATCTCCACTCATCATTGTGAAATATCATTGAACGAACTTTTGGAGTGTGGAAAGCTAGGCGAGCATTATTAAGAGACATGCATGTTAATTACAAGTACAAGAACTAAGTGAGAATTGTGATAGCATTGATGACGATCCATAACTACATTAGAAATGTCAGTAGGTTTGATGAAGCGTTTAATAGGGCACAACAAGAATCCTACAATCCTGTACGATGTGGTACTGTTAGTCAAATTTACGAAGAAGGTCCAAGTACACATCACACGAGTGATGATGATTCGTATATGGCAACGACACGAGATATTATTGCACAAGATATAATCATGTTGCAAAAATAAATATAATATTATCTATGATATTTTTTTATAAATTATTTATAATTTGTATGAACGTAATTTTAATATTATCATGGTCTAATAAAAAAATAGAAATATTTTAATAGAAAATTATATTTTATATTTTCTAATAAATTGTTTACAAAATGTGTTTAAAAAATAATTGTTAAATATAAAATAATAAATCATTGTAAATATGGAAAATACCGCTAATAGACAAAAAATTGGTGTCAATTTCTAAATTTAGTCATAAAACTAGAATTTTCCAGCTATAGACATACATTCCGTGGAGGACCCTCCGCGGACCTCTACGGAATGATGTCATCTCCGTGGACCACCCGAAAGTCTGATTTTCTAACGTTTAAAAGATTGTTCCGCATAAGCCCTCTGCAGATACAGTAACACCTCCGCGGAGTGAGTTGTTTGGAGGTCATAAATTCCTCCGCGGAGATGATGACAAGAAGCTCTGTGGAGAGAGTAATGTCTCCGCGGAATGGGTGGTTGGAACGGTTTTTAAATGGTTTTTTTGATACAAAGTGTTCTTTTTCATTTTTTTAGCTCCATTTGGTCGATAGACCAATTGCTTTTCATTTGATTTTCAAAAACAAATATGAGTTTTGTTATTTTATGTACTGGGGTTTTTTGGTAGATAAGTAATGGGATTAACACCTACGTTAGACCAAAATTTAACAAGTTAGGTTTACTGTTTCCGCCAAATTTTGATTGTCGAATATTGTTTGATTCGGTCAAAAGTAAGGTTTGTGTGTTCAATAGTAATATATCATTGTCATTTCAACACCCGGTTCATGGGTATGTTATGAATATTTTAGACGAAGCAGATGTTCATCAACTCAGAAATGTAATTTCTGAAACGAAGGAGATTGTGCATTTGTATTTAGAGGTGTTTCAGGGATTGGTCAAACAGACAGAAGCGGTTGAGAAAGTTGTACCATACAATGTTGAAAACGTTGTATCTGATAATGTTGAGGAGTGTCCAGAAGAAGAAACTGTGGAAGTGAATACGGTTGAAGAAAAAATTTTATATGAGTTTGGAAGATTGACTGACAAAACTTTCTCAGACGGTGAAGAGTCAAATGAAGGATGGTTAGAAGATGAGTTCACACACAGGAAAAAAGCTTCAGACATATTTTATGGTATGCCTCCCATACCTAATTATCCTGATCCAATTGTTGAACCCGGACCATTTCACAGTTTAGGTCCAAATGATGATATTTTGTTTGTCAAATATATGATAACAAACAACAACTAATATTTGCTTTGAGTCTTAAAGCAACCAGAGAAAAGTTTCATTTTAAGACAAAACATTCTAACAAAAATCGTTACGAGGTATATTGTGAAATTGAGAACTGTAGTTGGCATTTATATGCAAAACGCCTTGATCCCACTGATGAATTTGAAATCAGGACTTTCAACAACGTGGACACATGTTCGTCATTACAGATACACCCTAATCATAAGCATGCTAATAAAAAAAGTGATGGGTACTATATTGCATGAGATTATGAGAAAAACTTGTTCCAAGGTTTGGAGGCCTAATGAAATATCAAGGGATTTGAATGCTTTGCTGGAAATCAATGTAGATTACAAACAAGCTTGGCGTGCAAAACAATATGCTATGGAACTGTTGTTGGGATCCTCTGAAGAATGTTTTTCCAAACTTCCTATTTATTTTCACAATTTGAAGAGGCATAGTCCCGGTACAGTAGCCTATATTCAAACAAATTCTGGAGATTGTTTCGAGTGTTGTTGTTATGCCATTGGGAGCACGGTAAATACAAAAAACTTATTGTTATTTAATATATAGTTTTTTTAAACAAATTATAGAGTGTTTATGTGTTCCATTTTAATATATTGCAGATACGAGCGTTCAAACGTTTTTGTCGTAAAGTTATAATTATGGATGGTGCCCATTTGAAGGGTGATTTTAAGGGAACCATATTGCATGTAGTAGCTGTGGATCGGAACAACCAGATACTGCCCCTTGCGCACAGAATATGCAAAAAAAAGAGTGGTCTTACTTGGACATGGTTTCTTGAAAAGTTGTATGAATGTGTTGGTGGTTGTCAAGAATTGACTTTGTAACTGATAGGGTCGATGCAATTCGGGTTAGTATTGAAAATGTTTTCCCACATGCTCATCATGGCTTGTGTGCTTTTCATCTACTAGGAAACATAGTACACAGGTTTGGGAAAAATGATAAAACAAAAGTGTTGTTTTGGAGGCTTGTGAAAGCTTACAAAAGAATTGTTTTTGAAGAATTGTGGTATAGATTTAGTTCTACTAGGCCGCAAGTAGAATTGTATCTAAGTGAAATTCCCCATGCTAAATGGACTAGAGCATATTCGCTGTCGAAACGGTACGATTACATGACCTCGAACAATGTAGAGTTCATGAATGCTTTATCTATAGATGCAAGGAAGATGCCTATAATACCCCTTCTTGAGTTCTTCCGTCGTCTTTCACAGGAATGGTGTAACAAGGGTCGCATCGAAGGAGGTATGAATTTAATTTGGACTTTAATTAGGTCGAATAATAAGTTAATTATATATATCTTCTTTACAGGGAAACGTTCAACAATGCTAACCGAGTGGGCTGAAAAAGTAGTTAGTAAAAATGAAGAGCGTACGACAGGATGGTCCGTTTCTAGTGTTTCAGATGCAATATATATCAAGTTCATGATTTCAAACATGGCGGCATAGTTGATCTGAGGCAAGAGACTTGTACATGCAAATATTGGGAAGGAACTGGGTTGCCTTGTGCTCATGTCATAATGGTCTTGAAGCACTTGAAAAAAACTAACTTCGAACATCTGGCTATAGATGCTTACAAAATGGAAACGTACCAAAGTACGTATGAGGAGTTGGTTTACCCCCTTCCAGAACCGTGTGATTGGGAGATTCCTACTGAGATGATGGTTGTTAAACCCCCGATAATGGATACATGTCAAGCTGGTAGACCGAGAAACAGAAATTGTATCCTATCACAAGGTGAGGAACCTATAGTAAGAAGGTGTGTAGATGTGATAGTACAACACATAATGCAGCGACTTGTTCGACATTGGTCCCAAAGAAACAAAAAAAGCTACAAAAAGTAGTGCGGAATTAGGTAGTAACACAAAAGGGAAAGGGAAAGGGACAAAAGGGACTCAAGAGACGCACGGGACACAAGAGACGCGTTGGACTAGTGGGACGCAGAGAGAAGACTATTGTTCAACGTTTGATTTGAATGATTGATGTTGTATTTATAATTAATTATGTTTTGTTTTAGAGGACATTAATTTGTGTACTTTGAAATGGTGTGTTTATTTTAAAGATGATGGGTAATATTATGATTATATTAGTGTATAATTACTAGTAGAATAATAACTAATACTCGAAGATAATACATTCAACAAACCAAAAACATATAGTAAACATACAACAATAGTAATTAACTTAAGGGAATTGCAAAGGATACTTTTCTTTCTCCATTGTTATGTAGTCATCCCTAATTCTTATTTTATCTTCCATACGGTCCTTTTGGCTACCTAGTTCTATCATTTATGCATCCTTGTCAGCAAGCCATTTTTCAGACAGTTTGATATTCTTCTTAGTTTTTTTTATCCATTCCTCATGATCTTTGATTTTTTTTTAGTAATCGTCATCCTTTCCTCAACCTCCTTGCACTCCGCCGCAATGAGGCCACGACGTTCAGTGAGAGCTCGAGATGAGTCTTTATCTTTTTTTGTATTTCAGCCCATTGTAGTTGTTGCAAAGTATCATCCGACATATACGACTCTCTTAAATTTGGTGATGGGGCAAGAAAAGGGTCTATCGGATCACAATAGAAACAATCAACTTCGTTGCACAAGCAAATATACAAAGTTGAAGATGAACTCATTTTAAATTAAAAAAAATTATAACTCTATACCAAAAATCCAACGACCATCCATGACTATATATAGTCCCTTCTACTCCATAAAGAGTTGTTAGTCCGCAGAGGTTTTTGTCAGTCCGCAATAATGTTTGTCAGTCTGCAGAGCTGTTTGTCTAGTCGTTGTCATCCATACATTACAATTATGGGAATACAATTATTTATTTAAAGGTAAACATTTTTTTATTAAAAAGTAAAGAACGCCAACAGACCATTACAACTACAGTTAACATAGAACTGAGTACAAACTAATATTCGTTGTGATCCATACAATACAGTTCAAATGAATTGGTATGGAGGTAAGACCACAACACTTTCAACTGGTTTTTCCCAATGCCTAAGGGTTGGAATAGGATTGACCGTCTCAGTTTGATAAGCATTTTGATACACCGCTGTACCTAACTTTAAATTTACCATTTGCTGGATTTCTGCAATTTCGAGTCTTTGTAGTGAAGTTATAGCATGCTCACAAGGTATACCGTATTTTTTCCATTTACCGCAACTACAAATACCACGGTCTAATTGGACAGATTCAGTTGTTGAATACTTAGTCACTTCATATCTGTCGCCAACAATATGCGTAATCCTACAACCATCCAAGTGGATAAATCTTTTATGAATCACCTTAAGTGCATAAGGGGTTAGAAGACTATGAAAATCCCCTGTGAAATGAACTGAATCAAAAAACAAAAATTATGATGTCATAACGTATAATAACATATCAATTCACCATTTGAGTGATGTCATAACTTATAATTACCTCCAAACGCAGCACGTTGAAGATACACTGTTTGCATCGAGTCATGGACCATTACAATGATTGTTGTTATTGGAAACTCATGCGTGTTTGTTTTAAACCAATTGACAACAACGGGAATGTCAATGAATTTAACATTGAAACATACTCTTGGAAAACAAGCCCGTACCCATTTTGCAATGGGAATATTATCAAGCCAATGAAGATCATTCCCATTAACCTCATTTTTTTAGTTGTTCAAACATGCATAAAAATGAGATAAATGATACGCTTTACAAGTCTTCCAGAACAACTGCTCTACGACTGGATTGCTTCTGATGGAAGCGCATATTTTCTCGACTATATTTTTACAACAATAGCCATGATATGAATTAGGGTAGACTCTTTGAACTGCAAAGTCTATAGAATCAGACATATGACTTATGAAACCAACTTTTGTATTGTCACCTAAACATTCTCTAAACCTCCTCATGAACCATAACCATGAATTGTCACTGTTTATGATTCCTAAAGAAAACGCTATGAGAAGGGGTTCATGATTTCCATCTAAAGAAACCGCAATGTACATGGATCTTACATACGCCCCAATTAGAGGTACTTGACCAACGAATATGATTGGTATCATAGACGTGAGAAACGTATGAATCTGTAAGTCAACATAAGAATATTAGGCATATAACAACTTGAAATAACTAAATATTTATTTACTATAAGGGATTACATACCATGCATCCCAATGCCACGAAACAAATTTGGAAACAATTGTAATGATCTTTCGTAATGTACGTGAAGGTGTTAGGATTGGTTCTTTGCAGATTATGGAAAAAAGTCAGTAGGTTAGAGAAACTTTTCCTTAATACCTGATTGACTGAACTCATTTTCACAACTTTCGACACCTTGTAAATTTTCGCCATGGTTGTCCAATTTATAAGGAATTAGTATACATTATTTTGCAGAACTTACTTGTCAGTCCGCGTAAATGACTTGTCAGTACGCGTAACTTATTTGTCAATCCACGTAACCTGTTTGTCAGATTATGTTATTTGAATGTATGGTTTCGTAACATTTGTTGGTGAATTATTTTTCAAAAAATAAAGGATGAATACCATATTACATATAAATAAAGCAATACAAGAACAATACAAAACACAGTACTAATTAAAAAACAAGACATTTTTCAAAAGATTCCAAGGGGTACATACTTGAAATTTTGCCCGTTGCTAATGGATTTGTATTCTTCTTTAGCTGCCTCCAAGATGTCTTCCTAAGTATCATTCACACGATCGTCTTCAATCTTATTATAAATATTGTTGAATAACACAACTTTTGTTTTCAATTCATACCATTTTGTAGCTATATCAAGCGTGTTACGATGGTTTTGTATGGTGGTTTCAGCGTCAGTGTTGAAGGTATTCGTTAATAGGACCCAAAACATTATATCCTCCAAACTGGTGTTCTCTTTGACATTAATATATGCACGAGTTAGAAGCAAATACCCGTTAGTGGTCCATCGGTTTGAAGCCATTGTAAAACATACAAAGTACATGAACTAAAATACCTTAGATGAAGTGATACATTATTGTTTGTCATTTTATATAGACATGCCAGTCTGCAAATATCCAACGATCATCCATGACAATATATAGACCCTTCTAATCCTCAAAGAGTTGTTCGTCAGTCCGCTTTACTGACTTGTCAGTCCGCAAAGTGAATGGTCGGTCCGCGTTACTAACTTGTCAGTCCACATTACTGACTTGTCAGTCCGCAAAGCGAATGGTCAGTCCGTGTTACCTATCTTTTTATATATAGTAAAGCACATATCTATACGTCTGAATTAGAGGTAAGGGATCGTTTCACAAAATGGCATCCAATGTACCAACGTCTTCAAATTCAGCTAATCTGTCTAATGCATCTACTCCAACAAATGGTACATCTCCATGGACGACAACAGAGGTTTTGGTCCTAACACGATGTTAGATTACCGTTTACGAGGGTCTACCGGTAATGGCTCCCCTTAATTATCTTCTTGGTGATGAATGGTCCCGCTTAGTAGCTTTGTTCAACTATAAATCGGGACAAGGAAAAGAACGACTAAAACCCGATATTGTTAGTAAATAAATGGATTTAAAGACTAAAGTCACATGGTACAATCGATGCTACAATTATGAGAAAATGTGATGCTCTAATGTTGATGATGAAGAACTTCTTGAATACGTGAACGGATATTACCTATGCCAGTTTGATGAAACTGAGTTCGAGTATACGGACGTTTGGAATCTGGTTAGAAATAAACCCTTTTTCATGTAGACGACTCTTTTATTCATAATGTTCTATGTAATGTTTGTTAGTCGTTCATCTTTTATTTGTAATGTTTTCTGTAATGTTATTATGCTATTTCAAATGTTTGTAATATATGTTGGTGAATTATGTTTCAAAAAATATGATACAAAAGTTGTTTATATTAAACAAAACTACTAAAAACAAGTATTTCATAATAATGTATACACACTTCCAAACATCAAGTTATTTAGTATCCCAAATAATATTTGTTATCCTATTTCTGTAGAGAAATCCTGCATCTCTACATGGCTTATCATTGTTCACCGGTACCCCCAAAGCAATCATTTCCATATACATGCTTACGAATACTCCATAATCCCCTCTATTAATAATATATTCTTGTTGTGGCGTGTCTACAATATCAATAAACTCCACAACTGCGTTGTCTTTGTGTCCATCGGGGAAATCCTTCCGGTAGTCAATCGCATCTAGCTCTTCAATTATACTATCCCCAAAACTTTTGAATTCTCCACCAGTCAAGTACGTTGTGAAGTAATTCATACATTGTGTTGAATCATAAATGTGTACTTTCCAAAGATCTAAATGTAGCACTGCCAAAAGCCAATGGGCATGAGGAACATTTATGGGGAATAGAACCTGCAAACAAAAACAAATTTAATAGTCATTAATTCGTTCCCTATATAAAATAAATAATTAATAAACTTAACTAACCATATCCACATCCTTCCATTCAGGATGGCCTCCGACACCATTTGCTATATTCCTAAGAAAATATGTTTTTCCATTTTGCAAATTAAGTTCTTGAGGGAATATCGTCCACCTTGTGTTCGTCGGCCGTCTTTCCATGAGCAAGGAACTCCATATCGCAATATGTTGTACATTTTAAGATAAAAAATGTTACAGCTTTTTATATAAATTATCATCTAAAATTATAGTTAAAAGTTATACTTAGCGAATGTTACCGAAGAAATTAACCACCCAGTGTCAGTAACTGCAAGTAACCTCGACCAAAACTCCACATCCAGTGTGAGCATATGCAGCCTATGCTTAGTGTTTAGGTTGGAAGAGATCGAATTCCATTCTTTCCAAAAACTCAACGTACTGGCAGGTTCAAGACTGTCGAGCAGGAGATGATTTGAAACATCATTACTCTCTTCATTCACAATGTCTTCATTTGGTTTTTTAAGACTCTTCACCACTTTTTTTTTCTTTGATTTGGTGGTTTTCTTCACTTTTGGTGTGGATTGAAACTAAAAAATTAACATGTTAAATAAGGGAAATCTTCAAAAAGTCCTAAACTTTTGGGAAAAGTTACAATTTTGTCCCAACATTTTTTTTTTGAACAAAAAAAAACCAGGAAACCGGTTAAATTGAACATTTCGGCCCTATTTTACCGGTGACCTTCATTTAGCCGGTTAAATTCGCTTATGTGGCAAGGACTTGCTGAGGTGGTTGGTGATTCATTTAATGGCCTTGTATTAAACTCTAAATATAGTGTGAAACTTCATTCGTGCCCTAACAGACAACAATTGAAGCAGGAGCAGTGGAGGACCAAGACAAATGTCTTCTTCGTCTTCTTCATCTTCAATGAATCGTCTCAGAAAGAGGTGCTACTGTGGTGATCCTGTAGGGAGATGGACTTCATGGACTCCATTAAACCCAGGAAGAAGGTTTATAGGATGCCCAAATTACCAGAATGGACTCAAAGATTGCAAGTACTTTCGTTGGGTGGATCCTCCTCTACCAAGCCAGTGGTATGCAGATCTGTTATTAGTATTACACAACAATGTCAATTTGGAGAACCATCGAATATTTGGGGAGTTTGGGCAAGAACAACCAGCTGGGAACTTTTTTGGAGATGTTGTGGAACAACCAATGACACAACAACCAATTGCACAACAAGCAATGGAAGGAGGAAGATGGAAATCATTGCTTTATGTCTCTGTGGTTTCTTTTGTGTTTTTGTTTGTTATGTTGATGGATTGGTAAAATAGAAAGTTGTTTTAATGTATTTTGGTTGTGTTTGTTTTGGTTATGACTAAGGGTTGTTAGTTTACTATGAATGTAGTATCTTGTTACTCATATGATTATGAATGAAGTAGGGATTAGAAACACCCTAATCTAGACTAAGGGGGGGTTGGATGAACTCATCCCCTTTCCATTCTTGATAGCTACCACCTTTTGCAATTGGATCTCTGTTATCCTTTTCGAAGGCTTCCTCCTCCTAACTTGATTCACTTTGCTCCTCTTTGTAGTCCTCCTTCTGACTTGATTCAATTGTTGTGTGATAGGTATTTATCTCTCTCTTTCTTTTTCTCTTTCTCTCTCTCCATCCTTTCCTCATTCATCATTACATCACCCATCCTTGGATCATCTATGCCATCCTACCCATTCATCATTTCCTCATCTCCAAGTACTTGATTTGTAGGGAGTTCTTCAACTGTTATTTGGCTAGCAATTCCAACATCCTGTAACAAGCATAACAAAAAGACCAGTTAGCAAGATTTAACATCACAAAATGAATAATGAGAAAGAAAGCATACTTGTGACATAGCAACATCCACATCTTCAATTTGTTGTACTTCTGCTTCACTCAATCCAAGACCTTCAATTTGTTCTAATTCTGCTTCACTGAGTCCAAGACAGTCCATGACCTCTTCTGTAGTGTATAAAGATTTCCTTAGGTTGTCAGTTGTTAAGCTTATATGATTGTGAAAATCTGGACTTGCATCATTTTCACTCTCAACATTTTCACTCTTAACATTTGGAATGACAACAACTTCAGGCTCACATTTAGGAAACTCAGAAGTACCCTCCCCATATTCTGTTTGGACTCCTTCACTAGATCCCCTACCACCACCTCTATTGCCTCTTCCACTAGATCCCCTACCACCACCTCTACTCCTTCCTCCACCAACCCTTCCACCACTTCTAGATCCTTTTTTAGTTCCTTACCAATTAACCAAATCATGTTCCAACCTAGGCCTACCCTTTTTTTTCTTTGGTTGAGGTTTTGGAACCACTGTAGGATTCTTGCATGATGTTTTATTGTGTCCCCTTTGTAGATAATTTTTACACTGGACAGTTCTACCCTTACTTGACACTTGAGAGTACTTGTCTTGATTTTCTGAAACATGTCTTCTTCTTTTAACACTAGGCCTTCCTGGCATCCTCCTTTAAATGGGTGGAAGGGGCTTAGTGTAACTTGTTTCTTCCTATAAGATACTTCCATTAACTATGTGTATATTCTGATCATAAGTTGCCTTGTAATTATTCTTGCTGAACCAACTACTTATAAAGTTAATTGGATCTTGATTGGTGTACAATATTGCCACTTGTGCATGCACACAAGGTATTCCTGAAAGTTCCCATAATCTACAAGCACATATTTTTTCCTTCAAGTTAACTCCATAGTTCTGAAACCCATTCCTTACGTCATATTCATTCACTCCACTTGGAACTGCATGCCAACTTCTGCAAACATATAAGATAGAACATAAGATGCAAACACATAAGATAGAACATGTAAAAACAAAACAATTGAGAATACTTACTTAATGTCTTCTCCAAATTCTTCCATCTTTGATACCGTGGAAGGACAAACTTCACCAACCTAGTTTTTAGCTTCTTGTTTCAGATTGAAAGCCCTTTCCATCATGTAAAGCCTAATCTCTTCAAGCATAGTCAACAAAGGTTTCTTTCTTGCGTCTACAATGATTGCATTGAAACACTCAGCAATCCCATTCTCTACAGCCTCACAAGCCAATCCAGTAGAGAAATAAGCCTTGCACCATGAAGTTGGTTCCCTTGCCATGAGATGATCATAAGAAGCAGAACTTATTACCCTAATCCTTTCCATATTAAACTTGAAATCTCCTTCTGTGGTAGATTTTGCAGCTGCCCAAAACATGTTTCTGAACTGCACTCCACTATAAACTTTTCTGAAATTGGCATAGATATGCCTTGCACATTGCCTGTGCTCAACATATGGTAGAATATCCTTACTAGCTTTAATAAGACCCTATAACATGAAAAAAAAAAGTTAATTAGCAACACCATACACTATTTTAAATAATGAAACATAAAGAGATAGTTACTTTACCTTGTGTTGGTCACTGATTACACACACACCCTTTCCACCCTGCAATCCAAGATCATCATTAACCAAATCCAGGAACCATTTCCAGTTGTTCTTGTTCTCTACATCAACAACTGCCCGAGCTATAGGATACACTTGATTATTGGCATCCCTACCTATTGCAGTTAACAATTCACCCTTACACTATCCCTTCAAAAAAGAACCATCCAATCCTATTACCTTACGACATACCCTTTTCCACCCCTCTCTTATTGCTTTAAAGCAAATGTAGAATCTATGAAATGTTCTGGTATTATCAGGGTTTACAGTAACTGTAATCCTAACTGTGCTGTCTGGATTGGACCTCTGTAGCTCATGCCCATAATCCTAAACTCTTGCGTACTGGTCACTCAAATTCCCATGAATTAACGACAGTGCCCTTATCCTTGATCTATAACACTTTGACCATGAAATTTTGCAATGAAATTTACTTTCTATAATTACCTGCATCTCTTTGCATTTTAAATTAGGTTTCCTAATCAACTCCTTCACAAATTTCCTAGCTAACCAGGTAGGATCCACAAGCCTTGAATTGTTAAAATTCCTAACACATTTATGAATGTCTATCATCTTTTTGACTTGGAAAGACCTTTCAGTAGTCATCCAAGAAGCCCGAACCACAAATGGACACTTCTCTGGATCACTTCCACATATTGCCACTAGTCTAACACTATCACATTTTTTGAAACGGATTTGAAAACCCTTACTAACAGCATAGTTGGTCAAACACAATTTCAGTTCATGTGGGGATTCATACCTTTCACCAAGCATTGGTCTCATTTTGTTCCATTTCACCTTTGGATTGTGGGTGGAATACTCAAATTCCTCATCACTACCTTCCTCATTACTACCTTCCAGATAATCTTCATCTGATTCTTCTTTAGGGATTCCAGTTTGAGCATCGTTTCCAATTAGAGCATCATTTTCAGTTTAAGCACCATCTACTGCCTCGTAATTGTCTTCTTCACATAGAATATTGATAAATTCATCTTTGCATTGGGAAGCTTGTTTCTTTTTGAAGTACGCATCCAACTCCACATCTATTGTATCAAAATCATAGATGTCATCCATGATTTCAATTGCACGGGGGTAAAAAACACTAGTTTACTGAGGGGAGGGAGAAAGTGAAATGAGAGAGGTAAGTTGTATTGTGTATGTATGTGTGTAAATGAGATCGATTAAACCCACGTAAATAAGTCCTTGCCACATAAGCCAATTTAACTAGCTAAATGAAGGTCACCAGTAAAATAGGGCCGAAATGTTCAATTTACCTGGTTTCCTGGGTTTTTTTGTTCAAAAAAAAATGTTGGGACAAAAGTGTAACTTTACCCAAAAGTTTGGGACTTTTTTGAAGATTTCCCGTTAAATAATTATCAATACGTTAATATTTTAAAAGTATACCAAATTTAAAATATGAGTTTTGTACCACTGTGAATGGAGTCCACTAATACCATGGAACACCTCTCTTTCGTTGTGGCCTAACAATAGGATTCATTTCTTTTATGTGATGTTCACCCACGTCCGATGACTGCTCAACATGCGTAGGTGTAGGCCCAAATTCCCCTTCCAAACCATGAGTACCAATATCAACATAGTCAAAATGTGTATCATGGTAATATTTTTTCTTCATCCTCTTCATTTATCATCTCTTCCTCCTCTCGAAACCCTCTGTCTGGTTCAACAGTTGTGTCTGGTTCATCTTTTTTCTGTAATACACGGTCTACTTTAGAACTTAAGTCAGCCACAACGACTAGTAGACGCTTCACAAATGGCATTGTGCTCGTCTTGTTCTTCTTTACCAATCTTGATGTGTCGTTTGACATATAACTTGTTTCAAGATGTTGCGAGGAAGAAGCATTTGTGGCAGATTCAGTTGAAGATGTTTCTATTTCGGACTTGTACATCCTTCTTCGAGCAGGCGAGGCAACATGAGGTGGACTATTTCGAACAGGACTATGTTACCGTTGTAACAACCAAAAATTTCAACAAAATTTAAACTTTTCAAAAACAACCCATTTTAATAATGTTATTACAAAAAGGTTTTCAATACATTTATTATCAGAGTATTCCCAGAACCATGTCAAAATATAAACACGAGGAGCGGTACGATCACGCCTTCTCCTTGCCACGGTCTCCTGAAGAACCTGAAAAACATTAAACCACAACTGTAAGCCCGAAAGCTTAGTGAGATACCCCCAAAATATCAACCACATATACGCCCTTCCAGGCTACGACCTTCCGGTCCAAATCATAATGCCTTCCGGCCTATAACATAGTGCCTTCCGGCCCATAACATAAATAACATACACAACATAACATAACATAGAACAACCATGCATATCGGGTCTACTGTGTGATTGGTCCGCCGTATCGGGCCTTCAGTCCATCAGGTCCATCCTCCGAGTCTAGTCATGTCCCTCGAGTCTACAATGTGGTTGGTCTGCCCGCACCGGGCCTTCAACCCACCTGGTCCACTCTTTGAGTCTACAATATGACTGGTCCGCCCGCATCGGACCTTCAGCCGGCCTGGTCCACTCTCCGAGCCTCGGCACATCTGGTCCGCCCTCCTGGGGCCTACAGCCTATCCGGACCGCTCATTGGGCCTTCGGAACAACCGGTCCGCCCTAGGTATCTTGGCCTACAGCACAAAGCAGGACTCGCCTCAACCCAACTCCAGTCCAAACAACCATGTGCACATAAACATACAATCATATAAGAGTTCACAGTTAACAAGCCGATCAAACAGATCACATAACATATCATCATCCTAACCAGGATACCGACCTAACCGGTCACTAGCATAGCATCACCCTACATATCAGGAAACCGACCTTAACCAGGTCTCTAATCATATATCACCCTAGCTACCAGGATGCAGACATATCAAAGCAATAACATAACAACAAATATCTGAATCTTAATCCGATAACGGGCCGGCCTTGGTGCCTTAGACCCTGTAGATATAGTGAGGATAACTCACCTCGCAAATGCCGATACCCTGAACTGAAGAAGCAGACTCTGGAATCACCAACTCACCGAAAATCCCGAACTAACCATTATAACAAAATAAACATTAGGCCAATCATACATCCACTTATCGGGCCAAGACCAAAGTCCAAATCTCATACAAAGTCCAATATTGGCCCAATTTACCAAATTGGGCCCACCTCACCAAATGGGCCTAGATCCAATGTCCATAACAATAATTGGGTCCAAAATACTCTATCCATAAATTCCCAGTCATGGCCTATAAACCAACAACCCAAAAACAGCCCAAACTCTAAGGCCCAATATGAAAGTCCAACCAGGGGAGTACGTTGGGCGTACCCTCCTTGGTACGCGGGGCGTACAACATTGATTCGCAAAGGGAACCGGGGCTCTGGCCCGCTACGCGGGGCGTACTCGAAGGTTACGCGGGGCGTAACCCTGATGTTCAACAATTCCACATAATGACTTAATGGTTTAAGCTCTTAAGCCCAAACTTCAGATCCTTAGGCCAAATATGATTAGAACTCATAAAGTCTCAAACTTTATCACTTGGGACGTCCATAAAGCTCTTAATCCAAGGTCTTAATCCATTAAGACCTATATATCTCACACATGGAACAACTATAGCCCTTGGGACCTCATTTTTCTCACTCAAGACCTCTCCAAAGGTCTGAAAGGACAGATAATTCGGCCAACACAAAGCATGAATCAAGATGAGAACTTTGGGACAAGAAAGATGCTAACAACTCCACAACACTTAGATCTATGCAAAATAGATGGCAAGCAAGAATCTTTATACCTCAAACAAGCTCCAAAGGATGGTATCTCTTCAGATCTACAAGCTCCAATCGTTCCTCTTCTTCTTTGACAACTTCTCCTTTCTCCTTCTAGCCTTTCTTTTGCCAAAATGAGCTTTCCAAGGTCATACACACCCAACAATGAAGGCAATACGAGTTTCTAGGGTTTTTGAGGTTAAAGATGAGCTTAAGGAGGCTAGGGTATGAACCAACATGTTCCTTATATAGTGGCTGACCCTAAATTAGGGTTTGGGGTTTCTGAGAGTACGTTGGGCGTACTCACCCGGCCAACCCGCATCTTTCCTCCCTTTACGCTGGGCATACCCAGCTAAACTTCAAAAATGCATGCATGCAAGGGACCTTTCCTACTTATTTCACAAAGAGCTAAAACAATGATCAACTTCAAAACACCGCAACTTCTCTAATCTAAACCCGCTCCTAAATAATTTTACATTCATACGAGGGTGACAAGAAGCCCAATGCTTATAACAACATACACCAGCCCGAAACCTCCTCGGATAGAACCCATTTCCCAAAAAAGGACCAGAATTACCCTTCCTCTTAAATCTCAGGGTCTTATATTTAAACACTTTAATAATGGGGTGTTACAATTCTCCCCCGTTTAAATTAGGCTTCGTCCTCGAAGCGTGCGACAACTCTAATCCGAAACTACCCTTGCAATGCACCGCCTGGCATTCACCAGACCAGGTTCCTCAAAACTCGACCATCGAAATCCAAAACCCAACTTTACTTTTCTTGCTGACAGGATGACACATGCTTCAGCCTCAGAGCAACTCCTACGAGTTCTCCACTACAATATCATAACCACACTAAACTGGATCTAGTGTCCTTGGTTAGGAAAAACCCGATACACTGATGACACTTCCAAACATCCTTCCGGATGAATTTTCACCACATAAAACAAAATCTAACTGGAATTCCGAGATTCCACCCATGCATTCCTGCCGAGCCTCAGCAACCATCCAACCCGGATGTGATCCCATACCACTGCCGAAATCACGCTGCTCAAAGACCATAATTGGACCACTTCAATCATAACGTTGCGCTGCTGCTTTCACTTCCGCGAATATACACTCACTTATAGTATAACCGCTATCCATGCAACACACATGTTCTGAACCTGCTCGCAAGGACTCTCGAGTCCATGCACCATCTCCACTAATCAAGATCAATACCCGGGGCCAGACCTTCTAATGCTAACACATCACGACATATTCAACCTTTTCCCTCGAACCGGTCTAAATAAACCTGCAGAGTCTTCAGCATGACTGGTCCGCCTTACCAAGCCTTCAGCCAATCTAGACCGCCCTCCAGGGCCTTCAATTTAACTGGACCGTCCTCCGAGCCTTTAGCCTGACTGGTACGCCTACCGGCCTTCAGTCTATCCGGACCGCTCGACTAGCATCCATCATTCCGAGTTATCTCTCCGGGAAATCCTCCCATGCATATTGTTCTAGCCCTCTAGGGGTTCCGCACTCTATCTCCATCATACATACTCGATCCCAGCCTGATCCCAGCCCCTCCACAATCAATGCTATAGGTCTGTATCCCGCCCCGCACGCCTGCTACTCACCCATACCAGCCTGCTCTCGGCTGACAGAAATACCGCTGAATCCCAAGCAGTTAAACAATCTCTCAAGCCTGTCGACTATCCGGAAAATTTCCAATTCTCCCCCACTTAGGGCACTGACTATCAACCACCGGTTGCTATCACCGACCTCCCAAAACAACCTTGCACAAAACCCAACACTTACACGCGGACTGATTCCCACTAGCACTAGCAACCTTCGCAAAAACACATTTCCACACTGATCATCCCGCTCGAAAGAAACTCAATCTTCGGCTAACCACTCCTCGGACTGCATATGCTACCCGACATTCCAACCAATGCCATATATCCACTAATAACCCTCATGAATGATAACAAACGAAAACCCATAACCATACCAAACCCTCAAGGAACAACCGATACCAGAGCGAAAAACCACCCAATGATACTAGCAGATAATAATACTCCACAATAATCACAAGATAACAAGATATCAAGAAAGGAACATACCCACAGCTGCATCCGACACTGCTCTGACCTCCTCTGCTGAAAGCTGAAAAGCACGACTCTGAGCCCTTGGGGGCTCTGCTCCACCCCGACCTCCACCTGTGATCCTCAAAGTGGTCGGTGCTGGAGCCTGCACCGATCTTGCAGCAAGCTGTGGGCAATTGACCCTCAAGTGCCCAACCTGATGACAATGATAACAAATCCTCAAATCTCGAACCGGCGCTGACTGCCAACAATCCCTTGCATAGTGCCCCTCCTTTCCGCACTTGTGGCATGCACCACCAGACCGAAAAACTCCGGTGTGACCCCTCCCACACTTCCCACAAACGTGGCTGCCCTGATATCCAACGGTCTTAGACCATTTCGTCGCCGGCTGCGACTGCACCGGAGCTTGCCTCAGCTCACGCAACTGCAACTCAATCTCTAACTCACGCCGCCTGGCAGCCTCCTGCAACTCCAACAAAGTCTCGCACCTCTGTGCAGACACAAACTGTCTGATATCTCTCTTTAGCATACTCAGATATTGGGACATATGAGCCTGGTCCGAAGTGAACTCAAGGAAAAACATCGCCCTCTCAGTAAACATCCTGGTGATCTCCGTCACCGACTCCGAATCCTGCTTCAGCTCAAGGAACTCCTGAGACAACCTCTCCCTCTCGACCTGCGGAATATAACGAGTGCTAAACATCTCTTTGAACTAATCCCATTAAACCGCAGCCCTCTGCGCATCCGAGTATGACCCCGTGGTCAATCTCCACCAATCCTTTTCCCCGAGCCTTAACAGGTTCAGAGCACACCTCACCCTTTGATCAGCAGGGCATGAACACGTGAAGAAACACCCCTCCACGTCCGATAACCATCTCATAGCAAAGATCGGGTCCTGAACTCCATCAAAGGTGGGAGGCTTCGTATTATCGAAGTCCCGATACTAAAAACCTCTACTAGCTCCTCCCTCTGCCGCTGCTACAGCCGCTGTAGCCGCCGCGGCAGCCGTCTTAGTGAGAGCCGCATAACGCTCATCAAAATACTCCACCATGGCGGTCTTGATCGACCCAAACAGTTCCGGCAGCTCGGCCCGGAACAACGCAGCAACCTTATCATGCAGGATCTCACGAATCCTCGCATCCAACACACACGTGCTCGTCTGTCCGATAACCTCGGGCGGTACTGACCCGCCCGGAACTCCCTCTCCTGCTCCCGATCCTGACCTGGATCCATTCCCAGCATGCCTCGAAATCTCCATACTGAAAATAAACCACAAATTCTCAGACACTTCCCACTATCCCGGGAACCAACTCTCAACCCAACCCTAGAGGTCATGGTTTCCCTGATATGCGTATGGGTCCTGTGCTTTCAGTAGTACGGGCCCATACTACCTTCCACATCTACCCATATTTGTATAAAGTACTACCACAACACCTTAGTGACAAATATATATAGCAAGCGCTCAATCCTCACTCCTAAAGGAACACTAGAAATCTCATACAAAGGAAAACCCTAGGCTAGCAGGCATCATAAAACAGGCAACATTATCATGTAATCCTGAAGATCCCTAGCCTAGTACTAGCATGCTGTTCTATCAAAGCTCGAAAACAAATATCATGTATGGTATTTTGGGGTTACTTACTGGCTCCGGCTGATCGTACCTCCGCATCGTCTTTTTACTTAATTTTGAAAACCATTTTAATTTCTCTTTTAAAAACTCTCCTTGATTTGAGACTGGATTCACACGAATGTTCCTCCAATTCACTCAAACCAAGGCTCTGATACCAACTTGTAACAACCAAAAATTTCAACAAAATTTAAACTTTTCAAAAACAACCCATTTTAATAATGTTATTACAAAAAGGTTTTCAATACATTTATTATCAGAGTATTCCCAGAACCATGTCAAAATATAAACACGAGGAGCGGTACGATCATGCCTTCTCCTTGCCACGGTCTCCTGAAGAACCTGAAAAACATTAAACCACAACTGTAAGCCCGAAAGCTTAGTGAGGTACCCCCAAAATATCAACCACATATACGCCCTTCCAGGCTACGACCTTCCGGTCCAAATCATAATGCCTTCCGGCCTATAACATAGTGCCTTCCGGCCCATAACATAAATAACATACACAACATAACATAACATAGAACAACCATGCATATCGGGTCTACTGTGTGATTGGTCCGCCGTATCGGGCCTTCAGTCCATCAGGTCCATCCTCCGAGTCTAGTCATGTCCCTCGAGTCTACAATGTGGTTGGTCTGCCCGCACCGGGCCTTCAACCCACCTGGTCCACTCTTTGAGTCTACAATATGACTGGTCCGCCCGCATCGGACCTTCAGCCGGCCTGGTCCACTCTCCGAGCCTCGGCACATCTGGTCCGCCCTCCTGGGGCCTACAGCCTATCCGGACCGCTCATTGGGCCTTCGGAACAACCGGTCCGCCCTAGGTATCTTGGCCTACAGCACAAAGCAGGACTCGCCTCAACCCAACTCCAGTCCAAACAACCATGTGCACATAAACATACAATCATATAAGAGTTTACAGTTAACAAGCCGATCAAACAGATCACATAACATATCATCATCCTAACCAGGATACCGACCTAACCGGTCACTAGCATAGCATCACCCTACATATCAGGAAACCGACCTTAACCAGGTCTCTAATCATATATCACCCTAGCTACCAGGATGCAGACATATCAAAGCAATAACATAACAACAAATATCTGAATCTTAATCCGATAACGGGCCGGCCTTGGTGCCTTAGACCCTGTAGATATAGTGAGGATAACTCACCTCGCAAATGCCGATACCCTGAACTGAAGAAGCAGACTCTGGAATCACCAACTCACCGAAAATCCCGAACTAACCATTATAACAAAATAAACATTAGGCCAATCATACATCCACTTATCGGGCCAAGACCAAAGTCCAAATCTCATACAAAGTCCAATATTGGCCCAATTTACCAAATTGGGCCCACCTCACCAAATGGGCCTAGATCCAATGTCCATAACAATAATTGGGTCCAAAATACTCTATCCATAAATTCCCAGTCATGGCCTATAAACCAACAACCCAAAAACAGCCCAAACTCTAAGGCCCAATATGAAAGTCCAACCAGGGGAGTACGTTGGGCGTACCCTCCTTGGTACGCGGGGCGTACAACATTGATTCGCAAAGGGAACCGGGGCTCTGGCCCGCTACGCGGGGCGTACTCGAAGGTTACGCGGGGCGTAACCCTGATGTTCAACAATTCCACATAATGACTTAATGGTTTAAGCTCTTAAGCCCAAACTTCAGATCCTTAGGCCAAATATGATTAGAACTCATAAAGTCTCAAACTTTATCACTTGGGACGTCCATAAAGCTCTTAATCCAAGGTCTTAATCCATTAAGACCTATATATCTCACACATGGAACAACTATAGCCCTTGGGACCTCATTTTTCTCACTCAAGACCTCTCCAAAGGTCTGAAAGGACAGATAATTCGGCCAACACAAAGCATGAATCAAGATGAGAACTTTGGGACAAGAAAGATGCTAAAAACTCCACAACACTTAGATCTATGCAAAATAGATGGCAAGCAAGAATCTTTATACCTCAAACAAGCTCCAAAGGATGGTATCTCTTCAGATCTACAAGCTCCAATCGTTCCTCTTCTTCTTTGACAACTTCTCCTTTCTCCTTCTAGCCTTTCTTTTGCCAAAATGAGCTTTCCAAGGTCAAACACACCCAACAATGGAGGGAATACGAGTTTTTAGGGTTTCTGAGGTTAAAGATGAGCTTAAGGAGGCTAGGGTATGAACCAACATGTTCCTTATATAGTGGTTGGCCCTAAATTAGGGTTTGGGGTTTCTAAGAGTACGCTGGGCGTACTCACCCGGCCAACCCGCATCTTTCCTCCCTTTACGCTGGGCGTACGTCCAGCTTACGTAGGCGTACCCAGCCAAACTTCAAAAATGCATGCATGCATGGGACCTTTCCCACTTATTTCACAAAGAGCTAAAACAATGATCAACTTCAAAACACCGCAACTCCTCTAATCTAAACCCGCTCCCAAATAACTTTACATTCATACGAGGGTGACAAGAAGCCCAATGCTTATAACAACATACACCAGCCCGAAACCTCCTCGGATAGAACCCATTTCCCGAAAAAGGACCAAAATTACCCTTCCTCTTAAATCTCAGGGACTTATATTTAAACACTTTAAGAACGGGGTGTTACAGCCGTAAGGGAGACTCTACAGGGTTAAGAGTCCGATTAACATAACGAACATAAAACGGCAATATCAGCTCCTCCAGGTTTTCCACGACAATAATAGGTTGGTTGTTAGGCTGCAAAAATCAGATTGTTAGTTTAACATGAAAATACATTGAAATTTGTAAATATAAATGATTGTTAATATAAAAACCATACCACAGACACGTTCATTATTCGACAACATTGATCCCAATTTAATGGTGTTTTACTTCTCCACGCCCTCAACCTTGGCTATTCTGTTGGCGTGCGTATATAAAACTTAGTTGCCTCTGGGAATGTCTTGGAAGTCCATATCTATGAAAAAAAAGTCATGATACAAACTTATTATATAATACAAAACGAAGTTCAAATTTTTATAGATAAAAAACTAAACAATGATAACTATTAAAATGCATTATAAAGTAACCTTAAACAGTATACTTGTTTCCTTTCTTCGATTCAGGATTGGCCTGCTTGAATTCTCTAAACTCTTATATTTTCTCAAACATTCCACGCATCATACGCGAAGTATATTTCCAGAAATACGTACCCCATGCAAACCTGTAATTTTCAATTTATTTATTATAATTAGTGCATTGTATACTACTGCAGGAATGCCTGTTTTAAATGTAATACCTATTCCAATCATCTATATTATCAGCAAGCTTGTATACTGCTACAGGAATGTCCGTTTTAACGCCCCATCCATGTAGACCCTTCAACATAAAAACAAGCTGGATAAGCATCACAACATCTTCATCTTGTAATGCCAAATAATTCGGGGACATAATCAAGTCTTCTAAATCTTTCAGTTGCAAATGTGCATCAGACATATCTGGGAACAACCGAACACGGAGCTTTGAATTTGACTGACCCTTTTCGTCATGGAGTAAATCCACATAAGGACCAACTTTTAAACCACAAATCAAAATATATTCAGTTTCACCAAAATCCAACTAGATCCCCTTTATATCAAACAGAAACCTCCCCATTTGAAGGTGAAGGTGCCTTAAATTTTATATACTGACATCTGATTCGGCATAATTACCAAGTCTTAGGTCCTTAATAAACAGGTTAATAGTAACCAAGTCTTAGGTCTTTTAAATGCAAGAAAAAAAACATAATGACCATTTAAAACATCCTCCTTAATAAATGAAGGTTTTTTTTTGTCACATGTCAATCTCTCATTAGTTTTGATACTTGTTATTTTGTGGTAATTTTGAAATAAATATTATCCACTTGTCAACTTTTGGTTTGTTGCAATTTTTAAAATTAAAATCATATACTTATATATGTAAAGTATTAAATATCATATATATATATATATATATGATTTTAAATTGTAATAAATATGTTTCTTTCTTTCTTATTTTAAAATTTAATTTTAAAAAATATTTTTTGTTTACACTTTAATATTTAATATTTTTTTTAAATCAACCCATATAATACACGGACGGAGCTGAAAACCAATACCCGAAAACCAATACCCTTAATGTCACTTTAGGTTTTACCGGTCGTTTGTTTGGCCTCTTACCGAAAGAGAGGTAAGATCCGACTCTCAACCTCTTGCTCCATCCTCAAAGCCTGGTTCGATCAGCTGAGAAAAAAAGCTGACTGAGAAAAGAACGTCCTTTGCCTTTATTTGCCCTCTTCTTCTCCTTCAACGGTGACTTAACTCCTTCCTCTCCATTGTGTCCCTCCATCCGCATAAGCCTCACCGGTCACCTCCTCCACCGTCGCCCTCTCCAGCACCGGCAACCTTTTGCCTTCTTCATCAATCACATCGTTTCTTCTTCATCGATTAGCAGGCTCAGATTTTGAACCAGGTATGTTAGGTCTTCGTTAGTTCATTGATAAAACTGTGTGTGTAATTTTGGTTATCAGGCAGTGAATAAGTTTTACGATTTTGTTAATTTCTTGTTGTGATTTTGCCTTCCTTTTACGTTGGGATCCATATTATTTAGCATCTGGTTGTTTTAATTCTTGTTAGCTCTTACAATTTTTTCTTTTCATTCAAGTTTTATTAACGCCTACAAGGTGTTTGATGTTTTGTTCCTTTTAATTAAAGCATGGGAAACTGAACATCCTATTTATACTAGTTTAACCACAGGTTCACATTCAAGTAAATTTTAATTTTGATTTTTATTTACTTTACACAATGCTTAATCACCGATTGAACCATAACATATCCTATACCTAGCTAATGATATCAGGGGAGTGGTCAAATATCATCAAAGTATTTGTAACAGTGAACTCGCTCATGTCTTTTTGCTTCAAAACCAATCACATATCATTATATTTTCCCGATTAGTAATCAAATTCCTAAATTTTAAAATGAATAATCCAATTCCTATGTATATAATGTGCCATAATCCAATTCCAATTGAAGCAAAGTACTTTACATCTTTTACCATGTTTGCTACTTAACTTAACACATGCTTTTGTTTTGTTTCAAGTGTTATTATCCCTTTGTATTGAATTAATTCCCTTGAGTTTTTACATTGTTGCAACTTTAATAGTATCAATGGGGGTGATAAAAGATGGTTGTATTTCGGGAACTTTACCAAGTAACAAAGTCTTTGGAGTCAACTATCCTGGTTACCCTTCATCTATGGAACGTGCTTTGGTTACTCTTGGTGGAGCCGAAGGTATTTCCATGGTATGCTAATTACCACACCCACACATTCTTCCATTATATTAAAAGCTTCCATTTTTAGGTGAGCCAAAAGGCTGAAGTTATTGTCTCATCTTTTTGGATGAGACAATAATATGTAGTTTTTGTCCCTCTTTTTGGGTTGGACAAAAAGTTGTAGTTTTTGTCTCATTGACATGCCACAAAAAACTGTAGTTTTTGGCCCACTTTTTGGGTGGGACAAAAATGCTGCAACTTTTTGCCCTACCTTGTTGGGAGGATAAAAAGTTGCAACTTGTCTTATTGACATGAGACAATAAGTTGTAGTTTTTGTCCTACTTTTGTGGGTGGGACAAAAAAGCTGCAACTTTTTGTCACGTATAAAAAGTTTGCAGTTATTCTGAAACCTATGAGGTTTCAGAATAACTTCTAGAAATTTCAATTAGGTTTTGTGGCATGATATGTAGGCTCGTGAGTCGCCATCAAATCTTCTAGAACTTCGTTTCCGCCCTGAAGATCCTTACTCACATCCTGCACACGGGGAGCTTGTCCCTTGTAACAATTTTTTGCTCAAGATTTCAAAACAAAATATTCAACCCGAAATCACTGCAAATGCTCATTTGAAAGAAGATGATGAGAATGAGACACATATATTAGAAAAACAAGAAGACACGATTTGTGCAGATATTGTTGGACATGTGTCAGAAACATATTATTTTAATGGTGAGAAAAATGTCCAATCTTTACATTTATGTAAACCCTAAACCCTAAACCATAAACCCTGAACCTTAAACATGTTGTGTTTGAGTCGTACAGGAATGGTAGATTACCAACATGTTCTTGGTGTTCATGCTGACGTGGCACGGAAAAAGAAGAGAAATTGGGATGATGTGGAACCACAATTTGGTGCGTGTTTATTAAAAAAATGATATGTAATTGAAAAATATAACTTTTTATGTTTTGTGTAACTTTGCAGAGAAACATGGCCTTATTGATGCGGATCAAGAGGATTTGATGATTTTATTGCCTCCCCTTTTCTCATTGAAGAATATTCCGGAGAATGTGGTGTAAGAATAAGATGTTTTATCTTGCTACAATAAGATACGTTCAAAAGACGTAAATGCCCTCCTCATTTATATTCTTGTAGGTTGAAACCATCTATGTATGTGAGTTTGAAAAAGAAACAAGAGGGAGTTGTACAACATCGTTGGGAGGTAAGTAAGATCAATCACTTTTCAATAATATATTTTTTTTTTATCTTGAGGGCAAAACAGTAATCTTACCATAACTTATGTTCTTTCTAACTTATTGTTTGAGTGTAGATGGACATTGAGCCAAGTCTTGCAATTGATTTCAACATTAAAGATATCCTTAACTACAACTCCTTTTTATAGATTCTTCTTATTTCTTCCACTATTTCCTTTTATAGATTCTTCTTAACATGTTGACACATGTTCCTAAAAAAGTAAATTGGGAAAAGTTTATAAAAGAAGGAACAGATGAATGGAATTGCCAGATGGCAGTTTGTGATTCATTTGAGGAGCGTCCTATATGGATCAAAGAATCTTTGTCTGAACAATTGTCAAACAAAGGTCTCAAACTTAGTAGCAACTATTTGAAAAGGTGTGTTTACTTTTTACAAACTTATCTTGCATATACGAGGGCAAATTTGTAAAATGTTGTCTTACTGATTTATGTCATGTCCTCATTTATAGGCTTCTATTTAGGGCAGCATATTATTTTTCAAACGGACCTTTTCTTAGGTTTTGGATCAGAAAAGGATACGATCCACGTAAAGATCCGGAATCTCGCATGTGAGAAATCTATCATAATTTATAATTTTATTGATTCTAAAAAAAGATTTATTGATTTTTTTTTTTTTTTTTTTTTTTTTTTTTTTTTTTTTTTTTTTTTAATGTTTTGGGAAACAGATATCAAAGGATTGACTTCAGAGTACCTCCATCCTTACGAAGCTATTGTGATAATGGCATAGCATCCGGGTAACACATTTATAAAATTTTATCTTTTTTTTTTTAGAATATAAACTTTGATATTATTATTATAAAAAAATGGAGTTAATAGTGATTCATCCACTCCATTGTTTACACCAAGTAGTATATTCCAAGTATATTCCTTTCCTCCAACTTTTCTAGATTTTCATCAATACCCCTTCAATTCACAAGGTTTTTACAAATTTGTCTAAAATTTGTTTGTTACAATAACTTAAAACTTTATATTATATAAGGGGTTAATCTCAAAAAAGGCCTTATATTTTATGTTTTTCCGGATTAAACCTTAAACTTCATTTTTTTTTTCTAAAAAGACCTTGTATTTTTCCATTTTTTCCGTAAAAACCCTCACATTTTTATAAAATTTTTTGGGGGTTTTATGCAAAAAAGTCCCATTATTTTGGGAATTTTTTTGATAAAATCCTAAATGTTTTTTTTAACAGAAAAGTCTCATTTTTTTTTTTGAGAAAAACACATATTTTGTCAATTTTTGTTAAAATAAAACAACTACTTTTTCGTTAATTTAGGCAAAATGTTAAATAATCGGGTCTTTTTTGTTAAAACAAACATTTAAGACTTCATAAATTTTTTTTCCCAAAATAATGAGATTTTTCTGCATAAAACCCTTTTTTTGGAAAAAAAAAATTACTAAAAGGGCCAAATTGAAAAAAATGAAAAAATGCAAGGTCTTTTTCAGAAAAAATAAAATAAAGTCGAGGTTTAAGCCCAAATAAAAAACAAAATATAAGGTCTTTTTTAAGATCAACCTATATTTAAGAAACATAACTACACAAAATTTAAATCCATTTGAAACAATTCTCACATTTAAATATAACAATATAATTAAATAAACTTTTATGCAGATTAAAGCATAAATGGGGAGATTTATGTGGTTTTCGAGTTTTCCCTTACAAATGTCAAATTTCACTTCAATTATTTGAACTTCCCGATGATTACATTCAACAAGAGATGAAAAAGCCTTCAACTCAAACAACTTGCAATGTAAGTCTTTCTTTCTTACTCTTTCATAACAATTAATGTTATTATTATTATTTTTTAATGTTATTTATATAAATTTACAGCTGGCGACAGGTTGGTTTACTCCACATGTCCTTGAGATTTTTCGGTTATGTGTTGCTGTGAGGTTCCTATCCGTGTATCCAAACGCTGGTGCTGAGTCTTTTCTCAAATCGGCTTCTTCACGTCTTGAAAAGTCAAAAAGAACTGTAGTAAAGGAGCCGATAGTTAACCAACAAATCAATAGAGGTGCAAATTTACCATTTTTCAAATTTTTTTTTTTGATGAAGAGGGCGTTTTCGTCTTTTGCACTGACAAAAGGTCGAGCGTTGAATCATTATAACCTCTTGATGGTTAAGTCATTGTTGGATTCCTTAACCGTTCAAAGGCTGTATCAAACGCACTGAATGCTGACCGATTCATCACATGATGCTATGCCATGCCATGTCATGTCATGTCATGTCATATCATGATCTGTTATGTTATGTTATGTCATGTCATGTATAACAAATGGATGCTAAATATGCAAGTGGTTTTGACTTTTGACTTTTGACTTTTGACCATGCTTTGACTAAGCAGATGAGGTGATTATTGAAGAAAAAGGTATGAGCAATGATGAAGAAGAAGAAGAAGATGATGATGATGATGATGTAGAAGATGATATGGAGGATGAGGATTTTGATATTGATTTGGTAAGTGTTATGGAAACTACCTTTTTTTTTTGTTTACATGATGTTTGGATAAATTATTTTAAAAAATATATTCTTTTCTTCTAATATTTATTTTTATAATGTTTGTTTCTAGGTTGGTGATGGGACCAATTTCTTACAAGAACCATCTTGTATCCTTATTATTACCAATTTTCCTTTATATTTATTTTGTCATGACATTTATTTTTCTTTATTTTGATATGGAATTTCTTATATGTTGTAAAGATACAAATGAAGATAACATTTCAAAGAGCTACTTGCAAGATCTCTTTGGTAGCTTTCCATATAATAATGGAGGAGGCAATGAGTTTCAAGATGGTGAAAATAGTGATGGAGAATATCATATATATGATCAAGATAGTGATGAAAACTACTCCGATGATGACTACTAAATTGTTTGTTTTAGAAGAATTTTATTTAGTATTTTTTTTTCTTTTCATATTGTGTTGCTTTCACTTGTTTTTTTGAGCTTCAAATCTTCAAATCTTCAAATCAGTAAGGTGAAAGTCATTTTTGTATAAAAAGATCACTTTTGTCTTTTGAACCGAAGAAAGAGAGGTTGATGTTGAGTTATGTCTCTCACATTTTTGACAAAGGGGATCCAACATTATCAACGAGCACTCTAATTCAAACTCGTAAAAATATTGGTTTTTAACAAATTAATATATTTTAACATGGATTGTGAAATTATATAGCGGCCAGTTAAGGTTGAAAGCCACCGTTATAAACCATCGATGAAAGAGAAATTAAATATTATTTTATTTTTGTTCTTATAATCTTTCTATCAAATGAAATGATGATGTATCATTTTAGTATATTAAAGTATTACATTAAATGCTAATATGTTAGTATTTAATTGGGTAAAGGATTTGTAGAAACAAAAAGTAGGATATTTAATTTCTCTTGATGAAATGACATTCTAAGTTCTTGTGTATGAGATTTAGTTCAATCTATTAATGGTAAAATCTCATCTACCATTTTATCAATTAAAAACCTTATGAGGTGTTGATTTCTCAAATACTTTGTTTAATGGGAAACAAATGGGAGTGTACCATATCTAAAGGGGGTTGCAAAGCTCAAAGTTATTGACTTTTGTAACTTAGTAGAGCATTGTTTTAGTATCAAATTTTTGTCAGACATTTGACCTTTTTTATTTTATTCGAAAATATTCATTAACTTTTAAGTGCTTGGTAATTCGTGTTGTAGGTATTGTCTAATCAAGCAAAGATCTGAACAACTTCTTATTTTATCTGTAAAGTTTGTGTTAAATATGAATCAAATCACAAGGTAGATGTTTGGAAAATAAGATATGTTGAAGGGAGTATTCTCTTGTAAAGAACTGGTTTTGATTATTGCCTATAACATTTTGGATGTAAAATAACGTTATTGTTGAGAGAATCATTGTGGGTTGTCTAGTTTGCACTTGCGTACATGTATATTTTATACATATTGGTAAAGATGGATCATTTGAAAAGACTACATACATTAAATACAATAATCTATTTCATTAAGACTTTTTGTATAAAGAGGGAAAAAAGAGTTTTGGTCCACATATTCTTTGGCACACATGGAAAAATACTAAAAACATTTTATCACTCCAAAAACAAAAACCACCTTAAACTAATTTCTATCTATACATTTTACAAACCAAAGAGAAATGAATTTGAGAGCAAACTTACTCCAAGTATATAGTCAAGAACACATCCCCGTTTAGGTTAAATTTTAGGCAAGATTACATATTTCTCTCATTGTTGTAACAATTCAAGAAAACGAATTCATTATTACCTCCCTTATTTTAAGAAAATTATGTCCAACATTAGCCTCAATCAATCTAGTTTACTTATTCTGTGTCCTACCTTTGCGTTGGTAATTTTTCTTGGAATTATTTGCATTATAGAGTACATGCAACTGGTTAGATTGAATAATTTCTTGACAAACATAAAACATACAGAATTTTTTTAACATGATAGGTTTTTAAACAAGAATCTAATTGTTATTACAAAGTTTCATTCAATATTTGTAAAATGTGACACTTGCCATGAGACCAATGACGACACCATTTATTGTGGTCATGACTAGAGTTGTAAACCATACCAAAAGACCATATAAGTTTTTAGTGCTCACTTTAAAAAGATAATGACTTAAAAAAGTAATATATTTTTTGATTTGTACACATCTGGTCATTGAGTTTTTTTTGTCCACATTTACCCATTGAACTTATTAAACTGTACACATCCAGTTCTTATAACCGGTTACTCTAAGTTAGCCGGAAAAAATAACTTATTCAGGTAATATATTTCTTATTTTGTACACATTTAGTTCTTAATATTTTTGTACACATTTAGTCCTTAATATATATATATATATATATATATATATATATATATATATATATATATATATATATATATATATATATATATATATATATTTGTTTCAAAATAAGTCTTTTTTTGTTTTTATACCCATTCAGTATTTATGAATGATTTATTTAGGGTTTTTCTCACGATATCTAATGTGAGACTATCATTGATGAAGTGTTTGGGGCTGTTGATGCTTATGTCCATCGAGGCCTCGACTGCTTGGTTGCATAGGTCTTGTGGTTTGACTTAGGTTTTGTGTTTCCGAACGTTATAACTTCTTCATACGATATCTGATTTTAACGATCTTTATATCCACATGTTCGTTTTTAAGTCTGCTATAACTTTCGTTAAGATTACTCCTGTTAAAATATAATATGTTTTTACTTATGATTTTCTAAAAAAAACATCCATACATGCATTTACAGACGTATGGATATAAAGATCGTAAGTAAAAAATATATTACTTTTTAATAAGAGTAATCTAAATGAAAATTGTAGTAAACTAAAATACAAACGCATAGATATAAAGATTGTTAAAATCCAAGATAGTATGAAAAAGTTACGACGTTCAAAACACATGACCTAAACAACCAAGTAATCGAGATTGTGATGGACATAAACATCAAAAGCTTAAAACACATCGTTAATGATTGTTCGACATAAGATGTTGTGAGAAAAATCTAAAGAAATCATTTATAAGTATTGAATGAGTATAAAAACAAAAATAAATTATTTTGCAACAAAAAAAATTGAGGACTAAATGTGTACAAAGTGAGAAATATGTTACCCTATTAAGATATTTTTACCGGCTAATCTGGAATATACGGTCATAAGGACTGAATATGTACAGTTTAACAAGTTGAAGGGGTAAATATGAACAAAAAATAAACTCAGTTATCAAATATGTACAAATCAAAGAATATATTACCCTTTTAAATCATTATCTCCGTTTTAAATTGTAAAAACATAAAATGTTTTCAATCATACGATCATAAAGGGGTTTTCTAAAAGTATCATTTATTTTTTTTCCAATTCCACCTCCACTGATTTGATTGTTTGTCTTTTTTTGTTTTTTTGTTTTTTATTTTTTGTTTTTTTTGTTTTTTTGTTGTTTTTAATTCTTTTTTAGTTTATTATTATTATTATTATTATTATTATTATTGTTGTTGTTGTTGTTGTTGTTATTATATTTTTATATTATTATTATTAAAATATAATAAATATATTTAAAGAACTGATTTATATAGCTGTTCGAATTTATATTGTCGTTTGGATGTTTAAATTTTATGCGAAATTTATAATAATAATAATAATAATAATAATAATAATAATAATAATAATAATAATGTAAATTAAAAAAAAATTAAAAAAAACAAAAAAAAAACAAAGTTGGAAAACAAAAAAACAACAAAAGACAAAAAAAGGAAAAAAATAATGTCAAATCAAATATCAAAATTTTGATTTGATTGATTTTAGAAAGATAAAAATAGTTGATTTGATTGATTTTAGAGTGATAAAAATAGTTAATAGTACAACCCTAAAGATGGCACCACAGGCTGTCACTATTGTAAATCATACCAAAACGCCAGAAAAATCTTTTGGTGCTCACTATGAAGGTAAGACCGATGCTTTCCAATTTTGGTTTGGGATAATGACTTAAAAGGATGATATATTTTTTGATTTGTACACATTTAGTCACTGATTTTTTTCGTCCACATTTACCTCTTCAACTTGTTAAATTGTACACATTTAGTCCTTATGACCGGCTACTCCAGGTTAGCCGGTAAAAAGGACTTAATAGGGTAATATATTTCTCACTTTGTACACATTTAGTCCTTAATATTTTTGTATACATTTAATCATTAATATTTTTTTGTTGCAAAATAAGTTATTTTTGGTTTTGTACTCATTAAGTATTTATAGATAATTTCTTTAGGCTTTTCTCACAACATCTTACGTAGATAGCCATATGGTGGTGGGATAGGTTGAGGTGGGCCTGCTATATGTTGTAGTGCGGGCCAACTGTAAGACATAGGCACAAATGCTTGAAAAGAGCGGTTGGGTTAAGGCGGCATGCCGACAAACCCTGGGTATTCCCGACTGATGACTAATTGGACCTGTTGCATGTTGACATTCCAGTCCAATGACTGCTTGGGCCAAAGTATTCCAATCTGATGAATGTGGGGTCGTTATACATGATAATACATTTGTTGTATCATGTATTTTGAGGAAAACTCACTAAACTTTGTGTTTACCTAGTTTTTTATGTTTTCAGATTCTATCGTTGATCGTGGAAAGGCAAAGACATGACAGTACACACTCATCAACAGTATTGAGGATTCCACGTTTCTTATATTACTCTGATTTTCGATAAATGTATTTTGGAATAAACGTTTTTTTTTTCCTTAATAATGGATCTATAACTAGGGAGTTTTACCTTATTTAAAAATGAAAATTTTTTGTTGTGAAATCGAGACGTTACATATAAACATAAACAACCCCACACACTTCATCAATGATTATCTCATGTAAGATGTCGTGAGAAAAAGCTAAAGAAATCATTCATAAGTACTGAATGATATAAACACAAAAATGACTTATTTTGAAACAAAAAAATATTAAGGACTAAATGTGTACAAAAATATTAAGGACTAAATATGTACAAAAATATTAAGGACTAAATGTGTACAAAATAAGAAATATATTACCCTATTAAGTCATTTTTACCGGCTAACCTGGACTAACCGGTCATAAGGACTGAATGTGTACAGTTTAACAAGTTGAAGGGGTAAATGTGGACGAAAAAAAACTTAGTGACCAAATGTGTACAAATTAAAAAATATATTACCCTTTTAAGTCATTATCCTTTTTGGTTTCTTGCTTTGATTTTTCCGATTCGACCAATCATCGCCGCATCTATAATTGTATGGAATTCTTTGGCCGCCTCTAGATAAATCCGCTCCCTTCTTGCGACACCTCTTCTACTTCGTTTTCCCTCCACGAACCCTAGTCGGCATCTCAGTCAAAAGAGTTGATCCATGTTGCTCAATCGGGTAATCTCTATTCAACTTCTTAGTTTACAGCACCGAATAAGTTATCTTTTTTTCTTTTAACTTTATTTCAAATCGATTATTTCATATGTTTCTAATTCTGATTTTCCCAAAATCCGTTTTTGTGGTTTCTCTTACTCATTCTGTCCTTGCTCTGTTGTCTTTCAAACAAAAAGTTAGATAAGAAGCTTATGAGAAGGCTAGTTCCTCAAAATCTTTTAGATAAGTGAAGCAAATTTCTTTTATAGATCCCCATATCTTTTGTGGGTTTTGTAGCCTGACGTTATTGAAATCAATGAACCACAATTCTTTGATGATGTGTATGAATTTTGTTGTAAAGCTGCTGCTGATGATGGAAAACTGTCATACTTGCAGGTGTTAATGGTGATTAGTTAAGGTGTATAACTAAATTCCATAGCTAAATCGTTAGTCATGTATTTTTTATTAAGGAATTTTCTAATATGTACCCTAAGGGCATATATAATAAGTATTAATTAATCACAATTATTACCATAGTTAAATGTTAAATATATTAATTATAAAAAATATTACTATAATTAAATATAAAATTCATTAATAATCTCCATAATTAATGCATTTCACATTTAATTATAATAATAATTATGATTAATTAATACTTCTTATATGTGCCCTTAAGGCACATATTAGAAAATCCCTTTTATTAATCATGTATTAGGTTATCTAAATCGAAAAATCTATTGTCATTAAGTCATTTTTAGTAGTTCCTGAAAATCTTTTACATCATTGAGGTGTATTTATTTTTTGGGATTTTCTAATATGTACCCTAAGAGCACATGTAAGAAGTATTAATTAATTATAATTATTACCATAATTAAATGTTAAATACATTAATTATAAGAAATATTACCATAATAAAATGTAAAATTCATTAATAATTTCAATAATTAATGCATTTCACATTTAATTATGGTAGAATTTTTCATAATTAATACTTTTTATATGTGCCCTTAGATCCTCATATCGTTCATTCGTTTGTGGGTTTTATAGTTGGGTGTTATTGGAATCCATGAACCACAATTCTTTGATGATGTGTATGAGTTTTGTTGTAAATGTGCTGATAATCATGGAAAAATGGTCATACTTGTAAGTGTTGATGGTCATTACTTAAGCTATATAACTAAATTCTATAGCTAAATCATTAATTATGTATTTTGGTCATTACTTAAGGTATACAACTTAAGGTATATAACTAAATTCTATAGCTAAATAATTAATTATGTATTTTAATAAATAATTTTTTCTCCCATCTTTACATCAGATTAATTATGTATTTACGTTTACTTGCATGTAAATACATAATTAATCGCTTTTAATTAGTACATGCTTTTCCTTTGCAGACTTAATATACTATCGGATGATTTTAAGATGACTTTGTATTTCTTTTTTGTTGGTGTAAAAAAAACAGATTTTAATAAATAACTTTTTTCTCCCATCTTTACATCAGACTATGTTTTCAATTTATGTTCATTATAGTAACGATACTTTCATTTTACTGTAATATTTTCAAAAACTAGGATGTTATATGAATGGAGGTTTCCATTCCATAACATCATAAACACTACCCCAAACACAACACACACACAAAAAGTGAAAGTAACATTGCTATTACAAGAAATTTATTTTCATTTTACTATTTTATAGACAATATTTGAAAAATAAAATATCTAGTTCCATTTTGTGGTTATTGATCTGATCATATGAATTGTTAAATGTTGGGGACAGAAAAACACAAGCGGGGAATTTTCTCTAGTACTTTAGCAAAACTACTTATTGGACAAGTTGGTAGATACGTTTTATATATATATATATATATATATATATATATATATATATATATATATATATATATATATATATATATATATATATATATATATATATATATATATATAACCCAAAATACATGGTTAGACGTTTTTAACCTTAGTTGTGTGAAAAATTCCATTAAGGGTTTAGTTGGTAAAAGTAAGATGAAATTTAAGGATGTTGATACTTGGTGTATTTCCATTAGATGGCGAGCCTTAATTTCATTATTTGGACTAAGTCTTAAATTTTGTTTGAGTGAAAATATAAGTGAGAAGAAAGAAATGATGAAAATCAAGCATTGTTATGGTGATACTTTGATTAATGCAAGCTTGGTGGCCAAACTAGAAAGTTTGAAATTTAATGATGAGAAAACACATCTAGAGACACAAATCATCTTAAAGGGTGGATAGTTGTAACACCCATATTTTTGTAACTTATGAGTTTTTACCTTTAAATAATTTTTTTGTGAAATAAACTAATATTTACATTAAATTAAAAAAATAGTAATAATTACAAAAAATTAAAGTAATTAAATAACATAAATAAAGAATAAAATAATTAAAATAAATCTAGTAGTTTTAAATGAATATAAGAAGTTATGGAGTCGAAGTTATGAGATTTAAATCTGCACTGCATTAATGGTGAGAAACTCATGTTTCAATTTTATTTCATCGCAAATAGAAATTACTAGTGTTGGTATACTATGTATCTAGGGTTGATTTAGTAACATAAAAACTTGTAGAGGAAGATTGGGCCAATTTAGGGCCAAATATGAGAAATTAGAACTTAGAGGACGTAAGTTGTCAACATTTCAAAGTAGTGACATAAACACCCAACTCTTCATTTTGAACGACTTTGAAGATGAAGGGAGATTTTTGGAGGAAGATTTTTGAGAGCTTGGGAGTGAACTAGTGAAGGAAGCTTGATTGAAGTTGGTTCAAACGTTAGAGCATGTTTCTCAAAGGAGTGCCACCTTCTCCAAGTTTTGGTTCTAACTTTCTTAAAGCTTTCACAAATTCGAAATTTATGTTGGACTTGAGTAAAGGATTAAAGTTAGATGACATATTCATGTTTATGTTCCAAATCTAGCATCATTGTGTCATCTTTAAGCTTGATTCAAAATTCTAAATGTTTTTTTTGGCATTTTGAAAACCCTAAATCATGTAGGAATCAACTTGATCTATTGCACTTGTAGATTGATTTCTATTCTAAACATGTAATTGGATTTTGGATTCATAATTTGATCGACTGAAATCAAAGCATGAGATAAATGACTTTTAATTAATTAGACAATAGAGTTGAAGTGTTGATTTGACCTTTAAAATAATCTACCATTATTTTGAAACCGAACTTTGATAAGTTCGATGAATTTCTTAATTTTTACAAGTTGCCAAGTTAAATCTAAACTATATACATCAAGTTGACTGTGTTGATATAAACTAAGCATTTGTAATTATCTAGAATGAAAGAGGATTTTGTTAACTTAAGTGGATTTGAATTTTAAAACCAATAGAATCTTTAATGAATTGATTTATCACTACTCATGATAGATAATCAAGTTCATATTACTCGGTATTAAAACATTCTTGTAGCAATTAATGGAAGAATTCAATGCTTAGGGTGATATTGAGTAAAAGTGGAAGTTTGTTTTGAAGGGTTCTTGTTAACCTTCCATATTAGGATTAAAGTATATTTTAAGATATTAATTTGTAGTTAAATATGTAGTAACATAGGTTTCTAGATCAGATTGTATCCGTTGACGTCATTTGGAATGGTTAATGGGGTTTTGGGGTCAAAAATACCAAAAAACAATATCATTTTTTTAAAGTGTTGCATCTCTAATGCAATTCACTAGGCTTAAATTACAGACATGTATAATCGTTCATTATGTTGTTCTGTTAGACCTAAAATAATTTATAGGATATATCTAAAGAACAAAATGATATTCCAAATTTTTTTTTTTAAAAGACCTTTATTAGTGGTTGACCACTTGGTTAAATTTTGATCTATAGACATACAACTAAAATTAAAACAAGAAGAAAAAGTAAAGCTTCTACAAGTTTAGGTGAGGTTATTGATGTGTGATTTTATATACTAAAAATAAACCGGGTTTTGAATTTATAGGACTGTTTCAACAAAACTAGGAATTAACACACAACTAATTAAATGTACTCAATTGAATGATAATGTAGGTGATGCAAAACCGAGTTATTGAACACTCGGAGAGCAGATATGATTTTTGTTCAGAAAATTAAAACTATACATTAATGTATCAAAATAGAAAATAAAAAGGATATTTGTTTAAATTCAATTAAACGCAGCTTAAGCTAAACAATTGAAAACTAAAGTTGTATTAAACCAAGATATTTAAAATACTTTCACTTATACTCGAATGGTTGATTTCCCTGAAGCGCAATAGAACTAATTAGTTGTTTACCTATTCTTATATTAAATAGGTTTTTTTTTTTTTTTCAAAAAAAATATATTTTAACCCTTCAAAATTATATGTTTGGACTCATCAAAAAAATTTGCCCCCCACAAAAATATTATAAATTTTTTTTGCTCCCTCTTTAGAAAATTCTTGGATCCGCCCTGATTGTGGTATAGGATTGAATCTGTTCATTTCATATCATTTGTTATCTGGATTGATGCTATACAATCTCATATCATTATAAAATTTAGTTTGTTATGAACATGATCGTAATCCTGTTAAATCAAATTGATAACGCGATGAGTTTTGATGAGTTTTTTGTACTGTAATTGCATGTTAACATCACCAATATGAGTTTTGATGTTGATTCTACCAAATTCATATCATCATGTATTCTTATTATACATCATACCAGTCGCAAAGTGCCAGTTGTAGTCACGCAAATAGTGCTTATACATATATATCATTGTTAGTCTTGAGTATTTCTTGAAGATAATATGCGTTTGAATGAACAGTTGAACATGAGACAGGGATGTGATGCCTGTGTACTTTTGGATACCACAGAAATAATTAGAAGTAAAGTGGAGTTTTGTAAATAAATATTATTATCATTAAAAGTGAAAAAAATATTAATACATATTTAAGTAAGATCATTTTTAAGATCTTTGCGAAGATTCTTTTTTCGTTAGCTAATTAAAACAAAATTAATTATAATTGTTGATCACTTGAATATTCCCTAAAATAGATAGTTGGCTTTCAAAGATTTGTTCTCAAGTATATTCCATTATTTGTTGAAGATCATATATATATATATATATATATATATATATATATATATATATATATATATATATATATATATATATATATATATATATATATATATATATATATATAGGGTAAAGTAAATATACCTAACAACTTTATATAAGCTTAGGTACCTAACTCCATAATACTACATCAGTTTGTATCATATTTATATTGTAATTACCTAAGGGTCTTAAACTTCAACCTCATAACTTGATTACTTCCAAATTTTTTGGACTTTTAACAATATCTTTCTTTTACATCACGTCTTTCTATCGAATACCACCTGATGGGCTTCATATCCTACCGCTACAAATGAAAGGATGTAGGTGAAATATAATGATGAACTTCCAAATTTATTTGAAGTAAATCAAGTTTAGGGATGAAGTTTAAGAACCTTGGATGATTGCAATGAAAATATAATGTAAAATGATGTAGTTTGATGAGGTTAGGTACCTAAGTTTGTATAAAGTTGTTAGGTATATTCACTTTACCCATATATATATATATATATATATATATATATATATATATATATATATATATATATATATATATATATTGTGTTGTATAAATATGTATAGATGTGTTAATTTTTATAATTGTTTTGCATTAAACATTAAATAAGTGAATTAATAATTTTATTAAACTGTGAATTTAGTTGTAACTTGTGAATATATGAGTTTTTATAAGTTTTAAAATATAAATACATTATTTTTATATGTTTTAAGAAATGAATACCTGATTTTTTTTTATATGGATATGATTGTTTCAATGAAAGACATAAGTTTTAGCTTAAAATTCAAAGCTTTTTTTATAAGTTTTAAACTACAAATGCATGATTTTTATAAATTTTAAACTGTGAATGCATTATTTTTTTATATATAGATTATCATGATTTTTATAAGTTTTAAACTACGAATGCATGATTTTTATAAGTTTTAAGCTGTGAATAAAATATATTTTGTATAAATTTAAATGCTTTAATAAAAAAACCTAAATTTTAAACTGTGAATGTTATAAATACATGAATATTTTTGAAGTTTTATATTTTTCTTATGTTAGTATTTTCTTAAATAATAGAGTTTTTAAATTATGAATTCTAATGTTTTAATGCTTCATTTATTGTTTAGTTATGTTAATGTTAGTTTTAACTTTTATTAATAAGAAAATATATATTTTAAAATGTAAATACATGATTTTTTATAAGTTTTAAGTTGTAAATACATGATTTTTTTTTTATATGTTTTAAGCTGTGAATACATTATTTTTATACATATATTATTGTTTCAATGAAATACGTACATTTTGAGTCATAAATGCATAAGTGTTTTTATAAGTATTAACTTGTTAAGACATGGTTTTTTACACAAATATGATCGTTTCAATGAAAAAAAAAATAAAGTTTTAAGCTGTTAACGTATGATTTATATAATTTTGAATTAAATATGTAAAATTTAAATTGTGAATATTTTTGTAAATAAACTTTGAAATAAACCCTAGCCTATAAATCTGAAAGTGTAAATATAAGTTTTAAGTTAAGAATATGGCTTTAAATGTATTTAGATTCATCTACAACTTATTTTTTATATGTATTTTTAATGTCTAAACTTGTAAACATTAAATCTATGATTTATAAATGTATGTATGTTTTGGAAAATAGGAAAAAACATGAAAAATATAGAAACCGGTTGACCCAATGGTCGAACCGGGAACCGATCCCCTTAACGGTTCAACTAAAAAACCGGTTTTTAAAACATTGCCTAAAAAATAGAGAACAAAAGGTAACTCTTTTGATAATACTCCATATTTTTTTATAATACAATAAAAAAATAATACATAGTTTATTAAATAATAATCAAAACATCGAATTATATTCTACAAATCATATTTCTAGTTTTCGTTTCTTTTTTAAGATTTTTTTCTATTTTAATATATAATAATAATAATATAATAACACAATAGAGTTTCATATAATATATTTATAACAAAAAAGTCGTCATCCATAAAGAACAATACAAGACGTTAAGTTGTGAATATTATGAGTGAGTATCAAAACCGATGTATTAAATTGTGAATAAATGTCAGAACTGGTGAATTAAACTGTGAATTAGTGTTTGAACGGGTGTATTCAACTGTGAATTAAAAACAAATTGATACATTAAACTAAGAATTAGTGTATGAATGCTTGTATTAAATATCCAAATATGATTTTTTTTTATCCGAATATGGTTTTTGGCGGTTGCTTGAGTGTATTAAATTATAACCAAGATTCTTTTCTTATTTGTTATAATTTTTTAATAGAATTGTTGCTCATAATTTAGTTTTTTTAGTTGTTATGTTGTGAATTGTATTTATAATATGTTATTTTGTAGATTTTTTCTCTAATAATATGAGTTTAGTTTTTTTAAGTTGTGAATTGTGATGTTTTATTGTTTCATAAACTATTTAGTTATGTTAATGTTATTTTTACTATAATTAATAAAAAAATATAAGTTTTATGTTGTGAATACATGACTTTTTTTTGTTAATTTTAATATGAGAATATATTATTTTTTATAAGTTTTAAGTTGTTTTTTAAAATCAATCTTAATCTTTTTTATAAAGCATACAAGGTGTTTGATTAAATTGTGAATAAGAATCCTGAAATGTTTTATTAAAATGTGAATTCTAATTTTTTTTTTATCCTGATTCGAATTTTATACCTATAAAATAGTTATGAATGTAGTTTATTAAACTGTGAATATGTGTTTTTATATATTAATTTGTGAATATCTAAGTTAAGTTGTGAATGTGTTTTTTATGAACTAAGTTGTGAATTAATGTCTAAAATATTGAATTAAGTTGTGAATTAGTGTCTAAAATATTAAATTAAGTTGTGAACTAGTATCTGAAATAATGAATTAAACTGTGATTTTTTTTAACCCTTATTTGATTTTTTAAAGAATGATGTTGGTGGTGTTGACATTGTTGCTTTGTGGTGGCCATGGTTGATGGCAACGAATGGTAGTTGGCAGTGTTAATGGTGGTGATGGTGGTAGAGTAATGCCATGTTCTATTTCTTACTCATCTTCTTCGCTAATTTCAGATAAGTTATCCTCATTTATGATTTACGTATATATTTTTCTTTTGATGTTTGCTGATGAAGTATAAGATAACTTATGTATGTATTAAAATATAAATGAGTTTTTTATACACTGAAATATAAAATTATACTTGTAAATAAGTTGTGAATGTATTGTATTAAACTGTGAATTTGTTGTGTTAAAATGTAAATTTGTTCACAACTTAGTATAATAAATTCACAATTTAATAGATAAAAATGCATCTAGATATGAGCGTATAACTGTTAGTATTAAGTTAAATATGTATATATATATATATATATATATATATATATATATATATATATACACACACACACTTGTGAAAATATAATTTTTGTGTATTAAATTATGAATTACTGTATTAAGTTGTGAATTTATATGTATTAAATTGTGAAATGATTGTATTAAGTTGTGGATTGGTTGTATTAAGATTTGAAATTTTTATGATTTTTTTTCTTCTAAAATATGAGAAGAAAGAATCATTATAAATATATATGATTTTTCTCTAATTTTAACAAAATTATATAAAATTGAAACTATGAATATTATGTAAATTAAATTTTGAAAAAACAACAACCTTTAGATCTAAATGTATAAATCTATGTTTTAAGTTAAGAATATGACATTTTTATGTATTAAAGTTTTAATTTTTTATATTAAGATTTAAATTTTATATATTAAACAATAATTAAGTATATTAAATTGTGAATTGAATGCATGTTGCTGTGATTTTTTTATATATAATTTTTTTAATAAAATATGAATGGTTTATGTAAAAAAATTTGTATTAATTTCTTGTGAATATATTTATTTTTAATGTTGTATAAGTATGTAAGAATGCCTTAGTTTTTATAATTATTTTGCATTAAATTCAAAATGGATGAATTAATCAGTTTATTGAAGTATGAATGTAGTATTTAACATGTCATTGTCTGACTTTATATATAGATCTCATTTGGAAGAAAAAATTGTTGCAATGTTGGCACATGTGGTTGATGGCGACATGTGGTGGTGGTAAAGTTTGGGTTTGATTTCTATGAATTTAAGAATTACTGTAAAATAAGTTATGTTAAGTTATGAATTTTGTATATTAAACTATAAATGGACGGTGTAAAGTTGTATTTTATAAAAGTTTTGTGTTAAAATATAAATTAATGCATGCACGAAAATATTAGACTAAAAAAAATTACGATTTAGCTATTTTCTTACCAAAAAGACAAAAAATAAGGATTTTAACATGCTTGATAATATTCACTATATATTTAGTAACTAAATGAGGTTTTTAGGGTTTTTAATCTATTGTGGTTCTCATTTGAACCACTCCATATATATATATATATATATATATATATATATATATATATATATATATATATTCAACAATAGATGAATAAAAATTATAACATTAACACATAAGGATCTATAACAAGCAAACACAATAATTAAACAATTAAAAAACCTTAACTATTAATCCAATTTGGTATTGAATTAAATGATTAGTGTATGAATAAGTAATACTTCACATAGTTTTTTAATTATAAAACTATATTACAAATATAAACACACACACACACACACACACACATATATATATATATATATATATATATATATATATATATATATATATATATATATATATATATATATATATATATATATATATATATATACTATTTCAATACAGAAAAAACATACTTTTATGGTTTTGACAGAACTAAACTACATTTTACAAACTCATAGTACATAAAGTATCACACATTTTGCCTACATAACAACATAGCAGAAAATATAGGATTTTATGGGAAAAACATGTTTACTTTATCAATGAACAAGAAAACAGATTTCAGTTACAAACATACTTATGAACTCACCAACTTAATTGTTGACACTTTTCCAAAAATCAACTTGTATTCTCAGGGAAACAGTGATACAGGTACAGCCAGAACTTTTTGAGAAAACGGAGAATTATAAACTCGTGTCTTTTCAACTTGTACTTTTGAGTTTATATACATTATATTTTGAACACAATTGTAAAACTTATAACTTTGTAATACAATGGTTGTTTTTGTACTTTGATTAGTATTATGCATTGTTGTGATAATATACATGAAGTCCTCTACCCCTGAATGTTTCCACTGTTCGGATTTGGGGGTGTGATAGATTGGTATCAGAGTAATGATTTATAGTGAACTCAGTATATAATTTCATAAAAGATACATAACTATAAATACGATAGGGCCGAAGTGCTCTGATTACAAGTATACTTTTAAAATATAAGTATTTTATAAGAAATATACTATCACTCACTCAAACAGAAATAGTATCACTACATAAAGGTATTTGGGTGTTGGACACTAGAGTTAAACCTAAACAGCTATGTAATCATATTTGGGATCAATATAGCCTGATCAACTATATTCATCTGAGATATGACCAACATGTATTTAGGAGTGATTGTGGTGTTACAACAAGTCTAGAAATTACCAAACTCTACTTATATAGAAGAACTTTAAAACAATACACACATTTAAAATTCTATAGGAGTACTTTGTAATACTACATCATTTCTATATATCTTATCTTTAAATTCCTCATATAGACCTTATGGCAAGATATCCTCCGCCTGGGGATCCCTGCTTCCCTAACCAGGGGAATCATGGTTGGATAGAAGATGATCCTGAAGAGGACCCCGAGGAAGATAGTGAAGAAGAAAATTCAGATGGCACAGACTCGGAACCAGAGGTAGTTAATCCACCACAAGGAGTACAATGCCCAGTAGCCAGACAACATTATCATGGTCCAACCCGAGCATGGGGTGAAGAACTTCACAGGTGGATTCACCAATAAGGACAACGTCCTACATTTGGTATGAATAGAGACTTTTATGACATCAATAATGGAGGATTGACTGATAGGGCTCTCCCTGTTATAGTTTCATCGTATTTTTCGACAAGTTGATCAATCCCGTATTTCGATCAACCGGATTCTAGAAGTCACAATTGTCTCCCAACAAAACACTACAAATATTCAACGTCTAGATGGAGATCACGAAGAAACCAGACACCACATAAACATGCTCCATGTAGAAATGATTGCTGCTCAAATCGAAATGAGAGCACTCCAAGAGCATCAGACTACACTGGATAGCCGTTTAAGGGAATCAGAACCCCAAGTGGCAGAGCCCAGTACTAGGAGCCGTACTAGTCGCAAGTAGTGTTTACACTACTTCTATTTTAATAATGTCGAATGTATATATATATATATATATATATATATATATATATATATATATATATATATATATATATATTAGTTTTTATTATATGTAAACCCTACGAATAAGTGAATACACTACTCGTAGATAGTAATGTTGTTTAAATTCCCTTTTTGTTGATGTAACATAGACCTATGTCTATGTCAAAATTTTCCCAACTTCATGTATAATACAATATATCAATGAAAATGATAAGCCTTTTACTTCAATAAGAGTTATTACAATTTTCGTAAACATTTTATTACATAAATTTTAATTAACAGACTCATTATGTTCAACTATACCAATTCATTACAAGTGTTGCTGTAAACAAAAATTGGTAAATGTTTTCTTATATTAGTAGACTTTTCGCTTAGCAGAACACTATAAACAAGTTAGGAAATGATACATTTAGAATTGAAAATTTTCATGTTCAAATATTATCTGATTCGTGATCATTGTTGAGTACTTATTATTATTATTATTTTTCTCAAATCTGTATAGATCAAGATGTCTCTCAGAAAGAATCCGAGACATACTAATGTCAATGAAGCACCAACACCGCCTCCACCGCCACCACCTCCTCCATAATTTGACGCTGCTATCAAAAATTGGATAACCCCACAAACCCCAACATAAATTCAATAGTTTCTAGGTCTTGCTGGCTACTACAGGAGATTCATTCAGAACTTCTCGAAGATTGCAAAGCCACTCACCACCTTGACTCAAAAAGGTGTATCATTCGAATAGGAAGAAAAACAAGAAACTGCTTTCCAGACCTTGAAACAAGACCTCTGCAGTGCACCGATCTTGTTCCTTCCAGAAGGGACGGAAGATTTTGTAGTCTACTGTGACGTGTCTAATCAAGGGCTAGATTGTGTTCTTATGCAACGCAGAAAGGTTATATCCTATGCCTCAAGACAACTTAAGAACCACAAAGTCAATTATACTATGCACGACCTTGAACTGGGAGCAGTGGTTTTTTCCTTGAAGATCTGGAGACATTATCTATACGGTACAAAGTGCACAGTCTTTATTGATCATAAAAGCCTTCAACATATCTTTGATCAGAAAGAACTCAACATGAAGCAGTGACGATGGGTAGAGCAACTAAATGATTACGAATGTGAGATTCGTTATCACCCCAACAAGGCCAATGTAGTAGCAGATGCCCTGAGTCAAAAAGAGTACTCGGGCCACTGAGTAAATCTTTGACTATGACCATACATTCCCACTTATCTGCATAGATTAAGGAGGCTCAGTTAGAAGCCTTGAAACCTGAGAACATAATAGGTGAATCCTTAGGGGGGATGGAGAAAAACTTAGAAACTAAAGGTAATGGAGTACTTCATTTCATGAATCGAATATTGACACCGAAGTTTGGTGGCTACAGAGATGTGGTCATGAATGAAGCCCATAAAACTCGATACTTTGTTCACCCGGGTTCAGACAAGATGTAGCTGGACCTAAAAAAACTCCATTGGTGGCCAAACATGAAAGCCGAAATAGCTACTTTTGTGGGCAAGTGTCTAACTTGCGCCAAGGTTAAAGGAGAAAATCAAAAGCCCTCAGGTTTACTTCAACAGCCAGAAATACCTGAGTGGAAGTGGGAACGGATTACAATGGATTTCATAACCAAGTTACCCAGAACAACAAGTGGTCATGATACCATTTGGGTTATTGTCGACAGATTAACCAAATCCACCCACTTCCTGCCAATAAAAGAAGCATATAAAATGGAGAAGTTAACAAGGATGTAATTAAAGGAAATAGTACGGTTGCATGGTGTGCAAATATCTATTATCTCTAACCGAGATGGTAGATTTACCTCATGGTTTTGGCATTCATTGCAAAAATCCTTAGGAACAAATCTTGACATGAGTACAACATACCATCCTCAGACTGATGGGCAAAGTGAAAGAACAATTCAAACGCTGGAACACATGCTAAGGGCCTGTGTGATAGATTTCGGTAAAGCTTGGGATACTCGTTTACCACTTGTTGAATTCTCCTACAACAACAGCTATCACACTAGTATTAAAGTTGCACCCTTTGAAGCTCTCTATGGCCGTAAGTGCAGATCCCCTCTGTGATGAGCTGAAATGGGTGGTATGAAACTAGCAAAGAATCAAATACCTGATAGTACTCTAACCGATCTTAAGATCGTTCATGTTACCACAGAAAAGATTATCCAAATACGGGAACGGTTGAAAGCTTCTTGAGATAGACAGAAGAGTTATATGAATAAAGGACAAGAACCCTTGGAATTCTAGGTTGATGACCACGTTCTATTGAAGGGATCACCCTGGAAAGGAATGATACATTTTGGTAAACGTAGTAAGAAAAGTCCAAGGTACATTGGACCATTTTAGATCATTGCTAGAATTGGTCCTATTGCTTACAAACTCAATCTACCGCATGAACTTAGTAACATTCATCCCGTATTTCATGTCTCAAATCTCAAGAAGTGTTTGTCCGACAAGACTCATGTTATCCCACTCGATGAAATTGAGATAAACGAGAGCCTCAATTTCGTGGAACAACCTATATAAATCCTAGACAGGGAAGTGAAGAGAACTAAACAAAGTCGTATCACAATAGTGAAGGTTTGTTGGAATGCAAAACGAGTACCTGAATTCACTTGATAACGAGAAGATCAGATGAAACAAAAATATCCACATCTCTTTCCCTAGTCTTTCTGTAACACTTTAGTCCTAATTTTGGGACAAAATTCTCTCTAACGAGGGGATAATGTAACAACCTGTTATTTCGACTTTATGTAATAAGTATATATCAATAATAAAGAGATTTTTTTATACTATGTGCATTTACATATTGACCCTCAAAAATGAAAAGTTAAATAAACTTGTTTGGGATGAATATAGTAGTAGAAATCATTTCAAGGAATCCAAAAATATAAAGAATGCCCAAATCCGAGTTATAACAAAGAATTAATGACCTATCGGAAATCTGCAACAAAACCAGCAAAACATTGTTTAACGTAAAAAGTAAATTTTCAATAAAATGATTTTTAGCCTTAACTGAGAGTATCCATAAAAAGAACGTCTAAATATGACTTCATATGAAGAACTTATGATTTTTCTAAGTTTCGACATAGCAGTACACAACCCTAAACTCGAAATTTAGTTTGATTAACATTTGGATAAAACAACCTAAATGAGAATCTGAGATCTTATCAAAAGAAATCTAACAGTAAAAAGACAGACGGAAACGGACGTCGATTGAAGAAGTTATGAATTTTTAACGGACTTTTTCTGTCCCGGTTTGTTAAAAATATATCTTTAAAAATATAGTCAAAAATAGCCGACGGAGTCAAAATGAAAGTTGCAAAGCATGGTCTCACCTATGCGTGGATATAAAGAACATCAAAAACGGAGTTCATATGTAAAAGATATGAATTTTTGAAGTTTGAAAAAGAGAAGTACGCCCCACGTACAAGAGTACTCCCAGCGTACTCGGAAGCAAGGCCTTGGATGATCCATGTCACCTCTTTCTTCGTAAGTGACATGTATCTCGCTCAATCGACGCGTCCGAAGCCATGTGGACACTACGTCGAGCGTACGAAAAGATTACGCACAACTTAATGAGGCTAGCTTGGATGTGTATCTCGTAGACATTCTACCTCCGAGGTTCGGATAAGAACGAAACCAGTACGCCTAGCGTACTAAGGATTTCAATAGTATGCCCAACGTATGTAAATATTACGCCCAACGCTCCAAGGCCAGGAGCCTCCTATAAATAGGATGCGAGACCTCCCGGTTTTGTTTAAAATTTTCAAATCCTCTCTCCACTTAAAAACTCCTTGAAGCATTTCTAAACCCTCCAAAGTCCAGGGTACCTCCTTACCACCTAACGCAAACCCAGAAGTGCCGAAGACCTCAATTTTAAGCTGAAACTCTGCCTGAGTGAAGCCGAATTTTCATCAAAAACTCTCAAGTTATGTCAACAGAACTCCCTTCTAATTTTCATAGTTTTTACAGTTTTAAGGGGGGGGGGGGGGGGGGGGGATACAAGTGAAACACAATAAAATTGTGTTAATATCATAAAAGTTTTCAAATGTTTTTAATACTTTTAAATTGTTATAATTGATAAAATTATATATTTATATATGTATATATTATATAATTTGGATTCAGAAGATTCATAATTTGTAATTTGACCCCATTTTCTGTTGCTTGTTTGGTTGTGGGCTTGGGGTAAAGTTATTTAATTGAAGGTCTAATTAATCACAATTTTATAAATATTACGTTTATATAAATATAAAATGCTTTAAAAACTATTTGATAATCATGAGTACAAACTAGAATTTCATGTAATAACAGTATTACATATTTTTACAGTAAAACAAACAGCTAAACTATAATAGGTATAGTTTAGAGGACTGATTCATTGGTTTCAAGTATCAAAATACATAACAGGAAAACTAACATAGTACATAACAGAATACAAATAAAATACATGATGGAAAAACAAGCACATAACATTATGATGAAAACAAACATAATACTTTACTAAGAAACAAACATATAAAACTAAATTTTATATAGTTTATGAAACTTACTTTCAGTATAGTTATTACAAAGTAACTTTTTATTCTACATGTAATCATTGACATAGCTCTTGTGAGACACGCTTGAAGTACTTATTTAAGTATAAAATAAAAGTCCTAAAAATTATAACCAGAGTCTCCTTGTGTGAGAGCGTGACATTTGTGTATAGATCTATACGAGAATGACAATCCTGCACCTAAGCTTCTTGCAACAGCTAGCCGGCAGGCCTGGGTGACAACGGTCGTACCATATTTCGACGTGGAAGAACGTCGTGTTTTAGGCGATCCTAGGTCGTAAAACATGGTTATTATAACTCACAATTTGGTATTGAATAAAATGATTAGCGTATGAATAAGTAACACTTCACATGGTTTTATTAATTATAAAACTATATTACAAATATAAACACACACACACAGACACACACAGACATATATATATATATATATATATATATATATATATATATATATATATACTATTTCAATACAGAAAAAACATACTCTCATGGTTTTACAAGAACTAAACTACATTTTACAAACTCACAATACATAAAGTATCACACATTTCGCCTACATAACAACACCGCCGAAAATATAGGATTTTTTGGGAAAAACATGTTTACTTTATCAATGAACAAGAAAACAGATTCTGGTTACAAAAATATTTATGAACATGTAACAGCCCGAATCCCCAGGTATCTCCATTTCATATATTTTTATCATTCTGTGAGGGGACTCGGCGAGTTGGTAGTCGACTCGCCGAGTCGGGTCGCGTTTTTGAGCGGGGGTTCGCATCCGGACTCGGCGAGTCCGCGCTGTTTGATGAAACCCTGATTTCCCGGTCCTAAGTCCTATTTAAAGGACCTTATGGCCCTCATATGCGGCCACCTTGAACCCTAAGAGCCTCCATACGTCTGTAAACCCTTGTGAGTGTGTTTGAAGGCCTTTTGTTCATCATTTTGTGTGATATTGCAAGGAAAGGAGGGAAAGGAGCAAGCTTGAGGTGTTGGGGAGCTTAGATCTGTTGCTATTTCATCAAGGGAGGTCTTCTTGAGGTAATTTTCTGAGCCAATCTTCGTGTTTTGTGTTGATGGGCCAAATCTAGGGTTTCTTCTTGCATTTCTTGGCTTGAATAAGAAGTATGAGAGGTCCCATGGAGACATGGAACCTAGATCTGGACTTAAGCAGGTCCAGGAGACCCCTCATGTCAAGCTTTATGTCCATTCTTTTGAGTTAGAAGCTAAACTTGCCAAATAAGTGGTTGTTTCTTCAAAATAAGCCTTGTATGCATTGCATGGCAACCAAGACTGAGACTTTACGTGACAAATAAGCTTGGGAAGGCCAGATCTATGTATGTATGGAACGGATCTGACCGCAAAAGCCAGTTTTAGCTGGTGCATGGCATGGACTCGCCGAGTCTGAAGAACAGACTCGACGAGTCGCTTGAAGATTGTCCTTGAGACCATCCTGTGTGTAGTCCGGACCGAGTTGTGGGCGACTCAGTGAGTCGCAGAGAGTTGGAAAGGTTTTGACAGGTGGACCGAGTCAGGTTGGGACTCGCCGAGTCGACCTTCGACTCGGCGAGTTGAGTCGTGGTGGCCCTATGATTCAGGCCCAGGTGGAGCTCGTCGAGTCGGGGGAGTACTCGACGAGTCAAAGGGAAAATTCTTTAGAGTTGGTAAAAACGCGTAGACTCGCCGAGTCGCTACTGTGGACTCGTCGAGTCTGGTCCAAATTGTCTAAAGACTGCTGACCAAGTCAACCTGTGTTGACTTGATATGGATGGTCCACCTTAGTGGTACAAGTAATAATTATAGATTTGTAATATTATAGGAGGATTGCAGCTCGAGGGTTCGAGCCCGGGTGATTCTAGGATTCACGATTAGCGACTTAGCGAGGCATACGAGGTGAGTCTTCTCACTAGACTGTACCCGGAAGGGTTTTGACTATGTGACCGGAAGGTCGAATCTGATATGAAATATATGCCTTATGTGTGTTAAGTTATTTGCTATATGTGTCATGTATGATATGTTTGATATGGGCCGGAAGGCGTGGTCATATGGACTGTAAGGGTGGACGTGGGTAGGACCGGAAGGTTTACCCAGTCGGAACGGAAGTCCCCTGAGACACATGGACTGGAAGGTCAAGGCCTGGAAAGGCGTATGTGCATATGTTGTATTTTGGGAACTCACTAAGCTTTATGCTTACAGTTGTTGTATTATGTGTTTCAGGTAAGAGTGAGGACCGTGGGAAGGCGCCAGCGTGACCGTACACACACTCGGGGAAAACTATTTTATCTTTTGTTATGTAATCGGTTGTGACTACATTGTTACTTTGGAAATTAAACTTATTACTCATGTTTTGATGGTTGTAAAAACGAAAATTTTTGGTTGAAAATTTTATGACGTTACAAGTTGGTATCAGAGCCTAGGTTTGAGGGATTCGGGTACACCTTCGGGCGTAACTGAACTCAAACCGAGGATTTGAGAAAAATTTAAATTTTTGACAAATGAGACGACCAAAGAAGAAAAAGTGTGTACGGTCAGCCAGCGCCCGAACGGTAAAAATCCCTAAAATACTCCTATTATATGTGTTACGATACATGATATGATATGATACGCATGCTAGTAGACTAGGTATACATATTAGGACTAGAGTGGCCTGATCTTGTGATGCCTTAGTCTAGAGAAACTTGCTTATATGAGGTGCTCGAGAGCGAGTGAGTAACTAGAGTATGATAAGAATAGAGTGCTCAGGATTCGGGATTCGGGGAGGAGGACTTGGGGTGAATACCGACGCGGTGTAATTGGTAGTATTGGGCCCGTACTACCAAGGATGCCGGGTCAGTAGGCAGCCCAAGTAAGAACCCCTGAGTATCGGAGACTGAGTAGGACTGCGTTATCGAGTGTGATTTTGCCCGATAGAGTCTCTGATATTTTTATGTTGTATTTCAGAGACATCATGGTTGGACCTCGACACAGATCTGGCACGAGTAGAGCGACTGACGAGGAGCTTCGTCAGATGATTCATGAGGAGGTAGCTGCAGCGATCCGGGCCGAGATTCCGGAGATGTTTGGGTCTATTAAGACCACGCTGATAGAGACATTTGATGAGCGGTACGCCGCATTGTCTGAGGCTGCTGCCGCTGCAGCTACCACGGCTGTGGCTACTGCCAGACCGCAGGGGGGTGACTCGTTGCTGTTCCGGGAGTTCAGCAACACGAAACCACCAGAGTTTGACGGGGCGCAGGATCCGATTGCTGCGATGAGGTGGATTGCTGATATTGAGGGATGCTTCTATACTTGTTCATGTCCGGAGCATCTGAGGGTGCGGTTCGTCTTGAACCAGCTCCGCCTGGGAGCAAAGGATTGGTGGAAGTTCGTGACGGCGAACTTCACTCTTGCCGAGGTTTCAGCCATGACTTGGGAGAGATTTACGGCTATGTTCAGAGACGAGTACGTTCCCCCAGTAGAGAGGGAACGATTGGTTCAGGAGTTCTTGACCCTCAAGCAGGGTAACGATTCGGTTACAGTGATCACGCGGAAGTTTCACGAGCGGGCGATGTTCTGCCCTGAGCAGGTGTCCACGGAGCAGGCTTGGATGAGCCGGTATTTGGGAGTGCTCAGGAGAGACATCCGGGAGTTCGTATCGAACTCGTCATATCAGACTTTTGCTGAGCTTCAGGCGAATGCCAGGAAGCGGGAGATCGAGTTAGAGACCCAGGCCAGGGAGGAGGTCGAGTCTCAATGGGCGGATCGGCGGCCGGCTCAGTCGCAGCCGGCAGCCAAGCAGACCAGGTCCGATGATTTGAGATCCGGAGGACAGAAGAGCCGCACTTGTGGGAAGTGCGGCAAGGGTCACGAGGGGGCATGTCGATCGGGTGCTTGCTACAAGTGTGGCAAGGAGGGGCACATTGCGAGGGATTGCCCCAAGGGATTTATGGTTTGCTTCCATTGCAACCAGACTAGCCATCGGAAGGCCGAGTGTCCCCAGCTTCGCCAGGGATCTTTGCCTGCTGCCAGGGTACCTGAGGTTCGGCTAGTGAAGACCGAGGCCCCGAAGGCTCGTGGGAGAGCTTTCCAGTTGACTGCAGAGGAGGTCCGCGCGGCACCTGATGTAGTGGCCGGTATGTATTCTTTCATGAATTTACATTTATGCTGAGATATTATGCTTATATTGCTATCTGCGTAGGTACTTTTCTTGTGAATCATGTGCCTGCTTTGGTATTATTCGACTCAGGTGCGAGTCGGTCCTTTGTTTCGTTGGCTTTTTGCCAGCACATTGATATCGATCGGGATACGATGAGTCGTCCCCTGCGAGTTGCTATAGCAAACGAGAGAGCGGTATACGCCACCGAGGTGATTCGAGGATGCGTGCTCGAGATTTTTGGGGTCGAGTTTCCTATAGACCTGGTCCCTATAGCTATGGGGGATGTTTGCATTATCGTGGGCATGGATTGGTTGAGTAAGTTTGGAGCAGTCATTGACTGCGAGAGACAGCTGGTGATGATTCAAGACCCTAGTGGGGGAGTGCTCACGGTTTATGGTGAAGGGACCTGGTGTGGGTCGGCGTTTTGTTCAGCGGCTAGGGCAGGGCAGAGTCTACAGCAGGGCTGTGATGGATTCATAGCCTATGTGATGGATACTCGTGTGACCGCGGAGAGGCCCAATTCGATTGATGACGTTCCGGTTGTATGCGAGTTTGCAGATGTGTTCCCCGAGGAGTTACCAGGTGTGCCTCCGGAGAGGCAAGTGGAGTTTCGTATCGATTTGGTTCCGGGAGCGGCGCCCATCGCCAAGGCGCCTTACCGTCTCGCTCCACCGGAAATGCAAGAATTATCCTCGCAGCTTCAGGAGCTGTTGGGGAAGGGATTCATTCGACCGAGTAGTTCGCCTTGGGGAGCGCCGATTTTGTTCGTCAAGAAGAAGGATGGTTCACATCGGATGTGTATCGATTATCGGGAATTAAACAAGTTGACGATTAAGAACCGATACCCGTTACCTAGGATCGACGATCTATTCGATCAGTTGCAGGGGGCATCTTGGTTTTCCAAGATTGACTTGAGGTCGAGATATCATCAAATGAGGGTTCGCGAGGAGGATATCCAAAAGATTGCCTTCAGGACTCGTTATGGACATTATGAGTTCGTGGTGATGCCTTTTGGGCTCACCAATGCCCCGGCCGCATTCATGGATCTCATGAACAGGGTGTGCCGACCGATGCTGGATCGTTCGGTGATCGTATTCATCGATGATATTTTGGTGTATTCGAGGACTAGGGACCAGCATGAGGAACATTTGCGGGAGATTCTTCGGGTTTTGAGATCAGAGAGACTGTATGCCAAGTTCTCCAAGTGTGATTTCTGGTTATGAGAGGTCCAATTCCTCGGGCATCTTGTGAACCAGAAGGGGATATTGGTCGACCCGGCCAAGATTGAGGCGGTGTTGAGGTGGGAGGTGCCGAGATCGCCCACCGAGATCAGTAGTTTTCTGGGTTTGGCTGGATATTACCGCAGATTTATCAAGGATTTCTCCAAGATCGCTGTGCCACTTACTAGGATGACCCGGAAGGGTGTTGCGTTTTCATGGGGACCGGAGCAACAGTCCTCATTTGAGACGCTTCGTCAGAAATTGTGCGAGGCTCCGGTGCTTGCACTCCCGGAAGGGATGGAGGATTTTGTGGTATATTGTGATGCCTCTATATCGGGTTTGGGGGCGGTACTTATGCAGATGGGTCATGTGATAGCGTACGCTTCGAGGCAGTTGAAGCCTCATGAGTCGAGATATCCCACGCACGACCTGGAATTGGGGGCGGTGGTGTTTGCCCTCAAGATCTGGCGACACTATTTGTACGGGGTTCGGTGTACGATTTACACGGACCATAAGAGCTTGAAATACTTGATGGATCAGCCAAATCTGAATATGTGGCAGAGGAGGTGGTTGGATGTGGTGAAGGATTACGATTGTGAGATCCTGTACCACCCGGGCAAGGCTAATGTGGTAGCCGACGCATTGAGCCGTAGGGCGGATAACGCCCCTATCCGAGATATTTGTATGAGGTTGACGGTTTTGACCCCGATTCTGGTCATTATTCGAGGGGCTCAGATGGAGGCCGCAAAGCCGGAACACCAGAAGAAGGAACGGGTGGTAGGTCAGGTATCAGGATTTGTTACGGATGGTCGAGGGCTTATGACTTGTCAGGGACGGATTTGGGTGCCGTTTGTGGGCGGTGCGCGCACTATTTTGATGGAGGAAGCACATCGATCGAAATTCTCGATTCATCCTGGTGCTACGAAAATGTATTTGGATCTCAAGAAGGAGTACTGGTGGCCGTGTATGAAAAGGGATGTCGCTTGGTTCGTCGAGAGGTGCTTGACTTGTCGGCAGGTCAAGGCCGAACACCAGCGACCGCACGGTAAGCTGCAACCGCTAGAGATTCCCGAATGGAAGTGGGAACAAATCTCTATGGATTTTATCACCAAGTTACCGCGAACGGCGAGAGGAGTCAATGCGATTTGGGTAATTGTGGATCGGCTGACAAAGAGCGCTCATTTTCTAGCTATTAGTGAGAGCTCTTCTGCGGAGAAGTTGGCTGAGATATATGTGAGGGAAGTAGTATCTCGGCACGGGGTGCCGATCTCGATTATTTCGGACCGCGACGTGCGTTTCACTTCCAGGTTCTGGAAGAAATTCCATGAAGAGTTGGGTACTAAGTTACATTTCAGTACGGCATATCATCCTCAGACAGACGGCCAGAGTGAACGGACAATTCAGACACTCGAGGACATGCTTCGGGCATGTGTGTTGGACTTCGGAGGGAGCTGGGACACCTATCTGCATTTAGCAGAGTTCTCGTATAACAACAGCCATCATTCGAGCATTGGTATGCCGCCCTTTGAGCTGTTGTATGGGCGGAGGTGTCGCACCCCCATCTGTTGGGGTGAGGTGGGACAACAGGTTATGGGTAGCACGGAGATCGTGCTTCAGACGACTGAGCAAATTCAGATGGTCAGGCAAAGGTTGTTGACCGCTCAGAGCCGGCAGAAGAGTTATGCAGACAGGCGACGGTCCGAGTTTGAGTTTCAAGTTGGTGATCTCGTGCTTCTGAAGGTCTCTCCTTGGAAAGGAGTGATTCGGTTCAGGAGGAGGGGCAAGCTGGGGCCCCGGTATATTGGTCCTTTCCGTGTGATCGCAAGGGTGGGTCGGGTAGCTTACCGTTTAGACTTGCCAGCAGAGTTGGGACAGATTCACGATACTTTCCATGTGTCGCAACTGTGGAAATGTATAGCCGACGAATCAGCGGTGGTTCCGTTCGGGGATATTCAGGTGGATGCAAGTCTGAATTATGCTGAAAGACCTGTGGCCATCAAAGATCGGAAGATCAAGGTTTCGAGAAACAAGGAGGTACCCCTGGTATTGGTTCAGTGGCAGCATCGGAAGGGATCAGAGATGACCTGGGAGCCGGAACAGGAGATGCGGGAGCAGCATCCGAAGCTTTTTGCCTAAGCGGGACTTCGAGGGCGAAGTCTTATTCTAGTGGGGGAGATTTGTAACAGCCCGAATCCCCAGGTATCTCCATTTCATATATTTTTATAATTCTGTGAGGGGACTCGGCGAGTTGGTAGTCGACTCGCCGAGTCGGGTCGCGTTTTTGAGCGGGGGTTCGCATCCGGACTCGGCGAGTCCAAGGGATGGACTCGGCGAGTCCGCGCTGTTTGATGAAACCCTGATTTCCCGGTCCTAAGTCCTATTTAAAGGACCTTATGGCCCTCATATGCGGCCACCTTGAACCCTAAGAGCCTCCATACGTCTGTAAACCCTTGTGAGTGTGTTTGAAGTCCTTTTGTTCATCATTTTGTGTGATATTGCAAGGAAAGGAGGGAAAGGAGCAAGCTTGAGGTGTTGGGGAGCTTAGATCTGTTGCTATTTCATCAAGGGAGGTCTTCTTGAGGTAATTTTCTGAGCCAATCTTCGTGTTTTGTGTTGATGGGCCAAATCTAGGGTTTCTTCTTGCATTTCTTGGCTTGAATAAGAAGTATGAGAGGTCCCATGGAGACATGGAACCTAGATATGGACTTAAGCAGGTCCAGGAGACCCCTCATGTCAAGATTTATGTCCATTCTTTTGAGTTAGAAGCTAAACTTGCCAAATAAGTGGTTGTTTCTTCAAAATAAGCCTTGTATGCATTGCATGGCAACCAAGACTTAGACTTTACGTGACAAATAAGCTTGGGAAGGCCAGATCTATGTATGTATGGAACGGATCTGACCGCAAAAGCCAGTTTTAGCTGGTGCATGGCATGGACTCGCCGAGTCTGAAGAACAAACTCGACGAGTCGCTTGAAGATTGTCCTTGAGACCATCCTGTGTGTAGTCCGGACCGAGTTGTGGGCGACTCAGTGAGTCGCAGAGAGTTGGAAAGGTTTTGACAGGTGGACCGAGTCAGGTTGGGACTCGCCGAGTCGACCTTCGACTCGGCGAGTTGAGTCGCGGTGGCCCTGTGATTCAGGCCCAGGTGGAGCTCGTCGAGTCGGGGGAGTACTCGACGAGTCAAAGGGAAAATTCTTTAGAGTTGGTAAAAACGCGTAGACTCGCCGAGTCTGGTCCAAATTGTCTAAAGACTGCTGACCAAGTCAACCTGTGTTGACTTGATATGGATGGTCCACCTTAGTGGTACAAGTAATAATTATAGATTTGTAATATTATAGGAGGATTGCAGCTCGAGGGTTCGAGCCCGGGTGATTCTAGGATTCACGATTAGCGACTTAGCGAGGCATACGAGGTGAGTCTTCTCACTATACTGTACCCGGAAGGGTTTTGACTATGTGACTGGAAGGTCGAATCTGATATGAAATATATGCCTTATGTGTGTTAAGTTATTTGCTATATGTGTCATGTATGATATGTTTGATATGGGCCGGAAGGCGTGGTCATATGGACTATAAGGGTGGACGTGGGTAGGACCGGAAGGTTTACCCAGTCGGAACGGAAGTCCCCTGAGACACATGGACCGGAAGGTCAAGGCCTGGAAAGGCGTATGTGCGTATGTTGTATTTTGGGAACTCACTAAGCTTTATGCTTACAGTTGTTGTATTATGTGTTTCAGGTAAGAGTGAGGACCGTGGGAAGGCGCCAGCGTGACCGTACACACACTCGGGGAAAACTATTTTATCTTTTGTTATGTAATCGGTTGTGACTACATTGTTACTTTGGAATTTAAACTTAGTACTCATGTTTTGATGGTTGTAAAAACGAAAATTTTTGGTTGAAAATTTTATGACGTTACAGAACAAACCAGCTTAATTGTTGACACTTATCCAAAAATCAACTTGTATTCTCAGGGAAACATTGATACAGGCACATCCACAACTTTTTGAGAAATCGGAGAATTATAAACCCATGTCTTTTAAACTTGTACTTTTGAGTTTATATACATTATATTTTGAACAAAGTTGTAAAAATTATAACTTTGTAATACAATGGTTGTTGTTGTACTTTGATTACTATTATGCATTGTTGTGATACTATAAATGAACTCCTCCACCCCTGAATGTTTCCGCCGTTCTGATTTGGGGGTGTGACAGATTGGTATCAGAGTAATGGTTTATAGAGAACTCAGTATATCAATTCATAAAAGATATACAACTATAAATACGATGGGGACGAAGTGCTCTTACTACAAGTATACTTTTAAAATATAAGTATTTTATAAGAAGTATACTAACACTCACTCATACAGAAATAGTATCACTACATAAAAGTATTTGGATGTTGGACGCTAAAGTTAAACCTAAACAGTTATGTAATCATATTTGCCATCAATACAGCCTGATCAACTATATTCATTTGAGATATGACCAACATGTATTTGTGAGTGATGGTGGTGTTACAACAAGTCTAAAACTTACCAAACTCTACTTATATAGAATAACTTTAAACCAAAACACATATTTAAAATACTATATGAGTATTTTGTAATTCTACATCATATCTATGTATCTTATCTTTAAATTCCTCATATAGACCTTATGGCAAGATATCCTCCGCCTGGGGATCCCTACTTCCCTAACGAAGGGAATCATGGTTGGATCGAAGATGATCCTGAAGAGGATCCCGAGGAAGATAGTGAAGAAGAAAATTCAGATGGAACATACTCAAAACCAGAGGTAATTAATCCA